>NW_026913404.1:1200000-2400000 GCF_034315485.1 Pezoporus occidentalis
AAAGTTCTCCATGTTAAAAAGGGAAATTCAACCCCATTTATTCATAGAGGATTTGCATTGCCAGCACCCAGTTTCAGTGCCTTGAAACTACCTTTTCATTCCTTCCTCTTTTTTAGAAGCTAAGGAGCTAATTTTCTACGCAAGTCTTGTGTACTGACCTGCACGCCATCTTTTCTTACACAGTAAAAAGCGGTTTATGCTCTCCATAATGTAGTCTTCATCCTGCTTCAATTTTTTCACTTTCTGTTGCTCCTTTTTCAGGCCCTATAATCAACCATTTGTAACACAGAAAAGTCTCTCTGCTGAGTGCAGCTATTTATCTTCTGCATATTACCTAGTTTCTGATGCCTGCTTTATGCCGATTAATTTGTCTGCAAGAAATCTTGTGTCTTTAAAACAGAGATCAGAAGCTGCTGGTTACCTGTAATGATATTGCCAATTCAGTTATCTTCTAAGTGCAAATAAAGGAAAAAAGAAGCAGGAAGAAATGGTTGTTAGGCACTGAGTAGGATGAAACCGGTAGTAGTTTTAGGAAAGTTCTTTAAGGTAACACAAGTAATAGCACTAAGAGATACAGAACTGATGTAAGCCTCCATATCTCTTGTTCTGAGTTCTTTACTGAATTGCTAAAAATACTTTATAGTTGGTTGTATGTGGAAAGTTGATGCTACAATGCCCAATACTTTTGCTTCAATTTTTACATCAAATATGTTGTATGCAACCTGGAGTAAAAGTCAAAAAGATCTGTAAACAAGCTGTTCTTATCTGCCTCAGTGGTGGCAGAAGTTTATTGTGGCAGGCTGGAGTCCATGTCACTGAGACTTCTGCAGTGCTAAGTCCTGCAGGCAACTTTGGGGGCTTGTTGAGTTCAAACAGGTGTCTGAAGCCAACTTACTCTGTTAGAAGGAGTTTATTTTCCTATTCACAATGGCATTTGGCTTCAGAGTAAGGTCCAATTAAAGCTGAAACTGCCTCACCTTCATCCTATCTCACAAACTGGAAAATGAAGCAAAAAAAGAAAGCAAAAAGAAAGAAAAAAAAAGAAGGAAAAAGCAAAAAAGGATGAGAGATTCTACCTTCTGCTTCCTCCACCTCTAGGAGGAAGGAAGGAAAGAAGGAAGAGTGGGCAGTTCCCCAGCTATTGCCTCATCTCTAATTTGGAAAAGCAACGAAAAGAATGAGAGAGCAGAGCTCTGACTGTTGATACCGCTGCCTGTTCCGAGCACTGGTGGTAGCTGGGACTGTGCACAGCACTCCTGGAGTTCCCCCCACTACAACTGGGACAGCAGTAGCCACAGCCCAGTCATCACCAGCTTCTGTCAGTGTAGTCATTGCTCCTTTATACTGCTTGTACCTTGCCTTGCCCAACCCAGCCTGAACCCCAGAGCAAGGGCTGCTTTGTCCTGAGCTCAGGCTCAGTTCCCCTCCAAAGGGAGCGATGGGTCCCACGAATGTCTGTGGGAGCTCTTCAGCCCTTCTTACTACTGCCATCTGAAAAGACATTCTTAGCCTTTGCCATTCCAATGCTGCATTTGCTGCGGCAAAAACCATGGTATATCCTGTTGAGCAGTGTGTGTTAGGTGCACATATCGTGGGTATCATTTCTCATTGCCCTAAATTACGTAAAGTCTTCCTGCCAGTACTAAATGGATGTCTGATACTGATATAGCAGCATTGTGAACCCAGGGCTGCTTGTTTTATTGTGTGGTGGGATAATTTATCAACCTGTATCTAAAGTACCTTCTTCCCTGGAGACAGATATTTAAAATCAGCTGCTTGGAACATTAACTTCTTTCACTAATAGGAATTATCAGAATGTGTAACTACTTGAGATATTTTATTTTGTAAAACAGTTAGTGTGTGTGCTGTGACTAATTGCCTATCACATTTCATGTGCATGTTTAATGGTCACAAACAGGATTTGTTTACTGTACTGTAATTTGGATTCTATACTAAAATACCGTATTTTCCCCCTTTGACTCATTCACTACTGCACCTAGAATAATATTTCCTACTTTCATTCAGCCAGAACTGGACTATTCTCATTTACACAGTAGAAAAGCAAGAACTCGGAGGAGGGCAGATTCTGGCCCAGAAAATTACATAAATGCTGATGACATGAGCACCATCTCATGTGAAATGGAACTTCTGTGTAACTTGTTGGGAATTAGTAAATAAGCAAAACCTCAATTTTTTTTTAATTTCCTCTGGTTTTACTTGATGCTTATGAAGCATTTTCTTGGCTCATACAACAGTGGCCTCAGGAAAAATGACTATATAGGAAAGATATTAAAAAATATCAAAGCTGTTAGTGCAATACAAAATATTTCCAGAAAATGTTAAAACATCCCATGTGGAGTCATATTCTATTAAAAAATATGGAGCATGTCAGCCTGGTATTCCTATCTCTGTGGTGCCATACTGGGGAAGTTTCATGTGCCTGGCCAAAAAAACACAGACATACATTCGTACTTAATTGCATTTTTTCTGTCTTAATCTTCCTATTGTTCTAAGCAATGTATTTCATACAAGATGAATTAAGCAACATACTTCTCAACTCTGACATTTTTCCTCTTATGGTTCAAAATAAGTATAGACTGGTATTCTACAGAAGTACACACTGAATCATTCCCATTAATTAAGGATTGCTTTTACATCCACTTCAAATTATTTTAATAATAGTCTTGAGATTATCTGTTTTGTTAAGATGAAATATATGAGCAGCTGTGTTCCTCCTACAGCTTTTGGCAACTTGCAGTAATGCAGCACCTATGTGCAGCGCAGGATCCTGTGAAAGCAGACGTAATTGCCCGTCCGTGCAGATCATTGCATACCTGGGGCCTGATTGTTCAATTAATATTCACATTAGTATTTGGTTTGTTACTGTACTGATTCTCAGCAAGCAAATACTTCTGGCAGGTTGGTAAGACTGGCAGAGCTGAGTCTCTTGTGGTTTTTTTTCATTGAAGAGCCTGAAATTGGGAATATTAGTCATCTGCTTAGTCAAGTACCTAAACACCTTGCTGAACTGAAGCTGTAACATGGAGACCACCATAGAAGTCTACTGCTCCTGGCTATCAGTAAGAGTCTGAATACCAGCACAGTCTACTTGACTTTTGAATAGGTTCCATACTAGCAACAAGGAGCTGCTGGTAACTAAGGTAAGATAACTGAGAAGAGATAGTGCTGCATTGTAGTAGCTAGGATCCTGTTTCTTACTGCAGTAGTGACAACAGTTACAATGGCAATACTGCTGGGGTGGCTGCTTTCCCCAATATCCACAAAGAAAATACCTTTTCTTAGGTTTGCCAGTCTGCTGGTGACAGTCACAGCACTACTCATTATGACAAGTGCAGCTCCCTTGCTGCTGATGCTATAGTATTTTCAAGAGCAGCCATGGGCCTGAAGTCTTCTTCCCATCGTTTTACACATCTATCCCGCTTTGTGTTCTGATCCAGCTTCTGGCTCCCAGCCACTTCTTTTGCCTCTGATCTTAATCTTCTGAGTGACCAGCAGGTTAAGCTACTGCAGCAGATCTCACTTCACCATTCCCGCTGGCCTTGAGTAAATCCCGGCGGCTGACAAGCCTGAGGTGATGGTACACAGAGCACTGAGCTCACTGCAGAAGGGACTTTGAGATGCTGATCATCTTTGAGGCCCACCTACAAATCTTTCGTAAGGCTTTCCTACTATATCTGAAGTTTTATATAATACATCAAGCGTAATCACTGAAACGTGCTCAGTTTCTATGGTGACGGGTGCTGGTAGAGAACTCTGAGACAGAAGAATTGAAGAACAAAAAAGCTCAGAAAGCCCAGAGCCCAAAGTGCACTGTGCAGATGTAATTTGTCTGTGTTTAAAGAATACAATGAGGAACACTACAGGAAAAAGTAAAACAGATATAACTAACAATGGCTCTCATCTGGTATTAGCTTGCCTAAGGTTGCAATGTTCTTTCCTGTGTTCATTTATTTCTTTCATGTTAAAAATAATTCCACAGGCATAAGGAAGCAATAGAGAAGTTGGCAGCTGAACTGGAACTGAACAGTCACTGGAAAGGGGTCTGAGTTTGAGGTCAAAATTGTCAAGTGCTAATGGGAGTGTCTACGGGATCATTGGAAATTCTTGGAAGACACAAGCTGGTATAAGACAATAAGACTTTAAAAATGCAAATGCTTCCCTTAAGATGTACTTGTAAAAATGTTATTCATGCAGTAATCAGATGGAGGTAATACATTTTTTTCTTCTCTCATCTGTGTATACCATCTTTGTGACTTGTATTCCATTCTCATTTTATTGAGTAGTTGCCCAGATATAGCTGCTTGGTTGGAGGTGGAAGAAAGGGGGTGGATTTTTAGTTTTTGGCTGTAGGTTTATACTCATTGCTTAACTTTGTAGCAGGTGGAGCTTTAGTCAGGATTCTATGCTTTGTGAGAATCACAGTCTAAACTATTTGGTATTAGTCATCCTTTGTGAACTGTTTATTAAACTAAGCATAAACAATAAGTTACACGGAATAAATGTATAGAATAAATAACTCTTTTCAGATTGCTGTCAGCTCTTCCGAAGCCTTCGTTTTACTGAAGTAACATTCTCTCTGTAAATTGATGTATTCAGAGCACACTTCTGAATCTACTGTCATTTACAGCACCATAAAAAAATAGAAATTCAAATAGAGTACTTGCATTACTGGGAAGACAAATGTCGAAGGCACTTATGATCTTCATGACGCAATTCTGAAGCAATGGCTAAATGCGCAGGACACACAGATCTGCCTTGGTGCGGTGGAGTCAGCGGGGATTACCGAATTCCCAAATTGACAGTCTCCCTGCTGCACCACAGGCCTTTCAGGGCAAGAGGAAAGAAGCCAACAGCTACAACAGCACTGAGCCATTCTCCTCCTGTCTCTCTCTTCTGTAGGACTGAGTATCTGTGATGTTTGCTGTAACCAGGCAATTGTGGGTTTATGCTTTTTATGCTATTTAAACAGCTGACAAGTTTCTCACATGTCTGTGCTTGGAGTTAATGTAATATGCTGTCCATGTTCAACACCAAGTCCTGGAACAGTGAACAATGCAAAGGTAAACCTGCCCCAGAGCAGCTGTAGTTGCTGAGCACAGAACAAGCCAGAGTGGTTCTCAGTGGGTGAGTCTATGTGGCCCACAGCAGTAACTGCAGGCAAACAATGCAGACACCATTGCTGATATCAAGAGTTTCCCATCTTGCCTCCAGCTGCCTCTCCAGGAAAACAAAGGTCTTGTAATTGTGTCTATCTGCCAGGCCCAGATAGATGTGTCAGCCACTCTAAGGTGTCTAAAATGATAGGAGATGCTTACGTTTAGGAAAATGAATTCCACCCCAGGTGTCAGAGCTAAGGATTTTTTGTAGCTCTGACCTTCCAGTTTTCCTGTAAGGGAATCTGCTACAGAAGTCAGACCTTGAGCCTTTTTTTTAACTCTGTTGCCGAGTGTCCTTGTTCTGTCATTCTCTGATGAAAGGCAAAACCTACTGCAGCCATTTCACTGGGTCATTTGTTCAGTAGGCCTCTCTGCAAAACCCTTCCCTGCAAATCTATGTCATGCAGTGACTTAAATAGGTTCTAAAAGTGGTTATTTCTCTCTGTTTCACAGTTTGGAAAATACAGGCTGGACTACCATGTAGACTTTGAGCTTCTCCAGTACACGAAAGGTGTTGATGTTGTAAAGTAAGTCTAGTGGAGGTCCACCAAAGTGGTCAGGGGTCTAGAATACATATGCTCTGAGGACAGCCTGTGGGAATGGGTTCATTCAGCCTTAAGAAGAAAAGACTAAGAGGAGGTCTTCAACTCCCTGATGGAATGGTGGAGAGAAAGTGGAGCTAGATTCTTCAAAGGAAAAAATTACAGAGCAAGAAGAAATGAGCATAAATTGGAACATGAGGTATTCTGATTAGGAAAAGAAATTCACTGTTAGGCATGTACTATAAGAGGATCCCCAAAGAAGTTGTGGAATCTTCATCCTCAGAGGTAACTACAAATTTGACTGGACAATGTCCTGAGGATTTAAGTTTGCCCTGCTTTGAGCAAAGGGTTAGACCTGTAAAGGTCATTCCAACCTAAATTATTCTGTAATTCTAAATCATAGAATACCAGGCTGGTTTGGGTTGGAAGGAACCTTAAAGCTCACCTAGTTCCAACCCCCTGCCATGGGCAGGGACACCTTCCACTAGACCTGAATAAGAACAAGCCCATGTGCATGCTTCCATTTTTACCAAATCTGAGCCCAAACCAGAATGCTTTGGGATCCTTCAGGATCTCTCAGAAATGGGTTCAGCACTGTTTCAACTATAAATTTCAGTTGCTCTTTTTAACTAAGTTTTCTGGGGAAATCTCTGCATGACTCTTAAGCTTTTACAGCTCCAAGTTGTCAGTGTTATTCAAATAAGAGTGCTCTGCTAGAACTCACTTGGGAAATTAAATAAGTATAACTGTGACATGTGTATTGGTCCAGTAAATCTATTGTAATACCTTCAGAGACTCTCAGAGGGTAATTACATCATGTAGTATCCTCGTGAGTGATCCTTGTACTCAGAGTTTTTGGGAGAATCTGTAATACAGGCCTCAGGACCTGCATTTAGTGGACTTAACAGTTTTACTACAGCTGTTAGATTTCCATGGCTGTTTGCTATGCTGTTTTCAATGTTTCCATGAAGTTTTAATGAATGTTTTCATTTCATGCAGTTTAGTGATGTGTTCATGATGCAGTTCAACAAAAACACTTCTGTTTCAGTTAAAAATCCTACCGAACTAATAACAAGAATGTTGTGTGTAATTGTAGAACTGCAACATTTGTCCATTATGATCATCTTGTACTGTTCCTATCCCAACTGTTATACATTCAGTATAGTACCAAATAATTTTCTAAACGTGGGATTCATTTTCCATTTCCTCAGTGGATATTGTCAAAGAACACACTTCTGTGTTTTCTCATGCCATTGCTTTAACCCTATTTGGACACCATCTCAATTTTGCCCCATTCTTACTCAGAAAAATTTTTATTGAGTACTTTTGGTAGTATTTAATATTAAATAAAACTGACACATTTTTACAACTTCTAATGTTTAACCCACAAATCTAGAGGTAAATATCCAAGTCACATAAGATAGTATGAGTGCATAATACTACAGTGTATGGGATGAGTTGGCCACATTAGTTATGTGAAGTATTGTCCATTTAGTAACTTCCTCCATGGTACCTAACTTGATATAAACCCAAGGAATTTAATAATGAAAATATTTTTCTATACCATTGGATTTAAAAATAGAGCACTGCTTGAGAAATGCAAAGGAAAATTTACACAAATACCACTTATTATTCAAGTATATGGGTCCTGACAACACTTTTTTTTTTTAATCTTCCAAAGAACCAGCAGTAAGTAACTGAGACCCGTCAAATTCTTTTGCATGGTTCATTAGCTCTATTGCCTCCACATTTTCACATTTTTTAAACATTTTAAGTGCAGTCAGTCATTCAGATTTTGACGAATAGAGCTTTGCTTCTCATTTTAAAATGTGTCATTTACCAAGGAAAACCAGAATCCTGAGACTTTTGATCAGACAGAGGTTTTCACAAGATTTTTGGAAATAATTTATTTATCCTTTGGTTGGACAGATCATTGAATAATCACACTTTCTGGGAATAATGCCATCATTTCAACTGTTCATCACTGCACGGCAACATTCTGATCTCCTCCCAGAAAAAGCTTCTGTTTTGAGTAGAACATATCCAAGATAGCAACACCAACTAATCTTCAAAGGGCATAAATATCCATGTCCTGTTGGCTGGCCAGTTACATTTAAAAGTACCCAGAACTAACTCAGTTCTGGTTAAACTGCAGCTGTCACCATACTATATACAACAAACTCTGGTTAAACTTTTCACTTAGGAGTTTCAGTAGTGTAGACAAATTGGGTCATGCTGCAGAAATTACTGCACTATTGAAATTCTTTAAATGGTACAAGAGCATCTAGCAATAAATCTTTTGCCAACACTTGCCATAGCTGAACAAGCTAGATTATTAAATTCCGTAGACGTCCTATACAATAAATATAGTAAGTGATGAAAATAAAATGTTATCATCATATAGCAACAAAAATTCAATTTCATATCTGCTTTTTTAAAGTAGACTATGCTTGCATTGGTATTTAAGCATTTCCCTTTCAAAAGTGGCTGGCCATTTCAAGCAACATTTTTATGTACCTCGTTTCCCACCTCTTTTTTTTAGTCTTGAGAGATTAGGATTGTGGGTCTGGTTTTGGAGTTTTAGCTGGATCAGCAGCTCAGGGTTAGCCTTTGTCCAAGCTTTACAACCAGGGAGGGGGTCACTTATTTGGATGGGGGACAAAGAATAAAGAAGCACAGTCATTAAGCTAAGAATGGTGATGTGGTCACCATGCTCAAAAGAAAGGCATTGAAGTTCCTCAAAGTATTGTTTTTCTATGCTCATTCCTAAAATAAATCTGTTCTTCTTTCCCACCCTCCAAATTTCAATGAGAATACTCCAGTGTAGAGAATGGAAGTGATACACTTGTTTTTCTTGGACCTCTTCCAGCTCTAAAGAGAGAAAAAGAGCTGATCAGCTCCTGGGGTTTGGAAAATGCTGGCTTAAATTTAATTATTTTAATTATTTGGGTTGTTGTTTTTTTTTTTTGCACAGGAACCACTGTACTACAATTATTGTAATGCTTTGATGTCTTGCTTCTAAACCCCTCAGTACATCTGCATCTTTTCAAACCTCTGCTCTACCCTGAAATGTCTCTCACACAGAGTGATAGAGAGTGCTAAGAAGTCTTCTGGAAAACAATTATGAAATCTTGATGAAATCCACATTCACAGGAATTGAATATTCCCAGCTGTTTTCCTCCTGCCACCAATACACTCCTACAGAACAGCAGAATATGTTATTAAAGGCAAAGGTTTTAGCTGTTTATTTTATCTGCTGCTTTGGTAGGAAATCCAGACATGTCATACATAGAAGGAAAGAAAAGATGGGGAACAGTGTACTGAAGTGTGCAGGCATAGGTCCTGGGTCTTCTAGGTAACCTGTGAGTTTTGGAATGAGATTATACCTGCTGTGCACATGAGCTAATCTCCCTCATGCTGAATGTAATGTGCAATTGGACAATACATGGGTATAATTGGAATATTACCCTACTTCTGCCATTCTTGGCAGAACTGGTACCTCTATTTTAACCCTTGCTTCTGCTTTCTGACATCTCTCATGCTGTTCCATAGTCAGAGCTGGCTAAAATAAGAGATTATGGGAAAATGTCATTCCTGACAAATGGTAAGGTTTTGCTAACCTTTATTGCTTTTTTGTTTTGGTGGCTGTTGGAAAAATACAAACCAGAGCCTGATTTTCATCCCAAAGTATTTAGCAGCTGCACAATCCAGTTCATCTGACATATAAAAACTTGCATCGAAATGCAATCTGAATCTGAAAAACAATGAGTGGGAAAAAGTCAATTCTAGGAAAGCTTTCAATGTCAATAAAAGTATTTTATAAAGGTCTGACCATCTTCTGTTCCTGTTTCCTAAGTTTTTCTAATGAAGATTAAAATGTCTTTTGGGGGTAGGCATCACTGCTATCAGCCTACAATTTCCTCAAAGAGTGCTTAGTATCTGGTTAGTTTGTTTGAAGGTCTAGATAAAAGCTGAGCTGGTTGGAAAAATCTGGGTTTCATTTTGCAGAAAAACACCTCTAGACTTTTTAATTTTTTCAGCCAAAAGAAATTAATGTCAAGCTTTATCCAGATAAAGGATCTCCCAGTATTAATGTTTCGCTGCCAGAATGTCTTTGGACAGCTGTAATATTTGTAGCAGTTCTTTTAAATCATCATTTCTGTCAGTTTGAAAATGCCACAGTATAAAGTTTACAACCTTTCTCTTTTAGAGTGCCACCCATTGTAAATGCTGCTGTACTAAGGAGTCAGTCAATATGGCATTATATTATATGGTTGCTCTTATAACAATGGAAGTAGAATAATATCATAGCTGGTATATGTCATGTTGGCCTGAAATTTCTACACAGATTGTCATTAAGATGCAATTTGTATTCAACTTTAACCAAAAATGTTAGATGTTCTCCAGTCATTTTTGATATACAGCCTGATTTCAAAAGAGAATTCTCAGCAATACAGTGCTTTGTGCTTCTAGAGAAAACAAAACTAAAGCAGGAAAGAATAATATTATGTCAGATGACTGCTAACTGAGGTGAATTTGTACATATCTGGGATTTGGAGTGCATTCCAATATTCCAGTAACATTTACTACAGCGCTTCACAAAATCAGCGGTGATACTTCAGATGAGCATGTGCTTTCCCAACTGCATGTTTTGATGCAGACTTCAGACTACCTTATGGACTATCTTTGCATCTTTTTATCACCTAAAAGACTCTGAGTATTTGATGAAATTGGTTTAATGTGCAACATTATGTGGTTGACAGCTTCTATGACTGTACAAGACTGTGCTTTCTGTGCAGTCAACCATGGCATGCTGACTTTCAGTATGATTGGTAGTAAATGGAAAGCTGTGATTG
This sequence comes from Pezoporus occidentalis, assembly GCF_034315485.1. Classification (NCBI taxonomy): domain Eukaryota; kingdom Metazoa; phylum Chordata; class Aves; order Psittaciformes; family Psittacidae; genus Pezoporus; species Pezoporus occidentalis. Next base: position 1,210,576 of record NW_026913404.1, read on the forward strand.
AAATTAATGAAAAGTTTGGTGCCTTTTGGTAGGATTTTTTTTGTAATAGCAATAATAATAATAATATACTGTTTGCATTTTAAACTGACTGCCTAAAAAAGTTGTCTGCATTGGTGGTGCAAGGTCTGGAAACAGTCAAAATGGCTTCAAACTGCATAGAAACAGAAGGAACAAAGTGCTTGTTCCATTTACTTTCTATCTCTCAACCCACCTAAATGCACAGGCCCTGTTCCACAGACCCTGTTTTTCATGTGAAACTAAAAAGCTCAGTCAACATGGAAATTCTCCGGACTGTCAATTCCCTTCACTAACATAATTTCTACAGACAAAGCATCTGCTATGCATTTAGTAAGTGCTGTATTTGCTGATAGGAAGAGAGAAAGATATTGGTGAGTGACCAGATCTGAGAGCTTCTGCAGGAATCGGAGCTCTATTTGCAAATAACTAGTAAAAGTAAATACAAAATACCAGCTACTTGTGTTGAGGAAGAGCCTTTGGATCTACTCAGTGGGCATCTGTGTTACAGTTATAACAGGTAACTGTATATTAGGAACTTGGCCTTAGAACATAATGGAGTTACTGATTCATCTCATGGTATAATCTTCCTTCAGTGGCTTGAGCAGATACCGCTCTACACACTATTTTCAGTCTTTTACTCATTTCCATTGAAATTAATGGAGCTTTTGCACCACTGATTTCAAAACCTCATCTAGCAGGAAGATTATATAATAATAGTAAAAAGACACTTTGTAGTAAGAAAAAGAGGTTGTTTGTGTGTTACACATGACTCAGCAGAGCTCAGATTTTGTAACTGTTCAAAGTTCTCCTTTGGCAGTTACTCCTGCTCCCAATGAAGTCTTGGCCTTGGGCATCTTACCACATGTTTGGGGTGGGAATGGTGTAATGGAAAACCCGCAGCTTTCTTCAAGGCTGAAATAGGGCAGGAGCTGCAGCACTGTGATACAGATTAGTTACTACCTTAAATCACTAATTAACTTTATTGTTATTTAAAGTTAATTTTATATTATGTAATCTACAGTAATTCCAGGATTCTAACTCTGATGCACTATCCAGTGTCAAGAGTCCACTCAAGAGTAAAGTGTGTGTACTAAACTGTTTTCAGCTCTCTCCTGTGTGGGGCAGAGAGAGGCTGCAAGCTGAGCAGGAGAGGCATCTGCCCATATATCTTGTCTTCACTTAAAACATCTGAATTTCTGGGATGCCCCTCCCAGCGCTTCCTGATCTTTCCAAGGTGACTTAGTCCTTCCCCACAGTGTGCCGTAAGTCCTGCTCTCCCTCGCAGCCCTGGGGCATAGTTTATAAACCTGGCTGTTGGCAGCCGCCTCACAGAGGGCTTTCTAAAAGGACTTCCTCCAACATCTGACTGGGCTGGACTGGAATGAAGAAAAAACAAATTACTGTCCTGGAATTTTCGCCTTCTGCTGAATACAGATGTCACCCGGTTCTGTTCACACTCCTCTAGCAGGATTTATTTTGTTTGATCTGATGTGCTCTTGTCTTCTATAGTGCAGCCATAGCATCCCTCATAGGGGAAAATTGGCATAAGGAAGATTTTTTAAAGTTTCTAGGTGCCTGAAGAGGAAGAATATTCACACTAGAATTTTAGCTTTGTATTTAGGTGCCTAAATGTCTTTAAAACTCTGAAGTCTTAAGCTTCACTTTCTGAAACTGTACTTGTATCAGAATCCCAGGTCTTATCCAGATGAAACTCGTGTAAAGAAGAGCAAAGGAGAGGAGGGATCAGTGCACAGATGTTTTACACAAAAAAGACTGCAGGTTTTACAAAAATATATCCTAAAGATAAAAATCTAGAAAGAGGAAAAAAAAAACAACAAAAACAACAAACCCAACTCCAAAATGTATGCTTTCAAGCATTTTTTTTTTTCACTTGATCTTGTGGTGGTCTGGGGTGTTTTGAGGCCTAACTGAGTTTTGCAAGATGGCTTTGGCAACATTATGTTCTTAAATAAACACCCAGCCTGAATCACTCACCCTCCTGCTGAAGTATATACAGACAATGGGAAGATTTTAGCACAAAGTAGCAGCTTCATGTCTGAATATCTCCATTTTTGGCAGCTTATACCTCATCCTATTATTCAAGCATGGGGGAAGGATTTGAATATAGAGTGTTGGGGTTTTTTTAGTTTGTTTAATTATTAGCTTAGAACCAAAAATAGCGCAAGTCCTGATTTACTTTAACACCAAGGTTCCTATTCATAGAATACAAGCCACAACCATGAGAAAATTGCGTAACTTAGGAACATAATAACTGTAATTACTGGAACAGCAAAGGTCACTGGGTCCATTATCATTGTTTCTTAATTTCCCTTTTACTTCTATCCCTTTATGTGTATAGTTCTACTTTATCCATTCCTTCTTTAAACGTCTTCACTTGTTATAAGCATGAGTTAATTTGCTGTCCCTGAATTAAGTAGCACAGTAGCTTTTCTAGAATGTCTCTATTTTCCCCCTAAATACTACAACTTTTCAGTGCTTCCTTCTTCTGCTTCACATCTTTATTTGAATTTTTAATAAATAGGGATCCACTGAGAGTGGTGGTGTTCTTGCCATCAGATGTCCTTAAAGCGATGTCTATGGAATTCTTCCACCAAGGAAAAGCATTTACTTGCCTTGCTCTTCACAATATTCATTTGTCTAATAAGAAATCGTATTTCCATTCAACCCTTGCCTGTTCAAGGCTGCATAGGCAGTTACCTGCCCTTTTTAAATCTAGTTTATTGTAGGGTCATGGGTGTTTCTTTGCATCCTTGGAGACTGGCTGTTGTTTTCAGTTCAGAAAGGAAACTTGCCTGTAATACTCTGTTATAACATGGAGCACTGTCTGCAATGCTCCTTATACAGATTATCCATGAGACAGGTTAGACACGCTGTCACAAATGACCATTACCAAGGTAGGTTTAGAGCTTCCTGTCCTGTACAAGATCAGATTTTGAAATATTTGTCTACTTAGCTTAAAAAGGAATTCTACTGAATCAAGCAAAACTATCTAGGGAACATTTGATTTGCATTCTTGCTTCTCAGTCCTGCACTATTTTCAGTGGAGTTTCTGAAGTTGTTTGTGTGATTGCTCCCTTTCATCAGACAGGGCACTGAGACTGCGGATGTTAAATAACTTCTACTGAACTATATCAGGGGTCTGTATCTGTGTCATGAATCAAGTCGTCTATATTCCCTAACAGCAACCTCAGCATAAGTCAGACCTCTCAGAAAAAGTCAAGTTGCTTGGCATTTGGGATTCCTCAGGATTTGAACAGGACTAGTTTTGGAAGAATTTTATTTCTATTTAAAAAATTAATATCTTCCCAACACATTTTATCTTAACATGTCACAGTAACAGTATGACTGTCTGGCAAAGTAACATTAGTCTAGGATGAAGTATCAAACCAGGAAACTCTTAGTAGTAAGCAGGCCTATAAGAACAGGGCTGAAAGAAAGCATTTTACTTATGTTCCAGCTTGAATTATAACTTTGGTAATGCTATGTCATCTTTCTTAACAGTTCTGTTTGTCTGGTAAACACACCACACAGTTCCTTTTGATTCTACCAGTACTTTTAATGTTTGTTTTGCATTTGACTAGGAGGAATTTTTGAGGTAGCTAATTGCCTCAGACTCTATTCAGGTAATACTGGGGGCAGCTCCCCAGTGTTCTGATCAGGAAAGATCAGGGGACTGATAGTAGATTTGAAGAACCATCAACATGGAAATACTGGAAGTAAAGTCAAGCTTTTACTGGACTTATAGGGTAGCAATGATCATGGATCCTGAAACCCCAGCCTCTACTTGAGTTTAAAAGTGCTTCTTTTAACCTATAAACCCTCTCAGGCTTAATAAATTAGGACTAACATTTTTTTCCACACTGTTATCCCTTACTTGAGAACAGATGCTCAGAGTATAGCCACCTTGAGAATAAAAGATAATTAATATTTTAAATAAAAATAAGAATAATATCTGTGGACATGACAGATTAGTAAAAAAAAAAAATCAAAATACATCTGCATATTTTATCATAAATTAGTATTAGCCATTATGACCTGTTTGTCACAATCTGGATGGTCAGCTTTCTTGAGGCTGTCCAAAGTAAAATTAGGAGTATGGAATGGTTTAGGAAGAATATGGAAGGCAGAAACCCCTACACACTGGTCAGTGAATCCCTGGAAGCCATTAAGAGAGAAGAAATGAAGTAGAACATATACTTATGGTACTGTTCTTGGTGTAAGCAAAACTTGGTGTTTTGAGAGAAAAGTTTTTGAATGGTGCATGTTACAGACTAAACTTGTTAATAATTAAATTCTCAGCAACTGGTGCCTGCACATTCTGTCAGTCCCTTTACCTGAAATATTTCATTTTCCAAGTGAGAATATACTGGGCACTGAATACTTGATAATAAAATAACTTTTTTTGTAATTATAAGAAATAAAACTTATAAGAAATAGACCTTTATTACAAATTCCAGGAGTATATGAGTTCTCATAGTGCATTATGTCACAAAGTTTATTTCAAAATATGCCTCAGATCTGTGTATATATATCCATATTTTTGCACAATGACCATGATCTTAAGAGTTTAGTTTAGCCTGTTCCTTGAATATCCAGTTTAGGCTTTCTGGTTTTTACTAATGTGAGACTCCTTCATGGAGGTATGGGGCATCTGTGTAAACAGGAGCTTGTATTATTGCAGTGTAATAAATTGTCAAGTCTCTCTGCAAATGACTTTTCTCCCCAGTGGGGTGTGTTGAATAGGAAAAGTCATACCCAAGTAGTTGCAACAGCCAAAAAGAGAAAAATATGAAGAAGTAAAAACCTCAAACCTGTTGTAAAGGAGGCACTTGATTTCTGTCCCAAAGGAACTAATTCCCTTTTAAAGGTACCTTATTGATAATTAATTCACATGTACCAATTCACATGTACCTGATGTGTGATTTCAATTCAAAAGGCTAATCCACTCACTTGATTCAAAGAGGTTTTAAAACCAGAATTTTTCAAATGCCTATGAAAATGCAAAGAACATTGAGAGGGGTTAAAACCCAATTTAATCTATTATTTCCCCAAAAGTAGGGCTAGAAAGGATTTGTGTAAATGGGGTGTGTATACATATATATGTAAAATGCATTTTTATATATATGACTGTGTATAACTGAATGAGCTGATCCACAATAAGCAAGACATTAATGAACAGCTCTTGATATTTAGCCTTACAAAGGCTTCAAATAGATTGAAAAAAAAAAATAGTTGCAAAAACCACCTACCAAAATGGGAACTTTAAAGCAGTTTCACATTGAATTCCTGTGGGGGTGAGGGAATTCCCTATGGAGATCAGTAGGAGTACTAAATGCAACAAAATAGGTTTATCCATAAACAAAGCAATTTAATTCCAGATGTTTTGACAATAAATATCTTTTTCTTCCGCATTCTTTTTCATTTTGAAGATTCCAAAGAACAGAATGAACCAGAAAAGTCAATTCCAATAAACATATAGGCATTTTTAATTTGAACTTTCAGTACTTTATATTGTGATGCAAACCTTGTATTTCTTAATTTTTTAATGCATAGAAAAGTCAGGCAAGAGTAGCTGCCCCACTATTTACAGAAATACCCTTTTTTGTTTGAGAAAATGCAATAAATTCTCCCAGACCTATTGCATACTGCAGTGCTTAGGTGTATTTATTTTTTCCTCTATTATTTACTATTTTTCTACTTCATATGCTCGTATACCAGCTTCCTTTATCTTTATTCAGGATAGCTGGAGATCATGGCTCCAAGAAGGAATTCCTTTCCGAATTCCAAAAAGGAATATTAGTTTGCGGACAAACATTTTTGAAAGATAATGAAACTAACTCCTGACCTTCACTTAGGAAGAAGCACTGTGGAAATAATAACTGCAAGAAGAGCCCCAAAAGAATTAACCACAAGATCACCTTCCAGGAGCTAGCACAAGCCTTGGGAGAAGAATGCAGGTAGCTGGAAGGCCTGCTAGGCATGGGTATATTCCCTGCTCATTGGCAGTTTCCAGTTGTCTTCAGTTTTAAAGTGTATGAACATTGAAACATGTCTCTCAGTAGACAGACCTACATTTCGTTCTCACTCTGCTGTTGCCTGTTTATTGCCCCTCATCTTCACAATGTTTTGCTGGACTCACTCCATCATGTCTGTGTGCATTGCAGTGGGGAACCGAGCTGGCCACAGCACTGCAGCGGTGGCCTTATCAGTGCCATGTAGAGGAGAATAACCACCTCTCTTGACCTGCTGGCCACACTTTTCCCAATGCAGGGAAATGCAATTTAAAATTGAATGTTAAATGTCAATTGGCAGATGAGTTGAAGCAGTGATGATTCAACAAGTTCCAGGTTAAAAAGCTGAGAACTGACCAACTCTGTTCTATAACTACCTGTCAGACAACATATCTGTATAATGAAGATTGAAGTCCTGAAGGCTTAATTAATGTTTGATAAGCATTTTTTATCACTGTATGATTAATCCTTATGCAACTGAAAAAAACCAAACCAACCCAAACTAACACAAATCAGCAAGCCACAGAACCTCACACCTCTCAGTGTGAGCAAGAACCTGAATGCTGTGTGTTAGCAGATGCATTTAAGCTCCATGCATGTGGAGGGTCTTTGAATATCCATTTATTACATTGCTTTTGAAAGAAGATACAATAATAGGTCAGGACAGACAGAATATCAGAAAATCCCAAATAGATTTTTCATGTAGCTTATTGGAATCGAATGTATCCTGGGGCAATGAGAAAGAAAGGAGTTTTCAGTCTGAAATAGAACTTTTAAGGTTTTTTCATCCATTTCATAAAGCATCTGAAAGTCTGAGGAAAAGTAGGGGAAATGAGGATGAAGTAGGAAAATAACCCGAGGGATTAATGTTCATGTCTCAAATAACACTTTTATGTTTTGCAGCTTTCAAGCTTTCTGGTTTGGTTTGGTTTTTGTTTTTTTTTTTTGTTCTTTTTTTGGTGGATTTTTTTTTTGGGGTGGGGGGCGGTTTGTTGTTGTTGTTTGGTTTTTTTTTGTTTGTTTGTTTTGTTGGGTTTCATTTGTTTGTTTTGGTCTGGGAATAGCAGATTTGTTTCCCGTAATGCAGAGTGTTTGGTAAATTAGGTGGATGCTGTTCTAGCTGTCTGATGAGTACTGACTAAATGAGAAAAATAACTCCTCTTGATCCACTGGTGATGCTCCTGCTAATACAGGCCAGGGATACTGTGAGCCTTCACTGCTGGGAGGGCTCTCACTCAGCCTCCTGTTCAGCAGCACGCCAGATCCTTTCCAGCAGAGCTTTGTAGCAGGCTTGTCTGAAGGTGCAAGACTTTACATGTGTCCTTGCTGCATTTCCTGAGGTTGTCGGTTTAGTCCTCCAGCCCAATCGTAAATCTTTCTGGATAGAAGCCCTGGCGTCAAGCACCCTGACTTTCTCTTCTGGTAGACAGTACTCCTCAAAAGAGTTTCCCTAACCTATGAAGAAAACATTCAGGAAATAACTGGTAGGGGCTTTGTTAATGTTACTTGGTTTTCTGCCCAGCAGCACAGGGTCAGATGCAGCCATGTCATTTTAAACAAGCTTTAACTTTATTTTAGCTGATAAAGTGTTCCCTTTCCTTTGTGATTCTGTACTTAAATGTCACATGGATTTCTTAGTTCCTTACCCTCTCTCTTGTCCAATCTAGTAGCATATTTTTTTCATGGGTATTTTGGTATCTAGCTCTGTGCTGGTTATCATCTCTTGTGCTCAACTTCAGGACTTCTGAATCTTAATAGTAGCTAAAAATTGCAGCCTATATCCAGAAGTGTTCACATGCCCTTTTCTGTCTTCTACATACAAACCTTAACTGACATGTGCAGATCAAGACTCTAGACACAAATGCTTATTTTCATAAAGAAAAGTGATGCATGTTTGGTTCTGCAAGTGAGTAAATACAGGGCAAAGACTGAGGGTGCATAATTCTGGACAATTAAGTTTAAAAAAAAAACACAACACGTGGTTTATTTTTAACAGCTTCTGCCTATTTTTTTGTTAACTAATTGCTCTTGCTCTGATTCACATCTCTGCAGAGCTGTATGTGTATAGCTGAGCTGAGATTTCACAAACTGAGCAGTCAGCAGTCAGCAATTAGTCCAAGTCTGAGAAGCTTGCTCATATTAGTGTTTCTGTTACAACCGTCTCTCAGAGCTGCGCACAAGGCTATGACTAAATGTCTTTCTTGGAAATGCCTGGAAGTGTAAGGATGAAAACATTCTTCTGCTTCATAATAATCTTGGTTGTCTATTGGTGAAAAGGCAACAACAGTTTAGTAATGGCATAAATATCAAGCTGGTTTACGCATAATGAGGATGCATTGACTGTGACCAACAAGTATTGGATGGCTTACCTTATAAATGTTTATAATACCATCTTCGCTTCAATAATAATCACTCAATAAAACATTTTTGCTTTAGAAAAGGCTACAGGCAAAGATGCTAAAAGATTATTAAGGTTGCAAAACTAAGCATGCAGAAATTAAGAAGTGCCTATTATCCAGTTAGTATAAACACATTATAAGATGATCTTTAATCACGCAATCACATGTTATCTTTTCCCTGTTTTCCTAGTGCTGGCAATTCATTCAGGTTTTTGGGTGAAAGTAGGGTAAAATATATTTTCTAATTAAACAGCAGAGAATCTGGGAGTGGAGGAAGGAAACTCTTAACACGTTCGCTGCTACATTGTCCCAATAAGCCTGAGTTTGGCCTGTCTTGACTGCTGGGAGTAAAGCAAATTATCTTTTCACTATTCCTGAAGGATCTTCTTAAGCAGGGTCTTTTACATCCTTCTCGTGTTCTACATACATAATACTTGCAGCAGCCTGGTGAAGACTAGAAAGTGAAATCACAATGTGAAGTCTGGGTGTGCCTTTAGGGAGGGTGAGTCCCATGGAATTGCTTGTGCTTGACTTGGGAGGGGAGGGCTTGGCCACCCCAGGATGTGTGGGGCTGTGTGGGGTGGTCAGCACAGGCTGATATCTGGGGAACTTCTGCTGCATAGCAGAAGTGAGGCTGGTATACTTGACACAAGCCAGCGTTCCTTCTGAAATGCAAACAATACTTGTTTAAGATACTGGACCTTCTTAAAAAGACAAGCAGTCTGTTTTTTCCTACTCCTCTTTCTTAAAATGGAGGAATATATTTCTTCAGTGGAATTCTCACCTAGAACAAGAGTTGGTGTGACTTTAACAGGAATTAGAGAACTAGCTTGATTTATAGTAGATTTTTGTATCAGCATGAATAGCTAAAATTCCAAAAAGTAATAAGCAAGTGAAACTGAAGTCAAATAGGAAGGAATTACAGCCATGGGAACCATCCAGTGTATAGTTTGTTTTTTAAGTTTCCCTTTTCTCCATTAATGTCTGCTTTTTACTGTTCTGTCTAAGGAAATGGCATATTTTAGGCACAACAATTGTGTAAAATACTCTCATGAACTTTTTGGGCTTGTAGACAATTAACGCTCCCCTTACCACATTCAGGCAGTCGCCTTAGGAAGGAAAGGTAACCTTAAACATTTATAGCACTACAAGAGGTGGAAAAGATGTACTCTGGGGGACCATGTCACAAACTCACTTCCTCATAAAGTACGTGGGATCTCAGATTCTCCTGTCTAATAAGTGGAAAGGTAAATGGTGGATTAATGCCTACAAATGTAGGAATGATTTGGTTAGAGTTCAAACTTTTTTATTATACTCCATGAAATGGGAGAGTTTCTGATAGAAAGCAATATTACTGAGAATACATAATCAGTGCTTGTATATGATAAATTTTAAAATCTTTGTTTATGATAAATGGTGTTATTTTTCTCTTCTCACATCTGACAATATAATACAATAATGCCAAGCATGACTCATGCATGGCAATGATTCAGCAAGCTTAGAAAGTCAAAAGTAGATATAGCTTACTTGGAAATTGGAGAGACTGAGCAGGCAGAGCTATATACTTTGGCTGTATAATAAGTAAAACAATTTCTGTGAAACAATTATGCATTGTGTACATTTGCACAAAATTACATATAGGTTGACCAAAAATAACATACCAGGGCCTGATACTGCAAACTCAACGGTGTAACTGCTGGTAACTTAAATGCAAGTAGAACTTGACTCCAACTTCTGATAATATTCCAAATGTTGAATAATACTAACAGCTTAAGAATCGAGACATCTGAAAGCAAAAGCCTATAAAAATCATCAGGATTAAAAGGGTGACTAGGCTAATTTTCCCACAGAAAATCCAGTATGGTGAATCAGGTGCTTTTCAGGCAGCCAACTGATCAGCAGTGCAACTGTGTGTCTTTACCTTCCTCCTAAGGAATCCTGCCAAAATACTTTCATACTTCAGCTTCAGAAAATGCAGTTGGATCTGGAGAGTTGATGCTCCCAAGCACAGGGGGCTGCTTAAGGAGTAATAAAATAACAAGGCATGGCCTTATTAAAGGGGCCCAGCCAAAGAGAGAAATATAAAGGTCCCTGAGGCTGAGGGTGGGAATGACAGGAGGAGGAGGAAGCAATAAAAAAGAACTAAATGGAGAGAGGCAGATTGAAATTAGATGGCAATTACTGAAAACATATCATCCATGTCCTTCAAATGGTGTTCTCTGTGATCCAAGTGATCACAGAGGAAAGATCTAAATACGCATTCTTTGCCACTGGGCAAATTCAAATGCTGAGCATTTCCACCAAGAAGTTTGGAACAGTGCAGGTGAGATCTTTAGCAAGCGTAAGTCATCGTTGCTGCATTATCATCTAATATATGAAGTCACCAGAGCTGAAACAGTTTACACTAACTGTAATTCTGGCCCTATAACTCTTGATTTGTTTAAGTAAGTAGTAGTCAAATCCCTTGTTCATTTGTTAGGCCAGCTTCCTATTTTCTACAAAAATATCCATGCAACTGTACTTTCCAAACTTTGTATTCTTTGTATTCTTTGTATATGTCAAAATGTTGAAATGCTAAAAAGTCCTCTGATGTTAGCAAAATTAGGGTATTTTTACTTTCCAGTGTCTTTTTATCTTATCTCTGGTTATCTTTATAAGACTCAATGTATAAGTGTGGGTGACGGTAAAGGCTTATGTGGTAGGCAGTTGCCCAAAAGTGCATGTTGTGTGTTGCACACACAACCTAGTAGCTTCCTGCATTAATGAGCTTTGGTTTTCAACTCTTACTAGCAGGGGTGAAGTTACCTGTGATGAGGGGACCCTCTGACATCTTAGTTTCCAGCTTCATATTTTAGACCTTTGTAACTGAACTTTCCAACGTTCGGTTCTGTCATCAATTCAAATACACATAGGCTAATCTGAGCTATCAGGAACTTTGGTTTGAAAATGTTGTGGTCTTTTTTTTTACTGTGTGAGCATTTAGTGCCTTCTGCTCTTGTCTGGACTAAAATACCATAAAAATATACCATTTGCTTTATAGTTGTCTTTCAGCTCTGCTAATTCTATTCTTAGCTGTAGCCTAAAGTATTTTGACAGTCAACAGACAAAACAAGTGTTACACTGATGCTGGCTGTCCCCTAAAATATAGAATCATAGAATAGTTAGGGTTGGAAAGGACCTTAAGATCATCTAGTTCCAACCCCCCTGCTGTGGGCAGGGACACCTCACACTAAACCATATCACCCAAGGCTCTGTCCAGCCTGGCCTTGAACACTGCCAGGGATGGAGCATTCACAACCTCCCTGGGCAACCCATTCCGGTGCCTCACCACCCTCACAGTAAAGAACTTCTTCCTTATATCCAACCTAAACTTCCCTTGTTTAAGTTTTAACCCATTACCCCTTGCCCTACCACTACAGTCCCTAATGAAGAGTCCATCCCCAGCATAGGCCCCCTTCAGATACTAAGGTCTCCACACAGCCTTCTCTTCTCCAGGCTGAACATATATTCTTATATGAGCAAGAGATTAATCTGAAGGATCAGTATTCATTTTCCCAGTTTCAGTGCTAGAAGAAGTGATTCTTCATATTTCTGTTGTTGTTTTCCTTCTTTTAGAACTGATGTTTGATACTTTTTTTTTATTTATTTATCAAGGGATCCCAGGTGGGATCCTGGGATCCACCTTAAAATGTTCCAACATGTATGGCATAATTTTTGTGCCATATCCCTGTCTTATCTGTCAGACCTAATGTTCTTAATACAGCAGCTAACAAACTCTCCTGTACATTACTGTTAACATCAGCTTGAAAAATTCTGTTATGTTTTCAAACACAGATCTTCATACTTAGCATGAGCTTCCTATCAGCATTCACAGAGCTAATTGTTGTCTGCCTTCATCTCCCCCCCTGACATCTTTTTGTCCGTATGATGACAGAAAATTTTGAGTGCTACTGCAGTTGGTATGCTCTGACCTCTTCTCTTTTCACCAAATATTGTCTCACTGTTATACTGGACTCCTTGTTTGTTTCCTGAACCCATCCGTTGCCTCTTTCTTATGCCTAGATGTATTCCCAGTGCTAGCTCCCACTCCTAATTAGATAGGTACTGCAACAATGTAATATATAGATCAACAATATCAGCTTTCTTATCTCTCACTCTTGATAGAAGCAGTTTTATCAGAAAATGTCTCATTTAGTTACCCTGTCTTACTTAAGGGAGAAAGAATTACATGCTCTAAAATTAGCAGCCCAAAGCAGCCCAAACATGTAACTTCAGTGTTTCAATCAAGCAGACAGAAACACCAGGTGGGGAAAGATTCCAGTTCAAAATAACAATATTCACTAGCTACTTATGTATTCATAGCTACCAATGAGTTATAGACAGAAGCTGTCGATGTAAATCACATTCTGTTTTAAAGGTTTCTTGTAGGAAGATTGTTCTGCCTCTTCCCCCATAGTGTGTTATTATGACTGAATAAGCAAGAAAAGAAAAAACTTATGTGCTCTCTGCCCTCTACAAAGGATGCACTGTTTACTGCAAGCTGATTTAGTAGGACTTGAGCTTGACACTGTTCAACATTTAGCCTCTGTGTTTGCTAACCATGCATATGCAGAAGGTACATCTTCGTGTGCAGACTTTACCCCAGTAGCTGTCCCTGTATTTACTCTTTGCGAAGTTTACTCCTGTCATCTTTGTATCCATACCCTGGCAGTAGACTGTTTCCATCTCATATGCTATCAGCACTCCTTCAGTAAGTCCAGTAGTTGAAACTTCAGGTATAAGGGGCCTTTAAGGCTACTGGTGATTATTTACAAAAGAGAGGAAAGATGTGTTTAATTAAATGCAAAAAATAATGCATTTCCAAGTACATCTCCTGCCTAAAAAGGGAGTTAACAAAAGCTGTTCAAGCTTTCAGCTTTATCAGAGCATGACCACATAGCTCGAAGTGTTTGTGTCAGATGCAGATGCTGCTTCATCTAAACAAATATAGGTAAGGGGTCTACACGGACCACTACAAAGCTGCAGCTCTGTCCCATGGGCAGGAGCACATACCAGATTGACTGGTAAGAACACAAAATATTCTCCTTATTGGATAGCTAGGTGCATCTCCAAAGGGAAGTGTTATGTCCTGTCTGTGCATTCCCAATAGGTCTGTGTGTTCATCTGTACTCCTTAGGTAAATTCAGAGGCTCTGTCAGGAGATATCTGAAGCCTTTTTTAACAGGATACCCTAATTTTCTTCTTTTGCTATGCAAAAACTGCTGTATTTTCTAATACAAAAACACTTAATGAAGTTCAGTACTTTGTGCTAAACACTCTAATTTCTTTTTTGCATATTTAGCCACTTCAAAGGTCTTTTCTAAACTTCAAAGACTACCTTTTGAAGTCTCTTAAATTGTGAGCCAGCTAAAAGGATTTACATCCTCCAGTCAAAGAGCATTTAACTAAAGACTTCCACTGGAATACTTTTTTGGTCTTTCAGGAGTTTCCCTCCACCAAGAATGAAAGATGTCCCAGCACACAGCAGGGGGGCTGCAATAGATGACACTGAAAGGTCCCGTCCAACCCAAAGCATTTTGTGTTTCTATGATAAGAAGCTTGCTGGACCGAAAATTCGTGTACTGCTCCTTGACAGAGAGACATGTTTCAGTAAAATAGCTAGTAACATGTGACTATTAAATATTTCCTAAAATAACACATAAAATGCAGATCTGAAAGAGGGACTCTGATACCAGCAATATCATTTTCTTAATTCCAGTGAAATTTATGATTGTGCAAACACATTTTGTGTGAAGTACTATTGTCAGCAAAACCCATCAATGCTTTGCCAACCTGATGGTAATTATAACTTCAAGTTTCTGTCAACATGCTTTTAGTGTTAGGCTATAATCCACAGACAGTGTGGATATGCCTCTTCTCCTTCCACTGTGCTCCTGCACCAGCCACAGGAAGAAAGGTGTGGTAATTTCCCATCAGAAGCAATCATCCTTCTTTCAGCCATATGGATTGGCAGAGCAGACCAAAAGGTACCCAGAAGGACTCCTATATCTGGGACTATACTTCCAAACTAATTAATCTCAGAATCACAGTTACAGCTCTGGAAGTCCTGATACAGGTGTTCTTGAGCATTTCAAGGTAGTTTGTTTTCAGTAGCTTATTTCTAGTCTTTGCCACAGTGTGAAACCATGGAGAGGTTAAACGTTTGCCTGGAATCTGATACTTTACATTTTCAGAAAATGTACTGCTCTCTCTCTAAATCTCAGTATTCTGTGAATGTCACATAAATTTCTGATATCCTATTACAGACTCAGTTGGATTTGGTTTTGCACAATAGATTTTGGCTTTAAAAAATTATTTTTTCAGTCAAAATCAAAAGAGCTCAAAAACAAGTTAACTTTGATTAAAAAAAAAAAGTCCAGCAAATTAGAAAACATCTATTTTGAGAAGCAAGAGTTCATTATTTAATTTCATAATTTCCTGTTCTCTAGGCACTGGTCAGTGCTCCGTCTTCTTGATTTAAAGACATGTTAATAGAAGTGGTGTGTTAATGTGCCCAACTGTTGGCATGAAATCATACAGAATCATAGAACAGTTAGGGTTGGAAAGGACCTTAAGATCATCTAGCTCCAACCCCCTTGCCATAGGCAGGTACACCTCCCACTGAACCATGACACCCAAGGCTTCATCCAACGTGGCCTTGAACACCGACAGGGATGGAGCATTCACAACCTCCCTGGGCAACCCATTCCAGTGCCTCACCAACAGTTAAATATCAAGTTACAGTTTTTAAACCATGAAACTTAGCAGATACTTAGCACTCCCTGATAAAATATGTCAAGCATTTTTCTAACTTCTCTTCAGCATTGTGTCATCATCTAAAGTGGTAAGAGGAAGACACCTACTGTCTCTGTCTCGTTACGAATTCATTTGGTTTACCTTGCTGTTTTGTCTCTCTATTCCCCTTGTACTTTGGCTAGCCTCTGGAAGAGAGCATCAATTTACCCCTTATGGTTATCATTCAAGTTAAGAAATATGTGAGCCTTCACCTCTCTATGCTTTCTTTTCTGCTGGGAATAGATTTAGCAATAAGAAGAGAAGACATATTTGACTTCTAAATCACAACTTTGCAGTCACAAGAGGCTTGTGTTTCTGGGAGGCCAGAAATAGTGTCTTTCTGAAGTACTGCCCCAGCTCAGTTGCTATTTAATTGAACTAGCCACACTCCCTCAAAATGCAAATTCAGAAGCTGCCCTCATAGTTTAGGAATATAATTTTAGGCATCCTAAATAAAAATGATACAACTTTCAAAGAGGCTGAGTGCAGCTCCCATTTTATTTCCCTGGGATTCATAAAATGTAATTAGGCCGCTTGCTAGTATGATCCTTGAATATGAATGCATTTTATTTATTTAGGTTAGACTGGTTTTGCCTATTGTTTATTTCATACCCAAGGCTGATCTACTTTTTACATGTATTACAATGAAATAGGCTTCTTCTGGTCCCCTTTAAACATGTTGTTTCATAACTGTTATCAGTGCTCAATCGCATCTGTAAATAATGACTCTCATTTTGAGGTAGACCATAGCTTAATTGGTAAAATTGCTTAATTGTTTTACTTACACACTGCATTTTCTGCTGAGTTATTTAGAGTTCTTTCTATACAAAATGCATTATTCACAATGCAATCTGTGCTCATGCCTGCAGACTCCATATACATCACAGAGGCTTGGCTGTTGTACTTCGTTTTCCTTCCATGTTTCAGCACCTACATCTCTTAATATTTATATTCTTCCCCAAAAAATGTTCTGTTCAGAATTTCTTCACCCTTACAAAACCTAATCTAAAGCATGTATCTGGGAGGACAGAGGCAGCGTGAATACACTTCAAGATGATAAAACTCCCTCTGCTGTCCTTTCCAAGTCATTGAACAATAATGGCATCAACAGCAGTATTGCTCATCTTTCTGCCTTTGTGGTGGTTTTCAGCACTTGAAGCAGAAGCAAGGGCTCATGTGGAATCTTTCTTTACCTGGCACATTGCTAGGAAACTACTATATTACACTAAAACAAAGATAGAAAATTTCCATTGGAAAAGGAAGGTGGCATCGTTCCCTAGGAGTGTGCCAATATATCGAATCAAGCTGTTCTTGACATCTGTGGTTGCTGTGTGCTCATTAGGAGAATGGGTATTGCTGTTGTAAGCTGCACATGGAAAGAATGAAGATTCCTGGACTTCCATACCTGTTCTCACTCAAAAGCAGAGATGAGATACTTTTGTAAAGTAATAACAATTGTAAGAGAAGTTCATGAATTATTTAAGACCTTAATTAATCAGGAAGTAACGTGAAGTTCTATCAGCAGATGCTAAGAAACATGTGAAATCCCTTTGTTTAACTTCCTAGATGAATGCCTTGCTCAGGCAGTGTCTGCATTGCACCACTCTTCTCTCCTCTTGTGTAACAGCCCAGAGCCATCCTGCTGTGACCGGCTCTGGCTGTTTGAGATTCTTCTTTGTCACCTCACCTCACTAACAGCTCCACTCCTTGCCCCCTACCCCTGCGGTTCCCAGTCTTGGAGTTGCTGGTGACTGGGATGGTTCTCAGCTACACGTTGGCTCTTACATAGTGCTCTTTAGCTGCAGTACAGTTTTATGAGTTTCTCAGTTTCTCTTTTTTAAGTCTTTCATTAACAGAAAATAGCAACAGAATTCGCTTTAGTTCTTGATGAGTATAATATGTAACCCTAGGAATATTCTTCACAGGCCTGAATCTTAGCACTCCTTAAATGCTGTCTTGCTCCAGTGACCAAGGATCTAGTCTTCTTTCAAAATATTTTGTCTAAAAAATATCTTTTCTAAAGTCCTCATTTGAAACTTGGAAGAAAATATTTCTGTGTTATAACAGAGGGAGAAGAAGGAAGAACATTCACTGAATTAGTTTGAAGCTAAGGAGAAGTTTAGTCTGAGCTTCAGGAGAGACATTACTGATATGTTCCTAGCTGACTGGTGACCTCAACTATGTTTCCTATCATCAGAACTTTAAAGCTGTCATTTGTATTTTACAGGTATTTAAGATGTCATGTGGTTAAACTGCACACAATAATTCACCTTCAGTTGCAGTCATCCTCTCTTCCATAACAAGACTTTCATAAATCATTCCTAACAGAGTAAATAAATCTCTCAGTTTCCACCATACACCATTATTAAATTTCAGTCCTTTCTTAAGAATAAAGATGAATGCATTTAGTAATTGCAAATAACTAGAACTGCCATACTTTAAAATATTATCTCCTGGTATAGAATTTGAAGTACAAAAATGTGTTTACTTTAAAGAATTTGAACATTAGTCATCTGGCAGAAGTGGCATTCTATAGAGAGGGAAGTTGGTGAGGGAGCAGAGCTGTGTTTGGCACCTCTAGGGAACATCAACAATAGCCTACAAAAGCAAGACAGAAATGTGATGAAGCTTCATATTGAAATATGAACATGCTCATGATATATACCACCATGCTGACAGACGTCCTCTGCCCTTGGGGATCTTTGGTATTCTTTTGGCAGTTAAGTTTTGTACTGTAAACACTTGCACAGTTTTACTTCCATGTGCTTGGTGCCAGTAGAATCAATCCTTGTTAATCTTGTGTGAGAGCTGGTCTCTTTAATGTCTTGGTTGTATGACAGATAGACTTCATCCTTGTGGTTCATATTTGTGTCTCTGTGCAATGAAATTGTCACCTGAAGAACATGATGTTTTTTTTTTTTAATGCTTATGATATTTCAGCTAGTTCTAGAGTAAAGGGTTGAGCATTTTTTTTTCTTTTTTTTTCCTATTTCTTGCTGCTCATTGAGGTTTATTAAATTTTTAAGATTAGCTTTAAAGAGTATATGCTTCTACATCAAAGTTTTGATCTAGGACAGAAAATATGTAGTGTTTGGTTTTAATTTTATGAAGCATGAAATACTGTGCAGTACATGATCTTATTTTAAAAAATCCTGTTACTTTTAAATTTTAAAAAACTTCTTGATTTGAAGCTAAATCCTACTGACCCTACTTTTAGGATAAAAAAACATTATGACTTCTTCAAATTAGTAACTTTTCATAAATTTAAAAAAATATGTTATTGTTGAAAAGAAGATTTTAACTGAAATGAACTAGAAAACACCAAGACAATAGTATAGTTCTTTGATCCAGTCCTCAGCATCTAAGAAGCTGGGAAGTCAAAGATGACCAGAACAGAGTGATAGCATTATTGCACACACTTGGAGAAGTAAATGACTTCCAAAAGTGATGGCAACAGTGCCTCGCTGTATTTAACAGCTACAGTATCACAGTATCACAGTATGCTAGAGATTGGAAGGGACCTGGAAAGATCATCTAGTCCAACCCCCCTGCCGGAGCAGGAACACCTAGATAATGTTACACAGGAATGTGTCCAGGCGGGTTTTGAATGTCTCCAGGGAAGGAGACTCCACAACCTCCCTGGGCAGCCTGTTCCAGTGTTCCATCACCCTCACTGAGAAGAAGTTTCTTCTCAAGTTTAAGTGGAACCCCTTGTGTTCCCATTTGTACCCATTACCCTTGTCCTATCATTGTTTGCCACTGAGTAGAGCCTGGCTCCATCCTCATGACACTCCCCCTTTATATATTTATATACACTAATAAGGTCACCCCTCAGTCTCCTCTTCTCTAGAGACCCAGCTCCCTCAGTCTTTCCTCATAAGGGAGATGCTCCACTCCCTTAATCATCTTAGTTGCCCTGCGCTGGACTCTCTCCAGCAGCTCCCTGTCCTTCTTGAACTGAGGGGCCCAGAACGTTAGTAGACTAAATGATATTTGCAGTTGCCTGTCAGTGAAGGAAGTGTGCTTCTCAAAAGTGAATGACATGACCTTAAAATGTAGCCCATCAAGCCCATTTTATCAGAGCAGTTAGTGACAGGACAAGGGGGAATGGCTTTAACCTGACAGAGGGGAGATTGAGATGAGCTCTTAGGCAGAAGTTCTTCCCTGTGAGGGTGCTGAGGCGCTGGCACAGGGTGCCCAGAGAAGCTGTGGCTGCCCCATCCCTGGCAGTGTTCAAGGCCAGGTTGGATGGGGCTTGGAGCAACCTGGTCTAGTGGAAGGTGTCCCTGTCCGTGGCAGGGGGTTGGAACAGGATGAGCTTTAAGATCCCATCCAACCCAAACCAGTCTGGGATTCTATGAAGACCCTGCCCATGGCAGGGGGTTGGAACTAGATGATCTTAAGGTCCTCTCCAACCCTAACTATTCTATGATTCTATGATTCTATGTGATTCCTTTAAGCAAGTCATGTATTTACACAGATGTATTTAAAGTTTGGTCCAGAAATTAGTGACAGGTGTCTGCATCCTTCCAAGAGCCATACCAATACCTACTAAAACCTGCGTTTGGGACACCTTCAGCATGCAGCATCTGAAATAGCAGCAACAAGGTTTACATGCAGGGCTTTTTGATGTGCAGTGAAAGCCTCACTTTATTGGCATATAAGCCCTCAACAGCGCAAACACCTGCAGACAAAAGTCATTGTATCCATGTAATAGCATTTCTCATCGCAGGGGAACAGTGTACACATATACATGGACTGGGTGAAACTTTATGGTTGCTCTGTGGGCAACTGTATTCCACATAGTTGCTTAAAACTGCATTTCACTTCATAGTAAAACATAACACATAATGTCGTTTTTATGTGTTAGGTAATCAAACCTGAAGCTAACCACGGAAGTTAAAAATTCAACTGGCTTTATTTTAATCAGAACTGATGTCTCTTTCTTTTCCTCTTCCCAGTTTAATGATAAGGATTATATGCTGTGTGTCTGAATCACAACTGCGAGAGAAAATTCTCCCCAATTTGACTTGCACTTCTTTAAGGATTAATACAACCAACCTAAACTAAGTCTAATCACAGACTGGCATAAACAGTTATTTTTTCTGTCAAAACAAAACTTTGGTGCTTCTGTTTCAACTTTTTAAACATTTACCATATATCAAACAGAGTTAAAGGGCTTGCTGCAACAAGAATCAATGGTGTCTAAGAGGTATGTTACATACAGTGATCTGCACTCTAAATGAAGTTCCAGATCTCTACAAATATTGTAGTTACACCTCTGTGAAGTTTCAGATGTAAGTAGCTTCTCTGTCACAGCCTAATTGGATAGAAAAAGCTTTCCACTGAAATTTTTCAGCATGCATGTGCTATTGTATGCATTTTTGTGTGTATGATGCAGCTGTATATGACACATGGTGTTATCATCTACTATACAGATAACACTACGGAAAGACTTGGAAATGTGACAAGGAAAGCTTTTCTTGTACATGGTTATGCATGCCAAAAATTGCCATGTTGTGAGTTTCCTTTCTTTTTCTGATGAAAAGAGAATTCTCATTACTTCAGTTGTGGTAAGTGACAGAAATAGCCTCAGGTAAACAAATACGCAGACCAGTTCTACTCCTTCTCCTGAGTTTTCACAAAAGAACAATAGCATGGCTCCCTTGTAGTTAACACAAACCCACTCCTACACCTCCATTACTCTATAATTTAATACCTTCTGTAGCAGGTGATATAGTCTTACGCTTTTCTTGATCTCACATTTTACAGATTTAATCATTTCCACTCAATAACCAAAAAAGACCATATATAAATACTGTTTACCATGACCTGGTGACATTAGTGAAGCAAATTTTTGCCTGTTTGGCATGTTAAATGCTTGAGAACAGCATGCATGCTCCTTATAGCCACTTAAGCACTTAACAGAATGTTCATGTATTGATTTTCAAGTGTCTTTAAAACCACTCAAATGAATTACATATGAGCACTGGAACATTTGTGAGTTGTCCAAATGGGCATTGATCATACATAATGACCTTGCTTCCACAAGGATCATTCTCCTTATTCTTTTCCTGCCATTTTTCTCTTTGGTTTGTCTAACTACCATACAGTGTATTACATTAAGATTCAGTCTCCTATCACCAGATGTGTCTTAAACATTCTTGTTGTAATAAAAGAAAGAAAATGGTGCTCCACACCCTCGTCTCAAGTTCTGCATTAACCTCATTATAGCATTAGTTCTCATTCAAATCAATGTAAATGAGAACACTGAATTTTTTCTTTATAAAGGGTCTTTCCCTGTGAATGTATAAACTGCCCAATGAACCTCACTAAGCATGGAATCAGACTGCTGGAAAGAGAAAAGCTTTCCTGCTTGGCCCATACAAAAAAACTTACAGGATGCTCTATCTTTTGATGCTTAGAAAAAACCTGACATTTCATTATTGCCTCTTAAAGTACCCTGCATTGCAAAACAGTTTCTTGAAAACTATGGGATAGCTCCAAAAGGTTTCTCTGTCTTGTGTCAGCTTCACACAAGCACGTCTGGGTGAGATGAGTCTCACGTGCTCCCATAGCCTGGCTGCAGTCACAAGCCTTCCATGGCAGCCAGTGGGCCAGGCAGGCACGGGTAGCCTGTGAGGTCCTCCCTGCTTCAGCCTTCTGTGCTACTGCCTCCCTTTATACTGAGACAAACAAACACTTACTGTCAAGAACGCAGCACGGATTTGCCGTATAAAGAGTCAGAAAGCCATTAAGTGACCAAGCCCATATAATTTAAGCAGTAGTCCCAAGTACTGTGAAATCTTTATCACAGCCATATCTCATGAAGTTGCGTTGATGGCTAGTGATTTCTGCCCAGTGTCACAAAAGAACATGCTGTTTAGCAGAAGAGCTGCAGTTATTCTGATATATAGGGGAGACTCACAAGCTGCATTTTTCAGTGACTCAGTTTTTACTGTTTGAGAGCTGTGGTTTTGTCTTATTAGTTAAATCCACATCTAGTTGCAGAGGCAAAATGTTGATTTAGTTTAATACAACTGGCAACATAGAGTTTCACCTACAAAATTACAGGCCTCTGTTAAAAATCAGTCCTCCACCAACCACAGTTCTTACCAGTAGTCATTGAACATGACTGTACTTCCATCTTTTCCTACTGTTATTCAAAGGCTAAGAACTGCATAGAAAGATTTAAAAAGATCTTTTATTCTACAAGTTTACTACATAAGTTAAAAACATGTCCATGATGTCTAGACAGATACATATAATCAAAATTAATCCAACTTAATTTACTGCAGTATTCGTACATTTATTTTAAGTACCTCTTTCTGCAATAGTTTCATCAGAAAGAAATTGTCTTTAAATTTGTTTTACTTTGGTCAGCTAAAGTTTTATTTAAGGATGGATTGAAAATACTTTAAACTTACATCTCTATTTAAATAATTCTGTTGTGCTTTCCTGATTATCTTTCCACATGTAGAGCTGGCATCATAGCTGACAAAACAGGACCCCAAGAGGCTGACCTTGGCAGTGTCAGCCCCTTTGTGAGGCCTCTATGTTGTCTGTCGCCCTGTGGTCCCTGTTCTTTTCACCTTTGCCAGATCACGATGATACACTTTGTAACAGGAGCTGATGGGGATCATTTGTAACGGCTTATGCACATAAGACCCTAAGATAGGTACATTTATTAAAACTAAAAAAAAACCCCAAAACAGGCTGCTGGTGGGTTTGTTTTGTTTGGGGTTTTTTTTGTTTGTTTGTTTTGGGGGTTTTGTTTTTGTATTTTTCCTGGGGTGTGTTTTTTGTTGCTGTTCTGTTGTTTGGTTTTTTTTGTTTTGTTTTGTTTCATTAAGCAGGCTTTTAGGGAGGTGCATTTCTTTCTATGCAAGCAAACCATACTTAGAAGGGCTCCCTTTGCTAAAGGTTAGGGAAGGCACTTCCCCTCCTACAGAATCCCAGTGGAGAGAGGTGCATCTTTCCTCCTCTTTGTGTAGCAGGAGTCCCAGTGTCCAGGGAGTTGGGCTTTTTCTCTTTCAGACTGTGGCCATGAGCATGCAGAGAATATGCAGAGCCACAGAGCTAAAGCCTTCACGTTCCACAGTGCTGTGCCTGCTTTCCAAACACTTATTGTTACATGCAACATTTGCAGGCTTGAATGCACTGTGCCTTCCTTCAAGATGGTTATTTCCAATTGTAATAGAAATAACTGTGCAACCACATAACTATGAGTTAAGTGACGGGAGCACACAGTGGAGAAGGCAAGGGGATTTGAAGACTAGCGAGTACATCGTGCCTGTCAGTTTGATATCCTTGTTCCTTGCTTTATTTTGGTTTAGAAAACATAATGTTTCACAAAATATGTTTCCTACTTTGTTCTTCTGTGCTCTTTCATCCAAGGGATCTCAGAGCACTTTACACACATTATTAATTAGGCCCTCAGTCAACCCTGGAGGTAATTAAGTATTTATTCTTGTACAGATGCATGAGCTGAATTAGTGTCTGAGACACAGGGCCTCGCTTACATTAAAGGCCCCTCAGACTGCTGCATTAGCATAAAATGTCCTTAAACCAGTCGTAAATTAGATTCTTATGAATGCTAGTTCTTATCCCTCAGAACAATGTCAAGAGTTAGCTTGTACTCAGGACAGTTTACATACATGATATTACCCTGTGAACTGGCAGTGCAGAACCTGTTCTGGTTTAACTTTTTATGTGGGCAGCTGCAAAGAGCTGACCACATAGGAAACCTAGGGCTACTCCCAATGCCATTTCTATCAACAACTCCCTACTGCAAAACGTTCAACTTACACATTTGATCACTGTCATGGTTTCCCTCTGAATGTGTATTTCCTATTTCCAATGAACAGTTCCCAGAAGCAGCAGGAAAGGGTCCCTAACCTTATGTGTGTCCAGTTCTACGTACAGCTGATTAACTCTGCATTACAGCCAAGTCGTAACAAAGTGTCTGCAAAGTCGTTTCAGAATGAGTGGTAATTTCCATTTGAAAAATGCTCATTTATTCTGTTTTCATAATCTGATCTTTAGTTTTAATTGCTGAAATTCTGCCGTAAGTTCCGCTTTAGGTATCTCTGTTGTTTGTTTGGTTTGTCCCTGAATTCATCTGTTCAGAGTGAATTTCCCTTGTTAAAACTTCTTTATATTGTGGGATTTTGTTGGTTGGGTTTTCTTTTGCTTTCCTCAGCAATTTTGGAGCAGGAGTGAAAATTATAATGCTTTTTTAAACACTCAACCCAACAAATACTATACTAGGCAATTCCTTTGCATTCTGCCTCTGCCGTGACCTAGGACTCCTTGCTATAGGGACAGCAGGACTCTGCTTCCCACTAGCACAACTTAACTGAAGCCGTATCTTCCCACATCTTTAATATTCCAAAGCTCCCAAGGGAAGTACAGTAAACTGCTGTGTCAGAATACAGGAGGCAAATCAAATGGAAGTCTGACAATAGTAGAAATAGCCTAAGAGATCTCATAGGATAAAGAAGGAACTGGTTTGCCTGGCTGGTCTGATCAGTGGCTCCACAACACTCCCCTTCCTCTCCTGTGGACGGTGATATAGCAATTTTTCAAAAAAGCATTTTCTCCTAATCAGACAAGTAGATTCTGTGCATGAAAAACTGTGGATAATAACCTGGGCTACACCTTTCAGATGAAGAGCTGAAGGTGAATCCAGTGTGAAGTTTCCTTTGTTTGAACTTACTAGCACGCTTCCCTTACAAAGTGGAGCTCAGGTTCAGAATCCTCACCTCTGTGGAGGTACTTGTGAGTATTAGCCCACACTCCAAGAGCAGTGCGCCTGTATATTAGTGTGGCTCTGTGTAAAGGTAGATAACTCCTCTTTCACATTGTGGCTAATTGGTTCACAGTGTCAGTCTGCGACAGCTCCTTCTAATCCCAGGGTTTGTGGTCAGTATGGATTCAGGAGGAGCAGGCAGAACATGGCAGGGTGGGTATCCAGCGTTGCCTCCTCGGTTGAGTTTTGAGCACAATGCCATAGCAGCTGTGCCAGGTGTCCTCTCAGAGAAAGTCAGTTGATCACTTCACAAAGGCAGCTGGGAGTGAATTAGCAGGAGTGTGGTGTCAGTAGTCAGGGGACCTAGGCTCTGGCTCAAAGAAGGAGCAAGGCAAATGGGCAATGCTGGGGTGATTGGTCTTGCACCACTTCCCTGACACATGCAGTCCCAGGTCAGATGATGCCTGGAACACTCTGTAATTTGTGACCTGCTTGATAATTTGGAAGTTTATCTGATGCTATTACAGCTTTTGGATCTTGAACAAAGTTTCTAAAATATAATCTTTTGAGACCTACGTATTCTTTTGCCCATTGCTAGCTATGTTTTTTGCATTGGCTGTTTCGTCTAAGACATTTACTTCTGAAAAGCCAACAGGACTGGGATAATTAATTTTAAAATTTAGGCAAAAGCATTTTTCTTTGTAAATTAATATTTTATATCCATGCACACTATAACTCTGTTACTGTATCTCTCGGAAATAGCAAGGTTAAGGAAGTAACCTCAATTAAACTATACAGGTAAGGAAAGAAATAATTTTCAACTAAGCAAGAATGGAAAGTCTAAATGTTGCATTAGGTGTTTATATAGCAAGAATCCCCAATACACCTTTTAATTTGCATTTAATATCTGAGTTCCTCTGAGTGAAATCCCAGTTGTTTTTGAAAAGCTGAGGTTTCAGCTATCTAGTGGCCATAGTCTTAAGGCTGAATGTCAAAGTCATATATTATGGAAAGAATAATTAAGGGTTTGGTGGTCAGCTTGGCTAATTTGATGCAGTTCCTCCGAGGTTAATGGAGCTTGACTGATTCACGTGAACTGATAACTTACCTGCAGCTCTGTCTTTTTAGTGAGTACAATATTTCCCTTCCCTTTTAAAGCAGAACTGCAAGTATTTGCTAAGAACTGTCTCATATCCATCTACAAAATATTCTGCAATGAGAGAACAAATGCACAAAGAAACTTACTGTTGTAAAATACCTACACGGCACCAAACAAGGGAATGATGGCAGAGATAAAGGTGAAGGTCTGCTCAAATCTTGGGGAATCCGTAGGGTGCACTTTTTGTGCACTTGCTTATGAGTTGAGAAGCATACTGCAAAATATGGAGAACTGCTGCTAATCCCATGTGTACCTTCTGTAAGTAGATTGATTGTTGCTATTGTAATATATAAACTAAATGCAGACAGTGTCTCTGTACAATTTTTGCAATATCAATTGAAGAAACACTGTCTCATGGAAAGATCAACGGCTCATAAAACACAGATGTTCAAACATACTGCACTACATTACCCCAGATATCATGATAATTAAAATCTCATTTGCTGAAAAATACTTGAGTTTTTAATAATGTATAGGATTACTATAAATCCACCAACAGGTAGTATCTGCGAGAGCTGCTGAATGAAATGAGAAGTAGGATAATTCAGATATAAGCATGCATTAGGAGAGGACTTAAAGGAACAAACTGTCTCTGTTTTCTGCTGCTCTACGATGGGGGATTAGCTTCAAGGTCAGTAAGAATCATTCAAAGTTCAGGAGTCAGTTACTCTTTGTTGAGAGTGTTAGCCAAATCTAGGCGAATAAATAATGATCTTCTACAAGAACAGATGGATGGGTTTGTGATCAAAACATCAGCTTTCTCTGCTGCCTTTCAGAGTACAGTCAAGGATAACCGAATAGCCAAGCAAAGCTGGGGACTTTTAAAAAAGGTTTATTTCCACATTTTATTCATTTTAGTCCTTAGCAGACTAACATGTCTGCGTAAGAGAGAACTGAATGCTCTTTTGGCTGATGTGTTTTCAGTAGAAACGTTATGTTACATTTAAAGTATCTATTTGCTTTTAAAGTTTAGATCAAGCTAAAAAAAAACCTGAAAAAAACCCAGAACTAACAGCAATATTGTAGCCCAATCTTAAAGCACAGAAAGATAAAAAAAAAACAGCTTGTAACTGAAATTGATAGAAGAATCCTAGAGACAATTCATACAGACCTCCACAATACTGGTGTTCAGGAAACACCAGTAACTGAGATGCATTTGAATGGAGTAATTCTTTGGATTATACAAGGGGTGCCAGTGATGCTTGTCTCCAACATCAAACATGGAATTGTTGAAAAGTGCAGTATTTTCGTGCAGTATTTTCATGCAGTCTCAAAGTGGTAAGAAGCACAAATGTGCAGTGTTATTGAGGAAACTACATATGGGGAATAGGATAATCTGATTTAACTGGAACACAGGAGGATTCCTGCAAGCTCTATTCCAAGTGAGATTGCTTGAGGGCTGAGAAGTTTCACAGTTGTCAAAGAATGTGTTTAATAGGTTTCGTCATAAGAGTTTCTTAAAAGTAGTATTTTTTCCTTATTAGCTATCTCTGTATTTATTCACTAGGTATAGCAATATAAAGGCGCGATGTGGTCTGTGGGCTACAGTCCTACTCACTTCAGTCTGTGAGGCCCAAGCTTGCCCACTTCAGATGAAAGGTATAGCTGTGCAAATCGTGGGTGCAAATTCCCCTCTATTCCTATGTGTTATCAAACTCCTCTGCTTTTCTTTTGTTAGGATTTCCAAAGCTTTCCAAGAACTAGCTTTTACATAGCTAGTTGGCATTCCAACTAGCAATGTGTGAGAATCAGGCAGGGGTAAAGGATTTTGTTTAGGGGAGAAAATAGCGAGTTCTCATCCATGACCCACGGACCTCAGAGATCACTGGCCCAATACACAGACTGAGCAATTCAGTCAGTTTATCTGTATTGCACACTGAAATTGGAGATAATAGCTATTAATAGCACCTAAAGCTTTTAACTCTGTCTCTAAGGTCAAACAGGCCAATATAATCCATGAATAGAAGAAAAAATATTGCAAAAATCTTATAGCCTATCATTAAAAAGTATGTCTCAGTTAAGTCTGTTCTGTGAGAAATCAGTGACTACATGGCAGTATCCTGTGTTTCTGGTGATGGCAAGGAAAGGAAAATACAAGAGTAATGGCTAAAGAAATGCTCCTTTAAAAGATACTGCTCTAATTTTCTGCTATGACAGCTTAATAGCCTCTGACTGATGCAATAAAAAGCACTCACACACACATACACAGACACCATACTGCTTGCTGCAAAAAGCAGTGTCTTCCTAGAGAAAAAGAAGGAATAAGAAGATTATAAAATATCAATATCTTGTTACTTTTTCAAATTCTTATTAGTTCTTGAATGTCACAGTCTTTGCATGGAGTGATGTTCTTCATAGCACCAAGCAATCTACTGGTGTATCAGGGTGCATGTGGTTGCAGACCAGCAGCGAGTCTTCCTCCACCCAGGTGCAAAGAAGACTTACATTTGTCTCAGGACAAATTTCAGTTTCAGAATAATGGTCTCCTCTCTTCAGGTTGTATATGTGGTGAGAGTTCTGCTGGAGTAAACTGTTTGGTCTCATTCATTATGTTTTATTACATACCATAATCACGAAATACAGTTTTCTTTATAACTTCGATCACTCAGGCTTGTGATAATGGCTCCTTTCACCTCTAGAGTCCTCATGGAGTTTTTTCTCAGACATATATTTTTTTTCAAGAGAATGACCTTTTACATCAAGTTTCAGAACTTCTGTTACACTGTTTTTTCTGACAGCTGCAACTTCCCTTCCTTTAAATAAGTATCTGTCATTGGCAGATGTTTGAAATACTAAGGCACTGTTTAGTTTGCAGAGTCCAATTTTTCACCTTAGTAACAGCACTAGGGGCAGCTCTAACAGAGACTGCTCTCTGGTCAGTACAGGCATCTTTACTATCGTATTGACCAAATCAAGCTCTTAGCCTCATCTACCCCGCGTAAGTTAGCCTGGCTAGGTATAGTGGTTCCAACTGGGTCACTTTGAGTGGGTATACTCTCAAATGCTGAACTGGAAAGGCTCTGTCATGCTTGATCTCTCTCCTTTGCTATGTATTCCTTTCAAATATCATCTCTATATGCACTGTCTTAATTATAGAGCATTTCTCTTCCTTTTTTTTGGTTCATTTGAATGCAAATCCTTTTCCTCCATGCTGCACAATGGAGATGTCCACAGCCCTCACTTCCTCAGATCAGGGTTCAGATTTCAGAATCAAAAGAAAAGAGCTGTGCCAAGCCTGGAGAAAATTAGAATGCTTAAAATGCTTTTGAATTGTAATACTGCACATGCAATGTGATGTTAATAGTACTGTACAGTAATCAGGAAACATTGTGTGTGTATGCTGTGCCCTACTACGTACATACATATGTCAGCTATTAATTAGATATTGTTTTCATTTAGGAAAAAACACTGTATGCTGAAATAATCTCCAAATACACTGAAAAAAACCCAACTGTCTTTGTAAATATTCTTATTAAGCCCTCAAAAGGAGCACTTCTGCTAAAGACAGTGATGGCAACTGATCTGCTTCAGGTGGAACTAAGTCAGTAAGAAATTGTAAGTCAGTAGTTGAAATAATTAAATATTATTAAATCAGAAGACAATAATTTGAAGTTTCAGTCTTTTGGATCTATGCACTGTAAGAGTGTCTACATGACAGTGAAATGAGAAAGACTGTTACAGTGGAGATCATCCTTTCTGAAATATATGACACCAGAAATTATAACCTCCAAAAAAAAAGAGAGAGATTTGGAAAGTTTTTTTTTATGAATGTCAGTATAAATAGATGCCTGAGTTTCCTATCCTTAGGCATACCTCACACACCATAAGATTTATACTGGCATTTACTGGAGAAGTAGTGTTTGTTTATTTTGGCTGTACAAGAATGTTTTTCTGCCCGTTTGGGGGAGCTTGTGCATCCTTTGTGTTCCCAGGTAAGTTGTTAGTTCCTGTACCAGAAAGTAGGTTGAAAAGAATGCTAATGAAATTTGGGTTTTCTTGGTTTGATCCTTACGTTTTATGAATGTGCATTTTTCTTGTTGGCTCTGTATTATGGCATGTTCAGCATGTTTCAGCTCAATTGAGCCCCAGAAGGAAAAACAGTGACAAGCCCAAGTGGAAAACAGTCCTTGTATTTTATAATCAGCCTTTAACTTCGTACTGTATTCCTCTAAGGACTCAAGGGTGGGTTTGTTCCAGCAATGTCAGTGAGAGTCCTATAGAATATGGTGAGCTATAGATATGACTCTAAAAGGGAAGAAAATCTCACCCAAAGGTTCATAATCACTTACCTAAAAGATCACAAAGAAGCAGCCTTCTACTTGGTATTCTTCCTTACTGGAAGTGTAGAATTAATCATTTTCTTGTAGTCTGCTGACTATTACAAATATGGGCAATAGAAAAATGGTGAATTAGGAAACTTGGTGATTTCTGAGTGTCAACTAAAAGCTCATGACCATGTGTTGTGTTTCTTCTGCATATCAGTGGCACCCTTGCCTTCCTGCTAAGCTGGTTCCAGAGAGCCAAGATCAAAATGATTAACTGGTTTGTGTGGCCCAAGGAGCTGCCAAGGTTTTGTAACCATATTGAGTCAAATCCTTCTGTATTTTGATCACTAACCATTAACAAATGATTACAACACACAGACTCATGCAGTAAATGTCTTGGACATTGATATTATAAGACAGATACTAGTATTTAAAATACAAATCTTTGAAGCTAAAATTAAATGTTACCAAATTTATTTTCAACATTTGTTTTCCATAATAAATGGAGCAAAAGTCCTTTCCTGTTAAAGAAATTCCTTCCTCAGGCTTAAAAATAAAAATATTATATTAAAGCCTTCTAATAGTGGAATAATAACGTGCTGATAGCATATTGTGATTATATTCAATTAAAGCTTTTTCCTCCACTTTACACACCATAGTAAAAAGAAATGTGTTCTATTTTTGTCAGCACTGCAGATAGAACAGTCAAAGTGAATTAGTTTTCACTAATTTTCACAGTCATCTGTAAACAAGATTTATTAAAGTAATTAAATGAGGATTTTGTAATTTGTAAAGCATTTAACTCAGAATTTGGAAGTGTTAAAAGTACTAACATAGTTAGAATTGATTTGTCTTTAGACTATGTAAGACTTGCAGATATTGCTGTTTCCTAATGGAATTGTAATCAATTAGGAACTCTTGGGTTCGTGCTCATGTCTGTAAAGTTTACATTTGAAAGAAGACCTGTGACATTGCCATGGGAGAAAAGCAATCGGAAAAAGTCGGCACATGTGGGAATACTGCGCACAAAGCTTGTTGAAGGACTGACCTACATCTTACCACAGGCAAATCCTCTTAACCTGATTTGACTAAGACCAAATCTGAGGAATCTGATTATTGACATTGCTTATTTTAAATTCTTTTTCCTTCCATTCCACCACACCTTTCCTTTCATAATAACCAGACTGTGCTAAGCTAGTTGCTGGCCTG
The DNA here is from genome assembly GCF_034315485.1 of Pezoporus occidentalis. Taxonomy (NCBI): domain Eukaryota; kingdom Metazoa; phylum Chordata; class Aves; order Psittaciformes; family Psittacidae; genus Pezoporus; species Pezoporus occidentalis. The sequence goes on from NW_026913404.1 coordinate 1,242,243, forward strand.
GAAGGGACCTTAAAGCTCATCCAGTTCCACCTCCCTGCCATGGGCAGAGACACCTTCCACTAGACCAGGTTGCTCCAAGCCCATCCAACCTGGCCTTGAACACTGCCAGGGATGGGGCAGCCACAGCTTCTCTGGGCACCCTGTGCCAGCGCCTCAGCACCCTCACACGGAAGAGCTTCTGCTTAAGAGCTCACCTCAGTCTCCCCTCTGTCAGGTTGAAGCCATTCCCCCTTGTCCTGTCCCTATAGGCCCTTGTCAAAAGCCCCTCTCCAGATTTCTTGTAGGCCCCCATCATTTAGGTATTGGAGAGCTGCCATATGGTCTCCCTGGAGATCTTTGATGCTTTTCTCTTGTAAAAACACACATTTTTCTTCCTTTTCCATACCTAGGCATTTGACTGGTTTGGTTTGGTGATTTTATTTGTTTGTTTGTTTGTTTGTTATTTTTTCTGTCCTAACTGATGATTCGAGTTTTCCAGTGCAAAAGTTACAAAGGATGCTGCCCAGGAGTGCCGGGCTGCCGCATCAGGCTGGTGGCATTGGGAAATTGGGGAACTGCTGTTTGATAACATTAGAACCTCCAAACACTTTCTGTTAATGAATCCCTCATTCTTACACATTTCTTTCTATTGTTTCAAAACCTTCTGTATGAACTAGAAAATTGTTCTCATTATTTCACCAGAAGAACAATATTCCCTTTGTATCTTCTCATTTAAAATCTGAAAAAATTAAGATCTATTGCTAAGTTGTGGTGGAATTCTCTAGAGGGGTTATTCCTCTCCCTCAGGGAAGTGAGAAACCACAACACTCCCCCTCCTTCAGTGCAGGAGGCTGCTGGGTGGGAGTTAAACCCAGTCTGCTGTATGGCACCCTGCTCTGTGCCTGGTGGAGATGACTGCCAGTCTTGCAGGTCACACAGATTAGCACTCCACTTTCCCCCAGGCTACGGCAGCCTCCCGCATCTGTGCTCCAGGCTGCAAAGCTCAGCTGCAGTTTGAAGTCCTGCCTCTGATGTTCTCTTGCTGTAGGACTGCTTGGCTGCAGCTGTCTCTGCCACCTTTGTGCAAGGGACTTTCCACTGCCAGACTGTTCTTTGAGCAGTGGGAGGTCAATTTAATTTGGATTTCTTGGGGGTTGTGTTTTTATTTTCGCCTTTGGTCTATTGTGTCTTTCACTGTAAGCAGATCAGCCTAACATCGACTGGCATAAATACTGACTGTAGACTGTGGGTCCTCTGAGAAACCCCTGTTGCTTACAGAGGGATGTAACTGTGTTGTGGTTTAAACCCAGTCAGGTAATTCGTTCGCTCACTTCCCCCCCTTTTTCTTGCCCTCCCCCTGCTCTCGGAGGGACGGAGAGGAGAATCGAAAAGAATGCAACTCCCACGGGTTGAGATAAGTTCAGTTTAGTAACTAAGGTATAACACAAATCACTACTGCTACCACCAATGATAATAATGATAAAGGAAATAACAAGGGAAGAGAATACATCATCTCACCACCAGCTGACCGATAACTCGCCCCCCCCAAGCCCGACCAAGCTCTGACCGATACCTCCTCCAACCCTGCAGTCCCTTAGCCCTTCCAGCTAACTCCCAGTTACATCCTGGGCATGACGTGCTGTGGTATGGAATACCTCTTTGGTCAGTTTGGGTCAGGTGTCCTGTCTCTACTTCCTCCTGGCTTCCCCTCCTCCCTGGCAGAGCATGAGGCTCACAAAGTCCTTGGCCAAACCTAAACATCGCTTGTTATCAGCTCTGTTCCCGAGCTGAAAGTCAAAACACTGCACTGCACCAGCTACCAAGAAGGGGAAAAATGACTGCTACTGCTGAACCCAGGACATTATCCACCCCTTATTCCATACCATTCACGTCATGCTCAGATCCCACATTTTCAATATACCATCACTCTTATCTCGGTGCACTCTTAACTTAGTGCATGGACCAGTCCCTGTAAAGCTGCTGTGTCCATCTGGTCCATGATGTCAGGCTCCATCTCTTGTAACAGTCTTCCAGAGCAGGAGAGACTGTGTGCAGTGTTCACGCTCGTGAATAACCTGGGCAATAGTGTCCATTGCTAAGTCCACCCCTCGATCATGAGTCCATCTCTATGTTGCATCTCTGCTCTGATGGCCTGAAGTGCCATGGGCCCACCAGGCTCAAAATAATTCACTGTCCCCTTCAGCAGTTTCTGCAGCTTGTTGCTGGGGACTCCACACAGCTGCCTTCCATCTCCGATGCTTCCAAAGCACTGGAGGGGCCCAGTGGACTAGATACTTGCCCATACTGTCCCACACACCCTGCCACTCATGACTGTCCAGCTTTGGGGAAAATCTCTTGGTCCCCCCATATCGTCGTCTAACCCCAGACAAGACCCAGACCTGATTCTGCTTAACTTTTGAGATCAGACAAAATGGTTTTGGGTAGAACACAGCCTGTGTGTGTGCCAACATGCTGATCCCCATCACAATCAGCAGGCAGGTCCCAAGGATGCCCAAAGGCCATTCAAAACCTTCAGAACTCTCAGTTGATGCTGCTGTACTTGTCACTGGGGCTGGTGCAGCTGCTGTGCTTGTCACTGGGGCTGGTGTAGCTGCTGTGCTTGCCGGCTCTCCCACCGCCAGCTTCTCTTTTCCTGAGTCCAGCTCTTCCTCCTCTGCCTTGCTGGGAAATGCTGCGTGGTCTCCTGCATCCTCCTGGGGCTCGGCGGGCGGCTTCCGGGAAATGCTCTCGGCCGTCGCGGGGCTGGGCTCGGCCGCGGGGCTCGGCTCCTCCGCGGGGCTCGGCTCCTCCGCCGCCTTCTCCCGCTGCTCGGCAGCCCCTTCTTTCTGCTCCTCGACCGCCCCGACCTCCTCCACCCGCAGCCGTCCCCTCGCGGCCTCCGGCCCCGCTCCCGCCGCCGCTTGGTCCCCGGGGCCGCTCTCCCGGGCCGCTTCAGCAGCCGCCGGCTCCCGGGGCCGCTCCCCCTCGGCTCCCCACAGCCTCACGAAGATGGAGAGCAGGGTGAGGGCCAGGACGGTGAAGAGCAGCCGGACGGCGAGGTACAAGTCCACGGCCACGTCCGTCCCACCCTGCTTCTGGAGCCCGTCCGTATTACAAGTCATTGCCGTAAAGCACAGTGAGACAAGAACCTTAGCCCAGGCCCCATACTTGATAAACACTATCACAGCAAATACTGGCTCTATGTAAGTTACAACATTCTGAAGCTGTGAGATCAAGGAAAACAACTCTGAGAGCCAATAAATCAGCATTGTGACGAGTGACTATTAATCCAGTCAGATCTGTCGTTATCTCAACCCTTCGAGCCCCACGTTGGGCGCCAAAAAGAACTGTTGTGGTTTAAACCCAGTCAGGTAATTCGTTCGCTCACTTCCCCCCCTTTTTCTTGCCCTCCCCCTGCTCTCGGAGGGACGGAGAGGAGAATCGAAAAGAATGCAACTCCCACGGGTTGAGATAAGTTCAGTTTAGTAACTAAGGTATAACACAAATCACTACTGCTACCACCAATGATAATAATGATAAAGGAAATAACAAGGGGAGAGAATACATCATCTCACCACCAGCTGACCGATAACTCGCCCCCCCCCAAGCCCGACCAAGCTCTGACCGATACCTCCTCCAACCCTGCAGTCCCTTAGCCCTTCCAGCTAACTCCCAGTTACATCCTGGGCATGACGTGCTGTGGTATGGAATACCTCTTTGGTCAGTTTGGGTCAGGTGTCCTGTCTCTACTTCCTCCTGGCTTCCCCTCCTCCCTGGCAGAGCATGAGGCTCACAAAGTCCTTGGCCAAACCTAAACATCGCTTGTTATCAGCTCTGTTCCCGAGCTGAAAGTCAAAACACTGCACTGCACCAGCTACCAAGAAGGGGAAAAATGACTGCTACTGCTGAACCCAGGACAAACTGGCATAAAAATATTACCTAAAGTAATTTAATAACAATCTAAGGGGGCTGCTGCTAAGTCTTCCCTATACATCATTCAAACCTGGAAGCATCTTGCTTAATAATCTTGTTTGAGCTCTTTTTTTCACTTTCAGTGGTACTTGCTTAAGTTATCTTTCTTTCTTCCCTCCTTAGACCATCTCACCCATCTGTATCTTTCCTTGACTCCTCATCTTATACTATTTCAAATTCAAGATTGTCAGTTAATAAAATGTTTGCCACATTTATACTGTATTTAGTCAAGTTGAAAATAAAATTTTAGAGAGAGTCAACAGACTTTGTTCTTCGCATTCCTGTAATGGACAGGCTCATAGAGAATAATATTGGCAAATTCCTATTCATGAACTAACAGGTAAAGTAATAGCTGGGATTGTTCCATCAGCAGTGATTTGACTCATCATAAGTCTCCATTGCTGAAGAACAGAGGAAGCTGCAGAGAGAATTAAATATATGTAGTAGAAGAGATGAAAGGCACTCAGAGCCACACGGAGCAATTGCTTCCCTGTTGAAAAAAAACATTGGCTACTTTACCACTCCTTATTTCACAGATTGCATTATAACCACGGTTAAGAGAATGGCACCTGTGAATAAGGTATATTTTTTTTAATGCTGTAATTGTTTCATTATTGTCTTCGTTTTAATGTCTATGCAGCCTCTTTAGAAATAGAATATTTGCACAAGCAACTTCATCTGATTGACAGCTTTGCCTAAAGACCTGGGTGGGGTAGTCCTGACGTAACATAGCTTAGCTGCTCTTCCTGCAGCATCCGGACTGCTGAGCTATACATACTGGTGCTCTTGGTGGATATTGATGCCAGAATTGTTAAATGTGTTTTTAGATCTATATGTTTTTCATTACTGATCACAGGAACATAACATTTACCGTAATAATTAACACTACTTTGCAAGCACAAAGGATTTTTATTCAATTCCTGTGATCAGTGTGTTTGGAGTTATTTTACGTATTATACTATATAATGGTGAAATTTGTATCCCTGAGAAGAAGATATTAAGCATTCAATCCTTTATAAAAATGTTTAATGTATTTGAATGTCAGTATGAGTGACATTTAGAGTTATTGCTGTGAATTGTCTGTTATCCCATTCTGTTTCCTCTCTTCCACTAGCTGGTAACACTCCCTCTAGGATGGGTCCTGATACAAAACCTGGCCCGCAGGCCCGCAGAGCACTGTCCGAAGACTTTCCTCATTCACTTTTGACTGGCAATGCCTTTTCTTTTAATTATTCTTTCTCATTTAGATTTTTTTTCCAACAGTATTGGAAAATATTTTGTTAAGTTCGAGGGGGTTCATTGTACATAATTGGAGAAAAGGTAACTTCTGAAGTTAAAAAAATTACGAAGGTAAAACAAAGGAGGTAAATTACATCTGTTCTAATTCTCTTCCTCCTCGTGGGACCTACAGAAAAGCCCATGAGCACCAGCACCAGTAACCCCACCAGGTTCCCTAGGCTTTGATCTTATGCCAGATTTAGAAACAAGCAGTCTGGTGAATTGAGGCCATGGACAGATAAGGCTCCAGGCAGCATTTCCTGGAGGTGTGTAAAGAAGGCAGGTCTTATTCCAGCCTGTATAGGCAGGAAGCAGCACCTAGGTACTGTATCAGTGCCCTAGCAATACAATATTGTGTGGTTTTCATGCAAATACTGCATTCCTGATTACCCAGGAAAGCAAATTTCTATCAAGATGCATATCATTATCAGGTGAAGTATATAGAAAGGCTTGTTTTTTTCTCTTATATTCACATCTGCCTGTTTAGTAGTCCTGACCTCAAAAATTAGGTTTCCTTTCCATAGGCTGTACTTGTATGCATTATTAATTAAAATTTTCCCTGCTAGCTCTCAAAAACTTCATCAGGACATAATAATTATGGTTTCATAAATCATTTTGCTGCTTCCATGTCATGGTAACAGTGCCAACAGAACTCAGGGAGGGGGGTTTTGAACTAACAAGAGAGGCATGCAAAACAGTCAAAAATTCAGGGCAGTTTCAGAGCAGTTGCTTTAGACACCTAGCATGTACATTCCCAAAAAGGCTCCAGTTCCCAGCCAGTGTCTTAAGGACTCCACCTCTCTCTGTTGTCTAGGGAAAGATGTGACGTTAAGCGTATATGGCTGTAACATTACCACATTGGGTATACAAAATGCCAATTAATTTGCACAAAATTTCCTCCTTAACGATCGCTACATGTGCAGATTAGGACAGCACTTACGCATAAACTGGCAAAGGTGTGCCTTTGCAACATCAAACCCAACATGAAAATGACCATTTCTAGTGCAAAACAAAGAGGAGATGCTGTGACAACCTCCCCTGCTGCAAGTGTCCTTTCCCCAGTAATGTTACAATATCTAAAGTCTTTAAGATGTTAACCCTACAATAAAAGAAATCATTTTCTGAGCAAAGACGAGGTCTGTGAAGCCAAGTAATTTTCCTCTGTAATGACACACACATAACTGATTTTAGAGTGTACTAAAATTATAAGAGCACAGCTTCTGCCTATTTTCCATTCATGTTTCCATTAGCATCAGAACATGATCACGTTTGAACTTAGGGCAATATGCTCTATAAAGTACCAATGCTTTTATTGCCAAACATGGTATTTGTTTTATTTGGCTGTGTTTTCTATTCTCAAAGATAAAACATGTTAGGATTCTGAGCATATTCTCAAATTTAAATTAGCTAAGAAATACTACTATGAGGATCTAAACAATGTCCAGATAAGTACCCAGTTAGATGGAGTGTTAGATGAAATTTGAATTATATAGGTTGCACTACTCCTCAGATAGTCTGCATTTCTTAGTTTCAGACCTACGAGAAATAGATATTTGATGGTATTTTAGGTCCCCTCCCTGATCCTAGAATGGAAAAATAAGTTCTGGGGGTGGGAAGAAAAATGGAAGATTTGGTTCAACTACCAGGATTTGAAGACTGCAACCAGGCTTTGGTTTAAACTCACTTCACATGTGGGGATGCCATGCTGGTCAATTATTTTGTTTAGAAAGATTCATTCTTCCTTAATTAGAACTGGTGTTCTAGTGCCAGGAATTATGCTGCTGCTTCAGAAACTGAGCATGTGTGGGTTCAGCTCCTGTCAAGGACAATTTTTAGCATTCAGATAGTGTGGTGCCCCAGAAATAACTACGGTAGACAGACCGTAGACAGAATGAGTGAGGTTAGCACACTAGTCACAGCTACAATACTGAGTCACATGTATATATTTATTTCACTGTTGATTGTCAAAGGCAATGCAAGAGGTTGAGGCTGGGTCATGTTGCACAAAGGACATCTGCAATATTGCTCTAAGAACTATGATGGCTTGTTGAAACCAAAATAGGAGATATAAAAAGAACAAAGCTCCAACTTTAGAAACATAAATACAATGTTAGTGCTGGGCTTTCTAATGACAAGGAATTAATTTGACTCTTATTTCATACTGGATTACATTAAACTCAGACTGTGTATAAACTGTCCAGTGTTAATTCCTCTAAAATAGATTCAATGATGTCTTTCAGTTGCAAGCTCCTCAAACAGGGACAGACTTTTTATGTATTTTGGAAACCATCTAGTGAGCAGTTTGCATTCAAAGTGGAAATGATAAGATTAGTGAGAAGATCCCAGAAATTCTGCTGGGGAGGTGCTTGCAAGGACAAAAAAAAAAAAAATAAATACATATTCTAATTCTTGTCCAACAGCAAGCAGCTATGCCAGTACTCAAGCTTAGGGTTTAGTGGAGGATGCTGGAAGGCTGGCAAAATCTTGATTTGATAATGACTTGCAGTGCCTTCATGGAATTTCTTTGTAGCTCTTAGAGTTAAATTATCTATACACTTTACTCTGGGGCATCTATAAAGTAGGCTGGAGATGTAAATATTGATTATCGTCAGCCAATGCAAATTCTTATTTGAATTGGTCTGTTTGACTAAGACGGAGAACTTGTGTTATAACAATTTTTTTTCACAAGAAGAAGCAGCTGAGAAACCCTCTATTAGGGCAGCATTCATTATCCATTTCCTTTGCAGTAGTTCTTTTTCCTTGCTCTGCTCAAAAGCATTTCCAATCTGTTGTTATTACTTACCCTAATACCGGAAGAAGTATTGCCAGAGCAATTAGGAGTCCCATGCCATTTTGAAGGCTCATTGCATTTGGTTTTGTAATGTCTTCCCCAAGAGTTTGCCATCCGGCTACAGTTTACTATCCACTAAAACTTGGTGGAAAAAATGAAACTGCTCACAGAGAAAAGAAACCTTAGGGCAAAGAAAGAATCACGTGGCTCCCTGTGCAGCTGGTTGACAAGACCTTTCGTGAAGATACCAAATATTCAGTGCATTGTACAAAATCACACACTCATTTGCCTGGTGTACTTCTTGGAGGGAATCTCAGGGAGAGCGTTGCTGCCTTATGGATCAATTCCAAGCTGAGTTCCTGTGTAAGCAGTGGCAGACAACGTGCCACAGCTCCTTTGTTTCAAAGGGCTGCTGCAGCACAACCCACACCCCGGCACTGCAGTCTGTGCTGTTCAACGTGGGTTTGCTCACTTGCCCCATCTGGTAGCAGCATCCCATTGTAATCCTGATTCCAATCAATGTTACAGAAATCTGCACCAGTACTGAATCATCACACACTTTTATTCAGTCCGTCTCTCTTCTCCCCCCGCAGTCAGAACTCTTGCTCCTGCAAAATTAATCCACTGGCACACAGCTCACTTCAGAAGAACCCACTTAATTTTCAATTAAACTTCTTGCACGTAATGACTAAGCCAGGGTGATGGTGATGATGCTGGTGAGCACCTCCTGCCCCCCACTGCAGCCACGAGCTCCTGCCAGCCCGTGGCAGCCACCCCACCGTAGCCATGGAAACACACTCAACGCTGGCGAGATGGGAACGGGCAGGTTTGCCACTTGTAAAAATACTTCAAAATTGCTAAAACACAGTGTTGAAAAAAAAAGGGTGAAAAAAAGAAGAAAAGGCAATATTGGAAAGCCTTGCCAAAGTGCACACAAGATGGATGGCTGCAGAGATAATGTTTTTGTCTTCACTGTTTCGTTTGGCAGGGAAATGGCTTCGCAATTCTCCTTACTTGTATGACAAGATAAAAATAGGGCACATATCTAATGCATATGTGTAGGAATTATGAGCACAAAAATGTGTGCGTACGTCACAGTGAGAATAGATAGTGTATCCATAAATACTTGTGTATAGTATGCTAAGTCTCATGGTTTGGATTTAGCCTAAGCAATTGCAAAAAGTAACTACAGGAGACAGAGTGGAGCAGTTCTTTAGATGTGATATATTTCTCTTTCCTGTCTGTGCCTGCGTGTGTTTGAATGCATGTATAAATGTGGTTAATTCAATAGTTTTTTAAAGGGGTTATTGCTTTAGAACAACAGTAATCTTAAAATATGATTTGCATTTTGCAGTGGAGAACATATTTGTACTCCATTTTCCTATTACAATTTCTTCAATGCTATTTCTTGTCTTCATGTTCTTGTACATGTGCTGTTCTTCCACAACAGAGGAAAAAGAGACATCAAAGAGTCTGTCCTACAGCACAGAAGGGAAGGCTTTCAGAAAAGCATATTAGTAAGGATCTTGGGCAAACTAGATATTAGGTTTTAGATGAGATCTTAGGAAGAAGCTCTTTCCTGTGAGGGTGCTGAGGCGCTGGCACAGGTTGCCCAGAGACGCTGTGGCTGCCCCATCCCTGACAGTGTCCAAGGCCAGGTTGGATGGGGCTTGGAGCAAACTGGTCTAGTGGAAGTTGTGTGAAAAAAAACCTGGTCTGTGGCAGGGGCTTGGAGCTAGATGAGCTTTAAGGTCCCTTCAGCACAAACCAGTCTGGGATTCTATGATTCTATGAAACTAAGGAGTACCCCATTTCTCCTCCAGAGTGACAGAGGGCATGAGAGATAAGCAGCACCTATTAAGCATAACTGGGGAAGATATACCTCAGCTCTGGTTGGGTGTTTTCTCTTCCTGAGGAGCTAGACCCACAGCTGGTTTAACAAAGGTACGCTGTCAAGTAAATGTTAGAGGGATTATGTAGGGAGTTGGAAATGTAAGGTTAAAATTACAGACTGTTTAAATCCTAACCCATAATTGAATTACCCTGTAGTTCTGTGGTTTCAGCAGTCACAGAGCAAAGGGCATAATTTGCAGGTAGTTTGTAAATGAGTAAGAAGCTGTTTTCCACTCAGCCCATGCAGATCTCCAGGCTGTGAGACCTGGCAGGCGGTGCATGTAGCGTCACCCAGCACTGCTGCAAAGGGTTGAGCCACTATAGTGCATCTTGGGCTGGAATGGTGATTCAACTGACCTTCCTTAAGCCTCCTAATGCTGCTGAGCTTGGTTGCTGTATGGAAAGTTCTCTTTCATAAGTGACTTATTTTAAATGTTTTTTTTTTTGAAAAAAAAAAAAAAAAATCAGTGCAGCCATTTCTGAAACTTGTGGCCATAAAGAAAATTTATCAACTCACACTTCTGAATATCTGTTCCAACTGCTTCTATTCTCTTGTAACTCCAAAGTGTCCTTGGTTCAATACTTCAAATACAGCTGTGTGTAGCTAGAATTGGGCTGTTACAGCTTATACATATTTCATAAAGAAATACCAAGTTCTGAAAACTTTTGAAAACTTCTTCCCCTGCTGAGTATAGTTTTATTCTACAAAACTGTCGTTGTCACCTTATCTTTCCTCTTCTTTTGATTTACTCATTTGTATTTTCTGCTTCTTGCTAGTTAGCATTTGTGTGTTCAGGTGGAATTTAAAACATATTTTCCCATTGCTTTCAAAAGACATGATCCAGTTTCCTATTAGCTGTAGCACTGTACAGATGGACTTACTCAGACAAAACATAGACTGCAAAAAATCAGGAAGGGTAAAATGGTGTTAGGACCTTAAAATATCATTCAACAATGCGCAGCTATAAGCCTCATTTCCCTTTTTTTCTTCTTTTTTTCTGTGTGGATCAATATTGGAGGAGATTTACATGAATTAGGACAATTTAGGGAAGGGCTATGGCTAGCCTTCCTATTGTGGTCTCTCTGCTTGGTATCAGAAAAGTACTCATGACCTTGGTTTGACATGAACCTCCTTTGTTTCTCAGAGTTTACAGTGTTACATTTTTATACTAAATGTTTCAGGCAGTTTACTGGGATTTTTAAACAAATAATCATTATACACATCTTCTATAGAGAATGTCTTTCCCATACTGTGAGAAATAATTGCCACTCCATTATTGTCAGTAAAAAGACAGTAGATAAAATTTGTGTCTCAAACTGTCGATGTCCTCACAATATTTCAAAATATATTTATTTGGAATTTCTTGATGGTATTTGCATATATTCTGAAAACTAAAAGGATTTGTGACTCATTTTTATAGGCACATTTGGTTCTCTCATTTATGTTAGATGAAGATTGTTAAGTGCAACATTTCCTATTTGTCTGGTGGTAGAATCTGAAATGACCTCTTAAGACTTCATCCTGTGCCTTGACCTCTTAGGGCTGGTCTACAGAAGTCTCTTTCACTGATTATAGCAGAAGAGAGGTCAAAGGCCATGGTTCATGATTATAGAAATATTTTGCCATTATCCAGATTCCAAATGCTAAATATTAAATATAAACCAAAGTTTTACCAAAGAAGCACTCTTCTGGTATGGGAGTACCAGTGAACTGTACCAGCAAAGCCACATCCCCGATGGCTGTAGCTAGAGTAGGAGCAGTCTTTGTAGGGATGGTTACTTAGGTATGATGACTTTTCTGAATCTGTATAGAGTCATCATATATGAGTAAAACAATCCCTATGCCTAAAATGATAGTTTTGTTCTTTTTAGCTATTAACTTTTGAACACATTTGTCTCGCATCAATGGACTGTGGTAACAGTACAACCTCTGTTCCTTCCACACTGGAACCACATTTGAGCACAGGCATTCAGGAATATTTATCCCCACCTGTAATCCTTTGGAGGACATTTAACATTTCTATACAACACAACTTACTAACACTAATTAGGGTTTAGGTTTTGTCTTCACAGAAGGTACAACCCATACAGTCACTAACTGAGTACCTGCTTTTGAACTAAATGATTCGTAAGTATCGAAAGCAATTGTAACCAGTGATTTGTTTTATTTTTTATTAATTCCAGTGTTTCAGAATTCTAAAATACAGGATACAGACCAGGGACCTTAGAAATGTTAGCAGAAAAGTGCAACAGTTTTAGGTCGGTTCTGAAATCACCTTTTTCAAAACAGGTAGTATAGTGTTCATGTTTGAAAGGCTGGTTTCAAATATCTGTGTGATTTTTTGAAATATGAGTAAATTCCAGAAATACAGACACAATATGATATAAAGTAGAGAATACATTTAATGTATGTATTTATATGTATATGTCTCTGTGTATATGCACATGATTTTAGTTTGATACAGGGCCCTTCATGCATCATCCCCATAAATTCTGTACAAATCGCCTTAATTCTGCTGGAACTTCTGGAGTCCCAGATTCTGTGAAAGGCTGTGAAAGTGAAAGGCTGTGGGTTGCTGTGGGTTTTTCCTTCAGTACTGACAAAGTGAGCTGGCTGCCTCACTGTGACGATGTGGAGCCAAGAGTTAGTGCTGATGAAAGGAAGGAAATCAGTGTGACTCCTTTCTCTCCAGACTACGCAAACATTCCCCAAGGTGGAGGCAGCCTGTGCAAGAAGGGCTGCTATCTGCTGCTGCCCCTGCACACGTGGGTGCGCAGCTGAGTCCATAACCTCAGGGAGTTAATTATTTCCAGTAGCACTGCTTGGCACACACTAGCACTCACATAACAAGAAAGCAATTGCACAGCCCTCTTCAGACTATAACCGTATCCAGCTCTGAAAAGACTGTTTTGAGCTTTGTTTCCTCTTTCCCAACTGGACTCAGAATGGTATGGCATTGCATTTCAGCTAGTGATAAAGTCAGGGTGGGTTATAGTTCCTTCTGGGGCTGGTGAGGAAGCCTTACTGTAACTGCTTAGAGCATTTGTTTAAAAAGATGTTAATTAAAGTTTATCCTCTCTAGTGGGAACTGTTCAGCTGTATCTCAGCAGGACATGCTACAGGTGTGCCATAGATTTAAGTGCTGTAACCTCTTGGAGAAATTCCATAGCACAAGCCTGTGCGGTTTAAGATGAGCCCCAGAATTTTCTCAGACTTAAAAGCTCTGCAGACAGTGAGCCTTCAAGTTCAGACCCAAGGAAACTTAGAACTTTTTGGGTACTCACATGCTTGACCATGAGCCTGCCAAGCAAACAAGGAAGCCTCTTTGTAATTGGGGCAGGTATGATTCCAGATGCCAGCAAAACAGTCAGATGGAAGGCAGAGCCTGCTGACACTGGGACTGCTCCATAGCCTCCTTTTCAGAGCAGCACCCACTCAGCTGAAGTGCAGCACTGGCCCCCAGTTTACTGTTTTCCTAGGGAAGGACCTGTGATGATACACCTCAGTAATTTGGAAAACTCTGCTTTTTGCCGTGGCAAAATAGCGCTCAAAGCAAAACTTGCATTTCACATGGGTCTACACAAAAATGCCATCAGCACATAGAGTAGCAGTGGATACTCTATGTAACTTGGATTGCAAGAACTCTGTGTTATTTTGCATTTGTAATTTTTAATTCAGTTTGCCACAAAGCTGGACTTCAGATAATATTGACATTTTAGATATAAGGTGCATTAATTTTGTTCAACCATTTTCTCCCTTTCCAGCTGTAAACGTACAAGTCTTATGTACAAGCCACACAATGGAGTGGCTGCTAAAATGTTTGTGACATCTGTACTTATTTAAAGTATTGCAATCATCTGAGACAGTCGACTACTACTTCATTGGGGTGATTTTTCATGTATTTCTACAATTCGCACAAGTGAAAGTAGCTCTGTGGTACATAACTGTAACAAGTGCTTTTAGCGCATTATAAAATCTCACCATGGCAACATCTTTCTGCTCACCGCATTTATAGTGAGAAAAAGAAAACAAGCAAAAATAAGATTAACCCTGAAGCCCCTCTGAAATTTAGGGGTTGAAAGAATAAGGTGTGACCAAATGAAACTTTATTTTAATAGAAGAAAGTTAGAACAAAGATAGCCCATTTGCTTAGCTTCTCTGAGGCTTAACCACCCTGGACATGGTGCTGGCACCTAGATGTAGTCTTAGAAAGAGGTACCAGTTCGGAAATTAGCCCTCCAACATCTTCCTGTCACCCTGTACTCTGGCATCATGTAAACCTGGCCCAAAATGGATTGGCAGTCTTGTAGGGGCGTTACATGCCTTGAGGAGTGGCAGTGTTTTCTCTGTTCTCTTGCTACCTTGTTTCTGCAGTCTTCTGAAGGCTTGTAAATGCCTGGGTAAATTGAGAGGAATAATTGTAAAAGAGTGTGTTAGGGTGCCTGAACCAGAGAACTGCACTTCAGGTGCTCGTTTGGTATCATCTAGTGGGCTAGTGCTGGAGAGATCTTCCAGATAACATGATTCAGAATAACATCAATTATCTCTGTTCTTGCATTTTCTCTATCCCTCCCCCTACAGTCTCCACAGCCCTGTGTTAGAAGAACACTTTATCCAGGCAGTGTGACAGGGAAAGAGTGCAGGCTCAGCACAAGGATCACATGAAGCTAAACACAACCACAATGTCTCACACCATCATTTCTCAGGTAAAAATATGGAAATGGACAGGTTCCCCAGGAATTCATCACCTACAAATTCCTTGCAACTGTGGATAAATCTGTGGATGGTCTGAATATCTGAATGAACGACACCACTTAGGCGCTTAGGTGCAGATATAGGGTCTAGAGTTTAACACCTGTGTTGGAAGTTATTGGATTTATTTCTTATTTCACTCTAGTTCATTCCCATTCATCTAACTTTTTTAGAACAAGTTCTTTGTTTATATTCAATATAAATAGGGAAGGGAAGGAAACTAAAGGAAATATAAAGAGATTTTGAATTAAACCCAAAAAATCCAACTATTTTTAATCCTTCATGAATTTTTCATTACTACTTCCCACAAAACACCTCCTGCTTTCTCCAAATGTTCCAAAAAGTGCTGCCATTCTTGGTAGATAAAAGCAGCATAAAATAATTGTATTAAGCAAAATTTCTGGTTTATTTTAATAAACAACTGCTATGTAATGACTTTCCATGCAGTGTCTTCTACAGTGGGAGTAGGTTGTTTAGCTGCCAGGAGAGTAAGAGCAGTTAGCTGTGATTCCAAATCTGCACGGGACCTTGAGCACAGAGACAACCTCCAAAGGCCTTTTTTTCTCACTTACACAGAGAATTACAGCATAGAAAGTTCACTCTCAGTCGCTTCTTTATGTTAACTGTTGTTAGTGGGTTAAAAAGTGGTACTGGTACCAAAGCAAGCAGAAGCTCGCTCTTTATACTGTGCCCATCAACTTTCAAGCCATGGCAATCTTGGTAAACTGGAGTATGGTGAGTGTGGAGGGCAGGCCATAAGACCTGGTTGGAATTATACTATTCTAGATACCTCAGCTTGAAAGCAATGGGTAGTCTAAAATCTAGCAGAGATTAAATTTATCAGATATTAAGTTTCGAACTGGTTGAAAAACACCAAAGTTTGGCTCCCTTTCTTTCAAAGATGTTTTTCCATATAAAATCAGGTGCTCTCATATAGCTTGTCTTTCAGTCATTATAGTTTCACAGAAGCAAAGATTTCACCAGCTCCCCAGAAGACTGCTGAGAACAGAACAAACAATAAGCTTCCCAGACTGCCTTTTAATTCTGTACCTTGAACCTAGAACACCAAATTCCTGATCTAGGGGCTATTTCACCGTAGTAAGTTTTGGTAATGCACACTGTGACATACACCTTAGAGCAAATTCTTTTCTGCTTGCACAGACATCCCAAATGTTATTCTATGAGGCTGCCCTAGGTAGGAATGGGATGGCAGAGGGACATGCTCGTGGGTTAAACCACATGCTGGAGGTGCCCCATCTCACAGCTGACACAAAATGCAGTCATCCTGCCACACAGGTCACCTGGATCGCAAGGACCACTTTAACAAGTAAATATTCTCTGGCCACAATGCTGTGTGTAAACTTTTCTCCTGTTTCAGGATTAAATGCACAACACGAAGCCAGTATTGAGCCAGTTACTTGTGGCCATTATTTAGGTCCTGGCAAAGGAAAGAGGCAGCCAGTGCAGTGAGCATGAAGCAGAGGCCACATTAGTTTAGTTCAGAAATAATGAGTAAAACTTATCAAATCAGTTGGCGTGGGGGTAGCGTGTAACAACCTTGATCAGTGATCAAAACTGGCTGCTAGGCACTCAATGGAGATGGCCTTGCTCAAGGAACATTAAGTGTAAGATAACACCCGGCTTTAATACTTGCTTTGCTTTGAGTGCAGGACTCTGATCCATCAGAAATTAAGTCCTTACTAAGCTTAGGTTACCCTTGACTACTAAAACTAGACTACTAAAATCAGAAAACTCAAGCTCCCTAACATCATGTCATGGGGAACAGAGAGAAAAAAGTGTTTGTATTTTGGTTCTCTCTCATGCTATAGGGAGAACCTGTGTTTTGCCACTGTGGTGCAGAGTGATCAGCAAAGCTTAATTGTTTGTTTAAGCAGCCTTTGGAGCAGTGAGAGCTAACAGAGCTAGAAATTGGCAGGGCTGGACAATGCAGTTGAGCAGCAAAAAGACTTTCAAAGAGACAGTTTTTCTCCCAAGTGCTTATTGTCAGCTCTTTGAGTTAAACAGATTTTAACAACCCAAACAAAAACTCCACAGAGGAGCTTTTTACAAACAGAAAACAAAGGAGCCCTGCTCCAGCTACATCAAAGTTCCAGCCCCTTATAACCTCTGGTGGCAGTTCGTTTCATCCAAGGCCCCCTAACTCAATGCTAATGTCAGTTTTCCCGCCTACCAATGAACCATTTTTCTGGAGTTTCCTGATCTAGCTTTTAGCTGACTTTACAGAAGAAGCAGGATCGCCTTAGGCAAAGCTGCAACCATCCCCATTACCATACCATGGCTGCCCCATGAAAGGTGCCTGAGAACAGTGTGCTGTCATGAAGCTTTAAAGCCTCAGGTGCCTCTGGATTTATTCACGCTGCAGCCAACCTATTCAAACTTCCCTTGTTATACCAGCTGCCTTCTCCTGTGCAGGCTGGGAGAACTGAGAGGCAGATTTGGGCTGGGGAATCTGAAGATAAGATGCTAAAATCTATTTTATTCTTTTTTTCTTTTCAATTCCATTTTTATCTCCCAGGCCATAGTAAATAAGGGATAGTAATAAGAGATTTGAATTTCTAAGAAGTTCATGGTAGTAAAATGAGAACAGCATTACCCTGCATTGAGTGTGGGATTTTAATGCAGTTTTGTTCAAAATATGACAAAACTCAATACTGCAGTTAAAAAGGGGATGCGCTTGTAGCTCTGGATAATTACTGGCAGAGTAGCATGCAGCCTCATCTGAATAAGAGGCAGAACCATCTCATAGCTGCTCCACTTTGACATGACGCAAAGGAGTACATGCTGCATTGGTAAATCCATACTTAATGGGGAAAAAATGCGCTGGTTGTTAAATGAGAAAAGAATATTTAGGCAGAGTGGACAATGAAATATATGGTTCTATGTGAAACATAGATACTGTTGAGACTTCAGTTGTATGAAACCAATTGAAATTTCTGAATCATCAAAACCCACATTACAGATCATCCAAGAGTTACAATTTTCTTCTTTCAAAATGTGTGCTTACAGCAAAAAGATGTTAATGAAATCTTAGTAATGAATCTTTGTTATTCTGTATAAATTTGAGGGGGAGCATTGAAAAGGGGAAAATAACAAGCCACATCCCATCCTAATACAATATAACAATCTCGAATTCACTGGAGTCATCCTGATGCCTGTATTACCACCTCAGTTCCCCTGCTCACTTTAATTACCTAAGTAGTCCCATCAGTATGACATCTACTTCCAAACACATTGTGTTGCCTCCTCCTACTCTGCAGATCCTCCCTCTCCTTGCTGCTGGAGTGCTGTGTTCAACTCAGCACAGCAGAGATTTACAGTGCTGGTTGGATCTAGGTTTGAGTGGAGAGTAAATATGAAGCAACAAAAAGCTGTAATGTGGAGTGCTGTATCTGTCTGAGCCCCACACTGTGATAGGAGTACATAAGAATATATTTGTAATATTTCACTGTTATTAGCAAATTCTGTAGAGTTTCTAGTTATTTTGGATATGTCAGATTTTGGGTTCCTAACTTGAAGTCCTTTAAAGAGCCATGAATTTTAGAAATACAGGAGAAAAGAAGGGTGCTTCACATGTGGACAAAATGCTTCATGTTGAGGACACTTAATCTTTTTTATCTTAAACCAGTGCCATGTCTTCCCTGTAATCTGCATGTAAAAGCACACAGTTCTGCTCAGAGCCTGTAGTGCTGTACTCAAGAAGTTGGTACTCAAGCAGCTGGTTAAGAATGTGTACAAAGAAAAACTAGCGCTCCAGCACTGCTTTTGAGATAAGCACTTCCATCTGCTTCTGCTGACAATGAAACAACTCTCTTTGCTGAAGCCTTTCTGTTGTTAACTAAATTTCCTTCAGGCCAGCAACTGTCTTCAGATTTTAAGAGGCTGCTAGGAGAAGGAGAAAGAATTCATCCTGTAACATCCCTAATCCAGGGAACAGGCGAATCAGCTGAGTGAGGAGATAGGTAAGTAAGGAAGAAAGCTTATAGGCAGAAGATGCGGTTGGATTTGAAAATTAAGGGAACTAAAGAGGATCCATCTGAATTGACAGAAGGATAGGAAGAAAAAATATGGAAAATCTATCTTAGGGAGTCAACACTAGAAATAATAACTTCCTAAGCCCTGGCCTGAGGTTAGGTAGGGGAACAGGATATAGAAAATTGCTGGACACTACATGAGGAAGTGCTGAACATGACTGCAAAGAGTGTGAGAAAACAACTGAAGTTACAGATACTGTGGTGCAGTATGGCTGGGTTCCCAGGTGGTTAAAGGGGAGTTAGTGAGAAATAGAACAGAAGGAGCAGCTTCATGGAAAAATGGGGAGCTGTTCCAAAGACCTTTGGGGAGTAACATCTTGCAAGGCAGCAAGGTAACTGCATCACTAAGGCCATGAAAGGCCAAAATTACCCAGGTAATGTTATCAGAATTGGCAAATTTGGGACGGATATAGCAACATTGGGAGCACTGGGGAAAAAGTAATCGGGTGTTGTGGAGGAGATCAGGGCAGAGGAAGTGGTGGTAAAAAGGTGGGAAATGAAAAAGGGACATTAAGATACACGATCCATAGGATTTGTGCAGTCTGGGGTTACCTCTTAGGCAGCCCTGCACTTGACTGCCATTGCTGGAGCAAGACAGTAAACCAACCCCACTCCTCTGACCATATCACACAAGCAAAAGCTGCCTCTGTGCAATGGGAGCAGGATGAGCTGCAGGCAGCAGGTTTCCCTGGGGTGCCGTGGGACCACCCCCAGAGCACACTGCTTTCCTGGTATCACTATGTCAGTGCCTGGTCCAGGTCCCCCAGCACCTACAGGTGCCCATCACTCCCTAACACCAACATGACGCATCAAACTAACAAGTACTTCTGCATTTAACCCGCTAAAGCATCACTGGCTTCAAACAAAATCACTAAAACCTGTTGACAGCAGCAAAATGTTTTTGCAAAAGTGATTTTTCTTTTTTTTTATAGAAGAAATGAATGGACATTCAGAATTCTTTCCTAAAGGCAGACTTATGCCCTTACTGCCAACAGGATAGGTAGGTTTTATCAAGAATAAAAAGAATTGTAACCATTCATTTAAAAAGTAAAAAGCCCCCACAAAGGAGAACTGTTTCACACGGCTGTTGAAAGAGAGCTATGGGCTTGAAAGAAAAAGTCATATTTTTCATGGTTCACTAACTTCACTGTTCTCTAGTTCTGTTACTTGTGTTGCCTCTTCAGATTTTGGTACCTTTAATAAACTGAGCAGCTGGGAAGACCTTATACCTTCCTTTAGTCTTCTCATCTTTGTACCTCTCATTTTCTTAATTCAAATGAGTGATTGCATAATTCTGAATAGTGGTACAGACTTAAAAATATCACCTTGGATCATCCTGCTTTTCATTGTCTCTGTGTAGGCTGCAGAATTCTGTCTTTGACATTGTATATAAAAGATTTATTTCTGTCATCAACTGGAGCATGCCATACATACAGATCCCTCTTGAAACCATCATGGCTGGTTACATTTTTAACAATATCTCAGACTGTGAAGTTCCTGACACATCAACAAGATACTTACTGTTCTTAATGAAAAATTATTTTTTATACTGACATGTTAAAACTGGAAGGTTCAAGTTCCAGCTGCCTCTGAGTACCACTTTTTGCCTCATGAAGAATCTGGTCAAATTAAGCATTTGTTTGTCGGGAGGGGGTGAAGGGGAGTGAGCACAAGTGCAAATATGTTCTTTTTTCCTGCTACATCAAGCCCTCCTTAATTAGGTGAAATTGACAGTTGTCACAATTCAGAATAGTTCTCAAGGTATAAATGACAGCAAAGTGTAAACTTCCTGTGGTGGTGATTGCAAGGTCACATGGAAAGGATGCAGTTAGTCATGAAGCCTCTTCCAGGCACAAGAAATAATTCACACGAGTTCCTGCCGTGGATGCTGGTGGAGGGGCCAGTGGCAATGTTCAGGGACGCTGAGGTGCAGACGTGACAGGCTGCCCAAGGAGCTGTGCTATGTGTGTTTCTGATATCCCAAACTTAACAGAAGCAATGAAACTTGAATCCTGCTCCCAGCCCAACCACTCCCTATCCCTCCAATGTGTTAGGCAGAAATGCGACTGGCTTTCTGGAAGCTCATATCTAGAATTTTGCTCCTAGTATTACTGAGCAGTACTCGTAAATTTTCAGAGGTATTTTAAATATTACAGGATATTCCTGTAGGTTATGTGTTTATGTGTTCTTTTCTGCTATTTTTGAAATAAAGAATGAGCTGTTTTGACTCCAGTGAGAAGAATTTAGGTCTGGTTCAGAGTTTCACTGCATATTGCTTGTGTTCCAGACAGTTTTGCTTCACGGTACTGTCCCATCTTCTCTACTGTGCTGGAACAGCAGATGAGGAGAAAGATACGGGTATGTTATATTCAGGATAACTTCAAACCTTCACTTGCCACAGCTGTGGAAAATGTGCCTTTTACTAGGTAGTACAGTGTTTGTAAGTATAGGTGAAGTGTTTTGCAGCTGGAAAAGGGGAAATAGTAGTGTTGCTATGGAAAGTGTTTGAAAGACTTTCTCTGTGCTATTGTTCTGGTTAGCATTACGGAAATGTTGAATTCAAAACACAGGAGATGCAGAGAGGGCATTCCCAAAAGAACAGGCTCAAGAAGCCTATTCTGTGTGAGGCAGTTTAACAGTTTAGCTCATTTAGCTCAGCAAAAGAAGGCTGAGAGGAGACATGTCTTGGAACATATTAGAGCAATGTAAATACACCAGAGGAAGAAGGGACAGCACAAAAAAAACAGTGATTATGTACTGACAATGGCTAAACTGGAAGCGGATTTTTAGCTAGCAGAGAAGTTAGGTTGTGGTACAACCTCATATTAGTGTCAAACATGAGTTTAGATGAACTCAAGAAGTGCTGAAGGTCCAGCAGCATGGGGGCACTGACTCACCCTTTATTTCAGTCTCAGCTTGCTGGCTATACAGCTTCAACTGGGGTTTAACCACAGCAAAATTTTTATCAAAAGGCTTGTATGCTCAGGTTTGAAGTTCATTAATTCTCTATCTCTTCAAAGTGAATAGGAGGAAACTTTCTCATTTGCTGTTTGAATGATCAGAAGTGCATTTCCCACTTTTTAGAGGAAAACTCCATGTAGTTGGAACTCAAAAAACTGGCACTTCAAAAAAAATTGATTTTTTTTGAAAGATAACAGGGAAAAGTGTTCATGTTATAATTTTCTAGCTTAGACTTTCAGCCAAGCTTTAAACCTGTGAAAATAAAGGAATGGAATAAAATATGTGACAAAACTGCAGGGGTTACAGTACCATAATTCCATGGAAAATGTGTTCCATTATGTTAATGAAAATATGTAGTTTTCTTTGCAATATAGATGTTTTCTATTACCTTATTTTTTTCAATAATCAAGATATGCGCACATTGTTAAGCTCTGAGTGAACACTTGATTAGAGACCATTTAAGATGTATATTTCACTTCAGACAAAACATGGATAATTAACTCTATACCAAGTTCAGTGTTTGTCTGAGAAAGGTGTTATTTCTAATGAGGCTGTTTCTTACACTATCAGAGACACTCTTGTAGTTTCATTAGTGAACAAACCTCTGCATGTTAATAATCAAAGCATATTAATAACCATCTGAGTCACAAAGTAAAGAAAAGCTGAAGGGCTGTGACCAACAAAAAAACCACCTATTATCATCACCTATTCTGCTGAAGTATCAAATACACTGTCACAGCGACATGTAAAAACACTTCAAATTTTGCAAAATCATGATTTGAAAATTGGAAAATGCCAGAATTTAAGATAGTCTCTGGAGCTGTGCTGTATTCTCCATGCATATGCAGCTCATAATCTCTCAGCCCTTTTTTCCATAGGACCCTTTTTAAGCGCCAAGGGTGAGCAGTTCTCACAAAACACTGCTCAGAACCACCTGATACACTTTTTATGCTGTCTGTGGCACCATTTTTATTTGTTTGGCACTGTTCAAACCATCTCAGAAGAGAAATAGTTCCTGCATTGACTTTTCTGCCTCATTTATCACTACTGTCTCTGAGGGCTTCACAATGACTAATTAATTTAACATCACAAACTCTTGCAAGATAAGGGCTGCATTTAATTGAGGCACAGAGAGATGAAGGTCAAAAGTATCCTCTCACTTGGAGGTGCACTGTTGAGATGCTCTGAACATGGTGTTTAGAGCCATAATAAAGCTCTTCATGTTCAAATTAAAGATCATTATTCATTCACTTGCAATAAATAGCGCTCAGCATTTCTGTCAATCAGAACATTAGCTCAGGACAGACACCTCGAAAATAAGAAATTAATGACTATGAAAAATTTGGTTGAAGTGCCTTGCTTAATGAGAGCAAGGCAGGAAACCTTGATAGTCAGAACTATAATGTGATTTTCTGAGGCAACATTTAACATTTCAGTGTGTTTTCTGTTCCAATAGCTTCATTTTCAAAGATCACTGCTTCCAAGCTCAAGAAGAGTCCATTTCTGTGAGCAGGAAATCAAGCAAAGGCAGCAGGAGACCTGCATGGGTGAAAGAGGAGCTCCTGACTAAACTCAATCATAAAGGAAACGCATGCGGGATATGGAAGCAGAGTCAGTTGACCCAGGAGGAAAATAGAGACACTGTCCAAGCTTGCAGGGCTGGAGTTAGGAAAGCCAAAGCCCACAAGATTTGAATCTGATGAGTGGCATGAGTGCTACCAGAAGGGTTTTCACAAATACATCAGCACAGACGGAAAGCAAGAGAAAACATGGGCCCACTGCTGAACACAGCCAGGGCACTGGTGACAAAGTACATGGAAAAGGCTGCTGCCCTCAGTAACCTTCTTTGCTTCAGTCTTCACTGGTAAGACCATCCTTTGGGAATCCCAAGTGCCTGAGACCCCTGGGAAAGTCCGAAGCAAGGTAGACTCAACCTTTGTGGAAGAGGACCAGGTTACGGAGCATTTAAACAAATTGGATGTGCAGAAGTCCATGGGACCTGACATGGGACCATGAGTGCCAAGGGACCAGCTGGTGTCACTGCAAGGTCACTGTCTATAATCTTTGAAAGATTATGGTGATCAGGAGAGGTTCCTGAGGACTGGAAGAGAGTAAATGTCACTTCTTTCTTCAAGAAGGAGGATTCACAGGACCACAGGCTAGTTAGCCTCATCACGATCCATGGGAAGGTAATGGATCAAGTCCTCCTGGAAACCACTTCCAAAGCTTGCCCTGTCCCTCCAAAAATTTTCTTCCTCAGCTTTCGTTTCCTTGTTCAGTTCCATCTCTTTCAGCTCACTTTTCAGGACTCCCGTTTAAACTCATCTCTGCAATTAACTTTAATG
The DNA here is from genome assembly GCF_034315485.1 of Pezoporus occidentalis. Lineage (NCBI taxonomy): Eukaryota > Metazoa > Chordata > Aves > Psittaciformes > Psittacidae > Pezoporus > Pezoporus occidentalis. The sequence continues at coordinate 1,266,267 of NW_026913404.1, forward strand.
CACACACACCTCACTGATCAGTACCTCACCTTCCTCCATCTTCCAAAGCTGTCATTTCCCTGCCCAGTAACTGGCTCCAAATTAGTTTCCTTCCCTTGGGTTTCTGCATTTCTCCATCCCCACTGCTATTTCCTGTGCCCTCTTCCCACCTATTTGTTGAGCTAGACGAAATGTTTTTTAAGGGCTGAACTGCTCTGTCTGGGACTTTCTCTAGCTAAAAATTAGTAGTCTGAAGCAGACAGCACAGAAAATACAACTCACGTGGTTGAAGCTTCTCAGTGCTTGCAACTGAAAATCTGCTCTTATAAAGCAGTGTAAAGCAACCTTAATAAGAGACAGACCTACTGACATGCCAACAGCATATCTCTTTAATAATGTCCAGTATTCCTAAATTCTGTCCCAAGAGGAATTTAGCACATTATTCCATTATAGCACAAAGTAGCATCTATTCTAACCATACATTAAAGTATCTGATAAAAAAGCAGAGATTTTTCCAGGAAATACATTAACATACTCAAAGAAAACTTTAAGTATTCAAAGACTTAAACTGTAATGCGCATCATTAAGTTTCTCTAATTCTAATGACTGAGATACTGAAAACCAAAACGTGGAAACAAATACTGCCCGAAAATTAGTAACATACATTTTGCCTGCAGAAACACACACGAATCCCACTAATATCAGTGCAGAGTTCCTCGAGGTCATTATATGGAGCTCACATGTGTAACCATAGTTGTATTAAGACAGTACTTGTGTGAAGAAAATTAGCTACCAACCTAAGAAATATAAATTATTAAATTATTACTGTTTGTGAAAGCAATCAATTAATTTAAAAAAAATTCATAAAGACACAATGATTTTTTTGGAAAGAAGACAGCAAATTTACAGCTGAAATTATTTCCGTGGTCTTGTTCACATGTAATCACATATATAAATAATAAATGCTGTGTTAGTGACAAAAGAAGATTTTCAGGGTGCTGTTCAATGGCTGACAAAGATGAAGTCAACTGAAATGAATTTTTAACCAGGGGATAAATCTTTCTTGAACGCTTTCTAAAGGAACATTATAAATTTAGACCAAAAGCCTGGATTGATTTTATGTACTCTGGACCTCACTTTGGCCTCTGATCACAAGAAAACTGGTGTAAATCTGGAAGACCTCCTGTGAAACCAGCTAAGTCTATCTGAATTTATGCTTTTAAATCCAAAAGAAGAATTGAACCCAAGGCCCCCCAGCCAGCTTTATTGAGCAAGAGCCATTTGGTCTGGCTGCAGGGTGGAGAGGCTGTGGCACTTGGCCAGCTTTCCTCCCCAATAAGTGATGTCAGACCAGTCAGTAGATCCCTTTGGGCATTAGACATCATGGGAAAGAGCCAGACTTACTTCTGAATAGTAACTGGAAGAGGGAGCCAGCTGGCAGCTCTTTCAGAAGGCTCAGAGGAGCTGGCCACCACCAAAACAAGTTGGCCTCTTGTTTCAAGGCTGTTGTGACTTGCCCTCAATCCTCATTCTTTCAGTAACATAATATAATGTAATTTATGGCCACAAAAAGTGTAACAAGAAAGGAAAAGATGAAAAATACTATGCTAAATACAACCACCCATACACTTGAAAACGTAAACATGAAACTATTCCCTAGGTATGTAATTACAGGCAGCTTCAAAGTGGGAAAGGCACAGTTTTAGCAAATACATCTTATTTTGTATATGCTGCTTTTGCCTGAAGGACAGTCTGGTTTTCCGCAGGAGCACAGCAAACTGCTTTTAAAAGGATCATCAACCAGAGTTTGTGGTTAATCACTTGGAGCTCCCATGAGACATAAAGAACTTGACATGGAAAAGAAAATAAAGATGCAAAAGCCAGTGTTGCACATCTCCAGCATGCTCCTCTTCCCTTCCCAAGCTCCTGAAGGATGGTGTGCCAAGCCACACACTGCAGTGGTGGTCAGCAGGAGAAACCATCCTCTGACACATTCTCCCTTCCCAGCTCTGTGAAATTACTATTGAAAAAACAGTAGGCTCCTACTCCATCGTGTCAGTACCATACACAGCACTAGAATAGCACCAACTGTTAATAAATGCCTTTAGCAGGCTCCCATCCCATTCACTGCTGCAGTCCCCTTCTGGGAACTGCACTGGACTGCTGTGAATCTCCTCCTTCAGCCTCTGCTCTCAACCAGATCCCGAAGTCCTGTCTCTGGAGAGAGACACAGGTGTAAACCCTGGCCCTCATGTAGCCCCATGTCTCCCTCCACCCACCTACACTGGCAGAACCAGTTCATAATCTCTCACTAGCACATTCCCCTTTGTGGGAAGCAACATTACCTGGGGTGCCCACTGCTCCTGCTGAGCCCAGTGAGCACTGCAGAGTGGCCTCTCCCTGTGGAAGCTCCAGCATTTGCAGTGTGGAGTTTCCCTTCACACTCTGAACCACCACCTTCTTCTAATGGCCTTAATCCTCTCCCAGTAGAAGGGAAAGGCATTCTGTAAGGTGGGCTGTCAGGGCTTCCTTCCCCAGTTTGTAAAATCATCAGTATATTGTTACTAGCAGCCCCAGTCTGTTTTTCAGAGCTCTGGTAGAGGAAAAGTGAACAGGAGGGCAATGGCTGTTCTACTGTCCCAGTTTTCTGCCTTGGGCAATGGCCTCCTTTGGCTCTTCCATGCAAGAACCACCTGAAAGCAAGCACTGATTAAAAGTTTCCTGTATAAATATCCAGGCAACTTTTTATCATTGTTTGATTTTCTAAAACATTTTCATCTCAAATAAAAAAGCCCAAGAAGATGAGTACCAACTACTTCTGTCAGGTGTTCCTGCCTGTGGCGGAGGGTTGGAACTAGATGAGCTTTAAGTCTCAAACCATTCTATGATTCTATGGTTCTATGACCAATACCTGAAATGTTTGACTTGTGTGCTGTTTCTTAGCAACTTTCACTTTCTGAAACATGTTAGCCTGTTTGTGGGGGAGAGCAGATCCTTCTTCTGTTGCTAGTCTTTGTATTAGCTAAAAGGATACCTTGGCCAAAAGATAGGAGTAGATCTACTAGATTCATTGTGGGTGGGAGAATATATTCATAGTTCCAATTTAGAGAGCTTTCTTATTTAACTTTTCTCAACTTTTTTCTTAGATAAATGGAGAAGAAGTCCAGGATGCCAGTGAGATCACAATAAAAAAAATCTGGTAGCATAAGGATGAGCTGAGACCAACTCTCATTTGCACTCCAGTGTTCATCTGGAGACAGCACAAATGAGACTCAGGAACAGAGCCCAAGTATGCCTCTGTAAGTAATTTATTTAAACTTCCCTTGACTGTAGCAGACCATTTTACCTCTGGCCTGTAGTTTCTGGTGCCCGACTTCCTAAATATTCATGTTCTGCATTTATTATCTCCAACCATCTGATGTGTCCTGGTTTCAGTTGAGATAGGCTTTATTTTTTCTTAATAGCTGTTGCAGTGCTGTATTTTGGCTTTAGTCTGAGAACAATGCTGGTAACATACCAATGGTTTAGTTGTTGCTGAGCAGTGCTTACCCTAATCAAGGACTTTTCACAGAATCATAGAATCAGCTAGGTTGGAAAAGAGCTTTAAGATCATGAAGTCCAACCTTTAAAACCTTTTCAGTCTCCCATGCTCTGCCAGTGAGGGAGCAGAGACAGGACACCTGACCCGAACTAGCCAAAGGGATATTCCATATCACAGAGCATCATGGCCAGTATAGAAACTGGGGGAATAAGCCAGGAGGGGCTGATCACTGGTCGAGGACAGGGTGTGCATCAGCCAGCAGGTGATGAGCAACTGCATTGTGCATCACCTGTGTTTCTTGGGGTTTAATACTCTTTTTCCTGTTGATATTATTTTGGTTTGATTATCTCAATTGTTTGAATTATTAAACTGTTCTTGTCTCAACCCATGGGTTTTACCTTTTCAAACCCTGCTCCCCATACCATTAGGATAGTTCAAGCCCATTAGCTGCCAGCTGTGATTGAACCACACCATGTTTGTTTTCAAATTACCATAGGGGTTTATGTTGCTGCATTTTATTTGTCTGATGATTGGAACCAAAGGAATTAACTTGAAACCAATTGAAACTGTTTTTGTGGATTGTGAAATAGAAACAATAAAACTTCACTTTATTCATGTTAGGAAGACTTACCCAGTCATTTTCCGTTAAACATTTTAATGTAGCAAATGGAGTTTGACAAGAATCAGTTTCTTGGCATAGTGTAGCACTTCTCTCTTTCAAACATTTGTTTCCATTCCTTCATATTTTTCCACTTTTTGTGTGTGACAGTAGAGCAACATCAATGTTTTGCATTTCTGAGAAGGGGATCATATTATTTTATATTATTACCCCAAGAGAGTATTTGCACAAAGGACTTAAGGGTAACTTTTACTAGCAGATAAAATCAGTAATGACAAATGAACTGCAGGGCTGAAATGCAGAAAACTGTAGAGGTGATGAAGGAAAAAACCCTAATGTTACATGAGAGAATTCAGTGGTAGTATGAATTAGTGTGAACCTGTACATGATAGTTGGGTAAAATCTGTTCTGATGTACAAGTGCATTGTCATGTAAACAGGAAAACATACTGTAGTGAAATATAACAACATAGGTAAACAAGAGAGTGTTACAATAACACATAGATTTCTTCATTCAACATGCCTAATGTGATGTGTTTTTATGTAATATTTGCTATTTATCAACTTTTTTTGTTGATTGTTGACTTTTTTGATTCTTTATCTTAAGAATAGGTTGAATTGTTTTCAGTAGCTGAAATGCTAATGATCCTCAGATGATGCATAAATTGGAAAATATAGTCTTTTCCTTATGCCACATGGTGTTTGATACACAGAGTTGCTTCTATGACCATTTAAAAAAGAAAAGGTTCAAAGCAATTCTTTTACTCATCAGGTTTCTCAGCCTTTCTTTATGCTGATGAGAGAAGACTTAGCTCCTCTGCAGGACTGGATTCAGAGCCAGCTGCAGTCATTACCATGACTCCATGGCTGTAACAGGCCACAGACAAGGGCCCATAGTGTTAAGCTGGGGATGCAGAAACCCTGTTGCTCCAACGGGAGCTTAGGGGCCTCATCTCATACAGGGATACTTTCTTGCATTCACTTAGAAAGGGTACTGCATGTACTTCCTTAGTGCCTGGGAAGCTCTCCTATCTACTTTGTCTTAAGAACAGTGGAAGAATAATGTTCTGAGTGGGGGGGTGAGGAGCAGCAGAGATGTGCCAGGTTTGTAAGTTCTGCTGGTTGCATCTCAAAGACCCCTGCTGAGTAAGGGATAGGTTACTTGCCTTCATCTTTTTTTATATTCTACAAGTAAAATTTCCAATACCTTATAGCAGCCTTCCAGTACCTAAAGGGGCTACAAGAAACCTGGAGATGGGCTTCGAACAAGGACCTGTAGGGACAGGACAAGGGGGAATGGCTTTAACCTGCCAGAGGGGAGACTGAGATAAGCTCTTAGGCAGAAGTTCTTCCCTGTGAGGGTGCTGAGGCCCTGGCACAGGGTGCCCAGAGAAGCTGTGGCTGCCCCATCCCTGGCAGTGTTCAAGGCCAGGTTGGACGGGGCTTGGAGCAACCTGGTCTTGTGGAAGGTGACCCTGCCCATGGCAGGGGGTTGGAACTGGATGAGCTTTAAGGTCCCTTCCAACCCAAACCAGTCTGGGATTCTATGATTCTATAATAAAACAAATAAATTTCTTTAACAAACTCTAGATTAACACAAATCTGTAGATTAACAATTTAGTAAGAAGAAAACAGTGGTTCATATGACTAAGAGATGAGTTATCTTGTCCATGTTCCTCTCACTCCTGCTTTACATTGTTCTACTGCATTTGCTTAATAGCAGTCCCTAGTACTGAAAAACCTACAAGATATAAGATATACATGCCTGTTATTATGCTAAAGAGGCAAAAAGTGTGAGAGATTCCTTTGCTTGTGTTTTTGAAAACATGTCTGTTGTAATACAGAGCATGAACTGGCTTTTAGAACAGCCAGACTCACCAGCTCTGCTAATTCTCCTTGGGAGGAGTTGTATTCAAGACTCAGTTTGTAAGAGGTGCTGTCAGAAACAGTTGTTCTTCAGTTAGATTAACGTGGAAACATGGCCCGTTATTCTACCATAAAACAGTCTTCTCTGGCATGTATGTCCTTTGAACTAGTTAAACTTTAGTCACAACAACAAAGGAACTAAATTAAATACATGTTTTGTCTTTTTTATTTTTGTTCTGTAAGGGAATACAGAAAATACTTCAAACACAACATATTCCTACAGATACCAATCTACAGATTCTTTAAAATGTTGAGATTATAAAAAAGTGACACATGTATATTCTCTAATTTTGTCAAATATGTACATTTTAAGCATAAATTTCCAGTTTCCAGATTTTCCCATTATTCTTGAATAAATACTGTAAAGGTCAAATAAAACAGCCCAAAAATCTGGGGTATTACATTACTTCTACACTATACAATTGTTTATATACATGTCTTTTTAATTTCTACTTATCTTTTCTCCTGTTCCATCAAACTTCATCTCTGGTAGGGTATTATCATATATTCACTCTTACTTTAGTAGTTTAGTATTGCAAAGCCTGTGCCAAAGCATAATCCTTATATCCAAGTGGATTTTGAATTTTACACCTATATTTAATTCTGAAAAGTCTACAAAATTATAGGGTTTCTTGTATTGTTTTTTTAAGACACTGAAAATGTCTTATTAACATAAGCACATTACTTGTGCTATTAATGTACAGAAAATCACAGTCTGAGGAATACCTATTCTTGGGATTTGCTCAATACCAACAGTTATGTCTCCTAGGAAAGACATACTTCAGCAAAGGGAATATATGTTCCAAATGGGGAGGAGAGGAGAGAAGACAAGAAAGGGAGAGTTTTGAAACCAAATTTATTTTTAAACCAAATAAATGCATTAAAGTAGACACAGCCTGGAGTATCCTATTGTAAGAACTAAAAGCATGCGTAGTTTCTTTAATGTATAGTTCTAAGTTATTGTTATTATGATGTTACTAAATGCTTCTGAGTATCTAAAATGTATTTGTTCTAAGCAAGTATTCCAAAGCTTCATATGTTGCTGCCTGATGGACATGTTCTAGATTTACTATGTGGACTTCTGTTTGCAACTATAACAGTATGCAGGAAATACATATGTCAGTGAATGCATAGAACTATTAAGAATTTAAACTGCATTAAAAAATCAAAACCTCATAGGTCAACATCTGCTGCTTGATAAAACACAAACCAGCAAAACCATGAGTAATGTAACAATTGATTGCTTATAACGTCAAAAATCTAATTCCTGAAGATAGAAAAGCAATAAACACTAGTCAATGGCATTACTTTCCATGGCAGATGTCGTATTGATTTCTAGCCATCAGTCAAAGTGGTGAAAGCAATGCCAAAGAATTATTCTTCCCAAAGTGTAGTTAGTCTGTCAACTCCAAGGTACGCGCCAAAGTTCTTTGTTCAGTATACATTCTTCCATTGCCAAGCTGTACAAATAGCTTTATTTTCTAATACTCATTTTCATTTTCTTTAGTTATAAGACATTTAACTAGTAGATGTCTCCATCTCATCTCTTTCCCCATCTAACTGAAGTCATAAATTAACTCTCATGTGAAACCTAAAGAGGTGTAAGAGAATTTTTCAGATGTATTTTGGTTTTTTTTTCCTCAACAATGAAGTTACTTTAAGTAGAACAAAAGAATTCTTGAAAAAAAGAGCCTTTGCATTTTTATTTAGACAAATACTGGGGGTGCCTATGTTTGGAATTAAATCCTTAAGGATACTCTGCTGGATAAACATGCTTCTCCAAAGAAATGGAACTAGATGTCTTGTGTATATTAGTCACCTGTGGACAGCATTCCTTTCACTAGTTTTGATCAATGTGCCACTGTATCCTGGTAAGATTAATGAACTGTGAAAGATATGTGGACACTCTTTCTTCATTTCAAAGACAGAGTGTGAAGAATAAATGTAACATTTAGATGGTCTATTTTGTCAGGATCCAATTGACTGTTTCAGCCTTTACAAAGCCTGTGGGGTCTTTATTTGCTTGTTTTATAGGTGGTTTTGGAGCTTGTATTGTTTAGGCACTAGTTATGTTGGCCAAGAGCAACTGCGAGCTATTATTTCAACAAGCAATGGAAACTTAAGCTGGATGAGCTGATTAGATTTGTGTTAGCTCCAGGTAATGGTATGAGGTTTTAGAGATGCTTTGAAATGACAAAGTTATTGTAATATGTTTTTTTCTGAGAGTTGCTATAAAGCATGAGTAAAACAGAAGAGTGAAAGGTAAAGAAGAAAACCCTAAAGTTGAAAAGAACTAAAAAAAAATAAAATCTGGATGTAGATGTAGCTTTTCTGTTACACTGCAATCATAAAGAAAATTTTGCTTGCCATCAGTGAATTCTAGGTCTGATACTAAGTTTGATTTCCATTTGTAAATCTTGGCTTACGTGGGGCTTTTTACCGTTGAAATCATTCACAATGCCATTTCCAGTAATTACAGTCAAAACTATGACTGTCAGCTACAGAGAATTAAGTTCACTGAATGGCTAGGGAATACATCTAACAATTGTTCCTAATGTTTGTAACTGATAGAAGGTTCTATTCCTACTGATTTTAAAGTAGTGCAAACACTGATGTGCTGTTGTTCAGGAACAACTAATAAGAAATAATTTTTAGCTGATACTATTAAAAAAAACCCACCTCATTTCTGTTGCTTTCTAATTTACTATACTACTTCAATCTCTCTGTGTAGACTTACTTTACATTCTGAAATATGTAAGCTATACAAGCCTGGAGACTGGAATGGTGCTTCTCGCTATGATCAGTAGTATAAAATACACCAATAAGCAAAAATTGCTCTTTTATGTAATAATTATTCATTGTTCTACATGAGCTAGCCATGTATTGTAAGTTTAGTTGTAACTAGAAAAGCTTTGGTATTTGAAAACTCAACACATCCATATGGTACTACATGTTACTAGTAGAAAGATTACAAACTCAGCAACTTAGGATGCCGAGTTACTCGTCTGCTCTGAGCTGGTGGCTGTGGGTCTCACACAGGCATATGTTTACTATTACAGTATGCAAAGACCAGTCCAAATACTTTCTTTTCCAAAAGCTGCGCCACAAAATTTTGGTCCACAGATCTACTTAATCCAGCTCTTTCCCAAAGTTCTGGCAGATTCAATTATGCCAGAGCGAGGCAATCGATCAAATATTGCAAACAGCAGAACAGGAGAGAGTCCCTTTAAGCAGGAAGAAAGCTTTTCCTTTTTCATCAGAGCCCAGATCTCCAGCAATCAATTCAATATAGTTAAAATAATTTGATATTTATCAGTGTTTTTTAAATTCTTACAGTTTAGCTGCATCTGATGATGATCAACCAGAAATCACATTGCACACATCACAGCCAGGGAAGAGGTTTAAAGTCACCATACACAAGACCAATGGCCAGCACCATAATTGAAGGCCTTCAGATTTAAAAATTCAGTATATTTGTAAGTTCTCTTCCTCAACAATCAGCAATGTATAACTATGGAGTCCGTGGCATATAAATTTTGAAAGCCTGCCCTGAATTATCTTATATGTGTAATGGTGCACTCCAAGGTCACTTTGTTCCATAGTGGTGTCAAGGTCCTCAGAACAGACATTTTCTCTGGTCGAAAAGCTGAGAGGAGGAGACAATCTGTTTGAAAGCTGGTCTTTATCAAGCTTTAAATAGCATGGGATTTCTTTTTCTAGGATATTCTGACAAACTTTAAGTTTTTATTTACATTTTTCCTAACTAAAATCCTGATGTTAAAAAGATCACAATTGTCAAATTAGAAATACTTTTGCTTTGCATAGTTTTAGGATAGTTTGCCAGATCAGGTTGAACCTGCCTTTTTTCCCCAGCTGAAACCCCTGGGCCAATTTTTTTGCTCTCATCTACAATGTATTTAGCAAAATAGAATGTATGTCACTTAGTCGTAGGTATGAGCAGTACCTGATGATTCAGAGGTAGCTAGAACCTGGAAAATAACTGCACTCACTGCAAAGCTGCCACAGTCAAGTTTTCACTTGGTTGTTCTATGCTAATATAGTCTTAATTGTCCATAATAAACAGTTAATTGTCACATAATAAATAATTGCCACAGAAGTGAAAATTTGGCTCTTACTAAAACAAGGGCAAAATTCTTACTAGCTGCAGCAGAGCTGGGTTTTCAGGTGAAGTGAGTAGAAGTCCAGTCCAGTGGTGCTGCTGATGCCCTTGGGGACTGCTTGGGAATAGTGTGAAGAACTCCAAATGGCTCTGTCTAAAAAAAAATGCTACTTTCTCACCCATGTCTGTCCCACAGCATGTTCTTTGTTATCATCTGTGAATCACCAAACCTTTATAGTCCTTTGTGACTATATGGTGTAGTTATAAATAACTCTTAACACTTGCATTTTAAACAGAAGGTGATTTACAACGTGCTGCTCACTCTGACAGCTGCTACTACAGCGTAGACAGATTACTTGCTTTATTTTTAAGTTTATTTTAATTACAGAAAGACCCACGTTGAAATACTATAGTCATCTCTTTTGTACCAGGACTGCAAACCAGTGGTAAAGAACAGTATGAGCAACATTTTCGGTTTACAGAGAGTGCTGGCCTTCACAAAGGTCACTGGGTTTCAAGTACCAAATTTTCACCAGGCTCTTTTTAGCAGGTGAATCAACTTACAGTTGGTTAGACTTCTATTAAAAATGTATAGAATATTTAGAAAGACCCATTTAAAATACGATGAACTGAAGTCCAACCTTTCCAAGGAGAAATTTGCCCAGCAGCCCAGGACCAAGGACTGTACTCAAGTACTAATACCACTAAGTTTTTCTTAAAGGAAAAATTGCCGTCTCCAACAAGAACAGTTCTGCATTTGTCCTTCAAATGCTTCTTTTGGGAAACAATGAGTCACATCTATGACAGCAAACAGTGAAATGCATCAAAACTTTGTAATTCAATACTGTAGAAATTGCTGTATGGAAATAAGGAACTGTCCACAGATATTGTTTTATGGATTAAACAGGTGAATTGGAAGAATTTGAATTTCGGGGGGGCTTCCCAATGTCAAGGTGACAACTGCCACAAGTAGTAATTCAGAGAACTCTTATGCAAATACTATGAAGTCCCTTACATCACCAGAATGATTCAGAATAAGAATGTTACATGACCATAACTCTGACCATGTATAATGATAGTTATGAGACTAAGTTTTGAATAGTCTTCGAATTATTTAGATCTCTAGAAGATCCTTACTTACACTAAATATTAGAACCTTTTTAGCAGTCAGAAATTACATTCCTTCATGGATATGTGATTGTAATAACCTATCAGATATGATAGGTACACCAAAAATAGTAATAAAAGTCAACTTTGTTATATGCACTGTAATACTTTGCACTCTGCTTTCTAAAATAGGTCAGAGAATCTCTGCTCAATTTTGAATAGTAAAGCTTACTAGAAAGTGCCTTACTTATCTGAGGTGGTGGGACTTTCGAACCAAAAATTACACAATGGTAGTCTCAGACAGTATTTTCAGTGTCTCTGTATTTGGGTAAATTTTGTCATGAAGTAATTTTTACAGTTGAATAGCATAGCAAGGTGATGTATATGTTCTGTATTCAGACTTCAGGCTGTAGGAAGTTCATTGCTATAGCATTGCTATAGTTTTACTTGTATATTAATGTTCTTATGGAAAGCTTTGCCAGATCTATCAGTCTCTCAACACCACTATAGCCCATCAGGGCTGACTTTTTCATCATATTCCCTCTGCTGCTTTGTAGGAACGGTCATTATAAATCACTCTCTGCCCAAACACAGATACAGATGGAACTGGTTAATTACCACTTGTCTGCTCTGAGAATGAATATCAATGCAATATAGCTAAGCAATACCAATCTCTAGTAACCATCTGGAACAAGCTGTATCTCCTTGCCCAGGAGAGGCAAAAGTTTTAGAAGCCCTTGAGGCATGTGGCCCTCTCTGGGTTGCCTACAGTTACAACCAGCTGACACAAAACAGAAGAACAAGAATGGGGTCTTCTGCAGGGCCTGTATTACTTACCCCTTTTATAAAGTGCTGAATGGTATTTTGTGGTAGAATGTAAGTGCCAAACTTAGTATTTCATGAAGACAAGCAATGCCATTGAAGGTCATAGCAACTCCAGGACCAGCAGAAGAAACAAAGAACTTGCTAAAAGCCTAGGCATGATCTTGGGTGGACTTAAGAGAAGCAAAGAAATGTTGAAGACCACCACATGGATGCAAAAGATGGGGGATTTTCCTAATTCTAGATTTGCTTGTTGAAAGATGTGGTTTAGTATTACAAGCTCTGATAAACCTGTAGGTTTCTGGGGATCCAAACTGGATTTTATATGGCAGGGATAGTAGCTGTGAGCTCACCCAAATCCTGACAGGTGTAAGTATCTCCAAATGAGAGAAATGCTTGCCAGCACACAGCTGCTCAGAATCACAATTTTACTGCACAGTTTTGAGGGGTTTCTGCTCACTGCAGAGAGTTGCAATTCTTTCTTTTTGAAACTGTAGCCGTTAGCAGTAAGGTAGCATTAGGGTGCTCCCCGTAAAAAAACTCCCTTTGCTATCAGGCTGGCAGTCAAGCCTGAGCCAGAGCCTGGAGAAAGGACATATGTCTATTGACGGGATTCTATTGATGGAAAAGACACATCTCTATTGGTGGAATTCTTTTTTGAATCTCCAAATAAAAGTATTTTTATTGTCTTTTAAATAAATTTTAAGTGTTCTTCTTAAATAAAGCAAATTCCTTATTGTTTCTACTGCTGAGCAAATTTAAACCAAATAATTTCTCCTTATAAAGGGGATGATTTCTAAACCTTATTCACATCTTGCAAGGGCTTGCAAAGCCCAGCAGCTTCATAGAACTGAATGCTGACATGTGAAAACCCCTTATTCGTAGTCGTTTGTAGGACTGGTGTCTGAATCTTATTTTGGTACTAGATGATTTTTTTTTTCTCCTGAAAAGCTTAATAACTTCAGTAGACCTGGAAACTGCATTGTTCTCTTGACTATGAACTTCACCTCACAAGGAGTATGTTTTGTTACAGCTCACCATTTTCTGGGAAACTTCCCTGGCATCAGTCTCTTTATAAGCAGAAACAGGAATTTTCTGTCTCAGAATGCCGAGGGCTGAGGTAAGATCTGTTTTATTTCATAAATGGAAGATTGGATGAGTTTGTCTTAGCCAAAGAATTCTTGTTTAGGTCTATATTTAACAAAGTACTTCAACCACACAGCTAACATGAAGTTTTTGAGTCAGGCTGTTGGAAGCAAAGGAACTAAGAAACCTTAAAATGCTGCAAATGTGCATCTACCCTCACAAAATCTGTGCCCAAAGACTTATTTTATTCTAATATTTCACTGGTTTGCTAAAAGCAGTCAAAAGTATAATTTGATCAGGAAAATGTCATATTTCGGTTTCAAATATGCAGCACTGAGGAAAGTGGAAGGCCTCTTCATATATGTCTTTGAGAACTGTAAACTGAGAGGTGGAGCAAAAGCAAGCAAAACTTTTTAAACATATATAGCCGATTTACTTATTTCCCTGGAAGCAAATGCATCTAGCTTTACAAGGTGCAATTCTAGCTTCTTTGTATACAGGCTAGGACTTTTGCTAAGCAGGTTTATTGTTGGTTTATACTGTGTCAATAAAAATATGAAAAAGAGCAAGTTCAATCAAGAATCTATGAAGATTCATTCACAAAGGGAATGGAAACTACAGGTCATACAAGGAGAGGTAGAATCTCCCACCCCATGCTTGATTTTAATTTGTTTCCTTTTAAGGGTGTTGTCTTAAAAAGGATATTTAAAAGTCTCAACATTTTATTTAGCAAACATTCGAAAGGGAAGGAGAGTGTGTGTGTGGCAGGGGGAGCTTGCCGTAGTGGTTCATGGAGCACATGGCTTCTTAACAGGCACTGCTACATGTCTTGCCACTTCACATTGGCTGTAGGGAAGGGGTCCAGCTCCAGCTAAACCTGTCTTTAGAAACAACTGATGCACAGACCTTGTGCTGGCCATCAGCACAAGCCAGTGGTGCATGCCAATGCAGTGCCTACTTTTCTTTTTCACACAGAATCTGAGATTAATAGGAGTTTTGTTCAAGTGACATACAGCTGTACTAATAGATTAAGAGCAGGCCCTGGCTGCCACCTCTGTTCATAGTGCCTTAAAATCGATCTCTTCTATGTTTACAAGTTCAAAGAAAATTTTGCAGGTATCAGCAAGTAGGTGATAGATAAAGTATTTAATTTCAGGATCTGTTTGGGTTTTAGACTATTTCTGTGCTCCAATTCTACACAGTGCAATTCTCTTCAGGCTTCCCTTCATGGGAAAGCATGACATCTATTAACTGGAGTGAAATAATGCAGGCACTTGAAAAAGGCAAATGATTAATTTCACCCTGGTCAAACCTTGTGAAACAGTGAGCACCAAAAGCCAACAGGAAGAAAGGATGGTTGGAACTTTCAGGGCTAGACCCCGTATCTTTTTCTAAAGAATTCCTTCCTGCTTTACATGGTAACTCAGTGATGTACTTCACTCTTAATTCAGGGAACTTGTTTATTATGCAGAAAAAAGAAATGTAAAATTGCATCTGTTGGTAGACAGCTAGTGGCAACTCTGTCTTTTTAAGTGCAGTTGGAAGACCTATCTTGGCCCAAGGCTGGTAGATTGAAAATTTGCTGGCACCCTTTTTTTCAGCAAATCAGACTCAGAATTTGGAACTGACCGTGGTGCTAGGTGTTTCCAAATAATTGATATAAATGAGTATCAAAATTCCTTTCCTTGGCAATCAAGAAATATAAAGGCAATTATTGTCTTTTTAAAGATGTAACAGTAATGGACTGTTTGCTTATAATTAAAGTGTCAAGGTCACCATAATCTGAATGGAAATCATACTGCCTCTGCCCTGCTGTCTCCACTGTTATAACTATTACTTCAAGTTCACGATGTTCTATATATTCCTTTGAAAAACCTCTACCTCTCTGAAAAAAGATCTTTAAGCCTGATAAGACCTTGAACTGCTTGCAAATCTAATGCGGTATTGAATTAGCTCTTTTGTCTCCTTTTTGCTGATGGGAAAGAATTATTTCTCCCTGAATGCCAAGGACAGTTCTGCAAAACTGGCTGAACAAATTAACCAATAAACCCAACCTGCATGCTTATCCTCAGTATAAGAACAAGTACAGTGAAAAATAGCTCTGTGTCTGTATACAGAAGCAGGGAGAGAGGAGAAAAAGGTTGTTTTTTCTTGGAAATTGTCTTTGTCATTTCTGAATAACTAATACTCAAAGAGAAAAGGAAAAATGTTGCCTTGAGAATAAAATAAAAGCAATTTAAATGCCAAATCCTAGTCAGAAAATCTCAGTGCTCTGAAGGCTGCATGGCTGACCTTCAGAGAAGCCAAGATGCAGTAAAAAGAGGAGAGAAGGGACTGAAGCAGGTTGGAGAAGGCTTGTTCAAAACTGTGGTCATGTCTGGGCGACTTGTTGTGATTGCCAGCCCCAGAGGGCAGTGGGAGCCATGCGGTGATCTACTGGTGTTAGAGCTGCTCCAAAATGGGAGATGTGCTGTCCCTGAGTCTGGTGCCTAATGTGCATGGAGACGCTGTGTGCCACAGAGCCACAAAACTTGTACATAATATTCTGAAGTGATTAAAATTAACTTGGGATAATTTTTTATGCTATTGCAGTTACACTTGGTTGGCCAAAATCTGCTTGGACTTTGTGCTTAAGTGTGAGTCCTTCAGATAATCAAACTGTGACAGTAAATTAAACAGGGCCTCTGTCTTAGCCACAGTAACAGCAATCAGCACAGTCGTCCATCCTATTCCCTGGTTTGCAGTGTCTGAAGGTTTGGCATGGGGCTCAGCACAACCACGTGTGTCTGCACATGGCTTGGGTGACAGCACAGGACACACACTGTTCCCAGAACCCATATGGATAGTGCCACTGTTGGAGGTGTGAGAATAGTTAGCTGCGTGGACATGGGCTCTGCCATACCATTTGACCTCAGGACAGAAATTATTCCCAGCTCACTGTTTACTAGTTGCAGGCTTTAGGGCCTTGTCTGTTCTGCAAAATCTGGCTTTCCTGTTTGGCAGCTTCCCTGCATTATCCTGCCTCACATTCTCTACCACTTCAAACCACAATGAAATCCTGTTTACCAGTTACTAGTTGCTGTGGTTTAAGCCCAGACGGTAACTCAGAACCATGCAGCCTCACCCTTCTTCCCCACCTGCTCCAGGAGGGATGGGGGAGGAGAATAGAAAGACTTTAAATCCCATGGGTTGAGATAAGAACAGTTCAGTAACTAGGGTACAGTGCAAAACTACTACTGCTACCACCAATGATCATAATATTAAGGGAAATAACAACGAGAGAGAATATAAAACTCAAAGGGAAAAGGAAAAGAAAACAATAAACACAAGCAATGCTCACCACCCACTGAATTATACCCAGCCCAACTTGAGCAGTGATCTGGACCTTCTGGGTAACTTCCCCCCAGTTTATATACTGGGCATGACATGCTGTGGTATGGAATACCTCTTTGGCTAGCTTGGGTCAGGTTTCCTGTCTCTACTTCATCCCAACTTCCCATGCCCCTCCTCACTGGCAGAGCAAAAGACTGAAAAGTCCTTGATTGGGGTAAACATTACTTAGCAACAGCTAAAAACATTGGTGTGTTATCAGCACTGTTCTCAGACTAAAGTTGAGAACACAGCAGTGCACCAGCTACTAAGAAAGAGAAAAATAACTGCTACAGCTGAATCCAGAATACTAGTACATACAATATTTTTTAGGAACTTGAACCTAAATGTTTCAGCTCTCTCCCTGTGAAATTCTGCTGCATATTGAGAGCAATCGTTCTGTACCATGTGTAGGGTGGTGCTCACTGTTGCACTGGAGTGCCAAGAGAGGAGAGCAGAAAGAGCACCCCAGCATAGTCGGGGTGTAACTTCAACTCTTAAATTCCTACAGACCAAAGACTGAAACTTGTATTCGATGCCCAGGAGCAACACAAGTGAAAAGAGTTTTAATTCTGAAAACAGAGGAAAAAAGAAAGTGCAAGTCTAAGAGCTAAAGCATGGATAGTATCTTCCCTGTGCATCAGAAGTTTCGCTTGTGAACAAGAATGTTGTGCATGGTCCAACACAGGTCTGAGCATTATCAATATAGTTTTAAGGTGTCAGTAAGAAGAGGGAAACCCAGAACCAGAGTAATATTTCTGGAATCATTCATTATGATTATGTAGGAAATCAGTTTTTTAAATCAGAAGTATGGCTGCTCAATATTATGTAAGAGCCATTATATGCTTTCATAAATTTGTTACAAATTGATTCTCCTTAATTTTTTAATTAAACTATGCTTTTATTTAGCATTGCAAGAAGCAAGTGAAAAATACATTTTAAAAATCAATTTTAAAAATGCAGTCAAGTGCTTAGTTCTGAAGATTCATGCTTTCATTTTGGAGGAATGGGATTTTGGTTGTTTTAATTGTCAAATTCCAGAACTATCATAAAACTACATAAAGCTGTCTTGATTTCTTGACTTAAGTGCATGGAAAAAAAAGAACTTCCATTCTGCATTTTGATTCTTTGGTCTAAAACCAGCAGGTTATTAGTTCATATTATTTAGTTTATATATTTTGTAATTATGACTGATACACTGTAATCAGTATGCTTTAAATTATCTTCCGAAGTCTCATAAATTAGATTGAATCCTATTTGCTTTTCTTTCTTAATACTGATATGAAAAAATAATTACATTTACAAAATAATTATCATGACACATTTAATAAAACAGAAAATCTATAGGCAGAAGCATTATTTTCTTTATAATCTGTTATGTTCTTGTTTCCTCCTAGAGATATGCACAAAGTTCAATACTCAAAGATTAGATGAAATTTAGTTTTTACCACTACATCTAATTTGTGATCCAAACTGAATTATCCTCAGCTTAGCTTTGTTTGAAAACCTCTACGTTTACTCACTTCATCACGGTGTGCTGTTGGGTGGTAATATAATGCTGTACTGATTAGTCTGAGGATGAGATTCTGTTAGACCTTGTAATGCTATTTAGCAACATGTAAATGGAAGTCCTCACAGCTCCTAAACACAGGTGATGTGAGGGTATTGTGAACACTAGAGCAAAAAGCACAAACCCTGGGATGCTACTCAATGTCAAATTTCAACTGTTAGGCAAGAGCTGAGGCTCCTACAAGTTGTGTAGTCATCTGCCTTTGCAAATGAGCAAAAAAGTCATGCAGGCATAACTGCAGCATGAGGAAAGCCCTCGGGGTAAATATTCCAAAGGCATATAGTGCTTCAGCCAGCAAATTCACTGATAATCACAGAATCATAGAATCCCAGACTGGTTTGGATTAGAAGGGACCTTAAAGCTCATCCAGTTCCAACCCCCTGCCATGAGCAGGGACACCTTCTACTAGACCAGGATGCTCCAAGCCCCATCCAACCAGGCCTTGAACACTGCCAGGGATGGGGCAGCCACAGCTTCTCTGGGCAGCGTGCTCAGATAATCCAATTAGACTGATAACCTAATCAGCTAGGAATGCCTGATTATAGATTTTTCATTTAGAAAAGGCTGCTTGTGACTTTTAAAACATTCAGCTCACAATAGCATCACCAGACAAGACATTGCCTGAAAACTGCAGAGTTCACTGCATTTATTTTCCAAATTTGACAATTAAATACTTGTGAATTTTACAGTGTGTCAAATATATGCACCCTGTGCTGAAGAAGTGCCTCCTTCAATTTTTTTCTCTATGAGAAATTTCTGTCACAAAGCATTTTATTCAGCACTTAAACTATTGTACAGAGTTATTTTTCACTGTAAGACAATCTGTTGAACTCAAATATATTTCTGTCATCTTTAATCTTTGCAAAACACTGTAAAGACCATTTACATTTCCCATTTTGTTATTTAAAACACCATTCAAAATAGTAGGTTTTTCTTTGTTATGAAGAATTCTGTTCATCTTACAGACACCTATACTCTCCCTCCAGAAAGTAGATTTTCCTGTGTGTTTTCATAGGGGATGGATAATGTAGAATGTAGATTGTGGAATGAGATGGCTGATGTGACACCAAAGCAGCACTTTACCTCCTGTACTCCTTCTTCTCCAGAGTTCCTTTTGCCACACATTTTTCCCCTAATACACCTTCCTTCTCTTGGTCCCCTTCTAAGTTTTAAGAATCCTTTGCCCTAATGTGGCCAGTTTCCAAATGGCAGCAACTAGTTTTATCTCTGTTATCAGGTGCTGAGTATATGTAGAGTTCTACCCTTATTCCTCTTGAAGAAATGATCAATTATTACATCAATGGTGTATGAGCTACATTTGTCGCTATTACATCAATGGTGTATGAGCTACGTTTGTCGCAGTTGTTTCCTACACTGCTTAAATCACAGCTTAATTTCTATTAGGTCAAGAGAGGGGGTTGTTTGTTTGTTTGAAAGTTCAAAATGTAAGGCAGTGCTTTGTCAAGAAATTCCCTTGTTTACTTTTGGCTTTATCCCTTGTGACTAATAACCATCCTCATCTCATCTCACATGGCTGACAATACCAGCTTGAGTATAAATCAAAACCTCCCTGCAAGCACTGTGTTCCAGAGAACCTCACATTCAGCTTTGACCCAAACCTTGGATATAAAGTTCACCTCCATAGAGGATATTTTTGGTCTGGGTTTACAAAGCAACGACTCACATGGTGTAAAATATTTGCAGTAGATGCCTAGGCCAAAAGACAGCCTCCAAACTCCTGGAATTCTAAATATCAGTACTAGTGTGGTAACTAGGATTATCCTTAAGGCTCAATAGAAATACTGAACACCAGCAAATGTTCAGGATGGAAACAGTGCGATCTGTCCTGGAGCATGTCAGCCACTGTAAGCTCTTGGAAACACGCTGGAGTGTCTGACACATGGAGTTTCAGATTTCCAGCTGTTTAGCGTTATTTATAGAAAAAGTGATCTTCATATTCTTGCCTTCCATTCCAGAATTATGGGATGTCACTGAACATTTAGTGTATTTAAATTGGAAAATTGGATGGTTTATGAAATAAAATTAATGGTCAGCTGGCATATAATTAATCAATTATTTTAGTCTACTTGAATTTGGAAATGCCTGAAAATAGGCTTTAGACAATAATTTTTAATAGAAAAGCAATAGGTCTTAAACTCAAGCTTTTTTCCCCCTAATACTTTTATTACTGTGTGCTTTTTGAACTTTGTCTAATTTCCGTAACTTGCATAATTTTCCTCATGGAAGCAATAACTAGAAAATAATGCACACCTATTCATTGAATATTCATGCAAATATTTAAATGAGTTTGTGTCCAGGTTCTTTTCTCCCAGTTTTTGCTTTCTGAAAATATTCCAGTGAATAAGGTTAATGTTAGGAACACTGATGAAAAGAATTAAGAGGATTATACTTGCATTGTACTGTTATTTTATAAGAAATCATAATAATTCTGTCAAAGAGCAGTGGCAAGTTAGATGCCACAGGTACAAGAACAGCAATGCAGGCTTCATGTTTCTGAGTCAAACTGGACAAATAATTCTTCGTTGTCTGTTGATAGGAAATGAGATGAAGTGAGGCTGGACCAACTATACAAAAGGCTTTATGAGTGAAGTTAAGTTCCCAGAGGAAATGCTTAGTTTTTGGTAGCCATGCTGAACACACCCGATGCGTGGCCTCAGGTTCCCCTTTCAATTAACAACCTGCAGAAAGCCAGTTTGGGGGTTTGCTGTTGTGTTTGTTGGTTTAGGGGTTTTTCCTAGACAAGTCCAGTAAGGCTTGTCAATGGGCCCTAGCATCACTTAAGGAATAAAGATTTCCTGACTTGCTCAACAGGAGAATTCTGTATTCATCCCCAGTGCCACAATAAGAAACACATTACATAGCTCAGTTATTATCTATTCCATAGCACTTTACATCTCTTACCTCCTTATTTAGGATTGGTTTTGATAGGGAGGTGCTCCTGGTTTTGAAGTGGAAAATGGCTGTATGGTTTTAGTACCTTTCGTCATATATAAAACTATGGAGTCCCACTGTACACTTTACTGCTGAA
Organism: Pezoporus occidentalis; assembly: GCF_034315485.1. NCBI lineage: Eukaryota > Metazoa > Chordata > Aves > Psittaciformes > Psittacidae > Pezoporus > Pezoporus occidentalis. The sequence continues at coordinate 1,287,454 of NW_026913404.1, forward strand.
TAAGGAATTTAGTTAGAGCAAGCAGCTTAGTGAGACTGCATCATAGGCTCTGCAGGATCAGTGGCAGCTGGCCCAAGGTAAAGAAACCCCACAGCATCCCCTGCCTTATGCTGCAGAGACTGACACACAGCTCCCCTGCTCTACAGTGGAGGAAGCCCACAAAGCAAACAGTCACCTTTCCTCTGCTGCTCTTAATCACAAACAGGGAAGATCAGGACCATGTTTCTTTCCAGAACCTTTTCCATCAGTGCCATGCCAGGTTTTGTATTCAGAGGATATTTCATTTTAAATTAAGCAGTATAGACTTAAATATTCTACTTCAAAAGAGTTTGCAAAGTATAAACATTAATGTATCCATTAATAGAAATCATACTCCAATGCAAATACAATTAGTATTTAGCCAATTTATGTTTAATGACATAGCAGTTATCAAAGCTTAATTACTCTAATTAGAATTTTATTCAGTAAGGCACATTTTATAGAGAAAATATTTGCTTAGCACTTTACAGGATGAGTCCCAAAGACTAGCAGTGACTTAGGCTGGGGTTTTTAAACTGAGTTCCTCATTCATACATCCTCAAAAAAAAACCAAACTTAGATGTTATTTACCTGCCTTTCAATAAAGTACTCAGTAATTGTTTGCACAATAGTATCAAAATACCTGCATTATGGCAATCTGAAATGAACTGACTCATGGTTATCTTGTATATTTTGTAATATGCTGCTTCCATCCCTCTCGAGTCAGTGAGATGTTTCTTGCTACAATCAGGTTTGTACCTCTTTTTCGTATCTGAAGCCACTCACTTGTAGTATTAAAGTACATAAAACTTACTAATAAATTAAAAGTAATTTATTCTGCATTAGATTTAATTTTTTTTTACTGAATGCAAGTGAAACAATAATAACTCAATTTTCTTGTCACAAAATTCTTAGTCAGCTTCACCTTGGTCCTTGGTAGTTAGGAAGGAAATTAGCTCCATTTCTAAACACATGAAAGACAAGAAGGTGATTAAGAGCAGCCAGTGGGGATTTAGAAAGGGCAGATCATGCCTGATCAACCTCATTGCTCTCTCTCTCAGATGAGGTTACTAGCCCTGCAGAAAAGGGGAGGACAGTGGATGTTGTATAATTGAATTTTTAGCAAGTCCTTTGACCCAATCTGCCATAGTCTCATCACCAAATTCATGAGATATAGATGGGACAAACAGGGTGAGTGAAAATCTGGCAGGAGCACTAGGATTGGAGTACTGTGACCAGTGGTGCTAAGTCCAGCTACTGGTGTCCCGCCGGGATTAGCAGTGGGACTAATGTTATTTAATGTCTTCAGTAACAACCTGGAAAATGGGATGAAACACACTCCTAGCAAGTATGTGCATGACACCAAAATGGGCAAAAAAGCTCCTGGACAGGCTGTAGAAATGATTGAGCAGAACATTGTGAAATTCAGCACTAGAAAATAGGAGGTTTGCATCTGTGAAGGAATCTCATGCAACAGTGAAAGCTGCAAGGATTCTGCTCTGCAGGAAAGTGGTTAAATATTGCACCAAGTTTCCCACAAAGATTCCAGAATCTCTGTCCTCTGAGGTGTTCAAGACTCCGTTGGATATGGCCCTGAGCAGCCTGATCTATTTAGAGCTGTTTTGATCATGGGATTGAACTGGATATCCTCTGAAGGTCCATTCCACCCTCATTTTGATTCTGTGACTATATTTCTCATTGTGTAGTGCATGTTGCATGCATGATGACTTTGAAGAATGCAGCATTTTTAAAATTTGTATAAATTCAGGTAATCATGATATACAGATCCATAGTATGGCTACTGCAATGTCAATTTATTTATTCTTTTCCTGTGAGTTAGAAAAATCTTCCCACTCTGAAAAAGGACCATTTCATTGACCTCAACTCCAGGGTACTGACACAAACATAGCTTATAACTAACTTCTCTAACTCCTCACTAAAAAACAGATCAGTGTGTTTGTGCAGCTTCTAGGAGATAAAAAGACAGCACAACCTTAACTCTATTAAGTATGTGGAAGAGAGAAGAAAACACTCTAAAAGTCACAGTCTTTAAAATTAGACTCTTAATTTCAAAGCATATGAGCTAAGGCAGTGTAGAAATCCTGCTTTTAAAAAAATAAGCAATGAAATCCTGAAATAACTAACTTCATGGCAAGGGTTGGTACTATGACCCTCCATGCACGGCAAGGTAGAAATAAAGGTCTTCTGGAAACTAGTGACCTGTAGCAAATTGTTCACTACCTTCCTTTCCTCTCTGGTAATACTGGAACCCCATTTAAAGTGTTTTCTTTAAACTCACTTGTGAATATTCTAAATTGATACTGAGCAACCATTCTAATGCCACCAACATATACTTCTCTTCCATGTGGTATATAAACACGATCTGTTTTTATAGGTGTATCTTCAGTCCAGCCTGAGAAGGTTGGGGGGGGAAGGGGGGGGCCTCACAAAAAGGATAATAGATATTACTCTATTCTACTATTCTGGCAGCCAGAAGTCATATGGGATTGTTCTGGCAGCCAGGGATTACTGAGTCATGGGGACGTTCTAGCCACACTTTTGCTTTCGCAGAAATGGCATCTGCAGCTGCAGGAGCACAGTGACACAAAACAATAGGAGAGGACCTGAAACTCTGCCCACAGAATCCATATATTCCAGGAAAAACAATGCAAGTGTTCAGTGTACCATGCAAAAGGAGACCTGACTCATAGGATTACAAACTCAACATTACTAGAAAGCATAAAGTCAGTTATAAAAATTTTAGGAACTGATATCAAGACTTCTAACTTTTTCCTATAAGCTATTAAATCATTTATTTATTTTATATAACACCCGTACAAAGTTGTTAATAATAATCAGTGATGGTGTTTTGCTCAGTGAGCTAATGTGCCTGGACTGTGTATTTTACTGGGGTTATAGGCATTTGCTGTAGCAAGGAGAGTCTGTGAAAAAGGGAGAATTGGAAAACTGTCTTAAAACGTATTGATGTTAGTCACAAGAACCTTAGGAACACCACAAACAATAGCATCTTGTATTTACAGGACAGGCACATGGAATTAAGAAGGATTCCAGATTATCAGAAAGCAAACACAGAAGTGTAGTGGCAATGCCTGGCTGACTGCAATGACTGTTTTTTCTTCCACAGAGGTTGTAGTACTCAGCATGGTGAGGCTGTCTTGCATACCCTGTAAAGCCTGCTTTCTGCACTCCTACACTGGGACAATTTTCTTCTGGATATGTCTGAGTCTTTAAGAGCTTTTCAGTGTCAGGCTGGTTCCTTTTGTTGTATTTATAAAAGCTGGAGCAAAAGAATTTTGTGCCAGCCAAACCAAAAATAGTGTTTTTACAATCAGGGTTGAAAAATGGGGAAGACAGTTTTATATAGCACCACTAAAAGATAACAGAGAGCCTATTAGCAGCAAGAAGTGTCTTATTCTAAAATATATATGTAATCTCAAAGTGCCCTTCCTTTGCTTCACTCTACAGTCTGAAAAAATGTTTTCGAAAATGACCATGGATTGGTAACTTCAGAAATCTAGTTTTCATCTTTTGAAGTCTAACTAGCATTATTATTATATGAATTCATATGTAATATATATATGTGTACACCATATAAATAAAACAATATTTAGTGTTTTAATGTATTTTACACAGCTAATTCAAATAGTGTCAAGTAACTACATATACATATAAAAATAGTGTAATATTCAGTAACTTTTCTTTCAGAGACAAGTAGATTTAATTCTTTTATACCAATAAATAAAATGAGACAGAAAATGATGCCTGACTACAGTTGAATGTCACCGAATATATTTCTGTTTCCACTATTATTGTCACTGTTGGTGGCAAAAGATGCTAATTGCAGGCAGCTTTCCTGACAGCAAATGCAGCATGTTGGTAATTCTGGTTTTGTCAAGGAGTTGCATCTTGTAGCCTGACTATGTGTAGAACAAAGGAGGCTTTCAGCTCTCTGGGGCTTGAATTAGTCTGTATCCTGACTTCCTCTAATCCATCAGATGATTGCATTTAATGTTCTGCTATTAAATAAATCAATATCTTTATGAAAGTTGCACTTGGGAAAGCCTTTATGAAAGAAGACCTCTCTCACCAGTATGTTTCATAGTAAGAATGGCAATGCTATGAATGATGGTGTAAACATAGCTTTAAAAGTTATCAAATTTTATAAAAATGCCATTAGAAAGGCTTGTCTGACAGGAAAAAAAAAAAAAAATGAAGGAAAGGGGAAAGGTACCTATCATTTTTATTTTAAAAACATCATTATGTAAAACATTATAATGGAAAGGCTGAATATCTGCTTTCACAGTGCAGTCATTGAGATGCTGAGTTCCTTCCAGGCTTGCCTGATTGCCTGCGTAGACTGAAAGAAAGAAATAATGAAAAAGACCATGTTTTCATCCCCCAAGATAAAAGGCAGGCAGGCAGACAATGCTTTTTGTCTATGGGCTCCACTGCAAGGGGACAATTTACTTATTTTCAGTATGTTCTGTGAAAGCCTCTGATGGTATAGAACCACAGACTGGTTTGGGTAGAAGGGACCTTAAAGCTCATCCAGTTCCAACCCCCTGCCCCAGGCAGGGACACCTTCCACTAGACGAGGTTGCTCCAAGCCCCGTCCAACCTGGCTTTGAACACTGCCAGGGATGGGGCAGCCACAGCTTCTCTGGGCACCCTGTGCCAGCACCTAAGAGATCATCTCAGTCTCCCCTCTGTCAGGTTAAAGCCATTCCCCCTTGTCCTGTCCCTACAGGCCCTTGTCCAAAGCCCCTCTCCAGCTTTCTTGGAGCCCCTTTAGGCACTGGAGCTGCTCTAAGGTCTCCCCTTAAGGAGCCTTCTCTTCTCCAGGCTGAGCCAGCCCAGCTCTCTCAGCCTGGCTCCAGAGCAGAGCTGCTCCAGCCCTTGCAGCATCTCCATGGACTCCTTTGGACTTGCTCCAACAGCTCCATGTCCCTCTTGTGTTGGTGGTCTCAGAGCTGATTACAAAAGTTGTCACACTGGAGTTTATTGCCCGCAGGTGCTTCTCAGGTTTTCATTACCATTACTGGTGCTCTGTTGACCACAAATGAAAGGTCATTGGCCATAAAAAAAAAAAAAGAAACAATCACTTTGTTTCCCATTTATTATTTCTCTTGGATTGAAACCTCGCTTCTCCTGACCACTATTTTCATGATTGTTAACGGTTTGCAGTTTAAAAAGAAACAAAGGATCTACCTTTTCCATACCTGCCTCACAGAGCTCCTAGGAGACTCAAGAATACCATGGCATAAGAGACAATTTATGCATATACTGGGAATTATTTGAATTGAAAGATCTCTAAGGCAGTATCAGAAAATTGGGGGGGGGGGGGGGGGGGCAGTGGGAAAGTCAACACTAGCCTCACATTTCCCTTGTTTTTGCATCATATTATTGGGAAAACTATTTTTTCCAAGGCACAGAACTAAACCAGTTATTTAAAATCCCTGTGAGGAGAAGCCAACATGTTTCATTTGGCTATGACCATCAGTCAAGTATTCATTGTAAAACAGTGGTTCACATTACTAAAACTACAAAGAGATTAATTTTTTATTAGGTGTATTAGGCTGACAAAACAGAAAAGATTAATATAAAATGAACTGATTAAATTAAAACCTTTGATTAGCTCTCTTAGGAAGAATTACTTGCCTAGTCTAGTATGTCTGTATTCATATGTGAAGAACACAGGATTAATATACAATTACTTCATCACTATGCAGCTTCTGTTGGTATACTGAAATATGTGAATGGATTTGTTTTGTTTAATTCCAAGCAACTGGGAAATCAGCAAGAAAGGAAATCAGAGCCCTTAAAGGAATTAAGAGCCCTTAAGAAAATAGCCATTAATTTAGGGGTGCCCACTTCCTGGCTCAGATCTGATTAGCAGTCTTATTTATGGCTTATTTCAAACTCAGAAGGACACTAGATTGTTGAAAACACACCTTGTGTCTACAGAAGAAACATGAGCTGCCTGCAGCTAAAAGTGGAGGGATGCCAACAAAAGAGCTTGTTCATACCCTCAAGATGTAGCCGGCTGCCCTGGTGTTCTTCCAGCCCCATTTTGTGAAGACACACAGGGGATATGTGAGGGGAACTGGTCTAGCTTTAACTACACATACATGCTTTCTTTTGCTGAGTGTTTTTAAAGTCATAACAGCCCTACAGTCTGACTCAGAAGACAGCCACGAGGCAGTGATGCTATTGTAATGTGGGAAGGAGGGGGGTGATGATCCTCAGTAAAGAGGCAGGAAAATGAAAATGGACAGGGGTTAAAATGAGCACACTCTGAGGGGTGTTACTGCTGAAAATGTCATTTGGTGACACCACAGCCACAAAGAATAGAAGGATACATAATGCCCAAACCATGGGCTGCCTGGATACACATATATATACACATATATATTCCTAAGGCACATGGGTCATGAAGGTCTTAAGAAAAATGAGCCATGTACACAAACCATGCATAGTTTCAATATTTTTGCCAAGTGTCTCTCTTTTTTTTAGTGGTAAGAGATGTCATATTGTTTAAAAGGAGCTCCTGTGGATTATTGTAACTATAGGGTTGTAGAGGAGAGCATGGTGTATGGTAAATATGTCAGTCATGAGACACCTGGAGCTGGGTGGGAAAACCATTGAATTTTGCCTGTCCAAAAAGCAATAGGACTGCAGCATGCACAAGACAGCAGTTTTAAGGGACTTATGAGAGACTCACTGCACCACTCACTGCATTCTCATGGCAGGATGATGGGAATAGAGTGACTGCAAAGTGTTGTCATCCAAACTAAAGGTAGACTGACCCAGAAGCAGAATCAGGGCCTGGCAGCTTGAGGGAGTACCCACACAGAAGCTGGGCAGTCCCAGGCCTCCCAGTCAGCTCTGAACCATCACAACATGACACACTCTCTTCATCTTATGTAAGAAAAGAATTTGCACAGCTAATGATTCTGTCTATCATGCCTTCAATAAAAGAGCAATAACAAAACCTGTGGGTGTACTAGAAATGGAAGGCAGGCTACCCCCTCATAGTTCTCAACAAAATCTACACAAAAAGCAAAGTTCTGCTTAGCTTTGCAGGAGGACCTAGAGGAGAAGCACTAATGTTTCCAACATGAGCAGGTTGGCATTCTTAAACCCAAAATAAACATGTTCTTTTTACTCCAAAAGTCATGTTTTCTACTTCCAGCTCAACTTCTCTCCTAATTTGACATATTTTAAATACGTCAAATAGCTTTTTGGTATGGGCATCCCTGGCACCTACTGAATGGGGTACCTGCATATTCCTGTGTAAACCAGCAGCAGTGTTCCTCTCTGAACTCCTGTCCAAACTAAGTGCTTGTTTATTGAAATGTACTGGTCAGAAATGTAAGAGCTTTGCGTAGAGACACTCAGATTGTGGATTATGTTCACCATTGCCATATAATATGGAATAAGACATGACAAAATATTTTCAGTTACATTGTCTTATAAAGTTAACTCGGTTCAGCTGAAATGTTAGTAATCTGTTAGTAAGCTATGAAGTATCATTTACAGGATCTGTGAGCTAATCTTAGAGTTGTATGCCAGAGGTTCATTTGACTATTGAATTTTTGGATATGGACTTGCTATAGACCTTATGATAAGCCTCTAAATAATTTGAGAAATATTTGTACCTCTTCACTTTTGTAATTCTTCTGATATTTCATATTGAAGACATTGCCATGATCACTGTAGATAGAAACGATAGTAATGCCACTGGTGTAGTAAACTATAGCCATAAATTTGTTCACAAGTACATAGTATATGACCTTAAACTGCTTATTTGAGGGTCCCATTTATGTAATTATCTTGCTATACAAAGCAAAGCATAAAATAATCATTATTTTGGAAATGTTTTTAAACCCACTAATCATTCATGGAATGCAATTATTCACTGATTTTAACACAAACAGTTAATTATATGACATTATATTTTAAGTACATATTGGAACAATAGGTTAGTCATTGTATGTATTTCTGTTTACAAAATCAGGATTAGTATGGTGCAAATGGAAAGATTTCGAGACTGGAGACATGCACTTTGTAATCGTGTCTGGAAGAGCCAGCATAGCTGTTGCTGTGTATGTTGCTGACTAGTTCCCTTATGTAGTTGTGTTTAAAGTTGTCAGAAGTGTGGTCTTTTGTCAGCAATCCAGGTGTGCTGTGTTCTTGTTGCAGAAAGGCAGCCATTTTGTCACTGGTTTGGGTTTTTATGTTTGTCTAAATACAAATGATGGGTGGATGTGACACAAAATCATGACCCGTCCCTGGCAGTGTTCAAGGCAAGGCTGGATGAGGCTTGGAACAACCTGGTCTAGTGGAAAGTGTCCATGCCTGTGGCAGGAGGTTGGAACTGGATGAGCTTTAAGGTCCCTTCCAACCCAAACTAGTCTATGATTCTATTCTACTAGTTGCGGACAGTAGGCTCTAATATATTTCCAAAACTGGGACAGGAACATCTAATAGGGTAAGAAATAGAAAATAACAGATACCATTTTCCTAAAGTTCATCTTCAAAACTAAGAGCTTTTAGGGTCACGCACAATGAGCTACCTTGAATGGTGCTTTACATGTCCAAGCAGAAGCTGATGTACTATGAAACTTCCACATACAGCTTTTTCTGTGAATTCACTGCACATTCATCCTGTGTCCCACAAAAGTCAAACAGCCATTTCAGCAGATATTTAGAAAATATGTGAAGTGTCTACAGTGTTTTTACATGATACATACACAGACTAGAACATATACTTCGGAGGAAAGAAAAATACAATATTCTTGAGATGGGAAAATGTATTTTAGTTTTGGCTAATATTGAGGGCTTGGGAAAACCGTATTTTTTCATTGTATTTTTGTGGAATTGAAGAGGGAAGGATTAATGTCTTTTGAGGAGGCTCTGGTTACTTTTGTATAAAAGACTGCTGCTTGTGCCACTCATTTTCCCAGAGTGTTAGCAAAAAAATGGAAAACAGAAAATGGAAACAGTCATCTTCTATGTCTTTTTCTTACTATGAGAGTTAGCTCTAAAGAAATTGTAAGAGTCATTTAGTTGAATTTCAGAAACATCTGACCATGGCAGGGCTTGCAAATTAAAGTACTTCAAAACCACTTTCAATATAAAAATAAAATCTATTATTTAATTGTCCAGTGGACACCAAGTGTCTAAAAGAAGCAACAAAAATTTGTTCATTGGTAATGTGAAAAGAAGTTTATGGTACTGGCATAAAACACAGTATACGTAGTAACATTTAGTCTATGATTCTATGATTCTATATTAGATAATAACCTTTTCCACAAGTGGTGTTCAGCAGTATGATAACAAAACCCTTCCAAAATTAATGTCACTAACAGGGAATAGTTTACTTGGCAGAGGTGAGAGGTGCTTATAGTAACTTGTATCTCTTTATTAGTTCCTAAGCTGTGTAAAAGTAAACGTAATGATTTGGGGGGTGGGAGGGAGAACACACACCAAAAAGCCAGAAGCAGTGCTATTTATTCATTTCTTTCTAACAATTTAATTTGTTTCTGTAAGAATCTGCTTTACTTTGTACATCTTCCGTTAATCTCTCTGTGTCTTGGTAAATACATTTATGGTATAGACCCCTATATTGAAATGTCAGAGGCAAGCTAGATTTTAAAACACTTCTTCTACCAAAAGAGATCACATAAATTTTCCAGTTTGATGTAATTGAGAGTGTCTGACTGAACTAGTGAGTAAAACTTCTTTTTTCACACATGTATACTAATAGCTTCAAGCAACAGTGAACAATTGTCTTTAAGGGTTTCATCATTCTGTGATTGGAATTCTGATAAAAGATTAAAAACTGGGTTTTTGCTTTGATTTTTCAGACACATTTTTCAGTGACAAGGACAGTGAATATGTTACCACTAAGTATTTTCAGTATTTGGTCTGTATTTCAGAGATTCTCATCTGAAAAAATGTTAGTTTGGCCATCTGTGTTTCTAAGTTAACTGGTGTAGAAGATTGATCAAAAAAAACAGGTGTAAAATGTTTTGTTTTCTCTAGAGGTAGTGCTGGGTCTGGTTACTTCAACCAGACCCAACCAGGTTATATAGCACTCCAAATGCTATATATTAAAATCATTTATGTTAAGAAAATACAACAAAACTGAGTCCATTCTGAAGTAAAAACACTTTCTAAACAAAGGTCACCTTTCAGTCTGTAGATATATTAAAATGTCCAGGAAAGATGCCAGACTATAGCTCTCTGATCGTGCTGGTATCTGCAGCAGAGACACCAAATAGCAATGTACCCTTCCCTTCCATTCACCGTCTCCGCTATACCCCTGCAGTTATGAAAGGATACATTGAAGAGCTACAGCAATTACTTTGTGAAGTGAGCTGTGCTCAAGAATGTTGGTGGAAATATCTGTGAAAGCAGGAGAGGGAGCCTTTTGCAGAAGCAGAGGACTGACCAGGGACAGGCCTTTAGAAATCACTGCTGCTTGCACTCTGCCCCTCCTCTCTGAAACCCCTCCACAGTACCATGTGAATTATGACAGTGACATGGCCATAAAGTAGATATTATATTAGTTCCCTTTATTGAGGAAGCTGGAAATTATCTGACTCAAGACAGCTGCCCTGACTGCTTGGACTTTAATAGATTCCCTGATCAGGCAGAAAGCTGCCAAGAAAATGAGATTCAGTCACTCGCAGCGGTGCAAGATGATGCCAGTAGCGTATAAGGGATGTGCACAGATAATGTTTTTACAGCACTGACTGTCTCAGGCTTGATCAAAAGTTGCTAATCTTCATACACCTCTTTTCCTTGACTTCAATGAGCTTTGGATTGAGCCCTTTGAGAGCAGACATAAACTAAAAATACTGCAGTGCCAAGACCTGTGTAAAGTCAGTAGAAAAATATGATCAAATTTATCATTATAATATTCAGCAGTTTGTAAACTCATTAACATTTGCAGAGAATATGCTGTTTTACCTGTGACCTATAAATTCTGGAAAACTCAGGAGAATTGCCACTCTGAGCAATGTTGATGGCAAAGATATTCTGGAGGAAGTATGATGAAGCCAAGTGGCATAGTTTAATTGAAGTTGCTATTGTTATAAAAGCTTCATGGGATGCAAATGACAAGTCACTGTACATCCAAACAATTACAGATTGCACAGAGTGGGGTTAAGGCTTATGAAATTATGTAGGAAAGTGTAAGGTTAGCATGGTATTGCCCACAAATTAAAATACATTTCATACAATAGAGACCATGTATAGCAATAAAAGGATGGATGATAATAATTCCCCCTATTCCAAGTCTGCCTAATGTTTTTTCAAACCTGCAAGTATTGAGGGCAAAAAGTACAAATTCAAGGTTAGCTCAATAATATCAGCCTCACGGGGATCACATGGAGGCAGTAGAAAGAATATTGGAAGGGAAAAAGAAAGATATAATAGCCATGAAGATATTTGCAGGCTGAATAGAGAATTGTGAATCTTTAGCTGTGGCAGAACACCTTGGAGAGTCAGCAACCGTGGTCTCATGAAGAAGAACAACACAGACAGTGCTTGAAATCTTTTTATATGAAAGGAGCTTTTCAATTAAGAATTTTTTAATTTTATGGTTTTACCAATAAGTTAAGATTTAAAAATAATACAGATTTTTATTAGCTTTTATTGAGTCATGAATCCATACCCCTTGTTATTAGCATTAGAATTTAGAACTTGTTGTAAGTAAGGACTGTCTATAACTAAAGGAAAAGCTCAAAAGAGTATTTTGTATTTCCACAGTTTGCATTCTGATTCTGTATTTTCTTCAATCACAATGTGCTTTAAAGCAGCCTCAAAGTTGTGCCAGGCATCCTGGCTCCTTATGAGTTAAAGCACTACCTGGGGTTACTGTTACAAGGACAACCTCAGTGATGCCATGTTTTTCTTCCTTGCAAAAGGGCTGCAATCCCTGGTGCTTGCTACAGTTCTTACAATGGAAGTTCTAGCTATTGAAGGGAACTTCTGGCCAACTGCACCAAGTTCCTGGCTCTTCTCACCCCAAGCCCAAAAGGTCCACATCCGGGCCAGGCTCACACTAAAATATTATGGATCAAAGACTGAGGGTTACCTGCTGGTTGTATATGGAGCTGTGGGAGCTACATGTGGCTGGTTTGCTGCAGAGGTTATGTCAGTATGGTTTTTGAAGTGTATTATTTGTGCAAGCAAAATCGAAAATCAATGCCAGCAACAGTTGTGCCATACCACATGCTCACTGCTTGTTTGGATTATTCTGTTTATGTGCTACATTTTATATAGCAGAACTCCCAGTGTTAAGGAATCATTTAAATGTGTTTTAAAAAATTAATTAGAGCTGTGATCCATCCTGGAGGTCATTTATCAGGGTAACTCCTGAAAACTCTGGAATTTTTTTTACTCTCAAGAGACAGAGTATTAATCTGTTTTTATCAGGTGGGAAAATTATGTTGGGAGAAGATCAATGTTTAGGAATATCAGAATAGATCTCATAGAATAATTTTGCAAAAGGTATGTGAGTTGATCACAGATATTCAGGAAATTAACTGATGTCCTGAATCCCACTGCCACAGATGTGACAGGAATACCTATTTGTGTGCGCATCTTTATCTATAAAATGAAAACTAAAATAACTCTGAAAATGTAGCCCTGTCTCTCTAAATTCAGCCTTTAGCTGTGCTGCAGAAACTTCCACATGTGCAGCTGGGGGAGGGGAAAAGCAAGAATTTCTGATGTAGACATTTGTCCGGTAGGAACTAGGTGGAACTGCCAGCTTATTACACATGGACCATTGAACACCAAGCAAACACTACCCTGTCCCTCCTGCACATTTGCAGTGTCTGTGGGTTTCCTCATATAGTTACTTATCCTATTAGCTTAAGGGAAAAGCTCTAATTGCATTCACATGAAAGCAAAATCTTCAGTATATGCTATTTCCATTAGCAGTATTCTCCTATTTCCTACTATCAGTTAGGGATTAACAGAACTCTGAGGATTATAAGCATATTTTACACTTCTGGTTTGTACTAATTTATGATACCAAATTAAGTAAACAAAAAATTAATCACACATTTATCATTAAAAAAAAGAAATTATCACTGAAATATGACATGTAGCACAGAAGGATAGCAGCAATTCAGCTTCACAGCCCACTTGCTGATTATAGGAGCTGCTGGGTAAAATTAGAGGACTTGTATTATACAGGGGGTATCTGTATAGATCATAGATCTAATAGAACTCATTTCTTCTCTGAAAGCTAGGAATCCACATAGTCCATGCAGCTAAGAGGTAGTCAGAGGTGGAGGCTGGACAACGCAAGCATACTGTGGATCACAGAAATGCCCATTCACTTTTCCCCTTTTCTCCCACCATGAGGGAATTTAGATACCACTGAGATTACTTTAGCCTGAAGCGTGTTGTACCATCAGTGAGAGAAGAGAGAGCAGAGGCAGTCTGCCTCACCAGATAGCCCAGGTACTCTGTCAGTCTGTCACAGAATTATTTCCACCAAGTAATGATTCCACCTAAAACTGTCCATCAAGAAAGCTAATATTTTCCATTCAGAAGACCTTTCTTTTCCTTCCAGAAAGCCAAATGTTTTCATAAATTAAATATTTGCTAATAAACACTCTCACCTCTGTTTTTAGCAATTCCGTCTTCTTAAGAGAATAGGTTACTGACTCTATTAAAAAATTGGCAGGCTTATTTCTTTCCAGATTGTTTAATGCGCAAAGTATTAGAAATCTAGTGACAGATAGTTCAGGCTGCAAACTTACAAACTGGCCACTGTTATATACTCAATATGACTGTATTTAAACTGCGGATTCAGATGTAACAAGCTCCACTTTTGGTTTAATCAGATCCAGTCCCTTAAGTCTTTTTTTTTCCCCCACAACAGTATGTTTTTGCCAATGCTTGTGTCCATATCAATAAAAGGAGTTTTTTCATACTCTCAGATTTTATATCTGATTTTTGAACCACCATTGCCAACTGAGCTAATTTCTTTAGTGAACTGCATAAAAATTAATAAATTAGCCTGGTTACTCACTTTACATATTAAATATTTTAATACTCTTATATAAAGCATTAGAGATACTAAAATCCTGAGGTTTCTCCCTTCAGAATGAGCTCCTGGTTAGTAGCAATTTTTAATTTTTCCAAAGTGTTTAATAACTGTGTTAACCTGGAGTTGCAGGGAAACTGGAAAGTGTTCTCTAGTCAGCAGCTGTGATCCTGGCAGACTGTCAGGTTGTTTGTGACCTCTAGAAATCCTGAAGGTTTTGATCAGCATTTCCTTAACCCCAGTACTGGTTTATTTCTGTTTTAAATTACATCTCAGTCTACCCAGGGCAGGTAATAAGGTTAACATAAGTGATACAACAGATCGTCACAAGCATCCTTCTATTATGAGATGGGCATATCTTGATTATGCAAACAAGGATAGTGTTTATTGTGTTCTATTTCTGAAATTATTATAGTATTATGCTGATACAAATAGTACTGTTGCACCTCAAGTGTATTGATTTAAAACATAGTGGATGGAATTCAAAGACTGACAAAGACAATGAAAGACAATACCCTACTGAAAGACAAAAACCCGAGGTTGTATCAGGATGAGTGTGCTATTGTAACTTTCACATTATTTTGCACTAATTCATGAGACCTGAAGATAGAAATTTCTTGAATTTTTTGTGCCTGTAGAGTTAATTTTTACCATAAAGTGTTATAAATAATGGGTGAAAAGGTCACACTGCTGCTGCTAAAATACATTTGTTTGTGTCAGAATGTGCAGCGAGTTAGTTCAAGGAATCTTGTAGTAACTACAGATAATATTAGAAAATGCATCTCTCGGCAGGCACATTTTGTTTTCATGTTCATATAAGGGTGTGTTACTAGCAACATGTACTAGCAACATTGTTACAAGCAAAATGAAGATTGCTTACCCAGCAGGGGAAAAAAATACATTATGTTACTCTCCATTTACCCTCTTGATCCAATGTCAGTGGTGCACTGAGAATACAATGTGCTATATGCATTACATATTACATAGCACATGTGGGGGGTATGTATATTAGTATATGTAGCTATGCATACTGTGGCAGCTTACATGTACCACGTAAGTGGCCTAAATTCAGAAATTTGAGAGAGAAGAGGAATGTCGTGTCCTATTGTAGAACATACATAGACTTGCAGTATCCTGAAGTGATAAGTATGTGAAAGTGCGTAAAAAACCACAATTATTTGTTTTTAAAAAACCCACATTTGTTATTCTGAGTGGCACAACTTCAAGCTTTTAAAAATTCATAACACTCTTTCAGCTGGAGTTGTTGTTGAAACTGAGACAAACTTAGGCTGTCTTTTCCCATATTACCTTTTATGGATCCTTATGCTGCAATGACATTTCAATAGTGAGATATTTTCTTCCATGCATTTACAAGTGTTTTCATTGATTTTTTTAATTAATGATGACCTTTAAACAAACACTGATTTATTCTGCAAATTACAGAACAGGACATAAATTTACATATTGGTGATCACTTCCAGAAACTGATGTCAGGTATTGGCTATTTCATTTCATCTCTTCTGGCAGTGTTTTTCTAGAATACTTGCCATGTCACTGACTGTGGCATATCTTCACTACAACTGCCAGGCACAGAACAGCATAATCACAAACGTGAAGGCAAGAAAAGCTTTGATGGGTGAGGAAGAGATCAGATAAGAGAGATAGATTGAGCTGAAACAATGGTATCATCCACTAGATACTTCTCAGTGTGAGGAGAATGAGACAGCCTGGCCTGCTTGTGAGTCATACCCGGGTAAATCGTTGTTATTGCTGTTGTTGCAAAATGAGTTTGGTTTTTTTGGGCTCGCTGTCACTTTCTTTCTGATATCATTTATCTGTGGCTTAAAAAGAAAAATATAATAAGGTTATCATCCAAATATCTACCAAATGAGTTAAGGCAATACAGTGCCACATGGTCAGTCCAGGTAACTTTACCCAAGGGATAATAACTGTCATGCAGACACAGCTCTCTGCTCTGAAGTTCAGTGAACTATGTAGGCAGCTGCATGTGTTACACGTTACCTAGTTCTGGAAATTAAATTCTTGTTGGGAAAAAAAAAAAAAAAAAGGAGTCTCTGGATCATTTTAAATAGAACCCACTCTCTCTGTGTGCTTTTTGATACCTTCTTTATGAACTGAAGTTCTTCATTGTCATCTCCCTTTGACAGCTGCTTTCATCCCATATGTTCAATATATCCGCTCTGAGCAAGTTACCTTTTCAGCTGGCATTTCTTTATGTTAAGGCTATGCTGATCCTCATTCGTGAATTGGATCTGCAGGGCTTCCTGATGTTGTGTACTATAGTTTGCCAAACCTAGTTTGCTCTGATGTGTAGTGAGAGCAGTGAATACAACTTCAGACAGCTGTGGCAGCAGCAATCTACGCTATCCAGCAGGTATCTAACCATCAATATGATAATGTACTGTTGGACCACAGCCAGCTCTGCCCTGACTTCTGCAACACTTTTCTACAGTATGAGCACAAAGATAATCTGGTGCTCAGAGGCACTCAGCCTGCATGCAGTCAGACAAAAAAAAAAAAAAAAAGCTTAGGTTTGCTCTATGTGGACATCACTCCAGCTGTAAGGCCTCACCATATAGAAGGGGTGTCAGGAACTCTGTCAACACAAGAGGAAGTGTGTGCCTGCTTCATTCCTGTGTAAAAAAGCACTCCGTGTTTTAGTCAGAGGAAAGCTGGTGAGAATAACAGTTAAGAGCTGTCACTGATATCAAATCCAAAGGACAGAGCAAACAGTCTGTCTACCACTTGCAATTATCTCACACAGGTCAAATTGAGTGAAATTTGTGGCTGGAAGTTACTGTGAGAATGTTTCAAAAGGATTCTTCAGATAAGGCATTGATCATGACATACTGATTGCCAGGATTGCCAACATTAGCCTATGATGTTGGTCTATGACATGCAGATGTCCTGGTTTTAATTTACTGGGATGATAATTAAGATAAAATTATTTCTGTTAATTCCTTTAAAGCTGAAAAGACTTGTCAGTAACTACATGAGAAGAATATTCTTAAAATTACTAGCTCATGCTCATGAACTTCCAGGGTGCAGTGGTCCCAGACTCTATATAGGCTACACTCTATGGGGCAAGTAAATTCAGTTCTTCATACATAGATTTCATACAAGGAAATATGCACTTAGGATTTTTTTCCTTTGTAATACACTAGTTAGCCTCGGATTGCTTAACACCAGCAACTTTCCATCCTTGGAGCTGTGCAATATCTTCTTTCCCAAGAGTGCTGCAAGCCGTAAAGGAGGATTAATACTGCTTTTGAACTGCATTAACTACTGTGTGAATTTTCCACTCAGAAACTTTTAGCAGATACTTAATATCATGTAAAGCAGAATAAGAATAATAAACAGTAAATCAGATGTCAAGTTTTGAGCTTGCATTTTCCTCTGTGGTCTGATCTTCTGACATATCCTGACCCCCTTTAGACTTTCCTATACAATTAATTTAGACACTACAAACAAGGCATCATCCCAATAGATAACTTCTTTGATCCACAGGGAAGAGAATATGACATAGATTACTCCATCCTCCTTTTCTTTTTTCTTGGTATTCCCAACCTGTGATGACTAGATTTCTATATTTGATGATTACAGACTCTGAGAGCAGTCATATAAGTATCTCAATACTTCTTTATGGATCCAAATTTCACCTTAACAACATCTTGTAGCATTTTATTGCATTCAGTAAATAATTCTAGGCTTATTGATCCTAAAAGAGAACAAAGCTATTGTTTGTTTGGGTTGGTTTGTGGGTTTTCTGTCTAGCTATCTGTTACTCCCTCTATAACTTTCAACCTATTTGCCCTTGTTGGTATTTTTGAGATCTCTAGGATCATAGAATCATAGAATAGTTAGGGTTGGAAAGGACCTTAAGATCATCTAGTTCCAAGCCCCCTGCCATGGGCAGGGACACCTCACACTAAACCCTGCCACCCAAGGCTCTGTCCAACCTGGCCTTCAACACCACCAGGGATGGAGCATTCACAAATTCCCTGGGCAACCCATACCAGTGCCTCACCACCCTCACAGTAAAGAACTTCTTCCTTATACCCAACCTAAACTTCCCTTGTTTAAGTTTTAACTCATTACCCCTTGCCCTATCACTACAGTCCCTAATGAAGAGTCCATCCCTAGCATAGGCCCCCTTCAGATACTGAGGTCTCCACACAGCCTTCTCTTCTCCAGGCTGAACAGCCCCAACTTCCTCAGCCTATCTTCATACAGGAGATGCTCAAGCCCCCTGATCATCCTCATGGCCCTCCTCTAGACTTGTTCTAACAGTTCCATGTCCTTTTTATGTTGAAGACCCCAGAACTGCACACAGTACTCCAGGTGAGGTCTCACAAGAGCAGAGTAGAGGGGCAGGATCACCCCCTTCGACCTGCTGGTCACAGTCCTTTTGATGCAGCCCAGGATATGGTTGGCTTTCTGGCCTGCAAGTGCACACTGAAGCCGGCTCATGTTCATTTTCTCATCAACCAACACCCCCAAGTCCTTCTCCACAGGGCTGCTCTGAATCTCTTCTCTGCCCAACCTGTAGCTGTGCCTGGGATAGCTCTGACCCAGGTGTAGGACCTTGCACTTGTCATGGTTAAACTTCATAAGGCTGGCATCAGCCCACCTCACAAGGAAAATGAATGGCTGAATGGAGACAAAAGGCTGAAGTAAAAACTCTATATAGGTCTGCTTGGTTTGTTCTGTTTGCTGATCAGTCAGCATATGGCTATATATATCATACTGCTGCATGTATACCAGAATGTGTAACTTTGAAAAAGCCAGAGAATATTATTCTTTGTCCAGACAAAATCAAGAAATGGAAGAGGAACCTGAGGTACTGTGTGTAAGTTATTGAGATGCAGAGGTGTTGGAGTGGAGAGGCACAATCCTTCCTCTTCCTGATGAACAGACATGAGAGGTGCTAAAGAGGAAGGGGGAGCAGTGGAGAATTTCAGCAGAGTAAAGTGCTTAGTTACAGAGACCAGGTTTTCATGGACCACCTGCCTTCCCATCTAAAAATATTTAAAAAATCTGAAAATCCTTTTTTATACATAGAGCAGATAAGTAATTCACAGTTTGCAGCATAACTCCAGCTCTGTTTCTGGTTCCACAGACATCTTCAGTTATGTCTCTGCATCTGTAGAAATGGTATAAATGGTGTCACCTAGGAAATAAGGTACAGCTTGCAAATAAATATTTCAAGTCAGATTTTCCCAAGTAAAAATGAATGTCTCTGAAATGCTAAATTATGACAATACAACATCATCATATTTTGAAGTGTGTCATTTGTATGTGCTTGGAAAAAATCCTGCAGCACTGATGTTTTTTTGCTATTGTGATTTGCTTACTCTGAGAGGAAATAGCCTAATCTATTTACATACAGTTATTTAAGCCTGTCTATAAGAGGTGTAGGATCACAATCAGAAAAAGAATTAGTGAGTTAGGCAATTCTTAGATGGGCGCATTTAACCATTAATATAATGAAGAAGTCAGAGAAAGAGGTACTTTATTAATATAAATTTATTTTATATACTTATCCTCTATAGTATCTGCTAAAATGTGGATATCTTCAAGGAACCAAAATAATTTTGCTTTTAATATCCTTCAAGATCTAGAAGTTTCTGGTAATTGTTACTAATTTTGCTACAAACATTTTTATCCAGGCTTAGCCTCTGGCCCCTCTCTCATCACAGTGACACCATTGCATGGTTAAGGAATAGAATAATGGTCTCCGGACGTAAAATTTAGGTTACTGACTTTGATGCAAGAACTTCCTGATGCAAGATTAACCACAGACACATAGTATAGACTAAGGAGATGGCTGTTATAAGAGCATCTTGCTCATTATAACTCTAAAAGTGATCTTTATTCTAGTTAAATGTCTATGCAAAACCCTTCTGCAAATGTCTTATACCACAGAGTGCATGCTTTTTTCTTCCTTTCTTAAGTTGAGGTCCTTATGCAAGGACAAGTAAGAACCAAAGAAAAATAAAGTGTTAAAATGATGGGAAAGAAGCTATAAGCTAAAAAAAAAAAAATTATTATAAAAGTTCATTTAACTAAGTAAAGCATTTAATGGCAATTTAAGTACAGAGCTATGACTAGAAACTTGAAACTTTTCTAATTGAAAGAGTGGTCAGGTTTGTTTTTGACAAAGGACAAGGAACATTTCCTCACAGTACTGCTGGCTGTTCAGAAATTAACTGGAAATTTTAACAAGAATCTGAATTACTGCAGGAGAAATTTATTTCTTCAACCTTTCAGCTTTGAAAAAAATAAGAAATAGTCTCATCCATTATTATAAATGCAAAATAGATTCTTTAAAGTAGAGTTAATCATTTGATGAGGTAAAGCAAAGCTTTTGAGAAAAAAATCATATTCCTGATTCTTGGCCCAGCCCCTATCAAGAATTGCTGTAAGTGTATACAGCAACTCCTTCAGGCCTCAGATGTACAAAAGAAAGAGCAAACATGCGTAAACCACCATCAGATCCTTAGTTTAACTTCAGGTTGAGGATGAGGATGATGCTGAAAGAACTACTTTTCCTTTTTGGAAGCTGTTAGTAGGCCTCATTTTTTTTAACACGGAGATGCTCAACTATTAATTTGCTTTCAAACGATATAAGCATATTGTGTTCCATAGGCCAACCCCCCTGGCCAGACCAGGAGAACAGTTAGTTTGTTCTTGGCCAAATACCCCCTTGCAAACGTGCTGACTTGGATCCCTCAGTACTTGGAAAGGCCTCAGTGAAATAAATCTCCATCTACTCCGAATCCAGAGGAATTTTAGACCATTTATGCAAGTGAAAGCTGCCACTTGCAGTTCTATTTTGTGCCAGGGTTCAGTGGCTGAGAATTTAGTATCCACACAAGTCCTCCAAGAGCCCTGTTCTGCATCCTGGGGGTGACAACAGTTGTTCAACTACAGCAGCTGGGGTGCCAAAGGGGAGGAGTGTGGAAGAAGAGCACAAAAGGTTCTCTTTTTCCTGTGTGCCAAGGGCACAGACATTTTGCTCATTGAAAGGCTCCAAAACGTTCCTGAAATCAGAACAAAACTGGAAAGTATATCTAGCTGGAAACTACTTCTAGCCTCCTGGCTTCTCAAAACAGTTCTCAGGATGCTTTAATTTGATAAACAATTTGGCAGTTTTCACTGCACTTCCCCTGACTAACTTCTATTACCCGTGGCAATAAACATGCATTTTTCCTTCTCCAGCACTGAGTTCTCTAAGCTCTGTCAATGTTTTTTTTTTTTTTGTGAAGCCATAGGCTAAACCTCCTGCATATCCCTTTATCTGTCTCCTTATCCAAGATTAATAACAAGAACATTATTTCTCTCAGTAAGATATGCATGAGGTCCTAAGTGAGTTTTAGTGCCCCTGGGTAAAAACTTTGTGCTATCAAAAATAGTGAATGCTCTACTATGACTTTTGACCATAAGAACTTCACCTAATTTGTCATGCACATTCACATTTGGGTATATTTGTGTGTGTAAAATAACTATTTACCAAATGTGCATTTCTTTATTTAGTAAGGAGTGGATGGTAAAAGACAATTGGATTATTTGGATTATGTTACAAATTCATTATGGATTCAGAAGTGTAGTTATAGCCTTAAGCCTGGGTGCACAGGCATGTTTATGTATATGAGTTAAAAAACAAAAGTATGTTACTGAAGGGTTCTTGAAAGCTATTTAAACGTGTTAAGTAAAAGTTAGAGATTAAATTTATTGGTATACGCAAGAAAACATTCAAATGCACATTGTTATCATCTGGGAATGATTATCAGTGTAATTTTGTATCATGATTCTAGACATTTTTTCAACTATTTTTTCTATTATAACAATCAACACCAAAGTTTATTTCATAAATATTAGACACACTCAGTTCCCTTCTTAACTTTACCTCATAATTATAAAACTGGAGCCAGAGCCAGTGTGTGCATTTCAGGGGAAGTTATGATGGAAAGCAAAGAACATAGAACAAAGGTACTGAAAATCCTTTATGATTGAAACTGCAGATTGAAATTTGTGAAAGCCTCTGAACAGCATATCAAAATTGCCTCGGAATACTGGGATGTGTCTTCGTAAGCTTTTTAATGCAGCCAAGCTCTTCCACCTTAGTTTGAAACCGCTGTACTGCATCTGCTTGGCAAAGTCAGTATGACTATTTAAAAAATTAAGAGGAAAGTAATTCTACAGAATGTTAAATTTCCAATAAGAGCATTTTAACATTTAAAATATAGTATCAAAGTTTTGCACAGCCAGAGTGATAAAAAACGCACATGGTTAGCTGTGGATATATCAGATTGCAATAGTTAATGCTTGCACCTGAATGCATGGACAGAAACTGATGTATTAGTGAATTTATATTTTTACTGTTTGCGTTACAAATAAATGATTTTTGAGACAAAACATGAGGGTGGGAGCTCTTGGATTTGGAGACATGATTAAGCTGTAAGTCAACATTTAAAATGATATTGTTTTGGCATGGAAAAGGCAAGTGTAGTTTGTGTTGTGATGTTGGCAAACCTTAAGTGAAAGCAAAAGGTACTTTTTGTTTGTGTTTCAATGAGGTGATTCATGCCACATTAAACAAAAAAGGTGTTTCAGTCTCTATCCTCTTCATTTTAAGGAGCTAAAATCTGGCATAATACAATCATAAAAGGTTTGGGTTTGTGTTGTTGTTTTGTTTTGTTTACCAAAACATAATTCCTATTATTTTGGCATTGTTTCCTATACCAATTTTTGACATAAAAAATCCCAGTGACACGAAAGATTGCAACAGGCATGAAGCATTGATAATTGATCTTGATGACAGTTGTGGTTAACAGGGGGAATATTTTGCACTGGAAGTTATTCAACATTGAGAATAACGGTATTCAGTGTATCTGTCCAAAGACAAAATACAATTTTAGATATTGAGTAGTATATAATAGGAATAGCACCTCATTAAAAAAATTTAATAAGTAAACCTTAGATTGCAAAGTGCCAGAAGAGTAGAGGATGCTTATTCTTCTAAGAAGTAGTGGCTTTGTTTTCTTGGAAGTATTTGATTCCAGGGCATATCAATACCTAATAACAAATACTTGTGGAGCTAAGCCCTTACTAAATAATTATGCTGATAGTACAGAACTAAAAGTGGAATCATGAGGGAAAGACATAACTTTTAGAAAGCCAAATCACATTTAGATATTGCACGTTTCATCTTGTAGATGGTATATTCATCCCTTACTATTGGGCAACATTTTAAAGTACTTCAATCTGCACCCCAATGACAGCAAAATGAGTCTCATCCTTTATGTGCGCTAATTAAGTCCGCTGTTGTGTGGCTCAAAGCTGCCTATATCACAGTCTAGTACAGCAATGTTATTTATTAAATAATTATTCAGCCTTTTAAACTACATTATGAAGTGTAAAAATATATGCTAAATATTTTTATTACCATAAGGTTAATTATTGCTGCAAAAGGATGTCAGTGATTAAATGTATGTCTCCCAAATACGTTTTACGTTGATGAATATTTTTATTAAGATATATCAAATTTATCTGAACTAAAAGCTGACTTAAAGAAAATGATAGGATGCAAGGCAGTAATCTAATCTAATTGTTCTTATTATAAAATAAATTAAGAAAGAAAAAGTGAAAACTTCATTGTTCAGTCCTAAAGGAAATAGTTCTATAGAACAGAGCTAATGAAGACCTACCTGACATAGTTCAAAACATATCCCACTGACTAAAATTGCAGGAAGGATGCATAACTCATAGATTTTCCAATAAAATTACATCTCACAAGACATATTTTAGAATAGAGACCACTGAACATATGTAATGTTGTTAAGTTCACCATTTAATTTGATTATAGACCCAGGATGCAATCCTTCAATCCTTGTTCATGCAAGATCTTGTGTTTACTATTTGCATTAACCTTTTTTTCTCATGTGCCAGATTAAGTCAACAGGATGATTCTAAAGGTATGGAATTAATTGTATGGTAGGAGCATTACTAGAGTTCTGACATATGACACTCAGTGATGACAGGTGTAGTTATGAATAAAAAGCTATTGTGCATGATATCTATATTAACATTTTCAAAATCATCCTGTTTTCTAAAAGAACCCTAATTGGTGAAATGCAAAACAGTCAATGACAAATGAGATATTCCATTTGTTTCACTTATTGTCTTTCCTAAACAAACTCAGAAGCTCTGATTCTCAGGTTGTAATTAAGTTCCTTGAAAACACTCATTGGTGTTTCAAGAAGTTTCATAGCATCTTCTCATAAATCAGCATCATGCATCTGAATTAAAATCTAAATGTAAATTAGAAACATTTTTCATATTAATGATTGTGAGGCTAAACACATATTCAGAACTGATTATACATTACTGCCTTACAGTGACTGACTGAGTTACAAGAGAAATGCATCTTCAGACTTCTTCTTAACTTTATATGGGAAATTTTGTTTCCAGCATGGAAGCGTTGGATTTCTGGAATTCATTGCTATAGCTGTAATAACTGTATTAACAAAAATTCTAGCACCGATTTGCTAATGCTTTGAAGTTCTACTGGTAGAGTAATTTGTAATTTTTGAAGTCAGCATCTAGAAATTAATTTAAAGTGGTTTAAAACGTGGTCTCAAGATAGCTATGACACAGCAGCTTGCAGCTTTTAACCTTAAACTGAAATTATAGTGACAAAATAGAGTATTTCTTTCGTCATGGCTGGTGATATTAGCATGGGCTTTTCCTTGGATGATTAGTTTTGTAAAGTGTGTAATTTAAACGTGGAATATGTCTTCCTCGTTGTATGTTACAATCAAAGCATAATAAGTAGCCCTCTCCCAGGGTTAACTTCTACTAGCTTTTAGATGTTGGGAATTTAATCTAAATTGTCAGATTTTTTGGAATAGTGTGAAGGTGCTTCCTGGACAGATCACAGAAACTCCAGTAAAATTAGTTTTTGCATACCGTTAGAGAAGACTAAAGCTTTAAATGGAAACAAATTCCCAACTCTTGCTGACTACGGTGTCCTCCCTCTGTCATAACACTGTAGTCTCTTGTTCACTAAGTACACCTTCCAATTAAGTTAGCCATTTTATTCTCCCTCATTCTTCACTGTCTCAGAGCACTACATCAGCAGTACTTCTTCACTTCTCCTCCTGTCACTGTGCTAAAACCATCTTTTCTTGGGTTGAAAACTTACTGCTGTTGTCCATCTTTTCCCTCATAAAACGTAGCTGGAGTACTGTCTATATAGCTCAGCTCTTCTCCATACTTTGTCCTTCTGACTGAGCAGGTGAACAGCCAAGAACATAGTCCAGTTCCTCTGGGCTAGACCTGTGTGTAGAGCCAGGCCTAAAAAAAACCATTTTACTATAGTCAAATAATCTAGATGCCAATGAGGCCAAGCATTCAGTTATTTGCTTAGTCCTTTGGATTTTGCAGCCCTGTGTCTGAGCATGGGTTTTGGTAGTTTCAAGAAGAAACTGTCACCAGAACTATATCATTCCAGTAATACCTGCACATTCTCAATGACTACTTTTTCAGTGTTATGCAATTCATTGTCCAAGAGTTACTGTAAGTAAATTAGTTTTTAATTTTATATACTTCAGGAGCTTTGCATTTTAAAGAATAGTACTTCTCTGAAGTTTCTTAATATGCCTCTATGATTATTTCCAGTGAGGAACAGTAGGAAGTATATTCAAGCAATGGGATACAATGAATCATCTGATACAAACATGTTTATGTATGTTAAACATAAAAATAATTAGCTTGCCAAAGACCATTGTATTCAACAATAACAAAACCCATATTCACTAGGGATGAAAGAGACAGGGAAAAAGCCCTTGCAAATTCCAACCATATTTTCAATGTCAAGCTAGTGAGTTTCTCTCACTGGGAAACAAAGGCTGGCTGAGCTTCCATTTACAGAAATGGGGAAAGTACAGGAATATTGAACGCTTATCGGGATACATGAGAGCTTCAGAAAATACCCTCCTGTTTAAACCGTCTCAACACAGAAATAAAAAAAACAATAAAACCAACAAAAGTGAACTTATTGTAAGGCACCAGTTACAGATATGTCTTTGCTTTGTTTTCAGCGTTAGCATTTGTAGTTAGTAAGTCTCCAGGACAACTGACAATCAAATGCAGCAGCAAACACATTATTCCCTTGCATATATTTTAGAAGAGAAAATGTCATTTTAATCGCATGTGCTGCAAATCCTTGGCCAGTATTAAAATTGGCCATTTGATACAGTGCAACTCTTCCTTCTTTGAGTGGTATGTTTACAATTCCCTTTTGGAGTGTTAAAGTCAGAATAAAGAAATAATCCATACATGTCAAACTAAGTAAAAGCTAGCACTTTTCATCTGAAAACCTCCATAATCTAGAACTGGCTTCCCTTTAAAGTCACTTTTATCTTGGGAGTCTGCATAAATGCTTTAAATGTACTAGTGCAAGGCTGGTTATTATTGAGGAGAGAATAACAGAGCTTTTACTGATCATTATGAAAAGTTACTGTGGATTGCACTAACTCAAGTATTTGTTTCACTCTGCTGTCATAGATTATGAATTAGAAATAATAGCAGTAATCACATTTCAGAAATGAGGATGTGGCTACAAAGCCTCCTAACTACCACTGCACCAGTGTTATAATCCAAACAAGTTAAATAAATCGCTTACTTTTAACACAACAAGTAGAAAGAAAAAAAAAATCAATCTAGAATGCTTCTGCCTTCTTAAGATTCATAAAAGAGATGAACAAAACAGCTCATTGTGCAGGAAGGTTTGCTTTTGGTTTTATGTTTTTAACATAACTTTTAAATGTCCTCTTTTTTTTTCTTTTTTAATTTTCATTTTATTTTATTTAACATTCCATGTTATAAAACTGGAGTGCTGTGATTCTTGGCAGATATCTGCTGCTTGCTTGCAAAGCACCACTACATTCTAATGTATATAAATGAAGGGAAATAATAGAAAAGTAATCCTAAGTAAAGAACAGTACTGGAAGAAAATTATGATGCAACCACTAATGACAGAATAGCTTTTACTAAAAAGCTGCCAGGTTGTCTGGATACATATGGACAAAGAAAAAAACTGGCTTTTTCCAGAACCTCCAATATATCTGCTCTTTTTGGAATATCCGCAAAGAAGGGACAAGAAACTAAGTAAACTGCAAGATGCTGACTAGAGATCTCTACTTTTGGCCTTCCACTGGACTGCTAGTTTTGGCAAACAGCTGTGCTAGCTGCAGGCAGCTCATAAAATCTTTGTCCTCTGGTAACAAACAATTCAGAAACAAATCCACACTCATTCTCAGTGTCAGAGATCATGCAAATTTTGTCATTTTGACAGAGCTTCCTCTTCCACTTTCAGAATGGGTTGGGAGCATCAGCAAAATATTTTCAAGAGGACAGAAAGAGCAAATGAACACTCGCATTAGAATATTTTTAATAATGTTTGGCTTTCAACAGTTGGTCTTCAACATTCTGAAAGACAAAACATGGGAAGGAGGCATAATGCCTAAGAGATTTCCCCTGCCCTCTTTGTATCTATGAGCCAAAATGAAAAGTACACCAGCCTGAAATTTGTGTCATTTTGAGATGACTAGTAGATAAAGTGGCAACTTAGAAAAGTAAACTTAAAAATACATATCAAATTGTCTGATGCTAAATTTTCTACCATTTCATTTTCTCTCTATAAGATCTGGAATAGAATTTCTGCTGTAATTCACTCAGGTTTATTTGCTGTAAAAATACCCAGAAAAGCCTCTCAGTCTTCCATCAGTAGCAGTAGGTAATGCTGCACTGCCAAAGTAATGTCCACTGTTGTGGTGATTCAGAACTCCACTGTAAAATTTCAGATTGCCAAGATACTAGACTTGGAAAATGTATCTTTGTAATTTTTGTTCATAAAGGTTTTTTTCTGCACTATAAATGCACATGCTCTCAACAGACTTGAAACATTAGTGATGTTCTGACTAATTCTAGTAGGTCATTCAGTCACGTTTTAGATGAGTTTATGGGGGAATATTATGGCAACAAATACAGAATAATGATGTACTTTCTATGAAGTGAATGTATGTAATACTGGTTATAGAATGCCTTGAGCAATTTTACCACTTGAAGGTCTGCATTGAACAATCTAAACTGATTGACTTAATCCATAAAGTTGATTAAAAACTGAAAGAGTTACCATCATAGCTGCTTGCTTCTGAGGTTTGCATCTGTAGCAGGAATTCCTGAGCTGCATGTGAAGCAGTCTTGGGACTCACCCTATTCATTACCCAGTTATTAAGATACTGTTATTAGATCCGAAGTTATTAAGACAAGTTATTAGATCCAAGGTAGCAGTAGTGCTTCTATACTGCAATTTGCATTGGTGCAAGGGCTATTTCACATAGAATTCTCTCATCTGTGCCAGAAGGCCAAATTCTGAGACAGAGGTGGTATGGATATCTGGGGTCATCACAAGCCAAGATCCTGAGATACTATTAAATTTATCTTTTTAGTCCTTGCAGTAACTGTATGAATTGTGTTTATATGCAAGAGTATAAGAAGCTTAAATCTGAATTAAAATCTAAGAAACAATGAGTCTAAAGACCTGATATGTTACATTATAGTATACAAAGAGCATTAAGCAAAAGATCTCTGTGGTAATTACAAAGATCTAGATACAATCAGTGCAGTAAAAATCTCTTTATTTTCTGACTCCTTCATTAATTGGGACTCTGCATAAACATTTCACAGGAGAGGAAAATAAATTGTACCCTAACTTCACTCCCACTTGGCATCTTTCTTCTTGAAAAGATAGTCACAGGAAGGATCCGGAGATCAGCAAAAAGTTAATACACAGTGCAGAGAGATACTCTGCATATTCTCATCCTCCTTAAACCTTCAGAAGTTCACCACCTCAGCTCCAGAGGGCTAGAGCACCTTTGATTGAGAGAGAAGCATAAGTTTTCCTCCAGAAGTGGTGTGTTTTTATACAATTAGAGATATAATGCTGCAGTATGTATGCACTCCACCGCTGCAGTGTAAGACTGCACAGGCCCAGGTGGAAGTACTTTGCTGGAGAGCAGCACAGATGGATTAGGTATCACACTTCACTATGTATGGTATCCTTATTAGAGGTCACAGCTTTAATTCACTCATATTGCTCTGTAACAGTGTGCATAAGAAATCACAGTCAGCCTCTACCGCAAAACAAGTTATCAGGAGTGCATGCAATGTATGAGCCTGTTCTTCCTCATATTGTTTTTATACCCTTCCCCCAAAACAAAACAGTAAAATCTTTCAATACTGCAGACTGCAGTCCAAATAAAACTCATTCTTTGTCCAAATACAAGCAAATTTTCTGCTTTCTATATTTACAGAAATATAAGGAAAAGACTAGTGCATATACTTCAAATGTATCAAAATCCAAATACCAATGCAGCAAAAGTATATTTGCAGCAAAATGCACATCTGCATTGATTTACAGCACAGAATAAAGCCATCCACTGCTAACAATGTAAACCTTCCTGAATTATACCCTTTTCTTTTATAAATATATTGAACTTGAATTTTTAAATATATTATCTATAATTTGTAAGCATGCATATATATTTATATATGCATGTGTATTTAAGATATGGGTGGATATAAAACACAAATACATATCCAAACTAAAATTTCAGTGGAACTGCTCATCACAAAAGCTAAAATTAACTGAGCATGAGAAAGATGTGTACTGTGGTCTAACACAAGACTGAGAAATAAGTTGCCTAGACTTCAGAACCACTTGAAATGTCACCATATTTCCCCTCCAAGCTCCAAGGTACACTTTTTCCTTGCCTTCAATAACATAAACATGCAATAGCAGATACAGAATGAAAATATTATTTAAAACTTAAAATAATGATTTTCCTCTCACCTTTCCATTAGGAAAAAAAAAGTGAAAGTGAAAACCACATACAACTTGATGCTCTCTGGGAAAGTACTGAACTCTATTCCTAGTGGAAATAGTATAACAGCCTAGCAAGACCCCTTTCTTACTGGATGTTACAGCCCTAGGAAACATATTGTGAAACCTTGCTGAAAGCAAGGTTTGTATTTTGGTATAACAAACCATGTCATAAGGCATAGCTTGATGAACTGCAAAACCAACAAGTAGAAGGAGACAAAACCAGCAAACCAGTATTAGTCAACCAAGACAACTAATTAAAAATAAATATAACAACTAATTTTTCTATTTAAAATGGCTTTCTCTCAGTGTTATACTGTTTGCACTAGGATAACCTAAATATTTCTGATTCTGAAGTAAGGACTATTTCTAATTTGTGAAAACCCATGTCCTATCGATCTTCATTTGACATCCAGCACTATTTTTTTCATAATGCCCATTTTAGTGCCAACATTCCAGATTTTAATAAAGTTAAAATGCAACTTACGTAAATTATTTGGCGGAGGCCTCGTCTCCATGTTTTCATAATGTTGCACATGTACTACAATGTTTAGATCTCTTTCCATATGATCTGTTGTACAAGGGCCTTGAGGTCGCATAACATCAGCAAGAGCCCTAGAAAGCAACAACAAAATCAGACCGATACTGCAAAATCTTTAAGGCATTATCAATATATTGTAAGGGTGTTTTTAGTTAGGGATGCCATCCATCATAATGTCTACTGGAGAAATCAGCTCCATTCGCAGCAAAATCAGGGAATCAGATTCATTGTGAGACTTAGCACTTGAGGCTCTTTTTAGGTTGTTGTAGACAGTGTGCTAGCAGTAGTACACAGAAACACATTAAGTTCTTTAGCTGTCTTAGCTTTGTAGGAACATAATTTAAGCTTGTTGAGACTTGCAAAGTTCTGCCATTGCATGTGCTTAGTGACGCTGCCATGTTGTTTAAGCTGGGTGCCTCAGCACCTACTCCCTGTTTGTGAAACTAGTTTTCACAAACAAGTTCTCTTCAACCTGGATTACCAGCAGGGCCTGCCAAAGCAAATATTCACACATGCGTTTGTACAGAGCTCCACACAATGCAGTGGTCTTGGCTGTTGTCAAATTAATAAAAAATGTCAGCAAAAGTGAAAGGTCACAAGATTTTCACGTAGAAATTGAATAGGCAAGGATTTAAGCTTTTCCCATCCACAAGGGAGATGAAAAATGGCTTTTCTAACTCCTGTGAGTCTCCTAGTCACTAAAATGGAGCAAAGCTTGCACAGGCACACTCCTTGCTGCTTTGAAGCCAGTTCAGAAACAGGATAAAAGCTTTATGCTAGCAAAGAGGGGGCAAGCAAAAGGATTCCTAAGTTAGGCCAGGCCCAACCTGGTGCTGGTTGTGGACTTTTTCTGCAGAGCTGCAGGCATCAGCTATATCTGAGACAGAATCGTCCTCCTTTGGTGTATTTTCTAAGGACTAATCTCACTGCCAAGTGTCCTACTGAGTGCAAGTCCATTATTCGCCAGACATTTAAGAACACACATCTGTATAAGCCCTGTGGATCCAGAGTTGGTGACTAAGTTTTAAGCTCCAAAACTCAGCATGACAACATCTAACTCTTGTCTGTGATTCTGGGCTATGGAGTTTTACCATTGACTTCTGTAGGAGCAGGATTAACCCTTAGGTACATGCCACATAGCTACCTGATGAATTACTGTGCCATACAAAAGAGCTGGCCCACCTGCAGAAACTGTTGCCTTAGGCAAAGGAAGCCTGTGGTGTGTGTTACCAGTGTCTTCAGAGTTTTTGTTTTTAAGGGAATGGATTTATTTTCTGGGCACTGTGCCCAGTTTAGTTTAATTTTCTGCAAAATTATATACAGTGTCCCAGATACTGCATCAAGAAAGACTAGTTTATACATTAATAAATAAATAAATAAATAAAACCAAGCACATTCACTGGTGAAAGCCATGGCAAGTGCCATCTATCTCCTCCACCCTACTTCTGTGACATGATGATTTCTTGATCAGGAAGCACTGTGCTTTTAAATATTAAAAAGTAGCTTCATTTAAGTGACAGAGAGGAATCTTGAACTGGATCTTGCTTCAGATTGCAGGAACATTGCTTTGGTACACAGCTGAATAAGACTGATGTTTCATTGTGTTTATGGCTAGCATTATGTAATTAAATTATTAGTTACAGTTGTGATCAACATGTTACAGAATACTCTGTTGATACTGTAAAAGGTCAGAAGACAGTAACCAAATGATTAATGCTATCAGAGGAATGCTCCCATTTGAAGTAATGCTTATACAGCAGAAATAGCAGAGCTGGCCTACATAGCAGAATAATAAAAATTCGATCGAAGAGATCTCACAAAGGTATGTAGGAAAATGGGGAGAAAGGAAAGCATTATATTGCAAAACATAGTTTAAAATAAGGGGGGACCAAAACCATTAATATCTCCTCAATTTATGCACATATGTCTTTATACAAAGAAACTTCTTGACATCAGTATTCATCAGCCGGACACATTTCTGGGAAAGGAAGAAAGGCAAATGAAAGTTCCTAACTTCAGTGTGGGAGTTAAAACTGTGAGATCTCGTAATACATGGATTAGCATTTCCCAACTTTGTGAGAACAGGTTTTCAGAAACACTTTCATTGTCCTTTATTTAAATATTGTTCACTGTAGACTTTACATAACACCCCGTATGAGAGAAGATTAACAACTGCTTGTGTGTGAAAATGCCAACTGAGTTTTCTACCATTTTAGGGTGGCCTTTTTCAAAGAGGTTTTAAGGAATTAGCTGTCCAGCTCCCACTGTATTAAGAAAAAAGGAACTACTCACCATCAAGTTCTATTTTTAACAACACAGTACCAGTGTTTATACTGTGTTAGTCAAAGTTGTATACTCTCCTCAGGGCTGAATAGCTCATATAACAAAGAGCTTGTCCTTATCTTCCACTGATGTCAGGGAGAGTTAAAAATGTATAGCAGCTTGTATCACTGAAGTACAAAGGAAATGCTGTAGCTGTATTTTGTTCTTTTAGGGATTTGCCCATATAATGAAAAAGGGAGGTTTGTGCCCCAGTACATGGTGAAATCCTTGAATAGATCTTTGCTTTGAAAAATTCCACGCAGGCCAACAGACTGTTATAATACCTTCATGCATTTGGCTCACCTGAATATCATCATATAGATCTTACTACCTGAAGAAACTGTTAGAGTGAATTGCACTGAAAAATTATATATACATAAAGGGTCTTTTCTACACCTTTGCTATACTGAATGATTTTTTAAGGAAATGTATAATACAAGATAACCTTCTAATCAGGTAGCTAAATCACTGGGTCCTGTGTACTGATACTGATTGCACTATTACCGAAGTGGAGAAACGTTACTTACTAAGGAGTTCATGGCCCAGAACTATCCAGGTATCACAAACTTCAGCATTTCTCTTGCTATAAATTTTTTTTTCTTTGGCTATGTAATACTATTTTCAGGTGTTACAAAGCATGTGGAGCCAGGTGTTTCCCTTATGGGTACAAGCTTGAAGAAGCTAAAGCACAGGTTATTTCATAAAAGGTCACTTGTTATATTTTGCCTCCAAAACTGGGTCAACACTCGTAAGGGAAATAATTTCACATATAGGATTCACAATTTTGGCAAGTCGGACTATTTTTGGCCCCAGGTACATGCCTTTTTAATGATCAACAGAAGACTTGTGAGCTCAGCACATTGGAAAAGAAGAAAGAAGAGCTCAGATGGTTCAAAATATTTGGAAGGTTGCTAACATACTGTCAGAAGCACTGCTTCAAAAGACCATGAGCTATAGCGTAAGAGCATGATTGTAAACCTTGGCCTTTCAGTTCCTGGTTTGTTTGCACATTCTCCACAAGGATTAGGAAAGAAGACTAAGGTGTGGGTTTATTTGCAGAAAAATCTCCTTCATGAAACAGCAGAAAGCTTTCCCCTTTTCTACACATTTTTGAGAGAGAGTACTTCATTTCAGCTGATGGAACTTGAAAGTGCCACTAATGTACCCTTGAGCAGCAAAAACATGCTGCTCTCACGTGCCTAATAGCTTTCTAGATCTGTTTCGGGAGGCAGATCATTTCTGTTTCCTTTTAGGCACAATACTGCCACATTTGTTCACTTTGCCATATCTGTTAACATACACCATCTTATTCTAATATACCCTTACTCTCTTAGAAAGCAGGAGGATAAAGGAAGAGTTAGTCTGTTTGGCTACTCCTATTACAGCTTAGTTCTTGGACACCATAGCTGAAGGGAATATTTATCTCCATTTAATGTCAAGTAACAAATTTAAAAATGAGAATGATATAAAGAAAACATTAACATATGATGTCTAAAGTGAAATATGCCCTTTAGAGTTAATACTGTACTTCCCTCTCCATTTTCATCTTCCAGATTTACAGTTCCATGCCAACAGTGAGTTTTACTGAAAAGCGCTGATCTGACAAAGAGAGAAAATGTCAACAGTGCCACATTTGGCCTTTTTTCTCAAAACAAAAGGAAGTAACAAGCTCTCCGAGAAAGGACAAATTTTGACTCTTTTTTCCTAAAACGACTTGCCCAATAGAGACTTTTCTCTAAGGATTGTTTTCTTTAAATAAATCATTTCCCCAAATCTTCTCCATTGTCAAATATTTGAGAAAAAATCAGGGAAATTAATGCAGTGTTCTTGGTTTGTTTTGATATAGTAGTAAACAAATGGGAGGTCAGTGTATTCACCATAGGTGAATTTTTTCATAGGAATAAATATGATCCAATTGTTTCATATAGCTGTTGGCTAGTGAGGGAAAGGAGACAATCTTAGCTAAGGAAATAGATGACAAATCAGCCTACATGTGTTTCTTGCTGCCTGCCAAAATGGAGTAACACTTAGTACTTTCGGTTTGGCCTACCTAACACTCTGGATGCTTTATACTTCTGCTTATTAATAAGGTTCAGTACAGAAACAAAAAAAAAAAACCATAAGCAGCGTTCTTTTTGTTTTTTTGTTTGGTGGGGGTTTTTTTTATGTTTTAGTGATGAGTGCTGAAAAAGTGAAAATGAATATAGGCTACATAATATTTTAATTGTTGGTACTATTTACTGTTTGAACAGATAAATTGGTTCTTTATTAAGCAATGCAGCCTTTTTTTTTTCAGAACACTAGTAGTGTAAAATAAGCTAGGATGGAATATTTTAGTTGAATACACATTTTGAGGACAGAGATTACTTCAATTCTTCCCTCAGTGAGCAGATTTTTAGATTGCCAAAGGGAATTAAAAATCATACTCCTTTTAAAATTAATGGTGAGTCTTCTCCACAGCTGTAATAGGACTGAGAGAACTTTTATCTTTAAAAAAACAGAAAGCTGTAGCACTGCTTTTTCAGAACATGACTAGCTATTATGTGTACTGAGTGGGTGACTGTTTTCCCATGTGATCATGACTTTCCAAGTTTCTGTATAATCCTGACTCGAATATTTTCATGGCAAGAAAAGTACAAGATCTCAGACACTGTTAAGTAATCAGGGTAACAGACAACCTTTTCCAAGAACCACTTCAGAAACCTAATCTTTATGCATACATGACTGAAGGAGTTCAGTATTATTTTCCAATCCCCTATAATTCTATTTCCATGATCAAAGACAGAATACTGCACACCTGTACTTTAGATAGCAAATACTTCTACTAAGAGAAATCAGATCTACTAAAGCCGTATGTAAGCAGGGATGGCCAAAACTCCACTCTGTCCTGCCTTTTTACCTGTATGAAGACACTACAGGAAGAGGCTGAACCAAACAAGCTCTGTAGCTTAAAAGTAAGATTTTAAAAATAAATTGGGACCTATGTAATCTTTTTCTCAACTACTAGTTGAGAATATTCATAATGTCTAAAGGATTATTATACCTTGCTCAACAAAATGCCTCTTTGCAGAAGTATCAACCACACAGTGTTGACTAAAATTTCTGCAATGTGCTTTGTTCCTTGGTAGTAAGTGTATCCATATCAGCCAGTTTATAAATAGCAAATAATTGCCAGTAAACTAGAGATGCGTTTGCAGGAATATTTTTGTGGCTTTCTCTGTTCATTTCAGGATAAGCAGTTAATCAAAAAGTCATGCGGAAGCCAGTAAAAAATAAGGCTCCAGGTGTTGACTTGATCTCCTGGACTATCTTTCAGAGGATGACTCTTCATCTAAGCTTCAAAGACTGTGAACTACATCAT
The DNA here is from genome assembly GCF_034315485.1 of Pezoporus occidentalis. Lineage (NCBI taxonomy): Eukaryota > Metazoa > Chordata > Aves > Psittaciformes > Psittacidae > Pezoporus > Pezoporus occidentalis. The sequence goes on from NW_026913404.1 coordinate 1,323,761, forward strand.
TACCAGCCAGGACAAGAGGAAGCTTTCTGCCACACTGCACGTCCAGTAGAAGGTATCCTTTTGATATCATTTTATCACTAAAGTTGCCCAATATGCTGGAATCTATTTAGACTCTTTAATGGAGCTGTTTGCCTTTTTTAATGCCTTTCCCCCATCTGCTTTCCTTTCATGTGCCTGGGATTAGCATAAAGAATCAGACAGACTGCAAACTTGACAAATGTGTCATGCCTTGATTTTGAACTGCTGTGAAAATCTGGGTTTGGAGTATGTTGTTAAAGCCACTGTGCTCTGTCCCGAGTTGCCCACCTGCCTATCCACCACTAGGCAACCAGCATCTGGAGTAGACAGTACACAGCATGCCTAACTGTAGGTGGGGGAGGTTCTCTTTGATATAACTCAGCTGTGACACTGTGGAGACAAAGTATATCACACACATACATGGATAAGACAATACTTTCATATTCCATTTTTTACCTTTCAATAGTACTGAAAAAAAATGTTAAGAAATTCTACAACATCTTTTCCTTTTTGGGTCTCCTTCTTTCCTTCCACCCTGGCTCATTTTCGCAGCTTAGAAATTTCACAAATAGCTCACACACTTGCAGGGGTTGGGGGAGTAGGGAAGGTCCTGCCAAAACCATTTCGCAGCTGGAGAGCGAGGGTGAGATGACATTTGTTTACATCCTTCTCTTGAGAAGCAAAAACATTTTCCAGGCTTTGAAACAGTTGGAAGAGGGACCCTATCAGGCTTTCTATAATTCAGTGTTGCTGGTTTCAGGATTTTTTGTTTGTTTGTTTGTTTTCCTATTCATGCACAGTATATTCAGGAACACTTGCTGGTTCATGTTGGGGAGAGGGTCAACCACTGCAGATAAAAATGGACTACTGTCTGTGCAGACTCCACAATTATTTCTAGTCCTCCTCATTATGCATGTACTTTGATAACCTGGGCTTGGGGAAACACAGGAGCTCTGCTTGCCGAAGTTGGTCTCTCTCTTGATCACCTTGCAGGGGAATGCAGCCTGACTGGCAAGAGTTGTTTGTTTAGCAGGAACAAATGGGCTTCACTCTCCTCTTTGGGGGTAGGGGACAGGTGGCGGGGAGGGGGACCCTGCTGCCTGGCATTCAGCCTTACCTGGACATGTGCTCCCGCTGTGGTCTGTGTGCCTTCTCCAGCCCTAGTTTGGTGAAGATCCCCACCAGCACCATGACTGCCACAACCCCGCAGATGATGTAGACAATGAGGTTGGTTTTATCCCTGGTAGGGTCATGTAGAGGGTCGTCTATGCGCGAAGGAGGCTTCCCAGTGTTCATCCACAACGGTGTCTCATAGTTTGTGCAGGTGCTTTGATCCAGCCTTGTCTTCTTGAACTTGCAGCAAAACCTGAAGCCACAAGTGCCGCAGCAGAAAATGAACTCCCCCGAACTGCAGTTAAAGGGGGGGTCCCACTGCCCCATCACGTCAAAGTAGCCCCTGCAGAAGTCCGGAGTAGGAGGTGGCTCAGAGGGGTCTAGCTGCTCCCCAGGGCTGGAGTGGTTTCCTCCCGAGAGCACCACAAAGCTCCCTAGCTGCTGGCCAGCTTTCTCCTGAGCCCGACACACCAGCGTGAGAAGGTCCGCCACCAAGTAGCCGAAGACCAGCCGGATAAAGCCTTCCATTCTGCCTCCCAGTCCCGGCTCAGCAGTGCCGCCGCCGCCGCTCGAGCTGCTGGATGCTGCGCTGCGCCAGGAGCTGAACATAAAGAGGCTCCGTCAGGGGCCGGGCGTCCGCTCAGCCCGCGCTCGCCTTCAGCACCGCGGACAGCCCCGCGCGGGCCGGGCCGGGCCGGGCCGGGCCGGGCGGAGCCACCGCCCCCGCGCAGCGCCCGCAGCCCGGCGCCGCTCCGGAGAGCGAGCGCGCGGCACTTGTGGAGTGCGCGGGAGAGGGAGCGCGCGGGAGGAGGAGGAGTACGGGGGGGGAGGTGGCGGAGGGAGTGCGGGGCACTGCGCGGCGCGACAGGGAGAGGGGCGTGGAGGGGGCTCCGAGGCGGGAGGGCTGAGGCGAGTGCGCTGCAGGGCGCGGTAAGCAGGAGAGGAGCAAGCGGGGAGCCTCTCCGCGCTGCCTGGTGCCGGCGTGCAGGCGCGGGGGGCATCCACCTTCCGCTCCCCCGCCGATCCCGGTGCGTTCTCTCACACAACTCCCTAAGCCAGCCACAGTGCCCGCCGAGCCGCTCCTGGAGCCGGGCGAGCCCGCAGAAGGCGACGGCTGCCCGGGCGGAACGCGAGAGGCTGGACGGACTCGCCGCGGCAACCAGCCGGCTGCCGCCAAAGGGGAAATCGCGGTGGCGGGCAGCGTGCGGGTGAGGGCGTGCCCGGCCCGGCCTCTGAGGCGCCCGCGGGAGGCTGCGTGCCCGGAGACCAGAGAGTGTCCCGCCGGCCTGACCCCCGAACCGCGTTCCTGATCAGCCACTCTCCCCCCCTACCGCAGCTCCCGCCATCCCTTACATAAGAGACTTCCCGCCCAGCCGGGCGCTCCCCACAGGTGCGTCTCCAAAAGCGCGGGAGCGCCTCCTCAGCCCACCCTGCGCGCGCCGCGCTGACGGGAGGTAATGGCCAGCGCGCTCCCGGACCGGGGCGGGAGAGACGAAACCCCACAGAGCCCCCTCACCCCGCGGGCTCCAGGCCGGGGTGGCAGCCCTGAGGGAGGAGTGCGGGGCGCCGCTCTCCTGATAAATAGAGCGCTCCTTCTCCCGGGCGGGCGCTTCCCGGAGACCCGCTCACCTGCAAGGCGAAGGCAGGTCCTGTCGGAACGGGGGCCATGGGGCCGCCCTCCGCTACACCATGGGCGTGAGCGGCGCGCTGCGCACAGGTACGGTGTCACTCGCACCGCGCGCTTCAGAGCGGAGCCGCGTTCTTGTCTCCTAAACATGAGCTGCCCCTGCGCATCTTTTATTTAAAAATCTTGTTATCATGTCAGGCAGGCTGGCTCCAGAGGACACGGAGAGACTGCGGCTTGTTTTGCGAGACGTGGAATTAAAATAACTTCCCCTAAACAGAGAACTGACTCTGGGAAAGACTTTTTAGCGATTCACTCCCCATCACTGTTATTTAACTCTCTCATCTCTGCCTTTTGGTTTGGCAGTAACCTGCCGAAGTAGCGATAGCGTTATCCTGAATACTATGCTGCCACCAAATGTAGGAAATCAACCCGTTACGGCATGATTTAACAGTGTGGGCTGGCGCTTGAAGCAGCTTCGCTTCTCCTTGGGCACGTCTGTGATAGCCTCGCTGCGGCCTTGCTGCGACTGTTGCCCTGGGAAGAGGGGCTGGTGTGCGGAGCTCCGCAATGGCACACAGCCCTTCCAATCACCCGCGCTTCAGTGGGGCCGTATCACTGCCGTGCTTCAGGAACTTGGGCCAACTCCATGTGGAGTTTTGAAGTGATGAAGAAACAGAAAGGTGAGGCAAAGGGCAAAACACACGTTTGGAACTGGAGAGGGCTGTAGTTAGCTAACTGAGATCCTCTGCCTTCTCTTAAAAATAAACTAAATACAGTGATGATTCCACTGAGCAGTTTGACACTAAGCCTTGCATCTTTGTCCAGGAGGTAGGTTAAAAAGCCCCTTTATTTCTCAGCAGAGAAAATCAATCAGTCCCAGCCAAAACCAGCCTTTTTGTTTTTTAATATTTAATTCTTAAAACCTCCACCTCATCAACATCCCCTCTCAAGTCTTCTCTGAAATCACATCATTTGTGTATGCTTCTCTCTCCTATTACTTATTAACACTTTGTGATGCAGTTTGTGCTGAAAATACCGCACAAAATTAATCCGTTCCATAGTTACTATTGCAACTACAGACAGTTAAGGTCCAGTCTTGTCAGGTGCTTAAGATTATGCAAGTTCCCCTGTTGATCTGACTGCTAAAAAAGCTGCTTAAATATTTTGCATGATTAGTGCTATACATGTGCAGAAATAATAACATCAAAAAATGATTTATTTTATAGGCTATTAATCCTGACCAGCTATGGTGCAAGTTTCTTGTTTCACTGAGTTCCTGGGGTTTTCCCAGAATTCCCTACAGCAAAAAGAACCCAAAGGATTTAAGCTAGAATCTAATGTTTGCAGGATTCAGGCCCATGTGCTCAGAATCTGACGGTAAGTGGCACGTGCTTTGGGAAAACAGGACGGTGATTAAAGCTTCTTGAAAAAAAAAAACACTTCGGATCAAACCCACAGAACCCTGAATCCATAAATCATGTTACCCTAATTAATCATAAGCTACTCTAGTTGTTATGCTCTCTTTGTCTGTTAGTCAGTGAAGTTACTTTAGCTGTACCATGTGTTAGAATTCTAATAATGAACTAGAGTTGCTCTAGACTAGGGCACAAACCCTTTTTACTAGACAGTGCTTTAGTGGCTTAATGGCTCCATAGCCACCTGCGTGTTCAAAATATAAAAAAACATTCAGTACAATAATGGAAACAAGAACACTAGTTGAGATAAATGGATATTACACACAGTACTGAGGCACATATTGGGTCATTGTGTGATTTTATAAAGATTTTCTCAACTAAGTCAGTCAATAAACTGTTAAAGTATTTCAGTTGTCTTTATTGAGTTGAAAAATGCGGAAGTCTTCCTAGTTTAGCACCATCACCTTCCACTTTCAGCACTTCTCTTTTTGACAATGCTTTAAGGTAGTAATAATCACCTACTTTTCTGCAGTTTTATCCCATAAGGAATGCATTTTGCCTCTGAAACAATTGAGAAAATGTTTCAACTGGAACTTACAGTGTCATCTTTAATCAAGCACATATCCATTTAGTTAAGTGGAATACTGAATTTTAGGCACAGACCTTCTACAAAGTTAGGTATTCCTATTATATTTTTCTCAAACGCCACTTGTTTTCAATGACACTTTGCTATGTGGATCGATGGTATATATGGATCAATGGCAGTGCTTGTTCAACTTTATGCTTTGTTTCAACTGTAGCAATTTATAGTCATGTCTCAGTGGAAGTTGTATAAATGCATACACTCATACTGTGTATATATATATATGTATATTATACATGCTCAATTCAGCGCTTGGTTGTATATATTCTTAGAACTGATTCTTGTGGTTTTTTTTCACATAAATAAGAGAGTTGGAAAAATTAGGAGAGAATGTTAATGAGTCAACCTGGATGCTGAAGTGGTGGTAAATCTAAAGAATGTAATGGGATGTTTGCAGACCGAAAACAAAAGAGGTTATGATTCTACTAGAGCAGGCCAACTGGCAGCATGTTTGCAATGATTAGTCCTTAAAAGTACAGCTAAATATTAGATATGTGCAGAAGAGAAATAAGGTAGCTTGGACATGAAAGAAATACCTTAGCAGACATAAGTTAAAGAAGCAAAGTGTATTTAACAAGGAGCTACAAGCGGCATGAGGTTTATAGATACTGTATATAGAAAAGAGTCCCGTGATTTACAGATATTGTAAGCAGTGTTGAATGACACAACACAGAAGTTTGTTTTGAACCTCTACATTCCTGAATCAGCATACATACATCAGATACACCCATTTGCTTCTACTAAGTTTTGTCATTCCTCTATAAGGAGTGTATTTTCTCATCAGTATTAAGCTTGCTGGATGGTTAAAATGCAACTGGGTTTAGGCCTTTCTTTTTGTTACATAGCTAACACTTCTTAATCCTTTGTCCTTTTAGCTAGTAACTGCAATCATTATTATCGTATCAGTGCAGAAATGTGTGAAATCCCAGCCTGCAGTGTGACACTAAATATACTTCTCCTTTTATAATTATTAAGTACACATCTTTTAAACTAACCTTTCTTTTTTCATTAAAAAATACGCATATACAGAGTGGACAGAATGAACTTGTTCTTGTAATTTCAAGAATTCATAGCAATTTAAACTATAAAGATTGAGCATTTTTTAATTATGGTCAAGTCTGAAAAAAATACACTTTGCACATAGCAAATGGATCACCATCAAGAGATCTTAATGAGGCAGGAGGTGCTTCAGGAATGAAAATACATTCCTGAATGCTTTTTCATTCCTGAGAGACTTGTTTTCATGGCTCACTGAGGAGGAAGATAATATATTGCAATTCTACAATGTAGAAATTACCTTTATCACATAATACTTTTCAGTCTTTCTGTAAAACTGAAACTGTAGTAATTGCATGACTTGGGGTTGATGCAGGCAGTAGCAGTATTCACATTTGGAGTGAACTTAATGAAATCCTGAGAGTTCTTTTAAATTCAATTTAATTCAAAGGAAATTCAGAAAAATTCAGATAAATTTAGAAGTTTAAAGGAGTACTTGCAAATATACAAGAGGAAACACATGCATACTGCAGACGTCTTCAGTATACAGCAGTGGGAAAAAAAGTGCCAAAATATCTACATCAGCTTTCAACAGTATAGATGAAAAATGAGTTGAGCCCTCAGGTTTGCCTGTTGCACAGCTATTACTCTGTCTCTGAACAAGGAAAACTGCCAGTCAGGTTCTCTCTTTGGCAAAACTGATGTTACTTTGAACTTGAACAGTATTGCAAGTACCTGTGAACAAGGTATGTTTCTGTTTGTTGTAAATTAGACTGCCATGGAATTTAGACCTGGAATGACTGGCTAGATGTCTGAGGATTACTGCAATTGACAAAGAAGGCTCTGCACATCATTCCAAACTCATGCCAAAAAAATCTTTATCTCTTGTTAACAAAAAAGAAAAGAAAGGCTGCAGATGATAAAAAAAAAAAAAATTGGAACTGCTTTTGTATCCTTCCAGCTGTATCCTTCCAGCCACCTTTGTTCCCATGAGTTCAACTTTTCAAGGCAGAGAGGAAGCCTTTCTAAACAGACTTTAAAGAGCATCACAAATTTTCAAGGTTAAAGTCAGTATAATAGGCTGTATACTGTGCCTGAGCATAGAGAAGCTGTGCTTAAATGTAGAAGAGGACACAGCAGATAAAATTTTCTAATCCTCTGCTGTCTGACTCTGGCATATGTTATAACAGCTGAGCAGCTGATCTAACCCATACCTCTTCAAAAATCTCATCAGTAATGAAGAGGTAGACAAGTTTTAGTCTAAAATGCACATTCTCCAGGACTGTAACATCCATGGATGGAAGCCAGAACAGGAAGAAGTCAAATTAGTGAGTCAGTTATAGTCTGTCAAGTTTTATCACTATTGATCTGCAAGGACTACAGAAGTGAGCTGTAAACCCCGGAAGTGTAGAAATTGTTCTTCACAAAATGTAAAGTTGCTATATTACTTAACTATCAAAACATTTTAGCCACCATATATTTTGTATGCCTTCCAAAATGTACTCTCAGGCAACCAAAATCAAGAGTTCTTACTGAATATTAGACCTTTTTATGTGCTTCCCTTCATTGTCACAACATGCCTGTCCAAGGCTTGATGTATTTTGTATCTTGCATATACTAATAATATATAGATGTAGGAACTCTCAGATTTGTGAAGAACATTTCTCTGACAGTTCCATTTTTAAAGGATGCTAACTGTTCAAAGATGCTCAGGATTTTCAAATGTTAGATCACAAGACAGATGAAATAAGAGGTAGAGAGAAAGTAATAATGGTCTGAGTTCTGTAATATCTTTTTGATTATATGACACTGCAGAGTTCATGTGCCTATCAGATTCGTTTATGTGCTTATCATGCCTGGCCAAAAATGTCAAATGTGGTTGCCAAAGCTTAAATATCCACAGGCCAACACTGTATCTACTAAATTCAACAACTGTCTTTTCACTGATTTAAAATGGGAACTGCACCGGGTGATTTTGTTCAAGAGATGCTGAATAATCACAGCTTACACTGGAATCGCCACATGTCTGATTGGTCAGAACTTCTGAAAACCAGGTCACGTATTTGAAAGCCCAATAATGAATTCAGAGACTAAATTTAGGCATATGTTGGAAAACTGTTGACGTGTACAAAACACGCTTATACAGGTTCCAGACCACACTTTTAGGCAGATGGTAACAACTGTCCCTTCTTGACTGCACTCGACAGCCAATGTGAAGAGCAGTACTAAAGCTGGCCCCAGAGGGGTTTGCTTCTCCATCCTCTGATGTGATAGCCAGTGAGCAGAAATAATCTATCAACTAAGTATACTGGCAGATGATTCAAAAATCTTTAAGATTTCAAGGTGGAAAAGTAAGCACTGTTTCTTATTTTCTCTTTCTAGAGAGCATTCTGATAATGCTAACAGGATTCATCACTGATGTTTCTTAGCACAGTACAACTCTGTTATACCTACATAAATGGGATATATATCTAGAACATCTGTCTGGGTGTTCTGTTATACCTATCTGGAATGAAAAAGCATCAGTCCAGTCTCCTTGCTCTTTGCATCATGTCAATCATGTAGACTGAAAAGTACATGTTTAGAGTAAACAATATGAAGCAGATTTTGATAATAATTCTTTTTTTCCTGCGGTTTTGTAACATATTTGCCTAGAGGGTTGTTTTTTTTTTATTATTGTGAAAGTGTAGTGATCCCACAGCTAGATAAATAATAGGACAAATAAAGGCATTTTGACTGTAGTGTGAAATGTACATTAGGGAATGGTGCAAAAAGATGCTGGCAGGAGGTTCCAGTGGTATCTCTTTGTTGTAGTATTTACCTAAATCAGCAGATTATCTCTAACCTCCTAAATGCAGTCTAATGTTAATAACATATTTAGGACATCTGCTCCCTAACAAGTATATAGGAAATTACTGCAGAGTACAATAAGGTTAAACACATTTTTGATACAAAATGCTGACACCTGAGAGTATAGTTTTCAGAATGGCCTATTTGATCTGTATATTTATATATTTATATATATATATTTATATGCAAGTAACTGGAGTAAAATGTAAAGAAGCTGCAAAAGGAATACTTATGTATAGTATGGAAATAATATTTATATTATTTCCTATTTGTATTTCCTATATATATGAAATATAAAATTTCCTATATTTCATATCTATATGAAATTCATATACTCATATAATATGAAAATATATATATATATGTAGGGCCAGTTGTAACTGAATACTTGGTAAAAAAACAATTTTTGCACAATTTTCTCAGGTTTGTGTAGGAATTAGTCTGTTATTTACTCCCATGTACCTGAGAGAAAGCTGGCCTCTTTAAAGTCAATTTTGTAATTTATATACACCTTGAAGTCTTAAATACGATTTTCCAGTTTAAGAAATTCTCCCTGTGAATATAGTGATTGTTCCTCTTTAAAAGGAAAAAAATAACAAAATTAAAAAGGAAATTGCATGCAATTTCTATGCAAACTAGAACAGTTGAAGTGAGCCTTGATAATAAGATGAAGAAACAGATAATTTAGATGGTGAACAATAGGATCGCTTTCCTACATAAACAATGCAAGTATTTCAACTCATAAAATGTCCATAAGTGAAAAAGAGCAGATATATCATAATACCCAATTATTTCACTTGTTTCTGTCATAATGTTTAGCTCAAGTTAAAAAAAAAAAAATGAACACTTGCACAACAAGAACAGAAATAGGTCCTCCATACAAAGCCTGAACCATTGGTCCAGTTTTCAGTCTTTTAATCTCATTGCAAAGGATTTTTTTAGTATTATGTCTGTTGGTTAACATTAATTACTTACTGACAGCTGTATGCAAAGGACAAAGTCTTGACTCATCAGTGTTAACAGCAATATTACCATTAAATTCAATGTATGGAAGCTTCCAATCTAAGGACCAAGATTTAATAAAGTCATTCTTATTGAAAGTTCATTATAGTGCATAAAATTCCATTTCTTTCAATGGGGTTATTTCATAATGCTACTGTTATTCATAATGAAAGCAAACCCCAAAATCTAACATTAAAGGAGACAGAAAAAAAAAACAAAAAAACAACAAAAGTTAAAGACAAAAATAACTCAGTTAAGGGCTGTGTTGTGATGCCTATTATACGAAAGAAGTAGAAATATTTAAGGAAATAATGTTTTTTGCATGCCGTACAACTTTAAGCTCCAGTGCACATAGCTGTATATTGCTCAAAATGTATCCAAACAGAACCTGTCCTCTCTGTCTATCAGTAGTTGAAGCCCAAGGGAGGCATGCTCTGCTGGCAGCTTGATAAAGACAGCTTTCTAGCACATATGCTTGAGGGAAGCTGCCTGCACTGCTAAGGAAGGCAATGACAATCAGCAACAGATTCAACAATCCTTGTTTCTACTTTCCTACCTTTCTACCTTCCTCGGCAACTTTCTTGTGCCCTGAAAATGTAAAAGAATGAAGGCTATTTTTCTTTGACTTCAGCACCTTTCACTACAGTTGCATTCCTCTGAGACAAGAGAAGAGTTATCTCTATACTATGAGCAGATAAAAATTTCTTGGCAGCTGGCATACAGCTGTGGTTTCATTCCCTGATGAATGGAACAATTACAATCTCAGCTCCTTAAGAATAAAATGTAAAATCCTTTATTTTCACCTACCTGTTTCATAATAGTAATAATGAGAATAAGAAAGCCATCCCTCCTAGGACATGAGGAGAAATTAGAGATCCTTTACTGTGATTACTCTTGGAGCTTGTAAAGGTGTTCTGATACCATGGTGATGAACACAGTATAATTGCCAAGATAGATGATGGATCCAGCTGGCAATTCTCCCTCCTCTCTCACACATCATGGTGTTCACCACAAGTTTATGATTTTGTCCTAAAAATCTGTTGAGTCTTATTGGTCTTTACAAATTTACTTGCAGAAACCACAAAATGTTCTTTACTTTGATTTAGTTTACAATATGATTTTTTTTTCAGAAATGACAGCCATAAGATACATTATTTTCTTGACAAGAAACTACTCTTAAGCCCTAGGTGATAAACAAATAAATGTGAGTTCTCCTTGGTAAAGAAGTATTTTATATATCTATCTGCTTGCTCAGTCACTGTAGGCAAGTTTTAGCCAAAATGGTACTATGATGTTTGTTCAGGTGAAATTTATTTTTCAGAAATTCAAGGAGAAAGTTCTCCAAGTTAACTTCTACCATGCAGTTTTTCTATTTACATAAGATTTATGCAAGGATCAGTTTTCTCTGGTTCGGGGTCATTTAATCTAGAATATGAGATAAATATTTGCTAAACTACACTGCCTAAGAGCCCCCAAAATATTAGAATTCTTTTTTTCTTCAAGAAAGGAAAAGCGTGAAAAATAATAACAATCTCATAGGTTCACAAAACCTTTCTTAAGATACTTACTCAACTCTAAGTGTCAAGTAGTAAGCACTGCTATTTTCAATTGCCAAATTCTTAACAGCTGCATTGTACAAGAATGCCATTTCATTTTACACTACTTTATATCCTTGCTGGCAGCATCATTATCAAAGTCTGAGTGGGTATGAACAAGGTGCTAATCTTTCACCTGCAGAAGCAGAATAAGGTATACTCAGGAGTAAGTGGAAGAACTGCTGTTGCGAGAAAACCAGATGCCCACCTCCAAGGTTTAAAAATCTGTTATTCAGTATATTAGGAGTCAAGTGTAAAACATTTTTCATTGAGAAATTATTTTTAAACAGATTTTAGCTACTGAAATACTTCATCTTTTACTATTCTATGATTCTATGATCTTTGTACATATTTAGATGCTTCCAAAACAACTATACTTCAAAAGCTGGATGAATACTGGGACAGTATTAGTAGATAAAATTCTAATGGCCAGGGTTCTTTTCAGCAGGGTGGATTTCACTCTTTATTTGCCTGAGTTGCAGAAATATGTTAACCGAAGTTTATCCAAAGCAAATTAGTGCTAAAATGTAAAACTTAGAGCTTTGAGACTGTTAGCATGGCCTTTTGCTAGCTTATTTCATCCAAAGAGTCCAATTAAGCAAACCTGGCAGAAGCCTTAAAAGCAAGTATTCTCTGTTGGTTGTTACTAACAAAACAGTCAAATTTGTCACCCTTAAATTTGTCATTATGACAAAGGGAACCTGTTTGCCCAGTGAGGAGCTGAAGGGGAAGAACAGAGTGCAACATCAGAACTACACAGATTGCTTCTGGCTTTGGAGTCCAAGAGGAAAGACTGGAAATTTTAGTACCAGTCTGTTTATGTTATCATTATTTCTGGCTGATGCAAAGCAACAGATGCTTCTTCAGGTCAGGGCTTCCCAGCCTGTTCCCAGACAAGCTTCGCATCCTTATTTACAGTAGATGGACTTCAAGTATTGTAGCTTATCAAATGCATGAACAGACCACATACCTCAAGTAATGCCAGGGTATATTTAGATTGGATATTAGGAACAATTTCTTCACTGACAGGGTTGTTGAGTGCTGGAAAAGGCTGCTGAGGGCAGTGGTGGAGTCACCAACGCTGGAGGTACTTAAAGGACATGGATGTGGCACTTAGGGACATGGAGAGTGATGAACTTGGCAGTGCTGGTTCAGTACCCATTGGGCTCAATAATCTTAAAGGTATTTTCCAACCTAAACAATTCTATGATTCTAGATATCATATACATAGATATGTTTCTTTTCCCCAAAGCCATTTACTTTGTTCCAAATACCTGACTTTAAACCGTTTTCCCATAATGCCTGTCTTCTGAAGAAGAATCTCAAATGCTTCTTCTATCTCAGATACTTCAGCTCTCTCTATAGCACACATAGACAGTTCGCTGCCTCAGAAGGATGAACCTAGAAGTCTGCATGCTGAGTGGAAAACATGACAACCAACAATGAAGTGCTGATGGGAGAAGTTTGCCTCACCCAGTGCTCTTCTATGGAGGTTAAATAGCTAGCAGAAGATAACAAGCAGATGTCTTTTTCTAATCAGTTCAAGAATCTGGACTCTGCATTCTACTTTCGTCTTCTCAGCATAAGAAGAACTTGTCCCTGTTTTCCTTCTGTTGTTTTCTGTTTGTTTACTTAACAGAAACCACGAATAAGAGATGGAGAAGCTACTTCAGTTTAATAGGAGGAAGGGCAGAAAAAGAAAGGAGGTTCTTTGGTGAACAGAGTATCATTTTGTTTACAGTTGTCACAGAAAGCCTAAATGTGAATCATTTGGACTTCACTTTGCTCTTCACAAGTGTGAGTAATACACCAACACTAGATATACTCCACTGGCTCTCCAATCAGTGATTGCTTGTTCACATTCAAGGCCTTTTTTCAAGATTTTCACTGGAGTCCAATATAATTCCTATGGCATCTGCAACACAGAAAGTCACTACATCCTCTGAAAACATTTCGAGTTATGAAACTCATCAGGAAACAGGAGTAAGGAGACATCCCTTGAAGGTCTCCTTACTATAGAAAAGAGACACATGTATTACCATTCATTTTACTGTGAATTTGCAGGTGGTAAAGATTTAATTAAAAGAGAGTAAAAGTAAACTTATTTTTCTTTATATTAAAGTTCACTGGTAAATACGAACACTAACTGGTGATCTTGGCATCTCTGTGAGAGCCGTGGCTAGGTTGTTATTATGCAAACACTACCAGCCAATGCTCTGTAGGAATTATAAGCTCATATTTTTAATCTAATTTCTTTCCATTCAGAAGCCCAAATACATAGGAATTTATAATGGATTTGATTCATGAATGCAACTCAGGAAGACAGCATATACAGTGTGTATACCATAGCTTCAGTCATTAAGAAAGTTTTCAGTTTCCACTTATTTTAGTTTTTACCTCCTCTTAGGCACTTATGTTCTTCCTAGCATGTTGACCTCTTCTAGTGTTTAGAAATACTGTTGAACTGCAAAAAAGGCACAATTAATTCCTTCATTTGAATAATTAAATATTTTAAACACTCCCTCCATACCTTATGTTCAGCTATAGATATATTATTAATAGTAGCTTGCACAGTGTGCTGCAAAAGAATGTTAGGTACATAATTCCTAGAACCTGAGGAGGAGAACATTTCCCATTTCCGTACCCAATGACAAAGTTATCTTGTTCTAATTCAAATGTGTTTCACACTGTAATAATTACACTGTATGAATGTTGTGCTTTTTTAATTCAGTAAGTTAATTATTCAAAAAAATGTTACACTTGATGAATCCATCCCACTGTGTTCAACAGAAATGTTAATCGTGCTTCACTATTTTTAGGATGCTCCTGTTTCATCATTCATTCCAGTAGCTTAGTCGATAAAGTAAGGCCATTGCATAAGTTCAAGATCATAGGTCTGTAGCCAGACCGTCTTTTGTTAAATGGGTGTCATCAACATGTCGTGCTTAAACATGGTTTGTTACATCTCTGCTTATTGAGTGCAACCTTACACACAAATGCTTTCAGTCTCTCTACTTCTTTGGACTGGCATTATGTGATTTTCTCACTCTCAGACCAACTCTTGAACAACTGCATTCAGTGACTCTACCACGCTTGTTGAACACGCCTGACTAGGTCATAATCATAGTGTCTTAGTTTTACCTGATATACAAACAAAAATGGATGGAGCAGTTCAGTTTGTAAGGTCACGGGTAAATTTGCTAAGCATTGAATGTAACACTCTTCTCAATCTTAGCCTACTGTTGTACCAAACATATAGCTTCTACACATTCTCTACTGCATATGCCTGCAACCAACTGGCAAACATCAAAATTATCTTTACTGCTTTAAAGTAATCTGGAGAAGAGGCACTTTAGTGAATTTATTTAATTTGCCTGCTGTACATTCATCTTTAGCACGATCATCCTTCCACAAACGTAAGGATGTATCACTACAGACCAAGCATTTTATTCTCCACTGTTTTAAAAAACAGAAGAAATTCAAAGAGTGGGAAAGCCACATTTTTATTGTCAATTGAAGTCTGCATAGTCTGCTGGTTTTTTTATTTGCACGATGGACTCTGTTACATTTGTAACAGAGAATTGAAAAATATTAGAGCTAGGAAATTAAAAGACCACCACAATGGGAATATACAAAAGTTTGCTGTCATTGACTTAGTCGTTATAAATAAATACAGCTGGGAGACACCCCCCCCCTCCCCCGCCAAAAAAAAATAAATTGTAAACACAGTTGAGGAGAAGAGTTGAAGTGAAAGGCCAGACTTTTGCCTTGTAGGGCATGCAGTCCTGTTCTCATCTATTATTAATTTTGAAAGTAGAAGCTTTGTAGTGCATATTATGTCTTCACTCATAAATCAGCCTACGTGTACCTCCACCTTTGTCCACATTTCATAGAAACATAGAATCATAGAATAGTTAGGGTTGGAAAGGACCTTAAGATCATCAAGTTCCAACCCCCTGCCATGGGCAGGGACACCTCACACTAAACCATGCCACCCAAGGCTCTGTCCAACCTGGCCTTCAACATCGCCAGGGATGGAGCATTCACAAATTCCCTGGGCAACCCATTCCAGTGCCTCACCACCCTAACAGTAAAGAATTTCTTCCTTATATCCAATCTACACTTCCCCTGTTTAAGTTTTAACCCATTACCCCTTGTCCTATCACTACAGTTGGATTTGATCTTTATCTCTTTTTACCCAAGCCCTATTAAACACCTACAGGTCTTTAGACCAGAAACGTGAGAGAAGTGGAAAATGTAATTATTGCTGAGATAATAGTGTTGGAGAATGGATCTTTCTGGTTATCTTATACTATCATTAATGGAAAAGGAAAGGTCCTTGAAATTCTGAGAAACAAAGTGCTAGACACAGCTGAAAAAGAGTCCACACTGACACATAAAAAAATCAAGTGCTATTTAATTTTCAAATCATATTTCCTACGAATTAAACTAAGAGGTCTGTAATAGCAATAATTACCTATTCAGCATCCTTCATCAGTCTCTGAACTCATTTTCTTCAGTCATTACTTGAGTGAAAAAAAAAAACCTTAAATGGGTCATTTATGCTTAAATTAATCTGTGCTTTTCCCAGCGTACCTCCTTTGTTCATCTCCAGCTTTAATTACTGAAAAACATTTTAGTTTACAGAAATCTATGGCAAAATAGATGCATCCTTCATAGTCATCCTTTTCAAGAGGTTCAGTGACTGCTCTATTAGTGACATCACAGATGATAAAGTGAATTTTAGCATCTGTGTCACACGCAAAACCTGGTATGCAACATAAGTGACTACTAACATGCAGAGGAATTCTATGAAGGTTTTAGGGGATGTAAATCATTCTCTAAGGCAGCAAAGATTCTGACGCAATATATTGGTAAGGCTGTAGTTTGAGGGGAGAATAGTGGTAGTCTGTGACCCACGAAGGCCAATCAACAAGAGGGTTTATTTGCCTGATTGATGTCCACCTACAGTTTCTGCTTACATATAGAGGACAGTTCTGTGGTGTCAAACCTCACTCTGTACTAGAAGCTACAACTCTGCAAAGTGGTATGACAATGGCTTCTCTTTCACAGTTTTTGTAATTACTTTTTCTTTTTTTTTGTTCTCAGAGTAACCTGATGTGGTTGTTTCTTTATGTCCTGTTTGTTATAGCCTGTCAGAATGGTGGCATACATGTGCTTCTCAAAAATACATTTGGTTAAACAAGTGAGGTACAAGAGCCTGCCTGCTAAAATTTAGGTGACCAAAGAAATATTTCCCATTTTATGAATAAGAGATGAATTCTCTTTATACAAGAAAGGATGAAAAAGGAAACACAATCTTTTTTATTTTTAATTGTTTGCATATAAAAATGTTTTTTTTCTAGTCTGAAAAATAATTTCCTGCTTTGAGCAAGGAAACAAATGGATCTGCCCAGTGCGTTTGCAATGTATTTTGAGTTAACCAATGTAACAGTAAAACAAGAATGTCCTTGTTGTATGCCTAGCTGAAAAAACATCCAAGTGCTCTGACTGTTTATTGAATTTTAATACTTGGAGGATTGCTGCTTCTTTGATTTTTTTTTGGCAGAAATAGCAACTGTGGTTAATGATCATCTGGGTTTTTATTTTTTTCTAATAAAATGTCATTTATCAGCAAAGAAGGAGAAAGGAATCTGGGAGTCATGCATACAGATGCATAAACTAAATACTGCTTCTTCTGCCAGATTGCTGCTTTTGCTTGTGCATTAATGGAAAATCTGTTTTAAAATAAGAAAAGTCCAAAAAGTCCAAATTTTCAATCTGGACATGGATTAAAAGCTCTTAAATCTAGATTTTTTCTTAGACCAAGTCAAATAGTATACCTGAAACCCACAGTACTCTAAAAACACACACACACATATATGTATGTGTGTGTGTATATACACAGTATATATACACAGTATATATACAATGTATATATATAGTATATATATACACTATATATATACTATATATATACACACATATATGTGTGGGTGTATATATACTGAGTAGTTTCTTCAGATCTATTTATATCCCTAATTCCCTTCATTTGTGACTGGACAGGTCTTGATGAGCTTGATGAGCAGCAGGAATCATAAATTTTAGATAGTAGGTAAATGCTGTCCAATTCTGACTGGAATAATTCTGGAGAACATTTAATCTAAGAATGTTATTAGATCAGGATGAGGTGGCAGTCTGTCACAATTTTTCTACATAACTCTGGGAGCAGGTACCTCCATTAAAGCCTTGGTTTCCTTCACCCAGATCTAGTTCTGCTGAACTCCTATGCATTTTTTTCTCTGTCTGTTTCAATACAAACTCATGACCCAAACACTCACAGCTCTTCAGAAGTAGACACCTAATGTGTCAAAAATATGCACCAGAGCAAATAATTGCTTCCAGTCTAGCTCTGTCATTCACTGGAGTTATTACTGGTTATGACTTTTGAATCTGCTGACAGCCTAGGTCTCAATTACTCAATGAAAGGTGCAAATGCTCAGTGTACCTGAAAATGAAAGCTCAGAATAGGGGAATCCAAAATCAGAGGCACTTCAATAAAGTAGAACTCTTGACTACTTGGCAGCACACAAAATGAGTGAGACATCTTACAAAAATGACCATAGATCTAGCTAGAACCTGTATCTGTGTCAGAACTGGGAATTCAGTGTGCAAAACAAATTGAGTTAAATAGTGTGTTTAACTCATTAAATCAACTTTTATATCTCTCGTAGTTACAGTGATTCAAGGAATATATTACAGGTTTCTTGAACAAATGGAGTCTGCCCACACTAAATGAGTCAGATAAAAATCAATTACATTGTGGATCCTTAACTTTGGAAATAATCAATGTCATCATTGTTCTCTTCCTAGCAACAACATATTGGTGCTGGTCAACCAATCTTTTTAATATTCCTTATACTGTTTTGTGGGCCTTTTGAAAATAAAAAGCCATTTGGTATCAAGGCCAAATATTAACAGGACCTTTTTAACATTGATAAGCACTCTTTAGTGTAGTAGTTCATTTATGTTTGTATAGGATCTCAAAGGAGCCTAAATTTTATGAGATTTTGTCATGTTTTAGTTTATTTATTCTGGCATAGTCATCCTGGAGTCTTTTATTCTCAGCAATGGACTAGGAGATAGAGTAGGCTAGGATGAGATACTACTGCAAGGTTTCAAAACTTACTAATTTTTATTCATTAGCTGTTCAGGGAGAGGTATCATACGCCAAACCTTCCAAAACGCTACAGCTGCTTGGAATGCTGTCTTTTTACAGGAATTATGGGAGCTGGAATAAGAGATTAATAGAAATCAGACTTGATACATTGTATGCATTATTTATTTTCAGCATGTGTAAGTCCATACCGTCTCTAATCAAATACAAGGATGCAATCCTTTTTTTATCAATCAGTTTTATTAGTTCCCATTATTTTCTCTAACTTATCTTCAAGGACTCTTGGGATAACTATTCCTTCCTTTAACCACTGCATTGACTGGTTGTATTTTTATATAAATTGCTCATCAGAGGTAGTAAATTTTAGAATGTTTTACTTCTTTTATCTAGGTCTCTCAAAGTGCAGATCATACTTTAAACTGCAGTAAGAAATAGAGTGTATGCTACTGGCTTTTTCAGAATGTCCAAGTTGTTAAGAACTGCAAAGATTGGCAGCATGATCTTAACGCTTACTAGAATAAGTCTTAGAAGATCTGGACTCAGAAGATCTGCACTGTTCTAATCACAGTCATTACTAAGCTAAACCTTATATAAGCATTTCTCTTCAAATGCCTCCATTTCTCACTTTTCGTCTATCTTATTTTGAATACACTGCATGCGCTTCCAGAATGGTATATTGTCCTCTGTATGCTCATAAACACTTTTTTAAATTAATGATTTTTAAAAAGTGATTAGTAGAATCACTTTTTATGATTACTAGAATTATTCTCAATTTATACCCTATAAACAAGACCAGACATGTGGTACTGTAAATTATTTATTCAGTGTCATATTCATGACACTTTGTATAACAAGTCAAGTCCTATGACAAAATTGTGCTGCTTTATCTAGGCCTCATCTGGACTAAGTTAATGAAAATCTATAATTAAACTGACATAGATCAGTAGTAACTTTAAACGATTCAGTCATAGTAAAATGTGTTTAGCTGTATAGCATTCGATCCATGATCTTGGCTTCAAAAATGCATACTTTAAATTTGGCAGAGTAAAAGAATCGGGAGAGAGCAGAAATGCCCCTCCTGCACACACACTCCCTATCCTCAGTTCTCACATTTATATGCAACTGTTCCTTTATTCCTGCAGATGAAAACACTTTGCACTCAGGCTGCAAAATCACAAAAAAATGTGTTTTAACTACAAAATGGAAATTTCTCATGGCATCCTCATTACAGTAGACAATACTCACACTGATGTAGTATCAGAGGATTCCATTTGAAGAGGAGGCAACAAAGGCATGCTGCATACTCACTGTACTCATCACCTAGAAAGAGCCGAGCATCCTGAGGCTCCTCCATGACCCATCCTGCAAAGTGATCAAACACAGCACTGACAATAGAATTTTGTAGAAAAGAGCTCCCTACACATGCCTAGAAAAAAGAGCTGTGAGACTCAGATAAATCTAGAAGATCTTAAAATCCACATCTCTGCCAGGTCTGATTCAGTCTTTCAGACATGCTTAACTTAAAAATGGTTGCCTTTATCAACGCATCACAAATTGTAAAGGTAATTTGCTGTGCTGATCACAATCTCATGTCGTTGTGTTATAAAACTACAGTATGCTGTCTTGCTAAGACAGTAATGATCTTATTAAACATTTTGATATTATTTCAGTTGCAAAATTCTTCCCAAGTTTAGCTGAAGTCTTGCAACAACAATACATTCTGGTATAGGGCTGCTCAGCCCTATTAAGCGAATAAAAAGAAAATGGAAAGGAAACACAAAAGGTCAGAAAGCTCTTTGGATCATTCAGCCAATTGCTCTGATATTAGCATGAGTGGCTCCAGCATTAGACCTTCATCACATGTTCATATGATGGTGTTAGCATATTTAAATAGGCTGAACCCAAGAATCAAAAATGCACCTTAGTATTTATTTCCTTAATGTACCAAATTCTGCTTTATAAAGAAAAGAATTGACAAAAACTGTCTAATAAAAAAAGATTTTCTCTAGCTCTTTCCATTTAATGATGGCAGTTTCCAAGAAGGAATGAACCTGTTTTCATTTGTGGATAAAAATACCCCCTTTTACAGACAGAAAAGTAATCCAGCCATAGAAATGGATTTTAATTGATAATAGGAACCTTATTTAGTGCTCCACCATGGAGTTCACAAGATGAACAAAGAGGCACTGGAACCCTGCATGCAGCGCAGAACAATAGGGTCCTTGCTGTTTGACTAGGAAATCACAACTCCATTACTTTCTTGCAGTGCTAGGTGTCCTGGGTACAGCAGTAGCAGTCATTTTTTCTCCTTTGTAGCTGGTGCAGTGCTGTGGTTTTGACTTTCAGCCTGGGAACAGCGCTGATAACACCGATGTTTTTAGCTGTTGCTAAGTCATGTTTACTCTGGCCAAGGACTTTCTGAGCTTCATGCTCTGCCATGGAGGACAGGAAGCTGGGAGGAAGCAGAGACAGGACACCTGACCCAAACTACCCAAAGAGGTATTTCATACCACAGCACATCATGCCCAGGATGTAGAACTGGGGGCAGTTACCCAGAAGGGTTAGATCACTGCTTGGTCGGGCTGGGTATCGGTCGGCAAGTGGTGAGAGGTTGTATTCTCTTCCCTTGTTATTTCCCTTATTATTATTGGTGGTAGCAGCAGTGGTTTGTGTTATACCTTAGTTACCGGACTGTTCTTATCTCGGAAGTTACATTCTTTCGATTCTTCTCCCCATCCCTCTGGGAGCAGGGGAAGGAAGGGGGGGGGGAGCGAGGGCTGTGTGGCTGAATTGCCAACTGGGCTTAAACCACAACACGAGGACAAAAAGGGACTCCAGACCAGAAAAGATTATGAAAACATTGCAAGCATTATCCATCTAGTTATTACCTGAGTGTCAGGGCCTGTAATTACCATAGTAATCTGTTACTACTAATCAGGGACTGTAGTGATAGGACAAGGGGTAATGGGTTAAAATTTAAACAGGGGAGCTTCAGGTTAGATCTGAAGAAGCTCTTCCCTGTGAGGGTGCTGAGGCGCTGGCACAGGTTGCCCAGAGAAGCTGTGGCTGCCCCATCCCTGGTAGTGTTCAAGGCCAGGCTGGAGAGAGCCTTGGGCAACATGGTCTAGTTTGAGCTGTCCCTGCCTGTGGCAGGGAGCTGGAACTGGATGATCTTAAGTTCCATTCCAACCCAAACCATTCTGTGATTCTATGACTGTGCAGCCTGGTGAGAGTAACGGAAGCTGAGTGGGCTGAGTAGCTGCCCACCACGTTCCCCACAGCCATCGACAACGTAGGGCCCAGGAGGAGGTGCTGGGCTGGCATTAGTGGCAGCAGGTGGTGGTGGGATGAGGAGACTGCCTGCACGTCCTTCAGGTAGCTTTTTTGTAGTTCTCTTTCAAGGAGCAGTTGGTGGTGATGTCTAACTCTGCAGGTGCAGTTAACACTAAAAAGAAATCAGCCCTGGAGAACATCCCATTTGGACCTGACACTCCTGAGGTGAAGGTTAGACCTGATCTTAAAGATCTTTTCTGACCTTGTTTTTGTGATTCTGTGATCCCTTCTGGGTACAGAGAAAGCTGCAACGCTTTTAGATGACGCTGGTTTACATCAGTTCACCTTAACGAAAAAGCTGAAAACGAAGGAAATCTATTCCTGTTTTCTATCGTTACTCATGCAAAACCAGCGCACCTCGGGGCAGGCTCCGCACCCCGAAGCGCTCAGCACCGGCCGCACTGCGGCCAGCACGTCGCCTCGCCTCGCCGCCCCGGGCACACGGCGGTGCCGGGCAGAATCCCCAGAGGTCCCCTGCGCCCCCCACCCCACAGCTACCGGGCCACGCTCAGCGGCAAGCCCAGCACAGGCCACTTCCTTCTGCCCGCTCCCGGGCCTCCGCAGGGCTCCCCCCTGCCCGCATACAGGCACCGCCCCCGGCGGACGCTGTGCCGCCTCCTCGGCGGCCTGGGGCCGTGAGGCGGCTCTCGGTAGCGGGCCGGAGCGATGGCGGCGGAGCGGGACGTGTTTGTGAGAGCCCGGGGCAGGACCTTGACCGCCTTCCGCCAAGGTACGCGCCTCGGTGCCCGCGCCGAAGGGGAAGAGCCCGGCGGAACCTCAGCATAAGGCTGCAGTGCTGGCGGGCGCTGTTCCTCGCAGCGCAGCCGAGCGGGAGGGGCGTGTGGATGGGAGGCCTGCGGCTTTTCCCGGCAGCAGCCGGGGGAGGGTTACTGTGAGGAGCGCGAGGTGTGGGGCAGCCTACACCTGGGGGAACCGGGACACGGCCTTGAGCCTTCTGCCGGCTCCAGCAAGCCCGTGATAGGGATTCCCCTGCTAGGGAGAGCAGCCGGCACGGCGCGTGCTGCTGCCGGGCGGCGGGGGCTCTGTTGAGAGCGGAGCTGTGGCAGCCTGCTCCCGCTTGTCCCTCCCCTACTCTCCTCCTGCTCTGTTTGGCTCTCCCGGACTTGCCCAAGTTTGTCAGCACGGTAGCTGGAGCTCAGAGGCGCGTTGAACGATTTGCTCCCGCAGCCTCCCCCGTCCGCAGCGCCGGGGTTCCGGCGGCCGTGGAGGTGCCAGCAGTGAACACCGGTTTCGTTTTAAAATACTTGTCAGTGTTGCTAAACCCGATCTCCGTCGCTCATGAAATTGCTGGTGCCGAGCCCATACTATCACGTACTTATAG
The DNA here is from genome assembly GCF_034315485.1 of Pezoporus occidentalis. Taxonomy (NCBI): domain Eukaryota; kingdom Metazoa; phylum Chordata; class Aves; order Psittaciformes; family Psittacidae; genus Pezoporus; species Pezoporus occidentalis. The sequence goes on from NW_026913404.1 coordinate 1,346,872, forward strand.
GGGTCACTTAACATGTTCCAACTACCTCATTGTTTATGTTACTCACATGGAAGGCAGGTCCCATAACAGATGCAACTATGTAAGAGCCTCGTTTCTTCAAGATGCTTTAGCTTCCCTTAGGGTGGAGGTCAGCAGCTGATTGCTCCCCTGGCGCTTCCAGGCTCTGCAGAGACAGCCCCGTAAACTTCCTTGGCTGGTAGTCCCGGAACATAAATCGGCTCCATAGGAGATGTGCTTCTGGACTGTCCTGCCCCCCAGGTCGATAAGGTATCGAGGCCTCTGCTAAGCCGAAGACTGCAGCCTCTTGCTGGCTGCTGGTTCTTGTCTTGCAGCTGGACCCAAGAGAGGAGTATGTTGAATGTATATTGTATGTATCTCATGTGCTTGTAAAGTTCTCCCAAGAATGGAGGTTCTGCAGTATGCCTAGGTTTTTCAAGTGCATAACTACCTCTGTTAAGAAAGCTTTTCATATTGCCACACGTGGAAGGTATTTCATGTCTTTGTGTTTGCTTATAAATGACAAATTGCATTGGTTTAGTATTGGTTTGGTAAGGTGGGCAAGGCTATTTAATCCGAACAATTTAAGGGTATTTTCTTGAGTTTCATAGGAAATATTTGCCTTTGCTTGTTGCCAAATAAAGAAAAATCACCAACTCTGAGCATGTGAAGTATGTGTATACAATCATTCTGGCAACCTATTAATTGCAGATGGTGTGGTGGATTTGGAACAGAATGCCTAGCATTTGTTGAGGGGACAGATGGCAGACAAGCCATCTAGTTGTATCAGCTGTATAGTGAAATTGTAACAAAAGGAGTGTTTGATGGCAATGTAGCAATTTATGAACAAGAGCTTTATCAAAGTACTACTTGAAAATTGCTTTAAACATGGAAGAAAAAAATGTGATTTGGGTCTCTGTTTTCCAGGCGTTCCTTTTTCCTCAAGTGTCCTTGTGTGGTGTTCTTTAAATGTTAGTTAAGACTTTTCATACCAGTTGGTGGTTTTAATCTTGTCTGTGACTTTTTAGGCTGCTGTAGTGTAGCTGCTATCTTCAGGAACACTGCTGTGTTCAAGATCACAAATTATTTCTTTGTCAATAATTTACTTGGCTCTTTTGTAAGAGGCTAAAGTTCAACACAACCTTCTAATAACTAAATGATTGGTTAAAAAAAACAAACCTAGAACTAGGGGCTGATGAAACTGAGGCAAATTTTACTGCAGTTTAAAGTGAAAGTATTATCTGTGTTTTTTTGGTTTTCTCAGTCTTTAAGTTTTAGTGCTTTTGTTAAGCTGGTAGTTGCACAAGACATTTATTGCCACTGGTATGGCTTGGCACTGTTTTCTTTTAAATTTGAGAGTCACTATTGAAAGCTTGATTTCCTTTTTTTTTCTTACTACCCTTTCTGCATATCACTGTCCCACACCTTATCCCCTAATAGTAATTTGTTCAGTCTGCTTTCACATGTGGAGGTTATACCTGTAACCTGCTTTAATCTACTCTTGGTATGTGATGTGTGAATCAGAAGGTCAAGGTTAGGGATCTAAATTATTCATGTAATCAGTGGAGTGTAGTAAAAAACAGTGCATAAATACTCCATTTCATTGGTAAGAAACCTTTGTATGCTTTGTCTTTAGTTTTTAAATATTTTTTTCTGTCTTTTCTATCCATGTGAAGTTATGCTTCAGATGTCTGCTGCTAATTGTATTGGTATTTTAGTGAAGAAACAGGACCATATGTTTGGGTAAATTCTGTTGTCACTACCCAAGAAGCCATGCTTGGTTTTTTTTGGTTTGATTTTTGTCCCAAGTATGCTAGTATCATGTTGTGCAAAGAAACTGTGAAAGCATGTAAGCATGTAGAGCACTTTTAAAAATGAATTTAACAGTGATAGTACCATCAGCTTAATTGGTTGAGAAGTGTCTCTTTGAACCTGTCTTTTGGTAGTTTTAGCTGGTGGTTCCAAAATCTTTATCTGCAAGAGCAGGATAACCAACATTGCATACTCAGTTCCACATGTGTTTTTATGTACCTCTGTTACGCCTCCCTTGCTGGTCTTTTGCAAATTGTTTTAAGTTTATTCAGTTGCTTCTTGTGTATTTTATTTTGCTGTGTTCTCTATTCCTTTCCTATCTCTGCTTTTGTGCCATTACTGAATGGTGAGGTGAGTTTTATTTGTAGCAGCTCCTAGAAGTATTTTTGTTCATATGAAGTTGGTGGTGTTTTTCCCCTGTGCTCTATCCTGCACTTTTCTGCGCTGAAATTCATCTGCTTTCTTGAATAGCCTCTGTGTAAGAAAGTCTCTGCCCAGTTCTTCACAACCAGGCCAAATGGCAAGTTTCACTTCCTCAGTGTTCTGTTGCTGTGAAAGACTGGATTGAATCTGGACAGCAGTACAGATCCCAGTACAGATTCAGGTGGGCATCTTGTCCATTTCTTTTTTCTTACCAGTTTTTATGCATGCAAGGATTTTCTTTTGTATTTCAAGACAGCTTGGTTTCCTTTAGAGTCTTTGGTAAGTAACTGTCGGATACCTCTTGGGGATGGTATCAGGTGGTTTTCCCTTGTCTGTTTGAAAGCTGTCCATTACTCTTTTCTGAAGAATCAGTAAGTGCAGCCTTCGTAAAATTTACAGTAACTTGCCTGTACAGATGCCACTTTTGCAGTCAGTAGTTACCAGATTGCTCAGGAAACCCTTTTAAATGTAGGTGTGATACTGGCCATCTTCCTGCTTCTCTGGTGCAAAGACAGTTTTAAGCAAGGTGTAAGTCCCCAGAGGACTAGCTGGTTTTTACTTTTGACTTCTCCTGTGAATGCCCCCCTGATCTGAGTGGTTTGTTACTGTTCTTGTCTATTTGTTGAATCATCTACTGGCATTTTGACTTGAGACAGATCTGATGCACTGTAAGGAAGAATTCTAGTGTTGCATCTTCACAAGTTCCTTCACAATAAACATGGATACAAAAACTTACATTGGTTTTCTGCTCTGCCTGTACCTGCACCAGGGTGCGTTTTGTATGTCTGACATATGTTAGCATTAATGAGTATCTGGCAGGCTACATGCTCCTAATTCCTCTAAAAATGGCTTTGATTTTTCAGTTTCATGCTATTTCCAGTTCTCTTTCTTTAAACTTGTACTTCTTGGACTTTTTCATCTAACCTTCCAGTTTATGAAACTTTTCCTGTTTTCTTTATCTGGATGCCTTAGCTTTTTGAAGGATGATGTCCTGCTCTAACTAAAGTCCTTATGGCTGTTGTGTTTATGTTGTTTAGGCAGTCTGGATTCCTTTTGGTCTTTCTAAAGTTCTCAGTAAATGTGGTGCATATGGTCTGAGCCTCTGAGATAGTGTCTTTGAACAGTTTCCATGCTGCCTTCAAGGATTTTTGCACTTTTTAAGAGCATCGTAATTACATATAATTCGCCTTCCTTTGAAATTAAATACAGCCGCAGTTGATTTCTTATTTTTTCTTGCTTTCACATGAGTGTAGGATTTTGGCACATTATGATTACTGTTCTAGAGCTCTTCAACAGTAGTATTTTTGAGCAGTGATCAGAACTGCTTCCCAGCTAGCATATTCTATTCCCAATGCTGTCTCCAGCTCTTGTATGAATTAGGCAAATTTTTATGTGGGTTTTGAACAACTTTCTGTGACTTCACCTTGTCATTATGCAAGACACCCCCTTTCACACCTACAGTCCTGGCCTGTAAAGTTTCTGCAATGAGTTTACATGTTAAATTTGGGGCTGGCACAAAGACATGACTAGAGTTTAGCATTCTGTAGCTTCAATACAAATAAACTGTATCTGAGGGGGCATTTGCTACCTTGATAGTTATCTAAGAAGTTTACAAGTGTATCTTTTCAAAACAGTCTAAGTTATTTGAGAAACTGTTTTCTGTCAGTGTTCCTACTGTGTAGTTTTAGGCTCACTGTACCTAATTTCTACAAGAACTAATCTTTTAAAAGGTTTTATTTTCTCTCTGGAAAATTTATGTTGGTACCTGTTTTGAGGGTTCCTCTGACGCATAAAATTGCACCTTCCAATAGTGGTATCTTTGATAGTCTCTCAGGTACACGTGGAAAATATAGCTGAAAGGAATGCATATTTCATTAGATTGAAATCTAATGGACATACAGACAATAATGATGGTGATTTTGAAGCCATAGTTATTGTTTTGATATTAAACAAGGAAATATTAAGGATTATTAAGGATTTAGTGCAAGTCCTTCATTGTTTTTCAAACTCTTCCAGGACTGAGAGTTTACCTTTAAAGATAAACTGCAAAACAATTGCAAGGAAAAGGTTTTTGCCTTTTGTGTTATCTATGACGTATAAATACTGCCTTCACTGAGAAGATTCCATTTTCCTTCCTGCCTGTAGCCTCTTTAGAAAACTAAGGTTGTGTTCCTTATAAACCAAGGTTGCTTAGAAAAAGTCACGGTCATGGTTTGTAGGCAGAGACAGCGCCAGGCAGGGAACCATGTACTTATTTCTGCTATTTTCTGATCTTTCAGAGAAGCGAATGCCCCTGGCAAACCCAATATGAGCATGAGGGAATTTTTGTATTCATTACTGTTCAAGGTATACTGAGCAAGCACTAGGTGTGTGTCTGTGTCCATTTTTTTCTGCTACAATAGTGTCTATAGAGAGACTATGGACAGGAATAGCTTTCCATAACTGATTTATATCCATGGAATGCTGTAGACTGCAGAGTTAAAAGACAACCAATGTACTTTCAGAAAAATCCCACAAGGGAAATACTGAAATCCCACCAGTGATATGTGGCTGTCAGAGGCCAGCTTGCAGTGCTTTATATGAACAATCTTTGCATAGGTGTGTTTGTGATTCTTTGAAGGAGGGCAGAAATTAAGGCAAGCAAAAGGGGAAGAAATACAGGCACGGCATGGTGTTAGCTTTTGTCCTCTAGAAAGGTGAGGTTTAGCTTAACCCAGCTATGTCCTTGAATTGCCTTTTTGCACACGATCACAATACATGCCTGAGGTTTTCTCTTGTGTATTGCTGCTGACTACTTTGGACCTTCACAGAATTAATCTTTAGATAAAATTAGACACTGGAACTGTTTTTCGGCCTGTGCTACTAAAAATACATTGCATTGATCCTTTCTACTTTGGCATGCATGGGAGCAGAAAAAGAGTGGGAAGCTAATGAAACTGAGGCAAACAACATGTTCTGAAGCTGGACTTCCGTGGTGATCAGCTGTGCAGCTCTTAAGGAGGCCTGGAAACAAAACAAATTTGGAATAGGAGTTTTGTGTGGCTTAATGTGTAGAGCAGCTCCACAGATACTGTTTGTCCTTCAGAAATGGAAACTGTATGTACATCAATTGTCTGAGAAACCTGCTGACTTTTGTCTGGCATTCGTGTTTTACTGCTATTGTAAATCAGAGTTTCAGACGGCCTCTCTGCTCACAGGGTTGAAGAGCCAATTTTCAGGCATTCTCAGCTCTGCTCAAGTTTGCACTGCAAAAAAAAAAATCCATTTATTAATTGAATCCTGATCTTCTGTTGCTTTACCTACCAAGCACTTTGTCTAATCCATCCATATAGCTCATCTAATGGCTGAAGGATGCCTTTGATGACATTCCCATAAAAGCTGTTGCATGCTACATTTGAAGGTAAGATAGCAACTGTGTGTGCTTTTTAATTGAAACCTTTTGGAGTAGCATCTAGGACCTGGATTATGACTAGATGATTACTGCAAAACCAGCTGTTCCCCCTCCTACCACTTGTGCCCAGTGCTGTTTGTTATAAAACTTCTGCGAGACTTTGGCATTCCCCTAGCATAGCAATAGAATGATTTGTCTGAACACTCTTAGGATTCACTGTAAGGTCCAAACAAATGGTTAAAAGATTTTCTTCTGGTTCTTGACTTACAGCTTAAGCAGACGAGGTTTATTTGCACAGCCTACAATAGCTGTTCTGCTTGAGGGAGCTAACATGCAGCTGGCAAGGGAGAGGAGTAGGGTACAGTGTTTGGTGATTACTTGAACAGAATCCATTGATAAATCATTTTAGGTAAAAGCCTTTTGCATCCACCTATGGCAGTGGAAGGTGCTTTTCGCATTGCAATCCTCTTACCATACTGGTCTGTTGAAAGAGCACTTGTGCAGGCGTTCTCCTGGGGTTTTAAGCAAAATTAGCCAAACTGCACTAATTGCAACCCTGTAAACTTTAGCCAGAGGCTTTGCACAGATACTTGCATAAAATCCTCTCCAGACAGACCAGTGAGGGCAGTTAAGAGTTAATTCCCAGCTGAGCTGAATACAGAACACGCTTAAGAGTTAGGGCAGGTGCAGACTTACACCAGTGCTGCTATTGTATCAATACAACTCATTTAATGATAGTCTGCTTTTATTTATAGTACTTTATAGTAATTGAAACAAATTCCTGGTAAACAAAAAATTAAGCTGTAAATTTAAACTGAGTGTTCAAATTTTATTTTTTTTCCCACTTATTCCTTTGGTTTGTGGGGAACAAAAATCAGTAAGTAGTAAATTAAATCAGTAAGTACCACTTGATAAGTGATAAGCTAGTGGAATTTGGTTTAAGTACTAGGTTTACTTGGTTTTAAATAGAGTTTCTAGTTGGAGTGATCAAATAACAAGACAAAAGTAGAATATATTTATTTAACCTTACTGTTATTTTTTGTTATTATTATAATTTAGGAATTACTGTAATTCCTTGATAATAGTTACTGAATTATCTAAGGCCAGTTAGTTAAATGAGCATTTTGAATAAATGTTACTTATGTAGCCCTGATTCCTGGATCTTTTACGTTGTCCCTGCTTCGCCTTCATTTTCTCTTTTGCTTTCCCTTAGGAGAATATAGCATATACCTCTGCATCATTTTCAATTCCTTTCTCTCTTCACCTCCTGTCTCTTTCCTTTTCTCCCCACTCTTCTTCACCTCCACCCCTGCATCTTCTGTTTCTCCTTTCTTCTGGCACTTCTTGATTCTGTGTACTGAACTTCTCTTTTCAAATTCATCTTACCGGTCTCTCTCTGCCTCACATGACCATCACTCACCCACTCAAACCAGAGTATCTGTGCACAGTCTTGGAAATATTCAGGTACTGTAAATCTAGAGAGTTACTGTATTGGCATGAGTATAAGGCGGGGGGGGGGGGAATACTCGTGAAGCATGTATTAGAACAGCCCCTGGTCTGGCTTTGCAACCTGTTTTGCATCAGCTCTGCATGCTCCCTGGCAACATACAGTCTTCTGGCCAGACTTCACTCTAGTCAAGCATTACATGTGAAGCTCCTCAGAACCTGGGACCTTGTCCAGTCCTGCCTGACAGCTACTTGCCTGCTTCAGGCCCTCCCTCTGCCTTTGGCCACCAGACACCATCCCTTGGGCTCTCGAAAGGGAAGTACAGTATGTCCAGAATTGAAACACAGCCTTTGAGAACAAAGACTAGCTGTCTTTTCAAAGTAGTTCCTGTAAAAATAAACAGATAAATGTCTGTATATTTTACTGAAAAATTACTGGCTTCAGATTAATCAATACAAACCAAGTAGATTTTGCTTAACCTTGGTTATCAGTACTGTCTGCTGGGTTGCTGGGAAAGGGACAGATGCCATTTCGTCACGGATTTGAGCTTTTTTTCCATTTAGTGAGTGTGAGGATTGTGCCAGTCCTTCAGATTCCTATTTTAGACTACCCCTTTTTTCAGTTTGATTTTGTATAGGTCACAAAGGATTTCAGATGCAAGCTTTCTTTACTGATCTCTTTTTTCCATAGCTTTCCACTTACAAAAACTGTAAGTTGATTTCTCTGCACAAACAGTGCCTTTAATGCAACATATAAGCTGGTTTTTATGGCAGTCGTGTTTTGCCATGCAAGGCATAAAATAAAAACCTAAATTACTTTGTGTTATTCAGCTGGTTCCATAAGGCTTCTATTGCAAACTCCTGGAGAGATGGATCATTTAACGTTTCTAAGTAAGTTATGTAATTGGAAATGTTAATTTCATTTCAGAATTAAAAGCTAATGAATGGCTAAAAGTTTCTATCTATAAAATATATGATAATTATTTAGATCGAGGCAATGCTGGTATAAATTAACAGTGTTAACAGATTATAAATAATTTTGTTCAGAAATTCAATGTTAGCTTAGCTCAAATGTAGAAGCTTACATTTGGCAAAATGATCTGATGCCATAGCAACAGATGACAATTACAAACAGCATCCAGGGATTGTCCACATTCCTTCTTCTTCATCCAGCCTGTCCATATCATGGTGCAAGTGATGAATTATGACTTCTATTTTCTAACTTTCCTTGAAAGAGATACGCCCCTCTTCTTGCAAAGTAAAAAGTTCGAGTTATAGGTCACTCAAAAGCAAAATTAAATCCATGTGCTGGACATATACTTGCTTATGCACTGTTATTGGAAGATTAGTTTTGCCTCAAACTGTATTTCAGGCCAGACTGACATAATACGTGAGTGTATTTATGGATTATGTTTTAATTTGAAATAATTTCCTGTATCACTTTTTTAGATTCAACTATAGATTGATGCAGTTAGTTTTATTGCAGCCACCCATTAGAGAAAAATCTTGTACTTCTGCCTTTATATTTGTCCTGTATGAATGACACCAGAATTCTGTACCTTCATTAAAGCAGCCTCAGCTTACTTAGGTGAAGAGCAGATAATTTAATGGTGCATGGAAACTTGCAATCTCTTTTTGAGTTTCTGTAGTGCTTAACTGCCTTTTTTTTTTCTTCTCTTTTTGTCTTCTTAGATGATGAGTACCAATGGAAAGGGCCCTTCTACTTCATTCAAGGAGCAGATCCTCAGTTTGGACTGATGAAAGCTTGGGCAGTTGGAGACACTAACAATGGAGATGATGAATGGGGAGAAGAAATCAAATTAGCAGAGCAAGCAGTGCAGGCCATTAACAAGCTAAATCCTAAACCCAAGTTCTTTGCGTTGTGTGGAGACCTTATCCATGGAATGCCAGGTAAAGCAGTTAAAAGTGCAGAATGGGTTTTCTCTGTATTTCAGGTGGGCAGCAAGGCTCATTTTATTTCCTTGACTTCAGAACGTTCTTTCGTAGGATTTGGCATTTTGGTGTTTGGGGAAAAATGTGGGCTTTGTACATGATTCATGGGATCTTACTCTGATTTCTTCATCTGACTTCCTGTGTCATTCACTTTAGCAGTGTACTTTTGTTAGTTTGTTGCTTTCTTTTCAATAGGCCTGAGGAAATTTTCTTTGAAATAGAAGCCTGAAGGGCATGCGTTAAAGTAATTTCTTCTAAATAAATATCTTTTAGAAGACTAACAGGGACTCTAGCCTTTGGGGAAAAACAGTGCCAAGAACAAAAACTAGCTATGGCTTTTTGAGTACCTAAACTGGGTTAAGCTCAGAATTCTCTGGCTTTCTAATAAATTCAACTGCTTCAATACTTTATTCTTAAAATGCTAGAAATCAGCAAAATCAAGATTTAGCATTCTGTCCTCTTGCTGTGGGACTCAGAGATTGCTGTGTGTCTGTGTACAGTCAGAGGAAGAACAGACCATCTAGGAAGGTGGGTTACAAAATTTGACAGTTGCAACTTTAAAACTTTTTATTTTAGGAAGATAAATACTCTTTCTGGAAGTGAAAGAAAAAGTGATGTTGCCAGTTGACAGGTGTTCTGAAAAGTATGTCTAAGCACAGTGTCTTCCATTTCTTAGCCTTGGTAAGAAGCAGAGTTGCAGACAGCCTCTGCTATGTAGCTGACAGCACAATCTACCAAGTAAGCTTGGAAATACGGAGGCCTGTATGCATTGTGCTCTGCTCTGCACTTGCACCTGGAGTGATGCTTCCCAGCTCTGGTTTGCACAGCAAGGTTTTGGGCATGTTATAGACCTTCCAATAATTCTTTAAGTGTCCTACAAAGTGAATTTTAAAACCTCAGATGTCAAGTTGGTTGAGATTATGGGGATTCTTGTCAATGGGATTGACAAAGGGGAATGGCTTTAAACTGACAGAGGGGGGAGATTTAGATATTAAGAGGAAGTTCTTCTCTATGAGGGTGGTGAGGTGCTGGCACAGGTTGCCCAGAGAAGCTGTGTCTGCCCCATCTCTGGTAGTGTTCAAGGCCAGGTTGGAAGGGGCTTGGAGCAGTCTGATCTAGGGGAACGTGCCCCTGCCCATGGCAAGGAGTTGGAATGAGATGCTGTTCAAGGTCCCTTCCAACCCAAACTTTTCAATGTTTCTATGATTATTTATAGGCTACAGACTTTCGTTTCACCAGAAGGTGTAAAAAACCAACATACTTAATCTTGATCCATTGATTTTGGAAGTACAGGTTTAACCCAGAATCATGAAATAATCTCTTCCTAAAATCATCTGGCATTCCTCTAGCAGAGTTTTAATAAGTATTTCAATTAGGACTTTTAATCTGTGTAAGTGTTCCAGTTATGTTCTTTTCAGTATCCCTTGTAAGAGGAAGAAAATTTGGGACAAATAGTATGTACGCTACATCTTACTGAGAAGGATCTTTCACTCACAGTTTGATTAACCCAGAAAGCTAAATTGATTTCATTTTACCTGAATATTTCTCGAAGGCTTATAAACCAGTGCAAAGTCTATATTGACTTCAAGCAATATGATTCTAAGGCTTTTCCACTGATAGAAGTTAAGTGCATACTACAGCAAGACAGCAGTCTTCTGACTTCCACTGGGTACCGAATGGCGGGATACAGTAAATAACAGCATTGCATATGGCAGGTTTTATGTTGTTTTTTCTAGTAATGGATCTCTGTAGTTATTATTGTCCCTCTTACCAGTGTCCATCTCACACTTTAGTAATATTTTAAATGCAAACCTCCCAAGGGTTCGCAAAACATCATCATATATTCATTTTGTTAATAAACATGTAAAAGAAACTGAACAGATTGTACTGCTGTGAACACTTGCGTTACGTGATATATGTGCTGTGCATTGTATAAGTATTTGAAGCTTCCTAGCGAAATTTCCAAGAAACTGAAAGAAAGAGCAGGTCATTGCTCAATGATCTTAAGGGTCTTTTCTAGTCTAAAGCATCCTATGATTACCTCACTTAAACCCATCATAATTTAATTCATCTAATAATTTCTTGTTGATTAAAATTATGTTAATACTTTGCAAGCCTGTGTTATCATGTAGTTATACAAAGTACTGAGGAAATGTGCTACTAAAAGGAATTTCAGAGTATTCCACTGGAACAAGTACTTGTTTCATTATCGCCTTTGTGTTTTAAGGGAAACGCTTGCTGTGCATGAGTTGGCAAGCAAGCAAGTACAATTTAACAATTGCATATGTAAGTACACTTTTTCAGTCAGCTGTTTGTCTTCTTGTGTAAACTAATGAGAGCTAAAAGTGAATTGCTCTTTGGTGCAGATACCTGTTGTTTAACACTCTTTGGGTAGTTGCTTAGAAGGGTAGGAAGATATTTAATACAGCAAGGGAGACAGAATTCTAGAGTCAGAAAAATACTTCATGGAAGATAAATCTAAATCTGTGTGTTTAAAAGAATTTGGATCAGCACTTCACTTCAAACTCTATGAATGTAGCTTTTGGAAGTGAAACAATAGAATTTTCAAAGGACTTCTTTTGCTACCTTTTTCTCTTCTTCCTACCTTTTCCTCTTTTTTTTTTGCTGCCTTTAGCCTCTGGAATAGAAGCTCTTTCTAAATACAAAAAAGCTAAAGAAAACGTAAAGAAAAGATATTTTAAAGCAAGACAACTCTCATCCTGTTTTAAAAATATCTTGTCAGTAAATATCTTGTAATTTCTTTGGTTTGGCTTGTTCATAGCTGTTACTGTATGAGACATTGCAAGATGTTGGCATAAAGATGCCAAGATGTTGGCCTTGTAAGAACTTATTTGTTGCATATTCTTTTATCAGAGTAGAAATCCTCTGATGTTAGAAATGAAAACTTCCCACATTCCTTGCAGTGGAAGTTTTTTTGAAGCACTGCAGTCACATTCTCCAGTTTTTTGTGACATTCCATGCTGAACTCTAGGGATTGAGGTGACTTCCTTCTCGTGGAGGAATGAATTCTTAAATTTCTTCTCTTACATGGCTATGTGTCATATGACACAAGTCTCTCTCCACTAAATCCAGCATAAATACTGTGTTTGAGATTTCATACTTTACATAATCCATGTAAACAATTATAACTTAAAGTGGAGACACAATGTGGTAAGAAACTCAGCAGCTGATTAAACTTTTAAAAAAATTTTTGAGTTCCATATCAAAATTGGAAGAGTAATATTGAAATTTGTCAACACTTCAATTATTTGTTACAACAAAAGTTTGAAATTGCAAGAAGTCTTTTCTGCAATATTATATTAATGAAAAAGAGCAAACAAGAAATCAAGAATTTTTATAGCAAATAGCATTTCAGGTAATTTGAACATAGGAATGTTTTCAGAATTGAAAACCAGTAGTAATATTTATTTTCCTGGAGTAATTTTAGTTTTTTTGCTGTCCTAGCCAAGGATGCTTGGACCTACGGACTGTGTGTCTGTAGTAGAATGGTACTGGAATCATTTCATACTTCTCTGCTGAGGAGTCTCTCCAAGAATGATTGCTGTGTCAGTTCCTTTACCATGTTATTTCAGGAAAATGAAGGATTAAAAATTCATACTTTCAGTAGTCAAAAATCAGAAGTTATATGAAACAAGACATTGATTTAAGTTTACCAGTAGTGAGTATATCTTAATGTCTCAAACTGCCCTTTAAAGTGTTTTTGTATATTCTCTGTATTAGAAATGAAAACATCAGCATTAATGAAAGTGTGCCACGGTGACTAGTGCAGTGTGGTTATTGAGGAGAAATGTGATCAGCTGAAGTTTATGATCAGCTGTATTTTATATCCATTTGGCCAATATCTGTCAAGTTTGTTGGATTATACTGCTTTATAATCAATGCCTGTCAATAGAAATGGGAAGGAGGGAACCCAGATCTTCCCATCTTAACACATTTTATCATGGAGTATTGTCGTGATTTAAACCCTAGCCAGACAGCTTGTTCACTCACTCCCAGTGAGTGGTGCCGAGCTGAGAGCAATCAAGGGCGCCCCGCCCCCCCGGGGCTCTCCCCTTCCCCCCTTCCCTGCTCCTGGAGGAACGGGGAGGAGGACTGAAAGAGTGCAACTCCTACAGGTTGAGACAAGAACAGTCCAGCAACCAATGTACAACACAAATCACCACCGCTACTATCAACTACAACAATGATAAGGGAAAATAACAAGGGAAGAGAATACAATACCACCGTCCAAGAAACTAGTCCCACCCGGAAGCCCGTGTCCTTCCGGGTAACTCCCAGTTACCCCCCACCCCGGGCATGATGTGCTGTGGCATGGAATACCGCTTTGGCTAGCCCGGGTCAGGCGCCCCATCTCTGCTTCCTCACGGCTTCCCCTCCTCCCTGGCAGAGCATGAGCCTCACAAAGTCCTTGGTCAGGGTAAACATCACTTAGCAACAACTGAAAACATCGGTATCACCAGCACTGTTCCCAGGCTGGAAGTCAAAACACAGCACTGCACCAGCTACCACGAAGGAGAAACATGACTGCTACTGCTGAGCACAGGACATTATCCACCCCTTATTCCATACCATTCACATCATGCTCAGATCCCACATTTTCAGTACACCATCGCTCTCCCACATATATACATCCATATACACACAGACCAAGAGAAAAAGATCATTTTCTTACTGCGTGGACCAATCCCTATAATGCTGCCGAGTCCATTTGGTCCATGATGTCAGGCTCCATCTCTTGTAACAATCTTTCAGGGCAGGAAGGGCTGTGTGCAGTATTGGATCGTTGCCTGCTGATGCTGGTCGTTCCTTTACTGCTTAACTCATCCGGTTCTATCAAAGTTCATTCTCTGTTGGGATGATGGTTGGAGGAAAGTCAGGGCTAGTCGCTGGTGACCTGGAGACATCTAGTTGATGAGCTATAAAAGTATTACACTGCAGGCAACAGCATACAATTAAGTTCATTGGCTGTTTTCCCCTGAAATCAAATCCCCTTGAGGTATACATCAGACTTCCCCATCTTCCTGCATTACCCACCAACTATATCCAGGTCCCTGAGCAAAAGCAATCCCACGAGTGGGTTTGCCTTTACCTGAAGCAGGAATAACCCAGACTGTCTTCCCCAGCAAATTCTTCATATGCACCACAGGAACTTTGTCCCCCTCTACAATATGTAAAAGTTCTGACTGGGCTGGGCCAGCCCTGTTGGCAGATCCTCTGGTGTTGACCAACCAGGTGGCCTTTGGTAAGTGTGTATTCCAGTGCTTGAAAGTTCCCCCACCCATTGCTCTCAGTGTAGTTTTTAACAGCCCATTGTACCGTTCGATTTTCCCAGAGGCTGGTGCATGGTAGGGGATGTGATATACCCACTCAATGCCATGCTCTTTGGCCCAAATATCTATAAGGTTATTCCGGAAATGAGTCCCATTGTCTGACTCAGTTCTCTCTGGTGTGCCGTGTAGCCACAAAATCTGTTTCTCAAGGCCCAGGATAGTGTTCCGGGCAGTGGCATGGGGCACAGCGTATGTTTCCAGCCACCCGGTGGTTGCTTCCACCATGGTAAGCACATGGTGCTTGCCTTGGCGGGATGTTGGCAGTGTGATGTAGTCAATCTGCCAGGCCTCTCCATATTTATACTTCAACCATCGTCCTCCATGCCAAAGAGGCTTTAACTGCTTGGCTTGTTTAATTGCAGCACATGTTTCACACTCATGAATAACCTGGGCAATAGTGTCCATTGTTAAGTCCACCCCTCAATCACGAGCCCATCTATATGTTGCATCTCTGCCCTGATGGCCTGAAGTGTCATGGGCCCACCGGGCCAAAAATAATTCACCTTTATGTTGCCAATCTAAGTCCATCTGAGCCACTTCAATCTTAGCTGCTTTATCCACTTGTTGGTTGTTCTGGTGTTCCTCAGTGGCCCGACTCTTGGGTACATGGGCATCTACATGATGTACTTTCACCACCAGGTTCTGCACCCGGGCAGCAATGTCTTTCCACAGTGCAGCAGCCCAGATGGGTTTACCTCTGCATTGCCAGTTGCTCTGCTTCCATTGCTTCAACCACCCCCACAGGGCATTTGCCACTGACTTCTAGAATGCCTGGATGACTGAGATTTCCTATTCGAGTTCGTTGTGTAATTAGTGCAGCCCATTTACTCCATGTAGCATCAATTGCATGATGTGTAGAGGAGACCCTGCCTTTGAACATCCAGCCCAGCACGGGCAACCGGGGTGCCAGGAGGAGCTGTACTTCAGTGCCAATCACTTCCGAAGCAGCTCGAGCCCCTTCATAGGCTGCCAGCATCTCTTTCTCAGTTGGGGTATAGGTGGCCTCAGATCCTTTGTATCCCCGACTCCAAAAGCCAAGGGGTCGACCTCGAGTCTCCCCTGGAGCTTTCTGCCAGAGGCTCCAGGTAGGACCGTTCTCCCCAGCTGCAGTGTACAGCACATTTTTTACATCTGGCCCGGTCCGCACTGGTCCAAGGGCTACTGCATGAACTATCTCGCGTTTAATTTGCTCAAAGGCTTGTTGTTACTCAGGGCCCCATTTCAAATCATTCTTCTTCCGGGTCACATGATAGAGAGGGCTTACAATTGAACTGTAATTTGGGATGTGCATTCTCCAGAACCCCACTGCACCCAAGAAAGCTTGCGTTTCTTTCTTATTAGTTGGTGGAGACATTGCTGTTATCTTGTTGATCACATCTGTGGGGATCTGCCTACATCCATCTTGCCATTTTATTCCCAAAAATTGAATCTCCTGTGCAGGTCCCTTGACCTTACTCCGTTTTATGGCAAAACCGGCTTTCAGCAGGATTTGGATTGTTTTCCTCCCTTTCTCAAAGACTTCTTCCGCTGTATCGCCCCACACAATAATGTCATCAATTTATTGCAGGTGTTCTGGAGCTTGCCCCTGTTCCAGTGCAGTCTGGATCAGTCCATGGCAAATGGTAGGGCTGTGTTTCCACCCCGGGGCAGTCGGTTCCAAGTGAACTGGACACCCCTCCAAGTAAAAGCAAACTGTGGCCTGCACTCTGCTGCCAAAGGAATTGAGAAAAATGCATTGGCAATATCAATCGTGGCATACCACTTGGCTGCCTTTGACTCTAGTTCATACTGAAGTTCTAGCATGTCCGGTACGGCAGCACTCAATGGTGGTGTGACTTCATTCAGGCCACGATAGTCTACTGTTAGTCTCCATTCTCCATTAGACTTTCGCACTGGCCATATGGGGCTATTAAAGGGCAAGCGGGTCCTGCTGATCACTCCCTGACTCTCCAGTCTACAGATCAGCTTATGGATAGGGATCAGGGAGTCTCAGTTGGTGCGATATTGCCACCGGTGCACTGTTGTGGTCGCAATTGGCACTTGTTGTTCTTCGACTTTCAGCAACCCTACAACAGAAGGATCCTCTGAGAGACCAGGGAAGGTGGACAGCTGCTCAATTTCCTCAGTCTCCAAAGCAGCAATACCAAAAGCCCATCGGTACCCTTTTGGGTCTTTTAAGAGGTAGTCTATGCCGAGGATGCATGGAGCCTCTGGACCAGTCACAATAGGGTGCTTTTGCCATTCCCTCCCAGTCAGGCTGATATCAGCCTCCAGCACAGTCACCTCTTGGGATCCTCCTGTCACTCCAGAAATACAGATGGATTCCACCCCTTGACAGCTTGATGGCATCAGGGTACACTGTGCACCGGTATCTACTAGATATATATATTATACTTCTGTGGGACTGATGTGCCAGGCCATCTGATCCACACAGTCCAGTAAATCTGATTGTCCCCTACCTCCACCTGGCTGGCGGCAGGGCCCCTCTAATGGTCATCACAGCGTTGGACACTTAAGTCGTGGTAAAAGGGATTATTCTTCATTATCACAGGAGCTGGAGTAAAATCAGCTCTTCCACTCCACGTGGGAAACTGCTCACCAGAGACTGAAGCCGTAGCTCTCATGGGACAATCAGTCTTGGCCCTTGCTCCCCTCTTCAGTTCACTCACCTGTTCCTCCAAAGCTGAAGTAGGTTTTCCATCCCACTTTGTCATGTCTTCTCCGTGATCCTGCAACTAAAACCATAGGGTAGCCCGTGGCGTACCTCCTGTATCTCCTCTCTCGAACAATAGGATGCCTTTTGTTAATAGCTGAGACGTGTTGGTACACGTGAGGAGCTGGATAAATCAGATAGATCGTCCCTCAATTGTTTGAGGTCCTGGGACAGTTTTTCCACAGCTGAGATGATGGAAGGGGTGAGATTGTCTTCGAACTCTCGGAGTTTGTGAACCATTTCATCCACTGTTAGTGGTACTATGTCATTCCAGGTTACTGTTGCCAATGAATGGGCATATGATGACGGTGCATTCCGTGTAAGTTTTTGCCACATGGGTTGTGGCAAACTTCATCTGGATCTATGGGTGTATCCCCGTTATTTGGCTTGATGTGATAGATCATCTCTACGATGGCCGATTCCCTCAGAGACTGGATGCCTGTGTCTATAGTAGTCCACTTGGCCGAACGACTCGTAACATCATCCTCGTATGGAAACGTTTCTTTCACAGCTGCCAAGAGCCGCCTCCAAAGACTGAGGGACTTTTTCTCTCTTGCAATTGCTTTGTCAATTCCCCCTTCTCTAGCAGGTGATCCCAGCTGCTTGGCTTCTGTACCTTCTAGTTCGTGACCATCGGCCCCATTGTCCCAGCATCGGAGTAACCAGGTGATGATGTGCTCCCCTGGTTGATGGGTAAAATCTTTTCGCATATTCCGTAGCTCAGTTGAGGTCCAAGGTCAAGAAGTTACCTCTTCTTCTTCTTCGTCATGTGATGATGACTCCTGATCAGATGCTAGACTGGGTGGTGAATTCATTGTTTCTTCATCTTGCTTCACCCTTCTTGCCTATTTTTTGCTTATTCTCTTGCTTACAGGGGCAACCGATATTGGTACGAATTGGTCCTCTGGTTTGGCTGCAGTGATTATCACTGTGGTTTGAGTAGCAACTGTACTTGTTGCTGGGGGCAGTGTAGCTGCTGTGCTTGGAGCTGGGGTAACCGCGCTGTCTGTTGCAGTCAAAGTTTGAGCAGCTGCTGTACTTGCCACTGGGGTAGCTGTGCTGTTCATTGCAGCCAAAGTTTGAGTAGCGACTGTACTTGTCACTGGGGGTGGTAAAGCTGCTGTGCCTGGAGCTGGAGTAGCTGCACTGACTGTTGCTTTGCCCTCAGATCCGCCGACATGCTTTTCCTTTTGAAGGTGCTGGATAGTGTTGAACAAGGCCCTGTAAGCATAGGCCAGGCCCCAGCACGTTGCCATGATTTGTCCATCTCTGGTATGGCCAGAATGACCACACACCTCATTTAAGTGTTTTACTAATTCTTCTGGATTTTGCAGTTGTTCGGTAGTGAAATTCCAAAGTACTGGAGGGGCCCACTGACCTAGATACTTGCCCATACTATCCCACACACCCTGCCACTTATGGCTGTCCAGCCTCAGGGAAAATCTCTTCGTCCTCCTACATCGTCGTTTGACCCCAGACAAGACCCAAACCTGACTCTGCTTAACTCTTGAAATCAGTCGTGGGCAAAACACACTCTGTATGCGTGCTAGCATGGTGATTCCCATCACCATCAGCAAACAAGTCTCAACAGCATTAAAAGGCCATTCAAAAACTTCAAAACTCTCAAATGTAAATGGTCTGGGGGGAGGACTGGGAGGGTAAAAGGATGTCTCCTTCACAGGTTGAGCACCTGAGAAGGAGATAAAAGATGTGTAATTGCTAAGCACTTCTATTATATACCTCCCAAAGTATAAAGGTGGTGACCACACTGGGAACATAAGCCAGATCAGTTTCATGATCAGTGATTCTATTGTATTACAAGTCATTCCCATAAAGTACAATGAGACAAAAACCTTAGCCCAAGCCCTACACTTGAAAAACACTAATACAGCAAATACCGGATGGAAGTAAGGTATGATATACTGAAACTGTGAGATCAAGAGGAACAACCTTGAGAGCCAATAAATCAGCATTGTGACGAGTGACTATTAATCCGGTCAGATCTGTCATTATCTCAACCCCTCGTGCCCCATGTTGGGCGCCAAAAGAACTGTTGTGGTTTAAACCCTAGCCAGACAGCTTGTTCACTCACTGCCAGTGAGTGGTGCCAGGCTGAGAGCAATCGAGGGCCCCCCGCCCCCCCGGGGCTCTCCCCTTCCCTGCTCCCGGAAGAACGGGGAGGAGGGTCAAAAGAGTGCAACTCCCACGGGTTGAGACAAGAACAGTCCAGCAACCAATGTACAACACAAATCACCACCGCTACTATCAACTACAACAATGATAAGAGAAAATAACAAGGGAAGAGAATACGATACCACCGGCCAAGAAACGAGTCCCACCCAGAAGCCCATGTCCTTCCGGGTAACTCCCAGTTACCCCCCACCCCGGGCATGACGTGCTGTGGTATGGAATACCTCTTTGGCTAGCCTGGGTCAGGCGCCCCATCTCTGCTTCCTCATGGCTTCCCCTCCTCCCTGGCAGAGCATGAGCCTCACAAAGTCCTAGGTCAGGGTAAACATCATTTAGCAACAACCGAAAACATCGGTATCACCAGCACTGTTCCCAGGCTGGAAGTCAAAACACAGCACTGCACCAGCTACCACGAAGGAGAAACATGACTGCTACTGCTGAACCCAGGACAAGTATTAAGTATAAAATTTATGATGGCCGTTTTAAAGCATGTACTGTAGCTGTTTAGCTGAAGCAATGTTGAAGTATTTTGCAAAGGAACTCCAAGAAATCTCAGAATTCCAGCAGCTAGGAGTGATGAACAGAATCCTGATCAGCTGGGAAGCAATCAGGCACAGCACTTGGAATCCATTACAGATGTCATTAGAGTAGCAAAGTAATCAGTATCTTGGTATTTAGATGCTGATTAAAAGTAGTTTGTACTCTGAATATTATTTTCAGTAGTTTTCTTGATTACATAATCAAGAATATGATATCTATTCCTGGTGGCACGAATATTGTGGTACATAATCAAGAATTTTAAGCAATACCTTATAGTGCAACTGAAAATACTTTCTATAAACTAGAGATTTGCACCTAGATACACCATGATAATGAAAGGCTTACTGCTGAGGACGTGTGTGCATTGTTAGTGTACCAGCACATAGTATGTCAAAAATGGAAATCTGCGAAATGCAAACCGCTGTTGATTGGGTGTCTTTGTTTCATTGCAGTTTTCTAAAACTCTAGAAATTTATTTCTAGAAGTGTTTGAGGTTTTTTTTTTTGTTGGGTTTGTGGGGTTTTTTTTTGGTTGGCTGGTTTTAGATATATCAAGTTGGAACTTCCTGTAGTAATAATTTTATGACAGCTTCCCATATTGTTCTATTAACCAATACTCAGTGAGTCCAACAGTCCAGCAAGATTTTAGCCACCTAGTTCACTCGTCTAGACTGCAACATGCTAAAACTCCACAGCCTTTGGATGATGAGAGAGAGATACCTCATGATGGCACCAGCCAGCTCTCAGTACTCTTTAATGTGTCCCATCGGGTACACATCCAAGCTTGTCTTTTAAGACATGTCAACTCTCTCAAACTGGTTTTGCCTTTCAGAGCTGCATCCCACAGAATTCTATGTACTCGTTCCTTGAATAAGCCAGTCTGCTGTCCTAAGACCCCAGATCTGCTGTCTGCCTTGCTCCCCTCAGAATCTTGAACTGCACTTTGGTGGCTGCTACAGCCAAAGGATTAACAGATTAACTGGGATTAACAGGGATTAACACATCCCCTAGCATTTCTGTGTTTGGGACTAGTAGGATGAGGAGAGTGGCCTCCGGGTGGCCCATCTGTGTCAAGAGGTTGTCCCAGACTCCCTCCTGGACTGCAGTCAGCAAATGTCAGGGAGGTTAGTCTTCCACAAGAGCCAAGGTCTGCAATCTGTAGGCTTTTTCAAGTTACTTATAGAACACTTGAATCTACTTCTTTGCCCCTGTTGGGTGGGCTCTAGCAAAATCCCACTCTTGGTGGCTGACCTTTTCTCTCATCCTGACTTACAAGATCAACAGACTTGCTGTCTGTTCTTTCCAAAGATTAGCTTCCTCCAAACAGAGGGTGAATTCCTTTCTTGCCTGACTTTCCTGGTTCAGTTTAACATGAAGCATTGTTCTTCCTTCTTTATCCCATACCTCAAATACAGATTGGTGTCCAGCAAACAGCTTCTTCATTTCAACACCTTTTGTAACAACAACAGAGAATTCAGCCGTTTGCAGCCAAGGTAACCCTGCAAATGCCATGGAGAAACACTGACTTGTGAAGCTGAGAATCTAGCAGCTGGTTTTGTGACTGAATTCCTTTGGAGGAATTTGTTTATCTGCATTTTTTTTAACTGTTTTTTAATAATCCTCCTGCTGTCAGTAACTTCATAGACTTTGGTAAAGTCCTTTAAACACCTGTCTGAAGGTACATCCCATAATCAATTTTCAGTAGTTGTTCTGCTTACACAGGTGAAGAACAAGACTGCAAGTCTCCTACAAACTTTCGTTAGCTTTGACTGTAATAAAATGTAGTTGTTTAGAGACTAAATGAAACAAGACTTGTCTAATAATGTGTATAATGAAAAATCCTGCTAGAACTTGATTAAACTTGATCTGTTAGCAGTGTGCTAACGGATCAGTGGGCAAGTAATGTTTATGCTTCCAGTTCAAGATTCATTTATCTGTGTGTGTGTATGTGTGTGTTAATTAGAAATGAAAATCACTAGAATTGAGTATTCTGGCGCTCAAAGTGCACTGTGAATACTTGTACTAATTCTTTGGTTAAGTGAAGCCGTAAGCTCTACTACACGTTTCTTGGCCAGGCCATTCAGTGCTGTACAATCCAACATCAACCTTTCAGTCAGTAAAGGCCAAGTAGTGAATTTTTTCTTCTGCCTTTGTTTTATATCATTAAATTATGTAATTAAAGGCTTTCAAACTGTTACTTATAACACATTTCTGAAGCATTTAACTCTGGTGAAGGAGCTTTTGTCTCTGCTAAGGTGAGTGGAAGCAGCACCTGACAGGTCAGAACCAGGACTGTTATGCTCTACTTCAGAATTCCTTTGTTTTGAGAGGTAGGGAGGAGGAGGATGCCCACTTGCATCTGCTATTTTAAAGTCTTGTTTTAAAGTGTTTTTTTTAATATCCATTTTCAAAGAACAAATCCATCTAGACAGCCGTGTAAGTGATGGCAGGAAACTAGGCCCTTGTATTTGAAATAATCTGAATTCCAATGCAAGAATTCTTTTGCCTGCCTTTCTGACATGCTTAGTGAGTCAATTATGGTGGTACTTCTTCCTTTTTAATTAATCTGCCTATACTTCTGTTTCTTTCAGAATCAATTGTCCATCTTGCATGCTAGTTTGATCACTAGTGCATGCTAGTTTGATAAGCAGTTGTTCGTGCTTTCTTATTCATTCACAACGTCTAATGGTGTGAGGCACTTTTTTTATAGTTTTTTTTTATTCACCTCATAGCTGGTAAAAGCATTAGGGGTCATACTCATTTCAGACACTTTTACTACTTTTTTTTTTTTACTTACATTTCTGAGCTCTCTTGAACTGCTTGTGCTGCATTCTGCCTCCTGTAAGGCGCAGGGTATGGGGAGGTGGAGAGGGAAGCTGCAAGGAGCTGTTTTCCTTTTACTGGAGTTAGCGCTGCTTTGTGCCATTTTAGTCTTCAGCAGTGGCCCAGAAATGGGTACACCTGGTTCCAGGGGGCTGTTGCACACAAAACTAATTTAATGTATTACATCTAACTGATACACGCTGTTCTTACAGTGGTATTTTCCTGTGTCCTATAATATTGGGAATACTTGTGGCCTTTCTAAGATACTCAGTATTATTTCAGGTGGTTGCAATGTTGTAGTAATGGGGTCTGTGAGGAAGGACAGTAGCTTTCTGGAATGTATATGATCACAGTCATATTTTGTATCCAGGCTAAAAACAAGGTCTCATTAATTTCTTGTATTGTGTTCTTTCATTCATATATATGCAGATATACATTTTAAATCTTATCATTATTATGACTACACTGCAGTAAAAATGGCATTATTTTTTATTTTTTGATTTTCAGACACACACTAGTTACACCTTAATGAACAGAAGGTGGTTGGAGAGAATTAAACTGAAGCTGTTGAGTTTAAACAAGGCTGGCCTAGTCTGCATGGTACAGTAGGAGAAAACATAGGGGATGATTGCCAGCCATGCCAGTTGCATGGAAGTGTTTGCAGGGGCTAGTTATCAACTAGTCCAGTACCAAAAATTTAACTGTACTCTTCAACAAAAAAAATTGCACAATGTTTAAAATCATTTGTTTATAAAGGCTATTACTCGGTAGACCAAGCTTCTCAACTTAATTTTGTCCAACCTTTTGGATAGTTGGATACTTTTTGTTTGACCCACCAATGTCAACCAAAGCCTGGATGGTTCTCAATGGTAGTGTAACAGTGTGGAGTTGATCAGAATATTGGTACCTTAAAGCATGATAAAACATACATGCTTTTATAAATGTCTCTTGTAAATGGAACAAGTTTAAACATCTTACTGTTTCAATCAGCTTTATAGGGCTGCAGGCACATTCGATAATGTTTTCTTGCTGGTGTGCTTGCAGTCTGTCTCTCATGCTCTTTTGCGCCACAGCTGGATTGTAAGATTTTCATATTTTTACTGTGCTGTCTAAGGTATATTTCAGGCTGTGAGCACAACAAAAAGTGCCAGAAGAACTTCCAGGCAGAAAGCAGGGGCACATCTTTGGGGCTGGATGGGGTTAGGCTGCAGCTAAAGGAGATTATGTTAGAGTCTGAATGTGTAAATTGCAGTTGAGGTGTCTATTTTTTTTTTTCTTTTTTCTTTTTTGTCTGTATCTTGCTATAAAATTTAAATATGTTAAATAGAATAGTAATGTAGCAACAACTGCTGTTTAATCCAAGAGATCCATATGGTGAGGCAACATCAAGATATATAGTCTTATATTTGTAATATAACTTTAGGGACTTAACAAGAGGACTGCTGAAGTTGATGGGGAAAGCAAATTGTAATGTGCATTAGTCTTCTGCAGAGAGGTGGTACTTCTATGTAGTTTTCAACAGTCTGTTCATAGGTATGTTACAGCCAGTTACAGGTATAAATTGGCAACTATTGATTTAAACCCATGGCAAACTCCTGATCCTTTGTGAATGCTATTTCATACTTTCCCATTGCTCAAGACCTCTTGAATTTTTCAAGAGGATGTTAATCGTCCTGGGACATTATAAAATGGTCACAAACAGATGAGAAGCTCTTGTTGCCCGGGAGCAGGCAGAGGAGTATTGTCATTGCTGCCTATAGGCTGCTGGCTGTAGTCTGGTATGCTTTAGGCTGACTTTGCAGTGCCCCGGTCCTGGACTTGTCAACTTGTTACTGGAACTTGCTGTGTGAACTGGAGCTTGAGGCCAGGCATGTGTTGTTACTGTGAACAGTTTAAACGTGGGGTGACTGAAAAGGCCTTGAAAATAGAGACAAGCTGAAAACAGAGGTCTCCAAACTATAAGCAGCTCACTCAATGGTTTTTACTGGTCATTGAGGTGGTGCAGCCTTGACAGCTGGCCAAAGACTGCTATAAGCATAAAGAGGCAGGGCAGGGGGAAGTAGCCAGGTAGCAGGGCAAGGCAGCTGCTGCAGCTTGAGGAAGCAGTGCCCTTGAGAACTGCCCTGGGTTCAGCAGTAGCAGTCATGTTTCTCCTTCGTGGTAGCTGGTGCAGTGCAGTGTTTTGACTTTCAGCTCGGGAACAGAGCTGATAACAATGATGTTTTGGTTTGGCCAAGGACTTTGTGAGCCTCATGCTCTGCCAGGGAGGAGGGGAAGCCGGGAGGAAGCAGAGACAGGACACCTGACCCAAACTGACCAAAGAGGTATTCCATACCACAGCACGTCATGCCCAGGATGTAACTGGGAGTTAGCCGGAAGGGCGGGGAGTCTGCAGGGTTGGAGGAGGTATGGGTCGGTGCTTGGTTGGACTGAGGGGGGCGAGTTATCGGTCGGCTGGTGGTGATGTATTCTCTTCCCTTGTTATTTCCTTTATCATTATTATCATTGGTGGTAGCAGCAGTGATTTGTGTTATACCTTAGTTACTAAACTGTTCTTATCTCAACCCGTGGGAGTTGCATTCTTTTCGAGTCTCCTCTCCGTCCCTCCGGGAGTAGGGGGAGGGAAAGAAGGGGGGGGGTGAGTGAACGAGTTACCTGACTGGGTTTAAACCATGACAAGAACCCTGCTGTGTTTTGTGGAGGGATGTAAAGGTACAGACTGCCTACAAAATCTGGTACCCTGTAAAAAGATGAATCTGAGAGGGAATCATCATCACTGTCCCAGCCAGAATCACTGAGATTGCTGGAGGTGCAAGTGGACTGCCTGCTTCAGCATTCCTCCTATTTCTCTCTCCCTTTATCTACTCTCTGTATCTGCTTCAACCATCCTGGTCCACTGCCTTCCCACAGGCACATGTGGCAGCCCCACTCTCTGCCTGCTGCTTCCCATGAAGCACCTGCCAGGCAGCTCCCCATGACTGCCTGCAGTGCTCTGCATGTGTGTGCATCTCTAGTGCAGGCTTTTTTCCCCACAAATTCTGCACATTTCACTAATACTCTAACTCCTCCATAAAGCCTCAATAAAGCATGTCAGCTCAGTTCAGCTAATTACAATTTTAGGCAACACGACGTGCTTTATGTGAAAAGCAAAACTGCTGGCCACGTGCCTCCTCAGAATTGTGTTCCCTGTCCTTTCTCCCATACAAACTGTTTTTTGATGTAATACAGGCAGTGGTATGCACTGAGATCTTTAAAAGCAGGTGCTAAGTATTGGGATTCTGAGTTCATATTTAGGCAGCAATTAAGGGACATGATTTTCTCCATCTGATTTCTGCTTGACAATTTGATGATCAGGGTACAAGACAAGCTGGGCCATACTGGCTTTTATACAATCAGAGCTTTTATAAGCTCTGACATGCATGCTAGAGAGAGTGAAATTATTTACATTCAGAATAGACAGCTTCAGAGCTGAGGAACATCAGAGCTGATGGTTCTGGTGTCCAGACAGTGGTATGGCTTCATTTCCGTTTATAGTCACTGTAACATTTGAAGACATCCTCTCTCCTGAGAGAATTGCTAACTGGATTATCTTGCGCTTATTTCCCATGCCCAAATTTGATGTGCAACTGCTGTGGTCCAGACTATTTCTGTCTCTTGTTTCTGCTTAATATTGAGTGCTTCCTCCAAAAGTGTAGTTCTTATAGATCCTAAATCTGAAACCATAGGCTGCAGTGTATAATTCAAACAGAGTAACTTACAGCCTTACAGAGTAACTCTAAGAAAATTCTTGACCTTGTTCAGTTTTCTAAATCAAGGGGAAAGCACAGACCATAGAAAATGTTCCTCATCAGAGTGTTATTGTTTCAAACCTGTTGTGAATGTTCTAAAATTTCTTACTCAAAAAACAGTCTTGGGCTTGACCAGGGCTTGTCAGTGAAAACTTGGGTTTCCCTTTGAGCTGAAGTTGGTATCTCCCAGGAAGTCCTACCTGTCTTTTGGTTTTGGATCCATTAAAAAGGAATGTTGAGGTAATACTGTTTCACAGCTCTTATATTTGTTAAAGCTCAGAGTCGTTTGCATGTGTATGTTCTTCCTTCATAGGAAGTACTTCACAGATGTTTGATGTACAGACTTCTAAGTTTGCAGTTGTTTTGCAGTCAGTTCAGCTGATGTCCTTTTTAGGAGGCAGACGGTTGCACTTGTACTTTATTACATCAGATATGAACTAACTTGTCCACATTTCAATAATGGGGTTGTTGAGAGATTTGGAGATTAGCTGCTGGTGGGTTTTGCACACAAGATATGATGTGAATGTAATGGAATCTGTATGCAAATCCACAAGCTGTCATTTATACATTTGTAAACAGAATAAATTATGGAGAAATGTCAGGTCCCATTCATGTTCTTAATATTATATACAGCAAATTAGTAAGACATTCTACAAAGAGAAAAAATGCCTGACAATGCTTCATATCTTTCTCAAAGAGTGATTTTAGCACAGTAAATCTGTCTGTGAACTGCTTTTATTATTGCTTTTAAACTACTGTTAAATAACCTATTTTGCTAAAACAAAGGAACATTAATTTTAAGAAAAAAACAAAACAACTTGCCAGATAAATATATATTATACAGTTTTAATTATATAATAGTTCTTTTAAATATTCCCTTTCTCATAAAGAAGGCAAGAGCAGGAATGCTGATGTTTGATTTGTCCATATAACAGGCATATGAGCAGGTTAAAGAAAGGTGTCTTAAAATACGGTTCCAGCTTTAAAACTTAGAGTAAGCATGTCACCTTTACTGTATTTACTGTCTTTTGCCATTTGAACTGGCTTCTTGGTTTACAAACAAAAGCAAGTGTGTGTAGGTTTTGTAACCCCCATCAGCCTGGCACGGCAGGGGAGGAGGGTAGCTCTAGTCTCCTGTCACATGCGGTTTCAGCAGAATTGGCAGCTAAATCCCAATTCCTGACTCTCTGTTATTGGAGATTTATAATAGACCAGGAAGTAGAAGAGGCACAGATCAACTTTTTAGATGCACAGTAGAAGTAGTGGCTTTGAATTGTTTCTACTGAATTAGGCTATTGGTAAGAATGTTGCTTGTTAAATAATTTTTTTATAAAAATGTCACTGCCTGATGAGTGGGGCTGGTTTTTGTACTGTCACCTGAAATAACATGAGCAGTGTTTAAGTTTGACCTCATTTCCCGACAGTAGGGTAGCTCAATCTAAATAAAATCACTGCATCCATTTCTTTTGTTGCAACCCATGAAAAGTTTGCTATGCTCACTAGGATGGAGCCCAAAGCAAAAGGATTCATGGCTATCTTCTTCTCCAAACTCTTACCTAATGTGAATTAATAATGTCTAAGAATTTGGGCACATAGCACATTATTTGTCAAACATGTAGGAATACCTGTTTCAAGAAATGTCACTACGGTTGCATAAATAAACATTTTATAGTAATTACCTGATTCTAGTAAAACATTATGGAGCATTCAAAGACTCCAAACTGCTTAGTGTGAAATTCAATTTGCTCTATCAGCACAAGAGTACAGAGTAGGAGAGATTCTCCATGCATGTTCAGTGGTTCATCACAGTCTTGTATTGCAAAGAAATCGTTGCGTCATCAGAAGCACATATTTAATCTTCAGCAGGTATATACTTGTTTGTATTTTAGACCATAATCTCTAGTCCTGTCCACAGTTGAGCTAAGGAATCCTGTTGACAGTAACTCTCTCTCTGTTAAAATCGTTGAGATGTAATTAATTATACAAGTCTCTCACATAATATATTTTATAGATACAAGTATCAGTACTAGTTTCAGTACTGGTACTGAAAATCTAGATTTTATATCTGTATGTATTTATGCATATAAAAATATTATTTCTTTTCTTGCTTCTTTCTCAGTTTTAGCAGTTCAGCTCCTATCTATGAACATTTGAAAATGGATACATGGAGTGGACATCCACAGTGGGTTATTTATTTCACACGTGGTAGATGAAATTTATTTCTGTGTTAGGATCTTCATTACCTCCTTTGGGGTTTTTTTGGAATTGGGTTTGCTGTTTGTAAATAGTAACTTGCACAAAGGCAATGCTTTGCATTATGCAGGTATGGTCAGACAAGGTGATGAGAACTGTCTTTTTAGTTTAAAACTGTTTGCTTTTTAAAAGGCACATTTCCAGGCTTTTCCATCCCTCTGAACTGTAAAGGATTTTCTTCTTTTTCCTTGGAAATGTTTGGCAGAAGATCTAGCCCACATGATTTTAACTCAGTCAAGCTGAACTGCCTTTTCCAAGCTGCCAGCTCTTAATGTAGTCAAAGGATGGTAATGTGGCTTTAATGGGTAGGAATTGGGCTGGAGCATCCAGTTTCTCTTTGTGGCTCTGGGGGAAGCCTCGTTCCCTGTGTGTGGTGTAAGCTGTTCTCTAAATACTCCACAGCCAGCGTGAGTGTGGGCCAAAGACTGGCAAAAGATTATTTGAGCTGAGATCATGTTTTAAGGAAGAAGTGGTTTGTCTGAACTGTTGCCTCTGGCTGATACTAACTGCCTTTTCATTCTGCACTGTTCTTATAGCAAAGATGTCTTTGTAAGGGTAGAGAATGCTTTAGACATCAGGAAAAGTGCTTGTCTTTTGAAGTAATTGTACCCACTTTTGGCAAGCATTTCTCAGTTTAACAGTGAAGGCAATTCTGTTGGATTTAAGGGATTGCTGTTTCAAAGAGTTATTTGTGATGCAATAACTAATACGAAAATGTAAATATGATGAAGGCCTCAAAAAGCTGTAAAATTCTCACAGGTAGTCATTGGAAGAAGATGTGAAAGTTAAAAATCTTCCTCTGTCTCTTAAAAATAAAGTTATTGGAAGCAAGACTTTTCATACCTTCAGCTTGGTTTTACTAAGTTTGTTGTTGTAACTCCTGTAACATTGTGGTATTTTTGCTGCTTGTGATGATTTAATCAGAAAAACAGGCCCAAAGGTGGTGATGGCCTATGCCTGATGTGACAGCTCTGCATAGCTAAGAGATGAGTAAGAGGAGCAAAGTTGTGCTTGAGTGGAGAAGAATAATAATTTCACAGCAGAAGGTGGAACAGTAAATGCCAGGAATTAGGTTGTTAAGTGGTACCTGTGTGGCTGGCACTCCAGAAAAGTTGGCATTTGCAGTCATATTTAATGCCATGCACTGAAACTCTAGGAGCAATTGAACCCCTCATAGGCTTCCTCCTTCACTTTGGGGGTTTTGTCATTGCTTTAATGTAATAATTGTTAATTATTAGCCAAAACTAGAGTTATTTTTTTCTTGTTTCAGTGCCCAAGTTACTAAATAAACTTGAGAAAATACCTTAATTTGTTCACTTTTGTGTCTCAGAACAGATTATTACTTGTTTCTAGTGTGCTTAAAACTAAGTCACAGCTATAGACACATGAGTGTGTCAGTTCCTGCCTTTTGGTCAAACTAATGAGATGAGGTTCTTTATAAGTTAGACTGAGTAGTCAGTTTGTTCAGTAGTGAAAATGGTCATATTTACATTGTTTTTAACTGTGTAATAATTTTTTGAACTTCATAAAATAGATTTCAGGCTATTTGAATATTAGAAATATAAATGTCTAAGAAACAGTGAAGAATACAGGCTGACAAGGGCATCAGTAAGACTGAACTGGGTGGTCTTTTCATTCTCTGTCAGTGCCCCATCTACTATCACATCCTTGTAGCATCCTATGAGAAATGTATGTGGAGAGCAAAGTGTTTTTTTTTTTAACTGTTCATGGACAATGAGAGAATCATTGCCTCTATGGAGTGGTAACATGTAACCAAATGAGAAGTGGGTAGGAGCTTGGCCAAAACAGTGAAGAGGAGTCGCCTACACTGAGATGGGGAAGGTTAGGAAAGAAGGCAGCACGGCAAGGAGTGGTGTCAGAGCTCCAAAGCTCTGAAGGGCTGCTGGAGTGGGTTTGCAATGATCAGAAAACTGTATTTGAGATGTGACAAGATTAGAACTCAATTATACCTTTATTTATGCTAGTGCATAAAAATAAGGTGCACTAAAGATGTAACTGCAGAAGGACTCTGTAACAGATACAGTCTGATACTGGTGATGCCACTGCATTTGAGCCTTCCAAAGTAGCAGGCACAGGAATGGGGCTGTCACTGGGTAGGGGACAACTGGGAGGGATGATGACAGAGCTTAGCTGTAGCCCTGTTAAGCTGGAGCCAAAAGCCAGGCATCCAAAACAACAGCAGAGATGAAAGGCAATCCCGTTTTGAGCAGGAGACTGCTTCCCCACAGAGGTAGAGGCAGCAGTTATATTTGTTTCAGTGGAAGTAATTAACAAAAGGAGCGTGCTGTGAATATAGCCTTGGACACCCTTTTTCTCTAGGAAGTTAGGGAATACTGCTAGGGGAAGTCCTCTAAATGGCTTCAGTCATGAAAAGCAAAAAAAAAAAAGAAGGCATATCTCAAGAACAGGAAAGTGCTTCAAATGATGAGACTGATTAAAGCAACTGTGATGCACTGTAAAGCCCTGGTTGTAATGATTGTGTGATTGCTTCCAACAAGAATTACTTGTCTTTGGATGTCATTCTTTTGCTATCATAATCAATTATAGAAGGAACAGGCCCAGTGTTTTTATAAATTCTGTTTTCCTTGGTGATATTTTGACATCTTTTATTTTGCTTCTATCAGATTTAGATACTATTTCTATTTGATATTTTGTATAGTATTTTAATCTACAATTTAGCTCTTACCTGTTCTTTGATAATCAGTCTCTTGGGTTAAATGTTAGGCAGGTTGCAGTTGTCGTATCAGGGCTTTTCAAGAATGCTGCTTGCATAAAAGCTCATAGTTAAACAATTTTCTTTTTATCTTCTTTTTCAAACTGAAAATTTCTGCTTTCCTTTAAAAATGATGTGTTTGCAACTCCTCTAAGTTTGGGGTACTTTTAAAATACATAGAAATATGTAAGACTGAGTAATGTAAAAATCCAGGAAATGATCGTGCTACCTTTTTATTGTTAAACTGGCTGAAGACATCTTGGGAGGGTAGCTTCATCCTAAAAGTACCTGTGCTGGTCCTCAGCCTAAGCCAGCTGAAGATGTTGCAGAGACAGAACCCCCTGTGCCCTGGTGCAGAGCATCAGTAGGGATGTACTCTGGCTCAGTGAAGGCCCCCTTGCCAAACTTTAAAAGTCAGATGCTAGGCCTATGGTTTTTTTGGTGTTTGTAGCCTTTCGTGTAGCAAACCAGGCGCAGTTCTGTCTGTGTCAAGATCTGCAGAACAGCTGAATGCAAGGTGTACTGCTCAGTCTCCTGAGAAAAGCCACCCCCAAAAGGATTCATATCAGTAGAAAAATGGGTGCTATTGTCAGTTGCTAGTTTCTCATTTGACTACTATTTGGGTGAAAAGGTACAGTGTTCATGGAGGTTACTGTGAGTGAGTGAAGAGTTGCCTCAGATGCAATTGCAGGTGGTCTTCATTGCAGAGATGTGGTCTGGGGGTAAATAGGTCTGTTCTTACAGCTATGGCATCAAAAAACCCAAACCCAACACTTTCTTATAGAGGTGCTCTGTTCTGTGTAATACCAAAGTAAACTGTGACTGTGGATTAGTGAAGGATTACTTCTTTGGCAGAATAATCTCTGAATTCTACTTCTGCTGACTGAAGCCAGCTTCAGCATAAATGCTTTAAAAGTACTTTCTTTACTGAAATCTGCTCTTTCAGTGAGTGAGGGCAGGTTGTCTTGACTCCTTTAGTCAGCGCAGGAAAGAATATTGGAAATGTTTGGGCAAATAGTGATATAAAATAGATCAGAAAGATGCAGTGCAGCAGGGACATTGGCATTGCACCTTTATGCTCCTGTTCACATCACTCCATTTTCAAAGATGAGACTGGGAAGCTGTTGGAAATGGCAGGCAGCTGCTCTAGTACCAGTTCTCATTGTCATGTTTCTCCTAAACACCAACTGGGGTGTTATGGGCTATTAATTTATGAAGTCATTTATCTCAGGGCAAGTCTGTATTTACAGAACCTAACATAAAGACAGCATATTGTAGCCTGGGACTTAAAAATGTCATTGCACATGATGCCAGGATATACAGAACAGAAACTCAGTTACATCTACACCGACACTTCCTAAAAGATTTTTTTACACTGCCTTTTGGCATTATATTCTTTTCCTGTTCACCTACAACAAAACTCTATCTTAGCTAAACAAATACGTGTTATCAAATAATAAGGTTCTTCATAATAATTGGAATGAGGATTATAGCTAGCTCTGTGCCTGGTAGAGATTAAAGGGCATACTTTTAATTCAATGGCTGTGACCACTGTAGTTTTCTAGTTGCTTCCTTTATCACTTCTTTATCTGATCTTCTTTATCTTCTTTATCCGTTACTTACCTCAGTTGTAAATCAGAGGGAGGTGCCTCCATGGTGGCACTGTGTAGTGGTGTGGCTTATTATTCACAAACAGTGCGTGCTACAGTGGTACAACTCCCTATTAGTGTGTACGTCCCAGGCCTTCCCTCCAGCACTACAACCAAAGATTCCAAAGTTCTGCCTTGTCCTACCTTTAGCTCTGTGTGTTTCTCTTCTTTTGAAGTTGTTTTGACCTTCTCCCAAGAAAAGGTCAAGCCAAGATACAGCTATTCTGAAATAATCTTTACTTAGCATTATTTCCTGGGCTCTTTGGACAGAGACCTTGTGTTCCATTTTGAGCAATCTTTTGTCTGCAATAAAACACTGAATATGTCTCTCTGTTGCTATAGAAATAATATTGCATTAAATGAAGGAACCAATGCCCTGCTGTCAACAAATCTAATCTGTTAGTCTCTAGAGCTTGAATTTCACCACTGGGAAGAAATATACACAATTCTACAAATTATTTCTGTAATTTACGCATAAACATCTTTATGCTCTGAAACTGTTAGCAGAATTTCCCAAAGTGATCGCATGGAGCTGAACAGGTTGTAATGTATATATCTATAGGTATATATATAGATATATATAGATAATATCTATCTTAACTGAACTTTTCCCTGCCCCTCTCCCCCATACATTTTCGTATTTATGGTTTGAAATTTCCAACTCTTTGCATATGAAGGTGGGGAGTGGCAGGAAAAGCAGCTTTCTCAGCCAGGTTCCCTACCTCATGGACAACAATAGTGTGCCAGGTTTATTTACAACCCTGGTTTTGTTCTTTTAAATTCAGCTCTTCCAAGTAGCATGAGATGTCATTTGCCCTGATTTTCTAGGATTAATAAAGATATTTTCCATAACTGGAAGGAGGATCCTGGTACATTAATATACCTCCTGAAACTGATCTGCTGCCCACTACTCTCTGTACCACATGCCCAAGTTACTTGAAGTCTTTGCTGCAATGACTATACACAGTTAAGCACAAGAGTTGTCGATTTTGACTTTATGCACCACATATCAAATCTCACATCTATATTTACATCTAGGCTTATTTTAAACGTGATATGAATATGTTTTTTTCACAGTGTTCTTCCAGAGCTTTAGAATTCCAGTAACAGCAGTAAGGTGGTCCTTCAGCCTATACCTGTGGGGTATGGAAAAGGAATTTAAAGCTTTGCTAATAATAGTGACTAAGGGTCAGTGTTTGTCAACATATTGATCATAGGTGAAGAAATGTGGACAAAAACCTTTTTATCTCATAGTTACACTGCTAGAGCCCCTCTAATACATTTTTATGTATAATGTACATGGGTAGTTACAAAAACCAGAAAACAATTTAAAAACACATGGTGATTGATTTTTATCAACCTGTGTGGAAATGTCGTTTATAAATCTGATTTCAGAATTCTTATAAAAATCCCATTTGGTTAAAAAATGGAGTTGTTACTTGTGAAATGGGCCTGTGTTAGAGACATGTTGTATATAATACCGGTATATGTTGTGTATTGTGGAGCAAAATACAGTTTATAAATACTCAGTTTATTCATGAATAGTGAGCATAGCAGTGGCCCCTGCTTAAAGATTGCTCTTCAGAAAATCTAAACCTTCTGTCATCATTAGAATAAAATAACTGCTTGTTGAAAAAAAATCCTTTCTAAATTTTGCTCAGCGCTTGTACCTGACTCTAGCAATTAGATAAACCTTTCTAGACAAGGCCAGGTCTCTGACAGCCAGAAGAGTAACTGTCTGGGTCGTGCATATTAGTATAAAACCAGGGGTGCAGGGAAAACCAGCTAACTCCACAATTACCTTTCTGTGAAATTAATGCCATACTCATTCTTAAAACAGACTCAGCATATAACCAAGTCGCCACAACACACTAATTATATTTTTGCTGTTAAAGTAGTTCTTGTAATGGGAAAAAAAAAAAAAAAACAACCTTAATTCCTTTGCACAGCCATAAAATATAAACCAGAAGTTAGCCCAGGTTTTGCCCCTGTGTAAAGCTGGTTACACCATTCAAGTTTGCTGCATCTGTTTTCAACAATCAGCCTGCTAAAGCTTCTGATGCAAACCACTGACCGACCATTTTGTCGCCTATGGCTTTGCTATGTATCGGTTCCTCTGCAGAGCCTTGCTTAAGGCAAGTTACTCAAAATGGCGGAGTACTTGATAAGGGAGGGAATGAAGTGGGAGGGAAGGGATTGAGTGGCATTACAGTATTAAAGTGAAGATGTATTCTAGATCCCTACATCTTAATATGGTCTTACTATGCATAGTTCCATAAGCAAAAGCTAGTAACGAGACGGAAAAGACAGCATAAAAACTAAACTGTGTTTGGTTTTTTCTGTAGGATCTCAGTGGAGAAAAGACCAAGAGCGAGATTTAAAGAATGTTCTGAAGGACACCCACCAGGACATACCACTGGTATTTGTCAGTGGAAATCATGATATTGGCAATACCCCAACAAGAGAAACAATAGAGCATTACTGCAGTAACTGGGGAGATGACTACTTCAGCTTT
Organism: Pezoporus occidentalis; assembly: GCF_034315485.1. NCBI lineage: Eukaryota > Metazoa > Chordata > Aves > Psittaciformes > Psittacidae > Pezoporus > Pezoporus occidentalis. The sequence continues at coordinate 1,382,449 of NW_026913404.1, forward strand.
TGGGTTGGAGGTGTTTTCTTTGTTGTGTTGAATTCTCAGTTGTACTTTGATTCTTCCAAGTGCCCTGAGTTGAAGCAAGCCCAGGATACGTGGCTCGGTGAGCAACTGGCTATCGCTGAACAGCAGAAATGCAAGCATATTATAGTGTTCCAGCACATCCCTCTGTTTCTGAGAAAACCTGATGAAGACCATGATTATTTCAACTTGGAAAAATCAGTTCGTCAGGAGCTAATGGAAAAGTTTCATAAAGCAGGTATTTTCTCAGACTTTCCTGGTTTTGAATTTTTGTTTCAAATTGTTAATGGCAGTGCTGCCAGACAAAATACATTTAACTTCAGTGGTACTGTTTTAAAGGAATTTTAGATACTGCTTATAAGCCTGATTGCTCCCTGTCAGAATTATCAACTGAATCTAATCGCTTTATAAAAAGTACCAAACAATATCTAAAACTTTGAGTGAAAAGTAAAAAAGTGAAAGTGAAAAATTCTTTAAGAAAAACAGCAAGGCTTCCATTTTGCAAGTATTGATAGATAAGACAACCTGAGGGTTTTTTTGCCTACAGACTGGAAGATCAGGTATTGCCAGAGGAGAAAAATACAGAATTTCTTTTACGCAAAATATGGAAACAGAATTCAGAATTACGTTGGAGGTTGTTTTCTCCCACACTGAGCCTATTTTAAACCAAGAGTGTAATGCACTCCAGATACATTCAGTGTTAAAGAGTCCTGCTCTGCTAAGATCAGTCCTTGCATATCCCATTACTAATAGGGGCCAGATCTGAGGTGAAGGGCAGATGCTAAACAGTCCATTGTGCCAAATCCCTTCGCTCTCTGTGATGACACTTGAATGCCACGCAGACAGACATGGTGTGCAGCTACTCCGCCACACTGCTCCTGTTGTTTCCTGTTAATTGCCTTCATGTTCCTGGGGTGTGCTCGTCCCTCCAGATTTTCTTCCATCGCTGCATCAGCATCATTTTCTCTGCATCTATAAGAGCATGTTATTTGGATTACTGAACAATGCAAATTGTTTATGATATTGTTCCTAATTTGCCATATAATTGTTAAGCCTTGGCTCATTCAAAACCAGCCTAATTTCCAAGCTCTGAATCTCCTGCTGTTTCCAATCAATGGGGCCAAAATTCGCAGTTATCTGAGGGCTCTCCAGGGGACTGGCATATTTGCAGATTCAAGTGCCCTTTTTTTCCCCCATAAGGAGACATGCTGAGAATGCCTCATGGTATCTTTTTAATTTTTGTGCTAGTGTTTATGTACTTATATCTAGTTATAGTTAATATAGGGAAGCATTTGAAAAGTTGGGCAGCTAAATGACTGCTTACATACTGTTGTCTAAAAACACATCCTAGTTCATGGGAGAGCTGCTTAGCAGAAGGACACTGTCAGCAAGCATTAATGTAGAAGCCAAAGCAGTTCTGTTGTAGAGTTTTCTCTCATCCCCATGGTTTACCAACATTTGGAAACACTCAGGAGTGGGAATATAATTAATCAAGAGGTAAAAGAAACTGCAAAATGTTATCAGCGTAACATTTATCATTATTACATTATCATCCCTTGAAGAAACATATTTCAGACTGATTCTCTTCATGTGTGTCCAGAGGGTTAACCAGAAGTTGGGGAAGCTTTAAATGATGGGGAAAAGGAAGAGGGATGGAAAGCCAGTGAGACAAAGATAAGTCTACAGAAGAAATTCCCAAACTCCTTTCTGTGCCAACATCCCATTTGTGCCTCCCCTCCATCATTTCCCATTGTGCCCCTCGAGCCCATCCCTAAAATGATGTTATTTATTTCCTTCACGAGTATGTTCAAACATTGATCTTCTGCTGGCTGTTTTATATAGTGAGTGAATGAATCAATAGGTGATACTCACAGTACAATAATCTAACATTTTGCTAATTAAATGAACACAGAAAGCTCAGTGTAACTCAGGCTGCTGAGAAACATCAGCTGAATCAAAGTTGGCTCAGAGTTTCCTTAGTAACGGGTGCGCTCTGTTTCCATTGTATCATTCAGTTGAAGAGCGGTCTTTGTAAGACCACAGAATGTCATCAGTGGGTTGCAAACAGGCAGTTATCATGGAAGCATAGATTCACAGATACACAATGACACCACTTACTTTCTGATTCTCTCTTGCTTTGCCAAATAACCTATTTCAGCATTTCAGACATTAAACTGGTTTTCCCACAGTTCATTTCCTACATTCTTAGGGGATTAAAACACAGAATATTGCTAATGAAATCCCAGTATACTTTGCCTTTTTTTTAATTATGACTTGCAGCTTAGAAGGCCAACCCCTTGCAGCACTTAATTTAGACATTTGATGTAACTGTTTGTCTTGGAAAAAGGAAGTCTGTCCTTCTAATGAGCCTACCAGGTTGCTGCTATTCTTCTTCCCCTGACCTGTCGCCGGTCCTTCCTTCCTTCCTTGTGCTCTCTTGCTCACTGTTTCCAACCACTATGAAGGTCTGCTTTGTAATTATGTAAAATTTCAGTATAACATGAGTGTTTGAGGAGTTAGTAGATGGGTGTCATATTCCAGTTGTTGATAACCCAGGACCAGACCTGGAATTATCCCAGTTCTTCTGTTTATATTCTGTCTAGCTTAGAGAGGGAGGGGAAAGGAAGGACAGTCTATTAATTCAGGTCTTTGCATGAACAAAGAAATTGATACAGGTGTGTGTAGGAAATAATCAGATCAGTGTGGTGGTATTGCACAGGTGCTTTAAAGTGAGGTATGCAACTTCACAAAATTATTATTTTAAATTCAGAGCCCAGATCTTCTGTAGTTACTCTCTTCTAATCACTTTGATATTACATAATGGTTTTGGTTTAAGTATTTGCTCATTACAAGCAGAGATAAAAGACTAGCTGTAGAGGCTACATCTGGTACAAAATACTGAATTACATTTCTCACATTAGAAGTGTCCTTAACAGTTGGGCTAATTAAAGATAAAATCATGTCCTTATGATAAATATTTATAAATTGGAAATCTGGCACTTGTAAATATGTATTACTACTCTGCAGAGTTAAGCCATACTTGTAAGCTGCACATCTAAGAAATCCTCCTGGCCCATTTTTTCTGTCAATGCATTATAACCAGTATTGTCCTTGAAAAAGTGATTTCAGTGACAGTGAAAATCAACTCAGTTTAGAACACAGTTTATCATTTAAGAGAAAATACATTTCTGAAAGTGTATTTGTATAACTTCTGAAAGTTTAGCCTCAGTTACCTGTCTCCTCTACTTGCAGAAGCAAAGTAGAGAAAAGACCTGTACAAAAGAACTGTGAAAGAGCTGTGAGCCCCGCTAAAGTTACCCAGCTCTGCTGTGTGAAATGCATAGTCACCTTTGAAGAATCTGATAGTGCTGATATAGATAAGTTTGTTCATAGCTTTGTAGGAAAAATAAAGTAGTAATAGTGGTCTAGCCAAAACTCTGGGCTGCATGTCATATCTCTCTAATAAGCAGAAGTGATAAATCAGGTTTTAAATTAAGGCATTTATGTAACAGGAAACATAATCTTTCTGACATATCCCATTCCAGTATAATTTTCTTAGGGTGTTAAAGGATTTTTTTTTCAATGACCAGAAAAGTGTGGGTCTTCTTATGCTAGAGACAATCTTTAAGAGACTTTCTGCCTAACATACTGAAATTGTTACTTAACACAATGTACTAGTAAATGTTTCTTCATGATCCTAATGAGCTAAAATGTTTAAACAAATGTCTGACCTTGTTTAAGAGCTCTGTTGAATAAAACCTAGATTAACAGCTACTTTTCCACCAACAAGGTTGTTTCAATGTGAAATGACAAGTATAGGTGGTCTATCTAGGTGAGGGATTATGCGTCCAAGAGAGAATCGCTGGGTAAGAGACACAAAATATGGAACAAAATTCACTGCAGTCTCCAGCTTTTCTTTTTAATTCAAAAGATCATTTAAATGTCTTCAAAGCAGTTTTTCAGATGTGCTTAAAAACACTTAATTTGCACATACAGGGAAAAATAGCAACCCAACTATTAAATGGCATATTTTTTCATTCCATTTGTGAGTGTAGGTGCTGTAACTTCTAACACCTTTACTCATTAAAAGACTGTGATACCTACATTCTCCTCTTAGAAATCTTATGACAGGAGAGTAGTATTAAAGGGAGCAGCAGCTTTCTGAACATCCACAGCTAAGATATATTTGAGTACAAAATTAAAGCATGGAGTGCTGAAAGCTGTTTCTAAAATTTACCAGACAACATATGCTATGTGTCATGAATTTGTCATGTAATCAAGGTTGACAGGGGAGTAATATTTTCTTCCTGCCATTGGGACCTTGATTTTTGCAAAGGCCAGATACCAAGTGAGTAATCTCATGGCTTGCTTATGTGTTGCTTTGTCAGTATTTAAGGTAATTTTAATCTAAATACTCTCAAGTTCAGTGATTTAGATCAGCCTCTTTCAACCTTGAAATGATGCACTTATGGTACAGGCAGTGACCAAATTTGGTATCTTCTATGTCACTGTGTAAGAACAGGTTTTAAGACTGCTCCCCAGGTAATGTAATGTAATCTAGTATGTAGATACACATTTATTTATTTCAGAGATTCAGCAAGTACAAGATGCATTTATTTAATATAATCTGTAATGACATTAAATAGTATTTTTTTCTTTGATAAATTTTTTAAATCTGTTTTATCCACTGGACTGTAGTTTTCCTTGATAAAAACTTCTTTGTGATCCTACAAGTTTGCAGGATCATGTTTGCAAACAACAGTGCATGAGATGTTTTTATTAAGATTCTTACAGTGCTATGCACTGTAAATTCCAATTACTCTGTTCTGTTTCATTCACACAACTGATGAAGAAGGTAGCATAACACAGAGCTTCTAAAGGGCTATTATTTAAGTTTGACTGAAGAGGTTAGGAAATGCAGGGTGTTGATCCTGACACCAGTAAGGCTTTCCTTCTACTGGAGCTCTGTTGGTGGGAATGATTGGGTTTTTTTGGAGAACAGGGTCTGAGAAATGCTTGAGCACTGAGCAGTTCTGTTAACAGTGCGGTGACTGATGCTTTCACATCTGTTTGCTGCTCCAACACCTGAGTGGCAGATGGGGTGATGTGAGAACTCACAAATTGCAATGAGATAAAATCAATTCTATGCCACAGGAGAGATTTTGTTTACAAAGACTACTAAATATTATCATTTGCTTTGTAGCACTGGAGTCTTGAAGAGATGATGTACACTACCTGCCCAGGGGAGAAAAATGGTACAGGGAAGCTGAAAGAGCATCATTTTGGAGTGCAAAGTTGTTCTGAGTGTAATACCTGTGTATTACTGTTGAACCAACCATGCTGTTCGGCACTTCAGAAAGCAGCTGTATGCTGCAAGAGGAAGGAAACGAAGAAAAAGAAGTTCATGCCTGATACTCCGGGGGAGGCATTCAAGATCAGTTTATCCATGTGACTTAAATGGTTTTATTTGCCAGAAACATTGCCTTTTAAAAAATACTTATCTACACATACATGTGTGTGGTGTGCACACACGTCTCGTAGCATTTCCTTGTGCCTGGATACTGCTTTTGTTCTCCTACCTATTAAAACTCTGAAAGGGTACTGGAGTGTTGGGAACACTCAGGTTTTTCACTCTGTACGATTTCACTTCTTTACAAAACTGCCTCTCCACCTGTTTGCTTGTTCTGGCTCTACTGCTGCTCCTTTCTAGCTCCTGCAGTTTTGGGGACAAATACATGTAAGATTAGCTCTTGCTAGCATATCCTCTTTCTTCAGTCTTGAGCAAGTGAAGCGGTGGCTTTTAGATAATCACAGTTCTAATTTAAAACAAATTTAATCATTAAACTTGAACAGCTAACGTAAAAGCAGTAACTAGGCCAGAATGACAATCCCTATACCCAGTCTCATGCCTCTCCTACTAGCCAAACCATTGTGAAGAGCACAAGCACAGGGGGGGAGTTTCAAGTTTCACAGCTTTGGGAAGAAATACCTCCTTTTGTTTGCTGTGAGCTTCACCTGTAGTCTGTGTGGAGAGCCATACACCTGTAAATGAAATGCAGTGAACACTGATTCATGTCTGCAGTTCCTGTAAAAAACAGTTAATTAATCAGCACTTAAAGGGGGATAAGCTGGACCATGTGATAGATTTCATTGTTCAGTCAGAACCGCTTTTTTTTCCAAAATTCTCTACAGAGTGCATGGGGAGAGAAGCAAGGTCTGTACTGTACCCATTACATATTTATTGTATCATTCATGCTGCATTAATTTAGCCTTTTTGTTCTCTTACAGTCTCATTTGCTTTTCCTGAGAAAAGCATTTATTTAATTGAGGGCTCAGTCTAAATAAAGCATGCTACTGATTGCCTCTGCTGATTATTCCAGGCATTCTCTTCCTAATTTGGAAAATCTGCTGCTTTTCTTTGGTTTATTTTTATATTTGTAAATTTTTTCCTCTGTATTTTTACACTGTCCATAGTGCTGGATTGAGCAGTTTGATTTCCAACTGAGACTAGGCCAGTCACAGTTTGGACACAGCAAACCTGCCTCAAAATGGGGTTTTGGGCAGTAGGAGCTAGAGCTGGAAAACAGCTTCTTCTGACTCAGGGAGTTTTGGAAGCAAGCAATGGAAGTGAGTGTTATTCTAGAAACTGCAGTCAGACACCTCGAATTTAAGCTTGTTCAAGTCTGAATTCCAGCCCAGTGTCATCTGATTGTGTGAGAATTGTTTTCTAGGTGGATGTGTCCTTATGAAGTTATTTTTAGTATTTCAGGGTAAATGTGGGTGCATTATTTTCCATCATGTTTTAACCTATTTGGATTTCTGTAAACACTGCAACTAGATTTCCTTTGAGACTGGGGCTCAGTCTGTATGTCTTGAATTAAACTGGCAAACATCATGGTTTTTCAGGTATTAGGAGAACATACGTTTCACAAAATCAGGAATATACCTGTTGTCTGTTTAATAAAACAAAAGATGCCTTGGCTGATATTTCACATTTAAAATGGAGACATAAACTACTCCTTAAACAGAAAGGCCAAAATGCTGTGGTTGTGAAAGGTGTGGTTGTCTATCCATCCACATAGAGAAGGCAAGCCACAGGCCCCTCTCTCTCCTGCCCCAGATGGAGCTGAAAAAGTGCCCAGCATTCCATATCCTTGCATTTTTCTACACCTCAGAACACAAGAGCAGTAGAGTAGCAAGTTGGGATTATGGGCCTGCAGCTGTACAATAAGCTAAGGCTGGGAGGTAATCACTCTCAGGGGAATTATCCATGAGACCCAGCTAAATGTCTTCGTTCTCTTACAGTACAATTATGTCGAAATCATGCTGACCCTTTTCCCTGGTGTTGCAGAACTGTTGCTCAGAAGGGTTTCTCTAGTGATGAACTGCAATTTGTGGGAAGAAGATGCTGCACTTTCAGAATTCTGTAAAATAACCTTTGCTTCATACTGCTAGCAGACAACCTGCCTTCTGCATGATATTCACTATGCAGTTTCTTTTCAGGTAATGAACTATTTTCTCATCTGATTATTGTTAGGAATAAAACCAACAGCATGCTAACACCAGTGGGGTAGCCAAAGTTTTCTTTCAGATTTTTTTTCAGTATCATGAAGCCTGAAAAAGGTGGTGAATATTTCATATAGGACTCAGCCTCTTTCAGAACGTTTTTCTGTTTTGGAGTGTTGGAAAACTCAAGTGCTGTGAGATGGTCATCATTACAAAGAATGATCTCTTTTAAATGAGACCTACTGCAGGCTGTGAGGATGGGATGGTTGTATACATGCAGCTGCTCCTAAGCCTGGCTGGCCTGGTCATCCCTTTCTGTGCCAGTCTTTTCCATAGAATCATAGAATAGTTAGGGTTGGAAAGGACCTTAAGATCTTCTAGTTCCAACCTCCCTGCCATGGGACACCTCACACTAAACCATGTCACCATCTGAAGCAAATCTCAGATGCTTGTTTAACTCTCCCTTTTAGGCCAGTACAGTTTAGCAGTATCCGTTACACTACCTCTGTAAGAAAACCTCTTTTTAGTAGTGTGCTGTTTTGGTTCACAAAGCATGAAGAGAGAACCAAGACAAAATGGGAAGTGCCAGTAAAAATTGTCCATCTTACCAGAGCTGTTAAACTGAGGAAGATGCAAATCATTATGATCTGGCAGAGGTCTTGTGATGACTTAATTTGGTGAGCTGGCTTTAGACTGCAGACACTAGAAATAAAGGAGAGGGGAAGAAGTCTTCAGAAGTGTTTCTGAATTTTCTGTCGAGAAATCATTGTGGTAGAAACCATGAGCAAAGGGTTCATACCTTGGTTTTGACTTGGAAAAGGGTATCCAACTTAAAACATGATTCTTGTTTGAAGTGTTTTGAGAAGTGAGTTGACCTTTGAAAATTCATCTTGTGAAAGAACATGAAGATAGCATCTAGGGTAGCATGCTGAATTACGTGAGCTATTAATTACCCTCCTCAGCACTTTACCTCTTGACTTGACAAAGCCAGTGTGTAGCCTTACAGTCTGAAGTGACATAATGCAGTGTGTGAATTAGCATAAAACCAAAGTACTTATTTCATGGTGAAGCTAATGAAGAGTCTAAGGTTTATCAACATATGTAAGTATTAGAGCTCTTTAGGTGACTCTTGAACAATCCATGTTTTGGTTGGTTGTTATGGTCATGAATTATTTATGCTAAATAGGCTGTGTTAAGATCATGGAATTTGTACCAAGATAGGTATTTAATTCATTAGCATAAATGCATTATTCTACAGGGAAAAAGAGTTATGATCAGCTCTTTGGAAACAGTAAATCTTTTTATCGTTTGCGGTCAGCTTTGTCAGATTAGAACTGAAAAGGACTTTTTGTGCTTGGTCAGAAAATGATGGTAAATTGTATGCCAGGAGGACATCTTTGGCTTACTAAAATCAGAATCAATTCCTGTATTTAACCTTTTTTTTACCAATTGATTGATTCTGAAAGCTCGTGCTTGGTATACAGGCATGAATTTTGTTGGGTTTAGGTGTTTTTGCGATCCAAGTGCAGTTTTAGAACAGCCAGAGGAAGACCTGGTGCTATCCTGAGACTCTGGCTTCTGGTCCTGCTCTGATCAAAAATGAATTTGGCAGTTTAGGCCTTTCTGACCTGACACCAGCAGATGATGATCACAGAGACAGTGTGTGAGGTTTGTGTTACATCTTTTAAACAGTAACTGTCTGCACAGTTTTTTACTTCATTCTGATTTTAATCCTTTTTTTTCCTTTGTTTTAATTGGAAATCCATTAGGTATGAATAGTGTTTTGCAGTAATGGATCCTGCGTTTTTGGTTAATGGATACTGTGAAGCCTGCAGTCACGTTTAAATTCAAATCAGTGTGTATTTCACAACAAACGAACTAATGAATGCTTGTGAAGGTGCCACCCTTTGGACATGTATTTTCACAGTAGCTTTTTAGTGTTTCATGCAGCTTTCATGTCAAAGCTTTTCCCAACTGCTATTTCAGAAACCAGGCATTAAGCACAAATCACTGCTCTACATTTTTTTTGTGGTGGGAAGAGACTGTACCTTTTTGTGGATAGCTGGATGGGTTGAACTGACTTGAGGGTACCTTAAAGCCAGCTATAAAGTGAGGCCTGCCAGGACACTGCTCTTTCCGCACAGAGTTTAAAGGGGGGGTGTGCAGTGAGGTTGCTGGCAACTTGACAGCATTACTTCAGAAAAACATCTGAAATGAATAAATTAAATTTGAGTGCACACATCTCTAAGATTCTTTTTATGTTTCAGATCAAAAGCAAGAGCAAAGTAAATTGCTTGCTTGTCATCTTAGTATTGTGGCATTGACTTGTTCAGATTTCCTTCTTATGCTAGCTAACAAAAGTGAGTGGAATACAGTTGAGTGAACAAAAAAGTGCTAGTGAAGAAAAAACATCAGTTAGACTTCTGTTAATACACAGCATTGACCTGTTTGTTTCTTTGTTCAAGATGTAACACACTGTTACACAGCAATAGCAAGAATTAATACTAGCACTGAGTACCTGAAACCTGATGTCTGGGCAAAATTTTTTCCAGGAGGTATCTAAAGCAGATACTAAATTCTAGCAGAGGCTGGTGCTGAGCAGCTAGACCTGCATGGGTATTTGAGCACTGAACACCTGCCTAGTGTAATTAGGATCTGAATGACAATACATATGTTAAAAGGGGGAATTTGGATAAACAGTACCCATAAACACCAGATTGTTTAGGCAGAATCTGCCTCCCATAGCCAACTGGAGATAAAAGAGGTTCTAAATCACATTCTCTGTGGTCTCCTATTTGCACTGCTTACTTCAGCTCCATACCAAAATACCTTCTTGAGTGTAGGCAGTTAGCAGATGTGAAATGTAATTGTGGTAAAGTTGCACTCTTTGCCTAGGAAGAGAAAAAGCTGCATGATTCACAGGCCAGACTTTGTACCTGGTGTCTGTCTGCTGTCTGAGATGGGTTTCTCAAGTACTTCCCTTGAATTCTCAGGCAAGGGTAGGTTTTGGTTTTCTATAGTTTTTATAGCATAACTAAAGTTGCTTTATTACTTTTGTCCCCCTGCCCTTCTAATTAGATTAATTAACATAAACTGTATGTTGGGATTTGGTTTACATATATGACGACACAAAGGCTTCTGTTCTTTTAATTCCAAAGGTTAAACTCTCTGAATGGTGAGAAGATAGATAAAAGATGGCAAGCATTTATCTTTCTTACAAAGCACTATTTACCTTACTAAAAGCATGTCACATGGCTTTACATGTCACTATGGTTTTATGATTGTTACTTTTTCCTAACTTTTTTGCTTAACTGTGGAAAAAGTGGAAAATATTGAAAAGTACTTGTTCCTGTAGTAGCACCATCCCTTACTGGAAGCTGCTAAGGATATTTTATGGACCCAGCTGATGCAGTAATCAAGCAGGTGAAACACCAGGTGTCCAGATGTTCAGTCCTTGATCCTTCATTTAGCTTCTACTTAATGCTGTGGGGAAGGAATGCTGTGTGCCCAAGAGTAGCACCTACAACACTGCTGAAGGCCATTGATTATAGGTTAAGTGCATGAAGGACAGGAAAGTGCCACAAGAATGGATCCATTATAGGCAGCTCTAAGCTGAAGGCAAACAAGTATCATTAAGCTTATTGTGCCTTATGTCCTCCCAAACTCCCCACAAATGCCTTAACTCAGAGGCTGCAGTAAGCAGCCTCATCTACTCAGCATCTTCTACATCAGGACTTGCTCTTTTAACAACAATGCTACAAGGCAAGAGGGGTCCCACTTTAACAAGTAGAAGACATGTAAAGGTGCCACAGTGTTCAGTTTTGCTCTCAGTATTAGGAAGCAAGAGAAGAGAATGCCCAGCCAGCCCATAAACAGCTCCAAATGTCATTGCAGAAAGGTTGGGGGGTGGAGGAGGCAAGGTCAGCCTCTGGTTTGGATAGGTGTGCATGTTGGAGTATTGTGTACATTTCTGGTGTCCCCAACATAAGAAGGCTGTGGAGCTGTTGGAGGAAGTCAGAGGAGGCCACAAGGATGATAAAGGGGCTGGAGCACCTCCTGTATGAAGACAGGCTGAGGAAGTTGAGGCTGTTCAGCCTGGAGAAGGGGTTTGTGGAAGCCTCATAGCAGCCTTCCAGTATCTGAAGGGGGCCTACAAGGATGCTGGAGAGAGATTCTTCATTAGGGACTGTAGTGATAGACCAGGGGGTAATGGGTTCAAACACGAACAGGGGAAGTTTGGATTAAAGTTCTTCCCTGTGGGGGTGCTGAGGCACTGGAATGGGTTGCCCAAAGAAGCTGTGAATGCTCCATCCCTGGCAGTGCTCAAGATCAGGTTGGACAGACTCTTGGGTGACATGGTCTAGTGAAAGGTGTACCTGCCCATGGCAGGGGGTTTGAACTAGATGATCTTAAAGTCCCTTCCAGCCCAAACCATTCTGTGTTTCTATGATTCTGCTGCTTGACTTGCTTAAGTATGTCACGCTAGTCACGGTAATAAGCTGCAGCATGGTGGGAGTTGCAAAATGGCTGCTCGCTCTCAGACTGACAGTCTTTATAGTATGATTTTAAGGACCCAAATAATATCTAGTAAGTACAGAATATCTGTAAAGAGCCTGTTACATCACAGGACTTTTATATTCTTACTCTGCCTTTTGAGGTATTCTGATTGGGTTTCTCCCAACCAGAAAGCAACTCAAAGATAGGTTCCTGCAGCTGAGTCAGAGCAAGCTCTCAGAGCTGTTATGATGACTTCCTTACAGGTGTAACTCTACACCAGAGAGATGAGCAGGTTACACTGAGCAAGAGAATTAGGTCTGATAAACTAAAATAGAGTAACAGACAAGTTTTAGCCGACAGTGACTAGTTGACTAGTATTCAACATAAAGGTAACTTCATTCTGTCTTCCACCTTGAGACATCTGCTATTAGAGAAGGGTTCAGATTTTGAAATATGAAAGCCCATGTAGCTTTCACCAGGCACACAGCAGAGTAATTTATATTCTGCTTTCCAAGCTGCTTAATTTTTAACTATACTTTGAGCCTATTTTACGTATATCAGTCTTGAAATCACTTCTGTAGAAGCAAAGGATTGATGTAGCCAACTCTGTTAAGACATGCTTACCTATGCTTTTTTTCATTTAATCACTGTGAAAGAGGCCTAAATCTGCTGCAGAAAGAAAAAAAGTGGAGTTTGTTTCTGGCTAGAGAAAGAAGGATTTACTTGTGAAGCTGTCATGTGTTCCTAACCACAGCTCTCTGCCTTTAAATTGCTTCTGCTCTTTTCCAGAATTTCTGCTTTCTGAAGGCAAAATGAGTTGTTGCTGCTGGGATTTTTTATGTCATTTAAGGTTATAGTATCTATCTCACAAATTACAACATTCTCTGGCCTACCACTTGAACAGGGCTAAGCATGTGTTACCTTTCGTGTTAAGGTAGATTGCTGGAATATATGAAAAACAGCAAATGAAGTTTGGTGTTGTCATCACAGTGTCCATTCCTGTGTGTCTGTATATGTAATGATAAAAAGAGTGGTGGGAAAGGTCGTTATCAATGCTGCGTATTTAAGGACAGCTTTTAGGCTGGGGTGGTAAGCCAGACCTTTGCTGTGTGCAAGGAGCACCTCACATTGCCCTTAGCAGCTGGCATGTGTCCCCAGCAGCTGGCATGTGTCCCTATATGTGCTGAGCTTTACTCTTCAGTGCTGTCCTCCTCAGGAAGAGGCATGTTTTTAGACCTCTGCTTGTTAGCTTATTGACAACAGAAACACAAATGATGTACAGCAAGGTACAGTATCTGCTGGCACCTAGTCGTAGTTGTCAGGAATACTTACTGTGGGTTTTGAGTCACTTCATATTAATTATTTTTAGCTGCTTTATGTAGAACCATCCAAGTGTCATTATGGTTAAGGAGCACACAACCTGTTGCATTTTAATAAACAAATTACACCTAAATCCTTGAAGTGTGTTTGAAAACTTTTGAATTTTCATTCATAACACCATAAATCAACAGTAGATCTAAACACCTGCAACAATATAAAATCAATTTATATGCTTTGCACTTGATGATAAACAACAAAATTCCTAGTCTTTTCAGCCATCTGGTCCAGTAATTTTTCTGTTTCACAACAGTATAAAATAGCATTTGATGCAGCCTCAGGAAGCTGTAACAGTCTGAAATCCAAGGATCTTGGACTGAGCATGCCAAAAATTTATCCCCAAACCTGTTTGTAGAATTAGCTATTTATACTAACGCCACATTTTCATTCAAAATAAAATATGCATCATCTTAAATTAGCAGCAAAGCTGATGAATTTTTTTTTTGCCGAACCACAGATGCTGTTGAGGGTGATGCTCAGCTGTCTCTGTCACCAGTGCACAGAGTGGCTAAATGGTGAAGGATGCTGGTGTAACTGGAAATGAAATGCTTGTCTATGACAGCATGTTTTAGGGGGGAGCTAGGTTCTCACCTCTGTTGTTAATGGTTTTCCAAACCTTGACAGGAAAGATAAGTACTTAGCATCAAAATTTCTTTTTCTTTACATTCTTGACTCATGAGACTAAACAAGGTTTCATTGTTTTGTAGTACTAAAACATTTTATTAAAAATTATAAAACATCAAACGGGGAGGGGAAAATAAGCGATTTGGTAGCATGAATTTGACCTGTAATGACAATCAGAAGGGCTCAGGTAGTGATTACAGCTTGTATCCATTGATTTTTTTATGTTTGCAATGCAGAAGAAACAAAAAGGAGAAACTGCCGGTTTAGAGTTGAGGATGACGCCATTTCATTTAATCTTAAATTGTTTCCAAATCTCTGCAAAAAACCCATAGCTCCTGAGGAGCTATGGCAGGATTGTAGACCTCATGGCAGGAGATTGTACTCTCATGGCAGGAGAGCAGACCTGTCATATGGATTATCTTTAGAAGGTGGTCAGAATCAGCATTTGCAAGCCTAATTATTTTTTTCTTTTTAAATACCATATTCTGGGAAAGAATGGTTGGACTTTCTTTAAACATTCTCTTAACTGATCAGTTAGACCATGATTCAGCCAAGGATTTCAAAGTACATTATAAAGCCTTAACCATGAAGTATTTTTGTCCTCTCTACCTGCTGCTGTTTGGCATTCAGCTTTCCTTCTACTGCTGATAAAGCTTGGGTGATGCTTGTATGTGACCCATCCAGAATTTTTCGATGTTAGCATATTGTTGACTCCTGCACCAGACCAAATGTATTTTTCAAAGTTTATAATGGACTGATTTTTCTTACTCAGAACAGTCCAAAATCTAAATAGTCTATTTAAAAATAAGTCATTAAAAATACAGAAGAAATCAGAACACACCTGCCCTGTTTGTACCCCATACTAGGTAAATGTTCCTGCATGTCATTACCAAGCCTGACACCTCTTGCAGGTGGTCAGCCTTTCCTTTTCTGCTGCTCTTGTCTTTCTTCCCCTCTTATTATTCTCAACCTCTTATTCAGTTTCTTTGATGTACCTGGCTCTGTTCTGCCTGCGGTAACCTCCCACTGTTTTTGAGGAAAGATGATAAATTATCTTCTCAATATTTATTCTTTTCATTTGTCTTACCTTTTTTTCTGCTCCTTCCCACTCCCCACCCCCCACCCCCCACCCTTTTTTTTAAGGCCACTGACCTTGGATAAACAGATTTAAGCTTTCCTTAGGGATTTTTCTCCATGTTAATTGACAAATACAGCTCCACAATCCTTGGCTTTCAACTCATGTTTCGGTACCATCATCCTTTAAGCAGTTATCTATTACTGAATGTTTTTTTCTGGTTTTAATCAGCTTCCTCTAGAATGTTCCTTCTTTCCAGTCAAAGAAGTAGCAAGACAACAAAGACACCTTGCAGTAAAAAAAGAAGAAATCAGAGTCCAGTAACCCTAGAAAGAGCTACTGGAGCAGAGTAAAGGTTTTACTCACTATTTATCATGTATTACTATTGGAATTATTTACTGTTGTTTACTGTTAATGATTTCTTTAAAGTACAAGTTGAGGTAAGTGGTTTATTTCTAATTTTATGCTTTCTGGACCATTAAAGACTGAAGGTAAACAAGACACCTGTAGCTGTACTTGCTATGGAACCTTCCCCACAAGCCCAGCAGCTGTGTAAGCCTCAGCATATACCCTCAGCAGTGTCTTGTACTGGAAACACATTTTACACATGCAGCTACTAACTAAATGCTCTTTCTTTTCTGCTTTTTTTGTTAAACAGGCGTTAAAGCTGTATTTTCTGGACATTACCACAGGAATGCTGGAGGGTCCTACAAAGGACTGGAAATGGTGGTTTCATCAGCAATAGGATGTCAACTGGGAGAAGATACTCATGGGCTTCGAGTGGTGGTTGTCACAGATGAGAAGATTGCTCACCGATACTACAGTTTAGATGAACTGAGCAGTCAAGGCATAGAGCAAGAGCTGCTGGCTATGCTTGCTGAGCACAATTAGGCTGTGTCCAATTATGTGGGTTTTTTTCCATGTTAGACAAATAGAAACTGTTTCAGAAAGTTTCTGCAAGCTGAAGAGAGATATTTCTGACCGTGCACCAGAACAGCATTCCATTTATTATCATCCTCAATAGAAAGGTTTCTCTTTCAGAAATGAGACCTATGAGGAATAGGGAAGAATAGCAGAACTGGTGCAGTAATGTATCATTGAAAAGAACAGTTCTCAAAACTTTGCTCTTAGATAAGACTTTCTTGTCAGAGAGAAGGTGTACCAGAGAGTGACAGCCGTAGCTTCTAGATAACCCTTAACTCAAGTGTTTCTTAGTTTTAAAATCAATAAATTTATTCATTTCTGTTATGCTCTGGACAATATAAATGGGGCATTTTTTTTCACTCTGTCAAAACAAATGTCAACCACCAGGCTTTTAGCAACCTTCATACCAGATCTTGTTGCCTAGACATTATATTTTCTCCTATTTCCCATAGGTTATTTCTTAGCTGTTGAGAGCCAGCAGCAACAGGAGAGCAGATGTATTCTGTTCTGCAGTCACAGCTTGGGTTTCCATTATAACCTGGGTTTACATAATGGAAAGTTTATAAATGAAGCTAATGAAGATGCCATTGACAGAAACTAAACATGGAACAACTATTTTTCTTTTGAAATGTAACTACCAATCAAACAGCTACACTGTTCTTGCTATAGCTTCCCAAGTTGGAATAGTTGGAATATTCTGTACTGAATACTGTTATCAGAAGTTACTTTGTTGAATCATAGACAGGGGGAGAGCTCTAATCTCCAAATGCAGTTTAAGAGTGCCTTGCTGAAATATGATACAATATTAAAGTTGAAAACCCCAAAACTATATTTTCTTCACTGGAATAAGTCTTCTTTAAAAATAAGTTAGATAAAAGAAGTTTATGTGCTGCAATCTGCCTATATTTTTAGCAAGTATATCTGATTTACTTACTGTTAAATTGAAAAAAAGTCTTCATGTAATTAAAACATTATAACCTGATTTTATTTTTTAAGTATTTAGTTGAACACATTATAATCCATACCACAGGTTTTCTAGACATAGAGATTTCACAGCTTTAGCACCTGAAGAAGGAAAACCAGAAGCAATACTGGCTGAAAAAGTAATGCGTTATGTTTGGTTTACATATACTGACATACAACATGTTCACTAGAGAACATTACGGATACTTAAATATGGGAAGAGAGATGAAATGCTGTGCTGAAGGGTCAGCTTTATTACATTTTAGACACATCAGTTTATCTAGGAGGCTTCTTCAGTCTTGGTATGTGGTACTCATGAGATTCTGCAATGACCGCTGTAGCATTTCTTTGCCCCAGTGAACCAGCTATGCCTGAAGATGAATGACTCCCAGCCCATTCCAGTGACCTAAGCACAGGTAATGTTTGCTTCAGAAAGAAAAGGATTTTGCTTTTATTCTCCACCTGGTTTTGCTTAGTTAAATATTTTCACAGTCTCATTTTCAAGGGAACAGCTGGGGAACATGAAGTAAAATCTAAGGCCTGATAACTTTGAAACAGGACAAGGGACCTAAGCACCCAAGAACACTTTCATTGGAAGTTAAGCACCCATTAGTTCAGATACGGGGTTTAAAAATCTCTGTACCTAGATACCTTTTAAGCCACGGACTATTACTAAAATTTGGTCTTACATAGTTGGAAGGTGTTTAGTAATCACAGCTAAATAACAGTGCCAAGACTAAGGGGATGCTAGTGGAGAGGGAAGAACAGTCTATGACTTAAATCTTTTCAAGTCGCTTCACTTTGTATGGCTGAAGAAGTTCAGCAGGAGGATAGTCTGAGCATGGGACATTCTCTG
The DNA here is from genome assembly GCF_034315485.1 of Pezoporus occidentalis. NCBI lineage: Eukaryota > Metazoa > Chordata > Aves > Psittaciformes > Psittacidae > Pezoporus > Pezoporus occidentalis. The sequence continues at coordinate 1,400,286 of NW_026913404.1, forward strand.
TTCTGGCATAATATGGTAAAGCTGAATGGAAGAAAAGTTTAAAGAGTTTTTTTTTTTATTTTTAATATACTTGTTTATTACTGGATGTAATTTTAACTGGCTGTATATATGGAGCTTGGGAGATGGAAGCATAAATTCAGGAGAAAGTCTTTCCACCAATCTGAACATGCTAATAGTAGTGGTGTATAGGGTTCTAAAATTTATTTTTCAAAGTTACACAAAATAAATATGGGTTTAATTCTTATTTGTAATATTTTTTCCCATTTTTCAAGTGTCAGTTCACCATAAGAACTTTTGTCATGAAAATATCACTTAAGTACAAAGCTAAAGTTCAATTAAAAAAAGAAAGGTTTCTTTATATCCCAAAAATCTTCCTTTATTTTAGTGATTTCTGAGAATATCTTGTTATGTTCATGTGTAAACATATTACCAGATTTGTCTTCAGTTTGAAGTTTTATAAGGCAGTCAAGTTGGGCTACTGTTGTTTATGAAATGCTGCTTTGGGGGATTTTGGGAGCTAACAACAGCGCTATGTTGTTATGTAGTCTCTTGCTTAGGTTCCTCTCCTGCCTGTTGTGAGGACAGGTAATCAATAAGCAGCATATCGTCTACTGGACTAGATGGTGAAGTAGATAAATACTTTAAGAAAAATATTCTTAAAGACTTGATGACAACTGAGTAACTTCACAGGAGGAAGAAAAATATTCTCTGAGTTTTATATGTGAAACATGGAGACATTTATTTTGGTTCTCCCCTTGCAAGGTTCCAAAAGGAAGAAGATTAAAACACCGGAGGTGTGCAGGTTGTGTGTAATCATTACTTTACTCTGTAGCCTGGCTGCCATTCTGATGAACATAAAGTTGGCTGAATTGAGGGAACAGCCTCTCTAGTCCCTCCCTATTGAGCCCATGCCTCATTCCAGTGAATTAAGAATTCCCTGCACTAGTCTGAAATAGGAAGGAGCATCCTGCATTTCATTAGTTGTTCATTTTGCCATTGCCTTGGTTTGACAAATGTGGTGTAAGCACACAAATTAAAAATTTTTGGCATCCTAAAATCTGTGAGAATGGGAAAATCAATAAAAACTGTTTCTCTTGCAATGCATGTTTTCTTAAAACATCTCTTTTGAATGACAACTCAGAACTTCCACCCAGTATTCTTATTCCTATGAGGCAGAAGCATCATAACCCAGATGACAACACAGCCTCATTTCTATAGCTCAGTCATGGGAAGGATTTTAACTGTAGTGTGTTGCTGGACTTGACTGTATGAACCAGAGTTACAAAAATAAAACAGGAGTGTGCTTTTGTACCAGCATAAATGACAGATTTTGTTTGATCACTGTTCTTAGCATAATTAGCTGATTTAGAATTAATACCAATACCTTAGCTAATTTGAAATAGCAGAGCTCCTTGGGGTCACAGTGCCCCATCATGTTTATGTAAAGAAAAATTATTCATATTATGTTAAATTTGGATACAATCCACTATTAGAGACAGTGGTATTTAAAACAATAGAAATCTTTTGATGTTGAGGATGTTATTTTTGTATCTCCAGCAGGGCTGGTAATTGTAACACTGTCAGCCTGGGACCGACTTTAAAGCAAGATGTCACTAAAAGTTCAAACCGTGGATGTAATGGGAGTGAATGTGTCTTCAGACATTTCTGTGGGCTTAAGGGGTCAGGCGGGGAGGAAAAATAAATCAAATTACCACAATTCATTTTGGTTTCCTGAAGGCAGCTAAAGGCTGAGGTAACTACTGAATGTGGAAGACTTGTATTAGAACACCAGAGCAACATGTGCAAGTAACCAAACACAGCCTGTGCAAGTAACCAGATGCTATGTACTTAAGTGCAGTCTGAGGTGGAAACTTAGGAACAGCAGGCAAATCATTGAAAAAAAAAAAAGCTTTTGAGATCAATCTTGGTTCATGTAAGCAACAAATTTAAGAACACACAAATCTTTCCAAAGGTCATTAAGCCTTGAATACCTCTGCCTGCACACTGCTTGCCTTTCATTCATGTGGGTCCAGCATCTCATAATTGCAAGTTTTAGCAGACTTTTTTGATACATCTACAGTATTCGGCTTCTGGAGATTACAGCCAGAAGATGCATGCTTGATGTCTTGTTAAAACTTGATTGTACCTCATCTTGAGAAGTAAAGTCTCTCCAGTCATCCTTGTTTGCAGACCAAGTGTTTTGTGTTCCCGCTGCTTCAACGACTGCTTTCTTCCCTCAGCACAGCAACTTGTTTTCTAGTGTCTGGTTTTCCCAGACATTACCCTTTAATTCTGCCACGAGACCAAATAATTCCAGACACACCTAACATAAGCAAATACACAAAGCATTAAAGACTAAACATTTCATTGCTTTAAAATGCACAGTTCCTCCATCTATGCATGCCATTGTACAAGCCGCTGCAGGGTCACACTTCATTGTTTCAGCTAACATTAATGCTGGGAATAAGCTGCTTTCCTTAATGTTCTCATTAAGCTCCTTTGCAACTACAATTTGAACACAGTGATATCCTTTAAAGAAAGGAAACATTTACACACACATTACTTACCAGAAAGCTTGCCAAGCAAACCCTAACGTTACCTATTAATTCATGATAAACAGTCATCATGTAGGAATTCTGGTTTGCATTAAAAAAGTGTAAAGAGGGAGCTTCCAGGGCACTAATATTCTGCAGTTACCAGGAACTTCTTTCTCTTCCCACTCTATGGTGACATGGAATCATAGAATCATAGACCAGTTACGGTTGGACAGGACCTTAAGATCATCCAGTTCCAAGCCCTCTGGCATGGGCAGGGACACATCACACTGAACCATCTCACCCAAGGCTCTGTCCAACAGAGCCATGTGCTTTAGGCTGCCAGCATGTCTCCGTTGCCATGAACCAACAAATATAACGAATACCAAAATAACACCCATCAGAGGGGCAAATTTCTCAAGCAAATACAAGCCATCTACTGAAAAGAGAGCTAGTACGAGAAACCTTTTCACGGCCAGGCATGTGAGGTCCAAGATGTGATTCTGTCACCACAGCTCCAGTCACCAGAAGAAAGCAGCCACGTGGCAGCTTCCACATCAACCAGTTTATTCCAGTTGCAGCCTGAACGGACAGTGGATGCTGCCAGCATCACACAGCTAGCAGCAGACTTACAAGAAGGAGGGCTTCAATGATGAAAGAAAGAATTGCAAGGCTGTTTTGGAAATGTTTATTAGACCATCTGGATTTTTGACAATTTCCTCTTAGTAGGGAGCAAGGTCTCATGAGTAGTTTGCATCCATTCTAATCCCATCCTCCTCAACATAAAGGGGGCTTATTAATTGTTTTTTTACTCAGTCATCTGAAGATTAGGCTATTCAAATCTGATCAATGCAGGCACTGTGTTCTTGGACACACTTTTATGAGAAGATGCTCTGTAAAAAAATCACAAAAATAAAACAAAAAATAGCGAAAACATATTAGCTCAAAGTATTAAATTAGCCTCCAGTCCAAATGAAATCCAGCCTGAGGCAGCAGATACAGAACGGGGAGAAAAATATTCCAACAACACCCATGGAACTAAGTCAACACAAATCCAAAGCTCTTCAGGCAATACAAAACCCACCCAGCACTTGTCTTAAGAACAGAAAGAAAAACCCCAAAACTCACAATGCAGACAGCCAATTTTTTCTAACAGATATTTTCATTTGTTTCTCTGGAAGTAATTTCCTCCATTAGCACTTTATCAAATGCAAGTAGTTTAGTGCATTTCTACTAATAAACAGCTTTTTATTTTTCCTCTAGGAGACCCATTAAAGCCTCAACCTATTTAAAATTATAGCGGGTTTAATGTCACTTTTGGGTACTCAGCAATTGAAACATCCATCTTCCAAATAAATCCCCATCTTCCCTGACACCATAGAATCATAGAATAGTTAGGGTTGGAAAGGACCTTAAGATCGTCAAGTTCCAACCCCACTGCCATGGGCAGGGACACCTCACACTAAACCATGCCACCCAAGGCTCTGTCCAACCTGGCCTTCAACACCACCAGGGATGGAGCATTCACAACCTCCCTGGGCAACCCATTCCAGTGCCTCACCACCCTTACAGTAAAGAATTTCTTCCTTTATCCAATCTAAACTTCCCCTGTTTAAGTTTTAACCCGTTACCCCTTGTCCTATCACTACAGTCCCTAATGAAGAGTCCCTCCCCAGCATCCCTATAGGCCCCCTTCAGATACTGGAAGGCTGCTATGAGGTCTCCACGCAGCCTTCTCTTCTCCAGGCTGAACAGCCCCAGTTTTCGCAGCCTGTCTTCATAACGGGAGGTGCTCCAGTTCCCTGATCATCCTCGTGGCCTCCTCTGGACTTGTTCCAACAGTTCCATGTCCTTTTTATGTTGAGGACACCAGAACTGCACACAGTACTCCAGGTGAGGTCTCACGAGAGCAGAGTAGAGGGGCAGGATCACCTCCTTCAACCTGCTGGTCACGCTCCTTTTGATGCAGCCCAGGATACGGTTGGCTTTCTGGGCTGCAAGCGCACACTGAAGCCGGCTCATGTTCATTTTCTCATCAACCAACACCCCCAAGTCCTTCTCCGCAGGGCTGCTCTGAATCTCTTCTCTGCCCAACCTGTAGCTGTGCCTGGGATTGCTCCGATCCAGGTGTAGGACCTTGCACTTGGCATGGTTAAACTTCATGAGGTTGGCATCAGCCCACCTCACAAGCGTGTCAAGGTCCCTCTGGATGGCATTCCTTCCCTCCAGCGTATCAACCGAACCACACAGCTTGGTGCCATCGGCAAACTTGCTGAGGGCGCACTCAATCCCACTGTCCATGTCAGTAATGAAGATGTTGAACAAGACCGGTCCCAACACCGATCCCTGAGGGACACCATTCGTTACTGGTCTCCAGCTGGACATTGAGCCATTGACCACAACTCTTTGTGTGCGGCCATCCAGCCAGTTCTTTATCCACCGAGTGGTCCATCCATCAAATTGATGTCTCTCCAATTTAGAGACAAGGATGTCGTGTGGGACAGTGTCAAACGCTTTACACAAGTCCAGGTAGATGACATCAACTGCTCTACCCCTGTCCGTCAGTTCCGTAGCCCCATCATAGAAGGCCACCAAGTTGGTCAGGCAGGATTTCCCCTCAGTGAAGCCATGCTGGCTGTCACCAAGCACCTTGTTGATTTTCATGTGCCTTAGCATGCCTTCCAGGAGAATCTGCTCCAAGATTTTGCCAGGCACAGAGGTGAGACTGACTGGTCTGTAATTCCCCGGGTCATCCATTTTCCCCTTCTTGAAAATGGGGGTTGTATTTCCCTTTTTCCAGTCATCGGGAACTTCACTTGACTTCAACTGACAAGCAGTGAGGAAGGAGATGGGGCCACCTTGATTTACTTCAGCTGTGTAAAAGCTGTTGTTCCAGTCTGGATAACTAGATTCCTTCCTGTAGCTGGAGATGATAGATAACTCCAGCAGGTTGTTCATCTTACTCTGCAACTGATGTGTAAGGTAGATGGACTGATTTGCCCCTGAAGGTGCCTTGACTGATTACTGCTATAATCTAGGTGATTTTCTTGACAAGATTCCTAACCTTTATGCGAGGTTAGGCTAAACCCAGAGGAGGCAATGTCTTCTTCTATCCTACTCTGCAAAGGTGGAAGGCCAAGAGGTGGCCTAGAAGCCATTGGGCATTGGAAGAGCTTACACTTGGATTTTCCAAATAACAAAAATCCTTTTTTTTTGTGAGTAATCTGCCTAATTTGGGACTAGCCATGCTCTGTGTGTCAGGAGAAGCATTTAATAAACAAAAGAACTGGTTGCATAACAGTGTTACAGCTGCTTACAATTTGTGAAGGGTTGTGGGACAGGTTTTTTAATGTGCGATTTATGCTTTTACAACTATAAACTTCTACTTGAGGTCAAATCTTAGACATTTAATGTGTCTGTAACATTTACTTTAAACTTCTTCCTCCAGTTGTTGCTCTGAATACTACCCATAGCTTGTATTATCACGATACACCAAAATAAGAGAAAACTTAGGCCTACTGCAAGTTACAACATAAGCTGTGTTGACCACTATTGTCATCTCTCCCTGACCCCTGGTCCTTTGTTTTTTGACTAAAAAGCACATTTAGGAATATGATGACTGTAAAACAGCACAAGATTAATAATTCTCATTCATTTTATTTTACCATAGTCCCATACAGAAGGTGAAGCGCACATTATCAAAACTGAATTCCAGCAGTAACTGGGATTGCTGCACTCATTCAGTGAATCTCAGCATACCCTGTTCAGCCTGCAGATTTCTACATTCTTCTTCAAGGTGGTTTACAATACAATACCATCAAAACCAGGGGTAAGGAATATCATTTTCAAGAGAAATACTATTGTCACATGTACAGCACCTCAATGTGGTGATGATTAGAGCTTCAGTCACTTTCCCAAGAAAAAGAGGAGAGACAGAAAGAATGGAGAACGCTGCCTGTTACTGTGACCCAATTTGAGAGCTGAAGTAGAGCAATTATTGTGTAGAGAACAGCATTCCTTTCACTGTGTAGCAATTCAACCCAGACAATAAAAGCATATTTAAAATTCAATTGATTTAAAACATAAATGCTGCCAATCTCCCTAATCAAAGGACTTTTCTTCTTCCCTTCATTTGGTACGCTGCCACAATAGGATAACAGAGAAGAAATACTTTATGAAGTGTATTTCTGAGCCCTGTTTTTAATAGAATTTTGTTTGCTGTGGGTAAATACAGGACGTAGTGTTTTATATGTGGGTCATTTTAAATTAATTTTACTGCCTGCACTTTTTATATAAATCAGTTTGCATTAAAATCAGACTTCAAGACAAAGTAAGGATTTTACAAAACCAAACATGGACACATATCAAAGGGATGAGTCTAAACAGATCAAGAGAGTGATGTGACTATGTTAAAATTCACCTCGCAATAAGCTTTTCAGTGCAAGGACGTACAAATGTATTTGTTTCACTGCTTTTCTTATCTGTGCATTCGGCCATATAGAAGTTTCCTATTTTTTTTTCTAGAAAAGCAGCTCATAGTGATAGACTGTTTCTAAGCTCTCTATTATCAATGCAGATATCTAATACTTCTCCTTATCCTCCTCAGAAATAATGCAATCCCAATTTATTTCTCATTAAAGATTCATTGTACCACTAATCAGCTAAAGGTATTTTACTTGAAGTCTCTGACGTTTATTTTTAAGTCTTCAACATTTTAATTGCTTTGCTTTGCCCTTGGGTTCCTAGAAATTAAATACAAACACAAAACTTCCTATGGAAGTAAAATATAAGCCATGAAATTTCTGCACTGTCAGACAACATTATTTCACTTCAAATTTAAGCTTTTACATTTATTACTCACTATTTGTACTCAATTCTCTCTTCCTCACTCCTCTCCTCTTCCTTTAAAGCACCAAAGTAAATAATTCTTCCTCTTATTCACTTCAACTATTCATTGCTTCAGGACATTTACCTAGTTTCTAGCTTTTGAGCGTGCTTCTACTCCCCTCTGTCCTACAATACATGCTCTGGGAAGCAAATCCAGTTGCACAGGCCATAAGGGCAGCAGATATGCCCTGTCTAATCAAGGTCTCGGCCCTTGAAACACTTACCTGCTATAACGCACAGATATGATCTAATTCATTGCGGGAGAAGGGCACTAAATTATTTAAGGCCCTTTTTATTTTTCTTACACATATTCATCAGTAAAATGTCTTGCTGCTATTTTATGTTTTGCAGATGTAGAATGTGTATTCATTACAGATTTGTTATAGAAGGGTATTACTTAACTCTTACACTGAGGTATTTCAAGTGATAGTATCCCTGAATGAACTTGCTGCTATTGAGAAGTGTCAGCTGTACAGAACATTGGCACTGCAGACTGCAGGATCTGTGATCCAGGAGCATTATTTCAATGTTTCCCACAATGTTAGAAGGCAAAAGCCACTTAACTTTGGGACAGTGACTGTAGTCAAGGTCTTAGAAATCTCACAGTTACAGGAAGATCTGCTGATTAGCATCCCCAGTTTTAATTAAATCTGGTGTAGATACTGCCCTTGGGGACTGAAGCATAGCAAAGATACTGTTCTGAAAGTAGGACACAGCCTGACAGAGCCTTAGCAGCAAAAGGCAAAGTCAAGACAGACTCAGAGACCTGACAGAGGTTGAGGCTGCAGCTCAAATTACATCAAATCTCACTTAACCATGGCTGTGGTGGGAGGATAGAGGTTGACCTCATTTTTAAAGTAGTTACTAGCCAATACTGGAATTAGTTGACTCCTTTAGCTGCAGCAACTGATTGTTCAATCCAAGTATTTCGTTGCTGTAAAATAGTCTTCTTACAATGGGAAGACCCCCATTTCTCCTGGGGAGAGAATCCTTTGCAACACTATGGATAACTTCTCTCATCTTCCAGGGGCTTTCATTTTCTGCCTTAAAAATGGGCAAAAAAATAGAGCTGCACACACACATTCAGTGCAAACTTCCCTCTATCAGGTACAGTGTAAAAATTCTAACTCGCCTCCCCACACAGCTCACTGGTGGCTTCTTACCATTTCAACTACCACCACACAAAGGATATTTAATTATTCCTCCCATTAACTCTGAATCCATGACATTTTAAAAGTGAGGTCTGTTAGTGAGAGATCAAACTGATGCTCAGCATTTTTCAGCACAATATTAAAAATGACATGTCATAGTTTACTCACTGTACTAGTGTTAGTACACATTCATGATAGACTTTTGAGATCCACAGACTAACTGGTGAGTATTATTGCTTAATACAAAATAATAAATATATTTAAAGGGAATGATTTGGCAAATATGATCAATTTTTAATTTTAATTGATCTTTAATGTATTTTAAGACAAAAAATCTCTCCTTACCCCCAAACCTACAGAAGATGTCTAGAACTGTATCCCAGTGAGGAAAAAAGTTCTGGAAGTGGCAATGAGTATACAAATCCTCAATGTGATACTTGTTGCTAAGGTTTATTTCTTATCTTCTGAACTTACAGCTTTATAGGCTGAAAGAAAAGTTTGCAATTTTCTTTTTAAGTTCTTCACATAAATTTAACAAGCAGAAGATGAATTGTTGCAATTTACTTTGATCTCATACCTGTTTCTAGACTGTCTCAATACACTGTCTTATAGCTTTCTTCTCAGATGTTTATCTCTTTCCCTTCCTTATATCAATGCTAATGGCAAGCTTTAGAGGAGATACTCCATTGCAAGAACTTTCTAGACTGGTAAGGAATGTATTAGTAGAAAGTATTCTAAACATTTAAGCAAAAATCCAAAACTTGATGCATTTTTTCATTATTTTGACTGCATGGATAAATGCCAGTCGCATCCTTATTATTCTGCACTGACTTGTCAGCCCATCTGTGGCTATAATATGAGCTGTCTTCTCTGTAGAAAAATACTGGAGTAGCCTGATACATTACCAAGGGTGTAGGAAAGAGTTCTCCTAAACAAATCATAATGACCTGCTTTCTTGAAAAAAGTAGGCAAGTGTTTGCCAGGTGAGGGGAAAATCAGGCTTCGTTGTGAAATCTCAGTTAGCAAGGTCAAGCTAAAACACAAAAAGACCCCACATTTGAAATCTGCCTTATTTAACAATGAAAAACTAGGGAATGCAGAGCATATCTATCAGTATCATTTACTTCTCAGCTGGCAAACATAAGACAAACTTTCTCTTTTCACAGAATCACGGAACCCCAGACAGGTTTGGGGTGGAGCGAACCTTAAAGCCCATCCAGTTCCAACCCCCTGCCATGGGCAGGGACACCTTCCACCAGACCAGGTTGCTCCAAGCCCCATCCAACCTGGCCTTGAACACTGCCAGGGATGGGGCAGCCACAGCTTCTCTGGGCACCCTGTGCCAGCGCCTCAGCACCCTCACAGGGAAGAGCTTCTGCCTGATATCTAACCTGAACCTCCACTGTTTAAATTTGAGCCTGTTACCCCTGTTCTATCACTACAATCCTTGAAGAGGCTACAGTCAGTGATGAAGAGTCTTGAAAGTTTATGCTCATATTTGACTCATTACTTTAATGTTACCAGAAAACTAAATTATGTCCAGTGTTTTCACTGCAGGAACTTAACAGGGCCTAACCTGCATGTAGGATGTCTCATAGTATGAGACACTGAAACATTACAGAGGGAACAGGGTAAACTGAGTTTCCAGGAAGCTCTTGTGAATACAGTCAGATTGTGTCAGCTTAGGTTCAACATAATTATTTTAAATTAACACCTCTGCCCAGAATCAGGGGAATTACCCAGCCAGCTCCTCACATTCAGAGGCTTAAGAAAGAGAAAAGAGAAAAGATAGATAGACTGAGTTGGGGTTCTTTTGACACACACTGAACTTTCTTGACCTAACTCTCCCTGAATACCAGTCCCATGACAGCAGGTACTATTGAGTATTCAGCTGCATTGCACCTTTATATCACCTCAGCCCTGAGTAGTTAATATTTCAGTGATAAGTACTGAACAAGACATGTGCCTAATGCATTTTAATGCACTTAGAAGTCATGATAAAAATAACCATTTATCAAAGAAAGCTTTTTAGTAAAAAAGCCGTATGAGTTTGAATAGTCTTACAGTCTTTGCAAAGTAGAACCAAGTTTCACTCAAAGTAGGACTCTAAAAGCCTTCAGAAACATTATTCAAAAACATTTTGATGTGCTGAAATTGCTAGCCACTTTCAAATTGACATCAAAGAAGGAGGAAATTAAAATCTTAGTAATCCTCCAGAATATCCCAGTTTGATTATCTGACCTGGTATCAAACTGTTTGGATAGATTGCATTCAGAAGTGTCAGCCTGTCATCATCTCTGCTCCTGGACATTAGATTTCACTCAGTACAGTGTAAAAGCAACAAAGATTTCACAACAGTACAGTGTAAAAGCAACAGTACAGTGTAAAAGCAACAAAGATACTGAGAAAATTTAGTATCTAATATTTAGCATCAACCAGGAGACGTGGAATAGAATATATTTCCTTACCCTCCTTGTATATTAGGACACTACTACACTGAACTAAGGCTAATAAAACGATATGTGAATATTTTATTGAACACATTCATTTCATAATCTGCTTTGGACAAATGGCTGAATAAGTTACTTGCAGTATCTTGCAAAGAGAGTAATACTATTTCACTTCAGAACAAGGGTAATACATCCTTCAAATAATCATATTTGAATGGTGGCTGATGGTGGCAGATGCAGGTGGTGGATTCCCCATACCTGGAGACACTCAAGGCCAGGCTGGATGTGGTTCCGGACAACTTGATCTAGTTGAAGATGCAGGGGGGGTCAGACTGGATGAGCTTTGAAGGTCTCTTCCAACCCAAACTATTCTATGATTCTATGATATTGTGAATTTTGTGGTGTCAACTACTTCACCCAAGCATTTTCACCTACAATCAGTCAAAAACAAGACTGCTTCCTTGAGTGACATAGTACCTGGTGACATAACCCTACAGTTATGTCACTAGTTACCACCATTAGCCAAGATCTTCCAAAATACTTTGTTTGGCTGACAAGCAGCTAAGATGCAAACTTTTCTTAAGAGAAGGAGCCATTGAACCCAGGACAAAGATGCAAAATTTTCTAGTTCTAAGGTGAAAGCAGTGTGTGTGTGTCCTGGTTCAGCAGCAGCAGTCATTTTTCTCCTTCTTAGTAGCTGGTGCAGTGCTGTGTTTTTGACTTTCAGCTCAGGAACAGCGCTGATAACACCGATGTTTTTAGTTACTGTTCAGTAATGTTTAGTCTGACCAAGGACTTTGTGAGCCTCATGCTCTGCCAGGGAGGAGGGGAAGCTGGGAGGAAGCAGAGACAGGACACCTGACCCAAACTACCCAAAGAGGTATTCCATACCACAGCATGTCATGCCCAGGATATAAACTGGGGGGAGTCACCCAGAAGGGCGAGATCACTGCACGGTCGGGCTGGGTAATGGTCTGTGGGTGGTGAGCGGTTGTATTCTCTTCCCTTGTTATTTCCCTTATCATTATTATTATTGGTGGTAGCAGCAGTGGTTTGTGTTATACCTTAGTTACTGGACTGCTCTTATCTCAGCCATGGGAGTTACATTCTTTCAGGCCTCCTCTCCATCCCTCTGGGAGCAGGGAGTGGAAGGTGGGGGAGTGAGTGAGCGGCTGTGTGGTTCTGAGTTACTGGCTGGGCTTAAACCACGACAGTGAGCAAGGCTGGGAAATTGATTCCTCAGTCTTTGTATACCTCTTTTGAAGTTTTCACCTACAATACTATTCAGTGGCAGTCAGGAAAATAAGGAATGGCCACCTCAAAGCCAAGAATGAGAGTAAGGCTTTCTTATGTGAACTACAGAACAGTGATAAAAGGCAAGTAACTTTATCCCTTATGAAGGAGATATATATGTACACGTCTACGGGGGTATGATATAATAGGCATCACATGGTGGGATGGCTCCTATGACTGGAGTGTTGGAATGGAAGGTTACAGGTTCTTTAGGAAAGACAGGCCTGGCAGGCGGGGAGGGGGAGTTGCCCTTTATGTTAGGGATAGGCTGGAGGGTATGGAACTCTGTCTGGGGACAGGTGAGCAGTCAGCAGAGTTTGTGTGTCAGTGTTAAAGGGAATATAGCTATGGGAGACATTACTGTGGGGATCTGTTACAGACCGCCTGATCAAGGAGAACCTGTGGATGAAGCACTCCATAGACAGATAGGAAAAGCCTCACGCTCACAGGCCGTTGTTCTCATGGGTGACTTCAACCAGCCTGACATCTGTTGGAAGGACGGTACGGCCCGGCACAAGCAATCCAGGAGGTTCCTCGATTGTGTGGAAGACAACTTCCTTCTGCAAGTAATAGAGGAGCCGACAAGGAGAGGTGCCATGCTTGATCTCGTGCTCACCAACAGGGAGGGGCTTGTTGGAAATGTGACTCTCCAGGGTAGCCTTGGATACAGCGATCACGAGGTGCTCGAATTTGAGATCCTCAGGACAGTGAGAAGAGCGTGCAGCAAGCTCACTGCCCTGGACTTCAAAAGAGCAGGCTTTGGCCTCTTCAGGAACCTGCTTCGGAAGGTTCCATGGGATACAGCCCTAGAGGGCAGAGGGGCCCAAGACTGTTGGTTGATATTCAAGGATCACCTGCTGCAAGCTCAGGAATGCTGCATCCCAACCAGAAGGAAGTGCAGCAGGAGGGCCAGGAGACCTCCTTGGATGGATAAGGAGCTCCTGAGGAAAATTCAAATGAAAAAAGAGGCTTATAATAAGTGGAAGCAAGGACAGGTGGCATGGGAAGAGTACAGGGATGTTGTCTGGGAAGCTAGGGACCAGGTTAGGAAAGCTAAGGCCCAGTTAGAATTAAACTTGGCTAGGGATGTGAAAGATAACAGGAAGGGATTCTATGGGCGCATTGCAAATAAAAGACCGACTAAGGACAATGTGGGCCCTCTCTGGAAGCTCTCAGGAGAACTGGCTACACAGGATTTGGAGAAGGCTGAGGTTCTGAATGACTTCTTTGCCTCGGTCTTCACTGGCAAAGGCTCTGACCAAACCACCCAAGTCTTGGAAGGCAGATGCAGGGACTGTGAGAATGAAGACCTTGCGTCCACTGTAGGAGAGGAACTGGTTCGAGACCATCTTAAAAATCTGAATGTGCACAAGTCCGTGGGTCCTGATGAGATCCATCCCCAGGTCCTGAAGGAGCTGGCAAATGAAGTTACGAAGCCGCTGGCCATCTTATTTCAGAAATCCTGGCAGTCAGGTGAAGTTCCCGGTGACTGGAAAAAGGGAAATACAACCCCCATTTTCAAGAAGGGAAAAATGGATGACCCGGGGAATTACAGACCAGTCAGTCTCACCACTGTGCCTGGCAAAATCTTGGAGCAGATTCTCCTGGAAGGCATGCTAAGGCACATGAAAATCAACAAGGTGCTTGGTGACAGCCAGCATGGCTTCACTAAGGGGAAATCCTGCTTGACCAACTTGGTGGCCTTCTATGATGGGGCTACGGAACTGATGGACAGGGGTAGAGCAGTTGATGTCATCTACCTGGACTTGTGTAAAGCGTTTGACACTGTCCCACACGACATCCTTGTCTCTAAATTGGAGAGACATCAATTTGATGGATGGACCACTCGGTGGATAAAGAACTGGCTGGATGGCCGCACACAAAGAGTTGTGGTCAATGGCTCAATGTCCAGCTGGAGACCAGTAACGAATGGTGTCCCTCAGGGATCGGTGTTGGGACCGGTCTTGTTCAACATCTTTGTCGCTGACATGGACAGTGGGATTGAGTGCGCCCTCAGCAAGTTTGCCGATGGCACCAAGCTGTGTGGTTCGGTTGATATGCTGGAGGGAAGGAATGCCATCCAGAGGGACCTTGACACGCTTGTGAGGTGGGCTGATGCCAACCTCATGAAGTTTAACCATGCCAAGTGCAAGGTCCTACACCTGGGTCGGAGCAATCCCAGGCACAGCTACAGGTTGGGCAGAGAAGAGATTCAGAGCAGCCCTGTGGAGAAGGACTTGGGGGTGTTGGTTGATGAGAAAATGAACATGAGCCGGCTTCAGTGTGCGCTTGCAGCCCAGAAAGCCAACCGTATCCTGGGCTGCATCAAAAGGAGCGTGACCAGCAGGTTGAAGGAGGTGATCCTGCCCCTCTACTCTGCTCTTGTGAGACCTCACCTGGAGTACTGTGTGCAGTTCTGGTGTCCTCAACATTAAAAGGACATGGAACTGCTGGAACAAGTCTAGAGAAGGGCCATGAGGATGATCAGGGGCTGGAGCACCTCCCGTATGAAGACAGGCTGAGGAAGTTGGGGCTGTTCAGCCTGGAGAAGGGAAGGCTGTGTGGAGACCTCATAGCAGCCTTCCAGTATCTGAAGGGGGCCTATAGGGATGCTGGGGAGGGACTCTTCATTAGGAACTGTAGTGACAGGACAAGGGGTAATGAGTTAAAACTTAAACAGGGGAAGTTTAGATTGGATAAAAGGAGGAATTTCTTATACTGTGAGGGTGGTGAGGCACTGGAATGGGTTGCCCAGGGAGGTTGTGAATGTTCCATCCCTGGTGGTGTTGAAGGCCAGGTTGGACAGAGCCTTGGGTGGGAGGTGGGAGGTGTACCTTCTCATGGCAGGGGGGTTGGAACTTGATGTCCAACCCCAACTATTCTATGATTCTATGTTTAGATATTGTTTCCCATTGCCCTGTGCTCAGCTGGGATAGTTACCTTCTCTACTTAGTAGCTGGTATAGTGCTGTGTTTTGGATTTAGGATGAGAATAATAATGTTGATAACACACTGATGTTTCAGTTCCTGCTAAGCAGGGCTTACACTAGGTCAAGGACTTGCAGCTTTTCATGCTGCCTAGCAAGTAGGCCAGAGGGGCATGAGGAGCTGGGAGGGGACACAGCCAGTACGGCTTATCCCAAGGGATATCCCATGCCTATGGTGCTGTGCTGAACAGTAAAACTAAGGAGAATTGGCTGGGGGTGGTGGATGCTGCTCAAGGACTTGCCAGGCATCAGTCAGTGGGTGGTGAGCAGCTGCATCGTGCATCACTTGTTTTGTGTATTCTTCTATCGTTGTTATTATTTTCCCTTCCTTTTCAGTCCTACTAAATTGTCCGTATCTCAGCACATGAGTTTTACCTCTTTTCTGATTCTCTCCTTCATCCCACAGGGGGGAGGGAAGCAAAGGGCTGGGTGGTGTTCCCCTGCCTGCCCAGTTAAACACAACACCTATACATCCTTTCTACCTTTCCTGTGGAGCTATTATAAAGGACAGCAATATCCTTTCTGTGTATTTATGTATATATGTCTGGTTAGTAAATCAGACTGTTGAGCTTTTCCTAAAAGCTCTTGTACCTACCCTAAAGGAAAACTAGCCCATGTTTTGAATCCTCTAAAGTTCTGGTGTGTTTTCTATTAAAGGTCACTGAAAACAGCATCCACATGAGGTTAGATACAAAGGCATAAATTTGAAATTTATATTTGATTACGAAGGCCTCTGAATGCTGAACAAGTTTGGAAGTTTCTAATTAGCTGTCAATGATCTCATAACCTGCCATATTCAGTAGATGCATAATTAGAACTGCCTCACATCTTTACACATAAATTATGCTGTGTGCTAACAAAGAGAAACTCCCAGTGAGGTATGCTTTAGATTGTAGAGTTGCTTTCATCATATACCTTTGACTTCTCGACGGCATGTTTTCCACTTGCTGCTTAATGATAAGGGTAATAGAAAGCAAGAAAGCAAAATACTGCTTTGGGAAACCAAATACACTGCAGATTACCATACCTTCTTCTGCTTAAAGCAGAGCAGATGATTAGTTTGGTTCACAGGCTTACAATACTTCTTCCCAAAGACAAAAAAGTCCCTGCCTTTCAAGAGCAGTCCATGGCTGAAGTCAATCATCTGGTTGGACTGTTAGGTTGGACTGTGAGAATTATGACTGCCACACCAGCACAGAACATGCTCTGGAGATTTCTTTTGGAATTGTATAAATGTATGCAAATGGAGGAAGAAAGCATGAGGAAAAGCCCTTCCCATATACTTATGTTCAATATGCTTTTTTTCCTAAACATAGCAGTGTCTGCTTTAAGACAAAAAGCCTCTTCAGCACTGCCAGCTAGCACAACATACACCAGAGACATCTCTACCAGCTATCATACTCTGAATGATCTTTGCAAAAAGGCCCAGCTGAAAGCCTCCACACTACAATTGATGAAACTTGTCAATGAGGTGCAAATTGCAGAAATCTTTACAAAGCTCTATTCAACATCTGTCTCAAGAAAAGTAGATCTGATAATTCACCTCCAGCAGATAGCAATTTTCGTAAACATTTCCTTTTCTTTCCATTCCAGGTATTAGAATACAACTAAAGAAACCTGGATGATTGAGTTGTGGAACAAAAGCATTTGTTCAAAAGACTGAAACCCACAGTCAAAACAAGGCACAGATTTTTAAAGCAACAGGAATTATTAACATTTTTCTGTTGCAGGGTACGTCCCAATCACACACAGAATTGTACATGTTTTGTTCCTATTTAAGAAAACCTATTTTTCACCACAACTGTGTATGCAAGCATTTCTTTTTGTGCCAATAGCAAATGTACTCTCAGTCTCCCTGCAAGGCTATTCAGCTGTAGGCTGATGAAAGAAAAGGCAGCACCTCTGGAGGGTAGTGTGTATGTATGGTTTCAGAAAGCACAGTGGAATTATTTCGTAGAATCATAGAATCGTAGAACAGTTTGGATTGGAAAGGACCTTAAGATCATCTAGTTCCAATCGCTATCCATGGGCAGGGACACCTCATCCTGGACCACACTGGAGAAAGATTTTCACCAAAATCTCTTCGAGTTCTGTGTTTATCAGAGTATTTATCGAAGATACAAACATTCCACCCTCACATTCAGACCTCTACATCTTTTACCTATTGGAAGATTTTGGAGGACCACTGGTAGAAGACTGTTTCCTATCTCAGCAAAAATGTGATTTGCCAAGCATTTTTTACAACAATTTTTAAAATTTGCATGACCAATGTTTTTTTTTCTTCATTTTATTTCAGTAAATAACTGAGCAGGTTTTCAGTTTGCTGAACATCAGGTACCCCTACTAGTTTCTGTCATTCCACCCCATTTAATTTTTGTAGTCAAAGCAGAACTTTTCGGGGAGAAGTCTCAGAAAATGATGTTATCCAACATGAAAACCTGAGCTGCTGAGCTACATCCTCACACAACTGCCAACCTCAGCCACACCTGAAAACCTTTTGTAGGCTCAGTGTTCTGCTGTAAATACCAGAAGAGCTGCACAGTGTCAGAATAATGCCTTTTAAGATGGTCCACAACTACAATAACCAAGTAATGCTTTCGAGCAATGGAACAGGAATGAAAGTGATTAACTGCAGGTTATTTTGTTGGCTGACTACAAATTTTGTTAGCTTTTGTCCTACAATATAGTATCTCCAATTCTTTAAGATTGGTTATTTTTACATTGCAAGGAGAGCGAAGAAAATGTCTGTGTACATTCTGGAAAGCAAAGGTGGCACTTCTGAAAGCAAATACTGGCATTGAGATTAAGTGTTTCAAAACTATTTACACATTTCTGCTTTCACATACCCATCTTCAGATATTGTGGCTTTCAGTTGAAGAGACTGACCTGCAATACCACGGAGTTCACTGAGAATTACAGGGCAAGAACTTGGAAAAGTAATTTGGGCAACCATCCATTAGGATGAAACTAATCAGTGCCCTTCAAATAGCTTCCTCCTTTGTATATACAAGAACTATCAGAAGTGGATATGAAGAAAAAGCAGCCTAATGGATGCAACAGAACACAATCTGGAAGTTCACTTGCAATCCAGTTTAAAGACTGCTTATGATCGTAACTAAGTTGCAGAATTCCTGGGAATTCTTACTGCTTTGAATTCTGGGAAACTGAGGCCTTGTTTTGGTATTATCTCACTGATTTGAACTATACTTTAAATAATGACAATTTTTCTTGGCTTCTTGGAGACTAAAATCAACCTGGGTTACTTCCTTTGACATAACAATTACATGAAACAGATTAATGTGCCCAAATGAACTTGTTTCAGACACACTAATAAATTTGTTAGATTCTACTTGCCTATGCTAGATCATCATCCAACTAACTATGCTTCTACAGTGTTCCTCATTGATTGAAACCTCTTTTATACCAATCAATGTACACTTTTTTCTTTTGTAAAATACAAATGAAATATATGTTATTTTTAGAGTCTGCTCAAGTTTTCACACCAACGGTGGTTGCAAATACAGTAAGAGCATAATACTATATGTTAAACTTTCTATGCAACACATTAAACCCTAGTATCCTGTGGAGACATAATCACATTATAGCTCTAAGCACATTTAATGCTTCTATTTATCAACGTGTTGGAGAAAAGGAAGCAACCTTAGCTCATCAACATCGTTTCATATTCATATACCAGCTAGAGAACTAAGTCACGTGGGGACTGGTGATACTGTCCTTCACATTGCTGTTCAGTAACTCATATGCATATGTAAGTAAAGAGTTTGCCAGTAATTTCATTCTGCTGAATTTATCACAAACAAACAAAAACCAAGCAAACAAAAATCCTAGGACTTTCAGGCTCCAAGAGTCATATTCCTGTCCATTATAAATGATGATAAAACTTTGATTCCAGACTCACATACTCTGTGACATGCCCTTCAGTAGGCAAGGGATTGTAAGGGCTAACAATTACCAAGGAAAGGTTTTATGAAAGCCCTTCAGCAGGTGGAGCATAAGTGCTCAGGATTGTGTCTTCCCATGGTCTAGCAGTAAGGGATAAAGCAGCAGGTGAATGCCAATAATATGCTTTGTTAAACAGCTACTGGACTGGGAAGCCCCTGAAAAAGCTGAATTAACATGAATGAAAGCCAGCCCAATGTGCCACAATTGTTGAGACCTGTATGAAGGACTGTGTCTATTGTGTGTCCTCTTTGGACCTCTATGAACTGTTCATGATATGTTAATGAGCTCAGAAACATTAATGTGCAAGTACAGAAGTATTCTGGAGGCAACAGAACATACCCTAATATTCCTACAAAATGACCATAAAATGCTTACTTGTGCATATACTTATCTGCAAAGATATCAGAAACATGACTTCACTTTGTCACACACAGGCAAGCACTGAAATAGAGAGCATTTTATTTTGAAAGGGACCTCTGAAGGTCATCTGTCCAAACCCTGCTCAAAGCATGCACTTAGGCTGAAAGAAGCATATAACCTCTTCTTCCCTTGACACCCAGCATAAAATATTAATGAAAAATAAAGCCTTATTTTGGCACCCTCTGATTGCAGCCCTACTTACTGTGCCATTTTTGTTAAAGAAAACACAGTGATATTAAAAGGCTCACTGAACTGCTTTCATGGTCTGGGTTGCCACTTGCTTATTGGTCTTCAAGTTAGCAAACTGGAACAAAACGTCACGCAACCAACAGAAGTCCTGACATTTACAACAACCTGGAATTTTACTCTGAAGATTCCATCTGACTTGAAAATAGAGCTTTAAGTCCTTTGTAGCAAATGGGGACAGGGTTATTTTGTAAGAATCTACTTGTTAGCAAGTTATTTTTATTCATATCATTTAAACCGATCTGTCTTATTTGTTCCCAGAGAATGCCCGTCTGATCTACTGATCAGAGCTTTCTATATCCATGATTTTCAACTTCTAGAGTGCATGAATCCATGCATTACAAAAGGAGATGTGTTTTTGTATTTCAACTCCTAGAAGTCCAAGACATACACAATTTTGCCTACCAAATGTTTTTGTCAAGATGGAAAAAAAACATTTTTATCTATTAAAGCCAGAACCAGATTCCATTGAATTTATGTAAGAAATTCTGACTTGCTTTCCTCTCTAATAAATTTGTCAGAAACAAAAGATAGGTGTGCAAAAAGAGAAATTAAAGAGCTCTGGGGTGTTTTTTCTTATTCATGTGTTTGCTTGTTTCACATAAACTACAAAGTCATGGAGAAGTAAGCCACTGGAAAATGGCATTGCTCTACAATGTGTCTGCCCACAGGTAGGGTACTACTAAAAATCCCTAATATCAACCCAAATTTACAGCTAAGATTCCAAGATCTTGCTCCTTGACACACTCTTCACAGGGTCATTTTCAGTTGTGGAGATGTAAACCAAAACAAGGTATTTTGAATACTGTAGTCTATATGAAGAGACAACGGTAGCCAAGTAAGTTACCAAGGTGTAGGTTATAAAAGAAACAATATAAAGCGCTTTTTTTTTATATACACATGTCTAACCAATATACACGTCAAGACATGTTTTTCTGGGGGAATTTCCTTAACGTATTTCTTTAAAAAAAATAAAAGCTGAATTATTACTAAGTTTCTGACCCCTATATGGCTGAAAATAACCTAAAATAACCTACAAAGGTCATCTGCCTGCAGCACATTAGCACATATCCCCCAGAATAAAGAAAACTCACCAAGAACATTCTTTGACATGATGAGTTTGACATGATTTGGGGGACCTGACTCATTTTTACACGTTTGGGTTTGGCAATGTCAAGTAATTTGCTTGCCAACACTCAAACACACCATGTCAAATTTAGCAGAAGGAAGAAATTTCTTCTCATGCTCAATAATTTTCTAGTTCAATAAACATTTCTCACCTGCTGGATTTTTTGTCAAGGCCTATCATACACTTACTCTCATTACATAGTACTAATCGTATTTTTTTTTACTTCCTCCCACTTCTTATTTCTGAAATCTGGCATGATCGATAAACTCTGCATAGCTATTTTACTCAAGTCTTAACTCCAGAGATGCCTTCTAGTTGCTCTTACAGTACCATCATGTTTCTCTTGCAAGATAAGCATCAGCTGAATAATGGTTAAGATTTCCTCTGCCTAATCAAATTTAGTATCCTGAGTGTTTGCAAGCAAATCACTTGATGTTGCCAATGAAGCCATGAAGGGTCTTGCAAATAACTGCATTGTTTTCAAGAGCTTCAGACTAGGATGATGCTCCTGAAGGCGAGTATGAGGATCACATCGCTATGTATGTTTTGGAGCTACTAGTGCTACTAAGTACCAATAACTATCACCTATAGGGCTAGGCAGTGACTTAACTGATCCCTTCTTATAAGTCAATGATGCACTGTATTTTAAACAAGCTCTGAAACAGGTGTCTATTAGACAGTGATATGAATGTTAAGATAATAATAATAGAGTGGTGTTTCTCTCAAAACAGGAGGCTTGAAAAAAGTTGCCTTTGTCATTATACCCATGTGGAAAAAGTAACCCGGTGTGTAGCAGTGTATACAGAAGATGTCATATCAGTGCAGGCCTTTGGAAATGCCTTCACTACAAATGGGTAACCAAAGCATCTGTGTCCTTTGGAAGGCCTCTCCCAACAACATAAATATCTGTACTGGCAATTCATGAAATCTGTAGCAAATCTATCACTGCAGTTCTTGCTCCATTTGCCACATGTGAATTTCAACTCGCATCAGAAAAATCTGAGTTATAAGAGAATTATTCCTTTTCCCTCTTCTCTCTGTCCTGAATTTCACTAGATTTCTTTGAAGTCAATGTCCTTGCTCTGAGCAGTGGAACTCTAGTGCCATCACAAAATTATTCCAAGTCAAGGACTTCTGTCTGTTTGAAGGCTCTTATCACCTTAAGACCACAAGCTGCAGGGGACAACTGTCAGGCTTTGGGTTAATAATTTACAGTACACCAGATTCCAGTGACCATATGATACTGATGTTTTCAGCGGATTTCAGCTGCACTAGTGTGTTCTCAGTGTGCTTTATCTGTCTTCATGCTTTCTGAATGGTGAAAGTTCTTTTTTTAAGATTATATTGGGTTGATACTGACTGTATCCTACACTTCTAGATAATTCTTTTCAATAACAGAAATAATTAACAACATCTGGAATACATATGCATTACAAGTTTGCAAGGATATACTAGCAAATAATAGATACGAAAAATGGTAAGTCTATACAATTCTATGGACCCTTCATTGACTGTTTCTGTATTTCATCCATGTATGACTTTGGATACTGTTTTCTAATACAAAGAACACTGAGTAGGAATGGAGGCAAAACCCATAATTTGTGTTATGGCAGGAGCTATCAGATCTGGAGTGAATTTTTTGAGGATGCTTCCCTGAAAGAAGCTATTTGGAAAATGCAGCATTTGGGAAGGCATCAAGCCGGAATTGTCACAGCAATAAGATTCGACATAAGGCACCAGCCATAAAACATCCCCTGTCAGTTATAACATTAGTTTATTCCTGCTCTTCATTGGCATAATATAATAAATATGCAAATTTAGTAGTTGTTAATGACAGCAGTTATTTCCCACTTTTGCTTTAAAACCCAACGGGAAAGAGTTACTGCTATATATGTATCTGTTGTGTATCAAGTACATAAGACCCAGCAGAATATTACAAATACTCTGATTTTCCTGAACTTCTTCATCTGGTTATGAATTTGTTTCTTATAAATGAGTACCAGACCAGTGTCATGAGATTCTTAACTTAAGCACAGCAGCAGCAGCAAAACCCAGGATCTGCTTCTCTTCTGCAGGACTCCCCAAGGAACTATATCTGATGACTCAGACACTTTACTACTTGTTTATAGTGTTTGCACGCATGGAGCTGTGGGAAATGATAAAAGCTGGTACCTGGTGGTAAAGGAAGAAGAAAACAGAAAGATGACTGATCAAAGCAAATGTTTCTGCCTGACTGATTATAAAAGGAAAAGAAACAACAACAACAACAACAAAAGTTCTAGGTCACTTGCTGCAACACTTCTGAAGAGTGACTGGCTCAGTGCTCATCATATGGTAAAGCAGTTTGCCCCAGGAGCAGGTACTAGACTGTATCATCTTTTACACACATGCTCCTAGGTCAAATCCCAGTCACCCCATCTGCAGCAGTCAAAACAGATGCAGGTGCTCCCTTTCCATCTCAAAGGAGAAAATGTCAATGTGAGGCCTGCAGGTAATGCAAAGATCAGAATGGAATGATTCCTCCCCACCCTCACACTGAGGCAGAGCTTACTTTGCTGTTACAGGCATACCCGGCTACATGTCAAAGATGCTTCCCAGAATAACACAACAGTTAGAGACTGAATAAACAGTGAAGCAACATTCCCCATAAAAATTCGTGTAGCAGAGGGGGACAGCATGCAGATGCTTAAGAAAAATACAAGGACAATACAGTGCAGCATAAGATTCTCCTATTCAAATCCTAATACAACTGCCATGAGGAGTGAGGTCAGTGCACAAACAGAAAACTAAGACTACAGGGATGATACTACATGGTCACCGAGGAGCCTCTGTGCATTTTTACTGCTATTGGTGTTACAATCAACAACAGAACTCCCAAGGAATGGCCAGAAAAATGACATACAGGAGAGTGCTGTTGTCTCTCTTCTGCACTGCAGGGTTTCATTATCCCCAGGCGGTGGATCTATGCAACCAAATTAATTTAGCATACTCACCAACCACATATTGAAGCTGCATAAAAGAAATGTACCTTGCAGGAACATTTTTCCAGTACACTTCACCACATACATATTACAAGACGTAAAGTCTGAAAGGTCTATCACAGGCAGTAAACAGTTTGGAAAGTGTAAGACAAGAAACACAGTCCTCATAAGATAACCAGACCTAATCAGATTTCTGTATAGCGACCAAGCTCTGGGGAAAAGCCTATCAAAAAGCAATTCTCATCATTATTTTTTTTAACTGAAGGGCAGTTTCTTGAGGGAGAAAGCCTCCTAATCTTTGTTACTTCATCTTAGAAGAAATTTGTAAGAGAACATGAAATGTAAGTCTTGAGGATGAGACTCTTAAAAAAACAAAACCAGGAAAACCCAAATAAGATTTATATTCATTTGCAAAGCATTAAACAATATAAAGTAATTTAAGAGCACATCAAGAATCTCCTTGGCCCTACACCAGTCTGAGAACAACAGAAACTGCAAGACATTTACTGTTACAATGCGCCTGTTGGATGAAAACATTTTACAGTATAACTGCTACACAGGTGAATAAGCAAATCCCATGTGATAAGTCAGCAAGACTACAGCACAAAGCAAGACCATTTTTGTCAGAAGGGCAGCTTATGACAAAAGGGAGGCTTATTTCTTTTCATCCCTAGTAAGCAATTTCCAAAAAGACCATTCAGCTGACTACCACTTTGAAATAATATCTATAAATGTTTCAATAAAATGTTTTATAGCAAACTGTAAATCCGTTTTCCCTTTTTCTTAAATGTCTTAATGCTAATTATGACACAGATGTGATATTTCCATTCCTTCAGGGGCTATATACTTACTCTTTATATGCAAATATAAAAGATTGAGGAGTCACAAAGCTTATTCTTTATTTGAATCAGTAAGTGTCATAAAAAGCAAGACAGATGGAAAGGTGAAAAAGTATGAGGTAATAGAGATTTGCATTCCATAATACATTCCAACAGACAAGAAGGGGATTAAATGTACATCTGGGAAATCTGGATTATTTTATCTTCTTCCCTTTTCTCTTGCACCTCCCCAGAAGCCAGAGTTTGCATCACATATTCTCCCTTTACAATTTTTTGTTTTGCAGCTTTAGGATTAAATAATCTATCTAAACAAGGTCTCCATTATCAACAGTGACAGAATTAAATCGGTATTAGCTATTCCAGAACTGACTGGAAAATATTCCTAGTAAGTAAGTAAGAAATTTCTACAGAAATGGTACATCAAAGCTCTACAGAATAGAGAGCAAAAAGGAAGGAGAATCAAGTCTCCACTACAACTAAGCGCAGCAAAAATGGAATGTCTAAGAAAGAACTGTGGTGCCCAAAGGACACAGACATACTTGTGAAACCCCACTCACACTTGACTCCAAACACAAGGAAGATAAGCCCTACCAGAGAATGAAAGTCTAGAGACTTCTTCAGTAAGAATAACCTCAGTAACTGTAAAATCTAAAGAACATGGAAAAACCTCCAAATTTTACTGCAGTTTGTGGTCTCTGTGGTCTACTTACACCTTTATTTTCTGACAGTAACTGACAAGGGACAGCAGGTCTTCTCCTGTTTATGCCCAACCTTTATAAAATTCAGGCTAGGTAACTTTAGAATCAGTGTGAGAAGTCACTCTTGAAGGCATGAAATCACACAAACCTGGGGTCCAGGCAACGATCTCAAATAGTGCTGTTGACTCAACAACACAGGAAACATCCATTAAGAGGCTATGATGCCTGCCTGAATGTTTTATAGCACTCTCTCCTTCCTTCCCACTGTAGCCAAAAGATCAACTTGTGTGCTTTCAGGAAGAAAAGAAAATAACACTTCATTTTTAAAAACTAAAGAAACATCCCCGGGCTCCACAAGAAACAGAAAAGTGGATTTTCTATGTATAGAAGGTGTAGAAATAAGAGGTGGAGCTGTGTCTTCTACAGAGTGTCTCTAATTTAGTGGTACAGAAGGAAAACCAGAGTGGAAAATTACCCTTTTCATGATCCTTATAGGAAAGGCAACACCTTTGTGTTCACACAGGACAATAAGGAATAAAATATACAGTCCTAGGTTATTGTTAAGAAGAGAGGACACAGCAATCCAAAGGTAGCAGTGATGCAGCCACTAAAATGTACAGAACCTCTTTTAATGCCAGGAAAGTATGTTACTCCCAGGAAAGGCTGTTTAGACCCTGGCAGTGGGCTTGGCATCTTTGGTGTACGCTCCGTTTGCATAAGGCCTTTCTGGGTCTGTCTCCAGACGTTTTTACTCTCAGAGCTGGGCTCTGGGTAGCCTGAGACAGCTTCCAGGTAGGTCTTAAGCTCTTATCTACCTTCCTTCTTCTATTTAACCTTTACATCCTCTACTTTCATAAAGCTCATTCATTACCCCAGAGCTTGGCAAAGATTCCTTGTTCTGCTAAAGCAAGCCATTCAACACAAGCTAGCTCAGAGGCTGGTTTTTTCCAGCTCCTCACAGCTCTGTGAAAGTCAGTAATGCAAACACCTACACTTCACACGAGGCATAGCAATAACGATCCAAAACACTTGCAACCAATGTGTACAAATACATCCCATCAATACTCAATGAGAAAATAGGGCCTCTGTCTCTGCTCCCTGAATCATAATGGTTGAATTATCCTCCCACATCTAAAAGCAACAGAGACTAATACTGTACCCACTATATCTTTTTTAAATGCAATACTTAGATTTATGTGAGAGTTATCTCCCTCTCTGTCTATTTTGCATGCTCACCACACTTTTTTTCTCAACTGAAATAGCCATAGTTATCTTGCTGGTTTGCAGTTTGCCATTCACTGATTAAATGCACAGGAATGGGGGATTCTTGTTTGGTTGGTTTGGTGTGGTAGGCTTTTTTAACCACCATGATTAACAGACATCAGGAACCTGAACCACAAGGGATCTTACTGTTCCACAGCTATTATGCTGCAGATCACCAGAAAATAACAAGATATGGAAGATATTCTAGGCCATTTTACTGCAAACACTGGAGAGATCTGTTCTCTGACATGTTTTGAAAACTAATTCAGTAACTCCATGCAGTCTGAACAGGGAGTATCTTTCATTCCCTTCACATTCAGATGAATTCTGTATTTCTTTTTCAAAGAGAGAAGTCGTCCAAAACTTTTCAAAGACAGAAGTTGTTCAAAACACTTCATGATGAAAGGTCAGGGCCAGACCTCTCCCAGTATTTCTCTTACAGAAATTTACAAACCAAGCATACATTTACCTGCATCTGATGCGTATATCACTTGCCCAATAAAGAAATGGGCATACAAAATTGACAACAGGGGGCAAAATTGCTTCCAGGGCTGTGTAAAACATTATGCAGTTACATCATTTCCTATTACCAGATAGCACTTTCCTTGCGTATGACAGGGAAGTGAGAGACTTGGTTTATTTGTAGCCTTTTCCACTTACAGCTTCCAACAAGCGACAGTGTCATCAGTCCACTGAGTCACAGACACTGTAAATAAAGCAGGCTTCGCACCACAGGTTGTCATTCCTTTGAGAAATTCTGCTTTGCCAACATCTTCCATAATGCATTACAATATGTGATCTAAATCTTGAATAAAAATACACTAGCACAGTTTAGGAATAACAATACACTCTACTTTTATCATGACAACAGGGTCTAATGTTTAGAGTGAAGGATTAGGAAACGGCATTCATAGATTCTTTTACTTGCCATGCCAATGACTTCCTCTTTATCCTCAGCGCTAGCAGCTTTATTTTGAAATGCTTATCCATACCATTTGAGTGCAACTGAAACATAAAGACCATACCCTTACGGCAGTCCCAACTGTTATCTCAGGAAAGTTACTCATATATGTTTGACCCTCTCTATTCCACTAAAGTTGAGAACAATTGTATTTACCAGTTTGATGGGGTGCTATACAATTACCTGAAACCACACGTGATATGTAGTCTGCAAGCAGACAGACGTAACTGGCTAAAGAAATATGATGGGCTGTTACACCAACTTGTATTAAAAATTGTAACTGAATTGAATCCTGTCCTATACCATAAAT
Organism: Pezoporus occidentalis; assembly: GCF_034315485.1. NCBI lineage: Eukaryota > Metazoa > Chordata > Aves > Psittaciformes > Psittacidae > Pezoporus > Pezoporus occidentalis. Next base: position 1,428,397 of record NW_026913404.1, read on the forward strand.
CAAGTACTTTCTAAGGCCTGGAAACTTTAGATACATTGCTACAAACTTTACTTTAGATTAGCAGGTGAGTGCTGCTGAAGTAAAAGTACCAAGGGAGAAATGGGTACACTCAAACACTAAAAGAGCATCCAGGCACAGCTACAGGTTGGGCAAAGAAGAGATTCAGAGCAGCCCTGCATAGGAGGACTTGGGGGTGTTGATCCATGAGAAAATGAACATGAGCTGGATTCAGTGTGTGCTCGCAGCCCAGAAAGCCAACCGTATCCTGGGCTGCATCAAAAGCAGCGTGACCAGCAGGTCGAAGGGGGTGATCCTGCCCCTCTACTCTGCTCTTGTGAGACCTCACCTGGAGTATTGTGTGCAGTTCTGGTGTCCTCAACATAAAAAGGACATGGAACTGCTGGAACAAGTCCAGAGAAGGGCCACGAGGATGATCAGGGGACTGGAGCACCTCCCATATGAAGATAGGCTGAGGAAGTTGGGGCTGTTCAGCCTGGAGAAGAGAAGGCTGCGTGGATACCTCATAGCAGCCTTCCAGTATCTGAAGGGGGCCTATAGGGATGCTGGGGAGGGACTCTTCATTAGGGACTGTAGTGATAGGACAAGGGGTAATGGGTTAAAACTTAAACAGGGGAAGTTTGGATTGGATAAAGGAGGAAGTTCTTTACTATAAGGGGTGGTGAGGCACTGGAATGGGCTGCCCAGGAAAGCTGTGAATGCTCCATCCCTGGCAGTGTTCAAGGCCAGGCTGGACAGAGCCTTGGGTGGCATGGTTTAGTGTGAGGTGTCCCTGCCCATGGCAGGGGGGTTGGAACTTGATGATCTTAAGGTCCTTTCCAACCCTAACTATTCTATGATTCTATGGATAGACAGGACAAGGTTTTCTAGCTTAATTTTGAGAAGCTAAGAGGTTTGGATGGTCCCAGGCTTTCTGAGGGTTTTCATCAATAGCACAAATACACAGTTAGAAATTAGTAATGACTGTAAATTACAAAAACTAATCATGAAGTTAATTCAAGTATTCTGCTACGGACTTTTGTCCAAGGGTTCACAAGTGAACCCTTGTCGAATGAGCTGATGACATTAACAGTGAAAGCAGAGGACTCACAACAACTTTGGTACAAAGGGAAACTTTGCTGATCTTCCTTATCCTGTGAAAACAGCAGGTTTCCTCCAGAACTTTCTGCCTCACTAATTCTCACGTTAAAAATCATAGGATTTCTCTTTTATGAGTAACTATGCTACTTCTCTCTGTGACAAGTGTTAAAAGTCGAGTAAATACTAGCAAAAAGAAAAATCATTTATATTTTGACACCCCCTCCTCTGTTAATTCACGAGTTCCTCTCTCATTTAGTTTGTAAAGGAAGAACAAAAGAAGGCAGGCAACCATAAAGGCAAATACCACAGAGGGTCAGGCAGTGAAGAACCTTGTTGCATTTCCTTTTGAATTAATCATCATTAAACATCTGGTGCCTTTTTCTGAAGCCACAAAACTGCCCATCCTGGCCAGCAGCAGCGAGCTGTAACTTAGAGAAGGCCACTAGAGAAGGGCAACCCATGGGAATAAAGTATGGGAAAACTTTAGATAGACATATAAGAAAAGGTTTCCACAAAAGCCCCAGTCAGCAGCCAGTGGTGGTGGCTGGGAGCTGAGGTGACCTTTCCGGGGAAACAATCTCTCTGCTGCAGAGAAGGTGGCAGATGCTTTGTGCAGAGAGGAAAGCACATAGACACAACCTGAACCTCTGATTTCACTTGGAAAAGAGAGCAGGTGAAGGGCACCCAAGACTCCTTCAGACACCTGAGGGAAGCCCTGGCTAATTGCAGGGATCAGGGCTGGAATCTTGCCCATCTGTGTGCTCCCACCTCACACAAGCCAAATGCCACCCGCAGCCAGGCAGGAATTCCTTGGAGCTCATGGAAATGGCTGCTGATGGGGATTCTGAAAATACTGTCCCTGTGTTTTCTAACCAGCCACGGGACTGATAGATATGTATTGCTGTTGCTGTATTTAGATTTCAGCCCTGCTTAATACCTGTTTCCATGAGGCTGGGGGAGTCAACATGCATCCAAGGGGAGATGAAATTCAGAAGGACAACAGAAATTGTGTCAGGGAAACTGGTGTTACTCCTTATTATAATGGCCTTTCCTTCTGTGCCATGGCAATAACACACATGCTGTTCAGCTCAAAAATCACTCACACTGTCTGTAACATTACAAAGGTAACTGTTTCCTGATGACAAGCAGAAGACCTTTTTAGGCACCAATATCCTTGATCCAAAATACCTGTCGAAAAAGATGTGAGGAGAAATGTAGCAATCAATAACACTTTCAATTTCTCAATTTTCTGTAATACTGTCCTGCTGCAAATTAGAGGGAGGCAACAAACAAATACTATGCTTTTTTCTTGTTTAATCAGGTAGTTTATGAAGTTCATCCTTTCATGCTGACTCCTGCACACTGCTGATATCCAGGATAGTCTTTCAATTTATGTTTCACAATTAAAACCAATTTGATTAGAACAAAACCCAAGGCACCTGACATAGAAGGATATGAAATCATAGAATAATTTGGGTTGGAAGGGATGTTCAAAGGTCATCTAGTCCAATCCCCCTGCAATGAAAAGGGAGAACTATGATGCGTCACAGTTGTCTGACATCCCAGATTTATCTGCGGAAAATGAAGATGTGCATGAAATTAAAACCCAAGTAAATACATAAATTTTAATCATGTTTTGCAGGTACCCCATCCTACCAGCCTGTTACAACTTGGAAAGTACAATACTGTGCGTTGGCTGCCAATATGGTCTTGCAGGTACAGCACACACAGATTTAATACACTTGGTGTTAAAACTTGGTGTTTACCCATGGATGTGAAATGGTTTGAGAAAAATCAGCCACTGAAAAATGCAAGATTCGCATGCAAGGTGGGCTTTTTGCTTGTTAAGTCACACCTAAACAGGTGTCTAACAGGTCTAAATTATGTCTCTAACAGGTCTAAATTATGTGACATTTCAAAAAATTTGTTATTTGGGAATTCTCAGAATTGCCCCCCACAAAGTTGCACTGTCTGTGTGAACCTTGGCTGCTTGTTAACAGCAGCATTCACAGACTGTGGTTTTTGTTGTTTCCTAGACAACCACTCCAGGTTCCCCACAGGAGCTCCTGCTTTTGTGTTCCCTGATGAAGATGTACACGCTGCTTTGGCTGTTTTGATTTGTGGGAATAGCATTAATTTTCATAGCTGTGATATTGATTAAGTTTTTATTTTCCCCAACAATATTAATTCCAGTGTTTTATAAAGGATGATAGGATTACATTAATTTTAACTTTGCTAAATTATAGCTTAAGCGCTCTATTGTGGAAGTTATTCTAGTTTTTTTGCTCAAGGCAATCTTTGGTTTACACAACAGTACACAACAGACTGATTGGATTCTATAGTTCTTTTTTTTTTTGAAGATGTGTCCTGTCTCTGATTCCTCCTGGTCTCATGTGCCCCTCCTCACTGACAGAGCAGGAGAGACTGAAAAAATCCTTGATCATGGTAAGCCCTTCTCAGCAACAACTGCGTCATTGGTGTGTTACCAGCATTATTCCCAGGCTAAAGCCAAAACACAGCACTGCACCAGCTACTAGAAAGAAAATTAACTCTCCCAGCTGAAACCAGGACAGTAAGTCTGAAACGAGAAAATAGGAGTAAGGTAAGCACAAACCAGACACCAGAGAAAGAAAAGCATCAGACAATATCCAGTTCCACTGGCACCCCTTCTTCATTTATCTTTAATTGAAAGTCCTTGTAGAGCTCTAACCTACAGGGAAAAGGAAGATAACAAATGGGAGACAAAGTGAACTCAAGAGTAAGAGTCGCAGCAGCCAAACAATCACCTTGGGCTATGCCTTAGACAGAGCTATGGGGAGGAGCTGTAGCCTCAGCCCATGATGAGCTTTCCCTGTGTACTTGTCATCAGAATATGGAACATCTGGAGAGACCAAGTACTGGGAATCCTTCTCTATGTCTCTCAATACAGGGTAAAGCTAGTCGATAGTGGCATTGATGTCAAAATATTGTGTACTCCATTACAGCCTCAGCTAACCCACCTTTAATGGGAAAATGATCACTGTTTATCCCTTGTTTATAGCTACTAGAACATAGTAAGGTCAACTGCTCAAAGGATTACCATTTGTTACAGTGTCAGACTTAACACCATCTACTTTACTAAACAAAAGACACACAGCCACAAAGAAGCAATTTTTTTCTCTGTTCTCTAGTGCATTGGCAAAACTTTGTACTTTAGATTTGCTAAAACATCATCCTCCAGTGCACTGCAAAGTACTCCATAAATGCTAAACATTACTATTATCAATGTAAATCAAAAAGTGCAATTCTGAATGAGTAACAGAAGCCAAAATTTCTCAGTAGATAAATGTTATCACCAGCTAAGATCTTAATGGTTATATTAAACCCCATTGGAAGATATGCTTTTCTGGTGTGAAATCTTTTGGTCAAGGAAAACCTTTGTATTTAAGTAAATGCCTCTCATATAGCCGATGCCTTCTGAGCAATATATAATGCAAGGTGAAGGAGAGAGAGTCATTCCAACAATCACCAGAAGTTAAAGAGCCCTACATTTTTAAACCAAACTGTACTTTAATACACATAGGAGAGAGACTTGCCTCTTTAAACACCCATGCAGGTATAAAAAATTCATTTAAAAAACCTGACCTGCCTCCCACCTCCCATTTCCATCACACGTATTTAGAGGAAACTATTCTATTAAGCCCAAATATTTTAACAAAGGCAGATAAAGCACATGAGAGAAATTACACATACAAACATGCAGCCTCAAGGACTTCTACCTCAGTTCTTCAAGATGAAAAATGAAGGAGACTATAGAATTCACGCCTTCTGTTTCCACATGAGAGAACTGATGGCAGATCTGATTCAGAGGGAGAATGTTCTAGTTAGCACTGTGACAGGATGTCCCTGAGCTATACTGCTTTGGGGAACAAATTCAGGTCTCTTGATTGTTACTGTACTAGACCATATAGGGACACTTGATTATATCACTGACTCTGCTGGGTCAATTCATACTCCCCAAATATAAAAAAGAATCAATAACATCCATTTTCTTTCATACTGAATATATAATTTATAAACTCTCTGTTCTTATATGTATGATTTTGCATTAGTGGTAAGGATGGCTCTTTCATATGTGTGTGTTTATGTATCTTTCCCTACGTTTCTCTCCCCACCCCCTCCCCCCTGTATACACATATGCAGTCACACAAATTGCTTTAGTTTTCTGGTTTCAATGTTGTTTCAGATAGTCTGTGATATGGATATAGAAGATATGTGTATATGTGAGGGAATCTTCTTGTCAGTTGAATGTTATGCTGACAATGGACCGGTACTGGATTTGGATTTGATTTAGTATGTGTATGTTACCTAATCTGTACCTTTCCTTTCTTTTCTAGTTCATACTTTGCCTAAAATAAGTAACATTAATGTTCACCAGGCAATGTTTTTATGTATCTGCACTAAGGGGGCATCTAAATGTCATGGAAGCAAAAGGGAAGGCTCACAGAATTCACAGCATCCCTGACCTTACCCTCACACCTGCTCTCCTCTTCCTACGCATGCATGTACACAGAGTGAAAGGATTTACAAAGCAGGAAAACAAATGAAGTCATATGAGTTGTTCATACTGGGTCACATCCCTGCTTTGACAAGGTGTAGTTTAACCTTAGACTGAACCTGGCTTTCACAGACCACAGGAAACAGTTATGTAACAACAAGCAGCTGAAACACAGAGAGAAAGATTTTACAAATCAGAGGTAAATTATTAATTCTTCTTTATAAAATTTACTTTTCACACTAGCTTATCTTGAGCTAAACACTATAAAATTACAACCTTAGCATTACCACTTCTGCATTAGTTTTCTTCTTGAGCAGATAACATATTTGATATTTTATTGATGATCCTCTAAATAATTTAAAAAGAATGAGTCTTGAGGAAAAGCTTCAGCCTTAAGAATATCCCTCTGTAGTATGGCTTTATCGTGCTTTAGAACTGGATCCGTATGTGGTCAGCCCTTGCACAGCCAGCTAATTGTCAGGTTTGACACTTCTCTGTGGGACACTGTTGCTGTTGCTTTTTCTGAATGTCGCAATTAAGGATTTTTCAAACCCACCCTAATGACAGCTACTGTCAAATATACTGTGTAGGTTTTTCACCTCTCTGAGTGAAAAACTTCCGTATGGCAATTGTAGGATGCTATACATTGAAAACAACCTAAAAACCCAAAAATGTTAGATGTGCTCCCTCCGCCTCTTTCACCCTTCTCTTCCCTTATACAAATGCTTAAAATTCACTCCCATTCCAGCTCAGTTACATCTAAATCGAACATTCATTCCTGTTTAGCAATACATGCAATAAGATGATAATTCATAATGCAAAATCCAATCCCAACTTAATGTGGTGGTAATAGACAACTGCTTTTATCCTCTTCATTATATAGTCATGCTATACGTCTTTACAGTGTTACATGTAATGCAGTTTTGCAGTTACAGATGAATCAAAATTCAGTAGAGAAGGATAATCAGAAAGGAGAAAAACTGTTGTGCTGAAGACTGACCCTGTTTTTTTGTAAGGTTTTTATAAAACTTCTCCCTGTAGGAGAAATCCAATGGTAGGAGGGATCTGCAATGTGAAATTCAGAGCCACTAAAGAGCATGGAAAAGTTGAATAATCAGTCTTCCCTGTAATAGTGTTGGACGTTACACAGCTTGCAGACTTTTTTCCCTATAATCTGTCTCTCTTACTCATCTTACTCTATTTCAGTAAATCAAGAGATGAATCATAGAAAATCAGAATCCAGGCACAACAGAGATACCATATAACGACTCATTTGTTTTAAACTGGGAATGTTGGCAAACTTAGGTGTATACATGCTGACTGCTCTCCTTAGTGCTCAGCTCACATTGTGACTGCTGGATAATCTCTTTTTACCTTAACCAATTGCACTGTGACATTAGATTTTAAAATAGGCTGGTTTTCTTACAACAATAATGCTGTTACAGCTGACTTAAGAACGATTAAAGCTAAAATTCTAATTAAAGATATATGCATATTGTCCTATTTACTTGTGTTCCTTAAGAACTACTTATTACTTGAAGAATGTTTTCAGACAGATTCAATTAAAAATACCATTTCTGTCTATGCCAGGCATGTTCAAAAAAAGTAACAATAGCATTTCAATTCTGAATCCAGTATTTGAGTTTCTGGATCAGATTTAAGCCTGGGAGAAGCATTAAATAAAAAGTGAAAGCTCAGATCTCTCACCTGGCTGACTGAGAGACATAGTGTAAAATACTATATGGTAAAAGGTAAGGTCACTCTTGCTTCTGCTATCCAGCATGATATAGATTAGTAAGATATGATATTAGTGTTTATATGAGCTTCTAGCATACAGCAAGTGAAAATTCCCTCACATTACACTGGCCTCAAACCTGGCTGATGAAGTCACACAAATGCTAATGCTAGCCTCTTTCATTGTATGATGTGACACACAAAAGAGATCTTTGTGAAAAATAGCAGACGGAGTAATCTTTTGTCTTAAAGTGAATGTTTTATGCTCTCTCTCTCAATCCTCTCATATTTTATGTCAAATAAATTTTCAAAGTGCAATCCTGAGCCTCTTATAGCCCAAGGGCTTCAGATTAAAGACTAAAGGACTAGAATCCTTGAAAGTTGCAAGTTCAGTCTGTCTGGATCTTGTAATGTATGAATTCATTCTGGTTTGTCCTATACTTTTCTTTCTATTCTGCTAAGCAAGTTCTTATATTGGCTTTAACAATGCACTATCTTGAGTACATTTCTGAATTGACTTCTATTCTGTTCCCTGAAAAGAAATTATCTGTGCTGTAGCATTTTCTTTGGAGAGGGATTTGTTTTATCTTAGAAAGAGGTGTTTGCTTTGAGGTTCCACACTTAGATCAGAAACCATGACAATTCCACAGTCTTGGACTGGACTTGAAGAATTACAAGTCTCTATTCTCCCCAGAATGACAGGAGGGAGCACTTAGGATCATAATCTTTGCTTTTGAGCTTGTGCCCCAACCACCCATCTGATCTCCAACTTTTAGAACTAACATCAGCATTGCAGGTAACTGTTCTCATCCCCCTCATCTTACTTTATAAGAGCAGGAATAAACCCCTTATATCTGTCATCAAAACACCCTATGGTGTTTTTTGTCCACCCTATGGTGGACACAGATATAGCCAACTTCATCTATTATCAAATACCTTCATTTGGGTAGTGACTCCTTTCTTTTGAAAGTGTTATAAAATCAACTTGAGCCTGAATGCAAGCTGAAGGTTTCACGAGTCCTCCTAGAGCCACAGCAAGAGAGCTACCTCCACCCTACTGATCATATTATTACATATATTAACACCTCCAACACCACTGCCTTCTCTCTTGGTGTTGCCTGCCCATTATACAGACTGCAAGTGGGATGGTTGAGTCAAAGGAACAGAGTACTACTGCATAAAGTCATTTGACACAGTAAGTTACAGTCAATATATCAACAAATAAATAAGTGCCTAAGTGTTTAGCAGGATTTCATGCTTTAGCACAAACAGGCCATGAGCAGAGGGTGAGTTTCTAATTAAGAGAGAATTGCTATGGTAACCAAAGGTGGTCACACATAATTGGGTGTGAAATGCCATGAGGTTTCATGACAGAGGTGTCTGCATATATTATCCAGCACATTTTCTGTTTCTGAAATAGAATTACATTGTCAGGTCAGACACTGTTTTCCATATTTTATATGCCTCCTTTTTGAGCAACCAAAAATGCATCTCTGTGGGCTTCAGTGACAATTTCAGCACTATCAGTACCCTTCTTGCACCCGAGGCAGTGGAAGTATAGATGAGACTCCCTCATGAGACAACAAGTGACAAGAGAAAACGACGTTTACACTGCAGTTACATGAAACTCAAAGGGTTCTCTGTTCTTTAAATGGTATTAGAGCAGTCCATGTGCGAAGACAAGCTTGAAGTGAGGATTATCATCCCTAACTGACTCTCAATCATGGGTCAAGAACAAAGGGAGGTGTTTGACTATGTGTTTCCTAATCTAACTGAATTGGACTGAAAGGCAGGATAAGTCCCTGTGTCGGCAAAGCAGAGCAATCCAATACTGTTCCTCAAAATGAGATTCTGCACACTGTCCAGCTTCTTGATATCACAGATTTAATACTATAGCATCTTAGTTAAAACAGTTATTGTTTAAAGTTGGTATTTTGTTATCACAATTAGTGGCAGAGACTGAATAACTGTGCAACCAAGACGAGTCTGGTAGGAACAGAGGGGCTGCTTAAAACTCACAGTACATCAGCACAGTGACATGGGTAGCAGTGACCAATTATGATTAAAAAAACTTACTTAAATTTATGAAATCTATTCACCAACTTAAGCACCTCCTACTAGAGTTTTGAGCACTATCTTAACTAATTAGATATGCATCATCTATGTATTACCTGTGTAATGAATCCTAATGAAGATTAAAGGAAAATCTCATTACTTCAAATTGTTGTTCTGGCACAAGATTTCTAAGATTTCTATTAAACCTCTTTCTTGAATATGTGGGTATGAATTGAGAAGTCAGATCTCTGACTTACAAATCCCCATTTCTCTGTACCAGCAGCACTTTGAGGGCACAAAACTACTTCAAAGCATGCAATATTCCTCTAGTCTGAAGGAATCTTGTGACATTCTCAGGACAGGAGGAATTCAGAAGCAGGGGGATAAACAGATCCGCTTCTTCAGACTTCCACTACTGCTGCAACTGAGAGAAGCTTTGGGAGTTAATTCTGTTAAGAACTTCTTCAGGATCCTAACTTGCCCTTTTTCAGCTTACCTTATATTGGTGGGGGTTCTCAAGATGCACTGTATTTGACAGTTTCTCTGTATCCAAGGTGTCAATTCACAAGGTCTGACTTAAGATGTTTTTGTGTACCTGTTGTCTACAGAACAAAAACATACCGGTTCTGCATCTTTAAAAGAGGTAATGGGCTATCATCAGACTCTCTGAATATCTGAAAAGGCTGCTCATCCATTGGATGCGCAACCCATATACACAGTAGGGCACTGAGGCAGTCAGGAAAAGCCTGTGTAACAGAAAAATAGTCAAAGGGAAGCCAAGACTCTCAGCGAGAACCCAGTCACTGCCAATCTAGCCCTGTTCTGCTCTTTCTGCATGTCCAGATTTCCCATTAATTATATCTCATCAGGAGTTCTGCATAAAGCGATGTAGTCAAAGAAACTCTCAGTCACTGAGGGAGAGCAGAATATTAAAGGGAGAGAACCCTGCCCATGCTGATTGAGTACAACAGTTGACAACAGCTATTATTTGTTAATTATTGACATATCCAAAGAGTCCTATGGCTTGACAGAATCGCTAACACATACATTACCTACTTCATTGTGCCTCATTATAGAACATATGGTGGTAGTTTGATTAGTACAGTTTAGGATTTTTTTTTTATGTATTCCTACAATTCCTCACTCCTCTTCCTGTTGCTTCTTGATGCATCAGAATGTGTGCTTTTTTTTGTTTTCCTTTTTTTCCAGTATCCAATTACCCTCTCTCTTCTAATACAGTAGAACTACCCAGAGGTATTGATGTATCCTGTTCACCAATTCACACACATTTTTTCTTTCACCTTTCAAATACATCAACCAGCTGGTTTCCAAAAATGCCAATTATATCTAATATATTGTTAGAATTAAAGTATTGCTGCAAAAATGCCTCTCATCTTATGAACTGCTTGAAGCTATACGTATCACTTCAGATGCACAACCGTGTGTTCCACCACTGTATTAAACAAAAGCCTACTGAGAATTTGAGGTGCTTCAAGATACATCTGAGTGAATACCTAAATCATATGCTACAAAGCACTAATGTGAATCTAAAGCTCAGATCTGAAAAGAAGATCCTTCAAGCTGTTCCAACAACTTAAAGAGCACAAGATAAAGGACATACTGATTTGTCATTTATTCTTACAGTTAAGAAATAACTTGCTTGTGTACATCACAAGATACACATTTCCAACAAGAAATTTCTAAGGTATTACCTGCTTCAACTTAGAGCTGGGAAGTTACTTAACTATATTAAATATTTGATTTCCTACTTCTTTATAAGCTTAAATTCCCAGTTTGGAAAGCACCTGGGGATCTCCACTGCTGGAAATTCATTTTCTTGTAACACATAATATTGGGAATGTTAATAATCATAGTTTCCTACTAGAAATTGAGATGAAGAAACTGCCACTGAGCCTGACACGTGCAAATGACTTAATTCATGGATGAATTAGCACTTGAAAAAATAGGGAATCAAGTGTGAAAAAGGGAAAAAAAAATATGATTAGGTATTTTAAAACCAGTATTAACCCAATAAACCCCTTTTTTACTATATTAGCTTAACCTATAAACATTTTTCAGAGTGAAGCTATGTAATATGAATGTGAAATCTCTCTTGCAATAGCAATAACTCCCAAAGATCTCGTATTTGACAACTGTGGCAGATGCTTGTTTGACTCATTATAAAGAGGCTTCTATCATGCAAAGCTGACGACTTAGAACTCCGACACCAAGTACAACAAACCCTTGATGTACCTCAACTGTTTCTGAACAACTTGTAGCATGAGTAATAAAATTAATTATAAAAATATTCTTCTTAGAAAAATGAACCAGTTAAAGTCAGAGCTGAAGCACTACATAAAGATGAATTTGCCAGACATATAAATTGTAGAAAACTGGGGGAGGGCACGTCTTTGTGATCCAAATATATCACAAGCTCAACACAGGAAGGTGTAAAAATCAAAAGTTCAAGTGCACACAAAAAGAGTACATGAAGCTTCATATACAATGAACAAGCATAAACTGCTGCATGCCTGGCATTTAGAACAGAACCAATAAGCACAAAAGGCTCACTGTCTTCTGTAGGACACAAAGCCAGGGCAAAGCACATCCCTTTGCTCTATGGGAAGGACATCTGGTGCAATTAATAAATGGCCTAAGTGACTGAAACAATTATGAGCTGCATAGGAGTAGGGATATAAGATCACTTTAAAAATAAAGATGTACCTACTTAGCAGTGACAAATCCAGTGTATAGGATTAGGTATATGCAATTGGGTGAGCAACTCTAAACCACTAGGAAATTAAAAAAGGGCTTGAAAATGGTATGGATATTGTTGAATTTAAAGTAAAAAGAAAGTTATCATCATGGTACTGAGAAACCACAGCATAAAAGCCTACTGTTGCAGTACAGATCACTGCATCCATCCTGAGCCTTAGGAAAGCCAAGTTCCAGCTCTTCAAGGAGTTACAGGACCTCCTGGGAAACTGCCCTTAGAGACAGTAAACCCTGTGCAGGTCTTTTCCTGAAAAGAGAAAATCTTTAAACTCTGTAAGCCCATGCAGAAATGCCAAGCTATTACAACTCCCCATATGCAACTTGAATCTGCCTGGATTCACAGAAAAAACAGTAGTTGCTTTAAATGACCTTGCTCTTCCTGGGATTTTGAAAGCAGTAATTAAGCAGCAGCATCTAAGCATCTGGACAAGGCACTGGGACAATATTCAGACAGCCACTGAAAAGTGGTTCAGCCACATGCACATACAGATCATTGCACAAACCCTTTTTTTTTCCCAGCTTTCTCTGGCCCAGGCTTTTGAATCTAGTTGCCTTTCCCTTAATGATGAGATTTTACTCTTCCCACAACTCTTCGAAGACTGAGACACATGCTGGTAGACTAGAAAACAAAGCTCAAGTGGCCAAGAAACACCCATTCAGAACAGATACTTGTTTTGCAGTACTGAAATGCTGTGCATCTGGTACAAGGAGACCTTTGGCTTCTTACAGAGTGAAGGCAAGTCCCTGGCAATAACCAGAGGCTAACTGTGGTCTAATACCTAAAGCAGACAGAAATGAAAAAAAAAACAAACACCCCCCCCCCCCCCCCCATGGCCTGAAATTATTAAAACTTTTAAAGCATAATTTTGCTGAGTATTTTGAACAATTGGGATATGAAAAGCTTATACTCTGTAACTATTAGTGGCTAGTAGCAGTATTAGAATTGCTTAAAAAGTCTCATCCACATTTGCTTAGACACAACAAACCCCTATGGATTGCCAACATAAATTAGAGGAACAGTTCTGCCAGCTAAATCCTATTAAGCCACCTAACCTCTCACAGCTTAGAAAAGATGTGGGTACCTAAACATCACTATGAATTTGACAGCAAGTGTCTTTCTGTACAAATGTTTTTAACATGAGCAGCTCAACTAATTAGAACTCTGTATAATGGTACTGGCTTGAAAATTTGTAATTCACTTAATCAGCAGCCCATATTGCGAGTATGAGGAATCTACTAACACTGGTGTGTTGTTATATTACAGCTTTGTCTGCTTGGTGGAAATTGATTAAATGTATCCCACACCTCCAATTGAAAATTTTCCTTTACAATGAAGCGTCCAAATCTAGCAGCTTGTTTTCACATGGTATGGAAGCATCCAGTGATGAACTGGATATGGAAGTGTCAGACTTAACATCCAGATGTATCTTAGCTCAATAAAAGGAAATCAAATGTACGTATGTCAGAAATGAATGCAAGAAAGCCAAAGAGCACAAAATAATAAAAGCATGTTAGATCAATCCTTGCAAAAAAAAACCAAACAACCATAACCCCCAAGAAAAACCCCAACCCAACCCAAACCAAACCAAAAAAATCCCATCCAAGGTTTTTTTTTAGCATCTTTTCCTAAAAGATCCTGGCTTGCAGCATGGAATATGTCTCACTGGACATGGGCAGAAACAACAGAGGACAAGTGCCCCCTGCTCTGCTGCAGCAATGAAAAGTTACCCTCAGAAGTTTTTCCTGTTGAAGACAGTGGCCATAAAAGTCACCACTCTCCAAGAGTTTCTCAGCTTGCATGCACACTGCAGACCTTCAGACAGGCTTCAGAACAGCGGCGGAATTCTTGCTTCCTAAAAAAAAACAGTAAAATCAGAGGCAGAGTGGAACTTCCAGAACAAAACAGCATCACAGACATGGAAAAGGTGTAGATCTCAGTATTTAAATACCAGTTATACTGAAATTACATGTATGCCATTTAATTCCTCGTAGATCTCCTGTAGCTTCAGTGCAGGTTTTTTGCAGTAAGCAACATGCAAGACAAGCACTCACATGGCATTGTTCCCTTCTTGTTTGTGTAAGTGGTTTATCTAATAAGCGGTTTATCTAATAAACTGAAATGTTCACCATTTCTTCCAGTAAATACTATTTCTTCTATGATGAAATATTAACACTTTAACAAATCAAAGTCTCATAGCTACATACATCATTCTAGAAACACTGGAACAAACGAACATAAAACACAGAAGCAATTACAAACCCGCTAAATAGAACAAATAAGGTGTAAGATGCTCAAATTCAAACAAGAAAGATGTTATTGTTTATTTTCTTCTTGGTAAAGTAGCATATTTCAACCAGGTTACAACAAAATTACCACAGGATATTAAAAAAAAATACAAGAAAGTATTTAGAAAATTATATATATATACACATTTGCTTAAAAATTCTATAATGTAAACATTAGCATAACAAGTTAAAATAATATTACAGTTTATTAATATTTGTGTGAATACTGTACATATATATGCTTCAGAATTAATACTATCTTCCCTAGAGTCTAACAGCAACAACAAAAATCTTTTCCCCAACTCAAAAGGGAAATCCAGGTTCTTCAATTGCCAACAGGTTTGGTCCCACATACAAGACAGTTATTTATCTCAGTGTTAAGTAAGGAAGAATGTGCAGCCTTTCAGAGTTAAGAATTTCAACCACATTTACATTTCTATAACTTTTAGCTTCTTAAATGTTTATCACACCACTCAAAAAACCAACTACCACAGTTCAACTTCTGTCATGGCATGGACATAATTCTTGAACTCTTGTTAAAGAAACTAATTCCCCCTACATGAAGTGCAATACATTCATTCCAATGCAGTAAAAAATGTTATTTAAGTCCAGGTATTTGCAGAAATTTGTAAATCTGGAAAATTCATTCCTCTCTAAACATTTCAGTACTTTTTGCTGGTATGAATTCATGCCATCATTAACCAAAACCTAAGCCATTATTATTAAGTAGAAGTATGCTCTGATTATTTTTAAAAAAAGAAACAATCTAAGTTATCGATAACTGGATCATTAACACAGTTGACGCAGAATAAGAACTAAATGAAATGTACAGCATCAGACCACTGTGTAGAACAAGTGTTTTGTCTTCCAGTCAATATGTGAAATGCAAAGCAGCTTAACTGGTATTTTAAAACATATTCAATATTTCATATATATAATTCCATATATTAGAGTGATTCTTTCAATATCTCATGCTAAGAAACTACTGAAATGACTAAATAATCATCAAATTGGTATTGCATGTGATGCAGGGTGCTGACTGAAATATCCTAATCTACAGAAACTGACAGAGAGAAATTCTTTACTTTACGGAGTTGTTTAACCTTTTCCAGAAGTGAGTCAAGCTCCAATACAGTAGTATTATTGTTTCCACAGAGAAAATTGTGTTGTCATGTTAAACATGTTTATTTTCATACATACTAGAGTTCCAGCTAGAAAAGCACAGTGTTGTAGATTTGCAAGGGTGAATAGGAGCACAATCTGGTGAAATTGTCTTTTTATTTCTTTTAAACAAGTGTTCCACAGGCTTCTCATAGTAACTTCAAGCAGGTAAGTGTATTCTATCCACAGGTAGAGATTCTGTTCTCAGAATTAAAAAAATATTAAATAAAAACATGCTTTGGAGTGGGGGATTTGAGCCTTTGAAATGGCATTAAACTTACAGCAGAACTGAGATGCCTGTGTGCTTTGAAGGAAAAAGAATGATATCCTCATCTGAAAGTATTAATAAGTGATTCTGTTAACAAAATATCACATTTTTACATCATTCATATGTGTGACAGACAGTATCATTAGTTCATCTGGGGTTCACCAAGTCTTAATTTATTATTAGCTTGATGCTCTTGAGTCAGTCATCCCCATTTGTTAGTAGGTTCTTATTAATTTGACAGCTACCAGATACTGTTCTATACAATAAAACATTACCTTAGCAGTAGGTCATGCTTTTGAGCCAGTAATCTTTAATACCACCGTGCTCTTTCTCTAAATACTTGTATTAATCCAATCATGACGGTTTATACTTGCAGGAGGTTCTGTAAGATGGTATAATTTGATTACAACTATCACATCAACAATATATTCCATAAAAAAGTCTGGCTTTGAAGTTATTAATCTTCCTAAGAGTATGTGACTTAATGGCTGTATCAGTTTAAGCCTTTATATCTGTGTCAATATCCTGCCTCACAGAAACCTTGGAAAATTACTGGTGTTACTGAGAAACTTGATATAATGCAGGAGCCAAGTTGATGCAATCCATTCTCTACCATGAATGACAGAATCTCTAAATAAATGAGATTCTGAAACTCCATAGCCAATACATAATGAATACTGATAAACAATCACATCTGCAAGAGATGCGAGTTTTGCCTGCCTTGTGTTTCCAGGAAACTGTTCATTTTGTATGCAATTGAAGAATGGCATTAAAATAAAAGTAGTGCCACTTAGTTTTACAATTTATTTTGAATAGTCACTAAGGTTCCAGATGAGCAGCCCCAGAGACCTCATATGCCTACAGATGAAAACAGGAATAAGGAATGAAATGGAAATGGTATTACTAATTCCTTTTTGCCGCTACAGCCAGAGGCTTACAGGAACAATGCCAGGGACTCTCCTGTCCACAGCCCTCTGGTCTGTGATGACCACAGGCTGGTCAAAGGTGCCAACAAGAACTGGTAGAACCCACCAACTCATGATGCATCAGCTTCTGACCACGGACAAGGGTTTAAGAGTTGTCGGTCAGTACCAAAGAAAATCAGATTTATACAAAAATCGTAACTACAGGTATGGAATTAGATAACTGGTAAAAGAATTTAATGGATGGAATCTCTGTTTCACTTACCAGTATTCTGTAAGAATAATGTAACTGATTTGGTTCTTAAAGTCAGTGGGGCAACCTTCTTCAACAGTCTTGGCTGATTCTAACAGACAAACAGCAGTGGGATTTGTGACAGATAAGTACAGTTGCTCTCAAAGACAGGGCTCTGAGATGCTAAAAGATGCTAAAATTTTGGGCATTCGTACCACTGGGTATCTCCTTACAGTCATGCAAGTACCTCACTGAGTTTCAAAATATCAAGTGGAAAAGCTATCTTGTGAAGAAAGACTTTCATTTAATTATTTTCTGAGATTTAGAGAAATCACAGATGAGCTCGTAAAAGGCTTAGTGATGCACCCATGATGGTATCTTCTAACATAAAGTGAAGGCTGTTTGCAGACTGCAGTCTTGGGAGCTGATACACAATTTCACTAAAGTTAACGAAGAAAGATTTGTACATAGTAAACAAGTTTAGCACTTTTTATGTAATCTACATACATACATTAAAAACTACCAGAAGCAAGATAATCAGGAATGGAATAATTTTAAGAGCCAAATGTAGATACACAAAAAATCCTTCTGAACAACTAAAAAAACAATTTAATTTTTGTGTGTGCTAAACGATTCCCTACCATTGTAGCTTTCTGAATAAGGAGTATTTGAATTTGTGACTTATTTCCTGCAAATTAATACAGTTTCATCTGGCAGATACACCACAAAGGTTTCCATACACTTTTCTTTCAGATTTACTTGCAATTCAGTGTTAATAGATGTGTGTCAGACTTTTACTAACCAAGTGTCTACTTTCTGAAAAATCAATTTAGAATCGTTTCAAAATGGGACCATCATTAGAGCTACTTTTCTTTCCAACAAAACCAAAATAAACTATCAGCAGTGTATCCAACTGAAGAGGCTGGAGGAGCATTAACTGCCCAGCTACTCCCTCTCCTTTCTTCTGAAATAAATGTCCTGCTGTAGTTTACACAGAACACCAACAGTAACTCATCTTTTAATGAAAACAAACCAGCTGGCTCCATGGCTGGCCTGTTGGGTTTCCTATTTATCTACCTCTTTATTTTGTAAATGTGATCTCTTACTGACTGAAAAATATAATTTCATTTCTATGACAGGATTCTTAGTGGTATTCCACCTACTGAAATTTCTGACCCGAAGAGTGACTTCCACTCCTCCTTGCCACAGTCTGCTATTCAGTGCCATCTATAAGCCACATATGCAGTCATAGGAATCCAGCACTTAGGGTTCATACTCCAGCACCACTGAAGCCACTCACTGTGTGTAATGAACCCCTCCTCACTCAAGAAGTGCCACTGAAAAAGACTGGGCCACTTACTTGACTAAATAACACCCAATTGTTACAGGTTTGTAGAACAGAAGTTCCAGTTTGCTAGAACTTTAGTAAAGCACTGAGGCAAACAATCTGTTAGTAATCATCAGCTTTTTTTTTTTTTTTTTTTTTTGCAGAGTAACGCTAGATTTCAGTATCTACTGACATAAGAATTTAGTGCAATGAATGGACAACGATACACCAATTTAAGGAACATTATCCAAAAAAACTTCTAAGAAAGATATTCTTATGCAAGGGAAAACCAGAATACAATTAATAGAAAATGTGAACGTACACTGCTTAAACTTAATGAAGAGGATAGCAAACATATAATTAACTGCCTACGGCAGTGCAGCTAATGGATACTGAACTGGATTCCAGTTAATCCATGTCAGGACTTCCATCACTTGTAACAATTCTTGTTAATTTCTTTTTCACTTACTCACAGTAGTACCATTACAAATTACTTTTCAATAAGAGGTGATGGGTAATAGGCACTTTCATTACTGGCAATTTTTAAGTATCACCATGAGAAGGGTTTTACAAAATCAGAGTAAGAATTCCACGCTGCTGCGTAAATGATGGGAGTGTTCAGTAACATCTGCAACAAATTAATAACAACACAGACCCCAACACTTTAAAACACTGTTTTATACCATGCTAATTTTGTGTATCCTTGTGGTGGTTTTTAGAAATCAGTAATATTGCACCCAGCCTTACCGCAAGACTGAAATTTCACTAGAAAATTATTACGTTCTGTGATTTTAAAGAATTACTTCCCACAAATGAAAGCTATTGAGGTTATCTAACTACAAATGTACAAAAGCTATTTTCCCACCTGTAATGTTTTTCGCCATCTACTTTGTCAAGTTTTCTAAAAACCTTTCTGTGTGTCAGAGATTTACAATAAAAAAACCCACCAGTCTTTCTATTTACAAAAGCTAGTAAATTAGTGAGGTTCTTTAATGCACATCCTTCTGACATATTAAGTAGTGATAATCATAACTGTTCTAAGGAAAAAAAATTGTCTTGGCATGATACTCATGTCTCTCTGGAACAGAAAAACATACATGTAGAAAGGAAGACAACATAATAAAACCAAGGAATTCATAGGAACAGAAGAACTTCAGAAGAACAAAGGGGAATACGTGCAATGTGGCTTTACAAAACAAAGAAAATGCCTCTCATAGTTTGCTGAGTTCTCACGAAGAGCCCTCCTATTCTTTTGAGAAAGCGATTCCTGCCTTCAAAGTAGTTAATCAGGATATGACCCTTAGTAATGAATATCTCTTTTCAGGATTTAAGTTGATGCAGCTGTAGTCTCTTCAAGACCTTAAATTATAAATACAGAAAAGGAAGGAATCACAGGACAACTTTAAGTACATGGTGTCAGTATTCACAGTTACAAGGGTCAAAGATCACCACTCTGTGGCTCCAGGCTTCGTGGCTCTCTTTGGTGGCTGCGAGACAGTTTGGGGAAGCGCGTAGTCACTCTTGAGCGATTGCTTTTGCTCCCTGATTCTCCAGAAGTTGCAATATCACTAGGAAGACAAAAAAAAAAAATACAGAAATTGCTAGTTTATGTTATATGTAAATTATTCAGTAGTTATTCCAAACATGTAAAAAGCAGATGTTGCGAGAGCCTGGCAGATGACTGCAAAGTACAGCACACATCTTCAACTACACAGAACTGCATTCTTTCTAGTGGTAATTCAAGTATGAATTACAGAATGGGCTCTTTCAAAAATGAGAACTAGTAGAACTTCTAATAGTTTATGAAAGATTGCAAATTACAGGATAAAAGCATTTCTCTATGAGTTACAGTTCAGAAATGGTGGGAAAAGCATTTTGAAGTGATAAAAGTACAAGCAAAAAAGACAAGAGCTTGGATGATGCTCTACTTCACAATTCTCCAATTATGGATGGATGTATCATAACATGATGAGGTACATTAGTAATACATCCCTGTTGGGAATTCTTCCATCTCTTCTGACCCACAACACACTGTAGCCTGACATGAATGACCCTTTTGGAAAAGACTCCAAGAAGTACATTAAGATCAAAAACAAGCAGTAACAGAAAATTCCAGCTTACCTAGGTGATATTCAGAGGCTATAGACTCCTCGGACAACTACAGTATAAAGGGATAGCATTGTACTTTCACCATTCTTGTAGAGGACTCCACATGGTTTTTAATTATACTGCTTACATACAGATTGATAAATAAAACTGAATTTTAGATTTTGCAACTGAGCTGGGTAACACGATTACACAGCATACAGAGCTAAGTTTATTTTTATATGTAATCCACCCCCCCCATGCCCCCCCGTCCCCCCAAACTCTTGAAATACCTTCAGAATGCATTAACAAATCCACAGGGGAGGAACTGCACATCTGCTGTTCTTGCCATGTTAAACAAATACAGATATATTTTAAAACAACCACTGAATTTACTCTGTGTAGTTCCCTTCTTTCTGCAGAGTGACCTTCTTCATGGGTCAGAAAGCCCTGATAAAGCCATAGACACACTCAAGTTCCACTTGGGCAATCCGAACACCCACGTGGCAGAGACCTTAGCAAAGCAGAAGCATTTAACAAGTCCTGAGACCAAGGGAAAAATTCACCTGCAGGAAACAGAGCCCTTCTGCAAGGTAAGGCAGCTGTACCACTGGTAGCCACTGGCAGCCACTGCACTGCACACACTGGCTGTTAGTCACAAACAGTAACAGAAAAACAGTATAGAAAAATTGTGTCCAGTTCAGATGCTAAATATTAACAGAAAACAAAACTCTGTGTTTTTAATGGCAGTGGCTTACTTGTCTAAATTTCTGAGCACAACACTCTAAAATAACCTTAGTTAAAAGAAAAAAAGATTTTTCTAAATTAAAATTCACCACATTCCTATTATAGTATTTAGTCTTTCTGGGTAACTAGGAAGTCCTTCACATGAAAAACTGCATCAAATACCTGTGGTATACATCCTTGTCTTCTTTAGTATCAAGATGAACAAGTTAGATCTTTAATTCCTTATTTTTCTTGTCACTAAAAGAAAAAACTAAAAATGTATTTAGTGTGTGTTATTAATACTTGGTAGCACAGGATAACTGAACTTCCAACCCTGGCCTTATGATTTTTATCTGGAAACTCAGCAAGGCTGGCTAAATTGCTGTAGAGAATTCTGATCATGTGAATCCAATTTCAGCTGTGCTCATTAGCATGGATTTTTTTAGTAACATGGATATTATTAGTCATTATTTTTACACTATTTATAAAATTGCAGTGATGCAGTGTTGATATTCTAATAGAGCGTAAGATACTGTCTTCAGAAGCTTGATTCTGTGTTAAAACGTATTTTTCAGAACACATAAACATAAAAGCATCTAAATATCAAGTACGCAATGGAATCAAATTAAATTTTCACCTCATTGGGCTTTTCTCAATCTAAAATAGGTTAATTTACCATCATGATGATACCACTGCTGATAGTACTTTAGCTTTATCAGGCAGACAGGCAGCTCCTTTACAGATGCACATTGCAGAAGAAAGCAGTGTTATCATTACTATTGAAAGTACATTTCAATACACAAGCTCCTCCTGCTGGCATGTCCTCAACATGACACTAGTGTCACTCACTGGGAAGCCACTTTTCCCTCCTGTAGGAAAAATGCCCAAAGAAAAAATTACCAAAGGTGTAAAATGAATTCCCCTAAAATGAATAGATATGAATTAATATCAGATAAGCAGGGCTGAGGTTAACAAGATCATCTTAGGATAATTAGATGAACACCAGTGCCTGTGAATGAAGGCCAAAAACTAGAAGTAATTCTGCTAATTTAAATGATGCTACTGCAGAATGAGATTATATCTAATAACCAAATTAGAGATAATTTGTCTTAAATGTCTTAGCTAATTTTCATAAAGGCAATCCAAATTCTGAGACAAATCATTATGTTATGTAGGATTAAAGAAACCAACTTAGAGCTGAGGAATTAGAACTTCATGCATTCAGCATGAAAAAGCAAACTGGAGCTGAAATTAAATTGACCAACTTCCATGGAAACAGATGATGTATGGAGAAAAAAGGCTGGAGTATTAAAAAGAAATCATACATTTATAAAAGTGTATCTCTTAAGCCCCTTCCCATCTTCCCTCCTCCAAAACCTGATAAGGAAACTTGCCACCTCACTTGTCTGTTTCAGCTCTAGCTTTTTACTCTACAATTAAAATACTGACTTTCAAATAATAGCCAGGAAGTTTAACTATTAAATTTGGGAAAGAAATGATCCACCCCCAAAATGCATGATAATCAAGCAGGAGGAAAAGATTAATTGCCCATCTCTTCCGCCTCCTGTTACTAGAATTAATAATTTGGTTCTGGCTTTGAGGTCAAATGATACTTACAGACTCTCTGGCACTAAACACAACACCTTTTTAAACCTCTAGTCTGTTCAACAGGTCAGATATTTCATGAACTACTGGGCAGAGCTAATGAAGACTTTAAAATGATCCTGTCACAATTTCTGGCAAATGCACATGAAGATGAAATTGAGACACTTCTTCTGAATCTATTTTTGCTGATGTGTGTTTGGGTTTGAGGAAGAAGGCACAAGCATACCTACATGCAGTGTTTGCAAATCCTCTCATTTGTATCATTCAGCAGCAACAGTTTCTAGGCTACTTTTTGGGGAGGTTGAGATAAGGGTTCACCTACAGCTGGTAGTTTTATTTAAATTAAAATACAAATTTAAAATATGTAAATCTAAACCAGGGAGTAGCTATTCTAAATCAACTCCTCCAGGACAGCCAGGGCAAATCCCTGTGGTAAGCCCTCACTTTCTCTTCTACACCTCTGAGTTTCACCTGCTCAGTTTTAATGTAACATTCTTATTTCTTTTACCTTCATAGCCACTTGAAGACTTTCCAGGGTTTAGTTTTCCTGGCTGAGCCTGGCAGGCAGCCGGATACTTGCTAGGCATTACCATGTTCAGCAGTGGAATGTTCAACTATTAAAGGCTCAAGTTCTTTTCTACACTCTCGCCTTGTCCCATTCTGAATTAAAGAGCGACCTACTGATGCAATCAATTTCTTCTTCCTTCCAGATCATTGTTTAGCTTTTAAGCATTCCCAATTGATCTGTCCACTGTTTGGATATCAATTCAGCTTCATTGATTTTGTCTTGGTGCCAAGTTCTGGCTGAGGTACATCTATAGAAAATAGCTTAAGTAACTGCTCTTCTAAATCAGCTTCATACCTTTCATTCATTGCTTTCTGTGTTATCAAAATGTAAACTGCATTTGTCTTTTTCTTTATGCATTTAGCATATGAAACCGCAGTACTCTCTCAGCTGATAACTGCGAACATTTAAATTAAAAAATTTATTTCCCATCTCATTGTCTTCAAGATAAAATTAGAGAGGAATTTCTCATAAGAATATAACATGTCTGTAACTGGAGATACTCTTGTACCAGCCAGAGATCAGAGAGCAGAAGTAACAAGCACATCCTGGGAGGGTAGCAAAGCTCAGGATATTTTTTTAATATATATATATCTCACATGCAAAAGCATCTGTGGAGGCATTCCTGATTCTAGTTTTGCTTCAGTTGTATTAAACATACCTCATGAAGAAAGGCATTAGCTGGCAGATAAATTTGGTTTCACCAGTTTCTTGCATTATTAATAGTGCTGTTTGATATGATAATTTTTGGACATGACCCCAATATTTAATGTGGTAAACTGGATTCAGGCAGGCAGCCCCCTCAAAACAATGCCTATACTTACACTAAGAGATTCTTCTTAGACACATGAGAACTAATTCTGACTTGCCAATACAGCAAATCTCAGCACCTTCTTCTGCCAATTAAAATCAGCTAAAATACCTGTTTAGTGGCATTATTAACTACGACTCTGATGTCATCAAATCTTTTTACACACCTTAGTAACTCCTGCTTTGCAGTGATCTAGGTAAAATCCTTGTTTCCAGCTGCTGAAGTGTAAAAATAATTGGAGCCACAGTTCTGCCATCACTCCCAATTTTGTAGAAAGAAATACAATTATTAATGAGAAACAGCGATCTCCAGCTATTAATTCAGATGACTGAGTTGGGATGTTTAAATAGTTACCTAGTAACAGAAGAAACAGAAAGATATCACAGTATGCTAGAGATTGGAAGGGACCTGGAAAGATCATCTAGTTCAATCCCCCTGCCAGAGCAGGAACACCTAGATAATGTTACACAGGAATGTGTCCAGGCGGGTTTTGAATGTCTCCAGGGAAGGAGACTCCACAACCTCCCTGGGCAGCCTGTTCCAGTGTTCCGTCACCCTCACTGAGAAGAAGTTTCTTCTCAAGTTTAAGTGGAACCTCTTGTGTTCCAGTTTGTACCCATTACCCCTTGTCTTATCATTGTTTGCCACTGAGTAGAGCCTGGCTCCATCCTCGTGACACTCCCCCTTTATATATTTATATACACTAATAAGGTCACCCCTCAGTCTCCTCTTCTCCAGACTATAGAGACCCAGCTCCCTCAGTCTTTCCTCATAAGGGAGATGCTCCACTCCCTTAATCATCTTAGTTGCCCTGCGCTGGACTCTCTCCAGCAGGTCCCTGTCCTTCTTGAACTGAGGGGCCCAGAACTGGACACAATATTCCAGATGGGGTCTCACCAGGGCAGAGTAGAGGGGAAGGAGGACCTCTCTCGATCTACTAACCACCCCCCTTCTAATACACCCCAGGATGCCATTGGCCTTCTTAGCCACAAGGGCACAGTGTTGGCTCATGGTCTTCCTGTCGTCCACTAGGACCCCCAGGTCCCTCTCCCCTACGCTGCTCTCTAACAGGTCGTTTCCCAACCTATACTGGAACCTGGGGTTGTTCCTGCCCAGATGCAGGACTCTACAGATATGGGTAAGATAATCCCTCTATAGCCCACTCTGTCACTGAAAATCCTGAAGATGCTATTAAAGTTGTCAGGTTAAAAAACAAATAATTTCCTATCATGCTTAGATCTGAATTGATCAAGAGATGGAAAGCATTAATTCTAATATTCTATCCAACTATTCAATTAATATACAACTCCTTCTACTTCCACATACATATTTGTACAGCACAACACAGTATTCAGTGACGTATTCAATCTCTTCCTGCTGTGAAATAATTACAAACACAGAATCATGCTTCCAGTTGTTATAATTTGAATGATCCTAACTTGAATGTTCTTGTGCTACAAATCAGTTTCCACAGCAGTATGAAAATTTCCTTCATAAGCATCATCTGAACTGATATTTGAATATTTCTGTAAACCATGACACTGTACCTAATACTGATGATGGGATCTTTGTTTGCTTCCACTAACTTTACTGTGAAGTTGAATGGTTACAGTACATCAAATGTTTTATATCCATTAGCTATAGACTATACAATGAATAATACCTACGACTGATTTTGGATGAAATACAGTCTCATTCAGGAAATGCTCAGAAACCTGTAAAATGACCTTTCCTGAATTTACATCTGAGAAATACCTGAAGTCTTGTTTCTTGGTTTTCTAATACATAATGATATCTGCATTTGGGAACATTTCCTTTCTGCTTCTTGTGCTGCCTCTGCTAGAATAACATAATGCATAAATATGTTATTCACACAAATGATCTCTTCACAACTCACTAGAAAGCCAGAAACCACTGAACACACATGTAAAAGAAAGTTCATCAGAATACATGATTTACTTATAATTGCTATAATTGGTTTGTGTATTTCACTGATTAGCTGAAAGGCAGGAATTTGGGCTACAGCATCCATTTCCACCTAGAAATCACCAACATTTTGTTCTGTTGGGGTTAGCTGGCTCTGTGCAAGCAGCATAACCTACCACTTTCCTTAGACAGGTAATTTAATGAACCAATGCTTCAGAAGCAGATCATGTTCCAAGGCTGTGCATATAATAACAAAATTGTATGATCTCATTTCATAAGAACAGTGTTCAGTGAACACCTGGATATATTTTTTCCTGCTAGTACCATAATGATCATCTTTAAAGAAAGCACAGACAGATCTAGGATACATTTTTCTTCAAAATATTGAGGTATTTAAAAATGAAGTCGTGCATCAGGATTCACAATGCATCATATATGTGAAAATAAAAGGAGTAAAACTTTTGTTTGACAAGTAGCAATTTTGATGTGCTGAGATAGCAGTGCATTGCAGTGACTAGCCAAGCAATTCCTCCTCCATTTGCACAAACTGCTTGCACACAGAAATGACATGGAATGGAGACAGGTTACCAAATCAACTTTTAAGCAGCTCATAATCAATACGATTGGCACTGGAAGTAACAACAGGAAGCCTGCAGGAAGTGCGGTCTCAAGACAGTGTGGCTCAGAAGCCAGTAAAAGGAGTTGATATATATATATATATATCAACACTTGTGAGCTACCCACCCTCTGCTTTACAGATCACAAAAATGCAAAGTTGACCACCTTTTGGGAGAAGAGGCGGGTGGGGGAAAAGAAAGGGTTGCCATCTCCTCTAATTTGCCTAACTTTACCAACATCACAGAGAAGAAAAAGTCTGAAACCTAAAAGCATTTCTTTTCCTACCTGTTCATCCCTCTCCTTCAGCAGACACTGAGCTCGCCAATACACTCACAGAATCACGGAAGAGTTTGGGTTGGAAGGGAACTTCGAAGCTCATCTCATCTAACCCCCCTGCAATGAGCAGGGACATCTTCAACTGCATCAGGTTGCCCAGAACATCCAGCCTGGACTTGAATGTCTCCAGGGATGGGGCATCCACCACCTCTCTGGGCAACTTGTGCCAGGATTTTACAACCCTCATTGTAAAGAATTTCTTCCTCACGTCCAGCCTCAATCTCCCTCTTTTAGTTTAAAACCATCACCTCTCGTCCTGTCACAACAGGCCCTGCTAAAAAGTCTTTCCCCATCTTTCTTATAGACCCCTTTTAAGCACTGAAAAGCCACAGTAAGGTCTCCCCAGAGCCTTCTCTTCTCCAGGCTGAACAACCCCAACTCTCTCAGCCTTTCCTCATAGAAGAGATGCTCCATCCCTCTGATCATTTCTGTGGCCCTGCTATAGATCCTCTCCAATAGGACCAAATTGTTCCTGTACTGTGGACTCCAGACCTGGACACAGTACTCCAGGTGAGGTCCCTTTGCCTAATGCCAGTTGCAAACTCAGTGCATATTCCTGCCTTCCTTCACCATGTCTGACTTTAAACCTTGGAGCCCGGACAACTCAGCTCTGGGAGTAACACAGTGCAGTTACCAGACCCCCATTCCCATTCACACCAACAGCAAACAGCTGCTAGTGCATTCGTTCAGAGCTGCTGCTGCTGTTTCCTGTAGAGACACTTTGTCCCCTCCATGCTCCTTCACTCAACTTTGCTCCACATTCAGCCAGGCAAGAGTATCTGCCAACAAGCACTAGTAGCTACACTTTTCAATATAGTTTCAGTAGTCTACATGGGAATAATGCAACTTGCGAGTTTTGCAAGCAAACTGAGCAGCATAAAAACAACCTGCACAAAAAACTGCCATTATTATTTTATGAACAAACCCCTTCTTTTAAAACTACCATAAAAGCAAATGGAATGATAAAGAAAAGTTGTGATCAAAACATGTTTTGATCTTCCAAGCAAGTGCTTGAGTTTTAATTGCTCCATGAAGTTAAGAAGTATCAGCTGCTTCTCTCAAGCATCTTCATTTCTCATGAAGATCACAGCATGATATTAACACATGCAAGAAGGCTGAAAACAGCTGCCATGATCATTCCCAGGGACAGGTCTAGATTAAAATGGAAGTCATGTTAACAGTAATAACTATGAAGGAGAAAAAGGGACAAACAAACACTGCTCACAGAATCCCAGAGAATCACAACCCTCTTCTGGAAAGCATGTCAGCAATAACAGTAAAGAACAGTGCTTTATAGCAATCACTCTTTCGGGAGTTTGTTCTTAGTTTTAAATACTAAGGACACCTTACTGCACTACATCAGCGAGATACTAATAGTGATCCAGGAGCTAAACACTCAAAAAATTAGGTCTGAATTTTAACCTTTGGGAGCTCTCAGATTGTTCTTCATTTTAGCCTATTATTTTTTCTTTTCCCTAAGCGAAAATAAATAAATAAATGTATAAATACTCACACTGAGCTGGGTAACACATAGAAAATACTTCACCTGCCCCTGGAAACAGAACCACAGAGAGACAGTTGAGACTTGGCATAGTGAATGAACCCTGTACTCTCTAAATAAACAAAAGTAATCAAGACGGGAAAATGTGTAAATAAAGGGCAGAATCGAGTACTGTCCACAGAATAACACGGGAAATGCCGACTTTGTTCTTGGTAATGAAGACAAGGAGTAATGTTTACATTTAATCCAACACAGAAAGAGAATCTAATCAAAGGAGGTACGACACTGCCCAGTAAATGACGCTGGGGGCCAGCCCAGGGTTGCAGTGCTCTTGATGGATTAGACAGACACTAAGCTAGGATCAGGCTCGACAGCAAAAAGACGACCACAGTAATAAGCAATCAAAATCACATTTCCTTTCGAGTCAGATTTCAATTCTTTTCTCTGTTAAGACAGAAAACAGCACTGACAAATAAAGGCTCATCTCTTTTTTGAATTCCAACTCCAAATTAGGCTAACAGGAAGCAAAATTTGCTCTCTCTACTCCAGTGCAGTTAAATGCATAGCACACTGCTGGCCATGATCTCCTGAAATTTTGGGGTCAGTTCTCTAGGTATCATCAGATTCAGAATCTTTAAAAAGTACACCACCTTAGTCCCTTCTTTAATGCAAATGTAACTTTGCCACTGAGTCTGGAATAAAAATAAGCAAAATTTACCATAAGCTTGCTCCTTGCCAGAGTATGAAAGAAAAATCAATTCAGAACAGTGACCCGCTGGACTCTCATATTCCTGGCAGGCATTTAAGTGCAACTCCAGCACTGGAGCTCATGCCTGGCAACTGGGGAGTAGCAGCTCAGGAGCTGCTGAATATTCTCAGCTCTCAGCTACATAAAGAAGCCTGCTGCTACCCAAAGTATTTGCTTCTGTAGCGCATTTTCATCTTTTACCTATGAACTCCCCAGGAAGTTCCTCCTCTCCTTGCCTCTGTGTTCTGTGGCTTTCGGCCACGTCAAGTCTTTGGTGTTAAAAGTCTAGCCACCCTTGATACAGGACATTTTATGGCTCTGAATAAATGTTGAGCTAAATGGAAACTGAAAAAGCTGCTGAGGTATCACTTTCCCTGGTTTAGAAATAGATTGGTGAAGCATCTTTCTGGAGAAGTCAGTACTACATATGAATGGATACTGCACCAGAAGGCAGTATGATGATGCAGAATTTTATCTTTGTTAGGGTAGTTCTCCTTTCAAGCAACAGGAGAAAAGTCTCAGAAGAACCCAAATGCAGCATGCTCCCCCTTGAATACAACTGCACCCACCTGAAAAGCAAACGGCTGCCCTGATGCAATATGAAGACTATTTATGCCCTACAAAGTGCACAGGTGATATTCACTCAACTGCAGTATCAACAGCTCTGCAGTTAGACACAAATCGGTTTTAATCTTATACATACAGCTGCCCTGTGCTTACGAGGCAGCACTGGATTTTATCAGAGCCTTCAGGATTTAGATGCATTTGACTCTGCTGCAGCACTAACAGTACAAATATGATAAAATATTCAGTCTGCCTGACAATGCAAACCAGCCCCATTTTATTCCCCTTTGGTCATACCTAGCTACTGTCAGCAGCTACTGCTTCAGGATTTATCTCTTTTAATATGTAGGAGTCTCCCACTGAAAGATTTTTAAAGGAGACAGACATTCAGAGCTGTTCAGTGTATTTATTTACCCGGAAACTGTATTAAGACTAACAAATTAAATCTCCTATAAAGAACTGGCTTATGAACTCTTAAAAGTCAGAATAAAATTTCAGAAACTTCAGAGTTATACCAGACATGGAACAGTAAGAAACAGGCTCTTTGGCCCATTTTGCAGTTGCAAAATTAAGCAATTTTATGCAAACTGTTTACAAGGCACTGATTTCTAACACTGTGTACAGTGAACAGCAACCCCTGCAGACACACTCATTAGCGGTCCTGATTACTACGTATCATGCGTTTTACTAAACTCTAAAGCATAATTGTCTTACACTTTTAAAATCTTCACCTAAAAATAAACCTTCATACTGCTGTTGGTATAATCAAACCCTGGGGGACTGTGTAATTAGTAGGTGAAGATTCGAAGAAAAATTACCCTGGTTTGCTCTTGGAGACAGTGACATCAACCAACCCAGTACAAATCCTTCCTGTAATTTCTGTCTAAAATTGGGTTATTTTAGTAAGAGTAAACTGAAGAAGCCTGTTTCACTATAAAGCAGATCTGCATTAGGAAATCTGCAAGCTGTTCTGACTACAGCATCATAGCCAAGAATAACCCGATGTTATACTTAGACTGATGTAAATCTGCAAAGTACTCCAGTCCCCGGGTTAGGGACATGCTGAAACAGCAAGGGGACCAAATGTAGAAAGGATACCTGTGCAACCTCTGCATGCTGCAAGTGAACCAGAACTGTGTGATGAGGCTGCCTCTGTTACACCTGCACAAACCTCAACAGTCCAGCTAATTTTGCATTTCTGACCTGATACTTGGCCTAATTTGTACCTACAGAGAAGGTACTGGTGATCTCATAAGCTGTCTAAAGAACATTTCTTAAAAACTAGCAACAACCACTTTCTTGCAGAGAAGTATGCATGCAACCATTAATTTTTGTTATTAATAGATGAGTGCCTATAATTACACCAACTTATTCTAGCATCCTTCAGCTAATTCTTCATGGATTCTGCTATCATCACAGAAGTGCCAAATGCATTGAAGATACACCATAAAAATAGCAGCTGAAATACAACAGAATTGAATGGACTATGTTTATAGCTGGCAGATCAACAAAACCAAGGAACAAAGCTTCTGGAGGATGTTTTGAATTTCAGCGATGGCCTGCAGCTAATTCATGCTGCTTTCACATGAGAAACTGATGGCTGCTGAAATATATTTTAATACAACTTCAAATGAGGAAAAAACCCACCTCCTTTTGAAAAACCATGCACTGAGGCATAAACAAACTTGTTATGGTGTGGATTAAAGCCAAGCACATGCACAAGTACAGAGATACCTCCCTTATGAAGATTATTTGCTTCATGTATTTGAATGGATGCATCCATTTATCCATTACTGTCGGTGTTGCACAGGAAGGAACATGGATAAGCACTGGAAAACTGCAATATAAGGTGTATAAACAGATTTTTCTGAACCACGTCTTCATGACTATTCCTTCCTGGTTTATATGCTAAGAGAAAAGAATAAAGCTTACATATCCATCTCTCAGCAAAGCCTCTTTCACTCCTCAAAACCTTTTCCACCATGGAAAAGCAGTTAGACCTTACTTTTGGTTTTATATCCAGTGAAATAAGAATTACAGAATAGGTCTTTTCTTGCAATACTCCAAATCTAACAATTGAAGAGAAGAACTTCAAAGTCATGTGGAGACCTCATAGCAGCCTTCCAGTATCTGAAGGGGGCCTACAAGGATGTTGAAGAGGGATTCTTCATTAGGGACTGTAGTGATAGGAAAAAGGGTAATGGGTTCAAACTGAGATAGTGGAAACTCAGGTTAGATATAAGGAAGAAGCTCTTTACTGTGAGGGTGGTGAGGCACTGGAACAGACTGCTCCAAGAAGTGGTAAATGCCCCATCCCTGGCAGTGTTCAAGGCCAGGTAGGACGGAGCCTTGGGTGACACGGTCTAGTGTGAGGCATCCCTGCTCACGGCAGGGGGTTAGAACTGGATGATCTTGAGGCCCTTTCCAACCCAAACCATTCTATGACTCATTAGAAAATTAATTTAAAAAAATCAAACAAACAAACCTGCCATTCTTGTAATGAAGTAAAATTCACAGATGAAAGCATATTTACACACACACGTTCTGATTTAAAGAACAGTGTATTTTCAGTCCTAATTCCTTCTCTCTCCCCCTCCCCCTTTTCTTTTTCTTTCCACAAAAGATTCCTCATGGGCAATTAAAGGGAGACATTGACATTTCGGGAGATCTGTAGCTAACATCATGAACCCATGTTTGAGAGCTTAGTTTGTGGTATTTCTGACAGTGGATTGCATTAATACACTATGCCAAATTGCAAATGCTATCCTGTGCCAAAAATATTTGCAAATGTCAGAGAAAACCACCCAATATGAAAAAGGTCCTTTTCTTAACCTGGAGCGATTACTTCTGCACCAAGGCCTGATGGATCGGCTACAGCACAGAAACATCATTGGGCTGGTGCTGGCTGTGCCCCACTGTGACTCTGAGCAGTAGGAAACGGAAGCACAGTGACCTACAGGAATCGTTTGTTGTTTGTCTCTATCAAGCACACTGGAAAAATACCATTTCAGTGGGAGCTGAAGAGAGAACACAGGTTGCCCTGACTAAAAGGAGATGCAGCTAACCCATCAGGTCATGCTACTCAGCCCCTTGGGTATAAAACCACTTAAGTCATGCTCTCACTGGAGAGTGCTGCCTTCATACAGCAAATAAATACGCACTTACTACTCTGTGAGATCTTCCATTCGTCCACATACTAGAAATTCTTGAGAAAGTGTGATTTTTCAGATGATCTGCATTGTTGCCAAGTATCTTAATAAAGCTTCCCTTATAGTATAATACAAGCTGAAAATGGCAAGTCAAACACTTTCTCTTGAACATACACTCTGAATTTACGTAATTCTTGTCTGTACCTGAAGTTCTCTCTTATAAACTGTGTCTACCAGTTTCATGACCCTATATAATTATTTCGAAGTAGAGATACGAACTTCTCATGAACCTCCAGACTGAGTTTTGTCCAAGTCATGTCACCCAGGCCAGGCTAGTGTAGTTTCCAGTGATATATTTTGCCATGCAGACTGGTTAAAGTCAGTCAGAAGCCCTTAAGTTCCTTCTAACATAACAAAGAAAGACAGGAGGAGAAGTAACCTCACCCTGTGGTAGAACAGTATGGCTCCAAAAACCTAATGAAGTGCCAGAGTTGCATAGTGTGCAACTTCCAAATGTATGATAAATGCAATAGAAATATATTATAAATAAGAGATTACATAGGATTTTTTAGTCCCATTAATCAGTTACTACTCATTCTAGGGACAGGTATTTAAATAAGGACTTCCTTCTTTAGTTGTACATTTCAAATTCTAATTTAAAAATAAGAATAAAATAAAAAAAAACAGCACAAGTGATCTGGGCTGTGAGAACCTGTCAATATAGATAGCACACAATCCCATCTGCTCAAAGCCCTCACACTACACTACCTACCTGAAACCTGCCTTCAGATGCATGGAGAACGTTAACTTGAAAAGTTCTCTTTGTGGAAATGTCATGGGCTTTTCCAGTACTCTGCCACTCCAAAAGGCAGATCCTGTTTTGGAGCATTGCAGCTCTCACTGTACACAGTGGAATAACACACCATTAAAAGGGGTCTCCACTAAGGCTTTGTTTCAAAGCTCATGACTGGTAACTGAGCGCTATGGATCCCTGAGCTCTCCTACCCAGCTGCACTTGCACACAGACGGCTCTGACTGACCAGATGGCTTCTTACAAAACAACGTGTTTATAGGAATAGTTTCCAAAACACTTTCTGGTGGTACAGCTTATTTTCTGTAAGAGATCTGCAGATGGTTCCCTTTCCCTACCTAGAAGTTCTCCAAGATCTCTCTCTTGGACTAGTTGTTACACAGTCTGCAGCTACTGATGCTGATATTTGACTGCGAAAATCTAAAGCTTGCAATTTGCTTAAATTAATCGTCAGAAAGAGAAACTTTAGCAATTATAGATCAGCCAGTTTAAGCACAGCTGTAGAATAAATATTACAAACTGGTTTGCAGGATTTAGGAGGCCAAAAAGTAAGCTTTGAAAGCCACAATTTCAATTCAGGGAATTCATGTAATTTGGGCAAGGGTGCTTTTGTTTAACTTGTGTTCTTTGCCAACACTACTGCCATGGCCAACAAGAGTAATTAAGTGGGTATCAATGCTTTAGGTTTATAATTGTCATGAAGCCCAATATCAGATTCTACTAACCATGAGGTTCTGTAAGGTAGTGTGCAAGAAACTTGCTCAAGAAGGGAAGGATTTGTGAAAAGAACATTATTCACATCTATCAGAGGTATCTGTTGGGCACACATGTGCCAAATGAAGCAGTAAGGTACCCGAAACAGTCCTGAACAACCATGCTATAAAGTGCACTTAACATCCACATTTACCATTACGTGTCTATTCTAGTAACTGTCACTATACAGACACCTGCTGAAGAGCTTAAAAAGTTACAATGAGAGAAAAAAATCCTCATATTAAATAAAAATACTGTTTTGTTTTGTTTTGCCAGTACGGTGATCTTTGATCAATTGGACTGTACATAAAAATACATTTGAGGATTTTAAATGTTTGTGGACCTTTGATATTGACAATTCTGTGCTCATTTTAAAACACTGTATTAAAATTTAGGGCTTGGATTGGAAATGGACAGAAAGGTACAGCTTTGGTAGTTTAAAGCATGAGAGCTCCCACGTGTTGGAAGGTTGAAACCATCATACAGTAGGGACAACAGAAACGCTGCGGCATCTGCAATGTTTGGGCTCATTCTCAGCTATTGATTGCTGGAGCTGCAAACTCCTCTGTGCTCTCCTCCTCTGGAAAAGTCAGCTTCAGCAGCATAATGCTATGGACAGAGAGGAGAACTAGGAAATAAAGTGTCCAGACATGTCTAGTCTCATTTATTAGAGACTTTAGCAAAATAAATAGAAAATAAACCCCTTTTTTAATTAATTAGGTTGGTTGGTTTTGGGGTTTTTTTTACTACTTTTTGTCTTTCGGAAGAATCCTACTCAAGTAATCATGTCAGAAACTGGTTTACATTGTAAAAAGAAATGACTAGACAATTGCAAACAAGAGTATTACACTTAGCTTCCCTTACAAATCATGTATATTTGTTAATACACAAAAAAAACCTCAAACTTTGATAATTACTGTTATTTGAAGGGAAGAAAGGAAAAGCCCCGACAGGTTTCTTAGCTATTCGAGTAGAAATACGTTCTACATGCTTACAAGAAGAGTTTTTATCAATCCTGCACAGCTGTCCATCTCTTTCAAATGTAAACATTACTAATGGCTGATACTCTGAAAAACACAAGGATCATCCTTATAAAACTATCACCTGGAAAACCTCTCATTCCTTAGTTAAAAGACAATTAAATTATTTGCTAGGTCAATTAAAAACACACTTTGCAAAAATATATTCTGAGCATGAGGAGGAGAGAATGGGAGCTCATGGATCTGAGGATTAAAGACAAAGTTTTATCCTAGGAGCCAGAGAACAGGGACACTGAATGGTCACCAAGCTGGTCAGACCTACAAATTAGAGGAATCTCTTATCAGTCATTTACTTTGCTCTATAGCTGGGGTAACAACTGAATGCAGAATATTCACTGAACCAAGCCTTCTCATGCCAAGATCTTAGGTGGAGTTGAATCTTTGTACTCAATAAGAATTTGTTAAAATACCCAAATCACCTATGTATGGGTGTTTTTTTTTTCAAGGCTTACTTTCAAAGGAAAAACATACATTCTACATACTGTTTCAGCAAAACATTCTATGCCTGTGGTTAACCTCTTCTTTTGTCACTCTTTCAGCTACCATTGTTATTTCAATAAATGAAAGCAAATCCCAGCCACTTCTAATGAAATGGCTTCTTTCCTGTGTGCACAAAATCAGTAAAGGAAAACAAATTCCATGTTTCCTCTTTTCATTGTTTCCCACCATCTTTCTTTTTCAACTCACTTCCACATACACTCTCTTCATTCAGTCCAAACTGTCTCAGTCTTCTCCTTCAGTTACTTTTCATAGCACTCCTCTGCTCTTATTCTACTTCTTTATTCTTAGTCCCTACCTTCTCCAGTTTTTCTCTATTAATTCACATGAACAGCCACACCACCATTTATTACCCAGTACTTTCCCATATACTGTTTCTCTTTACACCAAATTCTTCTCTCAACAAACTCCTGTGCTGCCTTGATTCTATGTAGCCGAGTCAAGTTGTTCTCACAGCTCCCATCTAAACCCATTCTCTCCTGTGCAATCTACACATCTAGTTCTCTCTTTCAAATCAATTTAGCTACTTCATCTTTCATTTGGCCCTCATTTCACATTTTCTTTATTACAACATAGACCTCAGCACCCTGCTGCCTTTCAGGTTTTAAGCCACAGAGACCTCAGAGCATGACACTGGAGCTTTGTCAAGACATCCTACTGAGTCTTGGATGCATTTTTATTCTACTGTTCTACCTCCTGAAATATATTTTGTTAAAACTACTAGTTTAAGGCACTTTTAGTACACTTTCCCAGGGTGAAAACCTCTCTTGAAAGTTCTTACTGGACAAGTCACTCCAGTTAAAATAACTCTGGTGAACAAACGCCTACTGTTGCAATCTGGACTTTTCTGGTTTTATGCACTGCTGTTAAATTAACCTAAACCAGAACCTAGACACTGTGCTGTGACCCCTAACATATGATAATGTCATCTTCTTGGGTTAAATTCTGTTCCAATATGCCATTAAATAAATAGATCAACTACTGCTGATAGACAGTAAAAAGAGGGTTAAATTGAGCACATTGGTACAAAGCACAATGCTTATAAGAAATATACAGTAACTCTGTATTTGAGTGGCAGGTAAAGCCATATGGCTAACCTGACAAGAACAACTTCATTCTTTTATTCACTGAGGAAAATCATGCCACATTACAAAGAAAAAGTTTGAAGAAGGCTGAAAGAAAAAAAAAAAAGGTAAAGTGATAGTTTGATACCATATTCCACAGTAAAATGCTTTCATGCCATCAAGAATGAGGATGGTACTTCACAGCACTGCACACAATTGCATCAGCTTCTCCAGTATTGCACCTGCCACAGCTAGGATGTAAAAATTTGTTCTAGATTCAAAACTGGCATAATGAGCTATAAAGAACATTGGATCTGTTGTTCAGGAATTAGGTATGGACAAAAGAAAGAGGATTGTGTGTGTGTGTGTTTAGAATTTAAAATAGTTTCTGATTCAGCTCACTAAATGCACCTGGGCAAACACTTGCCAGTCAAGCAATTACGCAGGAAGTGTATCATCAGTGTAAGGGTTTGTCAATGAGCAATAGAAAATGAGGTGATTCACATTTAGACCCTAAACTACAAAACTCTGCAAAGGGTTTTATATATTCTCTCAGTTTAATGGCTGGATGTCTAAAAACTTGTTGCCTCTGCCTACTGAAATAACAAGTGATCTCCACATTTATGTAAAATATTTGTCTTCATCTACCAATTTAATTCATATCTGTGCAAGATATAACCACAGTCCATTCCCAAATATATCCTGCATGTTCCAGTTTACTTTTTGGCAGCATCATTCTCAGTTAACAGGCTAATGTGTGATGGAAAAATCTCAGCAGAGAAAGCGGACAGCTAATGGAGATTTTTACCCCTGGACTTCAAGGAGTGGGGCTCTTTCACCACTACTACCACTAGAACTGAGCAAACCACCAACCTGACCTTTAAGGTAGGACTAAACTTCCCAACCACACACAAGAGAAAACTCTTTCTCAAAAAATACAAGTCCCAGAAGCTAGGATTTTCACAAACAGAGAAGGTATTGGAGAGTTGTAAGTCACAGCCACTTGCAGTAGTGAGACACAAACAACCCCTTTCCTATTCTACAACATTTTTCCCACCTGTGACGACTCATTACTAAATATCCAGAAGTGGAGCTGAAATGCGTCAGCATTCCAGCTAAGTTGGTTTTATTCAAGATACTTTATAATGGCAACTGTTTTGATTTAATTCTGAAGCATATTAAAGATTTTACTTTATTGGTGTAAGTTAACCTGTACTTTTGAGTATTCACCATTACAACCTTATTGACAGAAATGTGAATTTAAAATAATAGCTGACACAAAACCAGAGATGGCAGAGATTAAAATTATATTTTTGCAAGTGCCTTTTCTGGTTTAATTTTATGTTGCTTGCAAAGTAAAGAAGATAATTACAAATGTATTCTCCATTTTTTGCCCATCCTCAAAACTTAAAATGTTTCCTGGCTCCAGAGCCCATTCTCTGCCCCCAGTTTCAGGAGCACCTGCTGCAGTACAGGAATGCTGGAATATCTAGAGAGCTCACTTTTTAAGAAGGGAGTGCATGAGACTTGCCTGTTACCAAGGAAACAGGATTGCTGCTGTAATGGCACAAAAATTAACTGTCTCTGTGCTCATTTACAAAACAAAATCTTAACCTCTTCTTGTTCTGCTCCAAGTTAAACATGTTAGGAACAAAACCTGCATAGATTAGAAAACCTGTCTCTTGATAAAGACTTGCCAAGTTTATTAACAAGCAGTAAAAGAGGAAGACAAAAACGAAGAAGTAAATCATATAATCAAAGCATCTCAATCCAGATGGTTTGTTAGTAAAACACCGAGCATCATACCACCTCAACCCAAGCTGCCTGGAACAAGAAAACCAGTTATGCAAAATAGTTGCCTTGTACAAACTGGGGATCAGGTGTAATCAAGAGTAGTAAGAGGGACTCAAAGTGACATTATTTCTCCATGTTGTAAGGGTGTTAAATGAAAAAATACTAGGTAAATTTATGTTTTCATATTTTCATGTTAGGCAACTTGGCATTTTCACTAACTCTTACAGCCATTTTTATTATTTGCAAAGACAGATGGAAATCGATCCATCAGAAAATGCACAGCAGTTAAAAGCTCATTTTGTACAATACTGAAGTTTGCTGTAACCTTGAACATGGCTTTGTTCAACATAATCTCTATTTGTTTCAGAGCTTTGTAAGTTGGTATTTATGAAGGAAACTGATATATACCAAATAGCTACCAAAAGCAATACATAAAGTGGGTTTTGACTGCTACTGTCAACCTACTTGAGATTTTTGCCCAAGTCTTTTAAGCCATGCAACCATGGAGAGCATTTCTTGTACATTTCTACACCTGTAAAAGAAACTCCATACCATAGCCTCTCCCTCATTTGTTTCAACAATTTCAGGCACACAAACCCAGCATCTGCTTCCACATTTTTATTTTCTCAGGCAGCACTAACAAGGGTTTATTCTGCAGCAACTACAAAAGATCACAAACACTCATATGGTTCCAATGGTGACTGAAGAATATTCAATTCTAGTATGGTATACACTAAATTATTCTCCTCATAAGCACTGTAAAGGTCACTTTGAATATGAAGAAGCATGATGTAAATCTACGTGATGGAATACACTCAACAAATACCTGTTTCTGAGGCTGGTTGAAAAACTCCTAGCAATTAACTTTGCAGAGCAAGTCTCACTGTCTTTATTGAGACGGTAATCAGTGTAAGAGTCATACCATTTGAAAGTGAAGGTTTAATGGCAAGACTCAACAATGAGGCAATAAATACAATACATAAAACTCTTCAGTATTATGGAATTGCTGTTTGACATACCAGTTTTATTGAGCATCACACCAAGGCAAACAAATGACAAACAGCTTTTCTTTGAGGTATTTTAAATCCTGGAACAACACAACACTGAGGTCATTAGGGTGAGTTTAGAAGGATGTGTGCCAATAATACTTTCACTAGTACCCATAACCTGCAGGAGAAGATGGTTTTCAATAGTATTTTCACTAGTACCCATAATCTGCAGGAGAAGATGTTTTTCAGTTGTACATACACTGAATACTGAAACACTTCTGGCTCAGTACTGCCTTAAAAGTGAAAGACTAAGAAAATGCACATGAGAGCAAGAAAGAATGAGCAAGAACAAGAAAACAGGTGGGCAGTAGTCACACACATGCACATGAACAGATTCTGTCACCTGAATAAAACTTCTTTACACTGGGCATTGCTGGCAAATTTCTCTTAATTTCTCAATTTTCCAACTGCTGGAAAAAGAAATACAACCTACAGAAATGCAACTGAGAGGAATAACTAAGAAAACCAGAGTTTCTAGTCCTTTGAACTTTAACAATTGAAAGACTATCAACTGCAGAAAGAGCTTTAAAAATTTCCAAACATGTATTCTGACTCCAAATTTACACTTTGCTTAAATTTTGATCTGAAATGTAAAGGATTACATTTGTATGTAAAGCACATCTCGTTGATAATTATATATGCCTCCCGTAAATCATTGGGAACTATGCAACCAAGTTGAAGTCAGCAGGTATCTTGAGTGCTGGTGGTTGTTTGGACTGCATCTCCATTCACAGCAACTGTCTGAAGACTGTGAATGCTGCTACTATTGCCATGATGGACTGAAAACTCTTTGGCTGGAATACGTATACATTAACTCAAGAGGGGTTATAAAAAGAAAACTGCATGTTGAAAAAACATGGCTGGAAAGATGTCAATTCTGTGAAACATGAAATAGAGAATGCCACAACACTGGCAGGGGAAAGGGGAGGAACACAGGGAACAAGAACACAAATCTGGCTATATCATATGCTCTGATCACAAATCAGATTAAGAAGCTTTTCTTTCTAAAATACTTCTGATGGTATCTCTGTACTGCAAATTGCCCCTTGGGATCAAAAGAGAGAAGAGCAAATAAAAATTCTTGCTAGTACATATACATTATTCTTCCCAGCATAGGTGGCACCTTCTGTAAATATTTCAAGGCAGTATTTTTCCATACACACTCTCAACTGACAGAAGTGTGCTGGAAAAATTCTCAAAGCTAAGTAAGATTTGGTCGGTTATGTACTCAAGTTAAAACAGAGCTTCCTTAACTCTCCCGCCACATCTTGCACACACAATAGAAGAAAACTATGCTACAGCT
This sequence comes from Pezoporus occidentalis, assembly GCF_034315485.1. NCBI lineage: Eukaryota > Metazoa > Chordata > Aves > Psittaciformes > Psittacidae > Pezoporus > Pezoporus occidentalis. The sequence continues at coordinate 1,469,739 of NW_026913404.1, forward strand.
TGCATTATGGAAGTACTCATCTTCCACAGATAACAGCCTTTTTCTACCTCAAGTAACAGATTTTAGCATTTATTCAGACTATTTAAAACCATTAACCACTGGTAATAAAGAAATAATTTTGCAAACCTTACACCTGAACAAAATAGGAGGATACAGGACTGTCCTTCACCACATGGAAAAGAGCAGGAGAGTTGCAACAAAGGCTGACAGACTTGACATACTTTTCCAATGACTACCCATGGTTTTAGTGTCCCATACTTTAAAGCAGGATCAAAGTTTTAATTATTTCACAAATAATCTGTTAAATTCCAAACAGATCACAAAACCTACACCTGTAACAACATTTCATTTGTTTGGATAAAACTAGCTTTATAAAGCCAAATGCTTCTAATAAAGCCTCAAGTATCAGCATTTTCCCTTACTTCCTTACTATATTGAACGCATCTGCCTTTTAACATTAAGCATCATGTCTCTCTCCCCGCTTATTCTTGTCCTCTCTATCACTGTTTCTACTCCTCTTAATGCATTTTTCCCTCTGTCATTTTCCTCCAGCATTCATAAACCCTCTCAACTACTCAGACGAGGAAAGGGAAAATTTAACACATTTGTAGAATGCCATGTAATACACATCTTCAAGGTCAGTATGTGCCAAAATATACAAAATATAAGACAAGCTAACATGATAATACAAGTCTTGTAGAAACAAGAGAGATTTAAGTATGAATTCTCCTATGTTTTGATCAAACAACTTCTTCACATTTCAGTTAGATCAGAACAGGCATGATGCTTTTTTAAAGTCTGATGTCAAGCCACATTGGTTATAAGAGACTAAACACAAACCTGCCAGTTACAAAGTGAGGAATGGAGAAACCAAGAATAAGAGTGTATGTTTGTTAAGAATGGTCCACTCCATAATTCTATCATCAGCAAAAATTCCACATTCATTTTTGGAATGAAACTTCCTGCATTATCTGAAAATTCTAATCAAATTTTAGATATCAAAGATATTTTTACTGCAACAATAATCAGTGCTTGGCAACACAGTTCTACTGAAAGATAAATATTGTATAATGTCTCTACATAGTTTTGTAAGTAGAACAACAAATTAACATCGCAATAAATTAGTTTCATTAGCATGTTTCAAGCATCAGGAGGTGCTTTACTAATTAAAAGTCACATATTTAAGCAAATTCTATTCCCAGTTTGTTGATGTAAATTATATTCCTCTTTATCAAAGTACTTACTTGCTGTTACAGAACATAACTGAGATTTGTTAAAGAGATACTGAACTCATTCAGTGCCAAGTTGACAACACAAGCTGTCACTTTAAAAGATGCAAGCAGGTAAAAACCTGGACACTAGCCACAATATCTGAGGATGCATTAGCTGAATACTGTCACTTTTTCTATTGGAAAGCACAGATAGGTACACTAATAGCTTAAAGAAGCATCATGCCATCACCAACTCTTTTTCTGAGAAATTAACCTATTCAGAATTTCATTTAAAACTTCCTCACTTCACATTGTTATTGTTTTGCATTACTTCAGGGATTTTTTGTTTGCTTTTGATCTTATGATTTATCTGATAATGCACCACCAGCAGAATACTGGCACCACATACATTCCACAGTCAATGGACAGTACAATTTTGCTATCTCACTGGAATTGGAAATAAATTCTTGTTTCCAATTGCCCCAAGAACTTCCAAGCTACAACCGTAGCCTAGCGTGTTTAGTGGCAAAGCAAAAATTCAGTACAAAAATCATGTTACTAGTATCACTCTAAACACATATGTAACTAAACTTATGTAAACTACTTATCCTACAAACAGAACTGAATCAATGCTTAACTAACTGTATAACCATACCCTAACTACCTGGATGTCAAAGGCATCATCTCAATGAACATTCAGCAGTCACATATAAATAGTCATCTCAATACCTGAAAATATTCTTTTATAAAACAAAACCAGTTTAATTGCTGCAGATTAATGCGTGTAAGCTTTTGCTTACCTATGTTATACAGAGAGTATAGAATTCAAATAAGAGCAATCCAATGCATAACAGCTGTATTAACTATAATTTACATTTTGTTTTACACTAGAGAAATATGCTTCAGAATCATGCTGCTTTTTTTTCATATAATCATCTTTTAGATATTCATCCAGAAAGACTGGTGAACTAAGAGCTCTCTGCTGCTATAAACTCGGTACTATCAGTCCACTAACCAAGTCCTAAAGAGAGAAAAGAAAGAGAATATTTTAGAAACCTCTCTGTAGCTATAAAACTAATATATAACATAAAATGAAGCAGAGAATATTAGAAAATGACATGAGCAGAATAAGATTTTTCACCTTGAGACTGAGATTTAAAGTCCTACAAACAGAAATCTATAAACCTACAATTCTTTTAAAATTTTTATTAGTTTATGCAAACCCCATCTTAATACTGTCACCGGCCAAGAACACAGTAAAAGCACTGTTTCAAAAAGTTTTTCTCCTCTACACGTTAACATATTGATGTGTGTATATTTAAAGATGTTATTTATAATAGTATTCCACAAATGTTTCTGTGAAGAAGTTTTAGCTCATTCTTTATACTAAACCAGTGCCTGTATCTGCTGTAAACTATCCTCTGTTGAGATGAATCTATTGAATGAAATACAACCAATAGTTTAAAGTCTAAGCAAATGTTTGTACCCCTCTAAAATATTTTGCAAGTAACTTCAGAAGGGTCAGTTTTGAATTTCTTTAAAATTAACTGAGAAATACAACATCCATAGGAACCTCACCATCATTTTCTTGTAAGATTTATTTCATATATGCTTGAAAGTAACATTTTAATACTAGCAATGGTACTGTATAGAAGTGAACATTCTTTTTACCTCTCATACCTTTATATACATATTCTTAGTTACACACTGACAACTGCGGCTGAAATAGAGATAAGAAAACCCCCAAATCCAAACCAAACAAAAATTCTTCAGCCCTCTAAGAATTAACACCTATTCTTCCACATTAACTTTGTGATCTGGAAAAGCAAAAGCAGATACTTGGCTTTACGTGCTGTTTAGTGCTAAATAAATCTTAAGAGGAATATTTGTAGGGCAACAACTTTTAGTTTTGAGTGGCTGATGTGTTGGTACTGAAATTTGCTTATTGGTTGGTACCTGTATCCCTGTACCGTGCTTCTTGTAATGCCACCTTCCAGGAGGGAAGAATCATTTGCGAAGCGAGAAAGAGAGGTAGAAAACACTGAATTTTTTACTACAATTTGAATTGGTGACTCAAAGACAACAGACACAAAACACCTAAGGACACAGCTTTTGCTAGCAAATATGCTACCAGTAACGCCATCCAGTGAAATCAAGACAACCTATTTTTTGAGCATTAGATCCAATCATCATTATGGATAACTGACGACTCTTCTGCTGTTTAAACACATCCCGCAGACATCAGTTTCTCAGAACCTGCTCTAGCCTCTTTTCTGATGATTTACTGAGCAGGTTTTCTGCTTTATTTAAAGCATACATTTGAGCAGCTACCACAAGAGAATGAACATCCAGCTCTGCAGCTCAGCAGAACATGTAATAGTTACCTAGAAACTGTTGTAACGTGTAGCTGTGGCCTAGAAAACAATATAAAAAAAATACACAGCACAGTCATCTGTGAAAATATTCACAAAATTCTGTTTACACTATTCTTGCATATACTTTAATGCAAACATTTGCATTGCCAAAGCAAAAGAGTCCATAAAGTGGCAGAGTTCTTGTATTTAGCTAACACTTCTTTGCCCACGGTTTATGTGAAACACAACTCAAGTTAAAACTGCAGGTTGAGATTTTGAGGAATAAGGGATTTATAGACTCTTTGAGGTTGGAAGGCACCTCGGGAAATGGCTTAGCCAATCCCCCTGTACAAGGCTGCCCTCAACTGTGGCCTGCGCAGTCTTTAATATCACCATGGATAGAGTGGCAACACCTCTGGACAACCTGTTAAGAGTGTTCCCTCACCCTTAATGAACAAGATGTTCTTTCTCATTTTTTCCTGTATTTCACCTTGTGCCCGTAATGAGGATGATGGGAAGAAAGATTTTCTAAAAAATGAGATCTGATACAGAAACCATAGAGAGAAAAATGGAACATCACAACAGTTTAGTGTTTCTTTTCCCAATTTTTTACTGCTTTTAGCTTTTTACATACTTGAAATTATATAACCTATTATGATGATTTGTGCTGAAAGACACTATTATACGGTCCAAAGAATTGTGATGTTAGTTGCCAAAGACCCCACCCGTTCCTATTCATGTACTGACAAAGAGCCAATGTGTGTGATTTTTTTTCAGATAGCTTGATAAAAATGTGATTAACACACAAGTATACGTAATAAGTTTTATTTATCCATAATATACCAATCCTGAGTGCAAACAAATGTTATTTTAACTAATACGTATTAACAGACAGGCTTTCACCAGCAGCAGATGCAGCAAACTCACTCACCAGAGCCAATTCTTGATTTAGATTTTGCTCTGCATGGACTGGAAAATTTAAAATTGTGATGTCAATTTTATTATTAAAGAGGATTTTATTCAGCATGTAAACAGACAAACAGGCAGAGCCAGAATCTGTTACTTACATTAAGACATGAAAGTGGACTATAAAGGAAATTATTTGACTAAACCTGTGACTGAACTAATGCAGCATTTAAATTGAAAAAAATACAAATCAAGATTCCAGATGGTAGAGATTTACAACAGAAAGAATACATTAATGACAGTTTCACAGCATAAGAAATCAAAACAAATCAATTTTCCATGATTAACTACTAGCATTTGATACAATAATGAAGAGAAATGCTAGCAAACTACTTCACAGTATTGTACTGCTAATTGTTAATATATCCAAGTTTCAAAATAAAATTATTTAGAACAGTGGTAGGCTTTTTTTCATACAGATCAAGTAAAATGTTTTGCCTCATCAGATCTCTGTCTGATTGTATGAAATGACTGCACTTGGAAGGAAGAAATCCCCAAAGGAAAAACCTCGCAACAAATATTGTAGGCAATACCCTCCCAGCGTTTAATAACCTATGGATTCAGTCCTAGAGACATTAATCCTATTTTTTGCCCACCATAATCATATTATAGGATTCTAGTGATTAATTAAAACTGACCCTGTATTTTCCATCAGATGTCTGATCACATATAACCTTTATGGCATTTTTCATTTTCACACTGAAATGTGGTCATTTTCTTTTGCAGCAAGAAAAAACTCTTTAAGACCAAGTAATTATTTTTTTTATTTTATATTTCATTGCTTGCTAACAGACAGAGCTGATGCCCCACAGACTTTCAATGCATGTTAAGACTGCAACTTTTTCTCCCAGACTGAGGTATCACTACCCTCTACACCACAGTCCTACGACTAATATTTCAATGCTAACTCTTTCATTAATAAAGATGTAACCAGTAACTATACACACATATGTACTAAAAGCACAATATATATCCAAATTATTATATGTCTTTACAATGGCTTATATTATATTATTAAACCAAAATACTAGTAAATCTAACACACTAGGAGAATTGCAGGTGTGGTACAAAGGTAAGAAACATTTCACAGAGTCCAGCACATCTGAGATCTCCTGTTGCCAAAGCTCAGAATCCACTAAGGAAGGGCAACACTGGAGAAGTTGGCAATATGAAGTGGAACTGAAATTCATTTTCTTTTAGACACTTTTTCTTACTCACCAAGTGTCAGGTCATGACTCTCAGGAAATAAAGGACATTGAGTATTCAAATGACAGCCCAGCAATAATGATACTTTCTAAAATGTGTTCCTCCTATAATTGTCTGGAAGACCTTTCTATTAATCTAATACTGCTGTTCTATCTGCAGAGGAAGAGCCTGTATCTCAGTAGAAAAATGCATTAAAACTCCACTTTCTCTGCTGGAAATGAGTTACACAGTTAATTTGCTCACAGCTAAGGTTTTCTAGAATCCCACTACTATTCCCATGGAGAATGCTCTACACTAGCTAAGAGAGAAAGCTGACGCATCTATTATTTGAGAAAAAAACTCCAAGGAAATCATTTACAATACATATATGAACAGAATCTTTTTGCCACAACATCCAGGGATCAAAGAATATTCTTGAATCCACTATAGTCCATTGCTTCAAGTGATGTGTCGCGAATCATGAAACTGCCAAATGCAAATATAAACCCACTAAAAATAACTATAGTCTTTTTGCAAGCTATGGTACAGCTATACCCAAAAAAAGGTTAGCATCAATCAGTGCATCATACTGGCATTTACAAATTGCTGACAAATGGTGTTAGCAAGTTTCCTTGAGCAAATCTCCTAGAACACATTTATTTCCTTCAAGGTAACTGCTTTATTTTCTACCACAGTTTTTCACATACTAAATTGTACCCCTATTGAGAAAACAGGTTACTGAAATGTGCTGCCTTCTCAGTAAGACTTTGTTCTTTCAGTGATATTAATTGTATCTTATTCAGCTCATTACATTTATAGAAGAAACAGGGCTGGGTTTGTTTTTTTGTTGGGTGGGTTTTTTTTTCTGTGGGTTTTTGGTGTTTTTTTTGGCAGGTGTGTTTTGGTTTTGGAGGGGCTTTTGGGTGTATTTTCAGCATTTTACCTACAGGGTAATGGTGTTTATTCTGACTTGTGCATCACTGGTAGAATCCATTATGTAATGTGATTTTACATCTCCTGTGCAAGTCCTCACACCTGGCACTTTTATTTTAATAAGCAAAACCATGAGATCTAAATTCTATTTACACACTTATAAAAGAGATAAGATGATCTCTTAGAAAACAAGTTAATAGTTTAGGGCTGAGGAATAAGAGGAAATTTGTCTTCCCTTCCTGCTTTTAACATAAACTAAGAGATTATAAATAAACTATTCTTGAAATGTCATTTATCAAAGTAGAATAGAAAGATAGTGTGACAACAGTGTATTAAGATGAAAAAAACAAAACAAAACAAAACACCTGAAAAGCAGGATCATTGCTTGTCCATCAGTACTGTATTAGCTCATAGTTATGATCTCACAGTATGGCCACTGTTGAATTGTTCGGTGCTGCTGAATTAATGACATTTTTAAAAAATGTGTGAAATTCTAATAATTGAAATTAAATTAAAACCCAAACCCAACACAATTCTGGTTAAAGCATGTAAATAATGCATCACAGTTCCAGTAATGAACTGCTATTATCAGTATGTTTTCCATAGCTTCACATAAATATTGCTAATGGTGGAAAATATAGCTTCTGGTGGAAAACGTCTCCTTTTCTCACATTTTAATATTAGTTGTGTTGCTGCCTCTATGACCACTTGTACTGTTGATGTAATGACAATTACTACAGCAATTCAATGTACACTTGAAACCATCATCATTTGTTAAAATATTCTGTGCCCCACAAAGCTCGAAATTACATTTCTTTCATAAGCAGACTGAAGCTGAGCTGGCTTACAGATGTTATTCTGCATTCTCTCTTGTCTGTGTACAACTCAGGATAATCAATTATGCCCAGGCAATGAAAAGACAGGACCTTAAACAGCAGTTAAAGCTGCAAGTTATGACACGAAATTGACAAGAAATTACCAGTTCACTACTTTCTACTGCTATACTCAACCAGCTTAAAATAAAGTACCATTGGAAAGGAGAACAAAAATTATTTGAGTATTGAGTTGCAAATGTATTTTGCATTCGCCTCCCCCCTCTTTAAATACCAAAATGAAGTACATGGACAGCTTCTTTAAATGATTTAACAAAAAGCCATGCAGGAGCCTCTCAACTAGAAGTACTTGAAACCATTTCAATCTTTACAGCCTGTTTTAGAACCCTTAGTCAAATTCTACAAAAAAGTTCTTAGGGAGAAAAAGGTAAAGTCTCTTGAGATGTCTGTCCCTACAAACATCAATTTGCTATTTACTCATCATGATGTCTCATCAAATTGATTTTTGCTTTTTCAAATCCAGGAAAAATTGAACAAACATGAATACAACAAAATACATCCTGGCATTCTTCCATTTATCTATTACATTTTCTAACAAAGATAGCTTGCTTGAAATAAAGTTTGAACTTGGAAAGCTGAAACTCTGCCTGAGCCCATGCAAATAGTAAGTACGCACATATCTACTGAAACATACTAATTTTAAATCAGTCTTGACTCTGCAAACTGATCCATGGATTCACAGGCATGGATGCACAATCCCTGTGCAGAGCTTTGTGGACAGCAAATGTAATATGATGGCTCACTATGAGTGTGCTCAACCTCTACAGAATTTGTATAGGCCTGGTACTGAAAAACCATCATAATGAAAAATTATCAGTGAAAGAAATAAATTGAGACCTCTTTCAGAAAGATTTTCATTAATATTTCTTAAATAAGTCTAAATATTATTTAAAAATACTGTAAAGAATGGTGTTTGCAGCAAAATTGAAAGATCCGAACAGATGATATGCCTTGTATGACTACATATCAACAGGTTTGTTTTGAGATTTTTACCAGATGACTGCATTAAACTATTTCTGGACTTATTCAACATTAACATTAATGAAATCAGAACAGATTGCAAAATTCAGCTAGATAGCTTTCAACAACTTGACCTTTTAAGTTGGTTACTAAGTCCCTACTAGTGCTCCACCCTCAGCCCCAACATAAATTTAAAAACAAAAACACAAACCCCACAGAAACAAAACCAAAATAAACCTGAAAATGGGAAAAGAAATCAAAAGCATCACCTGTTTGAAGAGTATGTGTGGATGCAGGTTTTGAGGAGCTTAGATATTTTTCTAAGCTTTACACAGTGACTTTTGTTCAAAATCACCATTCATATCAACAACAATTACTAGATATGACTTTAAATATAACAAAAGCACTTGTAATTTGAACAGGAGCCTTCTATTTAAAATGATACTGGTTTACAGATTTTGGAGATGCTGGCAATGTATTTTAAATTGCAGTGAAAAAGCTTAATATTTTCTTGACTACTTGACAGATACTTACATGAAAAAGGGCATCAGCTGAATAAGAGTCTCTTTTTTGGGATTGGCTGTGAATTCTGGCACAGTTTGAATAATTTTGTTCATTACATTCCTTAGGTAATTTTGTAACTGCTTGCGTCGCTCTTCCACAAACTTTGCATCCTAAAAATAGAAAGAAATATGAATGGCATGAAGAATGTGATTTTCACTTCTAAAATGCAACTGAAAAGTCCAAATAAAAATATGTTGGCAATATGCAAAAAACCCTTGACTGTCCTTCTTAGAGATGAAGGAAAATCATGCAACCTAATAAAAACTGTTTTGCAAAAACATCCACTGACAGGATGCCAAATTCTCTCCTTGGAAGGATGTCTCTTCTATGGAATTTTTTTCCTAATAGTAGCTCTCCACAAAATGCTACAGCCTTAGCAAGGCAGTGCATAACAGTGGCAGAGAGGCAGTGGCATAACAATTTATGTGATTCCTTTGGCAATCCAGAATTACCAGTCTTTGAAGGAGGAAATATCAACTTATTCCCATAATTCCACCGTAATTCATACTTCTCAGATGTTGGGTACAAAAACTCCAGAATGGATTAATATTTTTCTAGCTTTTTCATAATTATATAAAGAAATTATTATTTTGTGGTTGAGTTTTCATATAGTAGCTTGATTTTTAAACATTATATTACAACTGTCATAAAAATCTTAAATTCCTATAGCACTCTATATTTTATATTATATTGGCCCTAATAAATAAAATAATTCTATGAACTCCACATTCTGCTGAGGGACTTGAAAATTAAAAGTCTCATGCCATGTATCCTGTAACTTACAGCAAGCTTCAAACTTTTCCTGGGAGGGATCATAATTACAATGACCTATAATATAAAGTCTACACATTTGACAGGATGAAAATCTGAAGATTATTATTTCCTTAGATAAAACAGTATAATCCATTCTTAAAGTAAAGCTGCTCCTTCAAATTCAGGACTGCTGTGGGGTTCCTAGAACCTTTATTGATTTTTTGTTCTGTTCTTCTCTTTCATTAGGAAAATTACCGGGAACAGCATTATTTTTAGGAGACATAAAAAAACAAGCAAAGACTGTGAATGACATTTCTTAAAGTAGTCATTTAAATTCATAGAATTAAAACAAAGAAACAAAAAACCTCCAACCAATATGAAAGTACATTTGCAAATACAGGCAACTAATCCTGTATACTCAAAACAGCCTCATTTTTTAATAACTTAAGGAAGTCTTTTCTGCTCATCTTTTATTTGCATGCAATTACCTAATAACATGTAATTACTGTAAGATTTATAATTTCTGAAGACACACAGGCTTCAAAAACTTATACAGTTCTTGTGATGTTAACTGAGTTCACAAAATTCCAAAATCTATGTTGTTTTATAGATATGAACTGACACAGATGTTCAGCCCTGTTTCACATTCCACTTTAATATTAATACATGTAACAATCAAGATCAGTGTGAAAATAAAAAAAAAAAAACTATGTTTTATATTGTTTGCTATTTCTTTTATAGCAGTCATATTGTTTTTCAGCAACATACACAAATTGTGTAGGAAGTGATTCTAGTGTTAGCTGATTTACTGAGAAATGAAAAAATGAAGTCTGAAACCTCTTGGAAACTGATGCTTTACTAAAAGCCAAAGCTGCATTGTTGGCACTTCATCCACTCTGCTACCCCATACTCCACAACTGAGTTACTACTCAAATGGAACATAGCTTGCTCTATGCCCCACTGCATTGACAAGGTTTGGACAAATGTGTGGAACAGAAGTCTACACAAGCTGTTGAGAGAAATTTTAATAGGTGGTGACACATAATACTAGAATAAAATAGAATGCTAATAAATAAAAGAGTACTGCAATACTGATTAACTAATTTCATTATTTTTCCTCTTCTCAGTAAAATTTTTGTTCTTACTGGATTCTTGACTAGCTCAAGGAACTTGTCTTCCCACCTTTTACTCAAAGGATTTAAAGTATCACATGATCACATTAGGAGGGATGCTAACTTGCTACCACTGGCTGTGTGAGGCAGAAGATAAAGTGTGGCACACAGGAGGGCTTGGAGAGGAAGAAAGAAGTTTGTGGAACGGCTTTGGTTCCAAAAGCTTTAACCACGTGAGTAGCTGTGATGCTTGGCACGAGACCATTTCAGTTCTGGAGTTATCCTCTCCTCCTCTTATGTGATGGTGTATCATGGAGGCAGGAAGAGCACTGCTTTGCTCTACAAGCTGTTCCCAGTGCAGACACGGCCTCAGCTGTGAGCCACTCCAAAGAACTGGCCTTACCCCCACCACACATCCTTGATTCTACTTCAATCATTTTCCACCAATTATGCTTTCAAGCCCCCATTTACACTTTTCAAGAAAATCCCCATTTTCCACAATCATTAGCACTTTTTTTCAGTTCTTAAGGGGTTTTTGGTCACAAACCCTCAACAGCAGTATTTGCAGTGAAACTGTTTCAATTATGTTAAAACACACTTTCCAGCAGAAGCTGCATTCTTTTAGTACAACTCCTGTACTGCACATGCATTTAAATATATACATCTCTTTTCACAGGCAGGACCACTTTGTTATAAACACAGCAGCAAAGTGCTCAGTGTTAGTACTTTCTATCCCCTAAGTTATTGTAAAGAATCCCATTAACTACAGATAATAACAGCACAGAGTTTTCTAATTAAGACTGACACAACATGCTTAGGGAATGCATTTTTTCTGTTTAAAGCTGATCTAATTGGTGCTTATGATATAGCTATTTTTCTGCCACTTTTATAAGCAAAATACAGAAAATCTCAGAAATTATACTCAGCCTGAAAACAGTCAAAACTGCTCTTTTAGCCTGACAGAAATTTAATCTTAACTAAACACTAAGCAATCTACCATGAGGTTCTGTACCAGGTACAGAGGCCCACTGTCCTTACCAGAGGTAATGTAACCTAAGGGCAAAACGACTCAGCTGGAGGTCTATACTTCACCATTAGACATTTTGCAGCAGCAGGTTGACTACTCAGAGGAATTATTTTACTGCACTGTTGTTACTGACAAGTTGTTACAGTAACAAAGAGGTTTTGTCACAAAATAGTGACTAGAATAATTGGTAATAGAAAAACACAACTGTTTCAAAGGCTGGCCAGTTTGTTTTTTTTCAGTCTCATGTTATGAAAAGGTAACCACTACCCTCTTTCCATTAGACCAAATTATCTACAACTGAAATCTAGTTAGTGTTTTATATTCCAACTCCTAAACAGCATTTTTATTTACAAGCAAAAAGTAAAGGGAAAGATTTTGATTTGTATTTTATCAGTGAAAAAAACTAAATATGCTTTTAGGACACATGAAACTGTATCTGTCAATACAAATCTGTACTCGCATTTCTATTCACACAGGGACCAGCAAAGATCTTCCCCTAAAATTCAATATGCAGACTTATGTATGATTGATATGAATGTACTTTGGAGACAAAATAATTTTGTTAAAATTACAACTACATATACTTCTGCAAAAAAACCCTTTACATTGTTTTTCCCAGAAGCACACGCCAAAACTGGTCCTAAAACCAGCATTATAGGTATTTGGTTCCTATACTTTCAAGAGCTGGAGCTGTTTACAGGATATGAATTATAAATATCTGAAATTATTACACAAAACCCAGACTGTTCTATATTAGGTTCTTCTCCATTTTTATATAGAACATACTAGATCCTTCCATAACCAATTTGGGAGCACATGTTTTTAGGCATTTTACTGAGTCGAGCCCTAGATGCTGTTTCTACAAATCTTTCCATGAAGGTATTTGAACAGTTGGCTAGAATCTTACTGACTTTAAAACCAAAAGGCAAGGCTAAGGCTAACTGGTCCTTTCCGTTCTTCTAACTGGCTCCAGTGGTAGAGGTATGGATCCTCAAACTTGAAGAAACTTTTTATAAAACATCTGCTACTATATCCATGATAAACGCAATCCCTGGTCCCATGGCACTAGAGAGGACAAAAGTGTGCTCCAAGAAGGCAGGAGATCTGCTTTCAAGATTGGAGATTTCTTTTCAATTCAAAAGATAAATTCTTTGCACACGTCCTCAGTGGGAGGAATGATTTCTGGACAGCCACTACTGCTGTTTGTAAGGATGCTGAGATTACCTGACTGTACTTGAAAAGGAGCTCCAATGTGACCAGTAAAAAGCCTCACACATCTGGCACCGCTTGATCAACCACTCATGAATGCATTCCATGCACAGAAAAGGAACTAGTACATGCAGGGATACACTGCCTAGAACCATAATCCGCTGCCCTTCCTAACTGATTAAGAACCTCTCTTCCCCTATTAAAAGAAAGGTACTATATAGAGTGGGATTCAGTAACAGAAAAAGCATGCAGAGACTCTGATATACATCTGTAGCACATCTTGGCCATGTTCACCACCAAGTTACGCAGAGGAAGCTTCTAACCACAAATTGTTAACTGAGACTAAACATACCAGCATTCACCTTCCATTTGTAGACATATGTTCTGTAACTAAAGCTACTTCTGTTTCTGCATGAACTTATTTCCTAGACCACAGTCCCTGAGCATGTACTTTTGATTAAGGGCCCACAAAATTCCAGTTAAAAGTGCTTCAGATTGCAGGAGCAGCAAAACACATCTGGGAAAAGATTTCTTAATCTGAAATTAATACCTCCCAAAATATTTTATTACTTTTTTTTTGTCTGAGAATCTGCCCACAATAAAATGCATATATCAAATTGCAGGTATTTAAAAATGAGAATACATAATGGAAATCTTACAGACTCTTAGCAGGTATTAGAAGATTATGTTAAGCTATAAACTAAAAAGCAGAGTCCGATGCACCACATTCTACATTATGCTGTTTTGCAGGTTTTCATTATAAGCCAAACTGATTCCAACTTGCAGCTGAAATTGTTTTACACAACTGCTGGTCTTTCATATACACTGGTAGCACATAACAGATGGCAAAACACTGATGTTCTTCATTATTAATGGGACAGCTCACTTTAGAAGTTTTAAGTATTTTCCATGAGCTGTTGGAAATTGTATGATTGCCATGGTTACCTGCCAGGACTTAGGGGCAGATAAAACTTTCATATTCTGGGTTTGGTGCTGTTGAAATCAACATAAAATGCACTGTTGCTGATGTTCTAACCATTATTTATCCTTTCACTAACCTCCTCTTGTTAGTGCTGGGGAAAAAAAGGAAAAAACAAAACCAAACAACAAAACAGCTCAGGGCTCAGTCCAACTCAATTAAAATAAAAAGAAATATGGCTTTAGGATTTAATGAGAGCTGTATCAGCCTCTGGTAGCACACAGTGCATCCCAGTGCCCAATAACTATGGGCAATAAAGTGCCCAATAACACTATTCAGAGATGGACCTGCAAATGCAAAAATAAGCTCAGGTTCTTCTAGTGGAGCCTAATATTTTTCACAATCTTTGTCAACAAGTCTTAGCAAAATTACTGTATCAGGTTTTGTCTGTTTACAGGGCACCAAACTGTTAACTTCAAAATAAAGCTGGAAATCAGAAGCAGAACTGGGAGCTAATGAAACATTCAATGTCATTCTCACTGCTTTGTGATTAAAAAAAGATAGCAAGTAGCAATTTTTACTGACACCTTTGCAAAGGTCACATGACTTCAGTGTACCTGCCCTTCAGTAACTACTGCATCATGAAGCAGTTTTATGAAGGAACAGTTTTGAAAACCAGATATACCATATACTACCACGTTATACAAAAATAATCTCAAAATTACTGAAAGTACATGAGCTTAAAATTCCCATCCTACTTGTATTTGCAGGTTTCTGTCAGGCAGAATGAGGCTGGCATTAGACAACAAAACAAGGCTGTACAACAGGCGAAACTGCCACCTTTCCCATTCCACTGTACACGTGTACATCGTTTTATGTACATCTACTGTTCAGTGGAACAAACAGGAATTTAACAGGATGAAACAGAAATAAGGAATCAAGGAATTTTCAGTTTTGAAAAGAAATCTTTCTTTAAATGGATATTTATTCCATAATTGTAGTAACTACTCTGTGTTTCTCTACTAAAATAGTGGATGTGTTTCCATCTCCAACTATGGGTTCATTTCAAGGACACCAGAAAGTAAGAGATGCTTTTAGATAAAGTCATCTGAAAAAGACATTGCTACAAAACCATCCAGCAGCAAACAAACATACTAAGGGTCAACTATGTCATTGCCCTCAGTCAAAACTAAATTTATGTGGACAACTGTAACATTTTCATCAGCATTTCTAATTTTTTAAGACTTGAGGTATCTCCTGCAGTACTGTGCTGAGCTGCTCAGCACAGCCTACCTGTTCAGGAAGGAAATCAGAGAATCATGGAATGGTTTGGGTTGGAAGGGACCTTAAAGCTCATACAGTTCCAACCTCCTGACATGAGCAGGGACACCTTTCACCAGACCAGGGATAAGGCAGCCACAGCCTCTCTGGGCAGTGGTGGCTCAGCAGCTCTGCAGCCTTCTCAGGTCACCACAAGAGCTGCAAGCTCGGTCTACACCTCTCAAATATGTTTTATATTCAAACCTTGAAGTCTTACATTTTATTTTAAGAGGGTAGTTTATATACCACTGCATTCTAGCTACTTGTCTGTGCTTTCTTAGAATACAATATTGCTGCATGGCATCCTCTAAGCAAGTCCAGAGTACGAACATGTTAACAGATACAAAAAGGTGCAGTCCCTTGGCTCATCTAAAAAACAGACAATCCCATTTTGATCAATTCTTCCCCCATGTCATCAAATCTCAGTCAAACTATGTCTTGTACTACTCTGAATTGGCTGAGGCACTTGAAGAATCCTTGGTAATCACCAATAAGCATCACCACCACAGTAAGACATAAATGTTTAGGATTATTTTTATATTTTCATTTCATACCAGGAGGCTACCAGAATACCCAAACGGTGCATGAGTTGGTATAAAACTGCAATATTTTTATCTAGCAGTTGCCCAAGCAGCATGTAAATCACATTACTTTCCCCGTATAATGTCATAATGTACAGCAACAGCATCTCAACTATTCCTGTGGGCTCCATCTTGAATAATTTGTTAGAATAAATTGCTTTTCTTTAGCTATAAGATTAACAGACAGCAAAAAAACCACCATTTGACTAGAAAAAATGTATTTTGTAGACCCTTCATAGTCTGTGTTCCTCATTCTTCAACAGAATTAACAGTAAATATTTGTAACTCGGAAAAAAAAACAAACAACCAAAGACTCAATTCACAATTTTCATGAAATGTTACACTTGAGCATCAAATGAACGCATTAATTCAGTGAGATTCTGAAAGAGATGGATAAGTCTGAGTTGGCAAACTGCTTACCCTTTAAATTAAGCCACCAAGAAATGAAACACAGCACTGTGAACTGCGCTAGCTTCCATTTTCATGCTGGATTTCAGGTAACCCAAACTTTCCATACCACAGAACTAGAAGTATTTGCTATAAAGTATTTGTCATATAAAAGCCATCTATATCCCACTGGTTTATTTCCATTCGCTTAGTGATATGACAAATAAATGAAAACAAAGATCTGAATGCTGTTGCTCAAGTGCTGTATACATAAAACATCAACCGCAGTCTTTTCCAGGAGAAAACCCAAAGGATCTGGATTCCAGATTCGAAATACTCTGTAGTCCCCCTTAGCGCTCAGGTGGCAGCATCAGGGAAGAGGTGTGCTGTGACTAGAAATCTGAATAATTATGCCAAGCGTGAAATTATTCTTATTTCTATCTGTATGGTACTTCAATTAAGTTACCTATTGAAATCCAGATTGCATTAATCTAATCTCAATGGCTTATTTAAAGCTCATTCTTCTCTGAGAATTTAACTTTCCAGTTATAAAGTAACATAGTGACCTTAACGAAACACAATTTCTTTTATGGCTTTAGCATGCCGTAAAAACAGCATTATAGAATTAACACGTATGGCTATAAAGATAATATTGAGTTCCTTTCCCGATTTGAACACAATGTATATTATAACATAAGCATGTCTGTCAAATTTATATGAGATACAGTTTTTGCAAAAACCCAAAATAGTATATGAAAATAACTCAATGTACTAATTAAGTCCACTAAGGGGGTTGAAAATTAAAATCTACTCACTTTGAAATGCAAGAATAATACAGAATTTAAGCATCTGTATTACCTCATACAAAAATCAAATTAAGCCAGCATTAATGAGAGTAACCCTTAAAATTTGCAATATATAACTTAAGGATTTATATTTTCAAAGCTTCTCTCCTTTAATAAATGTATTCCAATTCTGAAACATCAGAGAGACATAATTTTATAAAATTCTACTGAAGACATAGGATATCAAAGCTTAGTACTAAGAAATATTATTTAGCCCACTGCCCCAAAGGTATTGGCTAGAAGTTTTGCTTTCTCCTCTGTTTTTTAAGTCACAGCTCCCTATGACAGTATGAGTTTGACAAACTAACCTGATGGATAGCTCCTATGAGCTACTAAAGCCCATAAAGTACAAAAAGCACACATATCTCTACTTTGATTTCAATGCAAATCAAACACATTCTTAAAAGTTTAGGATGACCTGAAGCACTTTACTGAATCAGGACACAAATACACCCAGGCCTAAAATGAAATAACTTTCTTACCCAAGATTCTTTCTGAATCATCTTTCAAGTATTCCGTATTTCTTCTGTTATTGCCTACGTACTAGTAAAACAGGAATTGTTACACTTCCAAGTTTAAAATACGTATTTCAAACACTGCCAGTACATTAGATATTAGAATCCCATTTGCAATCATGGCAATAAAATGTACAATGGACATATACGCATGGAACATGTGAAATAATTCCTTTAAACCATCAATGTGATTTTCCATGTCAGTCTAGAACTACTGGTAGTGTTTTTATTAGCATGATGGTCTAGGATATTGTGGTGATGCGTCCCTCACCTCTGTCCCGGACCCACACGCCTACCCAAGGATTCCCTGTTAGGCCCCAGCCTTTGCAATAATGCAAGGAACTGGATAGTGGGGCATTCCCTGACCATTAACTCTAATCGACTACCAACAGCAGGAGGGGCCACACAGATACCAGGAAGGTCAGATACTCCTTTATCATATCAGTTCTTCTGGGATGGTCAATCATTCCCTGACAAAGATAAGATGCCAGGATAAAAATCTACACTGACTAAAGCCAGTCATCTCACCACCCTATAAATAGTAGTCCAAAAATGTAGATTTCTATTAAAATCACTTCTATTAATATCCGACCATGATTCTTTTAGCATCCCTAAACACTCAGTTTCACAACAGGTATATACTGGAATAGTAGTGAAGTTGAAAAACCTATGAACGCAGGTCCTTTTCCAGATTTGAAAGATGGAAGAAGTTTCAGTCCTCGTTTCTGCCAGGCCTTACCTCTGAGTCAACAGTACCTCACAGTTACACTGCTTTACAACAGCAAAATACACACTGTGTTACTGTATGTATATACAAACTATGTAATGCACAGTGTAAGGCAGTGAGCACAGGACAACAAACACTGAACTCTAAATTCATATACTGTGTAGTAAATGTGAGTGATTATGGCAAACACACAGGTCTTGTGTTGAGGAGGTAAAACCAGCTCTACTGAACAGGTCACTAACCTTCAAAAAAAACTAGGTAGCATCACACTTTCTGAACAATATTACCAAAGATGTGTGTTTTCTGCCCCCCCCCAACAGCTATCTTATCAAACCAACTCTCCCTCCTCAGCCCAACTCAGTAGCAGCTAGATCCCTTCCCTCTCCCACAGAAAAATTCTTGCACAAAATATAACAAGAAATCTTAAACACCAGAACTGTACCTTAGATACCTGTGGATATATGAGTACTTCATGCCACAGAGACAGTAGAAAACGAAGAGAGGAAGCAGAGGATCCAGAACTGGAATCTTCATGGAAATGCACTGGTCTGGTGATCTCTGTCCCTAATCCAAAATGGTTCCCCTGAGGGAGCTGAAGGGGGATGGCATGAGGAGAGGAGTTCTTTCAAAGAGCTGATTCCTCTCATGCTCCTCCTCCTCTTGCTAAGGGAAAAGTTTAGTACCTCCATCATCTGCCTAAAAAGCAGCTTTAAAAGGGTCCCTGAATATGCAAGCCCCAATCGCCAAAAATGGCGACCCTTACATGAGGAAGTACACAATGGGTTACATAACAACATAATATGAAACACTTCAGAGCAAAACCACTAACATTCAAACTCTAATTTGAATGGCTTCAAACGACTTCATGTATATACACAGACACACACAGCTAAACAACTCTTCACTTGATAAACTTTTAAGAAACAATAAGCATTATAAGCATAAGCCTGCTTCTTCGCAATAAAATCTTTACCTTCTATACCTTTTAACCTAACAGTTAATCTGCAGACCATCTTAAACTCTCCCCTATCTTCAGCAACAGGCAAACAGGCTGGACAGTAATAAAAAAGCAGCTATGCTGTCAGGAAATAACACAACAAAAAATGGAATGCCCTCTTAGTGCAAAGGCAGGATTTCCACAGACATGAACGGGAGAAAGTTCCTGGGGAACAGAACTTGCACAATCACAAGATACATTCCAGAAGCCAGCTCCATGTACTTCCTAAATGCCATCTTTGATGCTGTCATATGTGTATACATGTATATGTGTGTATACAAATAGCTATCTTTCAAGATACACATTTACGAACTTTTAAAATAATCACACAATGTAACTTTTAAAATAATTAAACAATATAGCTCAGTTGCTGACAGGCAATAAATAAATGTTATTTATCTAACATTTGGGCATGAAAGAAGCTATGACTAAAGTAAAAGCTCACACACTTCAGTCGCATAGGCTAAAAGTGATAAATGATGTTGCTCTCAGTATTTTTTTCTAGTCAGAAAACTTATTTAAGATTTCTGTGCTGCTCCTCCTAGGCAGCTGAGGAGTCATGGCAAAGTCACTCTATTCTAATCTCAGAAAAGTGCTGTGTATTCTTTCCGTATGGGGTATCTGTGTTTTAAAGGAAAGCAAAGGATATCATGCAGTCAAGTCAGCACTCAGCAGAAAGCTACCTTATTTAATTTCTACATACTTAGACAATCACTGAATTCACATCTTCTGTGGAAGCAAAGAACCATCTCTATTTTGATATGTCCTTTACTGGGACAATACCCTTGCACAAGGATACTTAATTAAATGCTTACTCAGTTACTAAAATCCATTCCGTAAGCATTATGATCTGCCCAATGCAGAAGCAGCAACTGAGATTTTCGGGATATTCAAAAAAATGAATAATAGGTGCAGTAAATGCTCCTGTATTATTACTCAACCACTATGCTGAAAGCAACATTTCAAGAAGTGAGACACCAGCCAGTCCTTTGGATGTCAGGATCCTGACGGGAAAGCAGTAGTTACAAAGACTGTGATAATGGACTTACGAATTCAAAAGATCCAAAGCACCTGAAGGCTGGCTAAAAGGCAAAAATCTATTTCATGCAAGAAAAACATAATTTGAAATTACAAGTCTTAGTATATACACCTACATATAAAATAATTAGCAAATCACAAAACAGGCTGATACATGGGGAGCATGTTTTAAGATTACAAAACCAAACAGTTCAAGTGTTAAGACACAGTTTTAACTAAAATTATCTACAGTTTAAAAATTAAGTACAAAAATACATGATGAGCATATGACCTGTCTCATACATATAAAAAAGAGCAAGTATGTTTCTGATTTTCACTCAAACAAAACATTGGTAAGCTAATGGAAAACTACTTATTCTTGCAAAGACTACTTACAAAGATTTTGACAATTATTTACTACCAGAACTGACAGATTGTTAGTAGAAAATATACACCACGGGGACTAGTATATATGAAACCTAATACATGGAACATGGAACATTGCAAACATTATTAATATATTTTCCTTCAGCAGTCACATTATCTGTCCTGACAATTCAAAGCAACATTTATAAATCAAATTATTCTTTTCAGTGCTTTCATTAGTTCAAACGTTTAAACTGATACTGAAAATAAGGTCACCAGCCTCAAAGGCAAATTTTCCCTGTGTCAGAAAACTCTGCAGCTTTGCATTTGAATGTGATCTCCCTGGTTTACCTTGCAGTAAAGCAGGAAAATTAAGCATGAAAATTAATAGTTCTCACAGTTTTTTCTACATTACTCTCTGCTAGTCAAGTTCCCTCCTCAGAGCTCCAATATTTTGCACAGAAAGAAAGTGAATAGTATTCTATGACTCTGTTGTAGTAGTTAATAGGTCATTCCATAGAACATGGTGTCCTCTTGTGGCTGGAGGTTCCCTAAATCCGAGACGTGTAACTGAGCACCAAATGTAGTGCTGGTATCAAGGGAGAAATCAATCCGAGCAAAACCCTCTTTCAGGGCCACTAAGATTTAGAGTAAGCGTATTACCTTCATTAGCTTCATAGTACCAAATGCAGTGTACTGAACATAGACAATGAACAATATCATTCAGGTCCAGACCTGAAGGATATAAAAAGCACACACCACCATTTCCCAAAAGATGTAAAATAGTGGGGTTTAGCCATTTGCACATGAAGGGCTATGTTTTACCAATATATTAATTGGGCATCTAGCAACACTGAAGATTCGTAAAGGACATAAAAACCATAGATTGACAGAATCCTAGACAAACTGCATACGGATAGTCCTGTTAGCAGAGTTCAGCTACTGAAACACCTCTTTAGGCAGTGATTTAAGATTTTACTGATTAATTTAGAAATGAGAAGACAGCTGCAATTCTATTAAAAACTGAACAACCGATATCAAAGAGAAAAATATTTAGTGCAATCTAACAACACACCTAAAAGGGAACAGGCTTTGTCAGCCACTGAAGTTAAAAGAGCAGTACTGAAAAAAGCAGTACTGAAAAAAGCAGCACTGACACAATCTTCTAAGGCTTGTTACCAAGCATTTGCAAGTGTAACATCACACACACATCCATCATCCTACATAATTCCAAGACAGACATTCCCATATGACTTAATTAATTTTACAACAAATTTTTAAGCCTTCCAGTTACTTCAACTTACTCTGCCATGGAAAGGAGGGAGTCAGTCACGCAGTGTAATGTCTTCAAAAGAGCTACAACCTGGTCTAGTGAAAGGTGTCTCTGCCCATGGCAGGGGGTTGAGACTGGATGAGTTTTAAGGTCCCTTCCAACCCAAACGAGCCTGTGATTCTATTCCTGCTGGATCTATAGGATAATCGTTCCTGAAGCATGATCCACTATACTACACAAAACCACTCAATGCTCTTAAATGCAACATGTACAGGTATGACACAGTACAGAAAACAGCACCACTGAAAGGACAAAAATGTGCCTAGATAATATGCTGTGGAAATAAATTCATGAGTGACAAACTGAAGTAAGCTCTTGGAAATGTGAAAGCTCCACTTTACAACTTACAAGCTATTTACAGCAGGTAGCCAGAAGTGTAACCACTAATCATAATTCAAGTTAAACCACTGTCTTATGGCTGATCATAGGAGCCTTTTAGGAGTGTGATGGATGTCACCCATTTCTTACTGTAAAGGATACTTTTTCTGAGATCTGATATGGCAGAAAGCAACTGTGGTTTTATGCATGATTAAGGTAGAATTTTGGCCCAAAGCTAAAGCACTGAAAGAATAAGCATTGCAAATGTTTTAATAAGTTGCTCAACTAAAAATTTTGTATGCACCAATTGTATTTGAAGTAATTAAGGATGAAAGACTATCAAAGAAAGCTTAAAAGAAGGTTTTTGCAATATATTGAAGTGGCTAATATTCCATCACTTCAAAAAAGGAGAATTAGTTATGTAGCAAAATTAAAAAAAAAACACAATACATTGTTTCTATTACAAAACTATGCATTAAAAATGAAATGAAAAATGCACTGGGGAAAAAAGGCAAGAAAGCTCTCATAAGTACTTTCATTTACTAGGATATAGGCAATGAACATCAGCTATGGACTTTATGCCATGCAAACAGACCTATAGGTTGTATTGATAAATTCCATATAGAATCATAGAATCCCAGGTAGGATGTGACCTCAAGGATCATCTGGTCCAACATTTCTAGGCAAATCATGACCTACATATATACTCACACATATATATGTTTATTATATGTAAATGATGATATAAATACATTTATATCATCACCATCTAATGCAGATTATGTGCATTACTACTAATTTTGTATCAAATGCACCAACCTTACCTACTCATGTTTACAGAATACTTGGAAAGAGCATGTGAAATAACATCAGAGTTACTACCTATAAATACTGACAATGTCCACATTCACTGACACCTGAATGCCTTAAAGAATTTATTAGTATTGCTTTTTTTCTATTTGTTTTTGAGATTTTTAGATTAGTTTACATGAGTCAGCACTGGTGATTCTTCTATCATACACAAAGTTGCATCAGATATAATTAGCATGATTCTGGCATTTTAGCAATACATGTATTACTGTGCTCTTAGGCCAAATAAAATGTCATTAATCTATTTTAGGCATTACGTCAGCCTTCTTTTGGTGACTATGCTGATCACTATGGCTGGTGCTTCTTAGGTATTTGATACAAACAGCAGTGACACTACAGAAAAAAAAAAAGAGAAAAAGAAACAAGAAAGTCCCATATAAAAGCTAAAACACTTGATTAACATTAGGAATGCTGATTTAAGCACCCTGTGGTTTAGTACAGATATTTTTAGCCATAGGCATGCTGTAAATCTCAAATATTTTACATGCGACTGTTAAATAATTTTTTCATATCACTGCTACACTGTAAAGCAAAACTACCGATTACTTCTCAATCCCTCCTGGATTTGTGATGCAGACTACAATGTGTATTCAAGCTCTTACACATTTTAAAGTTTTGATGATTAAGGATTAAGCTACATGATACTACATATTTACTACGTCCATACTACAATATTTACTGTATTTGTTGCAAAACCCCTATATGAACAGAAAAAGCAGACACTCCCATTTTATAGTGGGAGAACAAAGACACAAAGAGACAGATTATGGTAATTAAACATCCAAATGCCTTTAAAAAGCTAGTTTAAAGAACTTAAAACATTTGGTGAGCAGTACAGGAAATCTAAGGTGTGTTGGTCTAAATTCCTTAAATTTTACAGAAATATTTAATGAATTACTGACCAGTGTTAATTGCTGGCACACACTGAGAAGAGATTAGGTTTCACATATAAGATGTTCAGTATAGTTTGGGGAGTTTTGTGCATTCCTCTACTGTGTATGCCATCTCCATTTTGTTTAATAAAAACAGTCTCCTTTGCAGTGAGTGGAAAAATCAATGTATTAACTACATTATCAGCGAATCTGCAGCTGATGCGGCCAAGTCTGTATGGAAACATCAGGTATTGTCTTCCAGGTGTAAAAAATATTTATGATAAAAGTATTTGTAACAGTCATAGAATCCCAGACTGGTCTGGCTTGGAAGGTGCCTTAAAGCTCATCCAGTTCCAACCCCCTGCCAAGGGCAGGGACACCTTCCACTAGACCAGGTTGCTCCAAGCTCCGTCCAACCTGGTATCTTTGTGTGTGTGGATAAAACTTTTTTTCTCCACAACTCTTACTGATACTGTGAGTTAAGTACCTTGTTTCCAATGGCCTTTTTTGGTGGAAAGTTGAAAGTCCTCACTTGCTGGTATTTATTCTGCAATTTATGATGCAAGCTCCTGAACTCCGCGTATCTCCGATAAACGTTCCATTCATCGTCCTTTATCCTAATATAAACCTGAAAAACACAGATAGGGAAGAAAATCATTGAAGACAAACCACTGATATATCTCCTCTACTCTTTAAAGCTTCATAACACAATTGTACCAGAAGTTCCAGGATCAATTATCCATAGCTATATCTCTGACTGTACATTAGCTGTTTCTGTTGTACAGGTCAATCTTATTCTCTCCCCCTCTCATTCTCTTTTTGTCTCTTTTTATGATATTAATCAAGACAAACATAGCTTGCTCATTTTAACATGATCCTGGGGCATACGTTGCAGCACTTTTTGTTACCATGGTTTCCAGCATATTCTACTAGCCAGTGATCAAAGGAAATAATAATTTAATACCATTATAAAATTTATTTCTATGCACTCAGTGTTTTTCATCTTTGTAAATCAGCTTTGTAGCATCTGAATTGCAAAACATAATTTTATCGAAAGTATAAAACTTATTTTACTTTCTTAAAAAAAAAAAAAAAAGAATCACTGAAAACTAAAATAGAAATTTTATTGTTTGGAAAATAAACACAGTTCATTCTTTTTGCTTGTATAAGACATTAAGAGGAATTAACCACAGCTGTAGTTTTTGTGATTCTGGTTTTGTTTGCCAATTAATTATTTCATGAGCATATTATGACTTACATGCTAAATGTTCACATTCTCTAGGAAAATTTCATGTGGAGGTGGAATATAATGATAGAAATCTGAGATTCCCTTCACTACTAGAAGATAACTTTTCCTCTACAGAAATGAACCCACAGTTAAAAAGAATGCTGAAATAGCACAAGTCAGAAACTCTAAACCAGGCACCACAACACAAGATCCAGAGTGACCTTTTCCTTAGCTGCAGCACCTGGAATTTTGCGAATACTAGGAAAAGACGAAATTTGGATTCTGATGTTGCAGATTCCAGCACTGAAAGGTAGTTTCTCCTGATGACTGAAATATTAAAACAATCTTTCTCCTCTAGATTTACCAAGTCCTTAGAAAAGGCAAAATGTTACTAAGGGCTTATGGTATTTCAGAGATTCAGTGACATTAAGTAAACGTCTTCTCCCACAAAAGCAGCTTCTGCAGCCTTCCTTTTATTTGGTCTTTAAGAAGTTCTCTTATCTCTACAGAAACCTAGTTTCTCCAATTTTTACGAGGTTTCTATCTTGCAACAGAAAATATACCATGCAACTCCTGCCAAAATATAGTATTTCACTGCAGAAAACATTCATATATTTGTAATATTGAATTCTATTGAATAAAAAGTGTAGCTTTTTGTTACTATTGTACTTCCTCATGTTTTCTGATAAGGACAAAAATAAATACTGTAATTCCAAACTTAGCACACCTAAGAGTACAAGAGATGCAGAGTACTGTGTGAATTACAAATGCAGATGTAGAAAAAACTTCAACTAGTTTTGGTAACAGGAATTCAGATGGACCCATATAACAAGTCTGCAAGAAGTATACAGATTTCTCTTTCATTTTGAAAAGAAAGCCAGGAAGAAGATAATTAAACACCTACAGGCCCATCTGTTTTAACAGTTCAGTACACCTCTGAAGGAAAATGATGGAAAATATGAAATACACGTATTTGGCATGATTTCAATAAAACTCACTGTTGTGGTATAAGCCCAGCCAGTAACTCAGGACCACACAGCTGCTCACTCACTCCCCACCTTTCCTCCCCCCAGCTCCCAGAAGAATGGGGAGGAGAATTGAAAGAATGTAATTCCCACAGGTTGAGATAAGATCAGTAACTAAGGTATAACAAAAAACAGTACTGCTACCACCAATAAGAATAATGATAAGGGAAATAACAAGGGAAGAGAATACAACCACTCACCACCCGCCGACTGATACCCAGCCTGACTCAAACAGTGATCTAACCCTTCTGGGTAACTGCCCCCAGTTCTACATCCTGGGCATGACGTGCTGTGATATGGAATACCTCTTTGGGTAGTTTGGGTCAGGTGTCCTGTCTCTGCTTCCTCCCGGCCTCCCCTCCTCCCTGGCAGAGCATGAGACTCAGAAAGTCCTTGGTCAGACTAAACATTACTGAGCAGTAACTAAAAACATCGGTGTTATCAGTGCTGTTCCCAGGCCGAAAGACAAAACCACAGCACTGCACCGGCTACTAAGAAGGAAAAAAATGACTGCTACTGCTGAACCTAGGACACTCATTAAATGTAGTAAAAACTGTATTAAATACTTTATTCATTCAGCTCTAACATCGCTTTAAGCAGCGTATTGTATGAAACACTGTACATTCCCAAGGTTTATGTTTCAGCTTCTCTACAGGAGACAGAGGGATGACAAAAAACTTATTTTTAACCAACTTATTTAATATGGAATCCATGGTTTAACTTGGAAATCCTGGTTTAACAGCAGTTATCTTTGCCAGTGTGATTTGGTGAATCATGCAGTTCAATATTACCTGTTAAGCTGTAACCCCCAGTTACCCAATTAAAGAATGCAGTACACTGTAACTGGAATTTTTAAGAGTGCAAAAAACAGAGATTAATTTCTTAGTTGAAACTGTAGAAGAATTTCTTCCTGTCCTTCTATGTACATAGATTTTGATTTTTTTTAGACAAAATGCAACATTTGGAGCTCCCTGCCATATTGAATTTATTGACAATCATATAATAGATTATGAAAGGCACATTAATGTTCATGATGTAGTACACATTTAAAGCTTTATTATCTCAACAGGGAATGCTATTCACAAGCAAAGGTTTCTCAAGACACTTAATGCAAATTTAGTTGGGCAGTTGAACAAAGTACATCCTAAATATGAAACCACTTGGATAAATTTATTCTAGCTTAGTCATATAAGGCATATAGTTATCACCACTTAAATCAAATACAAATCATACAACTAAGCACAGGAATAACAGGGAACAATTCTCTTTGTAGACAGGATTTTGAAATTATACCAAATCAAGCAACGTGAGATGCATAGTTTGAAACTGTCTTCTAAGTCATTAGTACTATTCCCATTATCTTCAATGTATTCACAATTTCTTTCACAGCCTTTCAAGAGTAAATCAATGACACTTGTAACTGACAAACACAATTTTGTGGATGTTTGTTCCAAATTACCATGCTGTATTATAGAGCAACACTACTTTTTACTACTGAAAATACCTTAACATATGACTTAAAATTACAGAACAGCATTCTAAGATCACATTATAGAAAGTTCAAAGGACTACTCTAAGGTTCATTCTCTGATCAATTTTTAGAAATCAGATACAAATCCATCCACTTCCTTTCAAATGCCCATGTTCTCCTGAAATCGTCCACTCCTGAGTAATCTCCAAGGTAATGAAAATTTACAGGCTGAATCAAAATCACTAGAATGTTTGTTTGATTGGAGACAAAAGACTTTACTTTAAGATTCTCTTGTATAACAACAAATTAATTAAGCAGCTTTTGCCTGCAGTTTAGAAGCACTTTCCAGTTGGGTCTCCATGTAAAGACTGATCAGTAACCTTTTTGTAGCTATGATTTACAGCAGCTGAAAGAAAAATTTCAGGTAATAAGTAGATATAATGAATTAGTCTGTTATTTTCTCATCACAAATATATTTGAAGTTAAAGCTTTGAAGAGAAGTAGCCAAACCAGTGGTAATTTAATATTTTGGTTTTTTAGCCAGCTACCTGCTAATTTAATATTACTTAAATGCTGGTTTCTGAGAACTGGTTTGAAAGCACTAGTTCAATGACTCTATACTGAAGATGAATAAACCTTACTCCCATGGTACTGATTTTCGAGCCAAGTTCCTTTAAGCAGCTCCTAGTCAAAAATGCCATTAACAAACCCTGGTAACAGATTAGTAACTATTGACAGAGTTCAAGGCTACCTATGTATAAAAGCCTGAGAAAAAGAAAGGACAAAATGCCAAAATTCCAACTTGCTCCAGTTTTACGAACCTTCACAGGTTCAGTTACTGTTTTTCAGGTCTGTTGAAGTCTGAAGTACTTTTTTTGTTTGGATGAGAAATATAGAATGGTATGTTTAGGATTTGTTTTTTGTCTCTCTCTCAAGCACTGTAAGTAGAAAGAGATACTGAATGGGGTATTGGAGAATCTTTCTGTTGCTATGTCATTTGTGGTTACAGAAATAACAGACTAAGCATCAGGAAGGAAATTTCCCTAACCCAAGCCTAACTCCAGAATCTTCCCTTCAAACACATCTCACATTTCCTGGTAAGATGAAATAAATATGTAACGAAAAATCAGTTCTAGCCAGAGAACTCTGTGGATGGGAGCTCCACAAATACAAACCTGCTGAAGTCCCTGTGAGTCTATGTTCCATTGCAGAAGCAAGAAAAATGTCAGAAGGGGAGAGAACAATGCTAGTGAAAGGTGAGCACTGAAACTCTCCTAAACCACATCTAAAACTCAGTGGCACAAGATGCAAGAGAAGTCTGAACATTTGAGCAGCAGAACACTTCAAATGATGTAGCAAACACTGAGAAAGTTTATAAAAATCACTCCTGTGCTGGACAAGGTCAGTTTTTCTTACAAGCATGGGAAAAAAAATAAATATGATGAGCAGCACAGGGAATGCAAAAGAGACTGATCTACACTAAGGAAGCTACTGTCGCATCTGATCCCTAACTAAGCATTACTGGGGGGGGGGGGAAATGGGACACCCTATTATTTCTGTATTATTGTATTCCTAATTTCCTTTCCCTCACTAATAAAATGATTTCCTAGAGATCCTCTTGTTTATTACATATGCCTTTCAAATCAAGGCCCAAGCATTTGAGAGTAGAAAGAAAAATTAGCAACTGGTTTGGTAGATGAATCAGCATGAATACAAAAACATAACCTGCACATTGGCACCATCAGTTTCTAAATGTTAGCTAAGCTTGACTGTGCAAGGTTTTCTTTACATTTCCTTTTAAACAACACTTTAAATAAGTATGGAGTACCACTGGTCCATAGTTTTACCTTTACACTAACCGGGTAAAAAGGAAAGCAGACATGAACTAGTAAAGATGCTTTAATTTTTTGCTAGTTTTACTCTTGTTTAACATCTTTGTCGCTGACATGGACAGTGGGATTGAGTGTGCCCTCAGCAAGTTTGCCGATGACACCAAACTGTGTGGTTCGGTTGATATGCTGGAGGGAAGGAATGCCATCCAGAGGGACCTTGACACGCTTGTGAGGTGGGCTGATGCCAACCTCATGAAGTTTAACCATGCCAAGTGCAAGGTCCTACACCTGGGTCGGAGCAATCCCAGGCACAGCTACAGGCTGGGCAGAGAAGAGATTCAGAGCAGCCCTGTGGAGAAGGACTTAGGGGTGCTGGTCAATGAGAAAATGAACATGAGCCAGCAGTGCGCGCTTGCAGCCCAGAAAGCCAACCGTATCCTGGGCTGCATGAAAAGGAGCGTGACCAGCAGGTTGAAGGAGGTGATCCTGCCCCTCTACTCTGCTCTTGTGAGACCTCACCTGGAATATTGTGTGCAGTTCTGGTGTCCTCAATATAAAAAGGACATCAACTGTTGGAACAAGTCCAGAGAAGGGCCGTGAGGATGATCAGGGGACTGGAGCACCTCCCGTATGAAGACAGGCTGAGAAACTTGGGGC
The DNA here is from genome assembly GCF_034315485.1 of Pezoporus occidentalis. NCBI lineage: Eukaryota > Metazoa > Chordata > Aves > Psittaciformes > Psittacidae > Pezoporus > Pezoporus occidentalis. Next base: position 1,500,186 of record NW_026913404.1, read on the forward strand.
TGTTCAGCCTGGAGAAGAGAAGGCTGCGTGGAGACCTCATAGCAGCCTTCCAGTATCTGAAGGGGGCCTATAGGGATGCTGAGGAGGGACTCTTCATTAGAGACTGTAATGATAGGACAAGGGGTAACGGGTTAAAACTTAAACAAGGGAAGTTTAGATTGGATATAAGGAGGAAATTCTTTCCTGTTAGGGTGGTGAGGCACTGGAATAGGTTGCCCAGGGAGGCTGTGAATGCTCCATCCCTGGCAGTGTTCAGTACCAGGTTGGACGAGGCCTTGGGTGATATGATTTAGCGTGAGGTGTCCCTGCCCACGGCAGGGGGGTTGGAACTAGATGATCTTAAGGTCCTTTCCAACCCTAACGATTCTATGATTCTATGATTCTAATTTCCGCTTAATGAAAAACAAACAGAACAATAAAACTTTTCAGCTGTGAGCTGTTGAGCAGCTTTTTGTGTGCTTTTCTATGTACAGGGACATAACAGGAATTAAAGTGAACAAGCTTTTATCTCAGCAAGATCATTTTATCTACTTGCACAAAGACTACAAATACTGTACATATTTTGTTATATCTCCAACTTTGAGATTTAGTTCATAAAAATGAACAATACAGTGTCAAATATATGAGAGAATGCACATCAAAGCATGAACCTTAAAATACTGCTCTACTAAGCAGTAGTAGTACATGTCATGCATTTTAGGCCTATCCATTCAAATGACTTCCATGCTGAATTTTGTTCGTTGTGTTTCTGTAGTCACAGTTCTGTTTCCATTCACCAAAGAGCACTAAAGTGACTGGATACTAACAAAAGCAGCATGCCTACACTTTCACTGGATGAAATCAGTATTTCCTGTTTTAACATACAAATCAGATCAGCACAGATTATTTCACTCATTAATTTATTAATCCCTTTTAGACAGTGAAATATTATTTGTAATACCCCCAAAATCATTAAGAACATTTCACAAACATGCACTTTGAAGTGATACAGTCACTGCAATGTATGACAACCACTGCAGTGAAAGATGTTTCTGCAGAAGAGAATACAGGTAAAATGACAGAACTGCTGGCTGCTTCTTCAAATACAGGGGAAAGGAGGTACTCTAGCCAGGGAAAGAAGGATACCTCACAAATCACTTTGTAAATAAGATAATTATCATTTATTATAAATATTTATTGGATATAAACTATTTTCTTCTTTCTGTAGTAGCTATAAACTAAGTTGAAAAATTAAACAATACTTTCATTTCCTTAGTATTTCTTTCATCCAGATCAGCATTTCTATAAGCCCATCACTATATTAAGTTGTATTATGGACTCCTTTAGAAAAAAATAATTACGTATAAAAGTCTCCTTATCTCATCTTTGTATACTCCTTCCATCCCATCTATCTAAAAATTTTTCTCCTTTACATACTCTTAGGCTTCTCTGACACATCCTTAGGTCCCATTAAGGAAACAAAGGGTTTTGGTTTCTGCATCCTCAAACCACTCTCCTTCAGAATCCCATCAGCCGTATCTTTCCTTAAATTCTCCCAACCATTCTATGACATTTTCTTCTCTACTTGCCCTGAGCTGCTCCAAGATAGAATGCTACTGGACAATAATTTCTTTCTCCTTTTTGCCTGCTTAGTGCTGCAGATGCTGAAGCAATCCAAGTCTTCATACAACAGGTAAATTAAAATCAACTTTGGAGTTAATTTTTTCAGTTTGTTGCACACTTTTTTACACGTATTTTAACTATCTTGCATTGTTAAGAATTCTGCCTTGGATGAAACATTAAGACTATGCTGACTGGGTATACAGATAGAAAAGTCAACAGTCACATCTGGCAATGACTGTTTGCAGTGTTTCAGATCCCACCCAAAGAATGTGCTAGCCACTCTCCCCCTCAAAACCTCTTGAGTATCAGATACTGTTCTCCTTCATTTCTTTTATGCTGCATTTCTGTGAAAACCCTTCTCTCTGTTTAAGCAGGAGCATTCAGATACTACAAGAGAGACACTGAGGGGCTGGAGTGGGTCCAGAGAAAGGCAATGGAGCTGGTGAAGGGTCTGGAGCACAAGTGTGATGAGGAACAGCTGAGGGAACTGGGGGGGTTCAATCTGGAGAAGAGAAGGATCAGAGGAGACCTTATTGCTCTCTACAGCTACCTGAAAGGATGTTGTAGCGAGGTGGGGTCAGTATCTTCTCCCAGGTAACAAATGACAGAACAAGAGGAAATGGACTCCAGCTGCACGGGAAGGGGGTTAGGTTGGATATCCTGAAAAATCTCTTCACCAAAAGGGTTGTCAAGCACTGGAACCGGCTGCCCAGGGCAGTGGTGGAGTCACCAGCCTTGGCGATATTTAAAAGACATGGATGTGGCCCTTAGTTTGGTGGTGGACTTGGCAGTGCTAGGTTAACAGTTGGACTTGACAATCTCAAAAGTCTTTTCCAACTTGAACAAGTCCACGATTCTGTAACAGCCCCTTCAGATGAAAGCATACTGCTCTTCCTTCACACAGGAAATGGAGAAGAAAAACACTGTTTGAAGTAATATGAAAAAAAAATATTATGACAAAAGATATCAGTGTTAAACAGTAAGACTGAAGACAATCAAAGGAACAAAAAAGTTGTAAGAAAATGTTTATTGGTTATAATCAGGGGGGAAGATGTCTATTCATATGCAAATAGGAAATCTTGTTTGAGTAGCATGTTTATCTTTAATCTCACTGGTTATCACCTAAAATGCTTACTGCTCTGCAAGCAAGGCAGGTTTGCAAGTAGCCATTTAAATATTGATATCACTTTAAGAATCCCAAAATCTAGGTTTCATTATCTTAAATGTCAGGCATTGGTAATTATAGCAACAAAAGGCATGACTAATAGCATTTGCTGTGCACTTCACAGGAAAGGGGAGTCCATATGTATGCAGAAAATAACAAGATACTCCACAGTAAAGAAATATGATAATATTATTGCAATAATCATCTTGGTCCACAGGCACTAACGAAACTTCAACTAACTATCACCATCTAGAGGTGAAATGTAAATGCAATTTGGTTTGTTTTTCTTTTAGTTCTGATCTGAATTCTGTCTTTATACCTGCCAATATAGCAAAGAAAACAGGGTGTTTGTAAGAGTCTACTCTTGACTTTGCCAGCGTGATCCTGATTTTACAAAGCCACCTAATATTTAACTGTTTAATGGAATAGGTTTTCTTAACTGTTACTTCATACAAAATATATTAGTTTCTTCATATGTGGCTAGGTCCTTCAATGCTTATAACTGATCAGTTTTCCCCTTGCTACTAGCTATAACAACCTTTGTAAGGCGAATAAATCTCTCGAGCCTCTTTTGGACTCAGGGTGGGTAACAGTAATTCTTCTAATGTTCTTGCCAGAAGATACTGTTATGACAATCTAGTCTAAGCTCATCTAGCTCCTGTTACAGCTCAAATAATTCCATCCAGAAACGTCTAAATAATCTTTATGATTTGTTGATTCAGAATAAGGACATCAGCTGGCCATCTAATTAAGCTTTCTACTCAGGTGCAAAATGAATTCTACCAGTAATCTGTCAGGACTAATGAACGGCAAGACAGTAGTCAAGATATAAACCTGAAGCAAAACAAAGCTGAGCAAGTATAAAGAGGATTTGCTTCTGAAAACATTCGAATGAGTTTGCCATGCATAGAGGATAAACAGTAATGGAAGGAAAGAGATTTCCTAATCAGACTATTATTGCCATTTTAGGACTAAATTAGTCATTATTAGCATAGCATTACAAGGGCAACTCATGTTTAATTAATCATCTACCATGACCTCCAAGTTTCTCCCACTCTCCTCTTACTGCAAGGCATACCAATTTCAACAGTTCAGAAAATGCTTTGGTGAATTATGAAATGTATTTTATTCAGTATACTTAAATATGAACAAAAGGTATAAAGACGTTTATGCGGAAATGTTGCCTACCTTCCAAACCACTGCTATCCAGGGGTTTTCTGTGAAAGAAGTCACCTCTTTGTGTTTGCATTGATTTTTCTTCAATTTGAATTAGCTCAATTATTTCCTAAACCCATGTAAACTTTCAGTATTCGAAAGCTCCGTGGCAATATCTTGCCCCCCTGTTACATGTTGTGGAGAAAACCACTGTCACAAGCTTGTTCTGGAACTGCAAGCTGGTGGTTTCAATGGATGCTACAATTTACATTTTGAAACAGTTGAAAATCTCTCCATGTCCTGCACGATTTGAACAACTGCTATCTTATTCCCCTCTCAGTTGTCTGTCTTGCATGCTGAGAATTTCTAATATGCTCCTCAAATGAAAAAGCTTCATTTTTCACCCGCACGCTTCTAGTTCTGATACATTTCTTTTGACAGTACTAAAACTGCACACAGAAAAAGCAGAGATTATACACGGCATAACAATTTTCTATCCCTTTCCTAATGATTTGTAACAAGTTGTGTTTATACCTTCCTAAACCCTTTTAAAAATTGTGTCAGATTAGGTACTTCAAAATCTTCTGGTGCCCACAGCCAGAAGCTATTTATCAGTCTTGAGCCATTTCACCCTGGGGAATTGCATATGGAGATTTATTCTTCATTTGTTTGATAAGATCTTCTACTGGTATTTCATTTAAAACAGCTAATCTGCTAATTCTCCACAAGGAATAATCCAGAATGGGAATACCCCATAACTCCATGGTGAACAGAGATTTTACAATATGCATTTTTCTACTACTATCTTACGTTCTGAGACCTCCTTCTTCAGCGTATTTGTTCCACTGACTTTAGCAAGCGGCCTCTTCCTGATACGTAAGAAAAAAAGAGACCATTACATCTTACACCTTTGGAAAGTTGCAAGAGCCCTGTAACACTGTATTTCTACTTTGTTTTCCTCCAGAACGTGCATGTTCCTCTACTTTATTTTGGAGATGACTTAAATTTTTTAATTTTTTTAAATGTACTTATTTACTCCTAATAAATTTCCTTATTCTGCTTAGCCATGGTGCTTAGCCATCCTTCTCTTGGTTTTCCTCTCTTAAACAGGTTATGCAATACCTCTGGGCAACATTCAAGGTTTTAAGCATTCTCCACTGTACCTGAAAACTACCCATGCTGTCCCTTTAAAGGTTTTTTTTTAATCAGCTTCCTCATTTTTTTCCTCATTCTCTTTTATAGTTAAAAATTACAATAGTGAATTTTTGCTTTAGTTGTTCCTTTTACAGTAGCTTAAGTCAACTCGGTTCATTGAAATTGCTATTCCCATCACAATCACCTTCTTTACATGCAAACCTTCCTCTGTTTTTCAGTTTATAAATTTTATGATCTTCAAGCGCCAGTAACTGAGTCCTGTATTTAAAATCATCCCTCCTGAGAAAATTCCCTATATTCCAGAATCATACGCAAATCATTTATTTTACCAAGATTTTTCATTCATGCAGCAAAATACTAGATTTCCACCTCTCTGAAGCCTCCACAGCCTCCTTTACCCTGTATCGCTGGAAATCAAATGGGACATAATCTTCCACAACATGGCTTAGTAGCCCATCTTGTCTTCTCACCTTTCTACTTACGAGGTGAAGTCCCACATGATACCCTAGTGTGTCAGTGACAATAGATAATGGTCTGTGGCGAAACATACAAAAATGGGAAAGTACTGTTCAGCATGGGTTGTGGGAACATAACCTGGAAAATAAGGGAGTTAACACCACTGTTAGTGAAAGGGAGTCCCACGCCGGTAAGCATCTGTTCACACGTTGGCCACATGTGCGCTGATGTTGCAACTGATAATTTCCCACTCCAGCCTGAGGGGGGATATAAGGACCTCTGCAGGGACAGACAGGTGAGAAGGCCAGATGCGCATCCTGATTCGGGGGGATGCCCTGACAACGCACTGCCTACCACCTCTCCATCCAGGCAACACGTTCCATCTCCTTCTCAGCAGTATCTCGTTCAACCAGGGGTTGGTACGCATGTAACCTGCTTCACATTTTTATATATATATATATATTGCTTTGCAATCAGTAGACTACAGCATTTAATTATTTATATAGTGTTTGGTGTCCAGTCTTTGCACATGGGAATCCTACAAACCTGGAAAACCTCAGGAATCACAAAATTGAACTACTCAGCACTTACAGCTCTCTTCTCAGTAGAGAGCTTTTTCCCTCACCTCAAAGGACTATGCACAATGCAATGACAACAAAACCCTAAATCATAGATCACAGAATGATTTGGAAGGGACCTTAAAGTTCATGCAGTTCCAGCCCGCTGCCATAGGCAGGGACACCTTCCACCAGACCAGGTTGCTCCAAGCCCCATCCAACCTGGCCTTGAACACTGCCAGGGATGGGGCAGCCACAGCTTCTCTGGGCACCCTGTGTCAGAGCCTCAGCACGCTCACAGGAAAGAACTTCTGCCTAAGAGCTCATCTCAACCTCCCCTCTGTCAGGTTAAAGCCATTCCCCTTTGTCCTGTTCATACAGGATCCAGATCTCTTGTAGGCCCCTTAACGTGCATTTTGATTTTCTGCCATTAGGGAAAAAAAAATTATAAAGCAGCAAAAATAATGTTTATTACAAATAAGAGGACTCTCAGAAATGAGCTCAGTCATTTATCCTAATTGACACTTCCAGTCCTTGTCAGTTCATTACGCACTGGTAGCCTGGTAAATATCCTCTTCCACAATTTCAACATTGCATCTAGTTCCCTGTAATCAGGAGCACATGTTTTGGCAGAGATTTAACAAGATAAATGCACAGTTCTGTTATTGAGGCTACTGTGAAGTTTTATAAATTAGTGCTTTCCTGATAGCTATGAAATGCAAAATATGTATTCAGCAAGCACATGACTACATACTTGATCAGAGATATGGCAATTGCTTCAAGTATTTCATCAAAGTACTATGTCTATTGTGAGTTTGTGTCTACTCAGGAAAACTTTTTTTCACATGCACGGTGGTAGAAAATAAAGTTATTTGCTAGACAGAGACTTGTCCCAGTCATACTCTTGTTACTGAGAACAAACACTGGCAGGAACGCCTTTAATGTAATCTTCCATAAGGAAAGATCTCAGCAGGTACCAAGATCAAGGTTTAATAAGAACTATAGAAGTTTGTGGTCACTTCTACAGGTAATTCTTGCTTGCCAGCAAACAGACAACTGTTAAGGAGAGAAATTCTGTAATATTCTGTGCTGTTCTGTAATGAAAGACAAACTAGTCTTACCACAGACATTACTGTTCTATTCTAGAGAGACACTTCCAACTTTCCACATAACATATGTTCCATAAATGGCTGGTATGAACAGATAATCAACAGAGCACACTCAGAACAATTTGTAACTTTTTCAAATGCATATACCAATAAACACAATTCTACCCACTATGGATGCCCAAAATTATGAGTATATATTGTAGACAACACACTTAAATTCTCCAAGTGGTGTTTCTGTAAATGTAGAATTTTCAGTCTTTTAAAATCTTGCAATGATATTTTGCTTTCTTTTGCCCTCTTCTCAAGAGGCTTAGCCTTTAGAAGTTGTTTTCCACTCCTAATGATCAATGTATCAAATCTACTAAAACCCACTCTGCACCAGCACAATGTATTTTCTAACATGCCATGCCAATGATAAATAGAAATAAGGTGCAAAAGCACAGTGAAAAAAACCTAGATTTTGTTCAAGTCGTTGTAGCTGGGCCCTTAACCAAAGCAAACTAATAGTAACATCTAGCCCTCTATTCACTTCAGCAGATTTTGGATAAAGCCCTGAACCTGTTATAAATTGGGAAGCTTAGTTTATCTCAGTATTTCTCCTGTGCAAAATGAGTGTGCAGAACATCTCCAGTATATATGAATTCTGCATACTTTCCAGGCTTTCATGATGACGTTTGTATAGTCATGTGCAGCCAAACTGCATGAAAAGTATTGAACTCTTAGTTCCTAAGTTTGATATCAAGTTTGCTATCAGATTACAAGCAAAATCAAATTATTTTTTTCAAATAATGAAAGTTTTTACTCCAATTCTAATATGCCTTAATGAAAACCACTTTATTACTTAAAAAAAATATATAGATTTGGCACATTATATAGAAACCTGGTAAATAAATTGTTTCTGGTTCATGTCTTAGTAGTAATGACACTAACAAAACCCAAAATACAAAAGCAAGCTTAAGAATAACAAAGGATTCTTTCTTCCCATTCAACCAAAGGGAATATAGCTAAAAAGCAAATAATAAAATCCAAATTGTTGGTAAAAAAATGCAACTATTTACAATACATGCAAACTCCCCATGACCCTTTTTCAAACGGATATATGCTGTGCGCTTTTCCTAATGTTTTTTTTTGGCCATTTAACCACTCAGTACTTGGAAACTGGCAGCAATTTTTATTTTTATATTGTTTTGGGGGGTTGTGGGTTTGTTTTTTTTGTTGTGGTTGGTTGGTTTTTAAACAAAATGGCCTTCCTACGCAGTAATATTACTACTGAACTTAAAAGCCTTTAATAACATACAGAGAAAGTTTTCCTCCCATGCCTTCATTTCTCACGGCATCTCGTGGTAAAGAGGTGCCTATAGTTAAACTCTGCGTATCCACAAGCAGCTGAAACAATTGTTTTATTTTTACTTCTCACTAACCAATGAAATGAGGAGAAAAAACAGTGTGAGCAACAGACCATTATTGATGAACACACTTGAAAAATGCCTGAGTTTAAGTTTACTTCTTAGTCAAAACTTGCAGAGGAAAAACTTCAGAGTGCTTTCCTTTCTAACAAGAAGCCCACTGCAACAATTCATGCCCACAACTTGGTATTTATAAGTTATGTCAACTTTTCATATAAATAAGAAAGAAACCTGGAATTGTGTTCATTTCATCCACATAAGCTTTGGCATTTCAAGAAATATGTATCAGGAAAAGACACATCAACTCTTGGGTCATCTTCCCCCCTCTTACCTTTCACACAACTGCACGTACCAGTAATATTAAAAAGACACACAATTAATGCTGTACAGACAGGACTGTTACATGTCATTTCTCACCATCTTTAACAAGTGTGCCAAGTCTAAGCAGTCAGAAATGTACTTTAAAGGCATATTCATTGGGTGACTTCATTTTAATCTGTACCTGCTGATATAGCTTAAAGTAATAATCAAGAGAATGCAGAAATTCAAGTGTTATATTGTTGGAAACAAAAGACCTCACAGTTCAGATACCAAATATTTTTCTGCAATTGTTTTATTTTGTAGTTATCTGCCAGAAACTCAAAACTCCTATGCAACTTCAGGGAAAAACAAAAAACCAAAACACACACCCCCCACCCCCCCCCAAAAAAAAAACCCCACCACAAACAAGAAAAACCAACACACTCAAACCCAAAAAAACACAAAGAAGAAAATTCTGGGGTACATCCCATCTCAGCTTCTGCTTGATCAACAGTCTAGATGTAAAAATGCTTGAGGCAACACTGAACTTTTAGAACTCAAAGCTTTTTACACAGTACATGATAGATGCCCCTTAACATTACCCTTTGCTGCTCATCCACACAGGCAGCAACACCGATTCCAGAGAAAAATGGACACAAATCATCATTCAGAGTGAGATGACTGTTAAAAAGCTTTAGAAATCCTGTTCAGAGGTAATTACACGTGGCTGAAACATAAGTGGAAAATTTTGCAACTGCTAATAATCCACAAATAAAGAAATTCCAATAGCCTGAGACAGCACATTAAAGAGAGTTTAAAATTTGCTTTTCCATTCTAGCCAAGCAGGGGATAATTGTTCTGAAACTGAGAACCAGGAATCAAGGAACAACGTAAGATTTAAATGCTTCAACTATAAGGTAGGTTAGAGTGCAAAGCCCTAAATGCAGGCCTAGCTGAAGCAGAACACACTATGAACATGTCCAGTGACACATAATGAAGGCTTGCTGAACCACTCAAAATGCTTTTGAGGGAGCTATTATAGTAAGCCACATCCATCTTTTCTATCAAGCAAGATTTCCAGTCATGGATAGAGAACCACAGAATGGTTTGGGCTGGAAAGGACTTTAAGATCATCCAGTTCCAACCCCTCTGGCATGAGCAGGGACACCTCACACTAGACCAGGGCTCTGTCCAACCTGGCCTTGAACACTGCCAGGGATGGAGCATTTACTACTTATTTGGGCAACCTGTTCCAGGGCCATCATAGTAAAGAACATGAACTTCACCTGGTTAAGTTTAATCCATTACCCCTTGTTCTAGCACTCCAGTTCCTGATGAAGAATCCCCAGTATGTACCCATATACTGAAGAAGGCATTACTGATTAATACTGTTGTACTCCTCAGCCAATGCAGTCATCTTGTTAGCGTGCTTTGAAAGTATTAAACTATCAAAAGCCAACTCTCAGAACACACTATTTGGATAATCAACAAAATCCTATGAATGAATATATATATGAAGTTACTGCTGCTGTTCATTACCTGATCTCTAATGAAATTACAGTGAGATCTTTAAATTATTAAAATGTGCCATTTCAGTCAGAAACTTTTACACAGAATCTGCATTTAGATGTGTCACTTACCTGATACACATGGAATGCATTAGCAGCTTTGCCACGCAGAAAGACTGAGGGAATCCAAACGTTAATAAGAGCACGGTTTGATCTGAGGAGAAGAGGAAAAAAAATTGTAATAGGGAATCATATTTATGTATATGAATTGGAAAGCAACCACCTCCAGTGATTCAGATAATGATCAGTGATCAACAAAGCAACTTAACATTTCAAATGATTCCCATGAAGTATGAGGAAAATTGTAGTTCTGCCTGAACCTTTTACACTTGCTGTATCATAGCTGTAACATAACTGATAAAGACAAATGAAATAATTCCATTTGGTCCACAAAGCTCAGCAAAAAACTTGAGTTTGTTAGAGTTACACAGTTATAGAGAACCCATTTCCATCTACTCTTCACCTCCAAATTTCTGTGATTCAAAGACATGAGCTGCATTTTCACCCCTTCATCCACAGACAGCTCAATTCATTCATCTGGAGTTCTTCTGTAGAAATAAGAGTCCACCACATTATGAACAGCATCTATCAAACCCAAAGCAACAGAAACCAGGAACTTTTGGGTGCTTTGCTGGAATACCAAGACCTGGTGCACTGAAAAAGCCCTCCAAGGGCATCTTCATAAATCTAAACTTATATTCAACATCATTAAAAACTATACTAGGGCATGGACTGTGCAGCTCTCCGTACTTTTTAACGGCAGAACACCACAGCTGAGAATTCAGTTACTGGAAATAATACAAGAAAATTATTGCCTCTGCTTATTCTTCTTTCTCATAAAAACAGTACAAAGAGAAAAATGTGTGCATTATGAAACTTACATCTCAAAATCTGACAGACTCTGATCTTCAGACGTTTGACTCAAATCTCCAGGGACCTGTATTTAGAAAACAAAAATAATTCCAACACACTGGTTCTTATGCTTTCTATTAAGAAAACATAATATTATACGGAAATTACAATTCAGCATTCAATTGTTTTAAATGCCAATAAAAATTGTTACTGAGAAACAATAAAAGAAATAAACAGTTGCGAAACAGGATTATAAATACATCACCTCTGTGAATTCCTCATATTAGAATCTGCTATAATTTCAGAAAGAAACAAATTGGGGTTTGTAAAAGCATGTAATTTTGAAAGGTAAAGAAAACACAGAAAAAAAGCATCCTTATCAGATGCCTTCAGAAGCGAAGTATGCTAAAACAAAGTACATTGTGAGTAAATTTATGGAAAGAGATGAAGTGCCTAAAACCTAGTGATCACTTTGGTTTACAACCAAATTCCATTTAGAAAAAGACATGCAATCATTTTTACTTTAGCTGTGTTCTTAAACATTCTATAGCTACAAAAGTTAGTAAAGATGGCAATGATGGACTAACACCTGCAGAGTCAAAAGTAGCAGTTGTGAGAAAACAAAACTGAAAAAACAGAACTGAAACAGCAATAACCTTTTACCTTACGTTAAAGCTAATTACACAAAAAGGATAGCTTCTCTCCTTTAAATACCATAAAATGTAAAGTGTAACAGAGAATAGTGTGTTTTGATGAAAAAAAAATTAAAAGGATAAAATGGTGAACTTCTAGAGACAAGTTCTAAATTAAATATTTGATCAATGTATCTCTATAATGTACATTACAGGCATATTACTGGGTTTCAGGTTATTTTCTGCCTAAGAAACCTAAATATATATTACTGCTTATTGTAAAGCAGTAATATATACATATAATGTACAAATTACATATTTATTCATTGCAAAGTAATATAAAATTTCTAAGGGAACTAAAGAAAATCTGCTCCCCAGATGTCTTGACAGGCCAGCTCAAGACCTCCCAACACACAAGACTGAACTGAATTTTGCCTTCGCAAGAGCACCAAAAACTAAGTCATTCCTGCCAGGCAAAGAAAAATAACTGCGCAGAGCCAAGTCTGCTCCAGGGCATAGATACAGAATGCTGAACACCTCCACTATCCTTTTCTGGAGGAGTGAGGTGGAAAGGACCTGCCTCACAATTACCAACATCAGCTGTTGTCTGCTCACAACCCAGCACACAGCCTGGCTTCCCAGGACTCTTGTGCTAAAGACCACACATTCTTCGGTCTTGCCTGCAACCTGCGCACTCTCTTTGCATGTATCTGAAGTTGCAAATACTACCACCAGATATATGCTGTTATTTTAATTAAGTTCAGTGAAAGTTCTGCATAAACCTCTCAAAACCAGAGTGTGGATTTTGGAAATAAGAAAAAGGATGACGTTAAAGAGGTCCAGTATGCGGAAACAGACTGGTTACTGATTTTGAGATGGTCATTGAAGTGCTCTTCATTGTAATGCAAAACACAGTGATTGAGCCATCACATCAATGTACTTCCTCATACCCTTGAAAGCATATACTTTTTGTTTTAATATTCCTCTGTTTGTTGCAGAAGTTCTGAAACCCAATAACTAGAAATTTGGAAAGATCATTGTGACAATTCAGTTGTACATTATAACCATTAAAATTGATTATCAGCATTAAAAGGAAAAGAGAAGACAGTGAAGAATCATGGAAGCTCTTTCTATAACAAACTAAATTATATGCTATTTTAATAATAAATATTAAGTCCTTGGCTGATATTTTCAAACAACTCAAAGGAGGATCAAATATTCATATCCCACAGTTTCTGGTGGTTACACACTTCAAGTTTGAAAATTCTAATTCAAATCTACAGAAATTCTTTACTGTAAGGGTGGTGAGGCACTGGAATGGGTTGCCCAGGGAAGCTGTGAATGCTTCATCCCTGGTGGTGTTCAAGGCCAGGTTGGACAGAGCCTTGGGTGACATGGTTTAGTGGGAGGTGTCCCTGCCCATGGCAGGGGGGTTGGAACTGGATGATCTTAAGGTCCTTTCCAACCCTAACTATTCTATGATTCTATAAGTAATGGTCAGACTATCCACAAAGAGTTCTGTTTACTTATACAGAATTCAAACATATCCTTCTTAGGGTAATGCAACAGTCATTAGGACTATATTAAATTCTATTTCATTTTGGACATCAGCAAAATAATAACCACAAGCATTTAGCTAGTCCTTAAAAATATGGTAACACCTCCATGTCTTAAAAGTTCTCGGAATTAGTTTTCTCTCAGTATCTGAGTCATTAAAATATGGTATCAGTATCTACCTATTGGGTTATGATATGGAGAGACATGATTACAAACAAGATCTGCTGAACAGGGACATAAAGTCCAAAGTATCAGAGTGAGAAAATACAGCCATAATACATATGCCATTTATCACCTGTCATCACTTAACACAATGATGTGATTGTTTCCATCTAAAAGGCTGAAAATTGTAGGTGAAATCCTGCTTCACTAATGCACACAGAACTATCAACTACTTTAGAGAAATGTTATGATAAAACAGGCATGAATGCTTCCAGTACAAACAAAAAGTAAAGAGTAATAGCATGTAATCAGAAAACAGAAACTGTCAAAATATGTCTCCCTTAGAAGATGGACAACTATTAGGAATGTTCTTGATAACTCCTGTTTCCTCCCTGTTCATTTGTGAATTTGAACAGTCTTTTAACAGAAAAAGCCCAAGTGAAGCAACAGCTGCTAGAAAACAATTTTATTGTCTGAATACATCTATTTTACATTCAACTCTGCTGAGGAGAGTTGAACACTATCAAAATACCAAGTAAGGTGTTCTTGACAGATATGTCATTACCTGTTAGTTCTATATGTTTTGTTTCATCACAAGTAAAGGATTTGAGCTCATTCCAGAGTGATGTTCTACACTGTAATAGGCAAACACTTACCGGCCCTCTCAAATCAATTAGTTCTTGTCTCATCTGGGACACAAGAGCTTCTTTAGCCATCAGAGCCCGGTGCAGCCTCTCATTGAATTCAATCAGCTCCCCATGCATTTCAGCTACCTGGAAAACAAAGCCAGGAGATAACTGCATTCTAAACTGAAAAAAACCCCACAACCCCACACTATTTCTTACACGTATATCAACACTTACGTGTCTTTTTTATTTTACCATGCTCTTTAAGTACTGCATGTCATTGCTAATGCATTACTTTGAACTGACCATTAAGAACAGACACTGTTAGAATAAGTTTGACTTATGCCTTGAAATGTAGGTGTTGATACTGAATTCAACAGGAAAAATATGCAACTCTCTGTCCAATTTTCTTATCAAAAGAGATCCCACGGCAACTGATTCTAATAAAACACCTCTCAACTTTTGTTCTCAGTTAATTCACAATTAAACACAGCACTCAACAGCTGCAAACTAATCACAGTATTTGAACTGGGAATAATGCAGAATGCACAAACTGCATTAAACTTCGTCAATAATTCATTAGTCATATTCTGCACTCTTACTTGGAGTTTTAATAGGACTGGAGTCCACCCATCCCAGGCAAATCTGTGAAGGGTCAAAGGAACAAAAATAACCCCAGTTACGCTCAAGTTGTGTAATTAGTACGGTCTGAAGTGTGGCCTCTTTGAACACGAAGTGAAGCTATGTTTTTGCTCTCCATTTTTGAGTTAAAGCATCAAGAAAACATCAAATGGTGCAAGGTATTTATGGGAGTGAACAAGGCTGGATGAATGACAAGGATGAAAAGCATACCCATTTCTAAATGGTTATGTAAAGCAAATTATGTTTAAGTTGGTACCCTGCCAAGAGAAGCAAGAAATGATAAAGCTCAAATCAAGGTTAAAGATGATATTGAGCTCTTGAATTTTTCTTACACAGAAGTGAAATGTAAACCTGTGGCATAAGGGGGAAGAGCTCCAAAAGGACAAAGGTTCCCAAATAGCAAACATCTAAATAGCAGGAACATTACTTCATCAAGAGAATGTGACAGGGAAACCAACAGAAACAGAGAGCAAGACTAAAGGAAGCTCAACATATGCATTCAGCAAGATTTTTAGCTACTACTATCAGATTATACTATAAAATTGAATGAAAGTTTCATTTCAAATACAATAGTTTCAACAATAAAAAGCATTTTTTTATTATTATCATCATCATCATCACTATTACTGTTATTATCACTATTATTAAGAGTAATAAATCAGCTTCAATTTAATGGTTTAGGGTTGTTCTGGTTTTTTCTTCTCAGGCATTTCTGTTGCACTTAATCCCATCAGAAAAACTAATTTCCCAGACTTGTAATTAGACTCTTCACCGACTCCTGATAAAAATCAGAACATCAGGATTTCCACGTTATCAATTCATGATCCACTATGTATTCATATCTCAATTATTAATTCAGCATCAGTCTTAATAAAAGGTTCTTTGACATCAAACACTTGTTAGTAAGCTCATTTTGCCAAAACATAAGATATCTAAATGCACATGAATTTCTGCATTATGACTAACATAGTAGGTCCTACTTAGCAAGCACTTTTGCTTCATACATTACAATCATCTATGCACCAAACAAAACCACCAACTTTACTAGAGAAAGTAATAATACAATGCCACTAACTCTGCATAGATTGTTTTCCATACTAGCTTAGCCACTCATTCTAATTTAAAGCGACTGGTGTAATACTTACAAATATCACAAGCCCCTCTCTGATCCTGGTTCTTATTGGCAGGACACAGTTAATCACAGACAGCCTGGGCTGGGAGGCAGAACCTCCCTGTGTTTCACATACACAAAGATGTAGGATGCTACCGGTTGCAAATTCACAGAGAAAAACCCTCGTGCTAACAGTTGGGTGATTGGTGATCAAAAGCAATACACAAATTTATGAATGAAATATAGTTCCCATATTTGATATTATGTTGGATTTTTGCAGTGCCTGTCTCAAGCACAAGAAAAAAATTCAACTCTCTGCTGTAATACCTGACTGTTTTGTCTCTCTCTAATTCGGATGTTCTTGAAATAACTTTCTACTTGCAGAATCAATTAATATGTAAATTCAACAGCTCTCTCAAAACACTGGAAGTAATACAAAAATGTGCAAGTTTCCCTAGCAAAGTTAAGAAATAAAAAGAGAACAGCAAATAAAACAGCAAATCACTGTTATATATTATCAGACAGATAAATTAGCAGGTTATGTTATTTGTGAAAATCACTTTTATTAGTAACTAAGTTACTTCAGTACTTTTTCTTGTCAAAGAAAAACGCATTCTCATCACAGCAAGGCAAAAGGAGTGGTGAGATACACTTGTGAATAACAATACTAATTTAGGTTCCTTTAATATTTCCTGTATTAAGGTCTGCTAAAAACTATAAAGAGGTCTACTTATAATTAAATCCTTTCAGTTACATTTTATGTAACATCTTCCTTTATTCATTCCACACTGAAGCTTAAGCAATAATTTTCCCTACTGGGACTACAATCTCCTTCACAGTTGTTTTTCTCCATGACAATATGTTTAAAGCAGACAATTACAGTACAACTGAGCTAAGCTTCCCTTGGCAAGATGATTGTTCAGATATGGTCCTGGCCTATCACAAAGCCTTAGTCAAGAGCCCAAATTCTTAGCATGAAGTTGAATTGAGGCTAGAGTAAAATACTGAGACTGCATGCTAACAGAACTCTAAAGACCTGCTGTCAAAGAAAATCTAAGCCTGGCCCTGCTGCCTGGCAGCTACCACTGCAACTATCCTGCCCTGCAGCACTGCAGCCATGACCAGTCTCCAGGTAATGACACAGGTTAATACCACTTCATGCTCAGCAGAGGTCTAAGCTGTTCATGTAAACCATGCTAGGGATGTTTCACTAAGCAATACAATCTGTCTTAGAAGGGCATGCTTTTAGAGTAGAGAAACAGACTTTTAAGAACTTGCAACACAGTAAGTTTTTTTAACAGGGTGTTTTAATTGAAGACTGAGTTTTTTAAAATATATAATTTGCAGCTAAAACTCACAAAAGTTTTTGCACGAACTGTATCTCAATTAATGACTTTTTGTCAGGTATAGGCATTTCCCTCCCCCAGATGTCACAAAATGCAAAATGACACATTTCCCAAGAAACTCTAGAGAGAAGCGCAAGTTGCTCCGATTTGCTCTCAGATGGGTGTACTTTTCCCTTGAGAAGATGCCATTTTCAAAGATCAACATTCTTCTACACTTTTCCCCAACAGAAATAAAGCCAAAGGTCTCCCAAAAGGAGCAGGTATCCTACTAAATATTAATAATTTCATTTTGCTACAAGTGAAAACCAGTAAGTCTCAAAATGGCAAACGGTTCAGGCAATTTCACTAATACACCCAGAAAATGCTTGGCCATTGCTTTCTTTTTCAAAACTTTCATTTTGTATTCTCGATATCTCTTATCTGCAAGCAAGTTATTTGGTTCTAGGCAGACTCAAAGATCCATTCAAGAATAGGACTGGGTTTTGGTTGTTATGATTTGGGTTTGGTTTTTCATTTTGTGATGTGGATTTTGGCTTGTCTGGGGCTTGTATGTACTATAGCTATAGAAGGTAAGCAGAAGTCACAATTCATCAAAACCAGCAAGAAGAAAATAAGCTGTAGCTTTCAACTCTAAACACGTGGGGAATTTTGCACACTGGTTGAAGTACATATTACAGTCCTTGTACTGTACCGTGTACAGTACTAACCAGTGTTCACCAAGATTAATCCTGACATACCAAAGAGCACTAACACATTGGACAGGAAAAGCTCTCCGCTGGGAAGAGCTGCGCTGGCAGGGAAAATGAAAGTCAGCAAAAGCAAAATCAGAGATAGAGGATAATGAGTTTAATAAAAGGGATAAACTAAGTGTTAATCATGTCTTTAGAAGCTGCATCCTTATATGTATCCTTACAGCAAAAGCCAAAGCCAAGACAACAGATCTAAACCACCATTATCTTTCCCAAGAGCCTTTTAATTTCTCATTTCACATCCAGAGGAATGTTTCACCTCATATGCTATGCTGAGACTGCTCTTCTGACCTGCAACTCATTATCCCTTTACTAGGATAATCTTCATGAGCTAACACAAAATACTTGGAATGTACAAGCAGTATCCTCAAGGATAATCTGATATAAGCAATTCAATACAGACGCAGTTACAATCAGGAGACTACATCTGATAAGCATTTCATAGCCTGCCTCCAAGAAAACAAGACTTGGAACTAAATTGATATTATCAGATACTAAAAGACATGGACTCAAAAAAAAGTCATTTCACATGCCATAAAACATTACCTAATGTAAATTGCTGATGATTTTTTTTGATTTTCAAGCAAATACTGACAGACCGATTTGTACCTAGCAGGCTTGACAATAGACCAGGTATTAACTGTTATCCTGGGTTCAGCAGTAGCAGTCATTTTTCTCCTTCTTAGTAGCTGGTGCAGTGCTGTGGTTTTGACTTTCAGCCTGAGAACAACACTGATAACACAGAAAGTTTTAGTTATTGTTCAGTAATGTTTAGTCTGACCAAGGACTTTCTGAGTCTCATGCTCTGCCAGGGAGGAGGGGAAGTTGGGAGGAAGCAGAGACAGGACACCTGACCCAAACTACCCAAAGGGGTATTCCGTATCACAGCACGTCATGCCCAGTATATAAACTGAGGGCAGTTACACGGAAGGGCTAGATCACTGCTTGGGTCGGGCTCGGTATCAGTCGGCAGGTGGTGAGCAGTTGTATTCTCTCCCCTTGTTATTTCCTTTATCATTATTATTATTGGTGGTAGAAGCAGTGATTTGTGTTATACCTTAGTTACTGGACTGTTCTTATCTCAGCCTGTGGGAGTTACATTCTTTTGACTCTCCTCCCCATCCCTTTGGGAGTGGAGGAGAGGAAGAGGGGATGTCTCCCGGGCAATGGTGGGGAGTGAGCGAGCAGCTGCGTGGTTCTGGGCTGCCGGCTGGGCTTAAACCACGACAACTGTCCTCCCATAACTCGCATTTGTCCAACCACAATGGCACAAGTTCTATACTGTAAGTTTTAGGTACACAAATGCAACCATGGTTCCAAGCCTAATCCAAAACAACTGGTGAGCTCAGTTGACTTGACAGCAACAGATCCAGCATTTATTAGTGACTGTGGAACCATAAAAGCATAATAGAAATTTTTCTTCCTCATCACAGTTTTCTCTCTGTAATCCCCCATACGCCACGTTGAGACTACAATAATAAAAAAGACTTCCCACCACATCAGACACATTTCTGGGCCTCAGCAGTCCTTCAAGCAGGCTGCTTGAAGTCACATCGATCTGTGGTTTCACTATTCCATAGATATTAATTTGCTGTCACTTATGCCTCTGTTCCTAAGCTTCTAACCTTCCTTTTTCCTTTAAATCATGATAATTTAACATGGTTAAGGAACACATCCATTGGCTGTTGCCATCCTTTATATGTACCTCTGTGTATGATGCACCTAGAGTACAGAAATCTTCAGCAGTGATCAGAAGATCATGCATGGTATGCAGACGTTACCAAAACTGCTGTATCACCAAGATTCCTCACTTCAAGATCTTAATTCAAGGCATAGTAAAGAAATTCACTACACTTTATTGTTACCTGTTACTCTGAACTGAGAGACAATTCTACAAAGATGCAGAGACCTTCTGGCAATGCTTCTAGTAATTTAAGATTTTGAGATTGTGTAACAAGAAAACAAAACCCATGTACTGCTTCATAAGCAAAGACAAATTCTCACATTTGAAAATCCTCCAATATTTAGAAGCTTTCTTTAATTATCTGGTAGCATACAAATATAAAAATATTCTTAGTACAAAATTAATCTGAGCAAAATTAACCCTTAAAAAAATGACTGATTGAAAGGTCAGATATTTAAAAGTGTTTAAAAGCCACTTATCCAACTAAAAGTGATACATGCTAGAATTTTTTCTTGTCTTTTTTTTGCTGACTCAAACAAAAAATCCCTCACCGCAGATTAAAGTCATTTCAGCACTTTGAAATAAAACTGAGATTAAAGTTCAAAATCTAGAAGGCAGTTTGAGTAAAAATAGTCAGTAACATACTTTTGAGGCCTTGAGATGCAACTGGCCGATTAATTCCTTGTTCGGCGAGAACACAAGGCAAGAAAATACACATGAAACTTCAGAATGGTGAAAGCTTGGCTTAACAGCCAAAATCACCTTTCACAGAACAAAGTGATTCACATCTTGAGCTTACATTATCAACAAATGCACCTCCCACAACAGAAAAAGTTCCCCAGCCTCACATACCAACTGCTCAGAAATTGATTTGTCAGGCATAAAAATACAGCAGTACACATACCACATGAGTTATGTTTGTGAGATTTAGGGAAAGGTACACGGGTCTTTTCAAATTCATTAAAAGGCAAACTAGGCTTCTATGGAACTTTACCTTAAAACCTGAGCAATTCCTAGTTAATTTATGTAGAGATGTTTCTTGTTGCTACAAGAAAAACCTTGGAGAGTTAGAAATGATTATTTAACTGTCCAGTTTCACTCCAACATTCCTGCAAGAATGAGTGTTTCCACAGAGGAACAGAATCATATAATCACAGAATCACAGACTGGTTTGAGTCAGAAACAACCTTAAGCTCACCCACTTCCAATCCCCTGCCACAGGCAGGGACACCTGCCACTAGACCAGGTTGCTCCAAGCCCCATCCAACCCGGCCTTGAATGCTGCCAGGGACAGGGCATTCAATAAGGGATTAATATACTGTGATACAAGTTGCAGTACATCAAAAGCCTGCTACTGTAGCAGAGGAGCCAGGCTACTCATTCAGTAGTCTGACAGGAATAGTCTATGCCCGGAAAACAGAAATTCAATGTAATTTATTGAGCCTTTAACAGAGCTCTCCCATAATACTATTTAGTACATCATGAACATAACCTACAATTTAACTTTGAGGAAATGCTGGTTAAAGTCCACCACTAAAATTACTCATATAAAGAGAGTACAAAATTACCAAAGGCTGAAACTGCAAAGAAAGTTGATGGTCTCTTTAATGAGATGTTTACTACTTCATTACTGGTCTACAGCCATGATGTTTTTAAACACAATTCATTATTCACGGCTTGAGAGTTGTATAAATCAAACTGATTTCTCTTCTAAAATAAAACAGCACTCTAGTCCCACAGCATATGACATTGGAAAACATATGGGAATTGCTAGAGGTATCCCAAACCCCCCAAAATTGGGTCCTTAAAAGAAACTGTGGTGACTACATATATGTTTCACCACTATTTCTAAGAAAATACAACAAAGTTTATGCAGATTTATTACAAAAAATTTTCCACTACTGTTTTTAGCATAACGTTCAGTGAAAAGTTTTTGAAGTTTCTTTTACTCCTTCATAATTTTTAACTTTTCTTTATCTACTTGGTTAAAATCAACTGATTTACTGATTGTGAGTAAAGAACTTCAAAAAATACAAACTATTTTTACAAATATGTTAAAAACCTGAAAATTCCTTCAATATATTAAGAATAATTTTTTTATGGAAAAACAGACACCCAAAATCTCTAATTACTCAGCAGAACCATTCCTTTTAATCTCTTGACAGCTAGTTGTTTCTCTGTGAGGAGACTTCTATGTCCTGATCAGCTACCAAGAAATTTAAGGGAATCTTTGTCCTCCGTTAAAATAGTCTACTGGGAACAAAATAACAGTTACCAAAACTGCTGAAGTTAGAACATTTTTCAGACCCAATTCTAGCTGAATGAAACTGCCAGAACAACATTCAAGAGTGGTTTCTATCCTAGTCCTCAACTTGGAACACAACACAGGCTATCCTTTTGAAAGTAAGACTTCACACCTTTTGTTTGTGCAGAGAAAAGGAGTAATGACAAATACACCTGGATTGTTACAGAGGTTACATCCCATTTCAAGTATGTGAAGACACTGTTACACTGTAGTTAGTGAGACTAAGATGCAAACTTCCTCCTCTGGGTATGATTTGCAACCAGGTTTTACAGTGGCTATATCCCCTGCTGTGCCATCAGAGCTGCTGCTAACACTGTCTGCCCCAAACTCAGAATTGTTAGCAACAAACTCCTGAACATGCAGAACACACTTAAAAGAACTAAGGAGGATGCTTTTAAAGCTGAAAGATATTTTACCTGCGGTCTTAATTAAGATAGTCTTTTGACAGGTACAGAACAGAGGAAAGGAGTCAGAAGAACCCAACCAAAGGTATGCATTAGGGAGAGAATTAGTTTCACATGGTCCTATGAGAAAATGATAACCAAGTATGAATGTTTTAGAACTGTATTAATCAATTTTATGCATGACCTGCATTTTTAGTTATCTTCATGTTAATCAGTTACTATGAGTAACCCATTTCAAAGTATTTTGGGCAAAAGAAAGAGAATTGTTTTACTTTTTTATAAAAATGTTCATTTAATATTTAATAGGAGATATGGGTATTAGATATTAAATTTCATTACTTTTGTCTGGAAAATCATCTGTATTTAAATTTAGGTTGAAACCCTAATCTTTCTTCCTTTTTTTCTTTAATGAATTTTATATTAAGTCTTAGAAGTGAATCTTGCTTTAGGAACTTTTTCTAACATGGTCATATCCACAGAACTAGTAGCTTCCATCACCATTTCCATACTGCAGCATTCAATACGCTATATGGTAAAGCAATACAAAAATGAAACACAGTTTGGCGATCAAAAAGCACTATGAAAGCACAGAAAAAGCTACAGATTTCAGAATGTCCTCATTTTAAAGCGCAACTGACACAACAGCAATGCCTGTAATTACGTACTGTAACAATACCTCAAACCTGCTTTCAGAACTTCACCACCACCAGTTATAACCTTAAGGAATCTATTTATTAAAACCCTCATTTTAATATTGAAGTATAATGTGTACTCTTGTTAGGAAAAATATTTTTAACTATTTGAATTGCTTTAAATCTTCTTTGAAGTTGAATTAACACGTTTGTATTTTAACCACAGAAGCCTGAAAATGAAATCTTCCTCTTTCTTTTTTCTCAAAAAATAATTAAAGAAAAAAAAAAGTTTTTCTTTTACACTAATGGGGGAGGAAGGGAACCAACAACTAAGCAAAGAAACTACAGCTTCAAATGTCATGTTACAATTATGATTTCACAGAATTTGTGCAGTACAAACTTTACCTCTATCAATTTTCTTTCATAAGAGCTGGCTAGTTCCTCATTGTTTTCTACTTGCTTATGCTCTGGCATAGGAAATTCACCATCAGTACTCCAAATGCCGGGCGGAACTAAAACAAAGAGATACCATGTTAAATTACATAAACATCTAGGACAACTTGTCTACAAGTAATAGTTCTAAAAACCAGTTGCTAGAAGTATTAAAATCGGATGTAATATTAAACAGCATTACAAGTACTAAAAAATAAATGCTGCAGGGAGCTTTCTTGTGAGCAACATTTAGACAGGTACTCTCAACAGTGAAAAAAAATAATCAAACTAAAAGCATTTGGCTGTTCTATGACTACAGCTATTTAATAAATGCAGATAGTAACCACAATTCCTACCCAAAGCCTTGCAAAACTAAGCCTAAGCGTCTCTTTTGTCTTTTTTCTACTTTTCTTCTGAAATATCATTTCATATTACATGTAACAATTATTTACACATCACAGAAATTACAGACAACAGGGCTGGGAATTTAATGGTTTTACATGAAGCAGAATCAGCTGCAGTTATTTCATTCCTGACAGTTAATAGTCTGATTTATTCCTAGAAACCTCCAATAATGGAGATTTCACGCTTCCCTGCACAATCTATTTAAATTTAAGTATTCTCAGAAAAGTTTTCTTGATAGCTAATCAAAATTCCTTCACCTGCCCATCTAAGCCCATTACTCCTCTTTTTACCTACAGTAAAATGGAAATTCGTTTATCCTATTCCTGTTCCTGGCTATCATTTATGTATTTCATGATCACTTTAATGCCAATTCTAAGCATTCCCCCCCTCTTCTCCAAGTTACATCAAGTCCAATTCAACTTCTTCTCACAGATCATGAATTTCTACAAAAAAAAGTTAGCACTTACAAAGTAAGCAAGCACTAATAAGAGAGGTTTATCAAATGCCTTCATCATTTCTGAATAGCTAAACTATATATACTGCCACAATAAGGTAGATACAAGACTTCATAATTCAGCTGACCGCTCTTGAGCCTAGAAACTGATTATTGCTTCAAGAAGTATATATACTCTCTCTATATATATAATATATATATTATTATTTTATTAAGTGAATTTTGAAAGCTATTTTAAAACCTATTTCCTGTAAATCTTACTTGTTAGCTAGAAACTTCTAAGATCAGCGTTTTCATATGTGTAATTTTATTATATCTAAGCAGGTTTGGAAAATGGTCCACATCCAACTCCTGCTGATGGGTGGGAATGCAGGATGCTCATTTAATATTTAAATACAATATCAAACTGCTTAGTCTATGGCAGTGATCACTCATTTGAAAGCTGGTCTGATACTCTGAACTCAACAGTTCTGACTCTTGAGCAATATATTTATAATCACATTTGCTTTTTTAAGTCAATGCAAGGCAAAGTATAATGCTGCATTTCATGTATTATTTTAGGAAACTTTAAAAGCCACATTAAATAGCATCTGATCCGATTATTGCAGCAAATGGAGATTCTTCTCTATAGTCACAAAAACAACAGCAGAAGCTTAATTTACTTGGGCTCTTCCAAAATAGTTCCACAGAAAGTCTAATAAAATAGCATTCTAAAATCCACATACAATAATTTAAAACTTCTGGTTTGATACTATTTGGCAGAAGATTAATCATCACTGAAATTCCTCCTCATAACAGGGGAGCAGTGAAATTAGTTGTATGCAACAGTTTATGCCTCCTAACATAGAAGACTATCTCCTAACATTCCAGCAAAAGGGGACAATGGGAGTTTTCCAAATTCAAACAGATCAGAACTCTGACATGTAAGGCTAGTTACAAGGACCTTACCCTAGAAATGTGTAAAATAATATATAGGAAACAAACAAGAATTTTAAGTTAAATTGACAAAAGTAGAGAAAACAGTAGCTTCTTCATCCTATTTCCTTCCCAAAATCATCACAACCTCAGAACACAGTAATAAAACAGGTCTTGTAAAAACACTCCATTTTCCTTTTAAGTATTTCAGCTAATTACAAACCAAATTACTTCAGAGAAGTTGTTACTGTCACTTTAAGTTAAACAACAATTGGAAATCAATAATTTGACTTATGATAGAGGTACTTTAAGTTAAACAACAATTGGAAATCAATAATTTGACTTATGATAGAGGTACTAAAAAAATACAAATAGCTCTTTCTAATAATACAAATATTCTTACTTGTGAAGGCTCGCATCTGAAAAATATGAATGCCTATGAAGAGATACTGAAAATGATCTATGTAAATCATGGGTGCAATAGTGCCTATAAATTTGGTAAAAGAAAATACTTTCTTTTGTTTCACTCTCCCTTCTTGAAGTGCATCTAAATACATCAGCTCTCAGGAATTGTTCATGTGCTTAAGTACTTTTTTGAGTCAGAGGCCCAAGTACTACTAAAAATTCAGATAAATCTCCAATGTCAGCTAAGGGGAAAAAAATAGTTTTCTAAAAATACAAAGTGTGAAGTTAGGATATAAGAAAAATTATTACAAATAGTGCATGCAGCTGCAATTTATTCTGGTCACTAATGATAAATATTACAGAAAATCACTGTGGATTGATTCAATAGCTTTTGAGCATAAAGCATACATGTATTCATTTTTAGAAATGTTGGTACTGTTTCATCCCCCTTTTTCATCTGTAAAATCTGACCATCCTACTCTGCTTCTATTCTTATCACTCACTGATTTGCATAATTTTAACATGGCAGAATATAGCCAGCCTAGGAATATTTTTTTCTTTCCCTATAATTACACTCATCATGCAAACTGTCAGTATGTAATGAAGGATAATTTCTGCTATTATAAGAAGCTTAAGCGATGATTTTCGTGAATAATTCTTAATCTGAATCACTACACTCCAGCGAAGTCGGAAGTAAATACATGTGTTCTCACTAACAAAAAGCCTTTTAAGGATGAATGAAGTTTTTAAACTACAAATAAGTACAGTGACTAGCTCTTAAGAGCAGAACTAATGCAGTATTCATTCATACAGCCACTTATACAACCATAATATTAATAATTAGGAGAAAAAGAACAAAAAGACAGATGGTGCCAGTTTCTGAAAAGCCACCTCGTCTCTCAAAACACCTTCTACAGGCAGCAGAAATACAGGTCCCACCAGAAGATGATTCAGAATTGAGACTCCAATTCACCCGGTCATAGACACTTCTATCACACTGACCACTGAAGAAAAGCAGTGACACTGATAACTGTTCATCTTTCAGATATAAAATCTGCTAATTAGAATCAGAGCAACATAGCAAACAAAGAGAAATGCCTGGTCTGTTAAGTCTACTTGAAACAGTCTGCAAATACTTATCCCCAGAACAACAGTAACAGAATAATATAGATACTAGTTTTTCTCTCCTCAAATTATTCTTACGTTCTAATATCACATTAAGTCACAGATTGCTTTTTTAAATAAGAAACTTCCTTGAAAAAGCTAAGACCACCTCATCTACCAGAAAATGCTCTGTAAAAATTACAAAAAGCTACATCAGTATTTTCTCAAAAGATATTAAATGTAATTTCACTACTGACAGATACTACTCTACCATAGCCTGAAGAGATGAATAGGGTTTGTAACTATCTCTTGCTAATCCTACTTCCATGTAAATGATTTCATTTGTTTTGGCAAAGACTCACTAAGGAAAAGGAAGACTTCTTGACTGTTTCTACTCAGCAGTAATTTAATAGTGTGCTAGCACATAATATTCTTATTGTTTGATCTCAATCTGCATTACAAAACTGCTCACAGACCAGCAAATATCCCAGTCAGAGATGCGTCAGGGACAGTTCTCATGGGAACAGAACCCTCATCTCTTCAGATGGTGCTGTTTTCCAACAGGAGGAAGGCTGATGTCATACTAAGCAGCACATGAAAGCGTGAAATTGCATGTCCCCAGATACACTAGGATTCGTTTGCATGGTTGAAGTGTTAGTTATGGACGAGGCCTTGCATAGGACAGGGTGGTTGGTTATCTACAGAGATCCATTCCAGGATGGATCAGGAAAACCAGAGACACGCCTGTCCACTGGTTAGTCTTTCGTTGTCAGTTTTCATACACATCAAGGAGTCATTTCCATCATTTGGTTACTACTTCTATGCCTCCAATAAACATAGTCTCAAGAGTAGCATACAGAAAAAACAAACCTTGTGCATGGATTCTTTTCTTTTCTGCTTCATTTTATCCTTACCTTCCACTGTTTGACCTTCTCTTCTGAGCATCTGAACAGCTCCTACATATTTCTTAAGTTGCACTTTTAGCACCTCATTTTCTCTGTTGATAAAAATAACAGAATAAAAAATACAACTGTTTTCTCAATGTAGATAAAAGCCAGTTTCAATAGAAACAAACATACAAACTGTCATAACAAGCTTTATCTGCGTCATGAAGATGATAAAAAAATCTTACACCTTAAATAATACATGAACAGCAGAGTTCCACATAAGAGATCACATAAACACATTGGAGAAACAAATTATTTCATAGTCAGAAATATGATTAATTCAGATTTTCTATACACTATGGTACATTGAAAGGCTGAGAAATTATACAGTCTATGTAAATCAACAGTTGAATAAAATATTAGGGTGGGATATTAGACAAGGAAATTTAGAATGGTCAGTATAAAAGTAGGCATCATTTTACTATTTGCCAATGTATTTAATGTTGAGCAAATAAGAATTCAGCTTTAGAAACAGACTTGATAGCTGTAAGAAAATGCCAACACTTCAGCAACAACGTTCAAGGTACAAGTTTTCCACACACCAATCCTAAATGAAAACCATAGGAGAAGAAATTAAGTTAATCCCTTTGATTGTCATATTTTAGTGCCTGTCTCTGTCTCACTCTTCTTTGGAAAACACAGATAGGCATGCCAGCTACTAACATAGCTCCGCCTAACAACATTAAGCACCTTAGTTTATATTTGAAGGAAATAAAAGGGATTCTAACCAATGGAATTTTAAACAAATCTGACAGATCAGATGTCTTAAAATTCAATTATCTACCTGAGCCCATTCAGTTAACCAAAAGTGCTTATACAGAAGACACATAACTAAAATGTGTTACAAGAGAGTGAATTGAGACAACTTTTACTCTTCTTTAGGGTAGAAATACATAGGTGCCACAGATGCAGCACACACAAGAAACCCCCAACTGGTTAGAAAGAAGAGAGAACATGGGCAGGACAAAACTATGCCAGAGGAGTGGTTCAAGCTCTAGGAAGTTATTTAAGAATGAAGAGTATTCAGAAAAACATACAAATGTGTTTGATGGTCCTTATCATACTACATATATATACACACACACACAAAATATATGCATATTATATATATTCATGCGCACAAAAAAAAAACTGCTGTTGTAAGCAATGCCATAGTTATATATAAAACCCCTAAGCTGATGCTATATTCATATTTCTATGGATTTCAAATCAGTTTTCTGAACTACGCAACCTCAATTTGATTCAGTCCTTTAGTAGGAGGTTGCTAAATAATTAAGAAACTATTGATTACCCAACCATCAATTTTTAATGAAGTCTTTGATGATTTTATGCAGTTTATGATATTTTCCATTTCCTAGACTACAAAGAACAATTCAGGTTTTCCATCAGATGGATGCTGATGCTTAGATTTAGGGGACAAAAATAAAAACAGAAACACAATTTAATTAAAACAAGTCTAAATAATTCACTCAAGAAAAAAACATATGACAGGTAGACAAAAAAGTTTCTCATCAGAAGTATAAGTCTGTCTGCATGGAAATAGCTGTATCCAGTTACAATACATTGAGTTTTAAGGATTCTCACTTCTATATTTGAGAAGAGGCTCAGAGCCTTCTGTCTGTACTGAGACAGCATCAAACAAAAAGAAAGGGGGCAAAAAAAAAAAAATAAAAAAAAAAAATCACAAATCCACTTTTTACTGTTGTGGCTATTGACTTCAAACTGATACAGTGCACATAACACAGTTTTTGATATAAAACTGAAATTCAAAGCAGAATACTAAGGCCAGGTCACAATTATGTCATTTTACCATCTTATTACTTCTCCTTCTTTGACATCTCTTTCTTGAAACTACTATTTATCTAGATCCCAAAGAGTGCTCATCCTGATATGTATGAATTTCTATAGCCCTTTTTATCAGACTATGTCAAAAAGTAATAATAAATAGCAAGCACTCACTAAGTCTTAAATGACTTCAAAAGGAATTATATTAGATATTCATAGCAAGAATTTCATAGGAGTATAAACTCCTGTATAGGAGTTAAGGGTCAGATTTGCAGAAATTCTTGTCCAGCTCACTCAACAGTTCTACCTATAGGCAAGGATATTAAATACTTGTAATGTGCAGGGCCCAGCTTTACTTCAACTGTTCCAAATTCTACTATCCAACTTGAAGCAAAGCTGTTAGCCTGTTCTGAGACTGCAGATAAACACTGAGCATCTTTCAAATCTTCCACACAATTTCACCTTCTGTGGTGCAGAATAAATGATGAGACTGCGAGTATGAGTTGAAGGAGATACAGGAAAAAAAAAAAAAAAAAGAAAGGAAAATCAGGCTGAAATACAGGGAAAAACAAAGACTGAGAACTACGCCACTAAAAACACATCCATCTCCAAAACTTCGATTATAATGAATTTCCCTGCCTGATCGCTTCTCCCATGTTAATAATCAGCTGAAAGACAGAGTGGTAATATGTCATTTTACCCTGCGTCAGCTCCATGAGAGAGGATGACAATGTAGTATTCTTACAAATTACTTTTTGTGCTCAAATGGCACAGGTCTAGTGTGTGTTGTTGATGGAACTTTATACCACTGGTGATTACTCATGCAGAAGGATGACACAAGACATACTTCACTTTGATTGTTCGATTATGAAACTAGAAAACGACAAATTAGGAGCTACACTGAAAAAATACTAAAGTTTGAAATCCAATCATAGAAAAAACATGGATTTAAAGCAGCCTCTGAAACCATAATTTAACTCCTCCCCCGGTGTGATTCTGATTTACTGTTATTTGGGTACACATAAGAAGTAGATTAACAGAATATCTTTGAAGCTTTATGTCTTCAAGCCAAACAAAAAACCCAAAAATGTATGCATTTCCCCACTTCTTTTTCTTTCAGACAAATAGGAAGTTAATTTCTGACAGAGCAGATTTATCTTCAAACTCTCTCCAAAAGTACGAAATACAGAAATACAAACATATTTCAAATACATCAACTTATAAATGCCATGTATCTATAACAACAGGGTAAGTTTTATTCCATCTGAAGCTTTTCAAGCAACTGTAGAAATTTCTCTGTAGCTCTGCAATTATTCTCCAAAGAAAACCAGACAAAGATATTTCCATGTTGCAATAAAAACAGGTTAATGCAATAGGGATCAATGTCTTTTAGCAGAGTATATTTTATTCTATGACATGATATAGTGAAATTACTTTTAGACAGAATTAAACTCTGCAGTTGGCTTTCTGCTTCTCCTGAAGATAAACCGGAATACTATAAAATTATATGTATCCACTCTCTGCCATTAATAGTGTCTTTGCTTAGAATCAGAAGGAAAATATAATCCTAATTACAGTAATAATCAGGACATGGTAACGATTGTAAGCAAAGAGAAGAGGAATGTAAGTACCAAAACCTGAAATGGTGATATGTGAGTAACTTCTATCTGTTTTCTAAAATGGAAGATGCCGCCTCAAAATCCCTAAAACTGTAAGCATTTCTCCTCACCAACAAGTTAATTCATGCCATGAAAAGTAGCAACTGTTCCCTAAGAAGTCTCCTATCAAGAGGATGAATGTACCAGAATAATAAGCAGTATGTTCTCACATCAAGCAGAGGACAGCGTGTTAAGAGATGCTATTCATCTGGAGCACAGCAGTGGATCAGCCTCGCTGCTGGGACTTCTGCTGTGTCCTGGAGAAGGACCAAGAACCTACAGGTGACATCTCCCCCACTTTCCTTATGCTAGGGGAGTTGAAGGAGCTTGGTTAATTTCCAATCATGTCCACAAAGTTTCTGCGACAGATAATTAGGCTTACTGAAGCATGTATACATACACTAAAAACAGTTTAAGGTCTACTCTGCAAGTCAAATTAGATGCATCTTATGCTTGTCAAAGTAAGATTTCTGGCTGCTAATACAAATTACTACAAGTAAGATTGTTTTTTATAAAAGCTGACTTCCAAAACTTTCATTAAAAAGTTACGCAAGGTATCTTCAAGTTCTGATCTTTGTTGCAGAGGAAGAGGCCTTAGAGGACTTCTTTTCCTATACTTTAACAGAAGACAAAAAACCGCACCACACAACTGCTTCTGTGAAAAGATACAAAAAAATTCTTCTGGGACTTCTGTAAAGTGAGCAAGGAAAGAATTTGAAAAGGGGTAGTTTCTCGTGTATGTTAACTATAATGGCCTAAAGAACACTGTAACTAATTTCCAAGAGCTGGTTCCCAAAGTACAGAGGTGATGGCAATGCTGAGGACAAACACCGGATCAGTCTCACAACCAGCAATTTTATTGTATCTTAAACCAGTGTTACACAGTACAGCAAAGTGGTAACTTTAACCCAGCCCCCACAGGTGATAAGCAGCGCCAGAGAGAACACACACATCAAGTAAGGTGTTATGCAACGCAATCCTGAGAACAAGCACAACATCCTCTGAGAGCATGTAAATCAACACTGTGACCAGAGACTGTTAAGCTAATCCAATGAATGCTTAGAACAAAACTTCTTTTGACACACACTGCTCAGATCTGTCAATATCTCAACCCTTCATGCCCCATGCTGGGTGCCAAAAGGACTGTCATGGTTTAACCACAGTCAACAACGAAGCACCACACAGGTGTGCTCACTCTCTCCCTCCATAGTGGGATGGTGGAGAGCACTGGGAAAAGAAAAAAAAAGTAGAATTCATGGGTTGACATAAAGACAGTTTAACAGGGCAGAAAAGGAAGGCAAAATAATAATGATGATGATAATAATAAATAATATACAAAACAATCCCAGCACAATTCCAGGCACAGCTACAGGTTGGGCAGAGAAGAGATTCAGAGCAGCCCTGCAGAGAAGGACTTAGGGGTGTTGGTTAATGAGAAAATGAACATGAGCTGGCTTCAGTGTGCGCTTGCAGCCCAGAAAGCCAACCGTACCCTGGGCTGCATCAAAAGGAGCGTGACCAGCAGGTCAAAGGAGGTGATCCTGCCCCTCTACTCTGCCCTCCTGAGACCTCACCTGGAGTATTGTGTGCAGTTCTGGTGTCCTCAACATAAAAAGGACATGGAACTGTTGGAACAAGTCCAGAGAAGGGCCACAAGGATGGTGAGAGGAGTGGAGCACCTCCCGTATGAAGAGAGGCTGAGAAAGTTGGGGCTGTTCAGCCTGGAGAAGAGAAGGCTGCGTGGAGACCTGTCCTGGGTTCAGCAGCAGCAGTCACTTTTCTTCTTCTTAGTAGCGGTGCAGTGCTGTGGTTTTGACTTTCGGCCTGGGAGCAGCACTGATAACACCGGTGTTTTTAGTTACTGTTCAGTAATGTTTAGTCTGACCAATGACTTTCTGAGCCTCATGCTCTGCCAGGGAGGAGGGGAAGTTGGGAGGAAGCAGAGACAGGACACCTGACCCAAACTACCCAAAGAGGTATTCCATATCACAGCATGTCATGTCCAGTATATAAACTGGGGGCAGTTACATGGAAGGGTTAGATCACTGCTTGGGTCGGGCTGGGTATCGGTCGGCAAGTGGTGAGCGGTTGTATTCTCTTCCCTTGTTATTTCCCTTATCATTATTCTTATTGGTGGTAGCAGTACTGGTTTGTGTTATACCTTAGTTACTGGAATGTTCTTATCTCAACCTGTGGGAGTTACACTTTTTCGATTCTTCTCCCCATCCCTCCGGGAGCAGAAGGGGGAGGAGAGGGAGTGAGAGAGAGACTGCGTGGTTCTGATTTACAGCTGGGCTTAAACCATGACAAGACCTCACGGCAGTCTTTCAGTATCTGAAGGGGGCCTATAAGGATGCAGGGAAGGGACTCTTCATTAGGGAATGTAGTGATAGAACAAGGGGTAACGAGTTAAACAGGGGACATTCAGGTTAGATATAAGGAAGAAATTCTTTACTGTGAGAGTGGTGAGGCACTGGAATGGGTTCCTCAAGGAAGCTGTGAATGCTCCATCTCCGGCAGTGTTTAAGGCCAGGTTGGATAGAGCCTTGGGTGACACGGTTTAATGTGAGGTGTCCCTGCCCATAGCAGGGGAGGTGGAACTAGATGATCTTAAGTTCCTTTTCAACCCTAACTATTCTATGAAAACAAGTGATGCACAATGCAATTGCTCACCACCCACCAACCAACGCCCAGCAGCATCTCCCAGGCAGCTTTCCCCCTAGTTTATATACTGAGCATGATGCCACAGGCATGGAATGTCCCTTGGGCAGTTGGGATCAGCTGTCCTGGATGTGTCCCTCTCAATTTTTTGTGGCCCTGGCCTACTCGCTGGTGGGATTGTGTAAGCTGGGAAGTCCTTGATTTAAATACAAGTCCTATTCAGCAACACCTAAACCATCAGTGTGTAATCAACATTATTCTCATCCTAAATCCAAAACCAGTGCACTGTACCAGCTAACAGGAAGAAAAATAACTGTCCCAGCTCAAACCAGGACAAACACCATATGCATGAAAAACTAAAAACTATTCTCATGATATAGACACCTAGACTGTGTTCAGATCTAAGCTATGAAAGGGCTGTATCATAGCACTAGCATCTCCTCTGAAGAAGCAAAAAATGTCTTTGTGGGTAAGAAATAAGAGGAAGTTGTTTATCTTATGAAATAACATGTCTCTTTAACTAAAATGTTTTTGTAACTCGTGACATGTCACCAAGCAAATAAACAGAAAAAAAAATTGAATATAGGAATATTCAAATTATTTTTCAAAAGCAGGGACAAGAGGTATTTTTCCTGCTTCCAAGAAGCTGCTTAAGGTAACAGAATCATTTCAAGATGCACAACACATCCTCACTGAAGCTCTCTGGCTCTGAACAAAATGTTGTAAAAGAG
Source organism: Pezoporus occidentalis (assembly GCF_034315485.1). Taxonomy (NCBI): domain Eukaryota; kingdom Metazoa; phylum Chordata; class Aves; order Psittaciformes; family Psittacidae; genus Pezoporus; species Pezoporus occidentalis. The sequence goes on from NW_026913404.1 coordinate 1,534,858, forward strand.
ATTAATACAAAATGCCAAATCCAAAAGCAATGTGGCTTAAATGATACAGACGCAAGATAAGGAAGAAAATTAGCTTGCAGAACTGACTGTAAACAGAAGGTACATAAAAGTGTAAGATAAAGTACAGTCAAACTCTCATCCCCCATTTCCTTACACAGTGTATTACCATCTTTATCTGCTTCTCTTGCTCCAAAGCCCATCCTTTGCAAAAAGCTTTCCTCCAACGTTTCTGAAGATAGTCTAACAATCTGCTATCTGAAGATTATCGGGTTTCACAGCTAACTTCAATACCTTTCTTTGCCTCACAAAGGGATGTAAAAGTATTCCATACAAAAAAAAAAAAAACAACACACACAACCAACCAAAACCACAGTCTTGATTAAAAACTTTCAGCACTGCTGAGAAGCCACTAGCAAAATATGTCCATGCAATCTGAGAAAGGCTTATCCATGAAAGGGGGGGGAAATAATTAAAACAACAAGAATGAAAAAAAACAGCTTACAAAATTATACCAGAGAGTCTATTTAGTCTATTCTATCATTAGAAAATGGGTTGAATGCTGAGACTGCTCCTTTTTAAATAATACCATAGCTGTTATGAAACAGCTATTCAAATACTTCACATGAAAGAACGAGATTACCACTACTTGAAACTGAAGTGACCCAAGAATTTTTCCAGTTTTCTTAGGACACTCAGGAAACTTTCTCTAAGCAAGCCAGCATTTTGTCTATGAGACTAGAGACTCTTTGGAGAGCCTAGAAGATCAACTGGATAAATCAATAATGCAGATATCCAGCAGTAATAATTTCAACACTGACTAATGTGTCACTGAAATCTGCTTTCCCAAAACCTTCAGGAAGGTATTTATATCAAACGTTTTGCAAGAGCTTTAGGGACTTTGAAATACACATTTTTTTTCATCAAATTACAATAATCAGTTTTTTACTGAATTCTTTGTTTTAAAATGTTCAGAATATTACAACTGAGGAAATTTTTCTAATGTAGGCATTCGATCAATTATTTTCAAGGTATATATGTATATATATATAGTGAGATTTCACTATTACAAAATATCTGAAACTTAAGTTTCCTCTTACTTACCTAGTGCATTATGCAGCACTTTCCAAACTTCGTTATTTTAAATTCTTCAATTTATCTTGCCCAACTTCATGGCTTAAAATATTATTTACTTAATAAATTTTACCACTTTTACTATTGCAGCAGCATTACCTACAGTGTACAAAGTGAACCAGCAAAGGAATTGAGAAGAAAAACCTATATTCCAAAATAGCTATATGCAGTTTCTTATGTGCTAGACAATGAGTTGCAATGAATCATTAAAGAAAGGCAGCCAAAGTCTAAAATAACCAGTGACATAAGAATCTGTTGTACCTAAGCAGCTCCCAATGCTGTTTTCATTATGTGACAAGGTAATCTGACTTTGAGAAGAACAATCAACACAACATGCCCAGTCTTAGCAGCAATAAATAAAACTTGTTTAAAAATAATGTTATTCTAAGTGAGCATCTGTTTAGATCTTATTATACAAGCTCCTAATCTATTCTTCAAAAAGGTATGTGCATGAGCAGTATCTGATTCACCCGTATGTCCCTGCAAATTCTAAAACTGTGGGGGAAGTGAGTCAAATAAATATGAATAGACAATTCCTATACCCATTAAACGATGAAGTATTGGCATTGTTTCAATTGCCCTGCATCACATGAATGTCAAACCCACTCGTGCAGATCTCTCCCTCCCTCAAAGTGAGTAGTTCAGTTTGATGTGTCATCAAAGGCAGAATTGGTAATGTTCTAAATACTTTTTTTCTTAAGAAAGCTTTGTATTTATCATTTTCAGATAGTGGTTCTGCTGTGCAACAAAATACATACAGGAATCTCAGCTGTGTCACCTCACAATTAACACTAAGCACTCTGCCTGCGCAGGCAGAAAACAAACAGTTCCCCCTGTGATAAGAGAGAGATTACTGTTATTCAACACTTGGGATAGGTTTGTTTACTATACATGTGAATTATGCCCAAAATCTCAGGCATCATAGGCTACTCTAGAGCTTATTTAGAATTGTAAGAAGAAAAATCACACGATTACAATATTTACCTTCAAAAGCCTTTGTTAAGCTAAATCACTTTCAGACAAGGGAAGGATTAAAATTCTTTCAGCATAGCTGTGGTACAAAGTCAAGATGGAGGCAAGTCACTGCCAGAGCCAATGTTGTTTAACAGCTTTGTTAATGAAGCGGATGCTGGGACACACCTCAGCAAATTCATAGACAACACAACACTGGGGAACAGCTGATACATGGGATAGTTGTGCTGTCATCCAGAGGGACCTGCACAGGCTGGAGAACTGGACTCAGTCAAATTCCTTAGGGCTCAACAAGAGGAAATGCAGAGTCCTGCATCTGGGGAGGAATAGTCTTAGGCAACCATACATACTGGGAGCTGGAAAACAGCTTTCCAGAAAAGGATCTGTGAGTCCTGGCGGACAAGCAGCTGCCAATGAGCCATCAATGCCCCCTTTGTGGAAAAGAAAGCCAACAACACCTTGGACCACATTAGAAAGAACGCTGTCAAAAACATGGAAATGGTCTTGACCAGCCTGTTCCAGCTGACCTTCTTAGGGCTAGGAGCAAACAATTGCACCGCTTCAGAAACTGGTATTGTTAATGCTGTTTCACAACAACTGTTGCTTATGATACAGTGGCGGATAAAGTGGTCAGCCATGGAAACCTGACAACGGGACAAGAAAAAGAAACAAAACATTTGCCCCTGGAAAACAAAGTCATGCTTAAATAATCAGATAGAAGGAAGACAGGTCAGATGGAAATGTCACTGACGAGGATAATTATCCATTCTTTACTGCCTACGTACATGAGGTATGCGTCAGCAGCATCTGACACTGACATGGTTCTATGTAACTGAAAACAATGAAGACACAAATACCCTAACTCGATTCAAATGACACTAGGGCCACTCAGCACAATTTCTACTGACTGAAGTAAGAACCTGCTGGGAGGAGAAGAGCCCCCATACTAAGCTCAGTGTGGAAGTATGCAAGACATCTACCAGATGAAATACTGTGGATTAGTATTAAATTGAAATAAGTCTCCAAAACAAGTCCTCACTGCTCCAGATCTGAGAGCTAGAATCCCAACAACCAAGCCTGTGTGTTTTTGAAAACCTAACCAAAACCCAAAACAAATCCCAAAACCCCTCATGATTTACACATGCACCAAAGCAGCCATTTCCACTACTAGAACAAGTTTTTCATTATTCTAGGACAGCAACATCAGTCTATTCGCAACATTCACATGGTGTTTCTGTTCCCCTCCCTGCCCCCTTACATTTAAAAGCCGTATCAAATTTAAGGTTTGGAAAATACTGTTTGGAGACAGTGCTAGGTACATTAACAATATCATATATCCAACAGAAGGTAAAAACCGCACAGGACCTTGATATTCTGATTTGTTCCAGACTGGGCAGACAGCTATACCAAGAATCTCACAGATAACAAGTAAAATGAAAATCGATTAAACACATTTAAAATTTGTGTAAAAATTAGAACAAAATTAGTTGCATATTCCTGAGGGGTGGGTGGTTTGAGGAGACAGAACTGGAAAAAGTACATATATGAAGAGACAAAGGTCATCTTTCATTTACCTTACACACACATGTATTGCTTTGTATCTAGACTCATTAACTGTCACTATTTTCCTGGCTTATGTTTCTTAGTATTAGTCTAATTACTTCTTCAAATTAAATGTGATGTTGTCCAAGGGTCAGTTCACTAATATTCCTTCCTCTGAAGCTGTAGTGGTAGTTCTACTAATATTTTAAACTCTCTCTTACTGTTAACACTAGACAAAATAAAACCCACAAACTCGCTGAATGTCAGAAAATCTTCCAACGGTTTTCTTCAGCCTAAATTCAACTGAAGTCCATGTGATTTTCAGTCCTAAATCACAGAGCCATTAGGATTGGAAGGCACCTCTGGAGATTATCCAGCCCAACCCCTTGACAAGGCAGGGCCAGCAGGAGCAGGTTACACAGGAACATGTCCGGATGGGTTTGGAATGTCTCTAGAGAGGGAGAACACCACAAACTCCCCTGGGCAGCCTGTTCCAGTGCTCTGCCACCCTCAGTGGAAAGAAGTTCTTCCTCAACTTGAGGTGAAACTTACTGTGCTTTAGTTTATGGCTATTGCACCTCTTCTTGTCTCTGGGCACCACTGAAAAGGGTCTGGCACCATCTTCCTGGCACCTGCCTTTGAGGTACTGATCTGCATTGATGAGATCCCCTCTCAGTCTGCTCTTCTCTAGACTAACCAGGCCCAGCTCCCGCAATCTCTGCTTGCAAGAGAGATGCACTTGAGACGCCTGACCATCCCTGATGGCCCTAAAATCATTTTTGCAGCCCCAGTGTTCACTTATGCTCTTCTGAAAATTACTTTAATATTCTTGTCTCCTGTATGCAGAATTTTTTATTTCCTTGTTCCACTGCTGTTACTTTTTATGACAGTTTCAGCACTCCTTACCGTGCCAACGCTTGGACTTTCATGGCATGTCGCTCTTCCTGCTCTGCTGCTTTCCTTCTCCAGTTGTCCATTTCCTGCCTTAGCGCTGCAGAATGCTCCATCTCTCCATCAAGGAGATTTCTCAGAGATCTGGAGGAAGGCAGCAGCCTCTGTTAGAACACTGCTAACACTACCTGGTAATTAGAATATACTCTATGAATTAAAAAGTGGGTTGCCTGAATGATACCACTGACATCACCCTAAATTTTTATTATTCAGTATAATAAATTCACAATTTGATTATGCAAAGATATGAAAATCTACAAGGAAGAAGGACCCAATAAAACAGTTGGCAGCACTTACTCTGTGAACTTGTGTTACTCTCATCCATATGCCCAAAGAGCAATCTATTATGGCATCTACTGTACCACCAGGAAGAAATAATTTATTACAGAAAACATCTTAAAAGCTGGTTTCAGTGCTTCAGTGCAAGTCTGTACATCTCAGGAGTAATCTATAAGCAATGTATTTACTAGCAGGAGCAGGAAACGGATAGGGGTCTTGTCTCCAAGTGAGAGCAATACCATAGACCTCTGTGTAATACTTTCAGTGAGATAGCAAAGGTCAGCGTGATGCTGACCTGGTCCTTTTGCCAAAAAAAACATGAAACTGAACGGAGCATTAACTTGAAATTATGGGAGTAAGGGTAAGAGGCAGCAAAAGGGGATCAGCTGGTATTCCCGATACTAAAACAACGAACTCTAAATTATCTACAGAAAAATGTAAATTACCAAAACAGCCCCACTACCACATCATAACAACAGTATGTCTTGAACACATTTGTATTTTCATTCATCTAGCCATGTGTTCCAATAGGCTATATAAATACAAAGTAGGCTTGACAGCATTTTAAAAAAGCCACTTATCATTTTTACATTGTCATTTTGCCCCAAGTGAACAGCAAGACACAAGTAACAGCCACTTTCAGCATAACATTGTTAGCCATCCTACAGCACTTCTGTACCAGAATGGCAATTTTCTGACTTATGTGTAGGAGAAGGTTTTACTCACTTGGAAATCTGCTTTAAGGGACCTTAAGAATCTTTTGGCTATAAGTTTTGGTTTTAAAAAACTACAAAAGCAAAACTAGCAAAGCTCCAAAGACAAAGAGTTATATGTGATTTGAATTTAAAGGAAAAAGTTGACCTGCAGACACTACTCTTCAGTAAGAAGAATATATACATCAAAAAAAATTACATAAAAATTACACATAGCTTTACACAAAGGACAGCTTGTACTAGAGAACAGATTTTCATTTTTTAATTAAGTCTCTCTTGACTAGATAAAGAAAACTACCTATTCTGTTCTTCCAGTTCATCTTTTCTATTCATCATGGCCACGATAGCTTGACGAAGTTCATCTAAAGAGAAGGGACAGAAAAGATGAATTCCTGTGTGTATAGTCATGTACATAGTGGCACTAATTCAGCAACACACTTAAGATGATGCCAGCATCATTTGCTATTAGAAAAGTACATAAAAACACTCTTAATCTGATCACTAATTTAAGCAATCTTCAAAAACGGTATTATACAACACAGCAACAGAAGTATTGATCAAATCTAACTAGGCTGCTTCTGGCTTTAACACAGATGTTGACAAATTTGCCTGTGGCTACAGCTGTTTTGTTTTAATCACAGACATATGGGGACAATGCACCTTCTCACTATTTCACTATTTGCATACTAATAAGATACGCTGTTACTTGCTTAACTTCAAATTGCTTGTTTTCTATTCTATAAATTCAGACTCAGGAAATACAACTGTTACAGCAAGACCAGAACAGAGAAAACATCACTGCTTCTTCACAGCATTTCTTCTCAAACTCAGTCTTAAAGAATGTCTTAAAGACTATGGGATTTCCAAATCATAGAATCATAGAATATTTAGGGTTGGAAGGACCTTAAGATCTTACCATTTCCTGTAAATACCTTAAAAAAAACACATTGTCATTACACCAAGAATTTTTTTTGTCCAACAAAGGCTGACTTTTATAACTTTTAAGGACTTCCCTAGAGTTAGGTTTTAACAGTAATACCAGGGTAGCTGAATACCATGCAGAAAAACATCAACTAAACACTGCCTCAACTCGAATCCTTCTGCTATTACAAAGCGTTCACCATGTAACCGTACAGCTGCACTATTACTAGTTTCTATAAATTTAGAGAAAAATATTAATAGTTCCTAAAACAGATTCTGGCTTCCAGATCTTGCATGAATACATGAAATACAACAGGCCTTCAAAGATCTGAATGCCTCATCCCTGGCAACGTTCAAGGCCAGGTTGGATGGGGCTTGGAGCAACCTGGTCTAGTGGAAGGTGTCTCTGCTTCCTTGATATTGTCTATAGTTACAGAGATTTTTGCCAGTTCAAAAAAAAAAAAAAAAAACCAAAAGAAAACAAAAAACAAAAAGCCAAACTTAACATTTTTGTCCTGTGGGCCAGATTAAGTTTGCTGAACTCCAGTAGTGGATGAAATATGAACATTTCCAATACGTCAATCGAGCATATCAGTCAGTACAGACACCACAATTCCACGCTGGCATTGCTGGCAAATCCCCCTGGCAGGACTCAGTAGGAGCCTCCTATCACCTGACATCGATCAATCCAATTCATCATTCATCACCAATCAGTCTTTCATGCTAGATTTTTTCCAAAACATTTCTGCTTCTCTGGCCATGAAGAAAGACTATGATTATTTTCCTACCCATTCCACGCTAGCGCTTGAGAACTAACTGACATTAGCAAGAAACCTTTCAGTAGGTCATTAGAGGGATTTTGCACTTCATTAATTCAGCACAGAAAGAATGATTACTTTACTGGAGTAACTTAGCATCTTTATACAAGTTCTCTAGATGTTCTCTGAAAAATTAAAATATCCAGATCCTGTAGAAATTATTATCTGAGTACTTTAAACGGGCTTCCTAAGGCTGTGCTTGCAGTATAAAGGCCTTTCCAGCTTGCTTTACCCATCATTGGGTAAAGTATTATATTTAGCTATATCAAACTTGATCACCATGAAACTCAACACACTCTTAGTATTCTTTTGGTCATAGGAGACACTGCCACTCTGAGGGCAGACTGGAAAGGTTGGGGGGTTTGAGGGGTTTTTTTTTGGTTGTGTTATATTGTGGTTTGCTGGTGGGATTTTTTGGCAGTGGAAAATAGGTGGGCTGTAACAGTCACAAAAAAATAATATGGAGTGTTGTGAAAGTGGACCACAATCCATCAGCCTATCTGTGAAATAAAAACTTGTTCTAAGGATGAGCAAAATAGAACACTAAGCGTTCAAGCCTTCTACAAGTGTACAACACAAGCAAAACAAATCCATAGTGAGCCTTGAGTACGGTAACACTAACAAAATTAATGTCTTAAATGATTAAGCTGAATTCAGAATCTTCCTCAAGAAAGCAACAAGCCAATGATATTTTAAACATTTGAAGAATGTCATTAAAATATGATATTGTGCAGTCTGAGTTAGTTCTATTACTTCTCTGACTCTGAAGAAATTAAAGCCATTGATACTCAGACAAGTTATTGTATTTCTGGCTCTGCACCTATGCTGGGGTGAATGCTCTACAATAACTGCCCATATGCATACTCAGTCTGTTTAAATGTGCCCTGATTTATTAACACTTCAACAGTGAAGCCATTATAAATTGTCTTCATTTTTTCCAATTTTACCAACCTATTCAAAGTGCAACCTTAACTTGCCTAATAACTTAAATCTTCTTTCCCTCATTCCATCCAGCATCTTCGGCATGAGTAGAACTGAAATCCTACCTTCTCTCACTCCCCTCTCCAACACACACACAAGAAAGCAGAGCATGAAAGCAAGATTCTGCTAAAACACCATGGCTGGCTTAAAAGGAGAAGAAATAAAAGACATTAAAATGCTTTTTATTTCCACTTGCCTAATTTTTTCTGAGAGTTATGGAATAGACAGTACTGTAGTGACCCAGCAAAGAAGAAACTGTACATTGCATTATCACAAAAACTAACGCTTAATTTAGGACCACAAAAGCAAACAGACTTCATACTCAGTACTTCTTACTAGTTTAGTTCAACTACATGTAGCAGTGGAGATGTGGAAGAAAGGATCAACACAAACACAGTCCGGGCTAAGGAGGCTTGTGCAGCCTGTGCTTACCCTAGCAGTGCTTTTGCTTTATTGCTGTACCTATGCTATTTCTTCTTGAAGTGGTGAGTATTAAGCAGTCATATTTTCTACCAATTACTCAAAACAAACACAAGAACTATACAGATTTTCAACACCTCTTTAACCTCACCGTCCACCTAAAATATAACAGAGTCAGACATTCACTTGTGTAATCAAATGAAGAGATACCAAAAAAAAAAAAAATAATCAAAACCTTGTATTTCATCATCTTCTGATGCAAGTAACAATATAACTGAAAGGGCAGCTTCCTATTTAATTCAAGCATAACATTCAAAACTTAAAAAAAAAAAAAAAAATCATAATTTCTTACTCTCATTTATGCTTCTTGAAATCTTCTAGGAGCATGTCAGAAGAGTCAGCTGAATGCAGACAAAGTAACTCCAGTGTCATGCACCATGGCAGGTTCACTTCAGATCTACCAGAACATCCAGTTCCTCAGCTTTTGTCTATGTTGTACTTGCCTCTCAGATGAGTGTATGATCATAATCTTTTTTTTAAGCAGACTTCTATCTCATTCATTGTGTACATTAGAAAAAGGAATAAATAAATAAAACCTTAAAAATCAGTGTTGTGGCAGCAACCATACACTAGGTATTTTTTTTTTGACTTCTGGACTTTGCAACCTCAATCTTTTTCTTCCTCCTAAGTAACAGTGAGAGGATGGCCAGGTCAACCCACTTCAGAAAACATGCGTATGTCCCATTTCTGAACTGCTTTGTGCTTGTTGTCATTTACAGTCTGTAAAGTAACACTAATGGAAAGAGCTATACAACTGCTATTAACAATCAGCATTCAATACCAGCATACTCCAAAATTCGTATGATAATCAGAGTTTCATAAAGACAGATACGAGATTACTAGTAAAGTCTTGAAAATTGTGTCATCTTAAGAGTTACTTTTGCAACAACTTCCATGTGCAAACCAGTAATTCCAAACCAGGTCTTTTTTATGGTTTGGTTTTTTTTTACTGATAAAAAATGAAGGAATATGCAAATTAAATCATTCATATTAAACTTCACTTTTTAAAACCCCCAAAACTGTCTTTTATTGTTGAAATTAATCCATAGTGCCTAATTGCTAATAAACCAGATATTTCCTCCAAAACCTTTTTTAATTTCCTTACATACTACATGCAAAAGTCTAACTCCTATAAAGCTTTTGCAAGGTCACATTCAGAGCATGAAATACATAGAGAAATGCCATGCTTTAAGAAACACCTGCCAACTTACCAGCAACCTCCAGAAAAGTCCTAAGTTTAACAACTCTTCTGCTGTTAAGATTGGAAAAGTCTGATTTGCAATCACCTGTTATGAAGACTGAGCTGTAAGTGAAATCATCTCTCTTGTACACAAGGTCTTGCAGCACTCCCCTGCAATCCTGCAGATGGAATAGCAGGGTGGGCTGGGAACAGGCTACAGGAATGACTTCTTGGGTTTATTTTCCGCAGTGCAAATTTACACAGATATTTTCAGAAACAAATAAACTTCCAACAGATGATCTACATCTTAAATCAGAAGTCTGACCTTTAAAGACATGCTCCCTAAGCTGCCTGTGTGAACACTGGATATTAAGGGTTTATTTAGTGCCCCAAGATTCTGCAAATATTATTCTGTCATGTTACTACCATTAAGGCAAATCGTAGTAGGAAACAAATTAGACAACACAGGTACTGTTTAGTAGGGTCCTGATGAAAAAATAGAAGTCCATAAGATGAACTGCTTTTTTCTCAGTGATTAAATTTATACACACTCTTTCCACAGTTCTCTTTCAGAGAAGTCACAGGAATTTAGTAGCTGTCAGTAAGTGGTGGCAACCAAGTTACAAAACACATCAGAAGCTATTTAGAGGACAAAGTACAAAAAACATACACCTTATTTACCTACGTACCAAGATCAAAATATGGTATGTAGGTTTCATTATCCAGTAAAGTTATTCAGTGATCATGGAAAAACTGGGGGCTTTTTCCAGAACATATGAAAAAATAGAGAATGATGTACAACACTACACCCTTTGCTAACCTTTGTGGTTAAACCCAACTTTAAAAACTGAGCGAAATTATAGTGGAAAAAACAGGTGCCCACTTATTTACTAAAACCAGCACTATAGCCAAAGAACCTTGTACAGAAGGACACAAGTAGCATCCTTCTAAAATTAAAGTTTTGGAACTTCCCTTTTTTCACTGCAAAGCAAAACTGAGAGACTTACGCTTGTAGGACAGATTATTCTGATGGTGTAAAAAATGCTGAAAATACAATTTTCCAATGACAATAATTGGAGAAAACAAAGTTGTTTGTGATTCAAGTATGAGAAGGTAAATGCAATGTTTTAAATACTGGAAAATGACATGGAATAGGCACATAAATACAAAACTTCTGACAAACTTGTTAATAAAATTGGTTATAATACAGAATAATCCATAAAGTAGGGTGAGGTTTCAAAGGATGTCTTCTATACTCAGTGGAACCCTCTGCAGATGAGGATTTCTCTCGAGTGGTATTAGTATTTTTTGAGCTCTATCTCCTGCCAAGTTGACCTCTACATGACAAATGTGCTGACGTAAAGTCAGGAAGATCATTCAAAATGGCAGAAATTTTAAATTACAGCTTCTCAGAACACAATTTTCTGGCCTGCATGTCAAAAGAACCAAGCAAGGGTTAGTACTGTGCTAGTAAGCTGGAATGAAAGGAGGAAAAGAATAAACACCCAAAATTTCATTTCAGGCGTTGTCTGCAGAAGCAAGAAGCACAAAAATCCAGTCACTGGAGACTCACAGCTTTCCTCCTTGCACTATTGCATCCCATTTTTCTTCTCTGATGTGTTAGAATTAGTTGCTATGCAACCAGGCTCTAAGCCTCACCATTTAATAAATCTTCTGCTAATTGCAATAAAAAAAAAGAGCTTCAGTATCTGGCTTTGTCACAGCACTGAATTCCTGCTGCCCAGGGGATCTGCAACTAGTAACAATGAACTTGAGAAAGAAATTATTATTGAATGTATCTGGGATCAGCTGCTTTAAAGGCATTAACTTATATGAACAGTCGGCTGAATTTGGTTCTAATGACAATTAGATTATTTCCTAAGCATTTCACTGGTTTTGGAATTGTTTTCACATACTTTCCCCCTTCCTCCCACCAAAGCCTTCTTTGAAATGGGAACTGATGGTAGCGTGCATGCTTCTGTTGATCCTGTGGCTCTTTTCATTTAGAAATTGCTAAGCATCAAGAATTGAAAATCACAAGATTTACTTTCTATTTTATAGCTGTTAACTACACATAGGAACTGAGCAACTAAAGGAGATCAATTGCGGCCCCTGCTGGTACTTACTACACCAACAAACAACAACAGCAATACAGAGTGCTCAGTAAAATTTTATTACTCAGAAAAAAAAAAAAAAGTAAGAACAAAAGGATATTGCAGTAATAATATGAGCAGAGAATATCCAAGTGACCAAAGTATCACAGTAACTATCAACAATCCACACATGTACAACATTTAACTACGTCACTTAAAAGTCTCAAACTAGCTATGCCCCTTCATAAAGTACTTGGTAATGCTCTGTCAGCAGGCTCAGGCCAGAGCCTAAAACAGTACTCAGTGAAAGTGCATGGTCTACCCCCTTTAACACACATTGACACAGATATCATTTGAACATGACATCAGAACATGAGATTACAGTATTGTAAGGGTTCATTCATTCTGATGATTTCATAAATCAATTTCAGAAAACAATCCTGGCTGCACCACTTCTACATTCCCAAATCTCATAATTTGTACATATTTAAATTAAGAAAAAAGAACACACATACCCCAGAGCTTTAGGAACAAAGCCATATCCAACAGTTCATTTACAAATTTCCTGTACAGTGAGGAAAATAAAATCATACTGGCTTACATGCTAGTCAGTTTAAGAACTAAATCTTTCTTCTACAAGCTTTTGTGAAGGGAAAAAAAAAGCCTAAAAATGGGGTAGGGGTAAACAAACTGCCTGTGCTTCTACTAATACCCTTCTACAGCAAAGGCTATTTCATCCTGTCTAGCTCAAACTCTTAACACCACTGAAAATATGACTGTACTCCAACCTTAATCTTAACTGAACTTTGATTATGAAAGCCCATATTTATGTTTGCAGCAGATTTCCCTAACAAAACCATATACTGAATGTACACAGAAGGAGTTCTGGGTTTGTTGGTTTCAGGCTTTTTTCTGACTAAGCTTTAATAAAAGCAGGCAAAATGAGTAAGATCAGATCAGAACTAACCATTAATGTTTTCAGAACTTGCAGAGATCTAAAGACATTAATAGAATTAAATAATTATTGTTCATGTAAGTACTTTAAGCCACATCTAGTATAAGGATGACATCAACTTTTCTGGGGAAAGAGAACCTAATGTCACACCAGCTGCAATGAACAATAACCTGGGATCTGCCAATTCAAGAAGCATTTTAGAGCAATTGTTTCTAATATGGCCAGCATATCAGGAATGAAGTGCTGTATGTCTCTCTGAACAGACCTTACTGAAACAAAAATACGTACTGAGAATGACAGAGTTAATTCCAGCAGTCTAGATACATCAACGAAGTACTTACTAATTGTCATGGATTCTGGCACAGTGGCTGAAGGCAACGTATTGCTGAAAGTATTCACTTGAGCTGGAGGACTGACTTCCACTCTAGTCATAAAAGTACAATTTCATCAATAAATGAAAACAAAATCCTGAATTCAAAACTTAGAAAAGAATTCCAGAAACTATAATTATCATCATATTCACCCATATTTAATCAACTTTTATTTAATTATCCTTTAACGTATTTGTTGTGAGTCTGATTTAAGAATACACACCAAAAAAAAATCCACATCAAAAGTCCATGAAGAATACAGTAAAAAAATAACAAGAATCAACAAAAAAAAACTATTTTCAAAGCCAGGATGGTGAGTCTACCTGTTATTTGACATGAGTATGTGACTTCAAGGTAATTAGGAAAAGTTCAATATATGAAACTATGCGTAAAGGGATATAGGCTTTTGTATTAGTCTTTCCAAACATTTGCAGAAAGTACCCTGAGGAACAGTTTGCTTCCCAGCACTGAGCAGCTACGCATTAGGGAACAGTAAGAAATTGGCAGCTACAGGGTGAAAATCTTTTCATTTAAGGAAAAAATATATGAAACATACCTGTAAGGAAGATCAGACCTTCTTGGAACCAGTTCTACTGTATGAACATGTTCATGTCCTTCTCCATTCTCCAAGTTATCTACAGTAGAATACACAAACATTAGCTTTCTTCAGCTAACAGCACTTAAAAACTAAACCAAAAACAAAACCAGAAGAAAGGTAGTTAAATTTTTAACTAGCAATACTCATCTTTACTAAAGCTTTTAAACACTTTAAATTCCTTCTCCAAGGTTGGCTTCTGCACATTCACCCCAAATGCCAGCAGGATTGTAAAGTCCCTTAGGAACACAGTTTCAGTCTAGAAAAGAAGTAGTACTGCACAATTCCCAAATTTTAACTTGGATGTATCTTTTACACTGAAAACAATGCTGCAAAGCTATGAAGTGACTCCTTACTGAAGTGATTTTTGCAAGTCTCAGGAGCTTAACAACTACATGGCATCTGACACTCATTATGAATCTCTTTGTGACTTGCAGGAAAAGGATTTGTAGTTAGTCCCCCATATGTGAAAACCTGCGCAGACACCAGTCCCTTCTGCAATCCTTACAGAGCACCATGCTTTTCCATGTCTCTTTAAGCCCAGGTACCAAACATCAGGAATCAGACAGATGAGATATTTTTTAAAAAGCATGGATAATATGCATCTGTCCGCAGATTCACAGCTGTCAGGATCAAAGCATACACATCGCTGGGCCTGTTATTAAGGTAGCTCAGGTGGAAAGAAACAAAAATCACATTTCACTGATGTTTCCTGCATCTTACTATTTAAGGGTTACAAAGTTACCACAAAACTATCCTAAAAGCATGAGCTAAAACAGCCCAGAATATAAAAATCAGGAATTAAAGGGAAAAAGTTAATGGGAGTTCCCACTCCACAATATACCCACCCCCAGAAACAGGAACATTTACTTGTATTCCAGATTTCAAACTGTTGCAATCAGCAAACCCTTATAAATCTATGGACCTTTGCTAACCATTTCTGTATAACATTTAATACAATGCCACAAACTACATGTTTTCTACATCCAATCCTTCACAAACTGGAAAAGGAAAATGGAAGCACAAAAGTGGAAGTACAAAAAAGAAGTAGAAAATGTGTTTTGTTTTTTTTTTTTTTGATCCACTGGCATTTTTGAAGAGGTACATGTACAGCAGAGAGCAGCACAGCATTATGTGACAATTCACATTATTTTCATTACCAATCTTACAGGACTCAATTACACTTTTTCTATTAACAGTCCATTTAAACTCTGAGCATATATAACACATATGCAAAAAATGTGAAAAATCTTATAATTAAAACATTATTTTACTACCAATAAGACATTTTTAAGTGGTTCCAGAAATAAGAATACATAGCCAAAGTTTGATAAAAGCAATGTTCTTATGAACAGCTAGCAAAATGTTAACTGGGGAAAGTGGATGTGGCGAATGGTGGAAGTTTTTTGTCTTTGGTAGCAATACAGACGCTGTAAAAGCACCAGCTCTTCTTTTCCATACCTCTGACTATCTTCATTGCTTGCTTCAAGATTTTCACCAAATGGTCCACATTATTCTTGAAGTGCAATACCTCAAACTGCATCATCAGAGCCAACTGAGCATTGATTTACAAATGATACTTTCATTTATGCATGTCTGTATGACGTGTGAGAAGCACATCACTGCTAATTCACTGCCAGCTTGTGACCCACTGTAATTAGTGGGTCTCCTGCAGAAAACAACTGGAAGATGCTGGTGGATGAAATACACATGAGGCAGCAATTGGCACTCACGGCTCCAGAAGCCAATCCTACCCTGCGTTAAGCAAAAAACAAAGTATGGCTGAGTGCATCCACGAACATGCTGCAAGGACTGGAGCAGCTCTGCTCTGAAGACAGGCTGAGAGAGCTGGGCTTGTTCAGCCTGAAGAAGAGATGAGTCTGGGGAGACCTTACCGTGGCCTTTCAGTACTTTAAGGGGGCTTATAAGAAAGTTGGAGAGAGACATTTTACCACAGCCTGCAGTGACAGGACAAGGGGCAATGGTTTTAAACTAACAGAGGGGAGACAGAGGTGAGATCTTAGGCAGAAGCTCTTCCCTGTGAAGGTGCTGAGGTGCTGGTACAGGGTGCCCAGAGAAGCTGTGGCTGCCCCATCCCTCGCAGTGTTCAAGGCCAGGTTGGATGGGGCTTGGAGCAACCTGTTCTACTGGAAGGTGTCCTTGCCTGTGGCAGGGGGCTGGAACTGGGTGAGTTTTAAGGTCCCTTCCAACCCAAACCATTCTATGATTCCCACATCCTTTTCCAAAGATGTATTTCCTAGCCCATCATTTGTCATCCTGTGTATAAACAGGTAACAGCTTCTACTGAACTGCATCCAATATTAGATACTTTCTCCAATCTGTCAAGATTAATTTGAATTCAAAGTCCCAAACACATTTGCAGCTTATTCCAGCTTAGTGATATCTAGAAAACAAGTAAGGATACTTTTTATTCAACCATGCTAAACATTAGTAAAATACCATACAAGACCACATCTTAATCCCAACAAAATTCCGGTTTGACACTGACAAATCCTCAACTAAATATCTACTTCAATGGAGAACTCTGATTCAGATCTAGAATAAACTTTAATTGAACCTCCATTTGAGCTGTGCAATATATCCTATGCCCTTACAATTCCATTATTTCTTACCATTATCCCATACTAAATATTCTGTTATAAAGTTTGCTGGAATTTGGTAAATTAAAATATATACCTGTTTGGGAGTAAGAACCAACAGCACTGACAGGAAATAGAACATCTGAGTCATCGTTCAGGACCTGCAGAGGACTGCAACTGCATATCTGAGAGTTGCATGTGCCTAGTTCATGAGGCCTAGATTTAAAACAAACCAACAGAACAACCTGTTTATACAGTCAGTATTCATGTTCACAATGCTTGGGTTTCTTTCAGAGATATCACTGCCAGAAAAATCTTTATTTCAATCTACCTGCCAATTTCTTGTTTCAGACAAACTCATTCAAGATCAGATTATTTAAAAAATGAGACAGGAAGTTCTTTTTCTCCAGAGGGATTTCTGTGTCTGAAATTGAGAGGTCATCCTAGTGGCTAAAATTACTTCTTTTTCCCTCATTTGTGTTTTGTCTTGTTTAATTATCTGCTCTGATGATAACAGGCTTACTTTGTTCAAAATACATGGGTTTACTGTGAAGCCAAAACAGAACTGATAAACATACTAAGAATAAGGACATTTCAAATAGGCCAGAATTATAGCATGGGTATATGATGCAACAATTTCAACAACTAAGAATCTCAAGGAGAACAAGTCTGAAAACAAGTCAGTTTGGTTTTCAGTGGAACTTAGAAGCAAAGTACCATTACCACAGTGCCCAAATGGTTTAAACAAGGGGGAAGAAGATAAAGGAAAGGGTGAAGGTGTGTGAGAAAACCTGTAGTTCAGTCACACAGATCTCATGGAGTCACACAGTACTTATGGAGGAAGGGAGTGGGGAAGGCTTGGAAAATGGCTCCTGCAAAGTTACTTACTTTTCAGAAGCTTCCATTTCCCCTTCTGTGTCTTTATTTCCTAATGATTTTCCATACAGCTCATATTCATCTGCATCTTCATCATCAATGCTCTTAACGTCTAGTTTCTGGTATTCATACTCTCCATTCAGGAACACTGAATTGCTCTTCCATGAATGGTTACTTTCACTCCCATTCAAACTCTTCCCAAGAATGCTTTCAGATGAGGGTGATGCAAAAACTGAAGGTCTGTCTACACTCTCCTCTGAACTTTCCCCTGTAATCAGAGTCTTTGTTGTGTCCCCCAAATTGTGGTCATCTTCCTCTTCATCAAATGAGATAATATGAGTCACTCTCTTCTTCTTTTTTCTGTCTTTTTTACATTTCAAATCTAGTAGCAATATAAAGGTTTACATAGTTTAGAAAGAGAAACAATGCAATACACTTGTTTTCTTCTTCTAAAAGAAGAAAAAGCCTCTTAGATCTATGAGGCCTTTCATTATCTTTCCATACACATCAGCTTTTAAGTCTCAAACTACCATCTTTATTTTATATGCCTTACGTAATTCAGGCTCTAGAATACATTTCAGAAGTGCATTCCTAACAGCACTCAATTAGAACTGGGAAAAATTTCAACAACCTTATAAAATTACATTTAAAATTGTAGTCGGCTTGGTGTCCCTTTCTCCCAAGGAATATGGCTAGTGCATATTGAAGAGTCTGAGTACACAGTACAGAAAACACAAAATTTCTGCGAAGAAGAAATTAAAAAGAACAAACTCACAACACAAAATCCAACCAGTCTGCAATCAAATAAAGATATTTTTTGCCTGTATTTTGGAAACTGAGCAGTCAATTCTTCAGAAAAAGAAACTGAACTTGATCCCTCAATGGGTAATTGGCTCTTGCTCTGGAAATACACTGAAATCCTCTTCAATACATCATACCTATGCCTTGACAGCACTCACTTTTGAATGATTACCTCTCCACACTGATTCTGATGTGCACACAAGGCTGAATGGTCTTGCAAAGTTGAAGCCCTCTAAGAAATACCAGGAATGTACTCACCAAGCACTCACATTGGGACTCAACTGTTTTAATTCAAGTCCAGCTGTTATATCCACAAAACATATTAACATATTTCTATGAGTTAGAGGATGTTAAAACCCATTCTGGATGCAAACAGAATTCCAGCAAAGAACATAGACTTTAATGAGAACATCTGACTTGCTCTAGCACGTAACATACGATGGCATTTGAATAAACCCAAGTGACCTTTTATTATAAGTTGTACATTACATGTACTGTATCCACATGGACTGTAGACATATGGTACATTATGTTGTAGAGTCATGTGCAGAATATTGTCAATTATTCTGTTGTTTCATCTTGCAAGCCTTTTTTATACTTACCACGTTATCCCAAGTATTAGCTACTATTTTATGCTCACTTAAAGTGGAAAACAACAAAAGCTTTACCACAAGTTTGTTTCGAGACAAAGTCTCTTTTAAATACCAGTAACAAACAGATTTTATCTCAAGTTCTATTCCTAGCAGACAGCATTCTCATGTGGCATTCCTTCTTTTTTTCTCAAAACAAAACTTAAACCTTGCTTCCCAATTGAAAAACACTTGGTACCTTAATAAAGCAAAATATTTCTCCAGCTCAGCTTCTGGAAATAAAGATGATAAACTATTCCTCTGCTACTTTTGGAAATGAATATGTATAACGAATGACACATTTTGCTTAATTATAAAAGATTAAGACTTTGGATCTTTGTTAATAACTAACACCCTACAAACTGGTTGCAACACTAACATATGTAAAAGTAGAAAGTGTGTGCAAGTTTTCATTTGTGGTAATTACCTGCTTCATAGAGAAATTCAGACTGTAAACATGGGTGCTGCTTGAAGAAGATTATAAGCTATTATTTTTATCTGATGTATACCAACAGATATATAGCAGTGCATTTCTGGATGATAAAGTGCCAGAGGAAAACATATTAATAATGAAAAATCGTGACACGAAAAACTGCAAGGCATTATCTCATTAATAAGAAATTGAAATTCAGGTCGCAAGCAAAGCACTTTACCAATGATATCGTTTAGCTTCCCTCTCGCAGTGACACAAGAGAGATAAAACACTCAAATACTTCACATGTGTAATGCACTTCCGGTTTTTGTTCCATAATTGTGCATTAAATTTAACTGGAAAAGTTATTTTAACACACTTGAGAATTTTATAAGTTGCTGAATGAGACAAACATTGCAAAAATGCTTACCAGCATTTACACTCTTTGAGAGAACAGGAAGTGGGTCAGTGTCCTGATCAGGTTTTATTAGAATCGAGACAGCAGATGATGCCGTGATCTCTCTAAGAAGGCTGCTAACACCCTGGGTGGATTCTTTCAACAACGAGGTTACATTCTGCGTCGATTCCTTTAACAAATCAGACACAGTGGGTGTGCATTTGCTCTGTCCATTTAAATCCTTATTGTCAATGTTGATTGCAAAAAGAATGGAGTTCAGACCTGCAGAGAAAAGAAAGGGAAAAATAAGACCAAAGGCTCACTATATACTTCATACAAAAGTTATGAATATAGAACCTAAGACTTAACAAAGCTACGACATGTAAAACATTTCTTCCCCCAAATTTCCCACAGTTCACCATGCACAAATTCTTATTCTGTCATGTACCATTCATTCTTTTTTAGATCATATTCAAGCTGATGCCATCAGTTCTGAATTTATCTTTATGGCTGTTCAGCTGCACATTAAATAAGAAGTACTGTGAACATGTTTATTTATAATCTTCTATTTAAACCCATTTCACTGCAACTTAAGTATTTGTTGGTTCCTAAACTCTATTAACAAAAACTTACATGAACCCTATCTTGCAGAATGAAGCACATGACCACGTATCTGAGAAAAGGGTTGTACATGGTAATAACACATCACTTCTGTGGTCATTTCCCTATTATTATTCCTACTCTTACTCTCCTTTCATGTATTTACCTATAATTTGGGTCTTACTATAGTACGTCTATCTGCTGTTTTCTAGTCAGGAATAACCCATTTTGTTTTCTTTAAATTGCACTAGGTTTTTAAAGAAGCTAGCCTTGACTGATGAAGTTAGAAAACTTCTGTGAAAGGCTTTTTAACTGTAGGAAGGACAGACCCAGTATTTTAACAGTTCATCAATTCATAGCATAAACTAGCATTCACCCTGAATCTGCATCTGACACACATTCTCCACATAAGCAAAGAGCACTTGAGAGAAGCTCCCCACAACCAGAAACAGATGTAACATTCCAAAATTCCAAACATTTTGGAATGTTTTTTTTTAATAGCAGTAGCATTTTAGAGAAAGTCTTACCCGCTGCCATCGTAGGAATCATACTAGAACGTTCTTCATCCATCATAAAAGACCAGTCTTCATAGAAGACACTACAATTTGAAACAGAAAATAAGAGAATATGCAGTCCTGTATTAACGTAAGTTCCACTTCTAAAAGACATGAAGACGCTGAAAAATAAGTATGAGTATCCCAATAGATTAAATTGTACGTCCTGGAGTTCTGAAATAGGGGAAACTGAACAGTTATCAAAGACATGCTACATAGTACTTTATCTTCACTTTTATTTCTGCATTTCTACATGGACAAAACAGCCACAAAGGGCAAGGAGGTTCATTCTACATTAGCAGTCACAATATTTCTCTACACCTATTGCTACACTGCATATGTAGGTTTTAAATAACTACAGTTGACTGTAATTACTAAGCCAAATGAGAAGAACGGATTTCTGCTGAATCCGCTGGACTTGATCAAATTCATCAAAAAACAAAGATACCCAACTTTTCAGAAAGAAGAGAAGCTGAAGATGTACCAGTGAAAAGCTGGGACTCAGTTAATTGTGAACTAAAGTGCATTTCACATATCCAAAGTATCTTCAGATTTCACAATGCATAGTAAGTTACTCTCAGTAACTCTGCAGTAGGTTCACAAACCAGTACGAAACCGGTTTCAAGTGATATGCAATAGTAGCTACCTATTGCTGGACTGCTTTTCAATTACAGGATGAGCATCTCCAAAAGGCCCCAGGCAGTTGCCATTGATGAACTGCTAAGATCAAGGCTGCAACTGTGTGCAATGTGAACAGCATGAAAGGGGCACCTCAAAGCCTGGCGTCAAGGTCTCAGTGAGAAATACTGTTGAAAGAATGGGAAAGGGAGTTATGAAAGAGGATGGAAATTAAGATGAGGATAGAAGCATATATTCTCATGTGCTAGAATGAAGCCAGTTTCAGGTCACATGTTGATATAGGCACAAGCCACTATTTAATGGCTGCTAAAATTTCAGAAATGAACAAAATATAAGATTAAGTGGGTTTGCTAGCAAAGCAATTAATACACTGTATTAGTGGAGCTGTATTTTTTGGTTGGGTGTTTTAATCTCAGTACTTCATTTGTCCATACATTTCCTGCATTACAAAGACATCAAATACAGTACCCAAGTCGATTCTTATCTGCCAGCAGCATATGAACATATCTTTCCAGGGAATGCTCATTTAATGCACAGCGCAACCAGGCCCGGCCTCTACCAATGTCTGTGGTAATTGTCTTCAGAGAGCAAAAGCGCTGCAGTTCATGTTTATTCAGAACTTCTTTCACATAGTACCAGAACACTGGCTCTGGAATAAAAAAAAAAGTAGAAATAATAATACTTTAAAACACGTCAAAAAACTCATATCTGAATGCATTTACATGCAATTTTCCAAAACCAGCAGGTAATGGTATATAACTTTAAACAAAGGTGAATCATTCAGCATCTTCATACAACTCAACAGTTAAATAGATTATTTATTTCTACAGAACTTGGGCTATTTAAGCACTTAGAACTTTTCACCTCCTTGAAAAAAACACACACATTAACATTAAACTCTTACATCTTTAAACTGAATTCACATTTAAAGCACATTCAAACTAGTATGTCACCCATAGAGCAGGTTCTAATGTTCAGCTGAGAATGTATTATGCAAAGTAAAAGAATTATTTAGAATTCTATAATGTTGCTGATTGTGAAATGTTGGAAGCTAGGACCAAAAGAAGAGGTAGCTCCAGAATTTACAGACATGCAAATGACAAATTCATGTTACTTAAAAAAAAAAAAAAAAAAAAAGTGTTACATTTAAAAGGCAACAACACCCCTTTCCACAAATATAATTTCCTTGCCGTGTTCCCAAATATTGATAAAAAGGAGGTTTTGCAGTTGCCTCAACCTTCTCAATTGGAGCTAACAAAAATCTACCTCAGTAACTGTAAATGTTTTATCCCTATCAGAATTCAAGATATTTGCCAAAGATGCTATTCATGATGGAACTGCAGGAAGTGCAGATTTCCAAACACCAACATTTCTAGAAAAGCTTGGTATGAAAATTACAACACAATTAAAAAGCAATAACCACTTTCACTGCTTACTGAGAGTCCAAGTGTTAAGCATGCTACCAGCAGACTGGAGACCTAAAACTTCCATTAGAAATTGCATCACTTGCACTTATCAACTACTTAAAATAGAATCATTAAGATTAACTAATTACCTGTTTCAGTTTTACTGGAGAAACCTGCTGCCTGTTTGATGGCTGCTGCTGTTAACGCTAGTCCTCGGCTCCTCCTCAGGCCATGCTGAAATACAGCTTCAAACTGAGCACACAAACAAGTGACTCTGCAACAGAATTTGTAAAGAGATCTTGTGAAAAGAACAATCAACTATGTTTCTATGAAGCATGTTTATTCCAAATCTCTGAATGTAAAGGTGAACATGAAGTGAAAGACTCCTTGTATGATCTCATTATCTGCAAACAGTATAATCTACTTATACCCAAAGCCTTGTTATGACATTCATTCAAGGCCACGCTGAACAGAGCCTTGGGCAACATGGTCTAATGTGAGGCATCCCTGCCCATGGAAAGGGGGGGGTGGAACTGGATGATTTTAAGGTCTTTTCCAACCCAAACCATTCTATGACTATCCGAAGCTGGGGCACAAATGACTTCCAGAAGAACTGGCAATCAATTTGAGAAATCATCCTTACCTGCTATAGTGATTGATAGCCACATCATATCAGCTTCAGATTTCATGCAATTACATTTTCATAAATATCCTTTGTGCTACACATGCAATGAACGTTTTTCTGAAAATATGCTGTAACTTCCTATGCAATTAATAGACAATTTTATTAATTTGCATTAGTACTCTACAATTCAAGCCTAGAAAAACAGGCGTACATTTTAATATCCTTCAGAAATCCCAGGCACAGGAAAATAAGAAAGATTTTTCTGGAGATGTGTTTAATCTTCAAGTTTTGATGCTGTTCACTACAATACTATTTACAAATCCCCTGATATTCTTTTCTTAACATAACCCAGTTAATAAATCAGTTTTCACAGAACTAGAAACACTGTAAAACCAGCATAATTTAGCCTGCCAAAGAAATATTACTGCAACCTACAGGGAAGAGTAAGGCTTAAGGTATAAGAGACAGGAAGGAAATCTGTTTGTCTGAAATATAGAAAATAAGTATTACTTTTGGCTATTAAAGAAACAATACTTAAAACTTAAGCTTTAATAAAGTTGTCAGCTCACTGCCAAAGTTGATTTCCAAAAGGAAGGGAAGATACTTTAAGTTCAAGCAAACGCATAAGAAAAGTTGACAAAGTGGCACAGGACTCTGCTCCAGCACTCCACAAGTACAGAGTTCTATTCAGGATCACAAAAAAGCAGAAGATCTCAGGAGAAGCACTGACAGAAAGAGAAATATATTTGCCATAACTGCCCTGGACAGCAGAGCTTTTAACATGTAATACTTTCTAGTCCATCCATGTTAGGAAACTTTACTTTGTTAGGAAAACTTACCTAATAAAGCAGAATATCATTCAAACAATACTCAAGATGATTGTGGAGCCCTTGTGATTAAATTTTGCCTAGAAGACTTCTGCTGTGTTAAGCTATCAAATTTTTAAGAAGATGAAAAATTCAGAGTCCTATGTCAGTAGAAACAGGGATTTTTGAGTGTGTGAGGAATTTCATGCCACTACAATACATAATCTAAGCATGTTGGAAGTTTCTTAGACCATTTTACCTGCTATCAGAGTCTGAAGCAATTTCTTTTCTTCCTCCAAATCGTATCTGACACTGCAATAAACAGATTTCAATGAATTCTTGTTGTACTAACAAACTCAGTATTTCAAAATATCTCCATGTAAGAAACAAAGTCATAACAAAAAACTGAAGCACTACAAAACAACACATTGGCAAATACAGCCTGCAACTAGAAGTGTTTCACAGCATCATGTTCCACTAACGGCCTGCTCCTTGGAGCTCTTGCTGTATGCCCTTGCTAGCCAGCAAGAAACACCTGCAGGTCCTTCAGTATATTTGACTGAAAATTACTACTTTTGAGTTTTAAATGTACAACCATAAAACCAAACATTGCTCCTATTCAGCTCAGGATTACAGTTAGAGAAGGATCATTCTTTATAGAACGTATCACTGGCTTACTTTTCAGGTAGTCTTTTGCCTCACAAGCTCTCCTAAATTGAATCCAGTCTATGAAATTCTATTTGCTGAACTTCATCCTGATGCAAGATACACACGCACAAGTAAATCCCGTCTTTAACTCTATTGTAATCATTCACTAAAATCCTAGTGCAAAGAAAAAAAGCTGCTACTGTAAAATGTACAGTACAATGCAGTACACTACAATTTAGTTCAGTGCTATAAGTATTACAAATATATATTTACACATTCTGTATTATAAATATATTTATAGTAAGTATAAATATCACAAATGTAACCTGCCAAAAACAAGAATTTTAAATACTGCATAATAGTTGTTTAGTAGCAGACAAAACCAACTCAGTAGTACTGTGAGAAATACAAGATTTCTTCTTTGGTAAAAAGGAGGAAAAAAGGGGAAAGACAAAACAGTTCCTGCTAGAACTGACAACTTGGAGTAAGTATACTATAAAAATATGTACTGGATTTCTCACCTGTTTAACTGCATCCAGCAGCCGTTCCAGAAGAAACTGTCGTTTAGTGTCATTGTTCTGTGAACCTGGAATTCAACAACATGGTATCAATTTAAAATGAGCATCTTCTTACTGTCAAACCACCTTACTGCAGAAAGAGTTTTTAAGCAGGTGAAACACAGAGCAATTGTTATAATAAATCCCTTAAAATTTAACTACCAGCATAGTTCTTCCTGATTAATACCTATAAAATCTAGTTTGTTACATGAAACTATGCAAGACAATCTTTAACTTCTCAATCACTTTAATGACAGCGTAACGCTTTGCTTGTCAGAATACGCTTTATAAACTCCCAAGAATATGTGTAAAATTTATTCACCTCTATCATTTCTTTATTCTGAACTTGAGTTCAAAATATCCTTCATCAACCTCTTGCGACCTCTCTGGAATTAAAGTCACTATCCTTCTTTTCCTCTCAAAGAACGTACAATTAATATATGGATATCCTGAAAGCCATTTACAAAAACTGCATAAGCAAGTTCCTCCAGATACTGAAAAAAATCAATCACTACACCATCAGCTCTCCAGTAAATAGCGATGAAATCCACCAAGATATGTGACTCTACCTCTTGCTGTCCCAACACTTCAAGGTCCCAATCCCAGAATTCCTTATCTTCATAATCCCATTCAAACTAGCTTCCACCTAAGCCAGCAGCAAGGGACAGAATTTGTCCTACTGGAATTATTCTGCTTCTATTTCATTTTAAACATTGAATTAGGAGAAGAAAACTCCCATAGTATATCTAAAATACACAAATAAGCTGCTAACTAAGCTTCACAATGCTTATTTGGATGATTTTCCTGGATTTTCAAGAAGTTACACTTCCCATTTTGAGCTCTTACTCAAACTGTGTAGACATGTGACGCATGAGGTTTGGTTCTGCTATCAAATATTCTGATGCGTGCAAACTCAGGTTAAGATGCAAAGAGTTCAAGGCTAGTAAAGGATTGTAGAAACAAATCCCACACCCAACCAACTATGTGAGTTATGCCACTACGAAGATCAGGTTAAATTCATCTAAT
Source organism: Pezoporus occidentalis (assembly GCF_034315485.1). Classification (NCBI taxonomy): domain Eukaryota; kingdom Metazoa; phylum Chordata; class Aves; order Psittaciformes; family Psittacidae; genus Pezoporus; species Pezoporus occidentalis. The sequence continues at coordinate 1,561,416 of NW_026913404.1, forward strand.
CCTTACTACTCCACCTTATGCTCCTTCAGAATTCACAGTTTTATTAAATCACATTCAGTGTTCTTACCATGCAGGCATTGTGAAAAGCAGACACATGCCTATGCATCTAAATGCCTTATGAATCACGTAACTGGAATAAGGAAAATGATTAAAGCTCAACTTTCATTACAAGCCCTCATGAACAGGAACACTGAATATACACAAACCTGCAGATCTTCGCTATTGTTTCAAAACTTATTACTTCTACACCTTATGCCATCCACATGCCTGTGAGAACAGGCACAATGCAACATTTCTCTTTATATTAGCAGTTTGAGACTACTCAAGAACAAATGCATGTAATTATTAATTCTGCGACCAGAAAAAAAATCTGTCAAATGAAAATACTAAGTGTGTGGGTTAAGACTGTCTTCCAAATGCAATATGTCTTCATTCTTCAATTCACATCTCCTTGGCATCTTTGCATCTATTTGATGACACAGAAATGGTCTGTAACTAAATACCAGTCTTAACAACAAGAAAAATGCATAAATACAGAAAACCTACAGATGATAATCCCTGTTCTAAAAGATTAAAGAATGTTATATCAAACAGCCTTAAATTTACACAGAGTGCAGTGCAATGCACATTTTGTTACAATTTCACTTGCAAATTTGTACTAATAAATTATGACTACACATGTTTGCAGCCAATAATTTCATAAGAAGTTCCAATCACCAGTAACAGGGCTCCGAGGCCACATGATGCCTGTGAGGGCTGGCTGCAGTTTCAGCTCCATGCATGTCTTCAGAATTCTTCTGCTGTGCTTTACATAGAAACTTCACAGGTAGAAAAAAAGAATACTCAGAATCTAACATGTTTTAAAATTGAAAGTTTAAGTTGTGTGTTTTTTCTTTCTAATAAGACTAGAAAACTTAGCACTATTTAGCAATGTTTTGTTTCAAGTAGATGGAAGGGACAAATAAATCCTTGCAAGCTCTATTTAAGATTTTGCTTTTTTATGGTCTTCTTTTTACAAACTTCATCTTTTAAAAAAGCATATTTTTTCAGATAAGTGCACCAATGAACCTGAGCAGCTCTGATTTACAGACTATCAGTGTATTACAAACTGACCAAAACACCCTTCAACTGATTCAGAATAGTGTAAAGACTGCAGTAACATACAAATACAAAACATAGAATGCAGAAAACCAGCATTACTCAGAAAGAAAGGCTATATTTAGACCACTGCAATAAAAAAAAGGAAGTTCAGACACGAGTCTAAAAATAATTGTGAAAACACAAGTGTAAGGTTGAAAAAACTTAAGAAACCCACCCTCCAGTGTCTGAAAAGGCCTACAGGCATGTCCCATCAGGGATGTCCCATCAGGCACTTCATTAGGGACTGCAGTGATAGGACAGGGGGTAATGGGTTCAAACTGAAACAGGCAAAGTTCAGGTTAGACATAAGGAAGTTCTTCCCTGTGAGGGTTGCCAAGGCGCTGGCACAGGGTGCCCAGAGAAGCTGTGGCTGCCCCATCCCAGTCAGTGTTCAAGGCCAGGCTGGACAGGGCTTGGAGCAACCTGCTCTAGTGGAAAGTGACCCTGCCTGTGGCAGGGGATTGGAACTGGATGAGTATTAAAAGTCCCTTCAACCCAACCATTCCACTATTCTGTGATAAGGCTTTATGCCACAATAGTTGCCACCTTGCCGTTTGAGTCACAGAACTCAAAGAGAACTCCCAAAGGTGAGTTTCCTAATGAGATTTTTTGATTTGCAGAAATTTGCACAAGGCTTGTCCCAGGCTGAGGCTTTTTCAGATTGAAATGCTGACTCTTAAAACCTTCAACACTTGGATGGAGTCTATTCCATTTCAAGATCTAAAACATCCAAGAGACTTTCTTTTCCCACGGTTTGAAAGATTAGACTGCTACTTTAATTTTTCACAATGCCAATTAACAGACTTCCCCACAACTATCTTTTTTTTTTCCTCCTCATCTTTTCTTCCATAAAAATCTTTTGTTTTCATCTTATCACAAAGGTGAGAACAAAACAGAAAAATACAGCTTAAGTGCTTTCATTTTTGGTTTCACTTTCAGATACTCCTGTTACCTGTAAAACATGTAGTGTTCAATTACTCCAGTTAACTCTTCTACTTTTCTTACTGTCTTTGGCAAAAGATCTCACCACATGTTAATTCAGGGTGGGAGATAAACATGCAACCTAATTTTGAGGTGCAGAGTACCATCAGCAATTTCCATTACTGAACTTGTATAGCTAGACTCATGAAAGCATCTACTAAACACCTCCCTCCTTAAAAAATCCCAAACAAACCCTTGCCAATGTATTTTAAGACATACTAAGTGCCTATTTCTATTTACAGGAAAATAATTATTAAGATTTCTTCCTCCATCCCACCAAGCAACTCGCCGTGCTGGCCCATTCAAGTGCCCTTCCTCCACTCCTGAAGCTTATGGGTCCTAATCATCATGCAAAGCTTTTCAGTACTTCTCCTCACAAACACCTCAAAAGCCTCAGGATTCAGCGCGCACATACACACTGCTTCACCCCAAAACAGAGGCCAGAAACGCACACATCCACTGCCGACTCATGACTAAGGAGCAGCATCGATACATCCCAAGTACTAACAAGACCACTTTTTCCACTAGTCATGCTCCTGTAGTCTCTCACGGAGCGCACCTTAGAAGTTTGTACTGTTTTTTGTTTTGTTTCATTTTTTAATTAATATTTTCTCATGGTAATTTCGTTTCTCAAGAGAATTTGCTGCATCAGTGACCCCCGAGGCCAACATCACCCATACTGTGAGCCGGTGTCACGCTGAAGGGCAGGCTTTAGAGTTTAAAACGAGCTAAAACACCTCGGGGGAGGGGGGAGCTAAGGCAGCCAAAACGAGAAGCGGGGTGTGGCAGTGCCGGCAAGAACTGAGCCCTGCTCCGCGCTGCGGGGATAGAGAAGCCAAAGCCTCCCGCGCCGCGCCCCGCCCCGACACAGCCCTACCAGGGACAAGCGAAGGGGGGAAAGGGGCCTCTGTCGGCGGCGAACAGCACCCCGCCAGCCTAGAGAGGCAGTGGAGAGGCTGAGAACCCCCGGGCAAGCTCTGCCCGCGCCAGACCCGACAGTGCCCCAGAGACCCGGCGCCCGCACCGAGGGGGCCCCGCTGTAATCCCCCTCACTCACCACTCATGGCGACCGCTGGGCTGCCGCCCTCCGTCCGCCGGACTCGCTCCCTCCTCCGGCACAGCCTAAAGCCGGGGCGGGCCAACACACAGACTCCACCCCGGAACCCTGCTCCGCTGCCCCGGAAGGTAAACACCTCTCCGAGGAGGGCGGTGGAGAGGTCCCAGCCGTGCCCTCGCTGTGCCGCTCCCCCTGAGGAGCGCCGAGCACAGCCTCCTCCCGCCCCACCTCTCGCCGTTCCCGGGACTGCCACCCCCGCGCATGCGCGGTGACGGGCGGGTGCCGGCTTCTCGGGATCACTGCGCATGTGCGCCTCCGCCTCGTCGGCCGCCGCAGCGCGTGCTGGGCCAAGATGGCGGGCGGTACCTCTGCGCGCTGGCTGGGGGCTGCTGCCGCCGTCGTGAGGAGCCGCGGGCCGCGGGACCCCGGGCGGCTGCCTCTCGTCTGGCTCCTGTGGGGGCTCCGCGCCACCCCACGGCCCGCCGCCCGCCGCCTCCTCCTGCCGCTCTGCGCCGCGGGTGAGCGCGGCCGCTGGGGCCTCAGCGGGCCGGGGTGGGGGGCCGGGGGCTGTCGCGGAGGGGCCGGCGCGGGCCCGCCTCTTGCCCTTCGTGGTCCCGGCCTGGCCCTCACTCGGCCCCTCTGCCCTACTCTCCCGCAGGGACGAGCCGCGCCGCCGCCGCCTTCCACAGCAGCGCCGCGGCCCGCGCCAAGGAGGACTATTACCAAGTGCTGGGGGTGCCCCGCACCGCCACCCAGAAGGAGATCAAGAAGGCGTACTACCAGGCACGTCCTGCCGCGGGAGCCTGCTAACTCAAATCTCGCGTGTCTTGTCTCTAATTCTTGCTTTCTTCTTGTTTAGCTGGCAAAGAAATACCACCCCGATACAAACAAGGATGACCCGAAAGCTAAAGAGAAGTTTGCTCAGTTGGCAGAAGCTTACGAGGTAATATACAGGATTTTATTTGATGAAAAGGAGGAAAATTCAGAGTAGATGGCGAAGTAGTTTTGGTGTGCATTTCCTGTAAAACCGTGGCTGGATTTTGGTGTCTTGCACTTCGGGCTTGAGCACCTCTGTCCCAGCGGTGTCTCTAGGAAATCAATTAACCCAAGTATCTGATTTAGCTGAGTATGTTGGGAGCTCCTTCAGTCTGTGCTCTTTTGTAGCAGTGAGTGACTGGCGTGGATGTTGTGGTCACCCTTGTGGAATTAATCAGTCTCTTTAATCAAATAAAAATCCTAGCTGTAGTTACTGACTGTTTGACACAGCATTTCTTTTCACCGTTCTTTCCCAGCCCCTTCCTCCTTGCTCTTCAGCTTGTTCTTGTGCCAGTTTTTGCCTTCTTGGATTTTCAGATCTAGCCCAGCACTCACCCAATACATTAATAATCAACTCTATAATGTCAGTTATATTTATTTATTATAAATCAGTAAAGTCTTATTGTTTTCCTGATTCTGAGCTGAGAGGCATCAGGGCAGAAGCAGCTTCTTGGTTCTTCATGTGCTCCTGGGCTAGCCCTCTCATGACAAGGTCTGAGAGCGTGGAGGGCTTGGGGCAGCGAGGCCAGGAGCCTTGGATTCTCCCAAGAGGCGTTGCTGCAGATCTGCACAGTGTCGTGAGGGCATCTTTTTTTGCCTCCAAGGTGTTAAGTGATGAAGTGAAGCGGAAGCAGTACGATGCATATGGCACAGCCAGTTTTGACCCTGGGGCGACGGGTGCCGGCGCAGGGCGGCAGTACTGGAGCAGCGGTCCCTCCATCGATCCCGAGGAGCTCTTCAGGAAAATCTTTGGAGAGTTTTCAGGATCCCCTTTTGGTGATTTTCAGAATGTCTTTGACCAGCCACAGGAGGTATGAAATGGGTTTATTTGCTGAGTAATGAAAAGGAGAAATTAAAACCTCAGAAGCTGGGGAGAGATAGATCTGTCACTGATCACTCCCAGAGCGAGCTTAAGCAAAGAATTGGTCTGGGAGCACCAGCATGCAAGCATCCCATTGTTTGGTGGGGGAGTCACATATTTTGATAAGCTGTGTTGGTACATTTTCCAGACCTCCAGACAGAGTATTCTTTTCTGTACTTGAGCTACTCCATCTAGTGTTTCCTGACACCAGTTGGTGCTGCCAAACAATTCCAATGTGGCAGAGGCATCCTTTCTGCTCTATAGTGATTTATACATGTCTGCTTTGATCTGTAATGCTAAAAACCACAAAATACCTTTTAACTATAAAACAAGCCTTCCAGCGTTAGGTTTGGCTGCTTAATTGGCTTCATTTTGCAACCTAATTGGCTTAACTTTGCATTGGAGCCTGCAATAAAACCAAACCTGTGTCTTCTTCTTTGTACTGCAGCTTAGTACTCTTTTAGGTGTTGACAGTTCATGTGCTGCCTTCAGAAATGCTTGGGACTTGCTTCACTAAAAATGACCTTTTAATTCTAAACAGAATTTCCTATTCTGTGCAGTCATCTTTGCTGATGACTTCCCTTGTTGAGTAAAGAGTTTATTGAGGAAGATCAGATGCTGTCATTGGGGTTTAAAGCCTTCACCTTAACCTGTTGCTGAATTCCCATAAAATAAAACCTTTAGAAATAGTAAGGGTTTTTCTGAGAGCAGAATAACACTTGACTTCCACTTTTACTTCATTTTCTATTTTTAAATTGCATTTCTGCTATACAATTGCCATCAGACTGGTGTAGCCATCATTCCTACAATGTCTGCTATCCTTTTGTACCCTTTTCATGTCTGTGAGACAGATTATTGCTTCCTCAAATGAGGTAAATCCTCAAACGTGTTGTGTGTCCACCCATTTCTTCCCCCTGTTACCTGAGTGTATTTTAAGCATGATTTTATGTTTGCCCTAAACCAATTTCAGTCTGCTTAAAACCCCACCACACACCAGTTGTATATCAGTGTCTGTGTTTCCTGTACAGTATATCATGGAACTGACATTCACCCAAGCTGCAAAAGGTGTTAATAAGGAGATTGTGGTGAACATCAATGACTCCTGTGAGCGATGCCATGGGAAAGGACACGAACCTGGTACCAAAGCACAGCGCTGTCACTACTGCAATGGCACTGGCATGGTAAGTACTTCTCAAGACATGAATTATGCTGTGCTTTTCCTTCTGGGGACAGGTCAGTCTCTCCCACAGTGAAAAATTCTCACTACAGTCATCAGGTTATCTTGGGCAAAGCCAGATTAATGTGGACTTGATGTTAATAGGCACTAGGAAGATCTGCTTTGTGTTAAAGAAGAGTTCTGCCCAGCTAACAGCACTGGCTGTTAAGGCTACATCATCTGGTGTCACATGTCCAGCAAAACATATTACAGAATGTAACAGTTCTGAAATTACTTAATATTTATGTAATATAATGATTCTAAATTATTTGGACATTAAATGGGAAACTGAGGGGTGGAGGAGGGAGGAAGGTGATGATAGCCTCAGGGTAATTGTGATTCATGTTAGTTACAGTAAGTAAAGATCGAGCTTCAGGCTTTCAAATTCCACGCACTGGCAGTGACTCTGTGACCAGAATACCTTTGCCCACAGAGCAATTGGAGTTGGTCAGAGGTGGCTGAAAGCTCTTCCCACTGTTTCTTCATGTGCTCCAGTCTGGTGGGTAGCTTTCACAGTGCAGTCCATAGCTTAGTCTCCATAATGTTTTCGTGGTCACTGGCAATAATTTGTGCAAGTGGATTGTCCTTGGATTCCTCAGAATACAGATACTTGTAGTTGCCTGTAAAATAGTGCTGTCAGGAGCACTGGTCCTTCTGGCACATTAAAGGTTAGAGATGTGAAGCGTGTTTTCCTTCCCTTCGCCATGAGGCACTTGCTCATAGTAGTGATGGTTTTCAGTGGAGATCAGAATATGACAGCAATTGGATCTGCTGCAGGTTCTCGCAAGCAGCAACCTCTTCGGGTCTCTGTGCTGCTTTTCTGCTCCACCCCTTGCTGAAGGATGTCACTGTCTGTCAGGTTGCATGTACAACTAAGAGGACTTGGATGTGCCAGGCCTGGCACTGTCAGTGTGTTGTGGAAGTGAAAAGTACCATCTGGGTACTAAATATTTGTACAATCTGTGTTTTCTTCACCAGGAAACAATAAACACTGGCCCTTTCGTAATGCGATCTACATGCCGACGGTGCGGCGGTCGCGGTTCCATCATTACCACACCGTGTGTAGTATGTCGAGGAACGGGGCAAACCAAACAGAAGAAGACAGTGATGGTCCCTGTTCCAGCTGGTTAGTATTGTGCTTCTGCACTGGTCTCTGTTAACTAACTAGTTCTTTGCTTCGAGTTGGCCAAGAGCAAGGCACTTGCCTCCAAAGCTTGGCTGGTCCCTGCTAGAGCAGTGGGAGAAGTTTTCCTGCAACAAAGTTATCTGAAGAGCAGAGAAGGTTGGTAACTTGGCAGCTGAAAGGGCTGGTAATGAGATGAACTTTCTGGCCATGGATGTAAATGTTTGCTTTGCCCTTCCTGAGGCAAAGTTTTGGTTCTCACATGGGTCCTTCTAGGCAGGTTTTGAAGAGCGAGATTCTGAAAAGGTTTAATTTTGGGGGTATTTCATTTGTCCTTCGAAGCATGGGGAGAGGGTGAGAATCTTGAAAGCCTTAGCTTGGCTCAGGAAGGTGTTCTGATGGTCTTCCTCACCAAAGAGTGGGGCTGAAGACTTGGTTCTCCAAGATCACCCTGAACGAGCAGCCTGTAATTTTCCTGCAGCTCATGGAGGCTGCCATGGTCTTTAATCTGGTGGATTCCCTCAAGAATTATGTAGGGGTTGAAATAAGGAACCTGCTTGGGGTGTAGTAATTGTTGGGGCTATAAACATGTGCTGACACCTCCTTCCTTGGACCATAGTTGTTGGGCTCTTACTGAGAGTGTTACTGTGCTGCTTGCTGGTAGGATGTGTGCCTAGTGCTGGAGGTGTGGGTACTCCTGTCATGGCTGCCTTTTGGGGATCCAAGAGTTGTAGGTACTCATATAACACATGGATTGTAACATAAGGTAACATTCCCTCTTTTCTTTCCTGATTGCAGGCGTTGAGGATGGGCAGACAGTGCGGATGCCTGTGGGGAAGAAAGAAATCTTCATTACGTTCAGGGTACATATCAGCAGCTATTTTCATTATTAAGCTGATTGCCTGTTCTCTTCACAACTGTCTAAATGGGGCATGGAGGAGGAAGAGTGAGTGATGCTTTGAAACAGCTGAAGTAACATGATCCACATAAACTTCCTGAGATAGCAGATCTGCATTGTAATCAGTGGTGTAACGTTCAGTCTGCTTGTGGAGAGTTGTGCTGCTTGTTCCAGGACAGGGCCCTTACAGTAGCAGGCATCAAAATGCAGAGTAGATTCCCAATGCCTTGGGTCTTTGACTTGGCAATGTGCAGGAGCTGTCTGCTCGCAGGGCTGAGAGTGCTGAGGAGGGCTGCAGGAATGCCCATGAGAGGCATTTGCACATGTTCTGTACCCTGGGGCCCTGTTCTCCTTTAGGTGTCCTGTCATGCAACTCTGTCAAGGAGAAAATTTTTTTCAGTGCCTTTTCAGTGGTGTTGGAGGATTTAATTTTCTTCCAGCTTGTGAGGCTACTTCAAAGGTGCTTGCTTCCCTCTTTCTCTTCCGGCTCTCCCCTGTTCAGGTACTGGACAAGGCAGTGTCTTCTCGGTCTCCAAAGAATCATACTGGCTTTGATAAATTAACAACAGGATTAGGGGAGGGAATTGCTGAACTAGGAAGCAGGCATCCTCCTAAGCCTCTGGCTAGTCATGGCTATGTCAAGATCTGTGTGAGTCTAAAAGACTGACCATTAACTTACACTTCTGAGCTGCGTCTGACTGCAGTGTTCTGATATGTTTCCTTCAGAGAACCTTCAAAGCAGTTTACTATGAGAATTTTGTGATGGTGTGCTCACTTCTCTTTGGAAATGCCTGCCTTTTAGGTTCAGAAAAGTTCTGTGTTCAAAAGAAATGGAGCAGATATCCATTCGGATCTCCTCATTTCAGTAGCACAGGCTGTGCTGGGAGGTACAGCCAGATGTCAAGGCTTGTATGAGACAATCAATATCACAGTAAGTACCTTTGTGTGGAAGGGCTTGGGCATAAATCAGTGTGGGACAGCAGAGACTCCTCCTTTGTTGCAGAAGTGTACAGATATCCTAAGTCTGCCAGTGTCATGTTTCAGACTTGGTCAGGATTGAGTGTCGGGTAGTGTGTGACCTGCTTGCTCACACGTCCTTTCTGTGGTAGGAACAGGGAGAGGAAGAGCTGGCTGAACAAATCCCAGCCAAGGTCTACAGGCCATGCAAGGTTCTTTACTCATTCCTTCAAAAGCTTTTCTGTCGTTACAGACTTGGCTTCTGAATGTATCCAAATGCATGAATATACCAGATCTCTCCTGTCCAGCTTTGAAGCTTGCTGGAGCAGCAGCTTGTTTTTATAGACATGTAATGCAATTACTATGGAAATGGTTAAACTGGAGTAATAAACATGACACCTCTGTGTTCATAGATACCCCCTGGTATTCAGCCAGACCAGAGAATTCGAATGAGTGGGAAAGGCATTCCCAAGGTTAACAGTTACGGCTACGGAGACCACTACATTCACGTAAAGATAAAAGTTCCTCAGTAAGTAGAGCTAATACAAGTTTCTGTGAAGTCTTGAACTATTTGTAAAAAAAAAAAAAAAACCCAAACAAAAACCTAAAACATTGCCCAGAAAGATTTTGTCAAAATTCCTGCTTTGTCAAGGAATTTGGGTATTTTCTTAATAATACTATTTGGCAACCCAGCTCTAAAAATCCTGCACCCTGGAAATGTAGAAGTACACCCTTGGCTCCTGGGGTGAAGGAAACAGTTCACCTTCTCTTGCTGCACTTGGAGCTCATTCCTGGGGCCTCCCCACCAGATGTGTTTTCTGCTGCAGCTCTGCTTCTCAGCACTTGGGTATACTTTGATTTTTCACTGTAGCTTGATGAAAGGCAGTGGGTCATGTCTCCTCTTCCACTCTTACTCTGTCTAGATCATTAAGAGCTCTGTAGGGATTCTCAGTGTATATCAGGTATATTCCTCTTGTACTTCCAGTAGCTGCCCCTCGTGTGCTGCTGGAGAAGGTTAAGAAGAGCTGTAGATACATTTGTCCCTAAAGACAGCCGTAACCATTCTGTGTTGGACCTGCAGGAGGCTGACGGATCGCCAGCGAGCCTTAATGATGAGCTACGCCGAGGACGAGGCAGATGTGGAGGGCACAGTGAACGGGGTCACAAACACAGCGTCAGGTGAGTGGTGCCAGTTGGTGCTCCTCCTTGAGGAGCTGGGGTGGGAGTGCAGAGCGCTTCTGGAGAGCATTCCTGGGGAGGAGGGTGAGTCAGGGTAGCCTTGAGACTGCGTCAGCACAAACTGCCAAGCACATTACTTTGGAAATGGTTTCAGTTTGATGTAACATAAAACAAGGAGATTCCCTCTTCCTAGAAAGCGTTACTCAAATGTTTCCTGGACAAATCTGTGGCTGAGGAGAGACAGATTGAGGTACTCCAGGGTCCTGATGAGTTGTGGAGTCTCACTGCAGTGATGATTGCCTGGTTCAGCTCCTGGGCCAGAAGTAACTTGTCGTAGTAGCACAGGTAGGAAAAGAGAACATGCTTCAGGACCGTTTTCTGTGTGAGCTAATCCATTGTGCTTCTGGCTGCAGCAGGGATGTTTCCCCTTGAAAGCCAAAGGGGAGCGCTGCTATCCAGGCTGCTCCAAGCCACACTCAAGCCATACGGGAGACAGTAGGGTAGAAATGTTCATTGGTGCTGAGTATTGGCTCCAGTCAGTAGACATGGTCTAGCATGATGGAAGGGAGCAAAGTCATCTGGGATCATTGTGAAGCTGCTTTCATCTCAGATTAAAAGTTTTGGTTCAGCCACTGTGTTTTGAATATCAGGGGTGAGATACCTGGCATCTGTAGCAGCTAAAGACAAAACATGGTAAAATAGTAAGACAAGAGCTTTGTCTTTCGTTACTGGAAAGCAATTTTTTCTTTGCTCATATTGGAACAGTGAACTTTATAAAGTCCATTGGATGTCTGTCTGTGTTTCAAACCAAAAAGGGTATTTATGACTGTGTAAAGGCACAGGCAGGAGCCTTTCAGGAGCTGCCAGATGATCCCAGGAACACGGGTCCTCTCTACTCCATGTGCCAAAGCCTGAGAACTGAAGGCTGAAGTTCAGGACATTAGAAGGCAGTATCTGCTAAATACTTACTGATGTGATGTTTCATAGTGCTTTCATAACAAGAAATTAGGTCTTTTCTACTGGGGGTAAGCATTAAAGGTCAGCCTGGGGGGGGAGAGGTGAGAGATCTCCAAGCACAACACTTTCATTCCAGCTTTTTAAAGGCATTTATGTGTCAAAGCGGGGCGGGGGGGGGAGGATTCTCTCCAGATTTGTTTTTTAAACAGCAAACCTCCAATTTTTACCACAATTAAGCAGCAAGGTGGATTAAAAACACTGCCAGTAGTTTGTGGTACAGAAACAAGCTGGTGCTGAAAGCATGTTCTTGCTGTAGGCAACAGAAATACCCCGAGTGGATGGATGGAGGCGTGTTCTGCCACCAGCCTCAGTATTTCATAGCATTGCATCAGTCGGAGCTCTGCAGTCAGCTGTGGGAGGATGGGGAGGATTGGACTTTGTGTTCTCTGTGCACAAAGAAAGCTTGAGGAGGATTTAGGGGTCTTGTTATTGACAGTTTTGCCACAGAAAAAGCAGTTTAGCCAAGAGGTCACCTTTCTTCTTGCTATGGACACTTCTCAAGGGACAAACAATTTCTTGAGACCTGTTTATTCAGGAAAACTATGTTCACTGCTGCTGGGAAGATTCCTTATCCAGACACTTGATCTGAAATACTTGTAGCCTTTTTCACTCTAGCCCAAGTTAATTTTCTCCTTGTTTGTCAAAGCATTGCTTGTTGTTACATGAAGCGGGTTCCCTGTATGGTTTGGCACTGCTTTGCTCTCAAGGGTCACAACACAACCATGAAACAGGAAGAGAGATTGTTCCAGGAACTGCCAATACAGCTTTTCTTCCCTGTAAAGTGATGGCTGGCTGTGGACAAGTTAACAACCTGGTTTTAATGGCAGGTGCCAAGTGCTCATTTCTAAAGCCTGTGGGGTCCCTGACTTGGTAGTGCAGCAGAATTCCCTCAACAGTTGGAAGGCTGGGGAGAGGGCAAGGGAACACTGTTACCTGGGCGCACAGTCATCTTTTTCCACTTCTTGAGGTCCAGGCTGTCCAGCTCTTTCACTCCTGCTGCAGCCCTGTACTGGAGGACACAGCTGCCTTGACTTGACCATTTCCTGTTTAGAATAACCCTCTTGCTTTGTCCTGAGTGCTGGCTGCTGGTGGGAGATGTATCTGACTGCAGCCCTTTGCTGTTTGTGTCCAGGTGGCAGGGCCACGGCTAGCGCTGATGCAGGCGGGGATAGGCCTGAGGCTGAGGAGAACAAGGAGGGATTCCTTTCCAAACTTAAGAAAATGTTTAGCTCCTGACACCCCATCCGAGGTAGGAGGCATCTTGTGTTTTATTGTCGTCTTCCACCCACCACCACTAAGCAGAACTTGCACTTCTTGGGAGGTAGAAGAAGCAAAAGCACAGCACTGCTTCTCACTTAGCCTCAGGCCTTCCAGCCACTTGTGTGAAAAGCCCTAGCTGTCCCCTGGGACCTGGAGCAAAAAGCCAGGGACTAAAGCACACTGTTGCTGCAGCAAAAATGCTGGGTGCATCTTCAGGGAGGCTGCTAGCCTCCCCGCAGCTCTGCTTCCTCATCCACTCAGTAGCTGTACTCAGTTCAAAGTACCGAGGGTGTTTCTGTTAGCTAGAATGGGCTGTTCTGTCAGTGCAGAGCCCAAGCTTGCTGGCAGGTGCGGGAGTCCTGAAGAGCCTTTGGTGCTGGAGTGCTTGGGTTGGACTCACCCTGCCACAGGCTTACAGCACCAGGAAGGCATCAGTCTTTGTCACAAAGCACATTCAAGCTCCCGCCACACAAATGAGTACAGTGTTATATCTCAGGGTGCCAGTGAGTTGGTGTCGGCGTGTTGTGAAGGAGCACTGCACACTTGGTATCGTTCTTGACAGACACGAGTGTCTTGGATTCCAGGGGCTCGGCTTCCTGGCACTGCAGGCTTCAAATGTGTCTGCTATGTGTGGTGGCAGCACAATGGGTCAGGTGGGAGGTGTGCTCACAACGTGGGCTGCAGGGGCTGATGTGCTCAGGAAACACTGAACTTCTCTCTTGCTTCAACCACAGGGAAGCGTTCTACTGGAAGCTAAGAGCCAGCAGCAAATCATCTTTGCAGTTGGGGATGAGTCCTTCTGGCAGTGGGCTCTGGAGAGCAAAGGGTGTCACCGGCATAGTGAGAATCCCAGCTGGAGAGGTGACACACCACTGAGGCACCAACAGCCATTGGGATAGAAAACCCACCCACCATCCCAGGACACGGTAATGAAGGAAAATACCACCTTTGTAGAAATGCAGCACTCTCTCTGAGGTTGCTCCACAGTCCCCACTGCTGCTGGAAGCTTGTCTGGTGAAAATTAACATTGAAATATTATTTAGAATCCAAACCAGTGGAAACATGAAATAAAAATTGTGTCCTTCCTGCAGAGAGTGGAGCAGTTTGCTGCAGGGAGCCCTGGATGGCTGCTGCTCACTGAGGTGTCCTGCTGAATGCTCCACTTGTTCAGAGAGCTTAGTGCTACTTTTCTTCTCCCAGGAGACTTGGTGGGTCTGCAAGGTTTAATCCTGTCTTCATGACAGCCCTCCTCCTTGTCTCACACAGCTCTCAGAGCAGGATATCCCTGGGGCTGGTCAGAGCTCTGCTGCCCTGACTCCTTCAGCAGCTGGGGCGGAGGGGGGGGGTTGTCCTGCTGATTTCTTGGGCAAAGAGTGGGGATGGAATCCGCACGTTGCCTCAGGTTCCCTCCCTCAGTAACTAAAGTACTACACAACTGCTGTCGCTTCTGAAGGGGTGCGAGTTTACCACTGAGCCCTTTGCCAGTTTGGGACAAAGTCTTTTATTACATTAGCACAACCCCTGTAATATAAATGACTGGTCAAAGAGTCGTTATTCCTACATGTGTGAATGCAAGTGAAGTGGAGCGCTCCTTCCAGGTGGTGGAGCTCGTGCAGCGAGTGTTGTGGTTGCTGTAGCTCGCTGTTGTTAGTTACACCCTGCAGCTACCACCAGCCCACATGCTAATCGACCACTTAAACAAGGACATGTCATAGTCTTGCCCATCTTAATTTGCTGAAATAAAGCACGCGTTGCCTCCTGATTAAACTGTCTGTAAAGTGATTCTGTATCCATGTAAATAAGGTTGACTTCATAAAGATATTTAACAGCTTTTGTGCCTTGCTGCCTTGTTTGTTCCTCCAACCTTGTCTTCACCCCCTTCCCTCTGCCAGGAACAGAAAAGAAGGTCTCCTTTTGAACAGGAGTGGGTAGGCTCAGTGTCCTGAACCCCTCCCTGGGGGTTGTTACTGACTGTAAGCACAAGCAAAGACTGCCAAGGCCAGAGCGCTAATCGAGCAGTACCTTAAGTATGGCCAGGGGGAAGGGGAGGATGGTCAAAATTGCTTTTTAAGTGAGTCTTAAGTCCTAGAGTCGGAGAATGTTTTACTCAACTCATGGAGGCTCTAGGAGCCCAAAGGCCAGGCCAGAGCTGGGAGCTGTTCTGCTGACAGGGTACGCCACATAGTGACCACACACTAGCTGCATGATACGTAGAGTTCATTAAACAAGCACACTAAAGCCAGTAAGCACACTAAAAGCAAACACACTAATGTGAACTAGGTAAACATATAGTGAATAAGTACAATAAGGCAAATCAGAGGTGTATAAGTAAAGTACCAAAGAAAGTTAGCAATGCATTAGATGATTACCGTATAGAGAGAATAGAGATTAAGAAGAAACATATCACCAATTACCACTAAATCATCATGCAGGCCCACACTTCCAGCTGGGAAACCCCACTGCAGCCGATGCCAGGAGTCTCAGGTAACTGGGAATTCTGCCCAGTGCATCCATCCGTAGGTGAGGCTTCTCCCATGGCCACAAAAGGGTCCCACTTTATACCCTTAGAAAAACAACCAGCTTTATGCCAGATCTCTAACGGTTTACTCATGGGACCGTGCAGTTTCTCGTGATCTCACCATTGTCCACCCTGAGAGCTTTGGCCAGGCACCCCAGTGCAGACAAGTATGAAGGTCTGCACACCTAGGTTTCCCTGTCTCTTTCCAACAGTCACGATGAACACATACATACTCTGCCAAATACACTGCGGCAAACAACATCCTTTGTTATGTCTCTCAGTCATGAGAGGGAATCAACTCCCAGCTAGGTTCCCATCCATTACAGCTGTCTGGCTGGAGGAGTTGGGCTCAGCTACGACGTTACCCGGTGCAGGATGTCACTGGGCATTCCCCCTTCCCGAGCAGTGCTCTGCCTGGCCAGGTGTGCTGCACTGCCTGGGCCTGCTCTAGGGAGAAACAAACCCCAGTGTTTGCCTCCTGGGGAAGAGAGTGATCCTGGGGAAAAAAGCTGCCACCACCACCTTGCCACAGCGAAAACACCCAGAGTCACTGAACAACTGCCTCCCAAAGGCAGCGTGTAGCTCCAGCACTTCTTACCTGCCTGCAGCTGCACAGCCCGTCCTCTTGTCCTGGGTACGCTGGTCTGAACAGTCTTGTGGTTTAAACCCAGACAGCAACCCAGCAGCAGCAGCCACCCGCTCACCCCCATGTGCCCCCTCCTTGGTGAGATGGGGAGAAGAATCAAAAATGTAAAACCTGCAGGTTGAGATAAGAACATTTTAATAATGAAAGTACAATGTAACACAGGGAGAGAGGTACAAATCTAAAGGGGAAAATGAAAGACAAAATACCTCCCCAGAAGTAACTCGTACTCATGAATATGGATAACACACCACAGAGTAACTTGCACCCAGGAGAATTACATGACTGCAGGCAGTGAAGGCCTGGCTCAGCCCCAGGAAGGCTCTGTGGAGCCAAGAGTCCCACTCCTGCTACTCTGACTCCTGGGCCGTGCTCTCTGCCTGTGAGGAGCAGGGAACACATTCAGGCTTTGCAAGGCCTGGGACCTGGTTTGTTTGTAATTGGGACTTTCATGGACTGGCCGCTTGGACCATGAGGGCTGGGAAGGCTGCACCAAGAGCTGTCCCATGACTCCCACCCTGATGCCCTGCGGCTGTCCCTTGACCCCTTGCCCCCAGGCCATTCACCTGTGGTCCCAGTTAAAGCAAGCCCTGGTACCTGTGTGATTTCCTTCTCTTTGCTGCAGTGCTCCCAGCAGTTGGTCACAACAAAGGCTCCTTAAGCACCTGCCAAGGTCAGCTCCAGTGACATCATCCTGATCTGCCTTCTCAACCTCAGCTTTCCTCCGCATTAGCTCCTCAGCCTCCTTCATGGTGCTCCATGTCACCATGCAGACCATGAAGGTCCCATCTTCTGTCAGAGCCCGGGCCACACGCAGCCTGAGCCCCTGTAGATGCAAACCTGTTTAGAGCCCCGGCTGCCCACAGGGCCCTGATAAAGGAAGCTGGGGCTGTGTGATGGAGCTGCTGCATCCCACACTCTCTCCATGAGACAAGCACCAAATCCTTCCAACCCATCCTCAGGCCAGCCCCACCGCCTGCTCCCTGTGCTGCTGCTCCAGCTGGGCAGGTGCTTCCCAGCCCCCGTTGCTGCAGGGGTCCAAGCACTTGCTCCCCACTGCAGCAGGACTGGAGGCTGTGGCACAGACACAGGTCAACTTGCCTTGGTTTGAATCAGCTCAGCTGGACCTGACTGCTGTGGCAGGGGGGTTGTGGGTCCTCCAGTAACGGGCTTCCCGGCTGTGACCCGGCCCCTCTGGAGATGGACCCCAAGGAAATGGCTTCTTGTGAGGCTTGAGCTCCAGGACTGGTCCCAGATCACCTTCTGGCCACACGGGAAATCTGGGGTTGGATCAGCAGCCCAGGTAACACATGATGGATGTGTGATACACAGCTGCAAAGAAGTAACTGGGGTGTGTTAATTAACATAAATGAGTAATTGTGAAAGCAGCAGGTACAGCCCCAACTGAGGCTTCTGCACAGTCATTTCTGTTGTGAGGGATCTTGCGCTACAGCTTACCGGGAAGGGGGAGCTGATGGGACATCTCAGATGTCTCCTCCTGAAACACACCTCCCTACAGGGCAGGAGATGACCACAGACCAGGTGCTTGGGAGGGAAAAGGTTTTAACCCCCACGCAGGTGCAGCCCTAGGACTGGCAGGGAGCATGGCTCATGCTTGGCTTGGAGCAATCCCCGGGCACAGCCCAGAGTGGTGGCTGGAGTCGAGACTCCTGCTTACCCACCCTGACCCACATCAGCTCTCCACTATCAGCTGTCATTGCCTACACTACCATCTCATCTCTGCCATCACAGATTGGTTTAGGTTGGAAGGGACGTTAAAGCGCATCCAGTTCCAAACCCCTGCCACAGGCAGGGACACCTCCCACTAGATCATCTCTGCCATTGCCTCATCTCCACCATCTCCATCATCTCCTCTGCCATCATTGCATCTCCACCATCAGGCATCGACCACCTCCCAGCTAGATTTGATGAAGGGAAAGATGTGTAATTACAGATTTAGATGCAGCTTAGGGCTACCTTCTAGACATAGCCAGACCCCACCAGAGCAGGTTTCCCAGCAGGATGTGCTATTTTCATCTGTTTTCATCACTTTGCTCTTACTCTGACCTCTCCCAAACCACCCCAGCAGCAGGCGCTTTTGCCCCAACAAACAAGTCACTGGACAGTAAGCAGGCAGCAACCCCCCCCTTGGTGTGTGATTATCCCATTATTCCAACGGGATGTGCTCCCCCGCCCCATTCCTTGGACACTGCCACTCTGCCCTAGGACTCCGGGAAAGCAGAGCTGCACACCGTGGGTCACAGTGCTGCTGTGCCACCCTGCCCACCCGCCTCCAGCTCAGCATCTCAGAACCAGTAGGATTTGCCTAAATGTCAGCAAAACCTGGGTTAGGATTTACAGATGAAGGGGTTTGTAGAACACAAATGCAAACTACTGGTCAACACCACTTGCCTGAGCAGAGCTGGGGAGGGGAGATCCCGCCGGTCCCAGTGCTGTGGTGGCTCTGGCTCCTCAGGTGGGACACAGTGGTCCTTTGTGTGATGTGATCCACCTTCTCAGAATAAACTCCTAATTCGAGAAGGAATTCAGCAGTGGCAGAACAATGACTCTGGAGGAAGGGAAGTTTACTCCCAGCCTTTTATTCTGCTCTTTCAAGGTACAACTTGAATTTAGTTGTGGAAATGTTTCCATGCATGGCCCAGTGAAGGGCAGAGCTGATGCAACACCAGCCCCTTGCATGGCACTGGCCATGAGGGGGTTATGTATCAAAACCCTCTGCTCTCCCAGGCCGGGAGAGCTCCTGCTTTCTGTTCAAGAGAATTCGTTGTAATCTGGGTCCTGTTGAGCCTGATGTTACGGCTTTCTTTGGAGAAAGCAGCCATGGCTGGGAAGCGGTCACGCACAGAGCACCCCAGCAGGACAGACCCCAGGAGTCAGACAGATACGGGCAGTTCCTGGGCTGCTGCTTTTCAGGAGATAGATAGCTGCATCGATTTGCATAGGCAGCAGTGCTGTGCTGACAGGAAGGAAGGCTGAGCGAGACCCACAGTGCAGGAAGGGGTGAGGAGCAAACTGAAAGAGAGAAAAAGCCACCAGGCTGAACAGCAGCCGGTGGCAGGTGTCTGGGGAAGCCGGACCCACCTTCCCCTGGTGCTGCCCTGAACATCACCCTGGCCGCCAGGTCCCATCACATCCACAGGTCCCACAGGGGCAGGAGCCACCAACCAGAGGGGTCCATTTTCTACCTTGAACTTGAGCATACAGGCAAGGAGGAAGCAAAGCTCTGCGGATAAAGGGCTGAGCAGCAGCACGGAGGGGCTGCATCCTCCCACCGTGCTGAGGATGCTTTCTCTGCTCTCCTGCTCCCACACAGACCTGGGAGAGGCAGCACAAGGCCGAGGTAAGGTTGTGGTGGGGCTTTGGAGGGGTAGGGGGAGAAGGGGAGGTGTTGCTCCGGCCTCCTGTGTGGGCACAACTGGCTGCAGACCTCTTGCTGTGATGGCCATGTGAAATGGAGTCGCTGAGCTAACATGGCAGGGCCAGGAGCTGTTGGGCAGAGGTCCCTAGAATGGGCAAGATGTGGCCCCTTTTAAGAACTGAAAGGCCGCAAGAAGGTCTTCTGAAGTCTTCCCCAGGCTGAACAAGCCCAGCTCTCTCAGCCTTTCCTCACAGGAGAGGTGCTCCAGCCTTCTCATAATTTCTGTGGCCCTTATCTGGACTTGCTCCAACAGCTCTGTGTCTTTCCTGTACTGGGGACACCAGAACTGCACACAGTGCTCCAGGTGGGGTCTCACCAGAGCAGAGTAAAGGGACAGAATCCCCTCCCTTGACCTGCTGGCCATGTTTCTTTGGATGCAGTCCAAGATACATTGGCCTTCTGGGCGGCTGCAAGCGCACGTTGCCTGCTCATGTCCAAGTTGGGGGGTCCTTCATCACTCTGCTTAATTAACACAAATTAATAACATGAAATCTTTTCAGTTCTGCCAAGAGGCGGCAGCTACAGCCTGGCTTTGGGGTGTGCTCAGCTCGGAGGGATGGCTGGAGGGGATGGCTTGGCAAATGTCTGCGCGCAGCCCTGGAAGGGGATCAGTTCAGGCTGGCTGTATGGCAGAAGTGCAGAAAAGCTCTGCAGATGTGTCAGTAAAGGAGCCCAAGATTCCCTGGAGGAAACCTGGCATGCCAGGAAGTGGTGGGAAGGTCTCATGGGGCTGGTTTCCCTCTGTTCCCATGTCTAGGGGAGGGAGAGCAGGGTGAAGTGTTTGCTGTGCTGCTGGGGCTCAAGCTGCACTCAGACACATCACCCCAGACTGGGGACCTTTGATGAACCGGCTGTATGGGCAAGCCCCGCTGTTTGGAACAGGGGGAAGGTTTGGGACAGGGAGAAGGCAATGGCTGGGTTGAGGGCTTCTGTGAGCTGCAGTGGAGTGGGCATTTCTCTGCTCCTTCAGGTGCTTGGCTAATGATGCTGCTATTATATCAGATAAATGGCTTCTGGCACAGGATGGTGCCAAGTTCTCACGAGAGTCCCAAGGCACAGGGTGATGGATCTGTCTGGGCAGGGAATGGCTGCATTATGAAAACCAAACCCACCTCCTGCCAAGAGGAAGATCTGAAAGGTCAGGTAGAGCAGAGAGGCAGTAAGTATCTGCTGTGTCCAGGCACCTCCATGCTGTGGGCATCCCAGGACTGACACTCTGTCCTGGATTCCTTGGCAAACTGCTTTTTGTCCATGTTGTACTTCCAGGAGCAAAAGCACATGTATGTAATTAAAGCCAGAGATGAGCTGAAGATGATGTAGCTGAAGATGAGCAGAGATGTAGCTGAAGCAGCTACATCTAAGTCTGTGTTTTATGGTGTTGGTGCCAGGCAGTTTGAACCCTGGAACAAGATGCACATGGTGGAAAACACAGAGGGTTTTCTGTGCACACGGTCAGGGGCCTTTCAGCGTGGTGGTTTTGGCTCATAGGCACTGATTTTCAGCCTCTGCTCACAGGCATGGTTGGATGTGGGGATGGTGGGACATGGGAGAGAAGCTGCTGGAAGAATACATCAGCGTTGACTGGACATCCTCAGATGGGAGGACTTTCTCCTTGGCTGGGCTTCTGGACCACACCAGGCAAAAAAAGCATCAATGCCAAGTTCTTGGAAACAAAATCTGTCCCTGGGGCTTGCAGATGCCATTCATCCCACCCTCCAGGTTCCTGCCCCGGTGCCCCTGGGGACACAAGCAGCACAAGCCACTGCTGGATCACTTGTTTCTCTGCCTGCTGGTGGGGCAGGGCTGAGCACCTGCCCCTGCTTACTCCTGGCCAAGCACTAGGTGCAGAGCCAGGGCTGAGCTCCGTGCATGTAGGATGGACACGGACACTGCTTTCCAGTCTCAGGCATACAGAGTGTGGCGCTTCCCAAGGATGACTCCTCCCAGCAGCCTCGGGATGGGCTGGGACACAGCCTGGGGACACCTTGGATCTCTGTTACAGAGATTGGCTTCGACTGGCCACTACCCTTCAGACAGCTCTTGTAGAGTTGATCACGCCCTTCACTCTCCTAGGTTGCAGCCTCCAGCATCACTGGGTGGTCCTGGAGCTGCCCCCGAAACTTCTACTGGAAGCAGGACAAAAATCGCAGCCACTGCAGTATTTCTCTTGCTGCTTTATGTCTTCCGCTACTTTATTCTCTTGGTCAGATGCCTTTGTACGAGGTGACCCGCGGCTGCTGGTTTCTAGTAGCAGGATCACACTTTGAAGTGGCGTGGGAGGACACCATCAAATACTTTCCGGTCTTAGAGCAGGCCTCCCCCTACCAAAGGGCTTTTTCTTGTCAGCCTTGGTTCACAGAGAAAGGGCTGCCGGTAACATTGCTGCAAGCAGCAAAACCCCCTTTCATTTTGGTAGTGTTGCACAGCAAAGATGAGAGACCCGGGGGCTGCTTAGACTTAATTGGACTTTCCAGGCCAGTTACAGACAAGAAGACATCAAAGGTGAAAATTTCCCTGTGTATTACTCACCAAGCTCCTTTAATTGATGGTATCTCAACTGATGAAGCCACTGGCTGAGGGCAAAGAGCAAGGTGAGCTGCTGCTGCTGCCCTGCACAGCCCTCGTGTGGAGAAAAAGGCTCTGCTGTGGGGCCACCACCACTGCCAGGGGAGCACGTACCTCCACCACATGTGAAACCGGGGCTCAGAGCTGGGCAGTCGAGCAACAGTGAAAGGACCCAGGTTTCCCTCTTGGAGGGAAAGGTGGTGAGTGCAGACCCAACTACATCAGCACCCCCCCACCTCTATCAGGGCTTGTCATGTGTGAACCCACCTGGGCACTGGGGTGGGCCAGTGTCACCCCTTGAACACTTAACCCCCTCCAAAGGAGGTGCTGCAGAAGGGGCATGATGGGAGGTCAGCCAGTGTGGTCTGTGGGACTCAGCTCTGGGAGATGCTGTGCCTGGTCCTCACTCCTGCAGCCTGGCCACCACCTGCACTGCTGCTGGGGGCTGAACCCTCGCGCTTCTTGTGGGACAAATAAACCCCAGCATGGACCTGCTGCAGGAGGATGAACAGAACAGTCTGCAATGGAGACATTCCAAGCACCTTAACCTGACACCATGGACCTAACCATGAGCCAGAAATTCTACCCAGTTTCCCTGGTGAAGCTACATTTGTGCTTTCTCCCTTGTACCTGCACTGAAGCCTCCGCAGTGCCCGTGTCCTACTCAGGAGTGGGTTTGGGCAAAGGCAGCACGGGGAACTCCTTGTCTCTGACCACCATCATGGGGTGAGTGATCTAGAGCATCCTGTAGGCCAAGTGGAGGTGAGGAAAGGGTGCCATGCCAGGAGACAAAGGGCAATGAGACACTGTGTTTGCATTGTTTCTGTGTTCAGACAGCGCCTGGGGCTGAGAAGTTTCCATCTGGACACGGCCAGCTCCTGGAGATGACTTTGGGGCTGGTAGAGAAGCCATAGGTGAAGCTGGGCACCCTCAGGCATGGAGGCACTTCTCTCTCCATCTCTGCTCAAAAAACAGTTGGACCCAGTGAGAGGACAAACTTCTTAAAACTAAAACACCAAGCCCTAAGTGTGGTTTGGCAGCTGCCAGAGGGGAAGGATCAGGTAAATGCTCCTCGTCCAAGCAATGATTCACCAGTGTGAGACATTGCCTGGAGACCGCCATCCACTTTCAGCAGCTCCACTGCTGAAACTGAAGCATCTACAGAGCTCTACAACAGGATGTGGTGTTGGCTGTGCTCAGCAAGCCCTGATGGAGGCTCTGGATGGTGGTGAGGTTGGTTCAAAACCAAAACAGGCTCTTCATCACTCTGCTGCTGCCCCACAACTTCCTTCACAACACAGAGAAGAAAATGCATGAGTGGCTCACAGCCCTGCTGTCCCTCTGGTGGCACTCGGGTGCTTGCTGGGTGACCCACAGATGACACAGGGACATCATCAGGGTAGTTAATGCAATCACGCTGCCCTAGAAAGGCTCCAGCATAAGTGGTGATGATGAAGGCATCAAGTTCATGGCATACGAGGCAAAGATGCTGCAGTGTGACAGTCCTGGCTCTGTCCCTGTCAGGTCCACAGCACCAGAGACTCTGCTCTTAGCCAAAACTGATGAATGGACCTTTGGCTCAACCACAGTCAATGATACATTAGCTCAGGGTGGGCTCCCTTCCATGTTGATCTTGATCCTTTTCCTCTTCCTCCACCAGGAACATGGATAAAGGCTGAGGAGCCTCAACTGATGCTGTGAATCAGCCAGGTGGACACAGGGCAGTCCATGGGACGGCCGTGCTGCTGCCAACACAGTGCTCCTTACCCAGGGATCACCACATCACAGGAGGCCTCTGATGGACGGTGAGTGGTGGCAGGCAGCCAGAGATCCATCATCTTGGTGGAGTTTCATATTAAAAACTGGGACAAGGTGGGCACCAATGCGTGAGGGCAACAGCAGTTCCTATTCCAAGGGCTTGGGGACTGCTCTGCTGGCACAGGGGAACAGCTGTCCCCAAAGAGAAATTATCTTGCTCAGACTTTTATCTTTGCATGGGCTTGGTTTCCAGGAGACAATGTTATTTCATGATTGTGCTCTTCGGTTTCTTTGACACCAATTTTGATAGCTGCTGCCTTGACCAAGCAGCTCCTGACAAAACAGCCTGCACTGCTTTGGGGTACCATCCTCTCAAGGGCCTTGGCAGGTTGCTCTGGAGGTCTCTGGTTTCCCCACACTACCTTCGGAGTCAGAATAGATGCCCCACAGCTGCCTCTCCCCACCACCCCTGAGCAACGTGCCCAGAGCTTGTTCAAGGCCCAACTCCCCTGTTCTCCTGCCCCGCAGAGGCTTGGATCAACCGCTACCGCAAGCAGCTGGTGAGGTCCATCTCACCACAATTCCTGGAGGAGATCATCTGCTACCTGCGGCGGCTGGACCTGCTCACAGCAGAGGAGGCAGAGTGGGCGCAGGAGGCGAGGTCCCTGCCCGAGCAAGTGAGGGCTGTGGTGGACCTCCTGGCTGGCAAGGGCAGCTTCGCTTCCCAGTCCCTGCAGACCTTCATCGAGACCACCAATTCCCAGCTCTACCTTTACATCACTGTCTACGGTAGGCAGTCTACTTTGGATACAATGAGGGGTGTCTGCACACACATCCTTGCTATGGCCACTGGCTGGAGCACCACAAGATGTGCACAGAGCTGGGAAGCATTTACAGCTCTGATGGGAGTGTCCATGCAAGTGATGGTGCCATCGCAGGGTCTCTGCTAGGGAAGGACACAGCCAGGGGGTGACAAGGGCTCTCTGCCATGTCTGAGGGACCTTCCTCCAGGCCCCTTGCTACCTTCAGCACACTTCTATGGGCAGCCTGAGGAGTCTTTAATGTCCTCAATGTCCAGATCACACCATTCAGTCCCAGCAACTGGGCTGGGAACAGGGGGATGGCAGGAAGAGGACGGTCTGGGCAGCCCTGACCCCATCTGATGTGCCTACATCAACTTCATGCTCTCCTTGCAACCCTCTTGCCATATAAGGTTTTCCTCCTGGTTGGAAGGCTCCGTCCTTGGCTAGTGTCTGCAGCACCATTCTCTGATTGTCCAGCCTTAGCTGAAGGGTTTAAATACACTGTACCAGCAGCTGTTGTACCTGAGCCAGGTGAGCAGGACAGGGTCAGAGATGGTCACCAGGTTCAGCCAAGACTCCAACTCGACAGACAAATTCACGGCCATGAGGCATGGCTGAGGTCAAGCTGGGAAGTCAATCCAGAGGTCAGGGTCAGATCGAGTCAGGGCAAATGGGTTCAGACACAGCCCAATGGCCACCAGGCAAGTGCAGAGCAATGAAGTCCAAGACCAAGGTCCAGATCAGCAAGGTCCATAGCAGGCACAGGCATAATAGCACCGTAGACAAGTGCTCCTGCAACATACTTCAGGTAGTGGCTGAATGCCCAGGGCTGAGCTTAAACGGGCTCCTGGACCAATGGGTTGATGCTGATCAGTGCCATTTAAGCCTGTTAGTGCCCTTCAAGCACATACCTTCCTGTCTGAATGTAACAGCTCTGTGAGGTTTCCCCTCTGCTTGGGCATGGCAGAAAAGTGAAGCATATCTCAATTGCATTTGTGGTTACCATCCTCTTCCTCAGCCCAACCTCCCATTTCATTTTTCTCTGTGCAGAACCCATGGTGCAGAAGCACCTGGAGAGTCTCCAAAGCTACTATGGGAATGGCTTGGAGACGGGTTCCCTCCAGCGGCTCACAAACCTGCTGCTGGTGGAAGGTTTGACTGATATCCAGCAGAAGGAGCATGACATCCTGCAGATCGAAGCCACTAAAGGACTACAAAATGTATCCAAGAGCATTCCTCTGGAGAAGCTCTTCCTCCCTCTCTCCAAGTTCAGCATCCCACCTCGGATCTCTGTCACCATCGGAGTTGCTGGGATTGGCAAAAGCACACTGGTGAAATTGTTTGTCTACACCTGGGCAAAAGGGGAGATCAACAGAGACATCATCTTTGTACTGCCCCTCACGTTCCGGGAGCTCAACACCTATGAGAAGCTCTCTGCTGAGAAGCTCATCTGCTCGGCGTTCCCTCACATCACTGAGCCCAACTGCATCTCGGCGGGAGCCGCTAGGACCCTGCTGATCCTCGATGGCTTGGATGAGTTCAAGACTCCTCTGGATTTCTCCAACACAGTAGTATGCACTGATCCCAAAAAGGAGATCCAAGTGGATAACCTGATCACCAACATTATACGTGGCAACCTGCTGCAGAAGGCTTCCATCTGGGTCACGGCACGGCCCACAGCAGCCAGCCAAATCCCTGGTGGCCTTGTTGACCGGATGACAGAGATAAGAGGTTTTGCAGCTGCAGAGATGAAGGACTTCTTGGACCAGATGTTCCTAGACAACAAAGACCTATCTGGCCAAGTCCTGCATCACATCAGGGCTAACAGGTCATTACACGTCATGTGCACCGTTCCTGGCTTTTGCTGGATTTGTGGTTCCTCAATTGGTTATTACTTAAAACACAGCACTGATCAACCCCAAGAAACAACTGGTGTCCCCAAGACCCTTTCAGAAATCTACTCCTACTATTTTAAAATCGCTCTGAGCAGCAACTGGCCAGAAAAGCCAAGAGAAACCCTCAGGATCGAGCAGGCTGTGAACAACAGCAGGAAGATAGTGGGCAGCCTGGGCAGGCTGGCCTTCTACGGGCTGCTGAAAAAGAGATACGTATTTTATGAGCAGGACATGAAGGCCTATGGCATTGACCTCTCCTTGCTGCAGACCAGCTTGTGCAGCCGGCTCCTGCTCAAAGAGGAGATGCAGTCCTTCACAGCTTACTGCTTCTCCCACTTAACCCTACAGGAGTTTCTAGCAGCCATCTATTACTACACAGCTGCAAAGCGGGCAATATTTGACCTCTTCACGGAGAGCGGGATGTCCTGGCCCAAGCTGGGTTTCCTCAACCACTTCAAGAACGCTGTTCAGAGGTCGCTGCAGGCAGAGGACAGGCAGCTGGACATCTTTGTGCGCTTCCTTTCCGGGCTCCTGTCCCCGCAGGTGAACAAGCTGCTCTCTGGGTGGCTGCTGGTGAAGGATGAGCACAACAGCTTCAGGAGCCAAGCAGTCAGCTTCCTCCAGGGCTGCCTGAACATTGACCATGCCATCTCCTCGCGGGCAGTGAACACCATGCACTGCCTCCATGAAATCCAGCACACGGAGGTCACCAAGACGGTAGAAGAAGCAATGAAAAATGAGAGCTTGGCTGGGATGCTCACCCCTGTGAACTGCTCTGCCTTGGCTTATCTCCTGCAGGTCTCTGATGTCTGCATGGAGGAGACGAACCTCTCCAACTGCCTCACCTACAATGTCTGTAAGAGCCTTCTCTCCCAGCTCCTGTTCTGCCACAACCTCAGGTGAGTCCTGGTCAGATTGCAGGGGAAGCAAACAGGGATGGTAGGATGTGACTCAAAATCCTGGGTGTCAGTGGGAGACAGGGGCCCACCAACATTGTCTGTCAGCAAAGAGCTTCCCTAGGGCTGGCCATGGATCAGCTTTGCCTCTCTGCTGGAGTTTCTCCATCTGTGATGGGCAGATGTCACAGGAAGGTAGATTTTTCTCCACTCTGTTCTCCAAACACTTGATTTTGCTCTTCCTTTGTTTCTTCTCCAGGCTGGACAATAACCGGTTTAAGGACAATGTGATGGAGCTGCTTGGCAGCATGCTGAGTGTGAAGGACTGCCATATCCAGA
The DNA here is from genome assembly GCF_034315485.1 of Pezoporus occidentalis. Classification (NCBI taxonomy): domain Eukaryota; kingdom Metazoa; phylum Chordata; class Aves; order Psittaciformes; family Psittacidae; genus Pezoporus; species Pezoporus occidentalis. The sequence goes on from NW_026913404.1 coordinate 1,588,997, forward strand.
AGCTCAGGTGGGAGCTGGCCCAGGGCAGATAGGCTGTTCTGTGGATGCAGAGCAGAGCTGGGGCACCTCAAAACCAGGGTGGGGGTCCTCTAGGGATGTCTCTCACACTGGCTGCCCTGGGTACTGTTGACAAGCACAGTCCCAGACAATCTCCTGCACCCAGGCATGGTGACCTTACCCTCACATCCTTGCGGTGCCTGGGCAGGCTCTCTCACTCAGCCCTCCAAGGACCACTGCCTCCTCGCTGTTCCTAAAAATTGGTGCAGAAATCCATGCATTATTCCAACAAACTGCTTTCCAAGGGTACAGCTGGTTGCTGGACACCTGAGGCTCTGCACGGAGCACCTGACATACAGAAGGAACAGGCTCTGCCTTGCCCCAGACAGAGGGATCCCCACTGTTCCCACCTCCCTACCCTTCTGAAGTGGCTGTGCAGAGTCTCCCATGCTGTGATCTGAGCTCCCTTTTCAGAACACCAATGAATTTTAAGTCTAGAAACTCCCCTTCCACCCTGTCTTTGCAATGCCCTGCCTGGGGTCCACCCCAGGACAGCAGACCTCAGAGCATCTACCACTTTGCATGGTTGTACCTCGAATCAAACATTCCTCATGACTTTCCTCTGCTCAGCCATCCAAGCTGCATTCTAGGACATGCCAGGATCCTCTCTCCCACCCTGAAAACACCCAATTTTTCCTTTTTCTGGGCAGTTTGGCAGAAAATCAGATCAGCAACAAGGGAGCCAAAGCACTGGCCAGGTCACTGCTGGTGAACAGGAGCCTGACAGCACTGGAGTAAGTGATCCCCCTTTACCAGCTCCTGTCACATACATTCCCCACCTGGAACCACTATCATGGCTGCAGTGGGGCTGGATCCCGCTCAGCCTGACTGAGCTGAGGAGGGCCTTCAGCCCCAAAGCCACTGCTGCTCAATAGGTGAACATAACTCTTGCAAGCTCCCGGCCTGATGTCCGAGCTCAGCAGGGCCAGAGACTGTGCCATGTGAAGGCATTTGCCTTAAACTGGGCACAGGCCACTCTGGTTTTGCTAATCTTGGCTTTTCTGTGTGTCTCACCACAGCCTGCGGAACAACTCCATCGGCCCCACTGGAGCAAGAGCACTGGCTGATGCGCTGAAACAGAATCAAGTCCTGCTCTCCCTGAAGTAAGTATCAACTTCTGCAGCACCTCTGGGGGCAGATCCCCAGGACAAGCCTTCTCCAGTCTCATCACGGTTTTCCCCACCCCCAAGGCCAGCATATGGGGAGACCCTGGACATAACCTGGTTCAGTTGTACTGGGCAGCAAGCATGAGTGCAGCAAGCAGAGACCAGGCAGCCCTGGGCCAGAGATGTTGGGATCCTCCTGCCCGTCAGCTTCAGTGGGTCCAGGTTGAGGTTGAGGTCCATCCCTCGCATGGGAGCTCACAGGGTGTTGTTACATGGAAGGAGATATCTTTCATGGGGGAGAAGGGAGTGAGACCCCTGGGCAAGGATGCTTGGGGGCCAGCTGCCCTTTTCACGTCAAGGACAAGGGCAAGTAAATGCTGTAGTGGTGGCCACTGCCCCTCACAGTCCCTTGCCCTGCTTCTCTCCCCTTGCAGCCTGCAGCACAACACCATCAAGGAGGAAGGTGCCACCTTCCTGGCCGAGGCCCTGTTTACCAACCACAGGCTGACGACCCTGCAGTGAGTGTCTGGGACCTGCTGTCCCCCCTCCCTGCCACTGAGCAGACCGAGGTGCCACTGATGGGGATGTGGCACCTGACATTCACAGGTACCTTCCTCACCTTTACAGCCTGCAGAAAAATGCCATCGGAGCCCATGGTGCCAGGAGAATAGCAGAGGCGCTGAAGCAGAACTGCAGCCTGAAGGAGCTGATGTAAGAGCACAATGAGGTGGAGGGATGGTGACACCAGCACCAGAGATCTGTGGGCAGGGGCTAGGCCATGTAGCACAGGCAGGATGGGCTCTGCCAGCTTTGCCCCAGGGTGTTCGTGTGGGTGAAGGGGGGCAAGGACCACAGAGCTACTTTTGGAGCAACCCTGTGGAGATACTCTTCATACCTGTGGGTATGCAGGGAGCCACATGAAGAACCAAGAGGACAAGTCTTCTTTCCAGCAGAGGCAAGCAGCAGGTCTCCAGGCCCTGTGGGTACATGTTAAAAACTACTTCAGCTCAAATCCAACGTACAATAACAGAGGTGCATGTAGTCTGGAAATGAGACTGCAGCAAGTTCATGCTTATTGCTGGAGCAGAAAGAGCCTGGGGGAGATGAATCCTCTAGCAGCAGATCTGAGCTGGTTACAGCATGAGTGCCAGTAATGCTCTTCCTCTTGTGTCTTAGACTATCCAGCAACTCAGTAGGAGACGATGGCTCGGTTGCCTTGGCCGAAGCTCTGAAGGTGAACCACAGCCTGCAAAGCCTCGAGTAAGCTCCCCTCTGTGCCCTGTCTCCTGCTTGCCGAGTAGGTCCCAGCCTTCTCACTCCACCACCATCTCCCACCTTTCACAGTCCCCTCAAACAGCCCCAGACTCTTCCCACATCTCTCCCACACCACATCCCCTGCAGGGGCATATGGCTGGAGCACCAGGGAGCAGTGTCAGACAGTGCTGCCACTGAAGGAGTTAATCCTAACCCAGATGATGATTTTTTTCTCTGCTTTTGGAGGATATTAGTAGCTTTGGGCCTTCTCCCAAAGGCTGTTCCCCAGTGGGAATTAGCTGACACAGAAGGTAACAGCAGAGTCAGGGTGGGATGGTGGGACCTTCATCCCCCTTGGGAACGGCAGCCAGAATGGATTGCTCCTTTCACCCAGCATAGAGAGCTGATGGCTCCTGGCCATGAGCTGCTGTACCCAAGGTCCATCACTGGCTTCCCAAGGCTTGACAAGGACACAAAATCCACAGGAACCACATGTCCAGCTGAGCTGGCAGCCACAGTGATGGCCAGACAATACTGTCCGAAGCACTGGCAAACCCACTTCTGCTCAGTGGGGCCAGTGCTGCTGTGGTGAGCAGGGAGTGCTGATCCTGGCCTGGCTGCTTCAGAAGTTGGTGCTTTAGCCTTGGCTTGCCTCCACACCTCCTGTGGCTGGGAGATGTGACACTTTTCACCCCAAACACGACCCCACAGCCTACCTTCAATGCCAGGACTGGTTCATCTTCACATCTTCCCCCATTTGTCTCAGTCTCCAGAGCAACTCCATCAGCAGTGCTGGGGTCACCGCACTGACAGCAGCTCTCTGCTCCAACAAAGGACTCATCAACCTCAAGTAAGTGACCAAAACTGGCCAAAAGCTACTGCTGTGACACAGAAACTTGTCAGCAACCTGGGTTTGTGCCTGTTTTTTTCTACAAGTACTCTGGGATGCTGAAAGCAGACTCTCTCCCTCCATCAGCTGTAAGCATCTTCTCTCCACAGTTAGATTTCTTCCCTTGGGACAGTATCCAGTCACGTCCTGCAGCGAAATGATGGCAGCACGATGGGAGGCTGAGAACAAGCCCTGATGGGCCAGCAGTGCCCACAGCTGTACGAAGCACAGGGAATGGAGATGCAGATGCTGATGGGGATGCAAGGCAGGCAGTCTGCCACCATTACAGTAGATGGTCTCAGATTCAGGGCAGGGGACAAGGAGTGGGAAACAGGCAATGTCATGCCTTGACAGCCCCATATGTCTTTCCCTAGCCTGCGGGAGAACTCCATCAGCAAGGAAGGGGGTCCTGCCATTGCTCATGCCCTGCGGACCAACAGCACCCTCAGGAAGCTGGAGTAAGTCTCCTGACCCACAGAAGGGCATGAATGCTGCTGCACAGTCACTGGAGCTGTCCCAAACTCTGTGTGTGACCTGTGTCCTCTGTCCCCTGCCTCTAGCTTAGCAGCCAACCTGCTGTACGATGAGGGCGGCAAGGCCATCGCTTTAGCGATGAAGGAGAACCGGGCACTCAAGTCCCTCCAGTGAGTTTCCCCTCAGACCTGGCTTGGTTTGAAGCTGCTTGCGTGAATGCTGGGCAGGGACACTGCTCCTGGGCCTCAGCCCCTCTAGTCTGTGAGAATGGCTTCCTTGGGTCACCCTTCCACGGGAGGTGTGCCATGCCATCCGGATGGAGCCACCATGTCTTACACATGGGTCACTTCCTGGCCTCTGCCACACTGGATGGGAATGGGTGGGTGCTGAGCCTGGAGGGACAGGGGCATTCTTGCCATCCTAAGCTTTACCTGTTGTTTTCTTCTGTTTGTAGCTTGCAGTGGAACTTCATCCAGGCAAAAGCTGCTGCAGCCCTAGCACAAGCATTACAGTCCAACAGCAGCCTGGCCAGCCTCGAGTAAGTGGGGACATGGGCAGACAGGTCCTGGGCAGCATCTTTGTACAGGGGCCTGCACAAGGACTCTGCCCTCACATTGCTCCAGGGGAGGTGGTTTTGCCTGCTGCCTCTTCCACGTGCTCCAGTCCATCCTGTGTTTTCATCACTTGTACCTGGCTGGGGATGCTCAAATGCATGTGGCCCAGAGTCCCCCATGCTGTTTAGGAAAGCCTAGCACACTGTGCCCTGTCTTGCTGCCCCTCTCCCTACTCCTGGATGCCTGGACCATGGGGAGATTGGCACTTGCATGTCTTAGCTTGCAGGAGAATGCCATTGGAGACGAGGGAATGGCTGCCCTCTCCACTGCGCTGAAGTTCAATACAACCCTGGCACATCTGCAGTGAGTATCCAGGCTGTGGCGGGGGCCTGGCATTGCAGTCTGTCTAATTAGCTTGTCCAATTAACACACCATGGCCCTCACGACATGTACTGAAGGTCCTTGCTTTCTTGCAGCCTGCAGGTGGCTTCAATTGGCACGGCTGGTGCCCAAGCCCTGGCAGAAGCTTTGATGGTCAACAAGAGCCTGCAGATCCTGGAGTAAGTGCTTGGTGGGGTCAACAAGTCCCCATGGCTGTGACACTGCTCCCTGGAGGTGTCCAGGACCCTGGTCTTTAACTCAGCATCCTACCAGACCTACCAGACTTGTCTTGTCCCTTGACTTGCTGGCATGGGGACACCTCTCCCACCTCCTCTTGCCCCCCATGGCTGTCACTCCTCACCGCCTGCCTTTCTCTGCAGCTTGCGGGGAAACTCCATTGGGGTGGCTGGGGCCAAGGCAATGGCCAATGCGCTGCAGGTGAACCGCAGCCTCTGCTGGCTCAAGTGAGTATGCTGCTCCCTGGGGTGAGCCAGAGCAAGCCTTTCCAGACCTTCCTGGAGGCCAGCAGTTCTCAGTGAGGCAAACCCCTGAGCTGGGGGCTTTTCCCAATGCCCACTACATGCATTGCCTCCTGGTAGCCACATCTCCCTGGCTGGGGCTTTCTGACCCTCCCGCTTCCTGCAGCCTTCAGGAAAACTCCCTGGGCATGGACGGAGCCATCTGCATCGCCACTGCTCTGAAGGGAAACCATGGCCTCACCTACATCAAGTAAGTGGCCACTGCACTGGATGGTGAGGCAGGGATGGCAGAGACAACAGGAACCGTCACAGGACCTTTCTCACTCCTGGCACTGCCCATTCCCAGCTGTCCTACAGGGACCTCCCCAGTGGGGAAAGGGACAAGGACACATTGTGCTCCTCCCAAGCACCATACCCACTCAGCTCATTTCTTCACAGTCCCTCTCTGGTGCTGCCTCTGTGGCAAAGAGCCACCCAAAAGCAAAATACACCCTAAAATATCACAAGAATGGTCTGGCTCAGCTCCCCCCAGAGGCATTCTCCAGAATAGCCCCTGGGTGGTATGGGGAGCGTACAGATGATGCTGGATGCTGGTATAAAGCTGGGAACATCTCTCATACTCATCAAGGATCCTGCTCTGCCTCATGCCCAAACCTGAACTCCTCTTTGCTCCCAGCCTGCAGGGAAACCAGATTGGCCAGTCGGGAGCCAAGATGATCTCCGATGCCATCCGGACTAACTCCCCCAGCTGTGTCGTGGACGTGTGAGGTGCCTGGCCACAGTGACGAGGTGACCCAGTGGTTCCTTTGGCCAGCATGGATTTACAGGGAGCTGCCTGGGCCCTGTCTGGCTGTCGTAGGGAGGAGAGCTGGGTTGAGGAGAGCTGGGTTGAGGAGAGCTCCTGAGCTACCTGGCACAGCCCAGGAGGACCGCAGCCTCTGGATCAGCAGCACAGGAGGGTCAAGATTCACTTGTGTTGAAAGCTGAAGGATATATGCCATGTCCCTGCTCATCCAGGCCCTGGGGGAGCCTCAAGGAAGCACTGAAATGCAAAAAGGAGGGAGGAGGGGGCAGATCCCACATACCAGCCCTTCTTGTGTTCATGGGTGACTTGCCACCATCCTGGCGACAAGGACTCCCTCCTGTGATCTCCATGGGGTTACCGCGCTCTGCACAGACCCTGTCCCACACCAGGCACATCCTGACCACTTGGAGCTCTGCTCTTGTCACAGCCTGAGGCACTGTGGGTAAACATTGCAGCCAGGGCTCCAGGACTCTGCTCTCAGCACCAGCTCTTCTCTGTCTGCCTCTGGCAGGGATCCCAGGAGGATGAGGTGAAACTCGGGCAGGATTCACAGCAGCCTCTTTTCACCTGCCTAAATACAGCCCAGCCTGCAGGTTCCTACGAAATCCCAGAGAGACAAGGAGAGGTTTGCTGATTCCTTGCTCAGATGAGAGTGATGCTATGGACCCAGGCACTTCAGAGCAGATCATAGGCAGTGAGTGCAACCTGTGCTGTTTGCCCTCAATAACAGGTTGGTGCTGGCCAAGCATGCCTGAACTGCTTGGTAGTCCTGTTCTCTATCAAAGAGACCAGCATCCCAAGGCACATGCATGGAACCACCTAGAAAAACCTTGGGAAATGAAGAGCCCTCACGATAGTGGGAGGAGGAGTGGGAGGGTGAATATAAGAGGAACAGCACTGCATGACAAGGACTGTCTCCAGCACATGTGTCTTGGTGTTACACCAAGACTGCTTTAATACGAAGTTCTGGCTCTCAAGATCAAGCTGCACTTCTTGGGTCTTGTGCTTGTGTCATCAGTGTGACCTTGGGATGTGGGGATGCGTCTTCCCAATGTCCCAGCTGCAGGCAGGGTCCATCCCTAGCAGTTCACCTTTCTGACAGGCAGCTGCTGGAAGCAGAGGTGCTGGGTGATGCCTTCGTGTATGTGGCAGAGACCCAGCAACTCTCCAGAAGGTGCCAGGTTTGCAGGTGGTCCAGTAGCCAACCGCCCCCTGAGCCCCTTCCAGCCACTGCCCCCTCTCCCTACCACACCCCAGCCAGAGCCCACACTGTGACATGCTGCTGCTGCACTCAGGGCTCAGGGACTGAGCAGGGCTCAGATCACTCAGGGACCTCTGTGGAGAAACCTCCTGGAGAAATGCCGAGCTGAGAGGGACAATGTGTACATATTTGGGAATAAATCAATTCTGAGCTGAGAAGATGCTTTGGGAAGCCTTCTGTTCCATTCCATTCAGGGTGCACTGTGCTCCGCTGCCCTGGCTGTGTACCCTTCCCCTGTGCTGGTGTGACAAGAGGCTCATGGCTTTTCCACACACTCCAACATGGTAACATGGAGTGATTTAAGTCCTACCCACATCTTTCACCACTATTTCAGGGCAGCTGAGGCTCAGGTCCAGCTCTGTGCAAAGCCTGTGCCTAACCCTGAGCTGAAACCTTACCTAAAACACCAACAGAGAGAGTGATCAACAATGCCAAGCCAGCTCCTGTGCCCTGGAGCTCCAGAAAACAAGGAGTTAACAACAATTTAGAATAGATTTCATGGATCTGTTCACCTTTGCACACGCCTTGCTATGCACAGACAACCCCAAGAGGAAAGCTCAAGTGCTCAGAGTGTTCATTTCCACTGCCTCCAGAGGTGCTGCTGCTCAAGCCTGGTACATGAAGCTGCAATGCTAACCATGGCTTGAACCTGGTGGCTGTTCTGGAAGGCAGGTGACATGTGCCCTGGTTCTGGGTACACAAGGTGTTAAGTCAGTGTTCTGTTTCACCCTACAATATAGGGAATAACATGGAAAACTAGCTCTGAAACTGCAACGCAGACTTGGGCACTGGGCCCAGTTTCATGGGAAGTCTCACAGGTCAGATGTATCTCAGCTCACAGGGAGGACCAGAACAGATTTCCTGCATAACACAGAGAAATGGTTTTGGACCAGGTCCTAAAAATCAGGACATACTTATCCCTTGGGAGAAGGATGTGTTGAGAACAACCACCTCCTCCCTGACTGTCACAGCACCACCCTAACAGTTCTGCAGGAGGGGTAAAGCACCATCTGCTGTGTCTGCTTTCTTTGAAGTGAGGTGCAAAATGCCAATTAATTTTGTAGAGTACAAGGAAGTGCCCTAACACCAGCCAGTTTAGCTCCAGCCTGTATGACTGTGTTTCAGCACATCACTGCACCCATGTATGTCCCATCACTACACAAAACCTGTGCTGCATTCACCTGTAAACTTTTGTCCCAGCTTGACATGCCATTTCAAGCTGTGAGCTCTGCTGATGGGGAACTGCCTTGGGTGCGATGGTTCCACCTTTGGGTTCAGCAACACGGAGAGATGAAAAAGCTCTTGAGTTTTCAAGTAACTCACATGTATTCTTTCCTTCAGTGCGGTAATGGAGGGGTTGGACCTGCCTCTAGGCTTCAGATGGAGGGAAAAGCAAAGTACTTTGCCGATGTAATAAAAGGGAAGAGCAGAAGAACAGCCAAAACACTCTCATCTACCCTCTTGAACATACACCAAAAAGAACTCTTCTAATCAAGCTCTGAATTCTGCTCCTGTGAAGACAAAATGTGACACTAAAGCAGAGAAAACACACTAGATGAACTCCAGCCCTTGTGTTCACCTGAATGGACCTTCACTGATGGCATCACTATGACTTACTGAACAAAAGCCCAAGTTTTGGCCCATTTGAGTGCTGAAATCTGAGTCCACCCCAGAAGTACCAGAATAATTAAGGGGCTAATTCCATACAGATTAAGTTATAGCACAGTCTCTCAGAGCACACAGGGACTGAAGTTTGAGAACAATTCCCACCAACACAGCTGAAATACAGAGAGATGCTGCACTGAAGGTGGTATTTGAGGACCCCTTCACTACCTTCCCAGTTTTAATTTCACTCCTTCAGTCTAACTGGTGCTGCTCTTTGTGGAGACAAGCCCTCAATTAAGTAAAGGATATGTTTAGGATAAATAGATTTAAGCCAAATTTAAAAACAATTTAAATGTATTCCCAGAACAGCTTTTCATCCAGTTTTATTAAGCCAAAAAAAAATCTGTTTGGACATAATAAAAGGCAGGGAAATCAAGCACATGATGCTCACTGGAGCATGAGTTTTGGCACTGCAATGCATGAGGGCCAGTTCTACTGCAATTACGGATATAACTGCACTCCACATTACTGTGATTCTTATTACAGATAAGTTGCTCATGATTTGAGAGTCTCAGGACTGGCAATCCATGTTTCATTTTCAAATTTAATGAACACTATTTAAAGACCCCTGAATTCATGCTGAAAAGACGGTGGAATATTAGCTCCTGGCTTGCATGCTCTCCAAAGTCTGTATTTCAAGACGTCTCCTACAGGCTCAGAAGTCATTATCACTTTCCTCCAGTGGCTCTGGTTTCCTTGCTCGGAGAACAAACTTTCTTGGTGAGATTTCTATGCTTTTGTCTTCCATATCATCCTCTTCCTCATCATCATCCAGGTCAATCTCACTATCCCCCGAGTCCTCCTGTAGGAAAGCAGAGTTCAAACCCAGCTCAGATCTCAGATGGCAAGGTATCTTTGCCAGCTCAGAAGTAAAGGCACTGCTGGTTGATGCTGAGTTGCTTCCTCCCCTGCACTCTTATCATGTACCTGCAGGCTACGGTGAAGGCTGCTTGTCTGGACTTGTGTGAATCCAGATTTGGACTTACTTCAGGGAACCGCAGCAGATTCTGCAAGAGTTTTTGTTCCAGCTCAGGCTGCTGTGTGCTGCTGGCCTTCCAAAACAATGAGGAGCCAGAGCTCAGCTAATGGCCCATAGGGGTTTCACCAGCAGCTCTCCATTTTGCTAGACAGTGGCTGCTTCACTTAATTGATTGACAACCTCCCTCCTCACCTCACAGGGCTGACAAAAGCGAACTCCCTGACTTCTACTGAATCTGGTATTAAAAACTTTGCAAAGTGTTTAAAGTAATACCTATTGAGAGACTGAAAAGACAAGGTGAAGTGAATGAAAATGAACTGCAAGAGAGAAACCCACCTGTGCCTTGGCGATGATCTTGGGTGTGCCTGGGGCAGATCTCCCCTTGGAGAACCAGAGTGCAAAAAACAGGGGAGGCAGAGTGGGGGGAAATACAAAAACATGAAAGAAAACAGAAAGAAACCAGCATGGGAGCAGGGGAGAAGGCAGCAAAGCCAGGCACAACTCAGGCATCATATGACACACCAACAAGTGACAGAGGCTGGGCATATAGCCGCTGGCTCTCTGATAGGCTGAAGCCTTCTCTCTTCTCAATTCCACAACCCAATTAACTCCTGGAGGGGTTCAAACCAGCCTCCCTAGTTTCCTTTCCTGACCTCAGACATGTGGATGCCTGCAAGGGTCCCTAAGCAAAGCCTCTCAACATCAGGGCCTGCTGAGGTGCTGTATTAAGAGGTCAGAGCCATGAGACAACTGAAGTGGCTGCAGCTGAGGGCAAGAAGAGTTTGAAGGCCTTGGCTTTCCACACCTGGATATGCCAGGGCTGTGCCAGAGAGGTATGTGCAAAAGTTGTGAACAGGAAAGTCCAAAGGGAAGAGAAACTGCAGAGGATGACTATCCAAATCTAGCAAGAACATGGTCAAGGACCATTGAGCAGCACTGTGACAGAGGTCACAACATCTTTGCCAACAGCACTGTCACTCCTGACCCTATCCAGAACTGGGTCTGAATGCCAAGGGCATAAATCATTCCCCAGAAGGCATCAAACAGCCTTAACCACATCCATGTGGCCCAAGCGAACAGCAGAGCATGATTTGCAAGTTCCTTTCCAGAGAAAAGGTGATGGGCAGAAAGGGCAGCTCATCCCTCTCTAGTAAGAGAATTAGCTCCCTTATTGCTCTAGTGCCTCCAGGTCTCTGCAATGAACACTCAGTAGCATTGCTTTTTTTCTCTCTTCTGGCCCTGCCTGAAGGAGAAATAGTCAGTGCAGAGCTTTGCAGGGCTACCTCAACACTGCCAGAGAGCTGTGGCAAACAGTGGGAGTTTCCTACTGTTCTTATGTCCTATAGAAGCGCATTCCCCTATCCACGTCCCTCTCATTTTTAACCTTCTCCTTGGGACTTTGGAATTGTGCTAGCTCACAACTTGCCCATTAACCCCTGCTTCCTGATCCATGGCATTCCTGCAGACCATGGGCTGTTAGTTATGCACTGCAAGCTGAGGGTAAAGCACAGGACAGAGATTGCAAGAGCAAACAAAACTGAAAAATGTGTTACTATGCAGATGAGCAAGCTGTCAGCTACAGGAAAGGAGGGAAAAGCAGGTCTAGGGCATGGAGATTCACCAGGTAAAAAGATGTTTCTCTAGCTGAGGAGAGGGATTTCATTCTAAAGCACTCGGAAAAGTTCTACAGGCATGTGGGATGGTTACTTACATCTTCCTCTGTATCTCCACCTTGCATTGTTCCCACAATCCGTACGCCAGTTCTTCCTGCAAGAGCAAAGAGAATCACCATAAAGCCTGGCTCAGGGTTAACACTGGGGGACAATGAAGGTATAGTTCTGTTTATATTTTAGAGGACCAGTCCAGTGAGAGGATGAGATCGCAATGCAGGTAAGGTCACCTCCCTTGCCAAGCCTCAGAGCTCAGGAGAAGGGAGAAGAGGGTAATGCTAGCAGTAATTACAGTCAGGTTGGTATTTCCAGAGCTACCTTATGCCAGTACAACAGTTCTGATAGAACAAGGGGCAACAGAATCATAGAATGGTTTGGGTTGAAAACGACCTTAGGATCATCTAGTTCCACTCCCCTGCCATGGGCAGGAACACATTATGAAACAGAAAATTCTATCTGAACACAAGAAACCACTTTTTTTTTTTTTTCACTGTGACGGTGGCTAAACACTGGAACAAGGCTGCCAAAGAGATGTTGTAGAGTCTCTATCTATGAAGATATTCAAAACCCAGCTGAGTATGGACACGCTCAAACCTCCTGTTTGAGCACAGGGGTCAGACTAGATGATCTCGAGAGGTCCCTTCCAACCTAATCAATTCTGTGGCTTGGCATATTCCTTCCTCTGCTTTGGTGTACAGAGAACAGAAGCCCAGTGGTAAGCCTCTTTGCTCAGATCCTTTCTGACACTCCAGCAGGAACCAACATCTCATAGGAAACCTACACAGAGTCAAGGCAAACCTTGAGAACTTCTTGTTGACAGCTGGATGTGTAGGCCTGAAGAGAGAGGTGGAGATTTCAGGGTTGTAGGAGTTCACTGTAAAAAGAGAACACGCTTGCACCTTGCTTCATTCCTTTTGGCTATGTAGATTCCATGTGAAGCAGGGAAGGTGCTGGCATGGTCTCCTGTGCTAGGAAAGGAGCTTGGAAGGCATTGGGAATGGGTATAGCAGAAATGCAACTGGGGAAATCCTGCATGTGGGCTGCTGGGGTGACTCAGCCATGCTTCCTGCAGCCACCAGCAGTCACTCAGCACCCAGCAGATGCAACCATTGCATGTCAACATCTGTTTATCTCCTCTTATCACTAATTTTCTCTATGCCAAATATAGATTTCTCTAACCTAGACAAATTATTTTTTATTTTTTTTTTACCATGAAAACAAAGCAACTTTTATCTTGCCACACCTCTTTTGCACCTCCCAAAGTACAGAAGACAGGTCCCTTTCATCTCCTTTGCAGACTGATTTGGGCTAGCTGTAGCAAAAAGCTAGCCCATCCAGAAGTCATCAAAAAAAACCCTGTTGTGTCAAGGCAGACAATTTAGAGGATCTTATGTCTTTCAATCAGAAGTGTCCCCTGTCCATCAGGTTGCTAATAACACCAGCAGTGGGGATGAAATTAGAAGATCATTCCTGGACAGAAGATCTCTCATCAAGCTTTAGAGACTTTTGCTCTAATTTACAGTAGACTAACCTCTAAATTTGGAGATGATTACAAGTCGCATTATTAGACGGCAATGGAACCACATTTTTGCCCTGCCTACAAGATGGCTCCAAGAGTTTAACTGATTTTGCTATGGAGAGGGCTCAGCATAAAGTGTTAGATAGGGAATTATTACCTCAAAAAGAGAAAGCAGCAGAGTGCTCCTAAAATTTACTCGTAAGACAAAGCTGACAGAGATCCTGAATAAAAAAGAGAATCAAGATACCACATAAGGAGAGATGATGAAACAGGACAGCTCAAAGATGCCAGGGGAAGAGCTTAGAGAATCTAACAGAAGGTCTGCAGATGCTGGATGCTGCTCTGCCATCAGTGGAAACATTAAGGGCATTTTACGGACATCTATCTGCTTTTATTTGGAGGAAGAGGAGGAACAGCTACTGCCCAGACTTTGATCCCTCCATCACTTAAGCCAGGCACATCTCTTTGAACTAGCGACTATGGGATCAGCAGGATTAGGCCCTGTAGCGCAACCCTGGGACACTCACAGGTGATGCCCTGGGATGCAGAAGGGCTGGAGCTCCAGCCTGTGCACTGTGCTGTAGACTAAAACAGGAGAGAAAGCGGTTTCCACATTGGTAGCAGAGCTTCTGCACCAAAGGCAGGAGCATTATTTTAACTTTCAGGTTTATAAACCCCCAGGTTTCTGTGTGTGGGAGCAGGTTGTGGCAGATTGCTGCAGAGCATTTCCGTACATATTGCGGGGGCAGGAAGCAGAGGAGTTGTCTGCACGGGATGGGAGAGCTGGCAGGTATTGGGGTGTTTATGGCTTTACGTTTCCTGGGCTCAGTTCAGCTGGGCTCAGCTTGCTGCAGCATTAGTGCTGCACTGCTCTGGCCACAGAGGCTCCTGCAGCTTGCACGTGCTTGACAGCCTGTTGTGTTTCCTTACAAATAATGTGAACTCAGCCAGGACAGGGTGTACAAAGTGATTATTGGGCAAAATGCTAGTAATGAACAGACTGTAATTCACTGCACCTTTGGATTCAAATCTCATCTCTGTGCACTGCCATGGTTTATAGCCACTGAGCCATCAAAGAGCAGAAGTGGACATGCAGCCATGATTTGAAGCCTGTGAGCATTTGCCATTTTCCCTCTGCATGTGATGCTTGCCATTGTGATAACCCAAGCAGCTGCCCGCAATGGATCTGCAGGACTGGAATGATTTACACTGTCTACCAGCAGTGGGTGTATGCTAACCCTGTGTCTGAGAGCAAGAAGCAACACAATCTGAGAGGTTAGGACAACCATGAAGGAAAGGTAGATTTGCAGCTGGAACATTTTGCTCCCATTTCAGAGATGTGCCTTTAGTTTCCAGCTCTTACTGCAAACTCAGAACATGAGCTCAAATAAGACACCTCCCCTCTGCACCACCTCCACACACAGAAAACTGAGATAAATCTTTTCCCTGATGGTTCTGATCTGTGTGCCCTTTGGGCACTGTGTTCTTAAGTATAAGTGTACCCCTTAGTGCCAGGCCCTGATCTCAATAGCATTCTCTAGGCATTGCCAAAGTACAATGATTAATTAAGCACACTTCAGCTGCTGCCCAGGCTGAGGATGCTCTAATTATTTCTCCACAAAAAGGAAATTCACTTGGAAATGAGTGAACTGGCTCCCATCATTACAGACCTACAAGCTCCCCTCCTTCTCCATCACGTCCAGTGTTGCAATGGCCACCACACAAGCTGAAAGTGCACAGAAATACCTCCTCCCTCTCAGGGAGCACTTAACTTTGCTGATACAAAACAGAGAATCGTAGGATCAGCCAGGTTGGAAACGACCTTTAAGATCACCAAGTCCAACTGTTCCCCAGCACTGCCAAGGCCACCACGAAACCATGTCACTGAGGGCCTCGTCTACAGGGTTTGTGAACACTTCCAGGGATGGTGACTCCACCACTGCCCTGGGCAGCCTGTTCCAATGCCTGACCATCCTTTGGGGAAGCAATTGTTCCTAATATCCAGTCTAAACCTCCCCTGGTGCAGCCTGAGGCTGTTTCCTCTTGTCCTACCCCTTGCCCCTTGGGAGAAGAGAGCAGCCACCTCCTGGCTCCATCCTCCTTTCAGGTGGTTGTAGAGAGTGATAAAGTGCCCCCTGAACCTTCTCTTTCCCAGACTAAACCCCAGTTCCTCAGCAGTTCCTCATCAGACGATCTCCAGACATACAGCCAAAGGCAGGTCTGTTGGGAGCAGATGCTGAAATGATGGGAGGAAGATCTACTTCAAGTTAAGACAAATTAATTTCTGTGAATTCCAGTCACAGCCCTTTTTCAGTGTTTCCAAACATACCTGATTGTCCCCCTTTCCCCAGCTACATGAGCCTGGTAGTATTATCCAGCAGCACATACTGGGTTCCACTTCCTCCAGTGTACTCACTTTGCTTTGTCTTTTATTCTCACCTGCTGCATCCAGATACAGATTTGTTCTTGCTGTGTTAAACAGTGCAGGTTTTCACAAGCACAGATTTTATCATCCAGCAGCAAATATACTTGGTACCTGGCTGCCAGCACATCATTACCACATGGATCCTCTGGGTCACTTCTGAGAAGGTAAGACAGCTGCTCCCTCACTGTTTGACTTTGGACAGGTTGTTTGCTGAGAAACATTCAGAGTTTTATAAAGCTGTCTTCTTACAATAATGACTAAATGGGACCAAAGCTGTTACTGCCACAGTTGTGGAATGGTTTCTGGGCCTAACAGGGCAAAACTGCCCCTTAACACCAACATGAGAAAACATAAGCTAAAGCATTTGGATAACTGGTTTACAGCAGCTGACAGATCCTGGCAGTCGGAGTCTCTGCTCCACACTGTACTAATTTACTATCGACAGACACAGATCCATGTTTTTTCAAGCATGGACCATTTCTCCTTTATTCAGTAGCATTTCCACTGCCTACCTTGTTGCAAGCACAGTGCGTGCCAGTGTGGCACACAGTGTGTGCCAGTGCCATGGCGTAACCCAATCTGTCAGTGCTGCCACTCAGAAGAGGAGAGACCCTCATGGTGCCAAAATGCTAGTCAGAACTCTGGTCCAAATGAGACTGGGAAGATGGACCTGCGCATGTCATCACAACATTACTTCAAAATCTGCTGGTTTTGACAGCAAGGATGAAACAGATCCACTTTAGTTCAAGGGGAGACCAGACAGGTTCTTAGGGGAAAAAATAATTAAAACCAAACAATCTACTGAGGGTGGAATAAATTCCTGGAAACCACATCTGGCTCATGAAGTCCTCATGGAGGTTGAAAAAGCTTGAGAGCAGGAGAGAACCTGAGGGAAGTTCCTGCATTCTTTCCCAGGCATCTTCTTTCAGCCAGTGCTGGAGACAGGAGACCAGGCTGGACAGACCTTATGCCTGATCCAGCATGGCAGCTTCTCCATTCCCAGGACAAGGCTTTGCATTCTTTACCCTGATGTCTACCCCATCGGCATGTAAACAACCATCCTGCTGCAAATTACTGGTTTATGGCCTGTTTCAGGCAAAAGGTTTCTCTACACTGAGTTAAGACCTTCAACATTGCCTGAATTTCTTTTTCTTTGGCTCTCTGACAAAACGAAAGTCTTATTCCAAATGCCATCACTAACTCATGGTTTGGCCTCAGGGAAGTCCATGCATCTCTTTTATTTGCGTAGCAGCCTCACTAATTTATTGCCAGACAGAGTAAAATTGGATGTGAATTTTTATTGACATTGACAATGCTTAAACTAGAAGTTATGGATGATAAATCAATGCATTCTCTAAGTTACAAAAGCAAATGATTAGTGACATAAGAATTGATTATAATAAGCCCCATCAAGGTGGAGACTTGCCTGTAATTGTGGTGTTTTATAACAAAGCAGGTTGTGGTTTCACAAACCCAGAAAGCCAGCATCTGTCAGTTTGGTGACTATCCTCCCAGGCATTTATTCTCGCCCCCATGCCTGCTCCCTCCATGCACAGAAACCTTCCTGGCTTCCTAAATCTGGGTCTGCTGTACAGTTGAACCAGAAGCATTGAACTCAATGAAAATACCATTTCCACAGCACCTTACATGCTTACTCCTTAACCTGCTACTGCCTACTCCTCTTTGTACACAGAGAATAAGGGTTTGATTTTCTTTCTGTACCACAGGAACTGGCAGCCTGTTGCGTGTCTCCCAGTTAACACTCTTTTCTGCTCCATGGGAGAATAAATCCTATACTTTCAAGTCTTCTAACTGGCTAAAAGAATAAAACCAGAAGCAATAGTCAAAGCTGCATTTACTTCAAATTTTACTGCGTCCAGACAAACCTAGTGAAAGGACTCTTGAGGGTTGATTTTTTCTCAATTATACCATGTGGTCTAATAAGAGAGATTATCTCTCCCCGTGAATCTTGCCTCTATAATGGCAAAACACACTGCTCACCTATTACAGACAGGGGGATGAAGACTTATCTTACAATATTAATAACCTGGAAATTAGAAATGTAAAACTAAAGCACAGCAGGAACGGACCACAGTGGACATTTCTCCTCAGACTGAGAGCAAACAGGGCTCACAAGCACACCACCATGCAAGAACACACAAAGCTTCAAAAGAAAGTGATTGAAATATTGTGAATAAAGTCAAGGAAAAAAAAACATCAAATAATACAAATAATATTCTTGTTGTGCTGCCTTAATAATTGAGTATATTCTAAATGCAAGCTACCTGTGAGGGTCATGAAGTCAAACATGTAACCTCACCATCAATGACAGACCTGGACCAGAAAAGCCCATTTACACCAGTGGAGAGGAGCAGATTTGAGCCTGCTCTCTAGGCTAGAACTGCTTGTCACATAGTGTGCACTCTGCATCAGGCTGGAGCTCCTCAAGGAGAGCTTTGGCCTGACTCATATCTTGACACAGTCCAAAGTTTTGTTCCTATGTTCTGGACAGAGAAGTATGGGCAGGACTGAGCAAGCTCACTCTAACACCAGCAGCAGAGATATCCCTAAGTTGAGTTTTCCTAAACAATAACTGCTGACATTTTGAATCAAAGCCAGTGGCACAGAGAGCCCACTATTAACCTCACAGTGTAGCTACAGCTAGAGCTACTGGGTAGATGCCCAAGGTGATGATGAGTAACCTCAGCAAAGCAGAAAAGTGAGACAACAATCCTTCTCTTAAGAGTCTAATGATGTTTGTATCCATCTCTGCAAGAAGAGGTTGCATTACAGCACTGTCAGACTGCAGTGTTTTGAGTTAGAATGGGGGAATAAAACCTTACTCCTTCCACAGGACCTGTCAGAAAGGCATCCTAGGAGCCAGTTAACACTCCTGGAGCTGCTTCAGTAGTTCACCATAGGTGAGAGACAGAAAGAGGACAGAGAGCTATGGGAGGCTTTCAACTGACACAGAGATAAAGGGAGTAAAGATCTGGATGGTGACTGTGTAGTAGCAAACAGCATACTCAGGGTATGCAAAAGTCAGGAGATAATTATCTGCCAGAAGTAGTTTACTGAACACTAGAAAGAGACCTAACAAAAGCACAGAAAGCAATCTAAACAGCACAGCAGAGGAAACATCTCAGGGATTTGAACCACTTGCTTTAAGTCTGACAAGCTAATGTTGACTCTCCATTCACCATAATTAATGATAACAAAATTATTCCTAGAAACAAATATACTAGCAACAAAATATATAACTTTTATTACAAAACTTTTCACTCCTTGTCGTGGTTTAAACCCAGTCAGGCAACTCGTTCACTCACTCCCCCCCTTTCTTGCCCTCCCCCTGCTCCCGGAGGGACGGAGAGGAGAATCGAAAAGAATGCAACTCCCACGGGTTGAGATAAGAACAGTTTAGTAACTAAGGTATAACACAAATCACTACTGCTACCACCAATAATAACAATGATAAAGGAAATAACAAGGGAAGAGAATACATCATCTCACCACCAGCCGACCGATAACTCGCCCCCCCCAGCCTGACCAAGCTCTGACCGATACCTCCTCCAACCCTGCAGTCTCCCAGCCCTTCCGGCTAACTCCCAGTTACCTCCTGGGCATGACGTGCTGTGGTATGGAATACCTCTTTGGTCAGTTTGGGTCAGGTGTCCTGTCTCTGCTTCCTCCCGGCTTCCCCTCCTCCCTGGCAGAGCATGAGGCTCACAAAGTCCTTGGCCAAACCAAAACATCGCTATCAGTTCTGTTCCCAGGCCGAAAGTCAAAACACTGCACTGCACCAGCTACCAAGAAGGAGAAAAATGACTGCTACTGCTGAACCCAGGACACTCCTAAAAGTGGTATTAAGAGCTCACTGCAGTCAGAACCCACATCACGAGATTATGATGCCTTTTGAGATAAAGCATCACACAGTTACCCAGTCACTTCCAAAACTCTGAAAATGTGTACAAACCTTTCCCTGAGAAATGGCAATGTAAAAATCCTTAGTGAATAGTAGTGTTTCTAGCACTTCTCAAGAATTTTCAAGTTTCATGAATAACACAAGAAATGAGGATAAAAAAATGCTTGAATTATATTAATGTGAGAATTCTGGCTTCTTCCTCTGGTCTCACTCAGAGAGAGGACAGCAGAATTCAGCTCAGAAAACCACACATCTCAGCAGTATTGTTCCATATCCAAGTAACAGGTCCCAGCAGAAGAAGTGGCACACGAAACTACACACCCAGGCACCCCATCCAGATCCCAGAAAGGCTTCTGCTGATGGTCAGAATCACTCACCACTAACAAGATCACCCAGAACTAACCCTATTCCTGGGTTCATTTTGCTTGATTATAGACTGAGCAGAGCATTTACTTCTCCACTAAGTGAAACACAGATCCTCAGAGGGTCATTTCTCTGAGCTGCTTCTGACCAGGACTCTAGTGGAATCAGCAGCCAGAGGTGGCAGCTCCACTCCACATGAACAGATGTCCTTCCCTGAAAGGAGTAACTCAGGTTATCCATTTGACCCATGGGTTAGAGGAATAATTCAGGTTATTCCCATATGACCCATGACTGTGTCAGTGTAGGTGGCTTTATGGACTTTCTAAAGGTCTCCTTTTGAAGAAGACTACTAGAATGAGTGTCAACAGCTAAAAGGAAATAAGTGCTTGCAATAAGAAATGGTATTACTTTTCTAAGGCTTTGTATAAAGCTACTTCAGGAATCTCTAAGGCAATATCAAAGAAGGATTTTCCTCATGTGGTACTTTTTTCAGTAAATAACCCTTAATTTGCTCCCCTGAAAGCGCTGTTTTCTCCACAAGACACTGTCCTCTTACAGCTCATGAGAACAGAGCAGTGCCCAAACCCTTCAGTGGTACAGGGCCTTCTTTCAATTTAGGTTACTCACATAATCCCAGTGTACCATTCTGAATAAAGGCAACTAAGGGAAGGTTCAAATACCTTGAAGCAATGTTCCCGTGGCAGTGTGCTGCTTTCTGGTCTGCCTGTCTTGCGTTTCACTGTCGGATCCATCATTATCTTGAATCTCTACATCAGAATCGTCATTAGCTGGTTAAAACAAAAACAATTGATAAGTATCACTCAAGCCAGCAAAACAGTCTCCACTCTGTTCCAAGATGAATGAAAAATGTAGTCTTAGGCAGACATTGGTACTACTGATGAGGATAGGTAAACAGCCAACGTCCACATCCTGAGGAAGGCTTCCTCCTTCACAGAAGTGCCAAAGAAGCATAGGTATAAACATTGTCTTGGGACAACCTTTGGATTGTACCATTACACGGTTCTGAATACACTCTCTGGGTACAAAGCATACGTACAGTCAGGAGGTGCTATTTCAGCAACTGATTTAAAGATAAAAACCATTTTAAAATGTTTGGAAAGTGTGGGCTTATTAAAACATTTCCTAGTCTTTTACCCCAGCATAAGCAATATCAAAACCTCTTAGACCCTTCACCTCCCATTTAACCATAGTTTAGAAAAACGCAGTAACACATCCCCAGATAAACAAAAATAGTTACAGCCAAACCCAAGAGAGACAGGAAAGCTTCACAAGATGTATGAACTTCTTCAGCTGTTTCCACAATCTGCCTTTGTTTTCTTCTTCCTATCCAAACTAAAGCCCTTCAGCTGAACAGAGCTGATGCTGTTTGGTGCTTGTGGAACTAGTGCTATGGCAAACC
Organism: Pezoporus occidentalis; assembly: GCF_034315485.1. NCBI lineage: Eukaryota > Metazoa > Chordata > Aves > Psittaciformes > Psittacidae > Pezoporus > Pezoporus occidentalis. The sequence continues at coordinate 1,610,220 of NW_026913404.1, forward strand.
CACCAGCATCCCATGTGAGGTCAGCCCCCAGCACAGCAACAATAGCTGCTAATTATTTAGAGAAAAGAGGCAATTCTTTGCCAAGTACATTGAATTAAGGACATCTAAGCTGAGAAAGGAAATAACTGCTTTAATTATGATCAGTAATGAGCTGACACATCTTTCCACTATTTAATTATCAGACAATATACAAACATTAGGCATTTTTCCATCATTATTTTCATTGCAATACTAAGTTAATGACAAAATATAACGGCAAGGGATGTATTTGATACCTGGTAAGATTACAAGGCTGCAGCAATGTTAGAATCATAGAATCCCAGACTGGTTTGGGTTGTAAGGGACCTTAAAGCTCACCCAGTTCCAACCCCCTGCCATGGACAGGGAATTAGCTGCAATTTCTATTTGTGTGCACCTTCTTCTCTGGCAAGTGAAAGAATCACTCTCTGCCCTGTGACCTGAGTACTGTTTCTGCTTACCTGGTGTTCAGGAAAGTGAGTTTTTTTTCAGCCCTTGTCCACACAAACTCCTTGGGAAGAGCGATGTTGGGTCTAGATAAAGGATTCAGATTTGTGCTCTCTATGTTAAAGAACCAGACTATCTCATCTGCTACGGTTCTCACTGCTATTACTAGAACATCCTCGTTCTTGTTTTGTGGCTTTTATTTTTTTCTTCCTTTTTCCCCTCCCTTTCAGGCTGTTATTTGTCATGCAGCAAAAGGGGCCAGAGCCAAGGATGCTGCAGAGAGCCCTTATGATCACTTTACTAAACCATTTCCATTTTATCCCCATTAGCACTATCTGCTGCTTGCTGGGATCTCTCCAGACCATGAGTTGTCAGCTGAGATGGGACTAATGGAGCCAGTGCTCTGCACTGACAACCCAAAGAGGTCAACACAGCTACCACCACTTTGGGAACACAGCTTAGAGCAGGGAGGCAGCTCTGCTCTGGCTGGGAACATGACTTAAACATGGGGCTTGAATTTTCCATTTCGCTTCTCCGGAAAACCTTTTTCCTCTTTTTAACCTTTTGTGTTAACAGACTCTCATCTATAACACTTGAATACATTTCCCTTGAGACAAACCAGTGGTAAGAAAACAAGAATACATAGGAATTAATTCTTCTGGTGCTCCCACACCTGTGGCTTAGTGCTCTTCTGCACCACATGAACCCTTCCAGCTCCCTGCACTCCAGCCACTTCTGACCTATTTCAGCACGCAAAAGGAAACTCGTTTCATCGTATAATTCTCTACGGTATCTTTCTGTTGGAAAGTGGGTCTTGCAGGAAAATCCCACGGTAAGTGCCTTGCAATAGAAGTGATACCTACTGTAGAGAGAGAATCAGTGTCTGGGGGGCACCAAGCTGCTGCTCTATGAAAGGAACTAATTTAAACACAGCTTTTTTAATCCCTCACCTTGCCCTTTTCTTTTTTCCCTCAGGTTCTCCGCTATTCTCAATTCCCATCTTTCTCACACTGTGTCTTTTATCCCTCTTCCCCACTAGCTCAGATGTTGCAACTCTTGCATGTAAGTAAGTGAGGAAGCTGCAATTTTCTGCTGTTCAGCCCATGTGTAGATACCACAGAACATCCCTGGCAAGCCCCAGGGAAATGTGCTTGTTTTGTGCCCAGCTCTACTTTTTGTCTTCCAAAGCATGCTCAACAAGACAAGTCAGTAGTAATTATATGTCTAGCTTCCAAGTCCCCCTTTATAAAGCCTGGATTACCCTTCAATAAAAATGAAGAGAAGATTCATCAGATGAATTATCAACATATAAACCCGGTGCATTACTTTTCTACTGACATGTGACCTTGTTACAGATCTATAGTGAGAGTCTGGATTTTCTTTGACTAGTCCAGCTGGAATTCGGATGCACATAAGCTACCATGAAGCATCGCTATAGTGAAAACACATGGGACGATCCGAAAGTGGCACTGCAAATGCAAATTCAGCAACTGTAAAATTTCTGTCTCCAAGCCTCCTGCCCACCACTTGGAAAGGCACCGACCACCTTTTTCCACTTACAAAGAAATAGATATATTGCTCTATCCCAGCTCAACGGCTGCTATCACCAAGCCCAGCTCTGTCTGATCTACAATCCAAGTTATCAGCTGAGCACTCATGATGAGCCAAAATCCCAATGACACAGCAGCAGAGCATAGTGCTGAAAACGGGTTCAAATACGCAAGATGCAGACAAGATGAGTATAGGTTTCTTAGCAGGATTGAACAGCAGAGTAGTCCAATGCTGTGTGTAACCTGTCCTAGCTAGAGCACTATAGGGTTCCACCATCCTACACCCCTCATTGTAGATGCCTACTGCATTCAGTTTGTAACTAAATATTTTTGGTATTCATTAAAAGGTGACAATTCAGAAAGTTTCACTGAACAACATCTAGAAAGAAACCATTTGCAAGAAGAAGTCACAGCCACATCTGTTTAACAGAAATTACAATGCAACAATTACAGGCAGACAAGGAACATTCTTTATGGAGAAAATGCTGATTTTTTAGTATCCATATAAAGCAATTAAGATAATAAAGCATACTACTACAAATTCCCATGTCCTAGTACATGGAGTACACAACACATTCTACTAGAACTGGCTTATGAGATTTGCATGGGTTTACGTGAAAATTACTTGACTTTGCACAACAAACTCCACAACCCATGTGCCCAAATTTAGGCCAACGCTGCAGCTTAAGGTTGGTCTTTTAACAAGCTCCTGTATTTTTATTATGAAAAGGTCATCAACAGAACAACTCTACAAACTTGTTTGGCCCATTTTCCCACTGCTGTGGTTTACTCTACCACACAGAGAATTAGCTACAGTATCAGACTACCTGAGAGAGAACATACCAGGATATTAAAGTCTGCTTGCCTTACATTACAACATCGCCATTTCCTAAAGGTGGACTTTGGTCAGCTGAATTGGTTTCATTTAAAGCAGTCCAGTTGTAACCAGAATGTACTGTTAGTGGCTGAAAACTGAAAACTACTGCTCTCAAGATGTGTTTTGTTCCAAAGCACACCTACTATTCCCAGAAAAAGCCAGAGCTGATACCTGGACTGATAATACTGTACCTAAATGGTTTAATTTGGGGTGATTTGCAATGCTTGAAGGACAACCTGCAGTGTTTAATAAGTTACCAGTGACTTCATTACAGATTTGTTAGTTTGCATAAATATTCAAGTGAATGTATCCAAGTGTAAAATAGGAAGGTACTGTGAGAAGATAATGAGCACAAAGGACATCCTTTATTGATATACTTTAGCATGTTCACTTTCCTAATAGAAGTCCCTGCTCTGAAACACAGGCACTGGCTCCACAGCAATTACTGGAGTCAGCAGGATGTTGATTTTGGTGAAAAAGCATCATGAAAACACAATCAAGTGGGCAACTGACAGCCACTTGAGCCAGGATAAAACCCATGTAATAAATTGCAGGAAATTTTAGAGCAGGGAAAAAAAAAGGATCAATTGAGATTTTAATGGGACTGAAGGGAGAGTGAAGTTCAGCACCCACATGAAAGCCTTGGTTCTACCAAATCCATACTCTTGTCTCACCAAACACAAGAGCATCAGGCTGTGTATCAGCCTGAACACTTCTACATTCACAGCTCTGCAACTTGCACAGAAAGAAATGCTTTGGTACATAAATTCTATTGGGAATGTCCTTTGTTCTTAGCACAGAACTGAGATCCTTCATCTAACCTCTAAGAAAAACTCATCCTGGTGCTGAGAGCTGCTAATCAAGATTCAGACACTTGCGGTTCTAACTTCATCAGAAAGCTTGGATAGTCAGACCTGCCTGTGCAGACTGGGAAACAAACCCGTTGCTGGTTCACAAACCAATAGCCCCCAAACACCAGGTCCAAGTGCACTGTCTTACCTTGCCTAGTCATCTTAAAAGGATCTGTTGCTACAGTATCCAGTAAGGACGATTAACTGCTGCCCAAGGAAGCAATAGGTCTCTGTCACGTAAAATAATTAAAAGTAACTCTGGCTGACAAGTTCCATTTAAGCTGGGATTTGGATTCCTGGCACAGGAGTAAGTAGCTACTTTAATTTTTAGCCCATTTTATAGAGAGGTCATATTCAGTGACCAGAACTATTTCTAAATAGTTCTTTCTTAAAAGCCAAGAATCCATCAAAGTATTATTAAATTAGAACATGTATTTGCAATTATTTAACAAGCAAAACACAAGACCATTAGGGTCTGTGCCAAGTGTCTGTTACAGAAGATAAATGGTCTGAGCATCCTGCTGGTGACAGTGCTGAGCATCATTCAGGCATCCGGCCCTTGTGGGAATCACCCAGCAGCGCAGTGTTACACCTCAAATGCTGCAGTTGTTGCAATGGAGCTTTTTGTTTCTCTGTTGTCAGATTTTAAAGCATCAGTTCTGGAGTGGAAATGATACACTCAGATTCAGTGCACCACCAAACTGCAAGAGACTCATGTAATTTGTTATCCAAAGCACAACATCTATTTGCTCTGTTTAATGGAGGAAGGCGATGCACATTTTAGTTGGCCATCAGAAAAGCAAGAGTTAGCTCAGCAAGTAGAGCTGGCCAAGGAAACATTCTGGCTGTGTACAGAGCAGAACTGAAGCTCTCCAGGAGCATCAGTTAACCCTGTTGCTGAACACTATAGAAGTAGTGCAAATACTATTATAGAAGTAGTGCAAACTCCAAAATGCTGTGTTACACAAATGTCTACTCATTCTACAGACCAAGCAAGAGCACAGAGGGACTGGAGTGGCACAGGCAATAAAAAAAAAAGCAGTTTTACAGCAAATACTTTTGCAACATGAAATTAAATCCTGGATATAGCACTGCTCACAGGAAACACAGGAAATATTTTTTAAAATTTCAAGGGGTTTATTTTTATACTTTCAAAGCAAAAATATTTTACTTTTTAAAAAAGCTATAGTTAACATAGTCTGCTTTTGAACTGACAAAAAAAAAACTTCAAAAGAAAGCATGTGGGAAAACGCACATGAAATAGCGTAAGCAGGTGAGAATGAAAATAAATGTAATAAGCTGATTAGTCTGAAAAATATGTACTTCAGGCTAGAAACACAGCTGTTACTTTTTGCTCCACAAACAGGCTTTGTCTACCTTGGATGAACTGGAAAAAACAGTTCAAATTTCTGGTGTGGCCAGTGACCTTCCAAGCCCTCTCTTCTCACACCAAACCAGAGCACCTCCTCATGTACCTACACCTGATAGCTCTGTCAACAGCCTCCACAGTGCTCATCTGAGCAGCATCTGATAGAATGTTTGAAGAGTCTCTGTGCCATTAACCACAAGAAAACCAAGCCCTGAGCTTCAGTCAGTGGGCATTTGTTCATTTGTACCAGCCTTGGATGCAGCACAAGAGCAGCACTGCATGAAAAACACCACATTGTGTGCTGGTTTCTCTAAGAGCATCTTACGTGAAATAAAGATAAAAATAAAAGCAATTTACTTACTGCTCATCACAGAAGACATTTCTGAATTGCTGCAAATACTTTATTGTGTATATTTTCATCCTGCAAATAAGACTTAAAGCCTGATGTGTATTAGAGTTCATTTATAGGTAATTTAAGAACAGTTTTTCATATAACTTAGTGTTAGCTTTTCTTTTTTATTGTGCAGTGGTTGTTTGGAGATGCTCTGCTGTTGAAAAGATGATTTCAATGTATGCTAGCAAAAGAAAAAAAGAACCTGGCTGTTTCTGAATTACACTAAACATGCTTGTAAATTTTATGTGAGTACCATGACATATCCATGGGCTTTCTATATTCATAACACAGACCTTCACAGTTCAACCCGCATGCCACAGCTCTTCTTTACAAGAAATATGATTTTGGTTTCTCTGGTGTTAGTTCAGCCTGAAACTCAACTGCGAGATGTCTGGAATTCCTGCAACTGCTGCTGCAGAGAAATTAACTGTTAATTTGCAGCCCTTCTTACCAAATTAGCAGGAGATAAGGTCAAAGGATGGAGACAACAAGACAACTGCATCAATTATGAAGGTAGGAAAAGGTAAGAGTGCAGAATAGATGCTGACTTTTATCAGTTAATGGTAACAAATTCATCACCAGATTCCAGCCTATGCTGTTAGAAGAGCCTCATTAAGTGTTTTGCAGCTCTCAGGGGGAAAGTGTAATGAGAGTTAGAGAACTGTCCCTTTTCTTTGAGAAGGCACTGGCCTTGTGTTACCCCTCTGCATAGAAAAGCAATGACTGTTCAAACGAAGCTCACTCCACCACCCTGGACCTTCAAGTTTCAGCCAGAGAGGCTTGGGATACTGGGAGACCTCAAGCCAGCCTGCCCACCTTCCACCCAGAGGAGCTGCACAGGGAAGAAACTAATCCCTTCATCTCAGAACCCATTGCACAAGCAAGACCAAGTTGGAGCAGGGTCTACTTTATCTGTCCAGCAAGCAAACACAATGCGCTCCTTGGGCTAAAGGCCCAGACGGTGTTGTAAATTTTCTGCCAAATTGGAGATGGCAGAAAACTCAGGATAAAAACACTGCTTTGTATGAGGGGCATGACTTTAAAATGCAACTGGAATGCTTTTTACCTCTAGCATGAATTTCACTATTAACCTGTGGGAGGAGGCTTTGGGCAGGCAAAGCTGTTCAGTGATGCTGCACTGATTCTGCGCTGATTCTTTGCTTCCTTTTGTGCAAAATATGTAATTTTTTTGTGACTAGGATCCTGGGATTAATGTAAATGTTTCCCTAATGGAGCATTTTGCCATTTAAGACACCGACCTCTGCATTCTCTCTTTGAATATACCTTGGTTTTGAATTGTATAAAATGTATCATTTAACTAATAATGTGAGGAGGAAAGTGGGGCTTGGACAAAGGGGAAAGCACAGCACGGTACCTGATCATTTTATGTTAGCAAACCATGGTCTCGGAGAGCTTTGCAATATTCAGTAAATTAATCGTACAGTGTGCAGTAAGGAAGGATTGTCTCAGTCACACCTCTGTGACTCTGCGGATTTACATATGTGCAGATAAAGGCAGACTGGAGCTGACAAAGATGACTTGATTTTCCAAGGTTATGGGACACTCAAATGAGCTGTCACTGAAAACCAGGATCGTGGTGCTCTTATTACTATAATACATAATAATTATGTCAATTAAATACTTGAATAAAGACGTATTATGGCAATATTTTTAGGTGATGAAAAGTCATGACCATGCGCTCTTAGATGGCAGTTAAAACACTTCGTATAAAGGTTCATATTCTTTCAGAGATGCAAAATGACAGGATAGTTTTCCAAGTGAAAATCCAGAGAAGTAGAAAGCAGATCAGCAACTTTTCACATCACACTTTTTACTGATAGATGTTTGCCTGCTCTCGAACTTATTTACTCTGGAAACTGTTAGATAGCAGGACCTAGACTTCTTCACTCAAACAATTCCACATCCTTGTAATTGATATTACAAATCCTATGTTTCAGCTTAAACTTCTTCACTTTATTAATACAAAGATGAGATCAGAGATGGGCAACATCTTTCATGAGTTTGCTCTGAAAATCTCTGCAGCAAACAAATTGTGAAGTCTAACTTTTATGTCTTTACTCAGTTTCAGCTTTCATGAAATCTCCCTCTGATCCTGAGAATTAACTTGCCTTCCATTTTCTTCTGCCACCACATAAAAATGCACATAATGCAATATAAAATTCACTGGGGTAATTAATAAGGAAGTCCTTGCTGATGCTTGGCTCAAAAGGAGTAAAATCTGGTTTGTTAGCTTTCCACAAGCTCTCAAGAGGTTATTATTCCCTTCTGATCCTCACCTAGAGTGCTACTTAATTAAGAGTAAGTATATAAAAAAAGAACAAAACCACCAAAATTTAATTGAATTCACATTTTCAGGTACACTAAAATCAAGCAAATGCAAGCAGGCAAACATGGTCCCACTTTGAAGATCAGTGATACTGAAAACGGTTTCAAGCTGAGAGTTTTTCATCTGTGAAAGTTATGATCTGATAGAGACATCACAAAGAATTTCTCCGCACACATAACCAAACTCAATGCTATGCAGTGTGGCAGGCTAACTGCTGAGGACAGAAACCACACTGGTTTGCAAGGACACCCGCACATGTGTAACATGGGGCAGTCAAGCAGTCCCACAAATCAATGACACTACTCACCTACATGCAAGCATTTTGCTGAGTAGAATTATCTAAACAAATGTGATCACAAACCTACTTTTCATCAGAATTGTAGTGATAGGACAAGGGGTAATGGGTTTAAACTTAACCAGGGAAAGTTCAGGTTAGCTATAAGGAAGAAGTTCTTTACTGTGAGTGTGGTGAGGCACTGGCACAGGCTGCCCAGAGGAGTGTCAAATGCTCCATCTCTGGCAGTGTTCAAGGCCAGGTTAGACAGAACCTTAGATAACATGGTCTAGTATGAGGTGTCCCTGCCAATGGCAGGGGGATGGAACTAGATAATCTTAAGGTCCTTTCCAACCCTAACCATCTTATGATTCGGTGAATCCCATCATGCTGGGACAAGCGTTGTGTCCACAGCAAGCCCATATAGTCCTTGGTAGTAGTAAAATGAAGCCTAAAATTTGCTCGCTATAATTGAAGAGTATGTTTAGTGGATGACTGTTTCCATCACTCAGCACAGCAAGTAAAATTTACAAGGTGAAGAAGCATTTTACAGAGGTCAGGCTCTCTATCTCACTGTTGTCCTTTTAAAGTTATTATCATTCAATTTTTCCTAATGTAACCTCTTGACTCTGTCACCTATCCCATGTCCCCTCCGCTTCATGCTTGTAAGTGGATACTTATACATGAAGTAGCCAGTACTTAACTGCTAATACAAGTGGTAAAGAAATCCCACTTACTTGCACCTTTAAGCAGCAGTTGTTCCTCTTCCTTCAGCCTGTTCTGCATAAGACAGAGCATGTTTGCTGCTTCCTGCAAAAGGTAAAACCAACTGAATTAGAACAGCTGCCATGTTGGTCAGTCAAGTAGCTAACTGGAGTCACACAGGGTACTCAGAGGTAAATGAGAATAGAACATTTCAGCATTAAAAATATTTTAGGAAAAAAGGGTCTTCATTGAAAAAATGGGAACTCCTACTTACTTTGCCCACAAGGGTCAGAATATAAAGAGTATACCCAGGTAAAGAGTACACTGAAAATCAACCATACATTCCCACCAGCTGAAACCTCACTGAACACATTGAAAATGAGTTTATCTTCCTTCCACAGAAAATAAAGGCTGTTTATGGAACAGAAGTGTCTTTCTTTGGAAAGCAGGCTTTGGTAGTTATTTTCAACCTATTGGTTGAAATGGCTGCAGCTTCATAATACACAAGCCAAACCAGGATAAATTCACACTTTTCCAAGCATGCAAACAAAACAGGAGCCAAATGCCCAACCAATAAGCTGGAGAATTAGAGCTGTATACTACACTACAGTATTTGCAAAAGAGAATCATGACAACAAGACTGCACAAGGTGGTTTGTTGAATTTCTGTTGTGAATATAGCAGACTGTTAGATAAAAATATGCTGAGAAACACTACTGTAATGACAGGTGATGAAGTTACATCACGTGCAGTGCAGAGCAAGTGGAAAAGGTGGGTAGAGCAGTGGCTGCCTTGCTGAGGAAGAGGAGCAATTCACAAGTCTCAGCCCATTCAAATGAAGGCCAATAATGATAAAAGAATGTTACAAAAAAGCCCACAAGGACTTACAAGACATGTGACAGCCCAGAAGGGAAGAAGCAAACCGGTGGCAGCAGGGCAGCAGCAGTTACAACAGACATTCTCATTAGAGCATAATGGATTAGTAAGAAAACAAAGATGGCTCTGTAGACAGTAACTGATTAGATTAATTTTAATCTTCTGGGATGCATGCACTTGCAGATCATCATGGACCAGGTAGACTAAAGAACTAAAGAAACTATGTCACTACTGAACACTACAACGTAATTGTAAGAGGCGTTTCACTGAGCTCTTGAAGTTCTCCATCCAGTTAGGACTAAAATCTAGCAAAGACACCAAGAGACCAAATTTTAGCAACTAAGGTTCATGATTCCAATAGCAGCATCTGACAGAAAAATATATTTTTAATGACATCTCAATTAAATTTGGCTAATGTTAATGGTGAATAGCAAATTAAACATGATAGAGTAGGTAAGATACTAATGCAATCAGATTCAGATAAAACCTGCAATACTAAACAGGTGGCAAACAACTGCTGGAAGGATTTAGCTACAAATTTTGCTAATTTTAGTCTTTTCAATTCCAGTCAAGCAAGACAAGTAGATGGAAAAGGTAATTAACTGTGGATTGAACTAAGGTTGTTCTGAGTCTTTGATTTTTCTGTGCAAAATATGCTTATAATTAAAAACACCAGCTGCTTTGACATGGTCAAATTTGCACATTTATAGTGCTTGTCCAGAAATTAAACTGATTCAGTTGGAATGGGACAGAGGGAAGAAAGAGCATCTGAAAATGCTTGAATGGTTAACAAAGAAGGTTACCTGCCTCCTCTCCATCCACACTGTTGACCATGACACAAGTGACCTCCATATAGCAGGAATACGTCCACACAGAGCCTGCAAACCTGCACAGCTCAGTTCCATTGAGAAGAAGGGTAACCATTGCACAGACTAACATTTTCCATCCCCCTCAGTGTTAGCAAAGCCTTTTAAAGACTGATGGAAGTTGAAAAGAATTTGAACATGAGGCAAAATCCTTGGAGGTTTCTAGCTACCAGTGTTTCCTTCAGTCTCTATAGCACATGCTGACTCCAAGAGCTCCCTTCACAACTGTGGATCCCAACATTTTCTGACTGAGCCTCACAGTTGCTATCTTCTTCATACAATCATAAAATCCCAGGGTGGAAGGGACCTCAAGGATCATCTGGTCCAACCTTTCTAGGCAAAGCCTGATCTAAGCTAGATGTTCCAGCACCTTCTCCAGCTGAAGCTTAAGTGTCCAATGGTAGGGAATCCACCACTTCCCTGGAGAGATTATTGCAGTGGCTGGTTGTTCTCACTGTGAAAAATTTTCCTCTTGTGTCCAGCCAGAATCTTCCCAGGAGTAACTTGTGACCATCACCCCTCCTCTTTTTTCATGTGATTCCTTGTAAAAAGGGAGTCTCCATCTTCTGTGTAGCCACCCTTTAAATACTGGAACGTATTACTTTCCCTACCTCTTCTTCCCTATCTTGTTTCTCACAGTCATAAAATTTAAAGATTTAAACAAATGATTTAAACAAGTCTTGCCCCTGCCCCAGCAAACATTTGTCATACAGCCTTGCCATCGCTATGTCTTTGGGAAAATGGGCTAAGCAAGGGATCAGCCATCACAGCCCTAACAGTGCATATGGCAAAGAAAAACTACAGGGAGGAAAAAAGAAAGGATGTTTCCCAAATGTCATGGGGACAAATTCATTTCTGAAATGTTCACAGACAAGTGAAATAATGGGGACAGATATAATCACTGCCTAACACTGTAATTCCAGGCACCTGTCAAGGCAGCTGAAGCTGGCAATTCAAATTCAGTCAAATAAGCAGTCACCCTGCCCTGCACCCTGGACCCTTGCTCCTTTCCTTCCATTACTCTCCCTCCCTGATGTAAGCATTTGTACAGCAACACAAAAGAAATCTGATGAAAACTAATCCATCAGAACAAAATTAAGGAAGGGAAACTTCCACTGCAGTTCAGCATGGGGCTACACAAATTCCTGACTGGCACAACAGAGGATGGGATGTTGCAGCTGTGGGACAAACAGCAGCAGCAAGAAGATGAGCTACTGCTTGTTTCAGCTTCTGGGCTGGTTTACAGACCTAAAATACAAGAGAAATTAAGTCTAAGAAAATGGTTTAACCATATAGGTGAGCCACTTTTGACCCTTTCTTCTGGCCTTTTACTTGTGGTGCTGCCAGCACCTCCGATGATCTCAGAGCAAGTCAGCCTGGAGACATAACCAGCAGGAAAAATGCTGATTTTTCTACTGGTTTAGGTTTCTGAATAATTCAATGCATGGTCAGTCAAATGCTGCAGCCAGCCCAAGGGAGCTGCTGAGCCTGTATGTCTTTTAGCTGTCCTGCCAGACTACACCCTGCAAGAGCTTAGCAAATACTGCAGCAACAAAAACTGTTTTAAAAGGGCAGCCTCAAGCCAGTTGGAACCAGGACAGCAATAGTCAAGTGCTGTTTACAGATCTTAACAAGGAAGATCTTCAAAGGAGGGAGCAGAAGCAATGGCAGATCATCTATCTAGCAAGTAACAATTATCATTTTTTACAGTTACACCTTAAAAGAATCTGCAGAGCAATCTTAGATCTGTTAAATTAGTGAAAGAACTACAAGAGCTTTATTGCTTCAAGATTTTAGGTTTAAAACTAATGGCAACTTTTAAACAGCTGAGTCAGTGGCAGCTTCAGGCTCTCTTTCTGCCTGCTGCTTTTAGTGATGGTAATCATCAGGCTGCATCTTCTGACTTGACTGGCTTCCACCTTGGCTGCAGCCACCACTCCCCACACTTCACTGTCTCTTAACAGAATGGGTTTATATCAGCCCTGGGAAAGCAAGACCATGCTAATCAGAGATGTCCTTCTGGTTTAGGCTGGCCTGTTCTGCATGACCCAGGGTTTCTGACACGTGACAAGGGAGAACAGCTGAGGGCATGATTGAGCGTAACACCAGGGATGCTCTTTCAACACATAACATTGTACAAGGGACTAGCTCTGCACAGGACAGCAGTCATGTTTTGTGGGTGGAGCGTCAGGCTGACAGCTCCAGGAAACACAAGCAATGGCCTTTACCTCGTGAAGCACCTGTGGGGAAGTGGCTGAGTGGCTTAGAATGTGGTATGAGCAAGAGCCAATATCCCAGCACCCTGCTCTGTCTCTCCATTAAGCAAACAAGACTGAAACGCTGCAGGCAAACACAACATGTATCTTACTCTACAAGCAACTTTGCCCAAATACACTGGGGAATCACGATGTCAAATTAACAGAATTAAAGTGCCCATTGACACAAAACTGGAGCAAACTGCCTCGGAGTCAGCTCCCAGGCATTGGAGCACACCAGAAATTGAAGCTGAAAATCCTGCTTTAGAGGCAGATAGATCTCTGCTGAAACAGAACCTTTCCTCCTGTGTTTCATATACTACGTAGCCTTTTCTAGGTGTAAACCTGCCTCTAGCATACTCTGCAAACCTAGAATAGACAGCCCAGTGTAACAGGCAGCAAGGCAGTTCCTGTTGCTAACATGTAGACCCCCCAGAACAACCTTCTCTCCAAGGGACCTCCAGAAGTCCCCAGCCCAACCTCCTGCTCAAAGCAGGATCAGCAATGGGATCAGACCATGGCGCTCGAGGCTTGAGCTAGTGGGCTCTTCAAACCTCCAAGCAGAGCGACCAATCAACCTGTCTGAGCAAATCTCTTCTGATTCCTGACTAATCAAACAGTGAAAAAGTTTCCTTTATCAAGTCAACTTTTTTTCACCCCTAATATAATTTGTCCATACTTTTTAGCACAAGGCTTCACGTCAACTTAGTCACCAGCTTTCCATAGCAGCCATCTCATCTTGTGACACTCAAACAAATGGTCTCTGGGGCAACAGGAAAGAAAGAATCCTTTTGTTGAGATACTAGAACAGACAAAAGCTGTTAAAACAAGTACATTACACCCGTGTTTATAATCAACTGTGCTTTTTTCACACCCATTTACCTGTCCAATTCAGCAAATATACTATCTGTCTTCTACAGCACATTGACTGCGCTAAAGACAAATGTACAGGTTTTGTAGAATGGAGTTTGAATGAGCCCAACACAGGTACTCTGCATCTCAAATCTACATTAACTGGCAAAGCAGATGGATTTCCATCTCCTATCTGACTCTGAAAGTCTTCGGAAAAGAGCAATAAAACACCACACATGGCTGTTTGGCAGAATATTTTAGTATCATCTACACTTTCGGTCTAAAATGTGAAATGTAACCTGTGAGTTCCTAGAGCAGGGTGGATGGGAGTTGGCTTGGAAAAATCCTTTTATGGAAAGCTGTATGGAAGCAGAGCCTGAGAAATGCATTTATTGACTGTTTACTACAGTGTCTTTAAGAGAGACTGAAGAGCATGCAATTACAACTGCATGCAAACTACACACAACCACATGCAGGGGCTGGGGTGGGGGGAATCGGTTGGGGTTTTTTTGTTTTTAAACAAAAGCCAGTGTGCCACCATGGAGAATATCCCCTAGCCAAAGACCCCCAATCAGACAGCTCTGCCACTGACTCAGGCAAGCAACCCTGATCTGAGGAAGGCACATTGTTCCTTGTATCATAATGCCAGTGCTTTATGATATACCTAATGGTGCTAAGGATTGGTTTAAACAGTAAAATCAAGTTGCTCAGATCATGAGTTTGCAAACAATTCTGTAGCTGCAGATTGCAAAGCAGCAAGTCTAAAAGGCTCAAACCCAGAAAGAACAAAAATGATGCAGTATTTGATCATTTAAATCATCTCAGGTTGGGTTTGGGTTTGTTTTCATTTGTTTGTTTGTTTTTTTAAAGTTAACCTCAAAGTTCTGTTGGGAAAGTTGTGGAGAAAACACTAGTGTGATTTTGAACACAACCTGCGCCCTGCAGTCAGCTGGCAGAAAACATGGGTTACCACTAAATAGAAAGAAAGGGAAAGAACAGGGAAAATACAAAGGGGATAAGTATAAATGAATTGAACAACTGGAGCGTGGTGACTTTTTTTGTTCAGATGCTAGCATTTCAGGTTTTTGCCTAAACTATTCCTTCTGCTCTTCTGGGGACATCTTCCCACACCAGAAGTTTCTCTAGATATCTCTGTGTATAACCTCTTGATCTTAGTAAGGGAAAACAATGATTCCTTCTGGTTTTGTTTTGTGTTTTTTCTAGTGATTTGCCAGACAACAGCCCTACTGCTCTGTAATATACTTAAAGGGAACCGACTTGATGATGGATTGAACCACCAAATCTTCACCTGCCTGTTAATCTCAACAGCTGTTTCTTGCTTTGTTATAGAACAAAGCAGCTGAGATTAGCTCTTGCTACACACACACAATGACATTTATTTTCCATAATAGACCCTTGCCACTCATTCAGCAAGGGTGAGATATAAGAAGGAGGAGAAATTGTGCAGCGAACAGAGAATGTGACAGTACTCTTAATAAGAGGAAGCCTGCTAGGTACAACAGTAAGGTAAGCAAACACAGCTAAGGTTCATGATAGCATGAGGTACCAACCTATCTGCAGCTCTTTAAGAATAGAAAATGATGCTTTCTATTATGCTGAACTACCATTAAATTGAACTACTATTAAATGCCTCACCCTAAATTCATGTCTAGTTTTATGATTTGAACTTGAACATGGCTATAGTTATGCTTGACTGAAAGTGACTACAATGCTACAGATTTTTTTTTGTTCTGTTGAGAAATGAAAAGGAAAGGTCCATCTCAAAAAGCAGAGCCGAAGAATCTTTACCAACAGACTTGCTAAACTATGAGGAGGGCGCCAAGCTAGGTCTGTCAGGGAATCACAGTATCACAAGATGGGTTCAGGTTGGAAGGGACCTTAGAGCTTACCCAGTTCCAACCCCCTGCCATGGGCAGGGACACCTTCCACTAGACCAGGTTGCTCCAAGCCCCATCCAACCCAGCCTTGAACACTGCCAGGGATGGGGCAGCCACAGCTTCTCTGGGCACTCTGTGGCAGTGCCTCACCACCCTTCACAGGGAAGAACTTCTGCCTAAAACCTAATCTCAGTCTCCCCTTTCCTAGGTATTTTAGGAATGATGATAGCCTGACAAGGGGGCACTGGTACATTCTTGTGAAAGCAGCACAGCAAGATCCCATCTCAATTCCCTGAACACAAGTATATATATCATAGGGAACAAAACTGGAGGGATTAGGATGTGCATAGCTTTGATCCCATTGGAATTACAGAAGTATGATCAGAGAGCTTCCATGTTTCGTGGGCTGCGCTAGAGGGAGATAAGCACTCTAGAAAGGCTGGGCTGGGAAGTGGGGAGGAAGGGTTGCACCCTCTGTAAAGAAGCAGCCTGTGCTGAACACTGCCTTCCAATAGGTGACAGCCCTTGGACTGCTTATGATTAAGGATCAGAGAACAAACTCCTGACCTATAAACCAACACAGACCATGCCACATAAACTAATACTAATTTTTATTTTGAACTTTTAAACACTTGTTGTGAAGTTTTTACTTCAGTAAAAAAAGCAAAACCAGAAGTCACAGCTGGCACTATTACCAGAGGGGTCCTCTGGTTTCCCGTCTCATCTATAATAATTTGACCAGGATTTTAGTTTCCTACAAAATTTACTAAAATGGAAAATTAAAAGAATTCCTTCCCATATGACACGATGTTGCACTCATTAATAGTGTGGAAGCACAGGGAAGCTTAGAGGCAGTGATAAAGCAGCACCCTCACTTTCTGGCACAGAGATAGATTCTGCATCTAGAGGTTATTCTTCTTTGACTGACGATGCCACTTCATTAATTACAAAGTGCTGTCACTGTGATAGAGCTTTCTGATGAACAGGAAAGCAGTAAACTCCCCCCAGATGCCAGTATTAAGTACAGTGCTTTGGAGAATGTGGTCTCAAGAGGCACTGCTGCAACTAGAGTCCTGAA
Source organism: Pezoporus occidentalis (assembly GCF_034315485.1). NCBI lineage: Eukaryota > Metazoa > Chordata > Aves > Psittaciformes > Psittacidae > Pezoporus > Pezoporus occidentalis. The sequence continues at coordinate 1,626,876 of NW_026913404.1, forward strand.
CCAGAAAAGAGAACATGAATTTGCTCCAGCAGATTCTCCAGATCCCTCACAAAGTTTCATACTAATCAATACTTCACTTTTACAGACATTTATGCATCTTTGCTGTTTTGGCCTGAGGAGCTTCTGAAAGCCATCACCACTGGCCATTTAAACTTTTCTAGAGGTCATCCGTCCAGTGGATGAGCACACATAGAATGAATTTAAAACCATCATCCCCCATTATAAGATCATCTGTCTCCTCCTTATTCTCATTATTCCCATTTTCTCCCTCACTTTCATGTGCTGAAACAGCCATCCCCTCTCACATTAACAGACCTTTTACACCAATCACTTCTGTTGAAACACATTTAAAGCATACTTGAGAGTATTTTATACACTCACCAGAAATCCACCAACTGTTATCATCATGCTGGTACCACCAGTGTCATCAGTGGAAGCAGCTGGGGATTCATTTCTGCTGTAGTGCCATTATTTTAAATTATTAATTTGATTAATTGTCCTTCTTCACTGAAAGGCTTTTTTTTATCTTGACACTCCTCTTGTGCCTCAGCTAGCCATTACCTGTCATTAATATATCTATTCTCAAAGGAATCCAATTATTTCAAAAACTAACACATCTTACATTACTTTCCAACACAACTCTGCCTTTCCTGGTTATTCTTTTCCTGTGTTAAACCCTGCTAACCTTGAATTTTGCTGCTGCCTGGGGCAGAATTGTTCACTAGGGGTCCTGTAATAGATACAGTAAAAGTACTTCAGTAGATAGGGCAACATGAGTCAGGCCTACAGGATAGCAGTTATCCAGGTGGAACACCAAACCCAACTTAGTAGGCTCAGAAGGAGGAGACCAAGCAGCATTCATGTAGGGCAGTTCACAGCACACAAGCACCACAGAACGTAGTATCTTCCCCCAGAAAACTCTGACACACCAACTCCAGTGGTCACATTTATAAAAATAAACAAGTAGATCTGTTCACCTGAAGTGCACTTTCATCAACAAAAGTCACAAAAACACCTCAAAAGTTTCTTGGAAGGTTTATCTTTTCGAGGGAATACATGTTAATTAACTGATAGTCATTCATACTATTATAAAAATATAGAAAACAGCTAAAATGTTTGGTAACATATCCTAAAGGAAAGCTAGCATACTCAAAAAAATCTAGCATGGGTACTTATAACAACTTTGTTTTGGGGAAAAGTCTTTAGGAAGGTAAAATGCTATCAGGGATCTGGGAAAGAACAACAAGGAACAGGGTGCTCAGCTGAGCCTTTGCCTGAGACCATGAGAGTGCAGGAGGCAGAGACAGGGAAAGATGCAGTTTAGGGCTTGGGATACCCACACTGATGCTGTTCTAACATAGCAGCTCTTAATGACACCACACTCAGGCTATATGAAGCCAGAAAGTGAAGTGTATTCAGAAAATGCTCTTCAAGTAATACAAAAACACAATCCACAGCAACTATTTGAAAATTAAATTGGTTTAACATGTCTCACATAACTTCTTCCTAGTGATTCCATCATTACTTAGCAAGTCCTGACTGCAGTACCTCCAGCTCACACATTGCACTACCCACTTCTCACAAAACAGAAAAATTGGAGTTGGAAGTGAAGAGCGCACTTGATAAACTGAAGTTGAGAGGTAGCATCCTGAGGCTTGAGGTAGATCAGTGACTCTTCCTCTTGAACAAGCAGACTGCACATGAAGGGCTCACCCAGACGTGAATGCTTTCCCTTTGGTAACTCAAAAGGAAGGGACTAATCAAAGAGCAAATTAGCTCTGGGGGACAAACTCCACTTTGGTAATTGCTTGCTCTTGCACTATGAAATGAGTTTCCTGACTAGGGTGCCATATTTATGCTTTGTATGAACTCTCTTTGCTTCTCTCTACAGCTCTCCCGACTTATCCTCATCAAGTAAGTAAGCCACCCAGTGGCATGTTTCATGAGCAACTTCTGATGCAATACAAAAGCTTTCTTCACAGGTTGCTCCACTTTGTGTGTCTACACATTTCAAGTTTTCATTATAGTGGTCAAACAGTAAAAAGCTTGCCCAAAGAGGCTGCGTGGTCCATGTGTTTGGAGAATTTCAGGACTGGACTAAAGTCTTGAGCAATGTGGTCTGATGCCATAGCTGACTTTGTTTTGAACAGATTAATCTGTGGATCTGTGACCAAGAAAGCAGATTTAAAGTTTAGCTATGTTGACTGGATTTCTATTAAAAAAAAATAACCAACTCAAAATGTTCCACCTCAGATACTGCTCTCCACTGTACTTGTCTGGGGCTCTGTACTTGGATACATGGCAATTCAAGGAATTTGATGTAAGCTACATGAAACCTCACAGAAAGGATATCAGTCCAGCTCTGTGCAACCTTATCCCCTTCACTATGAGCTCTGCCGGGCTGGAGTCGACTCTAGCTCTGATGAGCTTAAGGGTTCAAATCTTCCTTTACTCCATGACCTTCCCTCCCCTCTCTCTCTCTGAAGCTCCCAGGATTAGGACCCCTTCTTGCCAGAAAATATGCACCCTATTTTCACCACTTCCTGGGCCAGCCAGTTCTTTCTCACACAGACCTGTGCCCTTTGCACAGCATGGATCACTTCTTTTTGGATTGATGTAACTTCTCCCTCAAGTGCTCAAGGCCAGGTTGGACGGGGCTTGGAGCAACCAGGTATAGTGGAAGGTGTCCCTGCCCATGGCAGGGGGTTGGAACTGGATGAGCTTTAAGGTTCCTTCCAACACAGACCATTCCCTGAGTCTGTCACTCTATGACTATCTCCATTCATTGAACAATAATGGGAAAGAGGCTCAGAAATACCGAGAATCCTGCATAAAAAAAAAAGATGATGTGTACCAAATGCTTGTGCTGAGCTGCTTTTCCAACACTGCTCCTAGAGCACACTTTGCTGGGCCACTAATGAGAACTGCCTTCATTATTCACCTAAATTGGGCCTCTTTGAGAGTGAGAAGTTTTGCACTGTGATGATTCACCAGAACAAGTACCAGCATAAACGGTTAAAGCAGTACAAGAATCCTGCCTGCAGCTACATCTAAGCATGTGCACACTAGGTTAAGGTTTTCCTTTCAAATTCAGCAAGATCCAGATTCAATAAAACTGGCTGGAGGCTTGAAGTTGAAAGCCCCAAGAAGATGTAAGAAATACTCCTGAACCATCTGGAACCACAGGTCAGAGCCAAGGGACAGAACATCAGAGGAAACACAGCACTAAGCACCCCACTGGGGATTTATATGACTATCTATGACAGGGCACCGCTCAAGATGATCATGACAAGACAGAAGACAAAAGGACTGGTAAGACACTGGCAGAGACTGCAACATGAGATACAAGCAAAAAGTTGAGATCATAGGTCTTTAAATCATCTGCCAGCACTGAGTGAGAGAAATCTATGCAGAGCTAGTTAAAAAAAAAAAAAAAAAGAAAAAAGACCCACACTAACATTTTCTGCCCCAAATTTTTCAGTTAAAATGCTTTCATACAAGAACCTTCAAGTCAGCACTAACACTCAGGAATTTGCTACTGCCTAAAATAACATGACAGAGGACAGATTTTATCCTGCAAATCAATGATATAATGCAACTTTACCATAACAACTCCTCTCTATTTTTCCTATTCATTTGTGTGGAAGGTATGAATTATAATGACTCAATAACAGCTCATTGTGCATTCCCTTTATGTAATATATTTTATTGTACCAAGTGTACAAATGATATTAGTTGGTTGTGTGATTTATTGGAATTAATGTACAATTCCGTAATGTAAACCTGAGGTCAGTTTGCAGTGTCTGAAGAAATTATCACCCAAATTACTATTGATTGGAAGTTAGTAGTCACAGCTGTGTCTGTTCACCACCAGAAAGCAATCACTGTCACATCACTGCTAGAATCTAACATCAGAATTATCATTTCCCTGTGTCACAGGTAGCACAAACCCTTCAGTGTTCAAAGGGGAGTCAGGATTAATCATTCTTTTCAAGGAGAGTGTTTATTACATTAAAGAGTAGTTGTTTTTTGTGAACTTGATGGTTCCAGGAATTGAAAACAGAATCTGTTGCCTTCCATCTTTAGGTCAATTAGCCCCAATACAGCTCAGGGTTCTTATAGCAAAGAATCTTGTGGCTGATGCACACTTCAGTTTATTTCTTATTTCCCACCAGTCAAGTTCCAAATTAAGAGGCAACAACAGGGAAGCATCTCTCTGAAGCCTTGTTAGAGCCCTAGCACAGGAACTGGAAACCTGTTTATTATTTCTGTAGCTTGAAAACATTTGCATTCTTTGTTCCTGCTTGCCAGGACAGTGCTCTACCTACTAGCTTAAAAGGCTGGGATAAAATTAATTTAAGTATCTCAACGTGGTGGGTTAGAGAAGAAGAAAGTAGAGGTGACTAATGGTGCAGGCATCTCTCATTGGAAAAGGGATTGCAAGCACTGTTTCTAGGACTGTTCACATGTATCAGGCTGCCAATCTTTAATACAAAATTAGTAGGTAACCATACCTGGTTACCTACTTAAGCAACGATCTACAACAACAACAGATTTCACCTGATCAGATAGTATGCGATTTCTATTTGTGAAAAACACTCACAGATTTCCAAGCTACACTGTTAATGAGAGCCACTACATCTCATACTTCACAGAAGCAATTGCTGCCATGATGGAAAGTCACCCTGACTTAGCACACTGCAACACTTAGTAGATACTCTCTCTGTTCCTTCCCCAACCACAGAGCATTTCATATGTACCAAAATCAGCACAGTTTTACAACAGCATCAAGAAAGAACTAGACTTAGTAGGGTGCACAGGGGGTTCATATCCAAGCATAGCACCAATCCATGATGCACAAGGGACCTCTTCACCTCTTTCTGCTCAGGAGATTATGGGCTCATGAAGCAGAAGAGGAATATTCCCACTGTTCAGAAAAACCTGCAAGTGATGGTTAGAGTTTAAGAAAAAATAAATCTTGTGTCAAATGATCCCAAATTTGGTATCCCAAAGCAAGTTTGTTCACTCATCTGACACCTCAGATGTCAAGATAATCCTGACAAATCCTGGATCTTTGAGCACCAAGTTGACTAATCTGATTGAGATCAACTGAGATCATCTAAAATGGTTTCACTTCCCAAAAACTTTTCCTCTAGCTTTTAAGGGGAGACAGTATCACTAAAGCACCAGGAGCAGGTACACACACAACTGCTTCAGGGCATATAGAGGCACCTCAGAGTCTCAGTCTAGTTGACATGGTATTGTCAGACTTTTACTTTTGTGGAGTGAATACACACAGCAACACTTCCATGTTTTCAACACACTCCTCACATGCCCTCCCACCTTTCCTCTACCTCTGTCATCTCCTTTTGTGTGCCCACCATTTCTCAGGCCAGCAATTTCTCCTATGCTCCATTATCCCTACTCTCCCCTTGTGCATTCCCTTCCTCCTCTTCTATTTTTCCCACATTTCTCCATTATGGGATTTGTGTGTCTCAGTGCACCAATGCTGTCATGCTTGTAACACCAAAATAGAAGCAATCAACAATTAAGGTGCCTGTGCTTACTTTTACATCTGATATTCAATATAATTCAGCAACATTGGACCAGGAGTGCTCTCCTGGTACCTATAAAAATGTTACCAAGCGATCATAATTCAAATGTACATTAGCTAGGAAATCAACTGAAACCAACCACTTTTCCCATTAACCTTCTGCCTGGCTATTTCAGTAACCAGACATCAGAATGGGAACATCCAGATTTAATATTTCAAATGGAATAGCTCAATACAAAAAGACACAAAAAGCAGCAGACTCAAGAAGTATCTCAGTGCAGCAGAACCCAGTTATCCCTATTATGTGCATATTCAGAATAGGGCATCTGCTTCAGGTATGGAGCTCTGGTTAAAAAACCCATTATTTTAATAAAGAGGGAATTTTACTTGGGGAGGGTTGGTCACAAAGGGAAAGTCACAATAGTCTGTTTAGTTGGCTTTTCCTTGCTTAACTGTGGTGGACTGCTTACTGGTAGTAGTGTCATAATGATGAATGATAGTTCAGGCAATGCCAAACTAAAGATAATGACAGAATGGCTTTGAACATCCTCTTCTGCATGTCCACCACTTCATGGTATTCCTTGTTGAGATTTCACAGCACTAGCACAAAAGCAGTCTTAAAATACCTTAGGAGAAAGTGGCTGAAGAAGTACTTCAGGGATGTCCCCTGAGAAGCAAAAGAAAGAATAAGCACATTCTGTCTAGAGAAAAGGCAAATGCTGAAGGATATTGCCAGGTTATTCTGGCATTACAAAAGCTAGTTTCAAAAGTTCTAATAGCTTTCACGTCTAAACATCAGAAACAATTTAATCTTAAAACCAGGATAAAAATTAATGAAGCATGCTGAATCTTCCTATAAAGCAGAAAAATAAGAACAAATCTTTGAGGAGACAGCACATAAATCTCTGCTTCTGCACAGAAAGGCAAGAAGATGGATTAATTCCATGAGGAGCACAAGAGAACAGAAACAAAATAAAAGAGGCAGCTGAAAATAATAAAAAAAAAAGGAACTGCAAAGACCAAAGACTCTTATTTAAACTCCTCGGCTTCAGTAACAAGTAGTGCATGACAGTTGGTCAGTAAGTGTGAGAAACTCACTCAAAGGAGGAGTCATGCGAGGACTTCTGACATCTCCACAAATGAGAGTTGATAAGAGACAAATAATTCCATATTTTTCACACATTTCAAAGCACTTCCACATCACCTGGGCAGAAGCTCTGCAGGTGGTAATTTCATCAACCATTAACTGTGCAGTTCTGGCAATTCATTTGGGTCAGACTCAGCACCTAGCCTTTAAGTTCCTTTAAATTCCAAAGACAGAAATCTCTCCTTGGGTTACAAAGAGAGATTTCTCCATCCAGTGCCTGGCAGGAGACTGCTGCCAATTGTTTTCAGCCCCACCTCCATACTATTCTGGACACTGGGAGGCAGAGGGAACAGGAAGTTCAGGAGAACAACAGGAGCTATAGAGCTCTCCTCTCCAGTTCACCTAGCACATGAAAGAACAAAGCAAACCAATACACACAACCAGCCAGTACTGCAGCACTGGAGTGCTTCAACTGCTCAATGGCACTTAATTACAATTGTGTCCTTGGATACAATCTTTAAATCACTTTTCTCATTAGGAAGCACACTGTGGCCCAGGTCATTAGCTGTGCAACGTCAGCAGGGTACCAAAACAGCTTGGAGTCCAACTGCACTAGAGATTAGTCTTGTTATTCAACAAATCTCTCAATCAGAACAAAAACTCCTCCTAAAAAATGCACTTAGTGAAGGGAAGTGGTCCAGGACAGTCCTCAGTACTGCACAGCACACAGAGTGCTGGATTAATCTAATTACACTGCTGGTGCTTTTTTCTGGCAAGCTATTTAACAAAACACAGAGCAATGATAGAAGAGCTGACTCTCACTTCTACTATAAAAGATAATTAAGATTTGTTTGGTGGAACAAAAGACAAATCAGGGTTGGAAAAAATCAACATAATTTTCAGTGTTTTTTGACAATCTCTCTATTAAAATGGATTAAACGTAATTATCCTCTTTTCTTCCTCTGTTGATTCTGAAAATGACACCAGATGATAAATTTTAGGACAACATGCAGCTTCATTTTGGCGCAAACCTCTATTTTTTTCAAGCATGTAATAAACAACCCACAACTTTTCTTCACCAACAAGTAGCCAAAGGTGATGAAGCACCACCTGCAAAGCAGATCAAGACTGACAGAAGTTAAACACCATGGTGTTCCAGGTGGGCAAGAGACTCATCTGAAATGGAATAAACAGTGTGCCTATAAAATAAAAAGTAAAATTCCACTGGTTGGGAAATCAGAGTGCACCAACAAAGTCTCTTGGTTTAGTTGAGACCCAGATTCTTCATCCCCTTTTCAGTTACCAAGTCCTGGAGCCCAATTTTGAGCACTGACATCTCACAGAGTAACTTCAAATAAGAGTCTGGACTCCAGCACTCCTGAAAGACTGGCTGCAAGAGACACATGCAAAACCTTCTCTTCTTCCAAAGCAACAGCTTCTACAACAAAACAGTCATGGTAACTTGGGTCACTGATGCCCACAAAGAGACGGCTAGAGTCTCATCCTTTATGTATTTTCAGATGTGCCAGGTTTCTGTTCTTGATCCCCATGCTGCTCTCTCCAGTTTTAAAGACCAAGTGTCAAATATACCTCCCCCTCCCTGTTTTTATTTTTGGTTTTCCCAAACATTCCCTAATGAAAAGATTTACTCGACTAACAAACAGGAAGTGAATTGAAATGATCTCAGGGTCCTTTCAGAGTTAAGCTCAAGCTCTAGAACTAGACTTACCAGGTAAACTTCATGCTTGTTTAAGCTATCACAGTGTATTTAAAAGATATAGGGCTTTATGGTCTGTATGTTTTTAGCATAAAACACATCTTAAAGATGTTTCTAGTTCTGATGCTTGGTAATGCTACTGCATATAACAAGTGCTAGAAGTGTGCAGAGAAAACCACACATCTTTGTCAAAAGCATTTATACTCTTTATAATTCTGCATGTTGCTGAAGCATTGTTACCTGCTTATCCTAGCAGATGAAAAGCATAGGGGTAGATTTCCAGGTCAAAGAAAGAAGGAGAAAACCAGAAAAAGTTCTGTCTGTATTCTAATCACAGGCACAGCCCTGAGGGACAAAGGCTTTTTCTTTGTTTTATTGTCTTTCAACAAAAATCCCCTGAAGAGGTGGACACTTTACTCACTTTGTGAATTTATAAACAGTTTCAGGCAGGTCAGTTCAAAACATTTTTACTTTTGTTATTAAGTCTCAAAGGCATTTGAACAGAAGGGAAAACAGATTTTAGGCTTCATTTCCAGATTATGATTTAATTGAGGACTTTGGCCATAGATATGGGGAAGAGCTAGAACATTATAGAACAAGACACATGAAAATACCACACTGATTAGAAATATGTGAAATAATGTCTACAGAGACAGTGCTTAGAAAATGGGAGGTTAATGGGAAATTGGGTCACAAGTTGTTGAATTCCCCACATTATCTTTTAAGAAACAGATGATTACTTTAAAGGAGAAGATTAAAAAACTTGGGTCATAGGATCCCAGACTGGTTTGAGTTGGAAGGAACCTTAAAGCTCTTCCAGTTCCGACCCCGTGCCACCGGCAGGGACACCTTCCACTACACCACGTTGCTCCAAGCCCCTGTCCTGCTAGGGATGGGGCAGCCACAGTTTCCCTAGGCAACCTGTGCCAGTGCCTCAGCACCCTCACAGGGACAAACTTCTGCGTAGTAGCTCATCTCAATCTCCCCTCTGTCATTTAAAGTCAAACTACTGTTTATACATGAGTAGACACATACAGACATGGCAAAAGCAAAACGCAGTCATAGCCAAAGAAGAAACATTATGCACAGCTCTCCCACATTTCTGCCAGGAACAAGGGTAAGTTGTGTTAACAAAACCTGCATATGAAAGATAGGACGATCAGAAAGAGGATACACTGGTTAACTCCAGGTACAGCACACCCACTGGTATGAAGGTCCAAGGGGAGATCATTCACTGGAACATGATTTCAGTGAAGAACAGAAGATTCACTGGGCAATTACTGTGAAATGGATGAAAAGCCAAACAAGGAAAATATGAAGCTACAGGAAGCTACATGAAAGGTTGGCATGGAGCAGGAGGAGATACACATGTGGATTATCCAGCAGGATACAAAATAGAGAATCTCACTGAACTGATGCAATTCATCAAGTCAGGATATAAAATTTCTGCCAGACAACACTGAGGCCACCATATCTGAGCTTTTCACTGACACTCTTTGCTGTTCTCATTGAAGAGGACACCTATGAGGGAATTTAAGACCCTTGAGCTGAGAAGCCCTTATACATCAGCCGTTGGCAGACCATAAAAAATAAGCTCCTAATAACTCTTGCAACATACTTCGTATGTAGCAAAAGGAAGATTAGAAATGCTGGAAACATTCTTCATGAACAAGAAACAGCAACTGAAAATAAGTTAGGGGAGTCACAGACTGGAAAGGGGCATCACTACACTGGTTTAACTTCACTAACTCAAAAAAATAAAGCTGTCTTGTCCAAGAGCAGTCACATTTACTGGCTTGTCAGTAACCTGCCAGTCACTCAGAGCTGACTCTACAACCAGTAATGTGCTGTTTTGGTGGAGGCCTATTTAAACACTTTCTGTTATAAAGCCGAGAACTACAGGATCTACAGTTTTGCTGAGCATTTCTAAGCTGTCTTACCTCAAACATTTCTTGTTCTGTCCGTCGATGATCATCCAGGAGCTGCTCCAGGTAGGTCAGATTACGGAATTTTTCTAGGTAACTACTGTACTGTTTCTGCAGTTGCTCCTCAATCTTCTCATACTCATCCATAAAAGCAGGACTGGAGAGAACAAGCACAAATGACTCAGTGAACTATTGACCTGTATGAGCAGAATTCTGAAAGAAACATTTTCATGTTTGCTGCTTCTTTTCCAAGTTTAAAAGCACCTTTTGTTTTTAAGGTTCCACACTACTTCAGAGACTGAAAGCATAAGACAAAAAAACCTCATTAAACTCTCCCACAAAAATTACACATAGCAAAGGAAAGGATATTGTGCACTCACTGCCATTTCCTTTCAAACAGGCAGAAAGGAACCATTTTGGCCTTTTTAGCAGGCAAACCTAAGCTAATTTATTCTGCTGGTCCATGACTTCCAAAAAAAATAGCTTGTAGCATGGCTGGAACATCACCTAGTTTGCTGGAGACTTACTTGCTACAAAAACTATGCTTACTTGCTACAGAACCACGCTGGAAAAGCGTAACTAGACTTGACACCAGTAAGTGTGGATGTCCTTACACTGGAGAGCTAACTGCTGCACCTCAAAGAACACTGTGTCTGCGTAATGCTTCACATCTACCCAATACACTTCCCCTAAAGCTTTCCTGATCAAAACATGCATATGGATCAACGTAATTCCTTCCGCCATTTGTTTTTCTAATATTTCCTTGGTTGGGTTTGCCTTTTTTTTTTTTCATATTAGGTCAAAACCAGAGCATGATCTGTTTATGCAATCAGAGAATATATAAACCTGCAGTTTAATTCGGGGCAAGAAATCAACCCAAAGTGTGAATCTTACCATCTCCATTTCATGGCAGGCAGGGTCACCGCCAGGAGCAACCCATCCTAACAAGGGATGCCTAATGAGCCCAACTCTGGCCACATTTAACACCTCTGAAATTCTGGTAACAGAAAAGCTAACAGTTACAATCCAAACTGGGCATTTCTAGAGAAGAGAATTTCTCTCTTCCACAGGGCATCATCCCAGGCTCACTATAAACCTCACTCCTCACTGCTCTAAGCATTAACAATGCACAGTCCCATCACTCATGCAGTAGACAATCAGTTCCTAATCTTTACCGCACACTTTGTAGAGTCTGGAGCCTCTTTTGGCTTCTTTCCAGTTCCAATTTCCGTTTTTCAATCTTGGCTTCCAAATTGGCTTCATCCAAAGCCACATTATTCAACATATCTTTAGTCTTTTGGACTTGCTCCTAAAAGAGAAGGGTGATAAACCATGGCTTGAACTAGAATAATTAGAATTACCTTTAAGATGTGGAGCGTTCTTCTGTATCTCACATTTCATGTTAGTAAATAATATTCTAACAATGAGCTAGAACATAAACTGAGTAGGCAATGGAAGCTGAAAATTCTCTGTGGTCAGGACAGGAGTGAGCTAACTGGACATTTGCAGATTTTAAATGTCTGATTTTTTATTTTTTTCCCCAGACATTCTTAAAAAAAAACACATAAAACCCACCCACAGCTTGCCCTGGCTTTAACTGTTAACTTTTCCTTCTCACTGAAAAAGCAGTAACAGACAGGGAGAAACTTCCTCATAAAAGTCTGACAGGATACGTAAGAGCATCTCTTGATGTGTAGTATCTGAATAAACACAGATGAAAACTGCATTTACTTCTTGGTACTATTGCAGGGAATTTCAGGTTTCCACCTTCTTTTCTTTCTTTTTTTTTTCCTTCAAGATAAAGGTCACTTTTATGAAGAACTGACTCCATATATCTTCATCCTTTTCTAAGTCTTGCTTTATCCAGCTTTTCAGAATCTGGAAAGCATCCCTAACATTACAACACATGCTACAGGAATCAGGAGGGGGATGTGAGAATATTCCAGTTTATTAGAACAAGCTGAGTACATTCAGTGTGCCCATGGTCAGGAAACCACAAACAACTTTTGAGTGAAAGGGAGGAGACAAACTTGCTGAAATTCCAGCAGTAACTGGTAGGTGCTGCTCACCTATAATACGTCATTTCACTAACAGGTCCAAAATTAACCCAGGTGAGGTACGTGTGTTTGCCATTTCCCAAGAAACAAACTGCTCTACAGTGCTGCTTTTGGTTTATTAGCGCTGCTGTGTAGAATTGCAATGTACATTAACATTTAGAATTGGTAGAGACTGTGAGTAGGAACAGAAACATAAGGAAAGATTGCCTGGAGTATCTATTGATTATGCATTAGCTGTTTAAATGTGGAACTCCACTCCTTGTAATTATATGATTGGACTGGATATAGTTTGCAGTTAAATAACTTCAAGTAATCACTAGGATTTAATTAACCACCATACTTGCACAGTGGCTGAGTGCAGCTAATGGCTTAGAAACACAGGAACCCAAGCACTGGAGCAAGGAAAGTGCTGCCAACAACTGCGATAGGCAGAAGGTCCTCCAAAAGGAGAGCCATAAGAAGGCACTGGCCTGGCTCTAATCAGCACACTTGCCAGTCCTCACTCCTTGGCAGCTCAGCTATCTTGCTTCCAGAGCCCAACTTCACAACTCCAGAGGTACCAGCACAGTTTGAGTTAATAAGTACACCCCTTGCAGCCCTGACTCTGTAAAGTTCACATGGCTTAGGCAATGTAGGTGAGATGGAGATTTCTGTGCTGATTTAGGCAGTTTTTATCCCTCCTGTAGAGCTTCTGGGGCTACCACTAAGCTCCTAACAGAGGAGGGAATAGGATTAAAATGTGTTTTCTCTCAAGAGGCTAAGGGAGGCCAAGTGCAGTTCTTTGATGCACCAACTGGAGGAATATTTCAGCATGTTGGACCAAAGCCATTATACAGTATGACAGTGACAGCAGAGCAGGTCTTAACATTCTCCTAGGTGCTGCTGGTAGCATCCTTCACCCTTTCTGTTGCAGGCTGTAACTTCTGACTGCCAGCTCACAGCCATCACTGTGCTGATACCTCTTGACTCTGCCAGGAAAGCTATCAGTTTCCTTTAACATGCTTGTTCACTTTGAACACAGTTTCCAAATGAACCATGAGGACCATCACTAACTGTACCCATTACCATAACACAAGGAGTCAACATAGACTGATCTCTGCCTTGCTGAGCTTCTGTTCATACGCCTGATGTTACCAAAATACCAAAGTCATGAACTGAAACTCAACATTAACCATTAACTAACTAGGTGCAGCACTACTAGGTCCAGCCAGCTAAAGGTGATTTGTCCTTCGGCACTTTTAACCCTAGGCTGCCAATAAATACAGCTATGTTCTTCCTACAACAGAAAAATAATAGTTTTGCAATTAAATAAGTATCATTTTGCTTACCATAACACAGTTAATGGCGATTTTCATCACCTTCTCAGCTTCATTTATCTCCAAAGGTCTAGCAATAGATTCTGTTCTTGCTTCCTATGAAATAAAAATACACCAATATATTTAAACATTACACAAAGGAACTAATATACACAGAACTGAGGGTGGTCGAGCAACAGTGACTGTCTGCATAGCAAATAAAGGAGGATTTAGTGTTTATTCACCAAGGCTCAGATGATTTAGAGAACAGCAGATGACAAAAAAGTCAGTTAAGTGAGGCTGAGATTAACACTGAGCAATCAAGGCGTGTTTTCAAAACAAGGGAAGTGCTACTGTCTGAACTGCAAGTATTCTTGAACACAGATGTCTGGAGCCTGTGCTGGTTATTACATGTTGAGCAAGGTATGCAACATAAGCGCAGAAGATTTCATCATCTTTACACTACAGCCCATGAAAAAATAGTGTAGGTAGATGAGTGCAGTGTCACAAAAACTGGGGAGCACAAGCACTGTGAACCCATCTAACACAGCCAAGAGGCTGCCTCCTGCACCCATATGAAATGAGATGATGCAGATGTCTAGGCTTCTCTGATTCCGATAACCAAAAGGTTCAGACTCCTCAAAAGAACACACAACCAAAAACCAGTGATTCTTGTGGAGACAGAATCATAGAATGGTTTGGGCTGGAAAGGACCTTAAGATCTTCTACTTCCAACTCCTTCGCCACAGGCAGGGACATCACACACTAAACCATGGCACCAAAGACTCCATCCAACCTGGCCTTGAACACTGCCAGGGATGGAGCATTTACAACTTCCTTGGGCAACCTGTTCCAGGGCCTCACCACCCTCACAGTAAAGAACTTCTTCCTTACATCCAGTCTAAACTTCCCCTGGTTAAGTTTAAACCCATTATCCCTTGTCCTATCACTACAGTCCCTAATGAAGAGCCCTCTCCAGCATACATGTAGGCCTTCTTCAGACATTATAAGGCTGCCATGAGGTCTCCACGCAGCCTTCTCTTCTCCAAGCTGAACAGCTCCAACTTTCTCATCCTGTCTTTATACGGCAGGTGCTCCAGTCCCCTGATCATTCTTGTAGCCTCCTCTAGACTTGCTCCAACAGGTCCATGTCCTTCTTATGTTGAGGACACCAGAACTGTACACAATATTCCAACTGAGACCCCAAAGGATGAAAAAAAACCTCCCACTCTCAGCAATTTTGTGGACAGATGGGCTTAGGGATATCTCTATGTTGTCCAACAATTCTGACCTGGTCATTATATCATAGAACTACAGAATGGTTTGGGTTGGAAGGGACATTAAAGCTCATCCAGTCCCAACCCCCCGCCATGGGCAGGGACACCTTCCAATAGACCAGGCTGCTCCAAGCCCTGTCCACTGTAATGTGTGACTTCGAACACAAAAAATGTTGGACTACTTATTTGCTACTGGGAGGAGAGAGGGGAGATTTTTGCAGCTAAATGCCTTAAAATCATCTTGTGTTGGCAAACTGTTTGGTAACAGGTGGATAAAGACGGAAATAGCCTCTCTCTAGAGAACTTATGACTAAGAATCTAAAAATGCTTTGTGCACACTGCAACAGGCTGTATCCAGCCTACTACAAGATGAATTCTGGAAGCAGACACAATCACTTTGCTGAGTTACAATGCCAGATTGCATAGCTAACACTAGCCCATGCAGCCCAGCTCCCTCCCCACCAACTCAAGTTCAAGGAGTTGTACAGTGAACCCAATCAGGGAGCCAAGAAAAGCAGCTTTTGTACTGAGCTTATCCCTCTGCTGGATCACTTCTGTGAGCAAGCCGGCTACATGCTTCACAAAGGGTTTTTTTCCTAGCACAAGAAAAGAAGACATGGGAGGTGTCCCTGGTCACGGCAGAGGATTTGGAACTGGACGATCTTAAGGGCCTTTCCAACCGTAACTATTCTATGATTCTATGAAGAAGAAGAAATATTATGTTGGGGAGAATGACAGGAGTTACATCTGTTGGTGGCAGTGATAGCTTAAGCTTCCTGAAATGCTTATGAACATTCCCTTGTCCACACAGAAACACAAGCTCCAAGCAGCAGAAATGATACACATTCCATAATAACTCCACAGACAGACACTACTGGAAGAAGACCAGAAAAGATGCAGCTCAGTAGCTATTCTGACAACATGATGCGTTTTACAAGCTCTACAAAACGTTATTTATTTGTGAGGACTTTGCCTGGGCTGAAATGGCAGCAAGGATCAGCCTGGTGAAGACACTGCCCTGCCAACGGTACTCTGTCCTGATGCGTTTTACAAGCTCTACAAAACGTTATTTATTTGTGAGGACTTTGCCTGGGCTGAAATGGCAGCAAGGATCAGCCTGGTGAAGACACTGCCCTGCCAACGGTACTCTGTCCTGATGGCAACAGCAAGATCTCTGCTTCAGAGGAAAAATACTTCAAACAAAATAGTTGGGCACTCAGCAGGGGGAAGGAAATTATTTTCCTCTCCACTTTCAAAGGAGATAAATGAAATAGCAAGGACCTTAGGTTTTAATTGTAACCACCTTCCTTACCAATTTCCTTTCAGTGTAAAATACCCTCAGAAAATGCACAAGTCACTGCAGCATGTCAGGTCAGGGTAACTGATGAGCTTTAGAGATAATCCTGAGTATCCACCCTTTTAAAACAGAATAATTTATACAAGTTTAATGCCTTTTCTTCTACTTTCCCTCTTCCACCCATGGCAGCTTCACATACAGACCACAGGCTTCATGCACATCATTTTCCAAGACAAGATTCAGTCCTACAGTCACATCTGCTTGGAAAAATTTGTCAGGCCAATGAGAAGCAGTGTAAAGGCTGAAATTTGTATTTTCAGACTGGGGAATCAGGGCTAAACTAGAAAAAGAGAAGGTCAGAGCAATTAACCTGCTTGCACCCCAACAGACAGAGAGGAG
Source organism: Pezoporus occidentalis (assembly GCF_034315485.1). NCBI lineage: Eukaryota > Metazoa > Chordata > Aves > Psittaciformes > Psittacidae > Pezoporus > Pezoporus occidentalis. The sequence continues at coordinate 1,643,484 of NW_026913404.1, forward strand.
AATCCACATGGACCATTACAGTTCTGTACACACACAGCTCCTCCATAAGACTCTGCATTTGTATGTACATTTTTCACTTCACTGGTATGAACAGTCCCATTATCCTAATTTTGACATTTTGGAGTAGCAAATATAAGTGAAAAATATAGTGAATATAATGGACTAGTAATATATAATGGAAATATAATGGAAAAGTAAATATATTTTGAGACTATCAAAGGTGTCAACAAATTTCTTACTGGAAGTTTGTAACAGCTTCCCTGGGTACCCATCACTGGGTCATTCCCTCTTTCTCCATGAAAACTCTCAAAGAGAAAACTTTTATTTTTAATCTCTCTTTTCAAGAAAGACCCTGCAAATGGCCACAAAGAGAGGAACAAGAGGAAGACAGCTCATATTAACATGCCTGGATAAAGCTAAACACCCCACAAAGATTATGAAGATGTTGGGAAAAGCATTTACTTTAAATAAACAAAGTTGGCCAATTTAAACATTGTCAAGCCATTAGCAAATGAAAGACAATGAATTTAACACAACCACTCTGACTATCTGTGACTCCTCACAGGAATAAACAAAGCACATTTTTCCCCCAGCCCAACTCTTCCGCATAGGTATGTCTTATCCAATACAAAGTATGCAGTAACATGACAACTGAGATTTTTAAAGCCTGGCTTTACACAAAGGCTCATCTGTTTGTGCTTAAATCTGCACAATAAAATAGGCTGTATACTTGAAGGCAAGCCCAATTTTCTAAAATTGGTCCAAATAGCAGGTATTACATTGCCACTGGCTGTACTCACACTTCCTTCTGCTCAAAAAAAAAAGGGTGTGTAAATGAAACTGAGCTCAAAAATATGGGCTCGTTCATCTTCTTGTAAAATAATGTACTCTTTACAACTAGGTGTCCTAATCAGAATACACATTATAGCACTCAAGAGGTTTCCTTTAAATTAACCATTAAAAATAGAGTTCTCAGGAGAGATGAAAGATACAGAAAGGAGGTCAGAAGCATGACAGTTCAGGACTGTGCCTGGTAATTACAACTTGAGAAAACAGACACAAAACCAGAGAGGTTTTCATGAACAAGCTGATAGTTTACCACTTACCAGTGCTTCCTGCTCAAAGTGTCCAAGAGCTCACTGGCTATAGTTTTACATGATAAATACATGAAAGCACTCAAGAGACACCATTTGTTGGCATTATTTATTCTCCCAGTTGAATATTTGGTGTTCCATGGAAAGACTGAGATTTTAATTCTTCAAGTTTTGAATCTCACTTCGAACAAAGCCAACTGGAAGCACTAATGAATTTCTTGGCTTGCTTAGACTTGAAAACTTTGTTTTCTTTGGAAATGAGAATTTCATCACAAAGAAAGAAAGATTTCAAACCACAGACACTGGCTGCCCAATCAAGCAAAACAGAGCACAGCCTGACAGGACATTCCCCACAGGACATGGGAAGTCAGTACTGAAGCCAGCCCTGCCCAAACTGCAGCAGTTCTAGCATCAAAATTTCCTTAGAGCAAAACTGTACTGCAGTCATTTCATGAAATTACACTGATCTTAAAGCCTTCAAAACTCCATCTGTGTACTAAGCACATTTAGACAATGGATGGAATTGACCATTAGGCATCGTTCTGTATGAACTGGAAGGTACAGGAGGGACATGAAAAATAATTCTGACCTTCTGAAGGAACCTGATACTTCCTCACAGCCTATTTTCCTCCTCAAGAGGTTAAAGGTCAAGAGAATTGAGAATTCTGCTGCTTTCTTGTGTGCTCCTCTCAGCAGTCCACAAAGGGAATCAACAGGAAGAGTTCCCTTCTCAGCAATGCAGAGCCCTCAATCAAAGACAGTGTCCAAGCCTCACACCAGCTATCCTAACATGTACAACACATGACACAGGAACATTTGAGACAGAGAACCAACTGCTGTTTTTTCTGCAGACCAAAAGGAATCAGAAGGCCTGTCTAGATAAGTAAGCGGAACATATGCTTTGTAACAGAGCAAACCCCTCACAAATGTAGGCATACATGCTGCTGAGTCAAGGAAGGGAACCTTAAACCTTTCTGACAGCATGAAGTTGTGCTATTCTGTTGCCTCCACTCACACACCACCAGGTCCACAGGTCTTCTGGTTCCAAGAGCTGATTCCACAGAATGACCCTCAGCTCACAATTCCCAGCATGGGCCTACTGTTATCTTCCTACATCCGTAAAAACCTCACCTTTTATTCCCTTCCTGTAAGGTTTCATGGCACGCAGTACTGGTAAAGCTGGATTAGCCCACAGGCCTACAGGGTGTCATTGAATGGGTCCTTAACCAGGAGGTGGCATGTGATGTCTCATCCAGAGCCTGGATAGATGACAATGAACAAATCTAGCAGAGCAAGAGCTAGGTTTGCAAGTGAATTTCCTAACTGAGACAGAAATGATTTTGGGCAGCAAGGATGGGCAGGAGCTTGCTGTTTGTATTTTAAAGGGAAAAAGAGCAGGGTCGTCAAAAAGGCAAGACACCCAGTCAGGTGTCTTCTCAGGTTCCCCACATTCAATAACAAAACTGGAGATAGAATTTCCTTTCCCTATAGATAACATATAAGAAAACTTTGGGCAGGGTTGCGATTTTCTTAGAAAAAGCAACAGAAAGGAGTATATTTATCAACAGCATCTTTCAGACCCCAAAGACACATGAAGACATAGTGCAAAGGAGCAGCAAAGTTAGGAGCAGGCATTATGTTTCAGCAATAGCACCCAAAGAGGTAGTCTGAACTTTTAATTCACGTCAAGCTTTCGACTTCAGTAAACATTGTCATACAACTCAGGTTTCCATTCCCAGCAAGGCTTAACCCACAGTAATGGCAGTGGCTGCTGTATTCCAGAAACAGAAATACAGGATGGCTCTCTCTGGGCAGGAAAAAAGGCATTTTAAATAGCTAAAAATAGGGAAAATCGTTGTCCTGCTGTTTAAGGTAGCACGTTTTGCTCTTATGCAATTAAAACTTTGACATGGCTAGACTTTGTGTCTCATGAAGGAAGGCTGGGAATAATGAACAACTTGATTTTGGCAAACACTGTGACAAACAAAAGGTGGTTCAAATGTGATTTTCTTCCCACCAAACTAGAATGGCTCTTCAAAACAGTCTAGAACTGAACTACAAGAATTCAGATCTTCCAACTAGCTGACAAAATTATGGATGCAGTGACATACCTGTTCCCCAAACTGCAAGGAGAAACGTGCCACCTACCTATTTATAGCTGATGCTGTCTTCAGGCTAAATACTATTTGGAAGGTCACTACAAAACCATTTCTTACATAAAACACATCCATAAATGTTATAGCCACATAGCATACAACCATGGTTAAGGTTAAAGCAATCTAAAATGCAGGCCCAGTATTGATTCAACTGTATCTTACAGCTGCAAGGTTTCGTTTTGGCTTCCCACTTGGCAATAAGCCCTTTTCCTTATAACTCATAAATTAGGTTTTGTTTAGAAGCAGGACAGCTAAAAATTGAAGAAAACAATTCTATAGAGTTCTGTCAATTTCAAGTTATCAGTTTCCACTAGAAATCATGTGTGGCAACTTTGCAATCAAAGCACAGTAAATGAGAGAAAATAAGTTTACCAGCTTCCCCCAGACAGTGCCTCATACCAAGAACCAACATGTGGCAGATGGAAAATGTTCCAAACATTACAAATCAACTATTTTTTTGTAGTTAACTTTCAAAGAGTACTGAATAACGCAGCTGTCACTCAAATCAGATCTCCTCTACAGAAGTAGTAGGCAAAAAGCTACACCAATGGGAGGTGTACAGAGGGAGGAAGGAAGGGTTCTTTAATCAAAAAGCTGCAAATAAAAGAGATCCAGGTTAAATGTCCTCAGTGGCAACTCCTCCTGTTGTAACAAATGCCATCCCAGCTCCACCACTATATAAATGCCTTTGTTTCTCCTGAGAGTTTAATTCACAAGCTGAAGTCAGTGCAGAGATTCTCAATGACTTCTATCAGTTTGGGAAGAAGCTGACGCTGTGTGCATACAGAACAGTAACACTCACAGCAACACATTGTTCTTACTTAGAAATGTATCCTCCGTGGATTGGGAAACACTTCATCTGGCTGTTAAGAGCTTTAATCTACAAAATTACAGAAATTACTTTATTTACACAAGAGGATATACAGGGAATAAACAGTTCGTTCAAGGTCATAAGCAGAGAAAGCGCCAAGAGGAACATTAGAAAACAGACCTTCCGGGTTGCCTGCCTTCAGCACAAGCTAAGTATTTTTAAAATAGATTATTTTTATCTTCAGCATTACATCTCTTAGGGCTAATTAAGAAGTAAATAAAAGTAAAGTAAATAATAATTAAGAAGTAAATAAAATGCTTAAAATAAAATTCTCAACAACCTTGAGAATCATAGAATTGTTTGGGTTAGAAGGGACCTTAAAGATCACCTAGTTCCAGCCCCCTGTCAAGGCAGGGAGATCTTCCAAGGTCAGAAATCTTTCTACCTGACACCAGCATAGTGGCAGTTTTATTACGAATATTTTTTTGCTCCATTATCTTCCTAATAACTGAGCAAGTCTGAGCAAGGCAGCCTCCTGACAGGCTCCTGCTAATGTGCCCACAGGACTTCTGGCAGATGCAAAGACCTGCTTGCCCCCTGGTGAGACCTGCCTGTAGTCCTGCATCCAGCTCTGGGGCAACAACACAAGAGGGACACGGAGCTGTTGGAGTGAGCCCAGAGAAGGCCACGAAAATGCTGTGAGGGGTGGAGCACCTCTGCTGTGGAGACAGGCTGAGAGAGCTGGGCTTGTTCAGCCTGGAGAAGAGAAGGCTCCAGAAGACTTTAGAGCAGCTTCTGGGGCCTACAGGGGCTACAGGAAGCCTGGAGAGGAGCTTTGGACAAGGACCTGTAGGGACAGGACAAGGGGGAATGGCTTTAACCTGACAGAGGGGAGACTGAGATGAGCTCTTACGCAGAAGTTCTTCCCTGTGAGGGAAGCTGGCACAGGTTGCCCAGAGAAGCTGTGGCTGCCCCATCCCTGGCAGTGTTTAAGGCCAGGCTGGATTGGACTTGGAGCAAGCTGCTCTAGTGGAAGGTGTCTCTGCCTGTGGCAGGGGGTTGGAACTGGGTGAGTTTTAAGGTCCCTTCCCACCCAAACATTCCAGAATTCTGTAATTCTATGATTTCTAAAGGAAATAATAAGGTTTACTCACTTTTTCCCCAAAAGCTGCTCAGATGATGAGAGCAGATCTAGTCAACCCATTAGTGCCAAATGCTTGCATTTGTTTTACATTTAGTGGAAAATGAAGCAGTCTTCACTAACGATAGAAACAAGATATATCATCAGTCTGTCTAAACCTAGGTAAAAAGATCCTTCATTTAAGTATTTGGAAATTGATGGATTGGAGAAAAGGAAGATGAAAAAAAGAGGTTCAGTGAACATGAAACTACCATGTTTTCAAATTCATTAAATCAGTGTCACAGTTGTCAATGCATTTCAGTATATGCCACACGTTTGAAGACATAAAATATCATGCAAAAATAAACCATACTGCTCTCCTGCCACCCTTTAATAGCACAATCCTTCCACCAGTGCAATTCATCATGTGTACTACTTAGCCATGCAACATCAAAAGAACATACACAGTGGAAATCAATAATCTTCACAATTAAAAAGCAATAAAAGTAACCTTAGATTAATGGCAACTATTTTGATACCCACAGACAAAGCCCTAATTTCCCATATGAAGCCAGAAATAACTGCACTCCTACCTCTGCCCACCTGGAATCAGTTGGGAAGGACAGGTAGAGGATGCAAGCCCCATGATCTGAGTACCTCGCCAGCTCTCTGAAGGATCCAGGGAAGATGTGTGAAATCACAGAATCACAGAATTGTTTAGGCTGGAAAGGATCTATAGGATCATTGTGATCAATCATAAACCCAGACTGCCAAGTCCATCACTCTCCATGTCCCTACATGCCAAATCCACGTCTTTTAAATCTTCCAAGAACAGTGACTTCACCACTGTCCTGAGCAGCCTCTTCCAGTGCTTGACAACCCCTTCAGTGAAGAACTGTTTCCTAATAATCAATCTAAACCTCCCCTGGTGCAACTTGAGGCTATTTTCTCTTGTCCTGTGGAAATAAAGAGAGGAATTCCTTACTGCACTCGACACTGGCTACTTGACAAGAACTGCAGCTCCACTGAGTTCCATGGGCACTCAGACTTAACAGCAATGGAAGAAACCAGCAGCATTTGGCTCTAAGGCTCTCATTTGATGAGCAAATTTCATACTTCAAGTGAAACACAGAGTTGGGTCCTTATAATTAAAAAAAGAAAACTTGACAAATTGCACTGAAGCTATCTTGTGGCTTTTAACCTGAAACCTATTTGCTTTGCTACAGGCTCAAGTCTCAAACTTGTCACACACTGATCTACCATACCAAGCTTGCCATTTAACATGCAACTCAAAAATGGATTCTTCAGGCTTAACAAATCACTGAAGAAGACTAGAACTAGTCACAAATCATAAGGAACAGAACATGAAATTCTGCTGCTGCTCTCTGACTGTGCTGTTATAGTGTTACCTTATGCTTTTAGGATATAAATTCTGAGCTAATGAGAAAGAAGCAAAGGTCATATTTCCCAAGATGGGATTCTTAAAGTCAGCAAGTTCAATCTGTCAAATGTTTCTGCGAAATATAAGCCATGTCCCTCTATAGGATTAGTTAGCCCCATCTTGTGCACTCAGTCATTACACCACAAGAACATGCACTCGCTACTGTATGTAAGAGATAACCATCCTTTTAGAAACAGCACCTTTAAATAGTCTTCCATTGAAGGTTTCTTAATGGACCCAATGAGAAGTGGTTGCACTGAAGAACTAACTCATCTCTTGATTTTTCATTTCATGTTTCAGCATACTGCACTTGTTCAAGTCCCTTTTCTAGGGCTCAGTTCTCAAGTCAGTTGGACTCCTAAAAGCCTTGATTTAGAGAGATGAAACAATACTCAATCTAAAACCAATGCTTGAGTGCTTTTGAAAAATGTTGCCTTCGACTGACCTACATGTGACTCTTTAGTGTAGAATTCTCAGGGATGTGATACACAGAAAAAAGGGTTTAATGCTCCGAAGCAAACATTGACATATTAGGTAGCATTAATGTCAGAACTCTATCAAAGCCAAGAAATTAAGCAAAGAATGCAAGATGAGAAGTAACTGATTAATGGTTTTGTGACAATTGTGTATGTTGAATTAAACTGGCTTACCACATCTCTCTTCTGAAATATTAATGTCTTTCACACTGCTGCACGCCATGCTGACTTACGTATCTAGCAGAAAAGGCAGTGTCCCACAGATAATCTCCCCTCTGTATGACCTACCCTTCAAAACACCCGTGCTCCATTAAACTAGGAGCGGGCAGCATTAATCCTCAAGGCACACAGTCTCCAGCTCTTACAGGGTGCACTTCCCCCTGCTCAGATATTGCAGAGCTGAAGATTTCCAAAACCAGTACTAGAACATTCAGTGTTTCCCTTCTCTAAATGTCTGTTTTCAGAAAATAAAGAACCTCCAGCATAGCAGATAAATGCATTTAAGAAAATAATTGGAACACTTATGGGCAGTGTTGCAGGACACATCCATGACCTCATGCAACAACTTGTGATTTTACAACTAAGTTGAAGAACACATCCCCTGCAGGACTGTGACACTTTCAATTCCTGTAACAGAAATAATAAGCCTTACACTTGGAAAACTTAACAGTATTAATCATTTATCTTTTACTACCTATCTATGCAAACTTTCAGATGCATTCCTTCAAACTCACAGATGTTCATTTTAGATGCAGACGGTAAGAACTAGTGATACTTTTTCACCTTTTCCCTTTGCAGCACCCAGTGAACACAAGTTCTTATACACTCTCCAGAGTGCACTTACCCTTAGTTCAACTTCTTTGCCAAGTAGGTCATACATACTTGCTCCTTTGGAGGTGATTTCGGAAGCAAGCTGTCTAGCTGCCTTCAAGTCAGTAATCTGGAAACACACAAAGTAAAATTTTTCCCATTTCGATGTTAAAATTGCATAGGAGGTCAGCCCAGTGGCCAAAATTCTACTGTAGTATTGAAGAAGTTGTCCACTGGAATCAGAGTGAGCACAACTTCTGTTGGGGCCCCCAACATAAGTCAGCCATGGAGTTGTTGGAGAGTCCATAGGAGGCCACAGAGATGCTGCAAGAGCTGGAGCAGCTCTGCTGTGGAGACAGGCTGAGAGAGCTGGGCTTGTTCAGCCTGGAGAAGAGAAGGCTCCGGGGAGACCTTAGAGCAGCTTCCAGTGCCTAAAGGGGCTACAAGAAACCTGGAGAGGGGTTTTTGACAAGGACCTCTGAACCCAAACCACTCTGTGATTCTATGATAGATGAAGTACCATTTAGACATAAATTTCTGGGTGAAACCCCAGCCACTTCAGGCCAACACCACACAAAAAAAAAAAAACTCTTTAAAACAGTGACTTGGCCAGTTGATGGTTTGCGTGCTGCCCAGGGCAGAGGAAAACATCACCTTTTTCACATTAAAGTAAAAAGTATATATACCAAAAGGTATGTGACTAACACATTGCATAGGTAATGAGTATTGACAACCTAAAAGTGTTTTTTCATTGTTTCTTCAGGTGCTTTCTTCAGAGATGCACCAAACTGCCACAGAGTAAAACTTGCCTGTGGTTCTGGCATTCTCTCAAGAAACACAGTACTGCTGCCTAACAAGCAGGCAGGACATAGTATAGCTGTAGAGGAATCAAAGACTAAAAATACGAGCATATAAAAGAGGTGCTAAAACTAACGAAAAGCAGCAACAGGAATTCCTCTTACTTAATGTTGAGTTTTCTTTCAGTATCTAGATATGGAACTCATTTTAAGAACTTGAACAGCTTTAACATCTGTTAGGGGAACAGAAGGATTTCCCTTTCCTTCAATGCAAATGGGCTGAAAACCAACTTTAAGTCATTATTTTGCAAACTCCTTCTATGCCAACAAGGTTAGTAGCTAGAAAATGGTTTTTATCCTGGCCTATTCCAATATTTCCATTTTTTCAGCAGTCAAAGCCAAAGATAACCAATTTTGTGCCACTCTTGCCTTGTATTATGCTTCTGGTTGAGAATTTACAGAGAGTAAACCAAATCGTAGCATATAACCTCAACTACAGGAAGTATGAATTACAACCATACCCACTCCCGTGCAAGAACATTCTCTACTTAAGACTCAAATAGAAAATTAACTTGCTTTTCATAGGTTAACACAAAACCCCTGCCCAAAAAAGACTACAAGTTTTACTTACTTTTGAGCCAAGATCAAACTTGAACTTGCTGCTGTCTTCCTCACTCAAATCCATGTGTTCCACTCCCTTGTTATTCATAGCATCATAAAGCACAGAGGTGATCTTTAGCAGTTCCTTCACTGCATAGCCATCTGCCTGGTAAAGCTTCTTAGTGTTTAGCTTTATGTGAGCTTTGGTAGCCTTTGGGAAGAAAGAATGAATTAATTAAGTCACAAAGAACAAAATCCTCATTGACCTCTTCATACTTCACTCAAAAGCTTTTTTTTGAGGGGGCACCATGCTCTGCTTTACAAAACTAAATATTCCTGTTTGGAAACACAAGTTTGCCTTATTAGATTACTGATGTTTCTGGAAGAAATTTTTGTGAAATGAGTGTACTTTCTGCATGTCAGAACATTTGTGGATAATTGCCAGAATGAAAAAACTCAATTTATCCATTAATTCTTCCCTGCATAAAGATCAGCAAAACCCTTGTGCACCACTTATATTCAAATTAAGTGGAATGTAAGCACTGCCCAGGTCTTGTGACGCTGCTGCAGAGAGGTAAATTTCACCCTTAATGAGCTACAAGAATAAGATCAGTTATCCCAGTTTAACGGTCTTCTCTTCCAGCAGTACCTTCAGAATATTTTTTCTCTTCCATTTTTCCCTGCTACCACGTTAGTGATTTTATTACCTTGTCTTCCATTTCTCAAAGGTACAGACAGACCAGTAAGGAAAAAAAAAATGGTAAAAACTGTATTATTTTTTTATACTTTGAAATACTAAAGGAGAAAAAAGAGCATAATAGAAATGATATATCTGACACAAAAATGACACAAATGTTCTTCTTGAAATTCCTGACAAGATTATATTATAAAGAAATAGCCAAAAGGAGACAACACCAAACTTCAGGTAAAACTTGGAGGTAGTCTTCCTGATGGCACTTTACTGGCACAGGTTGCCCAGAGAAGCTGTGGCTGCCCCATCCCTGGCAATGTTCAAGGCCAGGTAGGACAGGGCTTGAAGCAAGCTGCTCTAGTGGAAGGTGTCCTGCCTGCGGGAGGGGGTTGGAACCGGATGAGCTTTGCAGTGCCTTCCAACCCAAACCAGTCTGGGATTCTATAAAATGTGAATCACCAGTTAAGAATACAAAAACTAAGCACCCAAATGACTTAGCATCTTATTTTCAGCATCTTTTGTCTGCTAAAATGTTTAATCCTTGGGAATACTGTGTGGTAGAAAGAATCTATCCAGGATTCACTGGTGGTATTACACAACTCTGGTATTACAATGTTACCATAACTCACACATACCCCAGGCTTGTGACACTGCAAGACCTTTAATGTGGGATAAAAGAATCAGACATTATAGTGTTTAGTACAAGTTCTGCCCACTCTGCACTGAGCTTCACTGAATAACTGACTGCAGGAAAATTCCCTGTGAAACTAAAGACAGAAAGGATCACATCTCAAAATACGGATTTAGCTCTAACTTTTCAAGCAACAAAGGAAACGATACACAGGTCTTGGTCCATGTTTCTTTGCAGGAATCATGTTAAACTTAGCGACTTTTCAATCAGATTTCCACTTCCAATAAATGTTTACCTCTCGACCCTCTCATCCCAAAATCTCAATCCAGCAAAGGAAACTGACTCTATAAGTGCTTCCTGCTGGCAGGAAGACGTCTGAAAAGTCGAAACTTCCAGAAGAGGTTACTGATGTTGCACTCTCTGAGCTGGGGCAATACAAGAGTTATGGTACAACTCCTTCCTTCCTTCCTTCCACCCTTTCCTCCTTCCCTCCCTCCCTTCTTCCTTCTCTCCTTCCTTTCTTCTTCCCTCCTTCCTTCTTCCTTTCTTCCTTCCTTTCTACCCTTCCTCCTTCCTTTTTTCCTTCCACCCTTCCTTCCTTCTTTCCTTTCACCTTTCCTTCTCTCCTTCCTCCCTTCCTACTTCCTTCCTTCCTCCTTCCTTCCTACCATTCTTCCTTCCTTCCTCCTCCTTCCTTCCCATCTTCCCTCCTTCCCTCCCACCCTCCCTTCTTCCTTTTCTCCTTCCTTCCTCCTTCCTTCCTTCCCTTCCACCCTCCCTCTTTCCTTCCTTCCTTCTTCATTCCTTCCTTCCTTTCTTTATTCCTTCCTCCTTTCTTCCTTCCCTCCCTACCTCCCTCCCTCCTTCCTTCCTTCTCTCCTTCTTTCCCTCCTCCTTCCTTCGTTCCTTCCTTCTTTCCATCTTCCTTCCTTCCTTCTTCCATCCTTCCTTAATCCTGCCTTCCATCCTTCCTTAATCCTGCCTTCCTTCCCTCCTTCTCTTCCTCCCTCCCTTTCTTCCTCCTTCCTTCCCTGCTTCACTCCCTCCCTCCTTCCTTCCCTTCTCTTTTCCCTCATTTCTTCCCTCCCTCTTCCACTCCTTCCTTCCTTCCCTCCCTCCTTCTTCCTTCCTTCCCTCCCTACCTCCTTTCTTCCTCCTTCCTTAATCCTGCCTTCCATACTTCCTTAATCCTGCCTTCCTTCCCTCCTTCCCTTCCTCCCTTTCTTCCTCCTTCCTTCCTTCCTTCCCTCCACCCTTCCTTCCTTCCACCCTTCCACTATTCCTCCCTCTCTCCCTTCCTTCCTTCCTCTCTCCGTCCTTCATTCATCCCTCCCTCCTTCCCCTTCTTCCTTTCTTCCTCCCTCCCTCCCTTCCTTCCACCTTTCCTTCCACTATTCCTTCCAGAGGGAGCCAGGTATGGAGCCACACACAACAGAGCAGTTATAAGTGGGTAGATGATTGAAAAACAACATAATTCAACCTGCAAACACTTCAGGAACTTTTGGGTCCATAAAAGACACACTTCATAAGTTCTTAAATTACTCTACCAGTAACACAAAGTGATATGTATTTTGTGTAAAAAATTACTACATCTTTACTCCTTGCTCAGTAAAAGGAGAGTACTTTCAATTTATTTCATGATGATTAATCTATCCTGATATTCTCTTCTGAGACAAATCAGTCTCCAATATTTCACATCTGGCTATGGATGCATAAAGATATTAGGTACTGGAGATGGTAACTGCGGATGCCACAATGAATCTACAAGTTTCTCCCATTCTGAAAATGTTGAAAATCTACAATAATCCTCATATTATCTTGCAAAACTAACTGAGATAATTAAAGAAATTTCCATTTGTTTCCTTTTCTGAATCATATTATGTATGATATGAATCACATTTTGCCCAGGGAGGTTGTGAATGCTCCATCCCTGGCAGTGTTCAAGGCCAGGCTGGATGAAGCCTTGGGTGAGATGGTTTAGTGTGAGGTGTCCCTGCCCATGGCAGAGGGGTTGGAACTAGATGATCTTAAGGTCCTTTCCAACCCTAACTATTCTATGATTCTATGAATTCCTCAAAACCCTTGGGATTTCTTACATAAAATCAGCTATTAAAAGGAAAATGCATGCATAACATTATTTCTGTTTCAATACTTGTCCTTTTAAAACATGCTTGATTGGGAGGGGTGTAAATCCCTTCAAACCAAATTGATCTTTCACTATGTCTTATGATGCTCCAGGGCTCAAAAGAGCATTCCAGTACGCACAGATGGGTACCACATTCTGAACATAGCAAAATCAAGAATTAAGACAGTTTATGAATATAATCCCAAATCAGAAGGGAAAAGGTGGCTTAGTTATAATGTCATTTTAATAGATTTTTAAAAATCTAAAAAGTATAAGAAATTAACCTTTAGCAGTAGCATAAGATTTCCAATGTTTCCACACCCACACGCAGCCCCATTAAACACTTTCCACCTGATTAAGAGCACTACACAAGTGTGTCATAACAGGAAAGGCTCATGCTGCACCAAAGTAACAAGAAAAACATGAAGGCAAATATCTTATTCCACGAGACTAAAAATGTTTCTAGCCCAATTCAAATATGCTTATTCATAAGATGATAAAAGCTTGGATCTGAGAAAAATATGGCTTGATCTAGTAAGTAACAAGCTGCATACAACAGAATACCAATACATGCTTCTATATCATAACAAAAACTTTGGAAATTACAACTGTTCAAGCATACAAAAGAATCAGGAATCCAAAGTTAGTAATATGATGCTATTAATATGATGGGATCTCTTCTGAACCCATTTAAATGGTTTAAAAAAATTTCATATCCTAGAATCCCAGACTGGTTTGGGTTGAAAGGACCTTAAAGCTCATCCAGTCCCAATCCCCTGCCACAGGCAGGGACACCTTCCACTAGAGCAGGTTGCTCCAAGTCCTGTACAACCTGGCCTTGAACACTGCCAGGGATGGAGCATTCACAACCTCTTTGAGCAATCTGTGCCAGTGTCTCACCACCCTCACAGTAAAGAAGCTCTTCCTTATATCCAACCTAAATCTCCCCTGTTCAAGTTTGAACCCAAATACAAGAATACAATACATACTCAGCCACCCATTGCAAGGAAATTGTTAAGAGAGAGGGAGTTAAAGCTAACATGGAACCAGTGTTTCAATGTGCTTAAGTGCAGCTCCACAGGCAGACTTACCATGAACTGAGCCACTGCCTTAATGAAGAAAATCCGGTCCTGCTCCGTCTCCACATCAGGAGGAATATCAGTCTGAGGTTCATACCTGTGGCAAGAAGCATGTGTACATTCTGACAAAAAATACATGTGCAATATTCAAGAGACTGGTTCATTTGTGAGGCAAAAATCAAACAAGATGAGCACATATGAGACTGTGAAATAGATCTTTAGCTCCTGCTGCAGCCTTGGTGATCCAGATCCTGGAATGCATTTGTGTACAAAGCACAAAAGCTATAAAACCTGAGACACCCCTCCAGAAGGAACTTTCATGGTGGGGTCCTCAATACATCTTTTCAGTTGGTTTTGCAAAGGAGCAAAATTTAGGTGGCTCAAGTCTGTGAAAGCCTTATTTTCAGAAGTAATTTACTACTGAAATCACAAGCTGCTTATATATATCAAACTAAACTTAATCACAAATGGCCTCATGATTTGGAACATGCAATACTTGGAATAGGCATATGACTAAGTTAATGCTCCCAGTCTTTCCAGTGGTACATTAAAGTTACCTGTACTAGATTGTTATTATTGATAATAACAAAACCAGCCACCTTGGCGTTTAAAAGTTTACGCCACTTTTCCACTCAGTCAAAATACACAAGACAAATTCACACTCAGATGTCATTTTAAAGATATTACTTTCAAAAGTAAAAAAAAAAAAAAAAAAAAAAAAAAAAATTAACAAAAAAGCAAATTGAAAGATAGTGAAATCCTTTAAGAAAACACTAGTGAAGTGCAGAAATTTCTGGAAATCACCAGTCTCCAGGAACCAGGTAAGAACAACAGTAAATTCCCAGTCTCAACAAAAGCTTCAGGATTTTTAGCATTCAGGCAGGCAAAAAAGTATCTTTGCTCCCACATTTGAAATTTGAGCAAGGTACATGCAAAGTAGCCTCTCTGCTTCAAAGTGTAATTAAAAGGCTTGTAGAAGCTGGAAAACGTGTCTGCCTGTGTCAAGGGTAACTGACCCATAACAGAAAAGGATGCCAGTGTTCAGTTGATATTTAGTCTGAAAGGGAAGTATTTTTTTATTAGGCTCAGCATTCCCAGTTATCTATAACAGAAGTTTCAGCTTTTAAAAGTGTTCAGGTTCATTAAAGAAGCATATTTTAAAAACAATATTTGTTTTCTTTCAATTGCTCTGCTACTTTACTGTTATAAACTAAGGGGGATTGATGTATGTTTTTACAGGCATTGAAAAAAAACAGTAATTTACAACCTCAGTGTAACAGCAGTATTTTAAAGAATATTTAGGTAACTTAATCCAAGCAATTTTGAATGGTTGTAAGTATTTCCTTATTTTATTATGATTGCAACAGTATTCAAACATCTAACAGGACAGTACTGGATACGAATAGGATCGTATCACTGGATACGAATAGGATAAAAATAGCAAGCAGGCAAATGGCTTCAATTGTATGAGCAAATGAAAATATTCTTTCACTTACATAGGAGAAAGAATATTATGTATAATTTGATTAGCACCTCAAGTTTCATAAATATTTAACTGAAGTCTGACAATAGGTTAAGTGGGTGTAAAACTAAAACTGGGTACTTGTAGATTAGTACTGTATCATTTGAGGGTTTTTTATACATGGCATGACAACAGACAATACCGGGTTGAACCAATGATAATTGTAGCAACAAGGTAAGAACTAACTGCATCTTGACAAGTCCTCACTTGCCCCTTTTGGGGCAAATGTGGGTCAAATACAGGCAGAATAGTAACAGAGTTTGTAGAATATGTGAAAGACACACAGCTGCTTTTAAGCAAGTGTGCACACCTTCAAAGATGCAATTTGGGGGTTGGAACTACATGATCATATGATCCTTTCCAACCCTAACCATTCTATGATTCTTTGAAGCTCTGCCAGGACTCAGACATTGTATGTTCTCCTTCAGCTACTAAGCCACTTATTTGTTGTTGTATAATAATAACAGAATCATAGAATTAACTAAATTAAAAACCTGTGAACTAAACTAACTACCACATTTTCTACCTGATATTTATAAAAGTAGATCTCACAGAATGACTCAGTATCATTATGCTTCCCTTTAAACTTCTTAAAACAGTTTCACACCAGTACACCAGCCCCCTGCATACATACCACACCCTGGCCGCAGCCCCAACATGTCCTAGCCTGATCACCAACCTTTTCACTAGCCAGAAGAGCACTTCAGAAACAAGCATGAAGTTTGGGGTATGGAAATTCTCCATAGATATGAGTCGGGGATACCCCAGTGCCCTCATCATCTCAGTAAAATCTGAAAAACAAGCAAGAGCAGGAATTCCTTCTTACATATCTGACACGGATATTACCAAGAACGCTGGTTGCCACAGCAGGCAGTTCATTTACAATTAGATATGCCCTGTTTAAAAAAAAAAAAATCTTGAATGGATTAAAGGAGGCATCCAATAGCTCAAGGGGCTACAGGAAATTTGGAGGACATTTTACAAGTACCTGTAGGGACAGGACAAGGGGGAACAGCTTTACCCTGAGAGAGGAGAGACTGAGATGAGCTCTTAGGCAGAAGCTCTTCCCTGTGAGGATGCTGAGGCGCTGGCACAGGGTGCCCAGAGAAGCTGTGGCTGCCCCATCCCTGGCAGTGTTCAAGGCCAGGTTAGACAGGGCTTGGAGCAACCTGGTCTAGTGGAAGGTGTCTCTGCCTAATGCAGAGGGGTGGAGCTGGATGAGTTTAAGGTCCCTTCCAACCCAAACTAGTCTGTGATTCACTAGAAAATACGCCTGAGTAAAAGGGTGACATTTTTACAAGAGATTCACTGGGCAGAATCGATGTCAGCAAAACTTCTCTCTACAAAACACCCCATGAGGTTAACTGACTGGAGGCTGTGGGGTCACCACCAGGCAGGGGCTGTGGTGCCCCCGTCCCCCGCGGTTATCCCTTCAGTCAGTTTAAAGGAAGGCTACAACCCCCTGCAGCCTCTGAGGCACCGGCGCCCGCGCCTCCTCCTGCATCCATAAATGAAACTACCGGGAAAAACTTAACACAGCACCGGAACCCGCTCGGCTGCTGAAGCAGCAAACAGGCCGCGGGGAGCCGAGACCGGGACCGGGACCTGCCGTGCCCCGTGCCATCCCCCCGCCCCAGACCCGCGGCCCTCGGCGAGGATCCTCACCGCGGAGGTCGCGGAACGACATCACCAAGAGCCCGCCGCAGCCGCGCTGGGCCGCAACGCTCGTCTCCACGGCAACGCGCCTACGGCGCGGCGGCCGGGACAAACTGCGTCGGGAGGCGAAGCGCCATAAGAGGGTCGAGCCCCGGCATCTCGTCGGCGCCTGGCATCCGCGCAGCACGCGCTGCGCCTCGGCGGTGCTCTGGGTCTCCCCTTAGCTCCGCCGGGTGACGGGGACACCGAGGGACACGCTGTCCCTGCTGCCTGGGCTAAACCGGGGAACACCGGCGTGTAATGGCTGTTCCCTCAGCACTGGGAGCCGGCCCCGGACGCCCACAGCCGGGAGCGATATCCAGCCGGGCAGGGAGCTTTGCTGAGCCTGGCTTAGATGTGTTACTTGGGTACGAGCCATCACGAGTTACTTTCCAAGAACTCGCAGTGCCATGTTAAACCACTGCTGGGAGGAGAAGGCTGTGGGACGGCGCAGTAGCCACTGGGGGCACAGAACCCCATGCCCTCACCTCGCCTCAGCACACATAACCCATCACATCTGCATCCACGGGGCTGAGTCTCCAGCCCGCTGTCCTATTGCAGGTGGCACATCCACCTCCATCCACTTTGCAGACGAGGACTGTGGTCTCTGCAGGGACAGGAGCCCAGCATACAGCTCTGCTCCAGTGCTCGAGCATTGCAGGGCTGAGCGTGGGGAGCAGAGGGTGAGGACCTGCAGCAAGGCAGCAGGACCCTTCCTCTCTACAGTGACACCTCTCTGATGGGCACCCGGAGTGCCACAGCCAGAGATAGCAACTGCAGTACGTGGAGCACTCACCTCGTACAAGAGGTTCCGCACAGCCCAGGCGGCACATGGCAGCGGAGCCAGGGACACCCGCAGAAAGCAGTGTCCCCAGGCCAGCCAACCTGTCAGCTCCCTCCCACACCTGACACCGACCGCTCCTGCCGGCGGCTTCCTAACAAACCTCCTAAAGGCTCTTAGTGTCCCGAATTTGCCCCTGCACGCACACCCAACAGCAGTTTTCATGCTGATGCATGAAGCAAGTGCAGCATGACAGCTTCTCCGCTAATGCTCAGTGGTTTCAGACGTCCTGAAGGAGCAGGAGCTCTGATCATGAGACTGAAAAACACCGGACGGAGCAGCCACAGCTCTTACTGACAGGGTCACAATATCATGGAGCGGAATGAGTTGAAGTTAATCTAGATGTCAGGCTGATCTATGGACATCTCAGGACATTTTATAGAGCAGCTGGCAGTTTCCCAGTTCTAACTGCCCAAGCATATATAAGGCATGCACACAAAGGTTCTATATTGAGTAGCACCATATTCACACGATCAAAAATTAATCAAAAGCAAGGAAATAGCAATAAATCCTAAAAAGAATAAATATTGAAATGAAGTGGTTACATTAGAAAATAAGAGATGTAATTAAAGGCTGGGTTTCTTATGCTGGAAAACCTCAAATAATTCACTAGTTCAAGAGCGTATCAGCCATCCAGTAACCAGGGCATGGGACCAGAGAAGGAAGGAAACATTCTGCTCTGCTGCTGTGTTACACTGACCAGCAAAAGACAGGTGGGATGAAATACCTGGGGGAAAGCCAAAGCTGCAAAATAAATGGAATAAAGTGGTAGTGTGCTGTTTACCTCAGCTCTTCACTTTATATAGATATCATTAATATTTATATATTAATATTAGGCAGCACAAACATACCACTGGAGATGGAGTGGATGCAACTTTGAACTAAATAGGGTCCCAAACAGGAAAAACTGCAGCCATGTAGCCATGGCAGGATCTCAACCACATCTGTGAGGGCTAACACTTTCCTGCCTTCCCACCTCCAGGAACCCACACCCAAACAAAGCCATGCCACACAGCTCTACATATTCCCTAGACACATACACTAACCTCCATGGAAACAGCTCACCATTCCATAGCCCAGCTCACACCCAGCTCACACTTTTGATATATGCTCCCTCGCCCCATCACCCCCCCCGTTTCCCCCCCCCCCCCCCCCCCCCCCCCATCACTCCAAAACCTGGAAATCTTGTTGGAAAGGGAATAAAATCTGAAATTTTGTCACAGGGTTTTGTGGCAATGTGTGAGCTATCAGACAACACTGCAGGCTTCTGAGTACAGATGGTAGCACCTTCACTGCACATCTGCAGTGTCTGGTCTCCATCCAGACCTCTAATTTCATTTAGATTATATTATTTCTTTTGAGCTGCAGGAAGCCACAGCTGCTGCTGGGAGCCTGGTAGAGGTGTAGGAGGAAGCCAGCTGGGGTGGCAAACACCCTCCAAGCAGTGTGTAAGCACCCAGCAGCACCGGCTGCCACACAGGCTGCTCTCCAGCAGAAGGTGGTGGCAGCCCGAACCACTGGTGGTAAGGAATTAGCAGTGAACAGCTTTGCTCTAAATCACAGTTGGGTATGACAGAAGCATTAGCTATTTTTTAACACCTCATGCAAAAACAGTCCTTTGCCTCTTTCATATGCTGTGCATGTGAATTTGGTGCTTCCCAAATCACGTTCATGCTGACAAGCGCTATGCATGCTGCAAGTGGGACAGGGCAAGCCCTTTTGCCCCCAGGCTATTAGCATCATCTCATACTATTTACTGCCTCTATTCTGGTTTCAGGACTCTAACCCCTTTTAGCCCCTTCTCTCTGGCTCTCACCAGTCCCCAAACACACTGCTGAAGTCAAGCCATCCTTTGTCTCATGAGCATCCATTAATCAAAGATTTCACCAAGAAGTCATTGATCTGGGCAGCTGAACATCATTGATCCAGACTACATGCTGTCAGGTCCCTTTCAGCTGCTGCAAGTCTGGTTAGCACAATGTACTTTGAAATAGTCCATCACTCAAATATCCATCCCATCAGACAGCCTGATGTCTCTGTGTCAGCTCCCAGTTTAGCAAGAACAGTGCCCAAGTTTGTGGTGCTCAACCTCTCCGCGCACTGGGAGAACCTAATTCCGCGGACCAAGGCAGGAGACAAGCTCTGCAATTAGAATGATGGGAAGGAGAAATAAATTCATTGCAAGGATGGCCAGACCTGTAGCATCCCACCAGCCTCCTCTGCCTGTAACTCTTCTCTCTTTTGGGGGAAAAGAACAACTTGGCCACATCTGCCCATACAGGATTGTTATTGTCCTTATCGCCATTTTAGGATCAGCAAAATAAATCTAACAATTTTTTGTTTGAGACCTATTGCACCAAACCCTTTACATCTAAACCAGTGTTATCCATCTCATTCACGGTCAGAGTGTCCTGGCTATCACCTAGTGGTTTTTCATTCTTCCCAATCTCACCTCAGCAGTGCAGGTTGTGCCCCCCGGCAGCTGCTCCCCACGTCGGGCTGCACACAACCCTGTCCCTTCAGAACATCCCTGTGGTATCTGTCAGGTTCTCAACATATAAATAATCACCTCCATCAGTCTTTGCCTGAGCTTGTACTTTCAGCCATCCAAAATCTTTCTGCAGATGGATAGAGTTGGGGGGGGGGGGGGGGTGTGTGTGTCTACATACTCTTTAGTTCTTTCCCCAGGTTGTGTTTTTTGGCAGAGCTTGGCATTAAAGTTGTTATTGCATGCTTCTAACTGAAATCGTCGCATCCTTACATAAAAGTTCCTAGGCAGATTGGCCCAAGGCATTTTTTCCTCCAGTAACAAGGAATTCTAACTTTGTGAAGAGTTGTTTCAAACTATTCCCATGGGGTAAACAGTTGCATGAGGTTAGGCTTGCCCAGAGATGCAACAGCAGATGAGTGCCACAGGCCAGTTGTGAAAACAGGGCTTGTTCCAGCTCATAGAGAGCCCCAAGGAGCTGCTGTGATGTCTCTGCCCCTTAATTGCAAAGGAGATTTGTTTCCATGCCTTAAATTTCAGAAAGAAACTGTGCAGCAGCCGGGCGAGCAGTGCCGAAGGGGGATTTGGGAAGGAGTACAAGGACAGGTGGTGGCATCACCACCACAGCTCATTTCCCAGTGCACTTCTGTACAGTGACCTGCAAAGCAAAGCAAAAGAGGTTCAGGATCTTCCTGCTCTTTTTTTTTTTTCTGATATCGTCTTACCTGGCTGTTCCCACACTCCAAATTCAGTCTTTGGTCCCAGGGACAGCATGACAAGGACATAATGTGCTGTTGAAAATATAATCAAGTGAGAAAACAAGTCATTTTTACTCTGATTTCTCTTTTTTTTTTTAATCAGGCATTTTTCAGATTCCTCAAGCAAAAAACAACACTCATCTTTAACCTCCCTGCTGTGAAAAAAGGGTTAAAGGACCTCAAGCTTCTTTTGCATCCCAGGAGATGCTTGTGTGAAATTACTGTACACATTGGGACACTCTGACTTTCACACAGTGTGGAAAATAATGAGAATGTGGTCATCTTGATGGTGGAGAATATAAAACCTGTTTCTGATGGGTTCTTACTTGTTAGAGAAATGCTGCAGAAGGGCATTAGCTTTACAAATAAACTGTTTATGGCTCAAGAAGCTGGGAAATAAATCTGCCAGAGCAATTTTCTCAAAGAGGGCCTGGTGCAAAAATAAATAAGGCAAGGTATGAAATGAGGAGGCTTTCATTTGGCCACACAGACACTTCTCATTGAGTTTCTTTGTGTCCACTTTCTACTTTTACTTGCAAGCTGAGCATCAATTTTTGCTCTTCTAATCAGAGTCTCCCCCATTACCCACCTGGGACCAGTAAGTGTTCACCTAAAGGCTGCTTTCAGCCCTGCGCCGCAATATTTGCCACCCACACCCCCACGGTGTGAGGTTTCTGTTTGCTGCTGAGGGCTGGCTCAGCTTGCAAACTCCTTGGTGTTGGCACAGAAGAGAGTTTCATGAGCAGACTTCTTCCTTCCCACTTTATTTAACATTAACCTCATCACTCCAGAGGCAAGGAAGGGAAGGTAACTGCTACCAGGAGGAGGGGAAATGGCTGGGGATCGCTGGTGGAAAGCGAAGTGCTATTTGTGCCCAGGAACCTGGGGAGATGTGGAGCCTTTGTGTCTGGGGAAGGAAAATACCCAAGAATGTCACGTTCCCTGTAATACATTGCAGAGCAGCTCCCTCCCTGTTAATGGGCTGGCATTAGAGAAGAGCTCCAAGAGCAGCGTGCAGTACCCAGGATAAGCAGCAGTCCATGTATCAAGCGGAAGTGGGTAATAAATCAGCAGGCTCCATTTGATCATTCAACAGATAAGTGAGAAGCTACTCCTGATGAAAAAGCATCCCCCAGGCAAGGAAATTTCTATCTCAGCTTGGTCTGACAGGTCAGGAGAGGAAAGACTGGGTTCTCATATATGCAGTGAAAACCAAGACTATATTTCCACTGTCCACTAGATCCCTCCAAAGAAGAGGTGCCATTTGACCCACCTGAAGCCAGCACTAAGTTCTGATTTCCCAGAATCTGATTAATTTTGGGCTGTCCAATTTAAGATGGCATGGCATAACCTGATTTATAAACAAGACAGCACATCCTGCATCCCTGGAAGCTGAAAGTCCAGATCATCCCCAAATCATTGTCTCTCATGAAATGTTTTGGCGTGTTTTTCTGCAACACCAACATTTGTCTCTTGACCTACCTGGAGAGAAGGGTACGGAGAACAACCAGCCAAAGAGACAGGAAAAAGCGTCAAGGTAGACTCAGAAGGACATGATCCCATTACCCAATTTTCCCTTTTTGATGAGGATCAGGAGGCAAAGACGCCGCTTTCACAGGTGAGAAGTGCAACACTGAGCAGTGCAAGGATGAAGCAGGCCCTCAGGGCAGGGTCTTCTTGAGGCTCTAGTTTTGGCACAGACGCAGTATTTAACTAATTGCAATCATCATTTGGACATTAGGAACACAAATGAGTGGAAACAAAAGCTCTTTCAGGATTATCCCAAATACTCCTTTGCTGTAGAGGTACCACCTTTACAGTTTTCACCCTAAGGATGGCTTTCCATCCTCCCCTGTTGCTATCAGGGTGCTGCCCCCTGGCACCTGCCTGGTGGGATCATGGAGATTTGTGTACTCAGTCCCACCGTGCAGCCTTGGGTGGGCTTGGGGATCACAGGGAGGAGAGCCCCATGGCTGCTCAACCAGCAACAGGGCAGCAGGAGCCCTACCAACAACCATGGTGGCATGAGGATAGAGCCCTGTCCTCTGAAAAAGGGAGATAAAGAGCTCAAAGGGAAACACAGAAATAATAGCATTAAAACAGCCAGCAGCTGCTTTGGCACGTAACCTTTGAGTCTGCCAAGAGAAGAAACAGCTTGCTTCAAAACTTCTGAATGTACCAAACTGCAATCAAAGTTCTGAAACACTGGGAGGTGGGTTTGTCTTCTGGTCCCAGCTCTGATTCAGCGTTAAACCATCATTGTCTGAAACAGCCTCTCGGCACATCCCAGCTCACAGGGAAAGTCAGGGTCTTGGGTAAATAGACCTTAGGGCTGAGTCAGTCCAACAGCTTGATGTCCCTGTGCTGGCAGAAACCTGTGATCTCAGCAGCAGAGTTAAGTATTGCTCTTGCTAAAAGGTAAAAGCAGCTGGTTTATGCTCAATACATGTCCAAATAGGTGTGTGGCAAGGAAATGTTCGGAGTGGAAGTGCTAGAGGGGCTTCAGGCAGGGGATGGGGTGCAGCCAGAGTGGTGCAAGAGGGAGTGGGTGTCACTAGGGTGGCACTGGGCACTGCTGAGGTGGCTGAGGATTTTGTGACGCCAGTAGCCCCAACCTGCAGATTGGTATTGGCAGTGCCTAGGCAAGACTGGCATTGCCAAGTCCTCCCGCAGGACCTGGTTCATGGCCCTCAGCAAAGCCAAAGGGATACCAACATCCAGCTTCATTGCCTGCAGGAACCTCAGCCAGACACGACCACAAGGACAAGAGGAGCAATAGCAGGTACAGACCACATCTGAAAATAACCCCTTCCTTGTAACTACCTTTTCCTACTGCAAAAATACACTCAGCTGTGAAACTGAGCCTGGAGGGAGCGATTCCTCCTAGAGGAATTCAGCGTTGCTCCCAGCAGCTCTGCGCTGTCACCTGCCTGTCTGGAGCATACAGCAGATGGAGGGAAACCTTATAACCTCTCTGGAGTTGAAGCAAAAGCTATTGCACTGCAGATATTATGATATTTGGGCAATTATCATCCCCCTTCAGTTAGGTAACAAGTACCTCTGGCTCCCTAGGCAAGAGATTGATTGTTTTCTCTGCGGGCTGAGTGCTTTCACGAGACATTATGCTGTTGGAAGATCTTTGGTCACATCACAAAAAGCCCTCATAATGAGGATGTCTGGGCCTTTTTATGAGCAGAGTTGATCTGTACATATAGAAATCTCTCTTTACTGGAGCTCCAGAAAATACATCACGTTGCCAGCAAACCCAGGGCCCAGCTTCAGGTTTCATTAATGAAAAGAGAAACAAATACCCCTCGAAACTTAGTCCAAAGCCTATTGAACACCAGGAGGATGCCTCCAGGGTGGGAAAGCTGCAAAGCAGGAGTCTGGCATCATGCCTGCCTGCACCTCACCAGTAAATGGGTTTGCTAGTACCCCATCACTGTGTGCGTATTGGTGCTCTGCACCCTCCAAGCAAGTTGTGCCAGCCCTTAGTGCTGGTGATGCCCAGCAGAAAGAAGCCCAGCCAGAGCTAAAAATGTTCTCTATTCTTCTATAGGGAAGCAAAGCTCTTTGAAGACAGAAATTGCCGAGACAGAAGGCACAGAGTTGATGCAGCTGCTCCTGGAGAGCTTCCCTGCAACAGGGGAAACAGAAGCAACTGGGGAAGGAGCAATGACCAGGGACTATGCAGCCTTGACTCTTTATACCAGTTAACTGGTTCTTCTGTCATCAGGGGGAAGTCAAACACAGACGGTCTGGGTAACACGAAAATCTACGCTTCTGTCTTCAGCCCAGATCATGGCATCTATTGATGCCTTTAGATTCCCAACCCAACCGCCTCCTGCCCTCTTGTTTGTGAGGATTTTGTACATACACAGGAATCCAACATCAGAAAAATCTCAGAACAGCAGCATGTGCCGAGCTGCCCAGGGTTTTCCTGTTTGAGCCTCAAAGGAGGGCTGTGTTTGAGCAGAAGAGCCATCTCCTTGCAAATAGCGAGAGGAACACAGCAAACAGCAGCCACTCTGCTAACCCCAGGCTCAGAACTGCCCTAACAGCAGCTAACTGGGAAGCTCACACAGTAACACATGCGGGGAGCTGCTAGGAAACCAGCAAGCCCCTTTCTTACTGCATTGTCCCCAAAGTGAGGAGAAGGAGGGAGTTTTCCCAGTGAACTGAACACCCAAGCATGCTGTGATACAGCACTGTGCCTGGCAAGCTGTAGCCTCGGGGGCTTAGGCAATTCTGAGAGAAGAAGTTGGAGGAGATGCATCCTGGCATCTCCTCCAGTAGCTGGGCTTTCAGGGCCCACCAGTCCCACCTTGAGTGACCTGCCCCATCACACTGCACAGCATCTGCAAGCTAGGTGCTTGTTTCCCCAGGTATAAGCTATGTTACATATCACAGGTGGGGGTGGCAGCCTTGTGATGGTTTTTTGAATCCCTTTCAGATCTGCTGGCAGGAAAGAAATGCAGAGCATGCCTCTCGCCCTACAGGTTCGAGTGGCTTGAACGCTTTGCTGAGCATAAGAGAGTCATGCAGATCACACTCCTGGGTAAAAATACATTTTCTTCCATTACACAGTAGCATAAAGTGGCAAACATCCAACATTTGGGACAGCTGGAAGGCTGGGAAGGACCCAGAGCACAGTGTAAGACAAGGAAGCTTCTTAAACCCTTAGTTATTTGGCTTGGTTTTGCAAAAATAGATTATCAAAGCTATAGAAAAAAAACTCTATTCTCAAAACAGCCAAGGGCCAGCACTGCTTTCAGGGCAGGCAGAGGTTGCCCTGCTGCAGCAGCATACTCTCCTTAGTTCCACTGCTTGTGTAGCGGGAGTTCAGAAGTGCCCTGGGCTGGGGAAGCCAGACAGCAGTAGCCCACATGCCAGGACTGAGCCTCTTATTCCAGGGAGCAAGCATGGATTTTGGCATGCAGCAAAGAGATCTTCAGGCTGCCCAACTTCCTCCTGAACATCTGGGAGAGCAGCCTCTCTCCTCCTGTCTCCTACCTTCATCCGCCCAACAACACCTTACCCGTGTAAGCACATAAGTAGTTGGTGGGAGGCTTTGATGAAGATGCCCGGAAGGGATTACACCTGGAGTTAGCCCAGACCCTACCACTGTCATGAAGCTAAATGATATTTAGCAGTGGTTTTACCTGGAGTGAGGTCAGCCGGGTTGGAGGTTGAGGACACAGGTTATTGCTGTGCCCAGACTCTATAGTGGTTGCAGGGGACAGTCCCTGCCAGAGCCACCACTGTGAGGAACACAGCTTCATCCTCCTCCACATGTCTGCAAAACATGTCCTGGCCCTGGCTCATCTGTAGCTGAGGTGACCGCATGTCTGGGAGGGATGTCTGAGAGGTAGGGTGGGATGGGACCACGTCTATGTGTCCCCAGGTGTGCCCAGCTCTGATGACTGAGGGGAAAGGTATCTCACTGGGGCCAACATCTGCCCTGAATCTGTATTTCTCCCTGTTGGAAAACACCAGAAATTACCAATTTTCACCCCAGTTTGGGTGAAAGTTGAAATAACATCATTGGAGAACATAGAAAAATAAGTGCTAAGATGTTTGTAATTAAAAATTCCACAGGCACAGTGTTTGCAGAGCACTTTGAAACATGTGTTTCTCAGAGAAAACTGCCAGTACATCATTGGTGTCACCTATTTATTACTAATGTCCCTGTAGAGACAGGTACTCCTGCAGCATGCACCACTGCCCTGCAGCTCAGGTATCCAGTGTTACCAGCCACCTTCTAAAGGGTTGGACCTGGCCTTTGTAAACAGAAACTGGAAAAAGAAAACACCAAAATCCAGATGATGAAGTGAATGAAGTCTACGGAAACATCAGAAACCAATGCAGGCTGCTGGTTGGAGGAGATCACCTGGGAGAGAGGTGAACAGAGGGAGGCCAGCCACTGCCCTTTCCTCTTCATCCACACTGTCCCAGCTAGCCCAAAACACACTTTCATGCACTGGCTGACAAATGTGCACTTGCTTTAAACTGGTTCATCCAGAGAAAACCGGGTTCACTTGCCCTATGTGTTCAGTGGGACAGAAATTAAACCGGGGGAGAGCTGACCCGGAGTCAAGTTGTTTCTGATGTTTCGGGCAACAGCCTCTGCTGCTGCTACTGGAGGTCTTTGCAATTCAGCCACAAAGGTGTGTGAAGCCTCCCAAGAGGAGTGTGCCCATGGGGATTCTGCTAGTTTACAGACCATGAAGACCTGGCAAATCCAGTCATGGTGGAGGGGAGAGGTGTAGGTCAGATCCAGCCATTGGTGAAAGAAACAGCTTTTGTACAGGACATCCTTACATCCCCACCTCCCTGCCCTCCTCCAGCCAGGCTCAGCCCCCCCACCATTGCTTGTTGCTGGTGGGGAGGATGAGTGATGGGGCACAAGGATGCCTCAGATCACACCTAGTGTTAAAAGGTGAGTGAAAGAGATGAGCAGGACATGCTGGCAGGGGGGACAATCCTGCTCCAAACCCACCTGAAATTGCCCCACTGGGGTTTAGCTGGTGGGAGACAGCCCCAGCAGCCACCATTTAATCTTTTATGCCTGGAAACCTGCTTGTGTCCCCTCTGTTTCTGGCAAGCAGATGTACCTTGTCCACAGAGTCCCCTCATAAGGGGAGACCATCGCTGTGCCCTGGGGATAACAAAACTGCTGCCCCTTGCTCAAAGTGTGGGACAAAGGGATTTTTTTTCTCCAAAGGGATTTTTCCAAAGTCACTTTCAGGGCTGTGTTTCACCTTTGGAAAATCACCTGAATTTCCACCCCAGGGTTGTAAATGCAGCTGGTTGCAGAGCAAAGCACAGATCCATTGCCATCCCCTCGTACATCACCGCCACACAGGAAGGGGTCGACCACCATCATTTCCACACCAGCAGGTGGAAAGGAGATGCTGCTTTCCCTGGATGTGACAGGAAAAGACAGGCACAATTCTGCTTAAGTAGGTGCTACATAAGAAGTTGCAACTGGGCTCCTAGTAGGCAGAAAGGAAGTAAAAGATGCAGCCTCTCATCTGCTCCTTGAGTTCTGAATCCAGGAGTATAGCAACCCTGATGTGGAATACAGATGCTGCACTGCCAACCAGGGCTTTAAATACGGAAGAGGGCGAGCTGTGCCCTTCAGCAGAGGACAGGTACAAAGAGTCCAGCTCCAGGGCAGGATGTGAATATAGATGATTTTCAGAGAAGTTCTTGATCTTATCTTTTAAGCCTTCCTGCTTGTATCAGGTGAGAAACACAGTGGAAACTAGACTTGGTGAGGTTTAAGCAGACCTGGCAACCTGTGTGACCGCGGGCTCTCTGGAAGGACAGCATCTGCTGAGGGGTTCTCTGAGTAAGTGCCAAATTCAATAGTGCCTTTATGAGCTGGGAAAGGTCATTTATCACAAGCATGTGGCAACACTGCACTGAAACACTGGCTTGGAAGTGACCTTTACTGAGAAACAGTGTGGATGTGGATATGGTGGGATCCCTGGGCTGTCATTGCCCAGGAGGATTGGAAATGGGATGCAAATGCACTGTAAAGCACCAGTCTGAGAGTTCCAGTTTTCCTATGTCCCCTGTAAGATGCTGGGTTGGGGCACCCTCCAAAGCATCTCTTAGGATGTGGTTTGCAAGGTTATTCTTCACTCAAAAGAGCATCTCCCCCTGTGCCTCCAAAGGCTTTTATTCCCCAGTATCTCTTTAAACCAGCACTTACTGGGAATAAATGTCCAAGCATCTGATTCTTTGGAAAATCACCCAACTGGTCCAAAATGCCTGGGAAGGCAGTGGTGTTTGGCTGATTTCTGGCTATGGACAGGTTGACGTATTATCAATCCCTTTATAATCATACTGTAGCAAAGACTGTGGCCATCAGGCAGATGCTCAAGCACATAATGTAGTATTAAACATTACATTTCTCATTGTCTGTGCAGGAATAAGACCCAAAGCAGTAAACCTGCTGTCAGTGAGGTGTGGTGGTCTAGCCCCATGGTGATGCCCTCACTGGCTCGAGTGACTCGATGGCTCACAGAAAGCATGTAAGCTGCTGCTCTGGATCAGAGGTCAGCCTCCCCCCAGACCACTGTCTTGCAGAAAGAGGAAGAGCTTTGTGGCTAGGCAAGGCTTGTGGTCATTTCTCACCTTCATCAGAGAAGTTCAAGCAAGAAACAGGCTTTGCTCAGATGCAGAAGGAGCTTCCAAACAGAGCAGTACCCCAGGACAAGCAGGTCCACGCTTGCATGGGTCTGCATCTCGCCAGGCTGCACTTATCTTTAATAGCACCATCAGTTGATATGAAAAATACTGTGCTTTTTAGTCTGTACAGAAGCTCTTGGTGCACCTGAGCTTACAGCAGCCTCCCAGGTCCAGCAGCAAGTGGTGCAGGACTGATCAGCTGCCAGGAGTGCTATCCTTCCTCCTCACTCGGGCTCGTGGGCTTTCACATGCTGATGGATTTCTCTACCTGGTAACAGTCTGGCAGACATTTCCGAGAAGTTCATTGAATAATTGCAAGTCAGGATGCGTTGATTAACATTTCTGTTCCACGAATTACTTCTGTATGGGAAACAAAGCAGCATGGTTAGCAAAGGCTGCAATAAGACACATTGTCTGAATTTCCCTGTCAGTAACAGCCAGATAAAATTAAACCTGCTTTCTTTCAGGAGTTGTTTCTGCTGGTAAGCCTGGTAGCAGTCCTTGGAGAAAGGAACTTGGCCCTGTGTGGTTATCTGGTTTGATGTGACACTGATGGAGGGTGCTGGAAGAGTCCTGAGCACCCCTGCAGCTCTCAGGTTGCCCAAGAGGGGCATTCAGAGGCAATTTGAACCGCGCTTTTAACACAGACTTATCAATGGTATCTCCTTGGTGACAGCCATGCAGCACAGCCAGCATCCCCAGGCCCGCCACAGCAGGACAGCAGCTATGGAGAGCCAGGGGGTGGTGGCTTCTCAGGGTTTTACCCATTGCACAAAGAACTGGGAAGGTGTTTCAAGCAGCTCTTTTGCAGAGCTGTCAGGGCCTGGCTGGTGAGATTGAGGTGCTAAAATTGCCATCACACACTGGTGGACAGCCAGGACCACAGCCAGGAGATGCACATGATGCCTGCAAAACTGCCAATGGGAATGCCCGAGCATCTCCTCAGATGCCAGGCAGCAGTGAGGGGTTGTCCCTGGCCAGGGACAGTGGGGGACATGGCTGTCCTGAGGGAGGGCAGCTCAGCCCTGTGGGATGGAGCACCAGGCTCCATCTCCGCATCCATCCTAGTGATTCTTAGACCTGGGATGCTCTCCCAGCCACCCTCCCCATGCCTACAACTGGCTCTGCAGCACCCCACAGGTAAGAATGCAGCCCCAGCTGAGCCACAAGTGCTGCAGTCGCTATGGAGACTCTGCCTAAGAGGCATCAATATGGAGAGGAACAGCTTGCTCCTCATGTCCCCATTCAAAGGATCAGTGAGCACATCACCTCCAGATGGACTCTCCACCCTGGTGTGGTCCCTGCTGACACCTCAGAGCCCAAAGAGACCACACCAGACAGTGATGCCAGAAAGTCTGTGGTCCCTCTCTGGGGAACTGCAGCTCCAGCTCACATACCTGCATGCTGGAGCCCTGGGCTGTCTTCCAAATTCAGCATCACTATGAGACGAGCCCACCCCATGGTCCTGCTGGCAATAGAAGGGTTCACACAGGGAGGTCTGTAGAGCAAAGCCATAGGGTGCCCAGGTCTGGGAAGGGGGATATTGGTGCAAGCATCCTCTACGGTGCCCCAAGACCATGTTATGGCTGTGTGGGACAGGATGCAACCCTGAGAGAGCTGGAATCAGCTCCAGCTCCATGGCAGGGTGACATGTGGGAGCAGCAAAGGAGCCCCTCAGACAATTCCCCTCGGGATAGGACTCCATATCCCTTCAGGAAGCTTTGTACAGGAGCTTTCTGAGCATCCTCCCCGCTCCACATCCCCTTGCAGAGGTCAGCACACAGCAGCACACAGGACACTAAAGCCACCACGCGGCAGCGTCAGCCCAAAGAGCCGAGACACAGCCAGCCCGCTGCCTGCCACGGTAGGGCAAGACAGGGAGTTCTTTACCTGGAGCCAGAGGTGAGGAGACAGGCTGCAAGCAGGGTCAGGGCGAGACCATCCAGAGCTCAGGCTGCAGTGAGCTGCCGAGCTTCGGTGGGTCCCGCTCTGCTGCTGATGGGAAGGGGGGACCACAGCAACAAAGTTCAAGTGCCACCATCTGCAAGGGGCAGCCCTGGCCTGTTGGTATGGGTGGGATCGGGAAGGGATCAGGTCCTCATCCCTCTTTGCCTCCACATGTGCTGCAGGAGATTCCATGTCTTCCAGCAAAGTTGGTCTTCAGGAGCTATTTGGGAATTATACCCTTATGTGGAAAGATGTGCCACTCTGGAAAACAGGTAACTGTCCACCAAGGAGGAAAACCACAAAATCTCCAGAGAAGCTGCTTCAGCAGCATGGCTCAGGTGACATTTCCTCCTCATCCCCATCCCTCTCCACTATTTGACCATCATTAGGGATACTGAGTGATGCCAACTACTCTTTGTGTTAATAGTTGTTGCATCTTCTTCCAGAGGTTGTTTCAGGGGGAGAGCATGTCTGTCTGCACCAGCTAAAGGTGCCTGCAAGTGCACGTGCTTGTTTCTCAGCACTCCCCATGGCTTACAGGTTTCCCTGTGCCCAAACACCACACTGGGCTGTGCCCTGTCCCATGTGCGTGGTGATGATAGTGCAGAGAAACCCTCTTCTTTCAGGCCATCTGCTGCCTGGAGCCTTTAGAGATTTTGATTGTGCTCTATCTCCCATCTCCATCCTCAGTGACTGTCAAGACCAGGGTGAGTAACGCCCTGGGCCAGGTCTGACCTTTAAGCTGGCCCTGCTGTGACTGTGGTTGGACCAGAAACTTCCTGAGGACCCTGCTAGCCAGGATTACCCTAAAAGCATCCCACCCCAGTGGTGTTGCTCTGTCCTAATCTCGGTGGTATCACTCCTGTGGGATACCAGCTGCCCCCAGCCATCATTTTCCCACCTTACTCTGAGGCTTGGGCCAGCCAGCGCTTCCCACAGCCCCTGTCCTTCAGCCAGACCTCAATCTTCAGTGCCACAGACAAACATCCTCCTGCAAGCTCTGCCTGTACCTCCTCATTCCCTGAAGGCACGAGGTCCCTGGATGGGGGTCCTGAGCCCCCTACCCACTCAGCCTGCCCTTCCTTGAGCCTCCAACCAGGGACCCTGATGCACTGGTCCACCTAGAAACATCCTGCAAAGGGTTAAGTACGTTGTGTCTGGGGCTCTTTATTAGGAGTTACCAGCCCAGCTCCCTCACCAGAGCCTGCAGCGCTGGCCCAGGGCTATGGTGCTACCATCTGCCTGGGTGTTTCCATAACCTGCCAGGCTCAAACCAACCTTGGTGTCACCCCAGCCTCATGCTGGTACTCAGCAGGTTGTGGCCTCACCCTTCAAGAATCATATCAGTCAGTGCTGATGGAAACATTGCCACCCTTGGTATCTCTCCAGCACCCACCCCTGTCTTTGCCCTCCCAGACAGAGTTCTCACCATCACTGCTATCCCAGCTCCTGGTGATTTTCGGTGGGAGAAGCTTGCCTTCTGCCTTGACACAGATGGACACAGCTCACAGCTGCCCCTGAAGGGGGGGGATCACACAGGTCTGCATCCACACAGCCTGGGGGTCATGTCCCGTCCCCCCCGCCCCAGCTCATGGCCCACCCCCAGCATAAACTCTGCCCACCATGGGGCAACACTGGAGGGTTCCCCAGCACCCCAGTGCTCCAAGGCAAGCACAGCAGCATCCCCACTGTGCTGGCTGCTGATGCTTGTGTGTTACGTGCTGTCCTCATGCAGAGGCTGCTCAAATCCTGCCGCAAAACTACTTTATGCTCCCAGTCCCATTAGGAACACCAGAGGTGCGCTCCCTGCCTGCACCTACCTGGCAGCTCCTGGTGCCTGCCCCTTGCTGGCAGGGTGGCAGACCCTCCACGTGCACCAGCGGGGCAGCTCCTGGCACCACGGTGGGTTTGCAGGGGGGATGCAGCACCAGCCCCAGCCTCCCAGTATGAACCAGTACTGCTGAAAGCACACCAGTGTGCAGCTGGGGCACAGGCACCTGCTGCCCCAGGACACCCAGGGGAGCCCCTGAAGGGAGGTGAAGAGCCACAGGAGCTCATGGCTGTTTTGCAGATTCACTTCCCAGGCAGGAAAAGCCATGGGGGTGGAAGGACCCACTCCCTGTACATGAAACTGAAGTCCTCACACCACAGTGATGCTCAGAGCTGTGCAAGGGTCCAACTCACCCTCCAGCGCTGTCCCACTGCTCACCTCCCCTTCACCTCCACCCTTTCCATCTCAATCACATCATTTTCAGCTTTCCATCTGCATACATTGAGCAGACTTGCTCTAATCTGCTCACAAGTGAACACACAGGGTAGAGAGGCCCCAGGAAGACCCCACTGTCAGCTCATGCTGAGAAAGGCACCCAAAGATTCAACTTCCCAAAACAGCAGAACATCACCACAGGCTGCTCCACTGGCAGGTTTTGTCACTTGAAATAACCAGCCACCTCTCATCCACTGGAGCGACAGATGCAGCTCCTCACCCACCTCAATCACTGTGTGCTCCCAGCCCACTGGAATAGTTTTGGGACAAACATATTTTCACAAAATAAAAGCATGTTCTGATGCATGCAGCCAGCAGCAGTTTTAGAGTAAAGTAAACCTGGCATCCCAGTGCAGGACAGGGCCAGTGTCAGCTTCCCAGCACATGGTGGCTCCAGGCACATCCTCCAGCCGGGGCAAAGGGATGAAACCCAGAGGGGTTCCACTGCTGTTCTTTGGGAGGTCCCCAGGGGCTTTCAGGGAGGGCTCAGACACCCTTTTAATCTCCTCTGCACGCTCCAGTGATAGGAAAACACCAGTGCCACGATGGTGTTCCCCTGGTTTGGTGGGTCAGCACAGACCGCCCTGCTTCACCAGGTTTGTCCCACGGCTTGGGGCTGGGTGATGTGACCAGTGTCATGGGCTGTGTCCCTGTGCTGGATCCAGCATCATCCTGGGGTCAGTGTTCCCAAGCAGCCCACCCTGGGCTCTGCATGGTGAGGGACTGCACCACAGCAGCCAGCGCAGGGGAGAGCCATAGCGGCACCTAGCCTGGGAGGTAAAGGACCCCCATGACTTTCCCTAGGGCTGCACTGCGGGGCGGGGGGGCGGGGGAGGCTCTTGGAGAGCAGGCAGAGAAGCAGAGGGTCTGGACCCACGTTCCCATCCCCGTGACTCACAGTCTGAGGGCTGCAACACATCCCTGTCCCCGTGTGATGTAACCCTGGGCAGGGCTGGACGCCCATCCCCGAGCGTCCCGGGCTGGACCTGGACCCTCATCCCCGTCCCCGGGCGTTGCACCGGGGGCTCTGCGGGGCTGTGCCGGAGCTCCGCGGGACGGGAGACCGCGACCCCCGGGGCCCGTCGGGGCGGCCCGAGCCCCGGGAGGCGGCACCGCCCCCTCCCGCCCCCCCGTCGGAGCTCGGCGCTGGCGGGAGGCGGCCGCGGTGCAGAAGCAGCTCGCTTGCCGCCGCGCTGAGGTAGCGGAGCCGGGGCTGCCGGTGACACACACCGGGGCTGCCGGTGACATCGGGGCTACCGGTAACACACACCGGGGCTGCCGGTGACACACACCGGGGCGGCCGGTGACATCGGGACTACCGGTAACACACACCGGGGCTGCCGGTGACATCGGGGCTACCGGTAACACCGGGGCTGCGGAGCCGCCGCCGCGCAGGGTAAGAGCAGCCCGGGAGGAGGGGGAGCCCCGCGGGCACTTAGCGGGACCGGGGAGCATCCGCTCTACGCGGAGCACGGGCGGACACAGCCCGTGGGGGTCAGTGCCGGCCGGGGAGCCGCGGGGCGACCTGGGCTGCTTCTCCCCCCGGAGCGCCGGCTAGGGCTGCGGGGTGTTCTGTGAGAGCAGCAGTGGGGCCGAAGGGTGATTTGGAGGGTCCCATCCTGGCGGGCAGGCAGCGGGGCGGGGGAAGCACGGAGAGGTCTCCTTGCCTTCCCCTGGGCTTGGTGGCAACAGGGCACCCGTGGATGCCGGGGTGAGCAGCGGTGGCACAGGGGCTGTCACATCGCTCACCGGGGTGGCTTCTGCTTTCCTGGCCCCTCGCTGGCCCAGGGCTGGAAGCGGTGCTGTGGAAGCTCGGCCAAGAGGTGGGATCCCGTTGTGCCCCAGCTCCTCTGCCTCGTGCTCCCCGAGGTTTTGGCTCCGGCGGGGAAGTGACCGGGGCTGTGGCAGCCCAGGACGTGCCTGCAGCTGGCACTCACAGCCCGGTACTCTGCTGCCTCAGGGAGCACATCTCCTCCTCTGCACACCCTCAGTCCGCCCCCTCTTACCCAGGATCCAGGTCCCCAGCTAAGCCCAAGACGTGCCCCAGCACTGGGAGCACCTGCCAGTGGGGCAGCCATGGGGGATGTCCTCAGGCCTGGGTACCGGCAGAACCTCTTCCATCTTGCCTGGATGTGCCTGCTCTCCTCCATGCCGGTAAGGGGCAAGCTGGGACTGGCCCATGGGGCAGCAGGGTTGGCACTGCTCGACTTTGACCTATTGTGAACGGGTTCGGTCCTGGCTTGGCTGTGTGTGCCTGCCCATGTCGAGGCAGGAATCACTGAGGGGATACCTGCAGCCTCCTCGGGAGCCACCAGAGGCTCTGACCCAGCTTTGGGCTTGCAGCAAGGTGGGGCCAAGGTGCTGGAGAAGACGTTCGAGGAGTGGATGCGGTACCGTGATGAGTGCTTGAGAAGGATGGCAAGCGAGCCCTACCCGGCAGGTACCTGCTGTGCAGCAGCTCAGGTCACATGTGGGGGCACGTGGAGCCGGGTGGTAGTGAGGCTGGGGCCAGGTTTTATCCTTCCTCCAGCATCCCCTATGCTGGTCACCAGTGGAGGAATGAGCTGGGGGACTGACCGCATCTCAGATGGGCTGCCCAGGACTGGGACGTCCCAAGGGGTCTGAGGCTGGTGTGGGGCACCAGGGACCTTTCAGGGTGATGCCCTCTCAGAGGTGCTGGCAGTGGGCTGGGGTGTCAGGGCTGGATGTGGCTGTACCACCACTATTTGACCACTGCCTTTTCCTCCCTTGCTGCTGTTGGAAGGGCTCTTCTGCAACCGGACGTTCGACATGTATGCCTGCTGGCCTGACGGGAGCCCTGGCATCACCGTCAACGTCTCCTGCCCCTTTTACCTGCCCTGGTTTGAGAAAGGTGATGATGACTCTACAATTACCTGAAGGGAGGTTTTAGTGAGGTGGCAGTCAGTCTCTTCTTCCAAGAAACAAGGGGTAGGACAAGAGGAAAGGCCTCAGGCTGTGTCAGGGAAGATTTAGACTGGATATTAGGAGCAATTCCTTCCCCAAAGAGTGCTCAGGCACTGGAGCAGGCTGCCCAGGGCAGTGGTGGAGTTGCCATCCCTGGAAGTGTTCACAAACCGTGTAGACAAGGCCCTCAGTGACATGGTTTAGTGATGGCCTTGATAGTGCTGGGGAACATTTGGACTTGATGACCTTAAAGGTCCTTTCCAACCTAATTATTGCTATGCTTCTATGACCCTCTGCTGGCCTGGAGCTGGAAGCCAGGGCTGCGTATGCTGGGAGGTGGGAAGATGCTCCTGGGGTTTTCCCTCTTGTCCACTGCTTGGGGAAGAGGGACACACAGCAGAGCTGGGTGTGAGGGCATGCATGGGGCATGGAACAGAGCCACATCTGCCCTGGCAGAGGGTCTTTGGGGCCGAGTAGAACCTGACCTACCATACCAGGAGCGGGGTTTGGGGGAACACGAGGGGAATGCGGTGTTGGTGTCCGCAGTGAAGCACGGGCTGGTGAGCCGCAGGTGTGGCACCGACGGGCAGTGGGTGACAGTGAACGGCAGCCAGCCGTGGCGCGACTACTCACAGTGTGAGGAGGAGACAGCAGCCGCCGTGGAGGAGGTGGGTGCCCTGGCCCAGGCACGCAGCGCGGTGCTGCTGGCCCCAGCTCATCAGTGTGGTGCTGGCCTGCAGGAGGGCGCCCGCCGGCTGATGGTGAGCTTCAAGGTGCTCTACACCGTGGGGTACTCGCTGTCACTCCTCACCCTCGTCTCTGCCCTGCTCGTCCTCACTGTCTTCAGGTAGGAGACCCAGGGCACATGGTCCTGCCCCTTGTCCTCCCCACCAGTGGTGGCCGAGCTAAGGGGTACTCCCCACACTCTCACTGCCGCAGGAAGCTCCACTGCACCAGAAACTACATCCACGCCAACCTCTTCGCCTCCTTTGGGCTGCGGGCCACCTCGGTGATGGTGAAGGACGCACTCCTGGAGAGGCGCTGGGGCATGGAACTGGTGCAGGTGGCTGACTGGGAGGCTCTGCTGAGCCACGAGGTGAGTGCTGCCCCATGGGGTCCCTGCGTGGTGCTGGGCTGGGATCACCCCAGGGAGAGGTGTGCAGCGGGTGCTGGTGCTCAAGCAGCCACAAGAATCTGCTGAGTGAGCTCAGGGGGTGCCCATGCGGAGCTCTTGGGGTGCTTGTGCCCGTGGATGAGCCCATGGGATGCCCCATGGTGGGTATCCCCTCACAGGCGGCGCTGGGCTGCCGGGCTGCGCAGGTGCTGATGCAGTATTGCATCCTGGCCAACCACTACTGGTTCCTGGTGGAAGCTGTCTACCTCTACAAGCTGCTCATCGGGGCCGTCTTCTCCGAGAAGAATTACTACAGGCTCTACCTCTACCTGGGCTGGGGTAGGGGCCACCCGGGCATGCAGTGGGGCTGGCGGCAGGATCTGGGGTCGGTGTGGGTTGTGGCCCTGGGAGGGTGCAGGGAGGGGGCTCTGCTGACCCTGGATGTCCCCACGGTGCTCCCTGCCCCGGGACTGGTCTCTGAGCTCAGGCGGGTGCTTGGTTTTACAGGGTTTGCTGTGTGACTTGCAGGGACCCCCGTGGTGTTCGTGGTGCCCTGGGTAGCCGCCAAGTACCTAAAGGAGAATGCGGAGTGAGTGGCAAGGAATGGGGGGGGTCCTGTTGGGATGCTCAGCCCAGGATGGGCACTGGGATAGAGGTTGCTGTGGGTCCCTGACCCATTGAGCTGGGGCTGGCATGCTCTTGGCCTCATCCTGCCCTCACGCATGGTGTGATGGTGCTGCTCTCCCTGTATCCCTGCACAGGTGCTGGGCACTGAATGAAAATATGGCTTACTGGTGGATCATCCGCATCCCCATCCTGCTCGCCTCCCTGGTACGGGCACCATGGCCCCATGGCTTTCCCAAGAGCAGCAGTTCTCCAAGGCATCGTGCTAAACACACGGGTTGTTTTGTGCACCAGCTTGCTAATGCACGAGTTCCGAGAGTCCATGGAGGGGTGGTTGTGCTGAGCCCCACAGAATGGGGCTGGGTGTGGCCCCTGATGCTTCCCAGTCAGGATTTTGGGATGGTGGGAGGGGAGGAAGCTCTGGGGACCCAGTGCTGCTGGGCTGCAGCAGCCTTAGCAGTACGGGAGAGTGTCATCTCCCACAGCACCCAAGGGTGTGTATCATTGTCAGGGTGGGCTGTGCCCCGCTATGCAGAATGCTGGGTGTGCAGAGTGCTCAGGTGTGCAGGGTGCTGGGCTGTGTGGGCCCCTGCACTGCCTCCTCCTGCAGATCAACCTGCTGATCTTCATGCGGATCCTCAAGGTGATCCTGGCCAAGCTCCGGGCCAACCAGAAGGGCTATGCAGACTACAAGCTGCGGTGAGCTGGGAGGGTCATGGGTCCTCCTGCCGCCTCCTACACCACCTCCACCTCCCCATCCACCCCTACCCTGCACCACCGTCCTGCACATCATGAAACAGCCACCCTGAGATCACCAAAGAGCTTGTCCCTGACCGTATTAGTGCCTCAGCACTTCAGTACTCTCTGCTAGAGGAGTCCCCTTATTCTTTCAGGCTGGCCAAAGCCACGCTCACCCTCATCCCCCTCTTTGGGATCCACGAGGTTGTCTTCATCTTCGCCACTGATGAGCAAACCACAGGCATCCTGCGCTACATCAAGGTGTTCTTCACCCTCTTCCTCAACTCCTTCCAGGTGAGGTGGGAGCCTTTACTCTGCCATGGGTACACCATGCAGCAAGAGCTGGGGGGGTCCCTCTTCCAGCACGTTATCCCCACCCCATGGTGCTCCAACCTCAGGGATGGGGACCTCCAGCCATGTCATTGAGTGCATGATGGTGCCTCCCATGCTCTGTGGGGCTGTGGTGGCAGGGAGACCTTTCTCCCAGAAGTGCCCACAAGTGGTCTAGGGAAACTAGACCTATCTTAGCCCCAGTGAGGCTCACTCCCCTCCCCTGCTCACCCTCCAGGGCTTCCTCGTGGCTGTGCTCTACTGCTTTGCCAACAAGGAGGTACGTACCTGCTGCAGCTCCTGCCCAGGGCACGGCTCAGCCCTGCCTTGGCCAGAGGCTTTGCCAACCCAGCCCTTGCTGCTCATGCTGCAGGAGGGTACAGCCAGGGCAAAGCCCCTGCTCACTCCTGTCTGTGACAGGTAAAGTCAGAGATGAAGAAGAAGTGGCAGCTCTGGAAGCTCGACCACTCGGTGCTCTGCTGTGCCCAGTGATGTGGCACCCGGCCCTGCAGAGCCAGGGAGAGGGATGTGGTGGGTGCAGGGACCCGGCGGGAGGGCAGCACTTCTGGATGGCCATGCTGGGACCAGTATCTCTGCTGTGCCCCACCTGAGAGCACTGGAGCTGCTGGGGGGTTGTTCCCCTTCTGTGGTCCAAAGTGAGGCAGGTGCCCTTGGCTGCTCCCTCAGAAGAGCCTCACCTCGCTTGGTGAGCTGCATGGGGGATGCTGCTCCTTCCTACCATCAGCTAGCTCTACTGGCACCCACCAGAGGTGTTCATGAAGCTCCCTTCCCATCTGCACCAACTTGGGCACCTCTAGAAGGGGATTGTGGCTGCTAGAGAGGAGCCTGTCCAACAGCAGAGAACAAGCAGCGGGGAATGGGAGATGCTGCTCAGCCAGGCACTGCTGACACAGATCCGCACCCCTTGCCTGGTGAACCAGCACCTCCTGCTGCACTCGGGGCTGTGCCAGCACTGTTCCCATCCAGGACACCACCTTCCTGCTCTCCTTGCCCTAAAGACCATTTCTTCAGCACACCAAGAGCTCCCAGACATCCATCCCAGAGCTATCCTGCACAGTTCCCTGTAGAGAGATGCTTCTGCTGCACCTTCTCACGCTGCTCACACCCGGTACAGATCATGGCATCAGCTCTCCAGCAGCACAGATCTGCACCTCGAGGGTCCTTCCTCTGAGCTCCTCCTGCAGCAGATTCCCCAAGACTCCTTGCAGCAAACAGAGCCACAGCAGCTGCACTCCTGTAGCTTCCTGCAGTGCTTGAGCACTTGGAATGCATTCACTCTGCACATGAAGGGCAGTGCAGCTGCTCCCTCAGTAACGGGAACATCACACGGGAGTGTGATGGACCCAGCACCAAGTTCAGCACCAACTCTGCAGCAGGGAGAGCCAAGAAGCCCGGGTAGGAGCCACACTTGGCTCAGGGACAGTTTTGCTGGCAAAAGGCTGGTGTCCCCAAGTACAGATGTGCAACAGCTGGCATTTGGGATGTTTGCTTCCTAGTAGGGTGCCAAAGCTGCAACTGCTGCCTCTTGCTGAGTGACCCCAGGGCACCAAGGAGCACCTACACCTCTGCCTTTGCAAGTGAAACATCGAGGCTGTGTTGTTTGAATAGTGCTGCATGCACCTGGCTTACAGCTCCTTTCCTGGCACTGGCACTCTGCTCCCATGGGAGCAGAGCAGCTCAGATGCTATCCCCCGACCCTCTTGCTCTTGCCCCTTCATGCTGCTGAGTCTGTCGTTGTACCGCATGATGCTTTACCTTGGGAAAAGTCTGCTCTGGGAGGGAGGAAGCAGCTCTTGCTCTTCAATGCATGGATACAGGGGCCTCGACATCTCCAGCCACCTCTGCTCTCAGCCTGGGACAGAGCCTTCTGCAGATGCAGCATCTCAAGGAAGGTGGCCTTGAACCCAGGAAGGAAAGAGTCTGCGCCCAGCTCATCTGGGCCTGAGGCATGCACGGGTGTTCCTGGCTCCTTGTAACCCCTCTGAGCCAATTTTACACATTAACGCTCTTTTCAGATGTAAATAAATGTTTATTTTTCAGCAAGCAGAGCATGTTGCTTCTGTCAGCTCTGAGGGAGGGGAACACAGACGCAAATGCAGCCATATATCTGAGGGCACAGATTTGTGCTTCAGCACACACCCTCTCAGGGAGGGGGCATTAAAAAGGTCCCCAGAGAGCCTGGCTCAACCCAACCAGCCTCCCCCACTGCCCTGTGCTTCCAGGTGCTTGCTGAAATGCTGTGCAAGATAGCTGAGAAGAAGCAGGTAACAGCTCTCAACACTGAGGACTTTGAATCTTGGCACAAGAGGGAAAGCTCCGGCGGCACACCAGCCCATGTGGGGGCTGGCTGTAGGACACAACACTGCTAAGAAACCCCATTTATGTTGAAATACATCAAGAGCTTTAGTTTTGACCAGAAAGAGATGTTAATGTTGCCCTAGTCAAAGCTCTCTGTGACAGCTGCTGAATGGTGTCCTCCTCAGTATGTGGTTCTAGTGAGCAAGAAGTTGGGGGAACAGTCACACCAACAGCTCACAAGTCTCAATCAGAGCTGGGCCTAAGGTGAGAGGAAAACACCAGCACACCACTCAACAAGGCTTAAACTTACTTCTGAGTTAGCGCAGAGAAACAAACTTTTGTCATGCAACTGGGACCGCAGCAGGGCATAAGCAGTGATCCCAGCCAGGAAGAGAAGAGCTTAGCCCTCAGGGGAGCATCCACTGTATCACTCACCCATGCTCTTCCTCTACAGCCCTGGCGCTGCCTGACCACATAAATTCCCATATCACATCCAGCAGGAGCCAGGCAGGGCTGGGAAGCCTTGGATAAGACAGCCCCTACAGCCCTCAGCACATGACCACATGGGAAAGGAAGCTGGAAAGCACAGTATGCATTCCCAATTGTCCTGAAAGAAATGAGGGAGGCTATTCATGAATTATACAACCTCACACACCAGAAACAGGTTTTCATATTTTATTATTTCAT
The DNA here is from genome assembly GCF_034315485.1 of Pezoporus occidentalis. Lineage (NCBI taxonomy): Eukaryota > Metazoa > Chordata > Aves > Psittaciformes > Psittacidae > Pezoporus > Pezoporus occidentalis. The sequence continues at coordinate 1,685,768 of NW_026913404.1, forward strand.
CCAGGTCAGCAAACAGGATTTCACTCGGACAGCACCGGACCCCCACTGCCTGCACAGCCCTCACTTCAGCTCTGCATGCTGTGTGAAGTGCCCCAGTGAAGGGACTCCCTCTCCTCAAGGAGCCACTGTTCTATAAAATCCCCTTAGGCTATTCTAACACCCCTTTAAGCCTTTACAGCTGAGCTCCTGCAGCACCTTTTTGTAGGGCTCTCCTTTTCCTTCACACATACACAGCTGCATCTCACCCACCCTTTTTCCCAGGCCCCCAAACATTACTATCTATTGGATGTATTCCCTTAACCCTCCCAAACCCCTTTTCTTCCACCCTATGACCAAGCAAAGCCAGCCCAAAGAGATGTTAATGTTGCCCTTTTCAAAGCCAAGTCTGTGCAGTTTCTCCTTCCAGCCACCCTCTTTTCCAATCAGCTCTGAATGCATTGCTGAGCCAGGGCTTCCCCTACTCTCCAGATGCTCCCAGGCCTATCCATTTGGATTTGTGGGGTTTGGGTTGAAATTTCTTTTGCTTCCATGAAAATTTTTCCCCTTTCCACACAGACATCTTGCCTTAAATTCAAATCTGGGCTACTAAGGGACACAGCACTGACAACCACGTGCTAGTGCAGCCAGACACAGCACCAAGGATCAGGGAGAGGGCAGTAAGTGCCTTGGCACTCTCCACCATTCCTCCAGCAAGGGGGAACAGAGGATAAAGCCCAAGATACCTTTCCCAGTACAGCCTCAATGCTCTGAGCAGCCTTCAAAGATGCTGCCTTAGCAGAACTGGCTCTACCTCACCAAAACTAGCTCTTCAGGGTGAAATTTTCCTGTCCTGGGAGATCACCCACACCAGCACAAGAATGCCTTGGCAGAGCTATTTCCAAAAACTAAAGCCTGGAAACCAAACACAAGCAGTGGTTGGGGAACAAAGCTTTGCACCACCACTGCACCTGGGATGATTTCTTTTGCTCATCTCCCATGTGGGATATATCTATCCCCTAGTTCCCATCCTGCCTGCTCTGGCACTCTGCTGCTTGCCAGAGGAGCAGGAGACTGAGCAGTCTCAAACTCTGTTCTCTCTCATGTACTTCCAGGGGAACATCTGCCTTGAAACCACTGTCAGTGTTGGGATCTTGGCACTGACAAACCAGACAGGCAGAATCTCTGCCATAAAGCACTTACCACAAAAATGAGTTCCTTGGGACTGAATAACATGATCACAAACAACCCAAGGAGGGCCAGAATCTGAACCGAACCAGGGTGAGCTGGTTGGATAGAGAGGTTTTGAAGTACACAGCTGGGATGGCAGTGGAACAGATATTCCAGCTACACCCTGCTGCTTGAGGTTTGCAGACCACTCACTTCACCCACCTTCAACAAACCTGCCTTCCTTATTGCCTTAAATACACTTTCTGGGCCTGTGCCATGATGCATTATCTGTGCCAATCCACATGGCATAAAAGGAGGCACAGCAAGTGTCAGAGGCCCTGGGGAGGATGGGATGCAGAAAAGGATAGTTAATTAGATTGCTGTGGGTAACTCTCAGCTTTCTGCCACTACACAGTCCTGAATGATAAGGACTGCAGGAAGCTTAAGGCAGATAAAACTTCTGGACTCAGTGCTTCTCCTCATAACTTAACCTTTTGGTATGAGCAACCATGATCCTGGGAATGCAGACAACAGTCAGGTCCAAAGAGCTGCTGGGTTGTTGTCTCCTGCTGACGCTCCTCCTCCCAGGCATGTTCTCTTGCAGCTGAGACCTTCTTCCACACATCCACCAGCTGCTTTGGCCCTCCCAGGAGAGCTGCAGTGCTGCCAGCACGGTCCTTGCGCTCACTCTCCCAGGCACACTCAGCTTCCGGGTGGAACAGTCACCCGACGTCAGTATTCTTACAGCCACAAAAAGAGGACAGACACATTTTCAGTGGGACAGAGACAAGGGGGGGTAAAGGCTTTTCCAAAGGGAAAACCGATCAGAGGGCACATAAGGATCAGTTAAAGCGCAGCCTCAATGTGCAGGCTTTGAGTGAGCACTGGGCACACTCAGCAGATGGCTGTTACTCGCTGCAAGGAATGATGTCTCCCCTCAATGCCACAGCCCTCTGGCTGTCCTTAGCTCCCACTCACCCTCCTGCTTTATTATGGATTGAGCCAGCTTTGCCCACTCTGCCCTGGCGGTTGGAGCCTTTGGAGGTTTTCAGTCACAGTCTGCAGAGCTTTTCCTGAGGACCAAACAAAAGGAAAATAAAAATAAAAATCAGTGTTAGCAGTGGGCCAGCAAGCAGTAAAGGGCAGGTTGCAGTTTGCATTCAGCCACTGTTATTCTGCCTCCAGGCTCCCTTTTCCCTTGCAGCTTCCAGTGTTTCAAAACCAGGAGCGTCTTTACTCTATGACTGCCTGTTGCTAGGACAAGTTTCCGTCAGAGAACATGGCACAGGCTTTGGGAAACACTTCACAAGCAGCTCTGACCACAGAGCAGGAGAGATGCAGGGGCCACATATACCTTTCTTCTCAGTAGAGGATGAGGCAGAGCCCAAGATCTGCAGCGAGATCAAGTGCAAGGAAATGCCAGCACCAACTTTAGAACCTGGAGACTTCCCTCAGTGAGAGGGGACTGTTAAGTCCCCCCAAACTACCACTGTCAAATCATGAAAAACCTGTCCAGCCATGCCCCCCTTTCAGCACAACAGTCACTTCATGTGCCCATATTCCTCCCTGACCTTACCCATTTCTCCCACACACTCCTCTAGGACAGCTGACAGCTCAGGCAAGCTCAGAGACTTCAGGGAAGGTGGCCATCCTTCCAGCACTGCAAGAAAGAGGAACCACACATTTAATCAACCTGCATGCTGTGACAAGAGCGGAGACAAGGGTTTGGTGTGGATGCTGCGAAACACCCATACCCAAAGTGGTTCCAGTCAGGGGTCCTGAGTCAGTCATAGGGGAGGAGAGCTAGAACTGCCTGTAACAAACTGAGGGGGGTTCCTAACAATTCTACCACTTAACTTTTTTATACTGTCTGGATCATATATTACCAGACTCTCAAAGAGATTAATCGTGGTGGACAGAAATCAAGAGAATCTCTACTTGACTCACTTTTAAAAACACACACAGCCAGGAGCACATCTCTAGAAGCATGTAATGGGCAGCAGGATTATTTGCTAACCCCTCATGATGAGCAGCTGGTGGGCCCAAGCACATGCAGCAGTTTCTCCACAGACCCCAGATCAGGTCAGGGAACCAGCCATGGCTCCAGATTCAGACCTTGCTCTAGTCCATAGCACAGCAACACACCGAAGGTGCCCACACACTGCCACGCAGGAAGGGGAAGCCACAGGCCCCTGGAGCAGGGCTGCCACTGGGTGCCCGTGCTACAGCTTTGCACTTTTAGCCACAAACACCTGCCAGAGCCCCAGACTTCCTACTTGCTAAGAATCAAAAGCTGCTGAGAAACTCTGCTGCAGTTAAAATCCAAATGCCCCAAGCGCTTTAAATCCTTTCCCGAAGCAAGAATTTTTACATTCAATTTAAAGGTTTGGCTGTTCATCTGCTTCCAAAATCACTTCTAACTTCATCTTTCTAGCACATGGCTTGCTCTGGGGTCTCCTCCTGCCCACCCACCCTCTGCACCCAGTGCTGTAGTTGATAAGGTCTTCCTCACCCAGGCGCTCACCAGGCTGCCTGCTTTCACCAGTTCCCAGCTGCATCTCTGTGTCCAGCACTCTGCCCACTGCCTGCTCCTGGGTTAGCCGGGAGGACAGCTCTGCTTGACAGCATCTGCCAAACAAGACAAAAGCCCATCACGAGTGCACAAGGACACTTCCTGGAACAACATGCCAGTCTGTGCACTCCTACATCCTGCAAGTACCTGCTTGGGGTGCCGAGAGACCACATCTAACGCCCTGGGTTACAAACTGCTCCTTGTTCCTTCCCAGGAAGAGGAAGACGTGCCCCAGACAAAGCTCAGGGCGCTCTCCACTGTGCCCCATCTCCACAGCAATCTCTGCCCCTGTCCACAGAGGAGCTGCGGGGGGAGAAGAGAAGGAAGGGGCGGGATGAGCAGGAGAAAGCCCAAGCCAGGGGCTGCACCTGATTTATATGAGAATCAAGCCTGATCCAAGTTTTCTAATGGGCAAATGAAGCTACCTCAGGACAGGCATCAGGTTAAAGCAAGAGAAGCATACAAATTTCTCTGGCTATCATCAGCATGCCACTAATTCAAACAGTGTATCCCCAGAGCATGGCAAGGCCCTTCTACCAGGCAGCCTCAGCTCCTCAACTGGGGGGAAAAGTCAAGTGCTCTGCCCCTTACAGCCTGGAATATTGGGCGGCTGTCCTGGAAGCCAATCCCAGTTCACCTTGGTTTGGTAGTGAGCCACCCTGTTGGGCTAAGGTCTACAAGCTGTAGGATTACTGCTGCCTTCAAGGACATCTCTGTTCTATCAATGGACAAGCAGGACCATGGCACGGGTCCAAGTGGGACAGGGAGAAAAGCACCACATAGGCAACAAAAGGTATATTAGGAGGTGGGGGAAGACAGAACTTAAACGCAGTGGTGTGACTGAGCAGGACAGGCTCTTCTGTTAGCTGTCGGAGTTTTAAGAAAAGTGTTCCTCACTAGCCAGGGTAAGGCATTGCAAATCTTCTCATGTAAGCACAAACAAAACACTTGGGCTTTTGGTTTTAGTTGAAACAAGAGCACACACCATCCCTGGAAAGTTGGGCCATTTATAGCTCATGCACCTGATTAAGGCTTCGCATCTGCTCATGTGCCTGGGGTTTCCCACTAGAGTAAGTCAGGCAGGATACAAAATGGGTTCAGACACCTGGTGAGCTCTCCTGCCTTACTCTGAGCATCACCTGCAAGACTGCCACCATGATGGCTTAAATCCCATTTCCCAGTAGCCTCAGCGCCATTTCCTGGGAATAACTTACTTGATTTGATTCAGCAGAACTCCAGCATCCTTGGTGATGGCCTGAGCCTCTCTGAGCTGGCACTGGATGGCATTCCAGGTCTCATCCCGCTCCATCAAACAGCTCTCAGCCACTGCACGCAGCTCCTGTTCCTGGCACACCTGGCCCTTCATCACTTCCACCTCTTCACACCTCTGCAGCAGAGCAGAGCAGGGTTAGGCTGGCACCTTGAAAGCTTATCTAGTCCACCCACCCTGCAATGAGCAGGGACATCAACTAGATCACCTTGCCCAGAACCACATCCAGCCTGGCCTTGAATGTCTCCAGGGATGGGGCATCCACCACCTCTCTGGGCAACTTGTGCCAGGATTTTACCACCCTCATTGTAAAAAACTTATTTCTCACATCCAGCCTGAACCTCCCTCTTTTAGTTTAAAGCCTTCACCCCTCATCCTGTCGCAACAGAGCCTGCTAAAAAGTCTCTCCCCATCTTTCTTATAAGCCCATTTTAAGTACTGAAGGGCCACAGTATGATCCCCCCAGAGTCTTCTCCATGCTGAACCACTCAAACGCTCTCAGCCTTTTAAACAGAGTTTCCCCCACACACCAAGACCAGCCTCACAGTTATAATTCCCCCCTTCCTCTCCATTAGCAAAGATACTCAGTAGGCCCAATTTCCCCTAATCAACAGAAGTCTGTTTACTAACAGGCACGAGAAGAAAGATATGCTCCCAATCACTGCAGTGTGGTAATCATTGAGCAGCTCATGGCAGACTTCTTACCTTGTGCAGCTGAATGGCCAGCTCCTGCATCTCTGCCTCCAGCCGGTCCGCATAGGCCAGCTCCAGGGCATCACTGGGCGGCCGAGCATTGCTGTGCCACCGCGCAATGGCAGAAGTCATCTTCCTTTTTGGGCCAAACAGACTGCGGACAGAATGGCAAACTGTCAGGGACCAAACACTGAGCCAGCAGTTCCCAGGCCCATGGATGCCATGAAGACCTCTGCAGTCTCCTGGCTCCTCCAAAACCAGGAGCCTATTACAGCCAAGAGCTAGGGGATTTCAAAATTGCATGGGAGACAGCCAGAACAGAAAAATCATTCACTAGCTAAACCTTCCTGACCAGGTTGTGTGCAGGGTTTGTTAGGGGAAAGATGAGAACTACATTACAGGCACTCACGTGATGCCTATTTCTTTGAGGTCACTCTCTGTGAGTGTCAGGAAGATCCGAAGGTCAACATCTTGCTCCTCAAACACTTGCAGATACTTCAGGCACCCGATCTGTTCAAGGAATGTTGCCAGGTCCTGCAGCACATCCAAACAAACTTAGTTATACCCTCACCAACAAACACCTAACCATTCCTCTTAATCACAAAGATCTGCTTCCTCATATCGTTGCTGTGCTTTTCTAGCAGCAACCATGATTTCCCCTGGTTAACTGCCCTTCTCCAGAGTCACATAACACAAAAGGACCGACCTGTTTGCTGCGGCCATTGCCTCTTGTAACAAATGCAGAGAAGACAGCAACATCTACCTTAGCCCACATGCCAGCTATGTTTGGTAGCACACCCACAAGCACAAAGGTTCTGAAATACCTCACTAAGCAACAGCAACACCTAAGCAAATAGTTCTTGCACAAGAAATTGCTATTTAACAAGCATTTAAGTTTGGGCAGAGGTTTGGAGTCAAAGGTGTTTTGGTGACAACCTCCCTTTTATCCAAGAAAGTGGCTTAGGCAACCGTGGCAAAACTTCCTGTGCTTGATACACTAACACTGCATCACTGCAGATGGCTCTCTGTGTGCAGTTACCTGGGGCCCTGTGTAGGAAGGGGGCTCAGGAAGGAGTAGGTGCTGACTAGAGCTCCCAGCTTTCCCTGGGCAGTGGGTCCACTGGCTATCACTGTTGCTGTAGCGGTTCTTGATCTTAAAACTCTTGGCTTGTTTCCGACTAGGGGGACTGTTTGCATGGTCAGAGTCCTGCAAGAAAGAAAAAACCCACAAACTGTAAGGGTCGAGGATGATCATCCAAAGATGTCAGGATCACTACAGTTAACAAATGCAGACTCCTTCAGGTCCCAGCCTCTAAACCCAGACAGCCATCCACAAACACAAGCAAAGACTAGCAAAGCCCTCATTAGGAAGGGCTGAGTCAAGTCACTCCCAAGAGGGCAGCTTGGCACCATGGAATGCTATCAGGCTCTTGCAATCCCACCTTAGGAAGCAACATGCCAGAGAAAGCCAAAACAGAGAGCAACACTGAGTCCTCCCTGAATTAATACAATGCACTAAGATTCTACCTGTGAGAAGCTCCTCAAGATACAGGAGACTTCTGCTGATGCTCAGCTAACACCCTTTTGTACATTAGCACCAGAGCTATTGTCTTGAACCATGTGAGCTGCGACATGAACCACAGAGTAATCTCCAACTTCTTCCCTTTTCTTCTGTACTTCAGAAATTCCAACACTGCTGCACTTCCCTAAATCTTACTATACTACCTACTGTCTCATCAAGCTCAAGGACTGCCCTAGCTGTATAGTCACTTCCTTTCTTGACCACCACCTAGCCAGACATCTGCAAAGAGGTAAGTTCTCTTTAGAAGCTGGAGAGGACTTAATTACTGTCTAGCCATCAACAACCTACTCTAGAATGAATGTACTCCAAGAGTCGACTACTAGCTGGAGATCAAACAAGGCAAGCCATAATCTTCCAATATAGAAGCTGGCTCTCTTACCCCTGTAATACCACCCTTCCTCACCCAGCCTGGTACTGCAGCCTCCTGTAGAGGCAGAATCATAGCAGGCTGTGGAAGGGTGACAGCACTGGCCAGGCTGAAGGCAGAAACAGGAAAACTGAAAATCCCACCTCATTGCTTTCCAATGAGCCTTCACTGCTGACTCCCAGGGCTTTGGTCAGGCATTCACTGCTGCTGCTGCTGCTCCTGATGGCTGCTAAGTTGTTGACAAGGAAAACATTATCCTCTGGAAAGGAATGGGAAAAGAAAAAAAAAAAAAAAAACAGGTTCAACTCCCTTATGCTCAGCGCTGGTTTTGCTACACAATTACCAGCAAAACCTGGTGGAGGTGTAAAGGAAGAAGCCCTGAACAAGGCTTTGTATCCAATACTCATGACACAACACAATTTTGAGACAGAAATATCCCATGTCTGATCCCAGACATTAATCTTTCTCCAAGTCTGTTTACTACCATGGAGAACAGGAAGCCTGAGTGTGCGTCTCTGTGAGGCTCTTGGCTATGAGGTGGTATCCTGATTTCAACTGGGACAGAATTATTTTTCTTTCTAGTAGCTGGTACAGTCCTGCGTTTTGGATTTAGGATGAGAATGTTGATAACACACTGATGGTTTAACTGCTGCTGAGCAGGGCTTACACTAAATCAAGGACTTTCCAGCTTCTCATGCTGCCCCACCAGTGAGGAGGCTGGGGGAGCAGGAGGAGCTGGGATGGAACACAGCCAGGACGGCTGACCCCAACTGCCCAAGGGACATCCCATGCCTATGGTGTTGGGCTGAACACTAAAACTGGGGGAAGTTGGCTAGTGGGTGGAGCCTGCTGGACATCCATCAGCAGGCGGTGAATAACTGCACTGTGCACCACCTATTTTGTATATTCTTTTACCATTATTACCTTTTTTACTTGTTTTCCATCCTATTAAACTGTCTTTATCTTAACCCACAGGTTTTACCTTTTTCCCCCAATTCTTTCCCCCATCCCACCAGGGGAAAGTGAGTGAAAAGCTGTGTGAGGTTTAGCTGCCTAATGGGTTAAACCACAACAGAGGGAAAAGTGAGTTATTACTACCCAGCCTATGTTCCCATTAGTAAAGCTCAGGAAAGGCCTTTCCTTGAGCCTAGATCCACTAAAAAGCCACATTTATCCTCTATTAATTCAGGAACTGTCTATATCCTTCCTTTGTGCTGCTTCAGAGAATGATGAGGTTGGAAGGCACCTCTGGAGATCATTTTCTTCAAACCCCTGCTCAAGCAGGGCCACCTACAGCAGGCTGCCCAGTACCATGTCAGGAGCATCTGCAAAGATGGAGACTCCACCACCTCTCTGACACCCTGATTCAGCGTGCAGTAACCCTCACAGTAAAAACAAACACTTCCTTATGTTCAGAGGGAGACTCCTGTCTTTTGGTTTGTGCCTGTTCCCTCTTGTCCTGCCAGTGGACATCACTGAAAACAACTTTGCTCCATCTCCTTTACACCCTGTCTTCAGATTATTTGTACAAATTGATGAGATCCCCACTGAGCCCTCTCTTCTGTAGGCTAACTCAACACAGCTGTCTCAACCTTTCCTCAGGAAAGATACTCCAACCCTCAATATCTTATTGGGAAAGGAACACGCAAACCAAGGGCTTGGTCTTACATCCATCTGCAAGCCAAACTATTTCCAGGAAGTGACTTACCCCTGCTGCTGCTGCTCTCCACATCCTGCTCATTAATTGGAGAGGTAACATCCCTGTTCCGGATATTCTCTGCTTCACAGCTGCCATCATCATTGAAGGTGACATAGCCCTGAGGAGGGACCTGCTCTGTGTGCAAGAGGAAAGAACAACAAAGATTAGGATGCAAGTTATCAGGGATGCTCCTGCAGGAAAAACAACCACTCAGGGATTTTAAATTAATCAAAAGAAGATACTGTCTTCTCAGCTGGCAGTTTTCATTCTAAAAAGCAGAGTCCACCAGCCTCCTTCCCACAGACACACATCTGCTGTACCAGATTTAGATGGCTGCATTGAACATAAGTCAGAGGAAACAGCCTCATAGCAGAGATGCACCTAAAGCAGCAGCTTTCAGCATTTCCTCTCCTCTTCATACCAAATTGTCAAAGGGAAAAACATCTGCTTAAAAAAGCAAGCTGCCAGATACACCACATCCCCAGCCAAGCACGCCCTGTGAAACCAGCCCCTAGCATCCCACTTATTTAAGAGGCTGACAGTTATCATTTCAATACAGCCACTTCCCACAGGATAATATTTATCCGTATTAACAGAATGAACTGAATTTTTAATACACTTTTAAGTCCACATTCTTAAGTTATTCTAGACAACTAGGTATCACAGTATCACAGTATGCTAGAGATTGGAAGGGACCTCAAAAGATCATCTAGTCCAATCCCCCTGCCAGAGCAGGAACACCTAGATAATGTTACACAGGAATGTGTCCAGGTGGGTTTTGAATGTCTCCAGGGAAGGAGACTCCACAACCTCCCTGGGCAGCCTGTTCCAGTCACCCTCACTGAGAAGAAGTTCCTTCTCAAGTTTAAGTGGAACCTCTTGTGTTCCAGTTTGTACCCATTACCCCTTGTCCTATCATTGTTTGCCACTGAGTAGAGCCTGGCTCCATCCTTGTGACACTCCCCCTTTATATATTTATAGACACTTTATAGGTAATCAGCCTGAGAAACACCTACTGCTATGACACATGCACAAGAAAACTCATACCACTCTATCCACGGACTGCTGTCTGAATTGGGATCATATTTCTCTTGGCCTATTGCAAAGGGTTTGTAATCTCATTTTTAGCAGCACTTCAAGCATCAGGGAAGACAAAACTGACAGATCGAGGAGCAGTGAGTTCACTTTCATCATCTATGATTTCTTGGCCTGTGTGACCACTTCCTCTGTCATCAGTTTCAGAAGGGTTCTCAAACTTCCAATCCTACCTCAGAAAAGGAAGCTGAACTGCTCTCAAGAGTCAGGGGAACAGTAATTGAGGTAAGAGCAGTGTTTGTTCCATTTAAGTATTCCACCCATCAATAATCAGCCCCAACATAAAAGAGTTCAAGAGGTTTTCTTTTGAAACCACAGACTGGATAGCCTTTAAGATGGTGTTTGCTATCTTTGTTCCTGTATAAGCCACACATGAATCCCAAATAAAGAGAAAATTGCTGGCACAGAAGTAGCTGCAAAGCATTTGATACCTCAAAGGACTTTCACTTCAGCTTCTAACTATCCTTACCATAGTGAGACTGCTTCTTTCCCCCAATTCCTACTGCTGTTATCTTAGCCAAAGCCTGGGGCCCATCATGGATGCTGGGACCCTTGGTCCGACGAACAGGTCTCTGTCTCTGGGGAGCAGAGCACGATTCATCTGAGGAACTCAGCTCTTCATATTTTCCTATAGTTCAAACACAAATTGTTAGCAATACAGTTATAACTTACCCAGTTTATTTGCTACTGGTCCTATAAATGCAGTGGAAATAAAAGAAACTTTAAAGAGGAAGGGTTAAACAGTTTATCTAGGTCAGAAAAGGGCTAGCAGACAAAAAAATTGTTGGATCCATGCCTCTTCCATCCCCAGAAATGCTGGAATTTCCAGGATAGACTACCTATTACTACATACAGCATCATGCTTTCAAAACATCAAACACCTCATTTCAGGATCTATCTTACAATGAGCAAGCTAAAGCACATCTCTCTTACCTGGACCCCTACAGAAGACCTTGGGCACTGGGGCTGCGTGCAAATCTATCAACCCCACAATCTTTGTATGTCCATACTTCATGGCCAGTGTTCGTGCTGTGGCTCCAGTGTTATCTCTTACATCTGTCTTCACTCCCTGCACAAAAAAAAAAAAAATACATGTTTAAAACATAGACAGCACTACATACAAAAGAAGCAAGAAGCTAAAGGATTGTCTTAGCTCTTCCGTCAGAAACAGGCTCATCTTTGACAGGCAGTTCATGCTTCACTAATACCTTGCTGCCTTTGCAGATACCAGTATTGCTGTATACACCCAGCATTGCTGCAGGGAGCTAGCTTGTTTTATCTGAAAAATGTTTTGCCTTGCTGCCTCCTTCTGGAAGTAAGCTGGATCACATCAATGAACATCAAAACCAAGTTGTTTAACAATGAGACACACATGCTCATAAGCTTTTGGAGGCAGAAGATTCCCACTAGCCTGAGCATGCAAGCCTACAAAGACCATAAGGAGAATACTACTTCAGCTGTTTTCCAAATCAGTCATTATTCAGTTGAATCTGGATCACTTCTTTTCACACAAGGCAAGCGTAAGATCAGAGTACTAGTCTTCAGAAAGAAAATACTTTGAGAACAGTTCAGTAAGCCTGGGACTTGAGAGGTGACTGTCATCAAGGATCAAACATAACACTAAGAAGTCTGGTGTCTTCCTCTGAGGGCTGGAACCACAGACTTTCAGCTTTCCAGAGGACAGCCTGGAAACTTACATGATTGAGAAGGTACTGAACAATTATCTCATGGCCAGAAGCAGCTGCTTCCATCAGAGGTGTATATCCATACACTGGCTCCCTAGAGAAACACCAAACATGAACACATGAACTACAACAATCAAAGCTGAAATATGCTGCAGCCTTTGCCATATCCTAATAGCATGTCTCCAGCCTCTACCCTCAGCTGATCACAAATGCTACCTTGTATTGACTGCTCATCTGCACACTGGTCTACCTTAGCAAAACTCCCAGGGGAGATTCACTAAGTGTTACTCTTTTGGCAGCACAGCAATAGATTACTGTTCCAGTTGCAGATCTACCTTTCAGTAGTGAAATCAGTTTTGCAAGAGCTAACAAAGCAAGAGCCTCCTGCTGACCTCAGGCAATCCAATACACATTAATGTAAGGCAGCGCCCATGGCATGGAAATGGACTGCACACTTCAGAAAAACAAACTGAGCTCCAAGTACACAGAAAACTCAGTAGAAAGACTTATAAAGTGCACTTGAATTCAGAAGGCACTGCACCTGCTTGCTTTCAGTTTAGCCCATAATTAAACAAGCAGTAAATTTAATTTCTCTTTATCTTAGGTGAATAAACAGTAACGACTTCACTGCTTGTTTGCAGGTCACCTCTCCTTGTATGCCATGCTTCCTGAGGTATAGGAGGAAAGACAAAAATAAGTGTCTTCTCTGCCCATGTCCAAGTGTGTTCCATAGGCCAACTGCTGCTGTCATACCTGACATCTGTTGAGAAATTACATGACAGATTCCTCCTTACTTGCAGTTGGCATTTGCCCCATTGTCCAGTAAGAACTTGACCATCTGCTGATGTCCAGCGCTGGTACAGTGAAATAAAGCAGTCCAACCATGTATATCCTTCATCTCCAGCTCTGCACCTTGCTTCAAGAGAACAGAGAATGTTCTTTACTGCACCACTCTGCTAGGTCTTTTAGACACTGTCCCTCTGTGCTGGGACAAGAAGAGAGTTTAAACCTTGTCAGGAAGCTGAACTTGCAAAAGAACACAAATCGCACATTTTGGTTGCAACTGGTGGAGAATCCTACCCTGTGCATTTAAACTGTTTACTGTGGCTTTAGCTATTTAATATGGCATACACACCTGTAGAAGAAAGTAAGCAACACTTTCATTTCCACAGCTAGAGGCAAGCATAAGCGGTGTCTGCCCTTCTGGTGTTGGGATGTTCACATTCACTCCTGCTTCCAGCAGCAGGTGCACAATGTTGTCATGGCCAATATAGGAGGCATACATCAGTGGAGTCCAACCACCACAATTCCTTTTATTCAGATCCAGATCTCCACTAAATAACAGAAAAAAATCAGGTGAATGACTGTCCTAGAGCTGTAAATCACAGTAGGCTTCTGGGGTCTCTTGCTACCATCATTGTATTGAAAGAAGGCTGGAAAAAATATCAGCCCTCTCAGCTGTAGCACAACTCCCAGCAAATCACTAAAGAGATAATTTTTATCAGCAGATTTGCCCCTTGAAATTTTGTGCCTAAGAACCCTTTGGGAGCTCCAGTGATATGCCCCTGTTGCAATGTTAGACCAACTTGCATGCAGCCAGTGAAAAACCATAACTGGCAGCAAGTAACCACAGACCTGTGCCCCCCTCAGCCCCTCCTTACCGCTGAATACACTCCTGCACCACTTCACACTGGCCGACAGAGGATGCTGTGTGCAAGTCCAGGGGGACATCCAGTTCTTCCCAACAGATCATTTGGCCAACCCCATGCCACATGGAAAGACTGCGGCTCAGCAGCTCCGACTCACTAGCTTCATCACTCAGCTCTGACATCCTGCCCTGAGTAACCAAAGCAAAGCAGAACTTTGAGCTGCTGATCTCCATTTTCTACAGAACATGGCACTGCCCCTTAGCACTGCAGCTCCAAAGTGCCATGGCCTCGGAAGCTGAGGTCATCTCAGAGGTAGGGCATTGCTCCAAACTCCTACCTCTACTTTGATCACCTCCGTAACGTGAAGCTACAAGACTTGCTGAGGAGTTTTTGCAGCAGACTCTGGGATTTGAATACCCTGGAAAAATAAAAGCCAATAATGGTAAAAAAACATCTTTTAAATCTCTTTTTAAGCCTTCAGAAGCACTGGCTTTATTTCTTCCCTTTCTAATCAAAATGTGCCTAAGGCAGCTTTGGATACCCTTAAAAAAAAAGTCAAGAGAAGACTGACTATGTACCTATTTAAGTGCTGATGGCATGCTCACTGTTACACAAAAGGATGGAATTCTTGGTTTAATAACAGAGAGAGCATTAATTCATGTGTCAGATATATCTGGTCTTTTTCCATATGTCTTATATTACAAGATGGCCCTGCTTAAATTAAGACATGGTCATTAATAATGACAACTGTCCACTGCTCTCAGAAGTAGTTAATATCACTTGAATAGGAGCACACTTCATGATGTCCTCAGGTCCTAAGTAGATTGTTGCTATCAGTTCTTGTTTCAGCACTTCAGAAGCAGCCCAGTCCCATCTCTGGATCTTGGCAATTGCTGGAACACTCTGAGCAGCAGTGACCTGCACATTCATTACCTGATCATGTCCACCACCCCTCAGGCAGTAACCTAATTACAAAGCTAGTGGAGTTGCATGACTGTCTGAAAGGTTTATTTCCCATCCCTAGCCTGAGGGACCAATTGCATATTAATCATTTTAACCACTCACAGGAGTGTTCTTGTTTGGCACTTCATAAAGTGCTGCTGGACAGAGCTGCATCTGTCATGTGAGGTCTTCAACCACAGCTTCAGACCACATCCAAGTCAACCCAATGGGAAGCATTTTCCACTTCCTGTGGTCTCATCACCCACCACACAGCACTTCTGGTGTTTGTTTGGTCCCATACCATTATGCTGGGTAGCTAAGCCAACAGAAAGTATTCTTTTTCTTGATGAATTTCTTGCCAGTTTAATTCCTGTTTCATTCTGGGGTCATGCAAATGCCAAATTTGACATTGGTGAAGAATAAAAGAGAGCAGGAACACTTTTCAGCAGCAGTTGCTCTTTAGACTGCCCCAGCTGTAACATTTTGAAACAGTACTTACATTTTCTAAGCACTTGGGAGTCCCTCTTGCAAGCACCAGCCTCTTTTCTCGCAAGATAAGAAAAGTGCCTTTAATTCTTACCTCTTCACTCCCCACCTGGATCTGTCTCCCACACCTTGCTTTTTCCCCCCCACTCCTTCAGTTTGTCAAGACTACAAAAGCATTACCCATTCTACCTAATCAGCATGCGCTGGTAACAATTCCTTTAACATATCTGCAAATGCACTTATTTTTACCTAACAGCAGCAATTTGTATAACACTGGCAATCCAGAGCCTCAGGCAAGAATATGCAGGGCAGAACCCAAATGAAAGACAAGAACACCCTGCAATCAAAATACAGATGTATTTAAGTGGATCATAAGGGGGGGAGTAGGAGTGTTTCTCATTACAACAGATTAAAGCTGCTCCTGGTAGGCAAAAAGGCATGTTGACAGTTAAAGGAAGTTAAATCCAGAACAGTTTGTAGAAGTGTAGATGAAAGTGAAGTTCACTCTTTGCTCTGCAGGTCTCCTGTTAATCAGATATATGAAGCCCACAGGTGTTTGGCCTTTGTCCGAATCAGCCCCACCGCAGGTACTAGTTACCAACACAACTTTGGCAAGTTGATCCACAGTCAAGAGAGCAACACTGACACATGGAAAGTTATGCTTAACTCCAGAATATCCAGACTGTCAGGCTCATCCCTATCCCCTCCACTGTGCTCTAACTGCTGATGTCTTTGCCTTTCTCTTCACTCTGGGATTTCACCCCAGCCTGAACTGGAGCATGATGTCAGCTGTGTAAGCACCTGAGAAAATACAGAGGGGAGCTGAGCAGAATCTAGAGGAGAACAAGAGAAGTGTTCAGAGTCCTAAGGGCATAAATGAAAACCTAGGTGAGATGAAACGAGGGTTGTCTGGTCTAAAGAGAAGATGCCTGGAAGGGACATGTGATAACAGCCTTCAAATACATAAATGGTTGCTGCAGAGAGGATGACAAATAATCTGCTCCCTGTGGCCACAGTGAACATGATGGGACATAACAGGCCTAACAGGCAAGTTTGCCGATGACACCAAGCTGTGTGGTTCGGTTGATACGCTGGAGGGAAGGAATGCCATCCAGAGGGACCCTGACACACTTGTGAGGTGGGCTGATGCCAACCTCATGAAGTTTAACCATGACAAGTGCAAGGTCCTACACCTGGGTCGGAGCAATCCCAGGCACAGCTACAGGTTGGGCAGAGAAGAGATTCAGAGCAGCCCTGTGGAGAAGGACTTAGGGGTGCTGGTCGATGAGAAAATGAACATGGGCTGGCTTCACTGTGCGCTTGCAGCCCAGAAAGCCAACCGTATCCTGGAGCCAGCCATATCAAAAGGAGTGTGACCAGCAGGTCGAAGGAGGTGATCCTGCCCCTCTACTCTGCTCTTGTGAGACCTCACCTGGAATATTGTGTACAGTTCTTGTGTCCTCAGCATATAAAGGACATGGGAACTGTTGGAACAAGTCCACAGAAGGGCCACAAGGATGATCAGGGGACTGGAGCACCTCCTGTATGAAGATAGGCTGAGAAAGTTGGGGCTGTTCAGCCTGGAGAAGAGAAGGCTGCGTGGAGACCTCATAGCAGCCTTCCAGTATCTGAAGGGGGCCTATAAGGATGCTGGGGAGGGACTCTTCATTAGGGACTGTAGTGACAGGACAAGGGGTAACAGGTTAAAACTTAAACAGGGGAAGTTTAGATTGGATATAAGGAGGAAATTTTTCCTGTTAGGGTGGTGAGGCACTGGAATAAGTTGCCAAGAGAGGCTGTGAATGCTCCATCCCTGTCAGTGTTCAAGACCAGGTTGGACGAAGCCTTGGGTGAGATGTTTTAGAGTGAGGTGTCCCTGCCCATGGCAGGGGGGTTAGAACTAGATGATCTAAAGGTCCTTTCCAACCCTAACCATTCTATGATTCTATGAATTGTAGCATAGAAGATTTTTCGTTAAAGATCACCAAAATCCTTGTAAAACTAAGAAGAGTAGTACTGTGATGGATTACCAGAAGAGATTTGGCTGCTAAGAGTAAGCTAGACAAAGGCCTCCTGAAAACAGACTATTCTCTTGCTTTGGGGCAGAGCAGTTAACATCTGTTAGAAACCTTCCTCAGCCCCAAGAGGCTGTTGCTAACATATTTACTACACCAACATGTAGCTATTTATCAGGATAAGTCCTGACCCTCAGAGCAGGCAGCAAACACCACACTGTCCCACATTGTGTTTGCTGTCTGGGCAGATGAGAAAGCCAGATAAAGAGAAATATACCATTAATATTAAAACTTAGTATGAAAACTGCTGCAAAAAGCACCTCAGAATACCTTTTTGGAGGGTAACTCTATGGAACAAGTGACAGAAAATAAGTGTGGCAGAAGAACCACACTAAAACAAATGGGAGGCAATTCCAGAAGTAACAGAGGCACCAAGTCCCCAGCACATGACAAATCCAACACTGCTGTTAATCGCCACCTACCAGGCACCACTAAGCTGTACTGGCTAAATTCATTCTCCCATCCTCTGCCACAAGGACAGGTAAAATCCACAGGGGTCCTTCTGTCCCAGAAGACACCCAAACCAGTACAAGTGTGGAGGTTGCTGGAGTTTCCAACTGAGCCATCAGACTGATAATATGCTTTTCTTCTGCTCCTGCCTTAGTTCTATCTCCACTAAATTCAGCAATAACCTAGCAGGAAGAAATAAGAAGCTTTGTTACATCCTTGTGTAGGTACCAATAATTGTTACGAGCTCAGTCACAAGTACTCCCAGAGACAGAATATCTCATCTTTGCACTACTGCTGTCTGCTACTGACCAGAGATGAGCACACACTCACACTAGAGCTGTAGAAACTGCATCCAGTTTCACAGAATAGTGTGTGACAGGAAGTATTCCTGCAGCACAAGCTCCAGCTCAGGACCCACAGCTCCTACACAGACCTGTTGAAAAGACACCAAGCTCTTCATCCTCATCAATATATACCAACATCTCTAAGGCTGGTGCTAGGGGAATGGTGCCAGACTCTTTTCAGTGGTAGCCAGAGACAGGACAAGGACAAATGACCATAAAGTAAAACACAAGTTTCCCCTCAACATAATAAAGAGCTTCTTTTTACTGAGGGTGGCAGAGCACTGGAACAGGCTGCCCAGAGGGGTTGTGGAGTCTCCCTCTCTAGAGACATTTAAACCTATCTGTACATATTCTTGTGTAACCAGCTCTGGGTGGCCCTGCCTTGACAGGGGGTTGGACTGGATGATATCCAGATGTCCCTTCCAACTCTAATGGTTCTGTGATCTGTACCACAAACCTAGCACTCTCAAGCATGTTAAAGCACATATGCTCCCAACAAGACAAGAAGCACAAAAACACTTTAACGGCTATGTTAGGGAGCACATTTCCCAGGACAAGGGCTATGCCAGACAAGGCAGACACCACAGCCCCCAGAGCTTGGTGCTGTGCAGGCTCCATAGAACCACATATAATAGTTTGGGTTGGAAGGGGTCTTAAAGCTCATGCAGTCCCAACCCCCTACCACAGGCAAGGACACCTTCCACTAGACCAGGCTGCTCCAAGCCCCGTCCAGCCTGGCCTTGAACACTGACAGGGATGGGACAGCCACAGCTTCTCTGGGCACCCTGTGCCAGCGCCTCAGCACCCTCACAGGGAAGAGCTTCTTCCTTGTATCTAACCTGAACTGCCCCGTTTAAGTTTAAACCCATTCCCCCTTGTCCTATCACCACAAGCCCTGATGAAGAGTCCCTCCCCAGCATCCTTACAGGCCCCCTTCAGATACTAGAAGGCTTCTATGAGGTCTCCACACAGGCTCTCTCTTCCAGGCTAAGCACCCCCAATTTTCTCAGCCTGTCTCTATAGGAGAGCTTCTCCAGCCCTGATAATCCCCGTGGCCTCCTCGGGGCTTGCTCCACCAGCTCCATGTCCTTATGTTGACAATACTTGATCTGTATACAGTGCTGCGAGTGGGGTTCCACGAGAGACCACACAACGATGTGTCCAAAGAGGAGGTCGGAGCTGTCACAACCAGTAACTGCAAGGCTGTTACGGTAAGCCTCACAACTAAATAGCTTCCAAGCACATTATCCCGGCCCGGGCCTTCCTAGAGGCTAGGTCTTAACCTTCGCGGTGAGGTAGGCCGGGGCACCCCAGCGGCAGACCCCGCGCCGGTAGAGTGCCCCGGCCTACCCCACCGCGGAGCCGGCAGACCTCATCTAACGATCCACCGACCGCCTGGGGACAACCCCATAGGCGGCTGCGCCCAACCCTCCCTGTGGCCCCTGGAGCCCAGCCCCGAGTCCAACCCACGTCAAACCCCACCACCCCTCACCTGCACCCCGGTGAACTCCACTACCGGACGTCGTCCTTCCCGCGCAAGGAATGCCGGGAGCCCTCCCGACTACTAATTCCAACATCCTCTGCGGCGGGAAAGGGAAGCTCCACCTCCTAAGACTCAGGGCCAATAGGCGGAGCCTCTGTGAGGAGGCGGGGCGAAGAACAGCCAATGGGATTTGGCGCTGGGAGGGAGGGAGGGCTGGCGGAGCTAGACCGGTGGCTGAGGTACTGGAGTGCGGAGTGGTGGTCGCGGTGGTTTCACAGGTCTTTGAGCAGTGTTGTTGCTGACTGGCCCCTCCTGGGTTAAATTCATCTCTTAAGTCACGTTGGCGCCCGCCGGGAGCGGCTTCAGGAAGGCGGGTCGGGAGCGCGGGCGGCCGCTGACGGTGTTGCCGTGGCGACGCGGCCCGTGCCGCCATTTTGATGCTCGGTTGTCGGGGGGTCCTTCAGCAAGCGATACCGAAGCACTGCGGGTCCCGGGACCTGCCGGTAAGGTGGGTGCCGAGGGCAGGCGTTAGCTCATCCACAGGCCCTCGGCGGGCCAGTGAATACAACCCTGAAACCAGGGTTTCTTTCCTGCCCGCCTCCTGCATCTTCTTGGCGTCTCCCTTCTGTCACACCCTGACAGTGAGGCTCCTGAACGGAATTCGCAGGAAATGTCACCTCTGGTGACATGGAGAAGCTCGGGACTTCATGGTCATAGAATACTTTGGGTTGGAAGGGACCTTGAAAACCAATTTAGTTCAACAAACCCCCTCCTCCCCCCCCCCCCCCCTTTCAATGAGAAGGGACATCTTCAACTAGATCACGTTGCCCAGAACCACATCCAGCCTGGCCTTCAATGTCTGCCAGGACAGGGCATCCACCACCTCTCTGGGCAACCTGTGCCAGAATTTTACCACTGTCATTGAGAAGAGTTTCTTTCTTGCATCCAGCCTCAATCTCCCTCTTCTAGTTTAAAACCACCACACCTTATCCTATCACAACAGGCCCTGCTAAAAAGTCTCTTCCCATCTTTCTTATAGGCTCCTTCTAAGAACTCAAAGGCTGCAATAAGGTCTTCCTGGAACCTGCATGTCTCCAGACTGAACATCCCCAGCCTTTCCTCAGACCCTCTGACCATTTTTGTGGCCACTGTCTGGACCCATGTCTCAATTGGCCCAAGCTCTCCAGAAAGTTTTTGTTGTGTTACAGCTAGAAAGTCTGCACTTTATTTTAAACATAAAGTACTGCTTTTTCCCAGAGAAGATGCTGGATTAGATGACTGATACATCAGATCCAGTATAACATCCTTAACATTGGGAGACTGAGCTCTCAAGTTGGCAGAGGGAGCTGCAGAAGACTGTTTTTATCCACACAAGACTCCTCTTGTTCCTTGCAACCTCTGCCTGCTGTCAGAGCACAGTAGTGCCGCCTTGGAGAGGTTTCCCTCCACTCTACCCAAATCAGTCAGGTGTTTTCTAGAATGGACAAAGCCACCATTATGTGGATATGGCATATGAAGTATTTGCAAATGTGCTTTCCAAGTTGTAAGCTTCCCTAAGCATGAGATGAGTGTCACTTTAGAGGAGCATTATCAGTCCATGCCAATGCAAATAATAGTGACAGTGTAATCACATGGACAGTTATTTCAGTACTGAATAACATACAAACCTCTCAACCTTTCTTGCCAAACAAATTATTTGCTTTCACTTTTGAATCCCCAGGAAACTGTGCAACTGTAGCTTAAAATGTTAAAAGCAAAGGTTTTCCATGAGGATTAGTTATCTGACTTGTTAGTACAGCAGTAGTCCCTACTGTGTTTTCTTGACTCCTCATGTACATCAAGGAACACATGAGGAAAGAGTTTGCTTTATAAACACTTTGAAAGGTCAGAACCCAAGACCATGCCTACTCTCAACTATTTTTATAGAAATCCAGTGAAAAAAAAAACCAAACATAAATCATTTTATCTATCATCTGAGCAGTGAGGAGGGGAACATGGGAGAAATAGGGATGAGGAATAAACACCAGCTGAGAGCAGAGGTATCAGCTCTGCCTTCCCTGCATGTCTTCCCTTTCCATGCAGCAGTACTTCTCTGAGAACAGTTACAAGTCAGTGTTGCTAAGAAACCCCAAAAATGGTTTATGAGGGGCTAAACTGCCTCTGATGTGGCCCCAATTATGGGTGTATATGGTGAGCAGGGCAGAAAGCTCTCAGCTCTCTGAACTCAGGAGGAAAGGCACAACTCCAAAAGTGCGTTTTATTGTTCTCTGCTGATAGTGAAAACCCTGCTGAGAATTATAGTGACCCTGAAAGCACATGCTTTGTTCTTGTTCTGTTCTGATGTTACCTCTTGTGTTCTTTTGTGAGGTGTATTTCGGCTCATCTTTCATTTGGCTGAAGGGAAGCTGTTCCAATGGCCTCAGAAAGGCAAAGAGAGGATACAGAACACCTGTTTGAGCCTCCTGCAGCTCCTTTTCAGAGTGGCAGAACATTTCAATGGGGAGCTATACTTGCTGCAGTGAAAGATCAGCTCCCATCTCTGGACTCTGATGACTCCACAGTAAGCATTGAAACCTGCCTTTTTTCTCACTGTCTTCTAGAAAAATCTCTCTCAAGCAAGAGAAGGTCATCCCAGCCAGGCATTTTCCAGTAGCTAGTATGATATCCTCGGCGGGCTACCTGTTCTAACTGTTGGAACACTGTGCATTAATCCACAGCCTTCTGGATTATCTCTAATTGGCAAAGTGTAAATGCCATCTCCTCTCGTCGTGTTCTTTGGAACCGGAAAAGGGGACTGTTTTCTCCAGACAATGAGTATTCCCAGGCTGGGAAGAGGAGGCAGTGGGCACCTTGCAGAATGAACCCACATTTCTTCTGTGTTCGGTTAAAAATACAGTATGAAAGAAGTATACTGTTGATTTAAAATGAGATTATAAGGTTTTATGCGTGAGTGTATTAAGTTACTCGTTCCAATAATGTACTTGCCGGACAGTAGCCCTGTGGGTATGTTTTTGTATGTATGAGGATCACAGGGAAGTGATATTCCTGAAGACTTTGTGGTCCACTGGAAAAGGCATTTGGCAGATATTTCAATCCTGGATTCTGCTTTTTTCCCTGCCTGTAATTCTCCACAGGCCATGTTGCCTTCTTGTGCTTCAATTCTACCTGCAAAGAAGCATAATGCCATGAATCATTTAACATAAAGCCTAAGATTGATAGATACTATGCAATATGCTTCACCATGTACTTGCTGGGTCTTAGTCTCTGGGACAGGCTGCCTCGTGGCTGCTGAAGATCTCTGTTCACAGGACAGTGACAGTCTGGTGGAAATAAAAGCTTCTCTGGCACAAGATGCTGCCTCTGGCATTGATTTTTCTGAGGTGATAATGCATCTCAAGGTTTGATTATTAGTGGCCTTTTATCTAAACCAGAATATTTTGTTAATTTTCAAGCATGCATAAACTCAAATTTTTAATTTTTTTTTTAACACTGAAAGGATATATATTCTTAGTGTGGCCCTTACTGATAGAAAGGGAGTCTTGTGAGCAGTGAAGGAGCCAGAAATGCCTCCATGTGGTATTTATTACTTCAGACTAAGTCAATCATCAGAAGCAGGGTGAGCTAGTGGATAAAGTGGTGATACGGATTCCTTGACCGGTTTTCTGCACCCAGCTCTGTCTCTAACATGTGGGACAAGTTATAGTGCCTCAATGTTTCTCAGTTTCTCTCTACCCACGTTCTGGTTTGGTTATTTAAAACAACAATTTCTATATGTGTCTATATAATTAGGTTAAAGCCCAGTACTCAGGAGTTGGTTTTAGGCATTCTGACTGTGTAAGTGTACAATAAAGTTAAAACAGAGAGGCAGCTTATGTGACAATTTGGTAACAATACCATTCTATAAATCATGTTGAAATTTTTTATAACAGACTCCAAATTCTCTGTTCTATGACATCTGGAAATCCCTGCTGAGGGATCTGAGGCAGTCTGCTTGGTGCTTACATGCTACCCTTAATTTGCATTCAGAAGATCTGGTTGTATAATGCCCATCCTGCTTAGTGTGGACCAGTTCCCTGCTGAGCCTGCAGTTTCAGCGCTGCACCTTTGTCCATGTGGTTTCCACTTGTGTGAAGATACCTTTATGCATCTGAGATCTGTAATCTCAATCTGGTGTGCTGCATTCAAAACCAGCACTGACAAATATGTTTAGTGTCCTGAAGTACATTTGTTACCCTGATACGCAATTTATTAAGAGAAAAGATTCTGTTGCAATTTGCTTCATGTTAGGAAAAATTAATTACACCTGACAGAGAGAATTCTCTACAGTGTGAGTTACTGAAAACATACACACAAAGGAACTAGCAGGAAATCGGTGTCCTGACTTCTGAGGAGGTGCTTAATCTTTTTTCAGTGACTAAGCATAAGGATTAATCTCAAATACATGTCCTATATTCAGAAAAGAAATTTTCAAAGCTATTTAAACTCTGTGCAACCAAGGAGATACTGCTTTACATCCTGAATAGTGAATGGCAGGCTCCAGATTGCAATAATAAGCTTCATGGTCCTGCCCTGCCCAGCCTCATCTGGGGCTCCCACCCATGTGTCAGCAGCTCTAGTTAAACTCAGTTCTGGGCATTCAGTCTTTGGGCTATGTTGGAGGAGTACTGGTTTCTGGTTACAGGTTTCCTTGATCCAGACTGTGAATTGACTTTCAGGCTCGATCTCTGACCTGTCTCATCACCACAATGCTGTCTTATATTTACATTCTTGACTCGGCCTACTTGCTACTTCTGGTTTGTCCTGCTTACTTTGCTTGGGTACTGTAGGACTGGGCTTTAGCTTTCCAGTTATGTGATTCCCCTTCCCTTGGGGAGCAGCAGTGCTCTTGTTGCTTTGTGATGGTGTATAGGGCAGTGCAAAGTTAGAGAATTTGCACACTCCTGTCCTTACTTTGCTCAGAGGAATGTTAGTCACCGGTGCCCATGGCAATTCAATGTTTTACATCGTTTTTATAACTGTAGCTTGCTCAAATGTTAGGTCACTGTAAAACTATCTAGAGTGAGGCTGTGAGTCTCTCCAGTCGGTGATGTGACATCAGAGAAAATTCTTGTGTCTGAACTGTAGTCACATGATGGCGACATAGGATTTGTCTCTCAAAACAGATATTAAGGTGAGTGTTACAGACTCTCATTTAGTTTCTTTTTGGTTTTGATTGCAGCCTGACTGTGACAGTGATGGGGAGCTTTTCATCTTCCAGCGGGAACAGCCAAACTTAATTCCTGACCTGTCAGAAGAGCTGATGGAGTTTTCCTTGGATGACTCAAACATGCAGGTTGTTGACTGTTGTGTCTAGGCTCTATTACTGTAGCCCCCTCTCTTCTGGTTGTCACCAGTGCGGGTAGATGCTGTTATTTAACCTGTTTGACTGAAGTGTGTGATGGAAGAGCAGTCCCTAGTACCTTTTCCCCTAGAGACTAGTTTTTCTCCTTATGCCATTTTCTCTGTTCTTGAGTTTTTTAGACCCTTTTTCTCAGTTCCTATTATTGTTCTTTACTGTTTTCTTTTTTTCCTGTGCACTGACACTAACATTGTGCAATGATTTAAACTTTTGCAGGCTCTGAAATAATTTCAGCAACAATTTTATCTATCTAGAAAACAGCGAATCATTTAAGACAGTGTAGGGAGGTATGAAGTTTAACCCTTGAACAGTGTTTTTGAGATAAAATTATTACACTGCTTCTGCAGTGTTGAAGATGAGCCAGCATAGGAAGCTGGAAGATGAGCCAGCTGACCTGACCCTTCCGTCATGGCAACACTAACACAGTGCCGCTTTTTTCTAATTAACCTACTGTAAAGAATGTCATATGATGAACACATGTAAGGAAAATCAATTTTAAGGATTTTTAGCACTTCATGAAGTTCGTCTCTGGAAAGTAAACAGTCTAAACTGTTTTCCATGATGGACATGGTGTGTGCTGTTTCCAAATGGTGTCTGAGTTGGAGCTGCTATCTTAACATTGTGGCTTTATTTATCATCAGCTTCTAAAGCTTAGGGAGATATGACTTTCTAATTGTGTGTATTTTCTCTACCTGTATCAAACCCAGGGAACAGAAAGCCATCCATGGGAGATCTGTAGTGGAGATCTAGAAAGCTTTGGGTTTCAGAAAAAAACAGATGGTGCCCAAGTCATTGCAAAAGATGATGTACAAGTGATTAAAGATGAGACTCCCAGTCTTGCCAGCTATACTGAAGAAATGCGAAACCAAAAGGCAGCTGTTGGTGAAGAGTCTCTTGCAGATTCCACAGATTGCCTTGAAGGGGAAGAACTGGACAGGACACAGGCCAGGGAAATACAGACCTCTTGGCTTAATAAAGCATTGTCTGTGGAGGATTTGAGCAACTGGAAAGAGAGAAGAAAACTGATAGAGACAAAAATACTCTCCAAAATAATCCTGGAGCCATCACAAGGCCACTCGGAGACAGATTTCAAGCCTTCCTCCCATAATGTTAGCAGCAGCCTATTAAAAACTGATAAGGAAGAAAACTCCTCAGATCATCTTCAAGGATCAACCCATCTATCACTGCGGGTAAGTAGCACAAACAATATGTTTTGGGGAGTGCTACTTGTTGAGTAAATGACACAGAGCATTACTTGCAAAAACCTACTAAGATGAAGAACTGAAATGCCCAATTCTGCACACACCATGGTGTTTTTCATGGCTTTCTTCATTGTCCTGAGTTTGGGTTTTGCTGGGTCATGTGCTATGCAAGTTACCAAACGCTCTTGCAGAGCTGCTGTTAGAAGCCCATAATGGGAGCAAAACCCAAGGGTCAGCTGCATGTTTCATGGTCATAATCAGGACAGTCAACCACAACCTCTGGACTTGGGGAGGCAGGAACTCTTCTGATCTCAGCAGACTTTGCATTCAAACAGTTAACCTTCTGGCCTTTCACCATTTTGCCTTCTTTGTAACACTGGGGGGGGGGGGGTGCTGGAGGTGAGGAGATAAAGCAGTTAGGCTTGTTCCTGAAGCCCTAAATCTCACCTACCTACAGCAGGTGCTTAGGGCCACTTGTGTGTGCTTAACTGGTATGTGGCCCTAGCATGGTGAGGTGGTTCTCTTCAGTACTAGTTATGCATCTCTACTTCCTCTATTGATTTTTAAGGTTGTTAAGACTTAATCAGCTCAGAACATGAACATGATAGTTCTGTTCAAAGCCTTCTATAGCATCAGAGTACAGACATTTCCCTTCCCCTTTCATATATGCTCACAAATTGGTGTTAGATCTGTTCTGGTATAGGCAAAGAACGCAGCTTCTTGCCTGTTTTAAACTGTGTTGCATCATTTAACTATACCGTTATGGGAGGGGATCTTTTCCATGTGGTTCAGGGTTTAATTCCCATCTCATCTCATGTAAGTCAGTTGCTCTATTAATTCAGGAGGTGTAGTTGTCCTTTCAGAATCTGTTTGATATCACTGACTTCAATGAACTGAGGTCTGATGCTTTTGGGTGAGTACTGAGGCCAGGCTCAGTGTATTCTCACTTTGATAAAGGGAGGGTAAGGCTTTATCCTTCATGTGTATATTTAGATTTGAGAGGTGGTTGTTACTTCCCAGTTTAGCAAGGTTTAACATAAACCTCAGTTTATGTCAAGTTCTTAAAACCAATATACAGTTTCTTCTTGATTTTAATCATACCAGTTTGTTTAAAAATATTTTTCCCTTAAGTCCCTTTCTATATTAGAAATGGAATCGTGCAAATCTTCATTTCTTTTTCTTCTAGTCCCTGTATAGTACCTTACAATAGTGCTACTCCTGGTAAGGGTTAGGAGAAGAAAGCCTTAATACAGCAGCTGAGGTGGTGGTTTGAGCTTTTGATAATAATGGTTTGTACTTAAGCAGTATTATTGAAACAGAAGCTTATTACAACTGCACCTTAATTAAAGCAAATGCATGTGTCAGGCTGTTTGGTAAAACAGCACCTGCACTGCCCTGTGACATGACTCTTGCTGCAGTAAGCTCACTTGTCAGCCATCCTTCCCTCCTCCAGACCAATACACCTCAGTGACATCCTTGAACCAGTATTAGCTTTGTGTGGTGTGAGACTTCAGCTTGTGATCCTGATCAGGCTTTTACCTTTCATCACCTGCAGTGTGTAATATTAGAACAGATCTAACCCTGGTTCAGGTGTGTATGAAGATTTATTGCTCAGGAAAAAGTGAGAATCCCCTCTTAAATGGCAGGGGCAGGTGACAGGTTTTTACAGGGCGAAACCCCTTGTCTGGGAGGCTGCTGCTGCTTTTCTAAAGCCCTGAGTAGTCACGTGAAATGCACATTGGGGGTGACACAATTGTCATAACTGACAGCCACCTTTCTTTTAAAAAAATCATGGGAACTTCTAAGCTCTAGTGATATTTCAGTTAAAACTTTAATTTCAGCTAATATTCAAAGGGGAAAGCAATCAGTGCTTTAAATGCATGTAAGCTTTTATCATCACAGGCTGATTCTTATATCTAAGCAGGGTGCAGTGTCAGCATACCCACAGCCACTGTATGTGAGTCATAGCAGCAAAATTGATGATCCTGTCTTCAGTGTGGGATAAGCAGCTGTAAGATTACATCTAATGCTGCCTGGGCATAGAGGAGTGGGAATTTGCCCTGGCTGAAGTTGGACAGGGAAGTAAAGGCTGTGGGCCTCACCTCAAAGAATAAAAAGCAGAAGGTCCTTCTCGTGTTGGTAGCATTGAGAAGTTCTCACCATTATTCTGGTTGAGAACATGTATGTTTGGTCTTGTATCAAGCCATCTTTTAATGTGCTTTAGTATCTCCTGTGGTTTTGTGTAGCCTATATCAAAAGGGTCGATGATTCTCAGAGGAAAAACCCTTATCAGAGGTAGATGAAGCAGCTCGACAGATGAGCTGTTGAAAGGGCCATAGCAAATGCATTCCTTTCATTACAGCACTTCCTTGTGGAGCTGCTTAAAGCAAGCTAGCAGTATAGTTAGGAACATCCTCTTGGAGATGGTGAAAGCTTGAGGGAAGAGTACTTGGAGGTGTGGACAGAGGGAAATAAAATCTGTTGGGATCTGGTACTGTTAGTGGGTCTGAGGGATGAAGGGGCGTACCTGCTGTGGGGAAGACTCCACCACGGGAATGCATGTGGAAGATGGAGCCATGAAGAGGACATACCATGACTTATGTCCCAGCTTATGGCAAGATGGGTCAGGTGGATGTTCAGAATGGACTTAGGTGTCTCCTTTTAAGAGGCTTTCAGTTCAGCCCATTATAGAAAATTCTTCTAGACTTCTCAGTTTTAAGTAGGGAGAGAGTACTCCACCTTCATATATTTGAATGAACACTGGTTAGTCCTTCACTGGTTTCTTGTAGCAGTCATACTGCACTTGGCTATGCTAGATGTGCAGAGCCTTGGCAGTGCTGTGAGGCAGGCAGTGTGCAAACAGCAAATGCCCTGCTGTTAGCTGTGTGTCGTGGTTTAAACCTGTGCCAACCACTGAGGCTCACACTGAAGCAACTGTGCCCACAGTGACACACCAGTTCATCTACTGGCAAGTGACAGTGGCTGTTAGGGGAGAAGCTGCTGCCTGAGCATTCACACATGCACCACCCAAAACTTTTAACTGCTGGTCTAGTAGTAAGTTTTGGTGTGGGGACTTGTAACACCCTATTAAGTTCCTTCTCTCTCTTCACACAGGCAGGCCTTTAAGTGTTCTTGTTGAATTGCAGCTTCTGCTGATGGCTGTAGCCTCCTTCTGATTTGTGTTTCTTGTGTGCCTCTTGTTGTCAGAGCATGGGGCACTAAAACACTCCTAGATGTAGGATAAGCATTGCTCATCCACAACTAAAACATCACTGTATTAACAATATTCTTCTCATACTAAAGACAAAACGGAATGCTGCACCAGCTTCTAGGAAAATTACTAAGAAAACTAACTCTAGTCCAGATGAAAGCATTGCTAAGTGCAAGTCCACATCTTGTGGCTCAAACTATTTAAAACTTATTTATGCAAGATAATATCTCTCAACAGTATCATAGTACTGGAGTAAGTAAGGTGGGCTTCCATGCCATTTGTGTATTTATATGTGCCAGGAGAATCTCATGGAGCTGCTACAAAGAATGTGAGACTTATTTTGTAGCAGTCTTTTGGGAAGGAATTTTCCGTCACATCTTGGCTGTCTACTTTCAGAGTATTGAAAAATGGGATCTAGACAAGATTCTTGAGGAGCTGGAGCAGCAGAAAGATAACACTCATGCAGAAGTTCCTTTCTCCTCAGCAGATCATGGTAACACTGCTAAATTAATACCAACTTTGCTGAAAGTGTATAAAAAATAAATAAAACTCAGGTTACTGTGTTTAAGTAATTCTTTGCAGCATCCTTTTGAATGCTGAAATCATGGTGAGTTTTTTTATTGCCTTTGTAAAACATTTTTAATTCATTTCCCTCAAGAAGCCCCATCCCTGGCAGTGTTCAAGGCCAGGTTGGATGGGGCTTGGAGCAGCCTGGTCTAGTGGAAGGTGGTTGGAAATGAATGAGCTTTAAGGTCCATTCCAATCCAAACTAGTCTGGGATTCTATGATTTCATCTTGCTTTTGTAGCTTGAAAGCCGTGCTCTGTGGCTTGCCATGGCCTAAGATTGAATCAGAAAAGATGGATGAAGGTTTGAAGCGAGTCAGGCAGGTGATGATAGTACCTTTGTCCTTCCCCTTCTGACAGGCTGTGGAGAAAGGTTCAATGTGAAATTGGGGAAAGAGGATATTGGGTGATCCTGTGGCAGAGAAACACAACTGTTGATTCTTTTTGTTGCTCTTCTGTAGGCACCTTCAGGACTAAATCTGAAAATCAGCTCATGGAAAAGCTAAAAGAGCTGTGTGCCAGGCAGTCTAGGACTGTGTCTCCGTATTGCAGGTGGCCACCAGCCAAGCTCTCCTTTCAAGAACATCAGGAAAATAAGTAGGTCCTTTTTCTGTCATATACACTGGGTAATCCTGACTGTCAGTAGGGATACCTGGAATCTCATGGTTTTCTACAGGGGATTTTCTCTGTAGCTTCTGCAGAAAGCAGATATTCTAGTTGGAATACATCACAGGGATGTTAAAGGGAATAACTTAGGCTCTGCCATACAGGTACATTTGATGATAAACACTATCCTGCCACCTTAGTGTTTTCCATCAACCACCACCTTTGTCTAGACCTTACCAGACACTTGGGACAAGTGGGAAAGGCAGGAAAACAAGGCAAAGCAAATTATCATGGCCACATTTTTTGTCATCTAGGGTACTGCTTTCCCTTACTGGTACCTCAATTTAGCTAAAGTATACAGGATTATTTTTTTTTGGGGGGAGAGGGTGTCAGCGCATCTTGGAGGGTTCAGTGTGAAGAAAGCGGATTTCCAGATTCTTTGGAAGGAGCATCATCAATGGTGGTAGCACAGAGGAAACAGTAGTGAAACAGACCTGTCAAGGGGAAGGTGAAGAGTTTCCTCATTTTCAGGGCAGGGAGAGCCACAAGACTGATTTGCACCATAAATGCTCTGAAGGATGAAATAGAATTGGCAAAGGAGACAGAGGGGGGAAAAAAGGGACCTGGTTTTACTGATGGGCATAAGCTTTTTAAATGTGTAAGCGCTTTGGTACCATAACTGCTGCCTTTGTTCTTCAGAGCAATTTGATGTTGTCAGGTTTTGAGAACTAAGTATCTGCCACTATGCTACTTCTAGTCTCTGTTCCTCAGGGGAGGCTGAATCTTTGCACTCAGCTTTGAAAGGTGGTGGAGAGTAGGCAGAAGAGGAGTTTGAATCTGTGCAGTAGCCAAGCACAAAGCTCCTTTCACAATCCATTTTGATCATAATCCACACCCTGCAGGGCTTCTTGTCTGGCTAAGGTGGAGGACATGCTGAAACAGAGTTTTCTGTGCTTAGAGGTGTTGCCTCTCCACGAAGTTCTTCAAGGATGGATATGGTGAGCTTACAGAGCCTGCCAGACCCTGCAACCGTGTACATCGACCTGAGAGATGCTAAACTGCAGAAGTCAGTAACGTTCCCTGATGAGGAACAAAGGTAAAGTCTGGCTTTACTGTTAGTGAGAAGTAGGTAACAAAAAGTGAGAAGCTGAAACCTCTCTGCAGCTTGTATTTGTGAAATAGCTTTGAAAGTGTTCTCTCCTTCCACAGCTCTGTGACCTTAGTAGGAAAGTATAGCCCCATCTGAGCACAGGCATTTTCTTAAGACAGAGTAACTCGTGTCGGAACATGTCAACGTGTGGGGCTGCAGGCAGCACAGCCACAATGTGCAAAACATCCAGGGACATCACATTTACAAAGTTTCCATTCGTAAAAGAGTGGGCAGGGACTGCAAAGCAGTGCTGGAGGCATTGGGCCACTGTTGTTACGTTTTGGGTACAAAATGGACATCATTTGCTACATTCCTGGCAAGCAAGGGTAGGTGCTGATTTCTGTCTCTTGTGGGGTAAGAGGGCGGTCTAGGGAGGGCTGAGAGGCCAAATCCTTCTCAGTCTGCAATAGATGCTGGCAAAGATGTTCTTCCCCCTAAAGCTAACAGTGTCTGAGGCAGCTGTTTGCTTCCTTCTCGAGGTGTACATTTGCTGGAGCAAGGGGTTGAAGAAAACAGTCCCCAGAAAAAAACCTTGTAGTTAATAAACAGCTGGTAGTTAAGAAACACTAACAGGTTTTGATGTAGTTGCTTAATTTATTTTTTTGGCAAGAGTACTAGTGTGAAGAACTCTCTAACACCTGCAGCCTAGAAATGACAAAAAGCCAACTCCCAGTTGGAGCAGAGTTAACTCATATGGTCTAATTTGCTTCATAGCACAAGTGACAGCTCCACTGAAGAAGAAGAGACTGTGACGACTGAGGACCAAGCAGAAAGGAGAAGGTGAGATTCTTTACCATGACCTTAGTGCAAATTCTATGATGTTCAGTTTTTCTTCTGAAACTAAAATAATTGCCCTAACAGTGCTTACAGAGACCTCATGTACTAAAACATCTCTGTTTCTGGTCTTCACAGCAAAAAAGCCCAACAACAGCAGTGTTTCAGTCTGACCCTAGGATATCACTCATTTTCTGTTGCATAGTAAAGATACTGAAGCTAGAAAATAGTTGTTGATCCTTGAGGCAGTGCTGCACCTTGGTCCTGTATAGCTGCATGGGAGCAGCTCAAAAGACAATAGAGCAGACCAGGGTGGCTGAGGAACCCTGGTGCTTTCTCCAGACTTGCCAGAGTGACATGAGAACTGTTTTTTCAAATAACTCCGAATCAAACTGAAAATGTTGTAGGGAGCTGACTCAGACAAACCTTTGTATTTAAAATAATAAAATAAGCTAGAATGGATGTTGATTTAAAGAGAGTATTGAACACATTGTGGGCAGAGATGATCTCAAGTCTCCTTAACTGGGAGGAAACAAATAGGGGAAAGGGGAGAGAATGTGGCGAACGGAATCCCAAACTGTAAATTCTTCAGTAGGCACAGAAGCCAACCTATTCTGTTGCTAAAGTCAGGCTTGATTTATACCAATAGGTTGTTAAACACTTGTTTGATGCAAAGCAGCTGTGTCATGTTTTAAACACCTTACTGCGTTTAGGCTCTGGGTTACATCTTGCATGCATCAGGCTTCTAGATGTAATCCAGAGCCTAAATACAGTAAGTTCACATCACAGCAGTACAGAGGGCAAGAACACTTATAATGTTGTGCCAGCCAATTACTCTTTTTATTTTTTATTGGTTTGAAAGAATACATTATTTGATGGGGAATGGAGCCTAACCAACATAATTTAGAACATCTAATCCAAAGCCAGAATAAAGCAGGGACAGGATGATGCTTGGGGACCTCTCACTGGCACTGATGCAAGTGCAGAAGCTTCATCAGTGTAAATCTGGAGTGAAGGAGAGCAGAGCTTAGCAGATTGGGTTTTGATTTGTTTTAATGTTGCTAAAGAACATGCACAAATGAAATGCCTGGCAAATGTTACTCAGTTCTTTTTCTAAATAAAAAAGTCTCAGAGGCTCAGCAGGGCAAGATTCTCATCTCATTCATGAGGGGTCAGTGACAGTTTCACTCTTATCTGGATGGGTTTATTAAACAGGGCTACATATGCTGTTCTACAATGCGCCTACATATTAGGAGAGTCAGTTGGTTTGATCTCCACTCACTTAACCTGAAGAAATACACTTTTATATTTGGAGTGGTTGGGTAGTCAAGGCCACCTCTAGCAAATGCCATAAGGCTGCTCTCTCCTAAATTACCACTGCTTAGGCCTACTCCTTAGTAGTCCAGCCATCAGTGTGAAATATTGATTTGATGGTTCTGGATATGATGGCAGGAGATGTGGGATTCTTAAGGAGAAAGAATATTCTATTTTTTCTTTGTTCTGACATGCATAGGTTTAGTTCAGCTAAGTACAGCAGTATGATGCTCTGTGCTCATACCACCTAACCACAATATTAATATCCAACTCAATCTGTCCATGTGTTTTTAGCTGCCACTAAAATAAGGGATATTATTTGCTCGTAATCACCACATGAACTACAAAGTGGTAGCAGTCTTCCTGGAGCAGATGACTTGGGAGACATCACTGAGCAGAACTGCCAGAAAACATAACCGTATCTGCCCATTATGTCATGACAGGACGTTTCACAACAGAATACTATCACAATATTGTGGTTGCTGACAATTTAGGTGTCTCATTAACGTGGAGAAGACATAGATCAAATCAAGCCAAACACACAAAAATCCTAAAAATTATTAGAAGAACTTTTCTTATGTATGTATTTGAATCCCAACACTTGTATCCAAAGGGGTTAAAAATCTGTAGATTCTAATTTCCCTACCAACATCACATTTGTTCAGGGCTTTTCTGGAAGATGTGAGTTGTGCCTGCAATCCAGAACTGGTGACTAAATTGCCTGTAAGATGTCATTTTCTGTCACTGCAGTGTTCTCTATTGCCTATATGATGATGCTCCTATTAACAACAGCTATTATTTGTGTAGATGTCCAGCTTTTGATTTTAGCTGTCACTCAGAGAAGTTCCTCCGAGTTTGAATTTATTCATATAATGCTTTATCTTGGTTCACTCCAGTTTTTATGTTTGTTGCAGGAGGAATTGTTCAGCGAAAAGCCTGCTACTCCAACAACTCCATAGAGCCCGTAATGAAGCCTCAGAGCTTTCTCATGAAACATCTACCCCAGCTGAAAAACTTGAAGGAATAAAACAGGATCCAGAAAGTCTGGAAGAGATAGGTTCATCTGAAATAAATCAAAGCCCATATTCTGAAGTGAGGCAAGAGACAAGTAAGGTGATTCCCAGGATGAGATTGGAACCAGAGAAGACAAATACCCTGTTGTCGAGCCATGGGGGTAATGGAACTGAGATAGAGAAAGAAACCAAAATGGAAGCTGAGAAGGTTCAAACTTAAGGAAATTCTCCAGAGCCTCCTCTAACTACACCAGAATTGCCAAGGTATCACATGAGAGAAGTCCTCAGCTGTTGTCTATGACTTATCTGATTGTCTAAAATTAAAGAACATTACTTATCCAGTCTGCAAGTTGGAGCAAAAGGATATCTGGTTTTGTTACCTAGAAAGATGTCCAGTCCTGGTGGCTATTACTTAAAGGCTTACTGGATCAGTGAATTGGCCTGGGAGCAGACACACTATGGCAATTCTGACACTGGAAATGAAGCCATTTTCTTTAGGTTTTATCCTGTTTAAGAGGAGGGTAAGACAGTATTGATCTCCTTCATGAAGAATGGTACTGAAATTTACTAAGCACGGAAGGGTCTGTCTCCCTGTGCCAGTATAGAGTGAGGTAAAATCTAGTCCTTTCCTCACAGATCTTTGCTTAACTTGATCTTGAAATCCTCAGGGGTGAGGATTCCTTAACCCCCCCCCCCCCAGGTAGTACCTTTCACTGCTTAATTCTACTTACAATTGTAAAGCTTTTCCTTAAGTCTAAATGATCATATCTCCAATTTAAGCTTTTTTTTTTTGTTGTGTTCGCTGGAGGTATGGAAAACATTTTATTCTGTTTTCCAGCATAAAAAACCTTTTACAAACTGGAATATGTATTGTGTCTCCCCATGTAACTTTTTCCCAAACAAAGCAATTCTAACATTAAGAAAAGCACAAGAGCTTAGAGGGACAAAGTAAACCTCTAAGGAATGGGTTATGCCACAGGAATATCTTGGAAAACTGCTTTTGTATTTAAAGAAAGAGAAATAAGCATGGTATCAACTGAGGAAATAGCATTCTTTGGGCCTCTGCCTCCTTGGGCTTAGTTTAATGTGGTGTATTTTGCATAAGGTCTAATTTGACACTTGAAATTGGGTGGTTGCCTTGTGCACCTGCCCAGCTATGTGGGAGAGCTCCATTATGCTGACTTTCAGAGGTTATATTTTGCTATTTTGGGAATGAAGTTTTACCATTTTGACTTTGCATATAAGCCCTGGAAAGCGTGAGAACCTGTGTGCTCTAGAGACTGTTGCTTTTTTTGGTGTTAAACACTTGCCTACCCTGCCAATCAGACACTGTGCTTGGTTTAAATGGCAGCTGGTTGGTTGCAGAGTTTTTCTCTATGGAATTCCTGACATTAAAGCTTCCTGCTTCATCAATTCTATAAAACTGCATGTTGTCTACCTGTTAGCCTGCCACAGATCTGGCTGGGCCAAAATCTGGGTTATTTATTGTTGCTCTGTAATAGCTTCCAAGGATTTTAATGAATTTCAGTTTTATTGTTGGGGCACCTGGGGCTTGAAGAATTCAGGAGAAATTGAACTTCATATTTGCTGTGGAAATGGCAGATGAAATCTTTCTGCAGACATCAAAACAGAGAAAGCTGGAAGGCTTTGGGTCGGAGGAATGTGTCACTGTATGGCAGCAGATAGGAAAGGAAGTGGAGTTAGATGGGGAATTATGTTCAGGGATGAGATGTGAAACATCACAAACATGCCTCTGCTTAACAGAGTTCTGGTCTCCAAATAGACTGTCACCACTTACTAGAGGTCTGAAGCCTGCTCCTTTGCTTTTTTTTTGAGGATTTTTTTATTTAGAGAGATGATTTTATGCAATGACAAGCTCTTGTGTGTGTGTCCATGTCCCTGCCAAACAACATAAGCACTTTCTAAACCTGTTTTAGCCTCTCATGTCATGATTCACCCTCAAATGTGTGGTATAAATATAAGCAAAAGTACATGCAAACAGATGAATAAGGGTGCCTTTTTTTTTCCCAAGTGAAAAGCTTAAGCAAAGCAGAATCTGTATATTTTTCAGGGCAGAAGAAAGTAAAAAAGAGCTATCCCAAAAGGAAGAACAGATGAAAGAGAGACGTAGGAGACACAGATTCCAGGAGCAGCTGGAGAGACTGCAGCCTCAGCAGTCAGTTACTGGAAAGCAGCCCATGGCAGAGAATACCCCTGTTTTGTGGTTTGGTGTAGGACTGTCCCTTTCAGAATGGTCTCCTAACTGTGTGATTCTAGGAGCAAAAAGTAATTTTCATTGCATTATTTAAACTCTTTGTTATGGAGAACCATTACCTGATGACATGAGCAGTCCTACAGCTCTTCTCTGACACTAATATCTTTCTCACCTTTCCTGTAAGGGGAGTGCTCCCCATATAGCTGCGCACTAGATTTGACATGTCAGTGTATGCCAGGAGTCCTGGCATGCTGAAGTCAGTGAGCTCAGTGTCATCTGCTTCACAAGCACCAGACTTTCACAAACATGATTAATCATAACCTTTTAGAAAAAAATGAAGTTTGTTGTTTTGTTTGGTTTGTTTTTTTTTGTCATACTTCTAAAGCAGAGCTGGGTCTGTTTGTCTGCCCCTAGCAGCTTTGTATTTCAGTTTTGTGGGTAGGTTTTGAGGGTTCTGAGTTTAATAATAGGTTTTGTTCTTGACTGATGTCCTGATTAAGGAAGTATGAAATTATCCTGATTTTCTTCCCAGAGCCTAAGATATGGCTCAGAGGACAGGGCTGTTTTTCCTCTTGAGAAGACTTGTATATGTAGTTCTAATTCATCCTTGCACTGATCTCACTGAACACAAGGCCAGCTGAGAAGGTAAGAGGAGATGAGAACCTCTGGAGTTTGTTCATGAGTCCACCATAAAGATTTATTTGAACCCATAACAGTAACAAAGCTCTTCTGTCAATACACAAGTTGAAAGACCTTAGAGCCCTAAACTGGGAGATGGACCATTCACATCTGGACTTTTTGTAAGCAATTGACTGCTGTATTTCTGGAGATTGAAAGCTCATTTTTGTAGCACTGGATTAATTGCTGATGGGCAGCAAAGAACTAACAAAACTGGAGCTGACTCTCCCTCTGCCAGCTTGCTCTGGCAAGGCCAGTGCACTGCACAGAGTTCTGCTTTGAAGGTGTAAAGGTCATGAATGTAGTCTTCAGACTTGCTTCAGTCTCAGTGTCCTGGGAGGTACCACCAAATAAATTCTAGTTAGCCCTTATTAGGATGCAGGCACATAACTTGCTCATTGGAAATACACTTGGGCCTTGCTAACTCATTCCTGACAGTGCACCAAGTGATTGTTGAGTTGTTCTGCATCTTGATCATTTCCCACACTTGCTGTGCTGAAGCCAGTGAAATGAAGATGAGGGCTTGGTAATGGGGTTTTCCCTCAAGTAGGGCTCAGGGAACAGCTACACTGTAGTCTTGCTGTAACTGAATTGCAGTGTAATGATGCCCATTAATAGACGTAATGATATTCCTGCCAGCTACTCATGGACAGTGGCATAAACTAACCAGCCCAGGGCTTACTCAGTGCCTGATGTTTGTAGAAACAGCTACCCAGTACCTGAACTGGCAGCCTGCTGGAGGGAAACCAGCCTGAGCTTAAGAGGCACTGTTGGTAGAAACAATATCAGCACAACCCATAATAACTTTGTTCTATGAGCGACTGCTCTTAGTTTTACTTCAGAAATATCCGTTATTAAAATTAAGAAAGAAAAATGTATTGGCATCATCAAATACAAGTCATTTGTAAGATTACTTGAAATACATCTTGACAGCAGCATTTTTCTTTGAGTTAGAAC
This sequence comes from Pezoporus occidentalis, assembly GCF_034315485.1. NCBI lineage: Eukaryota > Metazoa > Chordata > Aves > Psittaciformes > Psittacidae > Pezoporus > Pezoporus occidentalis. Next base: position 1,724,389 of record NW_026913404.1, read on the forward strand.
AGGTTTTTCTTTTCTTACTTTTTCTCTTTGTTGCTCAGAGGAGCACAGAAAAACTTGAATGTTTTGACATTTAAAACTAAAGAAGCTGTAATTTGGCAGCTGTATCTCAGTGAAAATATCTGATATCTATATATAAACATGTATATTCAAAGAACAAGTCACACTTTGACAGAGTAGCACACTTTCAAATTTGTTTTATAAGTCCTTTGTGTTGGCAATGATAGATGTTCAGATCTGGAACACTTGTCATAGTTTCCAGAATTCCTCTGACCATTTATAATGTACATAAATAATTGAACTGAATAAAAATCAGAGGGAAAGTTTAGAAACTCTGCAATTACTGAGGCTGAGGTGCTGGGAAAGAAAAACAAAGAAAATGTAAAAAGCTGCATTAGGATTGCATTAGAGTTCTTGTCTAAAATTTAAAAGCAGTGACATTCAGATTTAATGCTGGTGGGCTTTTTCTTAACCTAGTTCAGTCAAACTCTGCTCAGCTTCACTCTGGGAAGCACTGATGTAAATGAGAATCAGGTTTGGGAAAAACACTTTCAAACCAGTGCAGGTAATTTAGGAGCCTGAGAACCAGCTTTCAGAGGTATTTCAGGTAAGCCAGCGAGTGGTGATGGGATCCATACTGTGAAGTCAGGCTGAGTTAATAATTTAGAGTAACATGCACAGGCTTTTTTTCAGTATTTGGACAGAGTAAGCATTACTGACAAGGGAGACAGAGAAGGAATGCTGCACAGCATGTAAAATGCTTAAATGGAGGATATGAAATGAAATGGGCTTGATTTGTCATTCATCATGTGTATTATGACAGAGTAACTTACTACCAATGTTGATTTCTGTATTACATTCCCATTAGATTGGATCTGGATAATAGTTAATATCCCAGGCTAATATCTGAGTTTTATGTCAGGGAGCAGCACAAACAGGTTACTGTGTAAAAATAAGACAAGGGAGGAGCTGCAGGTGACAGCAAGGCAGGCAGGGGCAGACACCTCACCAGTGAGGTGTACAGTCCCCCAGTACCCAAACAAGAGCAGAGCAGGTCCATTGAGAGTATCCGATTGGGAAGTCTGTAGGAATGAGGCAGGTTCTAAGATTGATGCCAGAAAGTCTATCTGGGGCAGGACTGGTCCAGTGACAGTCTAGGGTCAGGGTGGGCCAGCACCTCGGTGATCATCCAGGGAGTCTGTAGCGATAAAGCAGGTCTGAGATCAAGCCTCAGGGTCAGATCTGTTAGTTATGGGCATGGTTCACCTGAGTGACATGAGGCCTGGAAAAGGTACAGGTGTGATGTAGCTCAAGGTGACACCAAGGGTAAGTGTCTCAGCTTAAATGCAGCTCCCAAGTGAAGGAGAAGGGCTCAGCAGAGCCTTCACACCACTCATTACTGATCTCATTTGACTTTATTCCCCTGATCTTGTGTCAGAACTGGCCTTGAACACCAGCATAGCCCTGATACTTCACTTCCCACTATGGAATTAATGTACCAGATAGCAACTGGTATTTAGCTTTTTCAAGCCTTTTTATTACTGGGACAAAATAGGTATTTTCAGCAGGGCTTCAGCTTGCTTCTCTCTTTACTGTTACTGCTCTACTGTGATATGGCAGAGCAAGATAAGGAGTTTGAAAGCTGTTTGGAGCCACTTTGCTATCAGTACGTTATAAACACTGTTTTATCTACCTTGTACAGCTAAACTGTTTGGCAGATGAATGTTTTGACTCTTACTGAAGCATCTAATTTTTCTTGGCTACACAATCACTTTGGCTTACCTCGTATTAGTAATTATATTACCATGATCATCATCTTAGTGCAGTTTAGCCTTACAGCTGGTTTACAAAAACATTCAGGCATGCAACAGACTTATTCTAGCTTAACAAATCTGTTATGACGATACTTTTTCTTCTCATAGACTCTGTAACCTTTCTGCCAAAATTGGTAGGGTTTTTAGATTAAGATACCATTGACTCAGCTCACTACTCTAAGGTAAAATTCTCAGCTGAAAGTTTTTCTGCTTGCATTCCCACAAAGCTAACATTACCAATACACTATGTCAAAATCTTCTGTCCCCTATTAGGGCTTTATTCTCCCTTAGATCTGATATTGCTCCTATAGTAAAATCCCTGACAAAATTCCTTGCCACCAGGAGTAGTGCCAAAGCATTTATGTTCAGTCACTGTGGCAGTTACCCTGGATTAGCACAGTATAACTGAAAGTAGAGGTAGATTTCCGAGCTTGTAGAAAGATTTTAGTACAATTACTGCTCCCATATGGGTGTGTTTTGTTCTTTATGGTCTGGGATTTTTTTGTATATATAGTAGGTGCCTTGATCCACACTGTGGTCAGTGAAAAGCTTTTGATTTGTTACCTGTCTTACTAGAATAGGTGTCCATGATTTCCATTACTTCTGTACAGGGGTCTTGATCTCTTTAAGGTAGCATTGGGAATTGCCTTTTTCTGGTGTCTTACCTGAGCACAAAGTGTTGCTCATGAGCACTGAGGGCTCCAGGATCCTAACCCAACAGTTTACCAGCTGGACTGATTGACTTTGGTATTTCACAAACTCCATTGCAGAACTTCTCACATGAATACACTTAGGTGATGTCCTAAGCAATTTTTAAAAAGTCTTCATTTTTAATGTTGTGTGGAGAATGCATAAAGGAAAAAATGGTACGAAAGTGAAGTTCATGTCTTGATAGAGAGAATGTAGAAAGACCTGATCTACCAGTTATGAAAGAAATAAGGTTTGAGCTAGTTCTGTACAGAAATACCAATTAATCTTCCACAAAGTGGTGATTATACATCTTTGGAGAAGTGGAGACAAACTGTACAATCTTATTTCAGTCATAATGATCTTGTGGCACAGTAACTGAGTTTTTCTATATCTGTATTACTCTAAAACTGGGCTTATGAGTATAAATCACCCTGTGACCAAATGTTTTCATACATACTGAACCAAAGCCACTGCTACATTTGCACCTGTGTGGATGTAACTGAACCCAGCATTGAGCCCTTGCTATTATTTTACTATAGCTTAAAAAAAAAAGCACATTAACTATTAACATTACAAACTATTTCCTACCCTAAATCTTTTTCTGACATCGGAGCTGAATTTGGCTTGTGCTTCACTCCCGGACTGTCTGCAGGGCTGTGGCCGGCAGCAATGTGCCAACCAGCCTGCAGATGGCCCCTGAATCTCTCCCCTGGTTTTTGCAGGGAGGGATTTAATGAGTTCCTGAAACAAGATTCAAATCTGTTGTACTTAATGAACTTGCTGCCTCAATTCAAGAAAGGCTTAAAAATAAACGAAGGCAATTAGAGATGTAGTTAAATTTAGCATGCATAATCAGAGGGCCAAGATTCCTGTTTGTACCACCAGGCCAGTACACAGGGTTCGGAATAGGATGGAAGTTCCCAAGAAAATGTTATTCTAGCACAGGCGACTGGTAGCTGGCCCAGAGCCTGAGTTTCTGGCCTCCTCTTCAGCTTTCCACTTAGTGCCAGCAAAAGTAAATGGGGTATTTGCTGGCGCTGTACTTCGTGCTCAGGTTGAGTTTAGCTGCTTTGCAGTCTCCTTGGCTGCAGTCAGTGAGCCAGAGGAGCTGAGGCTGCTGCTGCCTCTGCTGAGGCTCAGGAGGGCACAGGTCTATCCTAAGGATTTGCCTTAATAGGCAGAGAATTTAGGCCTTAAATGTCTGTTGTAAACAACTTCCTTTAGACACGCAGAGGCTGCTTTCTTGCTCTCCATGTTCTCTGAGCAAGGGATACTAGGGAAGAGGGTGTGCTTTGGCACTGCTAGGGCACAGATTAAATCAAGCCAGGAGCTTTACAGACTGATGGCTCTGCTCACACAACCAGAACAGTTAAAACATGATATACAGTAACCCTGCTTTAATAACCTCTTATCTGCTTCAGTAGGTTTCTCAGCCAAATTGCTGCAGAAACCTACTGCTCAGAACCAGGAAACCCGCTTCCATACTGAATGCAACAGGAGCACTAAAAAGCCATAGAGAAACTTCAATTTAAACTTCCACATGGAGATCCATTCTAATGGCTTCATAGGGCCTCCCACCTCTCTCTGTTGCACTTTCTGGCTGCAGAATTAATTGAACAGTCAAGTCTTTATCAAGAAATTAGTGCTTCAGTGCTGTTTCTCTGGTTGAAGTTTGAAATGACCCCAGGAAATGTGAAATATTTAATCCTTTATATTCCTTGGCATATCTTGGAATTGATTAAAATGAGTTTAGGCTTATTCTTAAATATCCTTATGCATGATCTTGACAGATGGGAACATTTGTTGCTGTTGCTTAAGGGAAAGGTTAATATGTGTAAAAAGAATATAGCTTCCAGAATTACATGCATGAACTTGCTGCCAGTAGAGGTCCTAAATACTCCTCCATTCACATAAGCAGGGTGGTTCAGAGTAAACTTGAAGAGAAGAGAATAATGTAAACGCTTACAGTCTAAATTCTATTTCTCATTTAGATGAGGTGGGCAGGAAGACAGAAAACCATTTCTGTACATTTTGTCTCTTCAGGTCTTGCTCTTGCAAGGTCTAGCATTTGTTGGCAGAAGGAATAGCTACTTTAAGTTTGCAGTGTGTATGAACAAATGCCAGTCACGTTTAATTATACAGAGAAATGCTTTCTGCTATGAATTTCTCTCTTGGACTCAGAATAGAATTCACAACTCCTGGCCTTACCTCAGGGCTGGGAGCAGTGATGCTATCTGTAGATGAAAGGAGACTGAAGCTGACCCTTTGTTTTTTGAGAGGATGTACATGCTTGTATGACACGGCTACACTGCTGTTAAAGAAACTATGTAATTTCAGATGCATTCTGAGTTTTTCTCATGCCTTCTTGGTTAGCATTGCTTTAGGTTGCACTGTAGTTCCAAATCTTAACACACAAGGGGATAAGCTTGGTCACAACTTGTAAGCACGTTATTACGCAAATAATAATTATGGAGGCATTATTCTTAGTGGCAGGGAATGGAATTCAAGGCTTTATCTGAGATTATGGAGTGCAGTTATTTGTATTTTAAAACCATAGAGCTCTATCCAGCTCTGTGGCAAGCACCCAGAGCTCCTGCAAGCTTCAATGGATGTTGTAAGAACTTAGCAGCTCCCAGAATCACTAAACCCCATATTTACTGCCTTGGAGAGTTCACAGATCTGGAGGGTTATCTGCTTAGTATTTTGCAGCTGGATGCAAGATCACAGAGCCTGTGTGGCAACTTGGACACAATCCATTTCTAAACTGGAAGCCAATAGTTTGAAAAACAAATTACTTGAGCTCTGGTTAAAACTTCCTGGTGCAGCAGCTGAGTATAGTTTGCTCTTCCACAGCCCCCATTTTATTTTCTTGGGGGATTTCTGTAGAGTGTCAGGGGAAATACATGAAAAGACATATAGTTGAAAGGCTAGAAAAAATAAGGCTTTACCCAAGTTGATAAGTACCTGGTGAATCTCCTGGAGTATCAAGCTAGAGCCATTTCAATAGTATTTGAAGCCAGATAGAATCATGTGCCAAACACCAGCGAGATTTCAGATGGCTGAGGACCAATTCCATGCTCTATTGCAGCATTTGAAAGTGACCATGACCTCCCCTGCTGTGGCTCTGGAAATGGTGGCACATTTTATTTGTGAGGTAGTTTGAAATCATTTGAAGAACAATGCTGTGGAAAATACGGGTGCTGCTGTTGGGGTTTAGAGAGGTAAAGAAAGGGAACAGAGATGAATGTCGAAAGTTTCTTGATAATCTTACACTCTTTTTCAGAGTGTTTTACAGGCTTTTGATAATTATTCCAGCTAGACAGGGAGAAGGATAAAGAAATATTATCCTCACTTGAAAGTCTCACAGAGAAATACTCCATCCCAGAGCCAGGACTGAGGCACAAGTTCCTGATTCCCAGCCTTGTGCTAGCATGAAATGTGTAAGTAATTAAACTTCTTTTACTTATTTCAGCTGCTGCTTGTTAACCAGGAGTAGAAACTCATTAGAGGAAGAACTTTTTGTTACATGGGGTCAGCCCACCAGCACAATGAGGCTGGGAACCCTTCAGAGCCTCTCTGAGTGTTCCTGTGTGTAAACACCAATCACTGAGAAGACACTTCTCATTTTTAATGATTATGTCTCAGAAAGCAAACAAAATCAAAGAGAACTTAGTGCTGCTTGGATTGAAATTCCAGTGCAGTTGTCAGAGCAGTTCTTCACCTTAGGATTTGAGCCTTTGGCAGGAAATTTTTCCACTTCTAAAAAAATAAACAAGAAACTGTATGTGCCAGTTACTTGGTACCAGTTACTTGTGCCATTGGACATTTTTAGCTGCACTCAGATGTATGGTGCTAAATGGCCTCAATTTACACTTATTTTCCTGAACACATTTAAGTGAAAATACCCATTTTCAAGAACTTTTGGTTATTAGCATGCTTCACAACTGCATGAACATTGTGTTCTAATGAACATTAGAATTATGTTGGTCCTTAGTCATCTGAAAGTTGGGCTGGTATTTGACGTTAAAACATCGTATGACCTAATGAAGTAAATTGAGAGCAGTTCTATTAAGGAAGTCATTGTTACTTCAGCTGTTCTTGCCTGTCAGTGCTGGCTGACACATTTTTGTGTTTCATTCGTAGTTATAGTCCAGTGAACCCAGGTAGACTAGAAAGATGCTGTCCAAAAAAGAGCATGAGCTCCTTGTGTGTAACTTTCTGATAATAATAACATGACAGGACAGAGCAGGATGTCATGGTAAGGTAAATGAGAATGTGCAAGAGAGAGAGTGTGGCAGGGACAGTGCTGTGTGCTCAGAGCGGGAGTACTGGCAGGACAAGCAAAAGTGAGCAGGATAGGACAAGGAGCGCACCCTACGGGATGGGATTCTTCTGGTTCAGGAGGAAATATTTCACTATAGAATAAATGAATGTTGAATTTTTGGCCAAAACTACCTTTTTCTTGTGTGATCCTGAGTGATCCCACAGTGTCTCTCTGCTAACGTATCCTATGGGCCAGACCCTTGACTCTCATAGAATCATAAAACGGTTTGGGTTGGAAAGGACCTTAAGATCATGTAGTTCCAACCCCTCACCTAGACCAAGGCTCTGTCCAACCTGGCCTTGAACACTACCAGGGATGGAACATTTACAGAACTTCCTTCTGCAACCTGTTCCAGTGCCTCACCACCCTCACAGTAAAGAACTTCCTTATATCTAACCTGAACTTGCCCTGTTTTAGTTTGAACCCATTTCCCTTGTTCTGTCATTACAGTCTGTGATGAAGAGTCCCTCTCCAGCTTCCTTGTAGGCCCCCTTCAGATACTGGAAGTCTGCTATAAGGTCTCCATGCAACCTTTTCTTCTCCAGACTGAACTGTCCCAGCTTTCTCAGCCTGTCTTCATATGGGAGGTGCGCCAGTCCCCTGAATGTCCTTGTGGCCTCCTCTGGATTCGCTTCAAGAGCTCCATGACCTTCCTGTGTTGAGGACACCAGAACTGCACACAGTGCTGCAAGTGGGGTCTCATGAGAGCAGAGTAGAGGGGCGGGATCACCTCCTTCAACCTGCTGGTCACACTCCTTTTGATGCAGCCCAGGATACAGTTGGGCTTTTGGTCTTGCAAGTGCACACTGAAGCTGGCTCATATTCAGTTTCCCATCCAACACCCCCAAGTCCTTCTTCACAGGGCTGCTCTGAATCTCTTCTCTGCCCAACCTGTAGCTGTGCCTGGGATTGCCCTTACCCAGGTGTGGGACCTTGCACTTTGCTTGGTTGAACTTCATGAGGTTGGCATTGGCCACCTCTCAAGCATGTTCAGGTCCTTCTGAATCCCATCCTTTCCTTCCAGTGTATCAACCGAACCACACAGCTTGGTGTCATCAGCAATTTTGCTGAGGGTGCGCTCAATCCCACTGTCCATGTCACCAACAAAGATGTTGAACAGGATCGGTCCCAACTCTAACCCCTGGGGGACACCACTCATTACTGGTCTCCAAGTGGGCACTGAGCCATTGACCACAACTCTTTGTGGGCAGCCACATCCAGCCCATGCCATACATCAAATTTACGTCCCTCCAGAGACAAGGATGTCATGTGGGACAGTTTCAAATGCTTTGCGCAAGTCCAGATAGATGACGTCGACTATTTTGCTCCTATCCACTCTCATGGAATGAGGGGTTATGCATCTCTCTGACAGCACAGATGAGTCATTAATTCTAGTAAAGTGATTCAGAATTCCTTTAATGCAGGCTGATGCAGAATTGGTATGGAACACTATTTCACATTACATCACATCTCTTGGTGGTCTCTCATTAGTGTTGAGAGAGACTATGGATGGGATAAAGAGGGATTTCTGTAAGAATGATGACATGTCCTGAGCCAGAAATGTAGCCGATCCTAGGTATCACTAGCTCTGCCAGTCTTGTGGTCATAAAGCTTCTTTCAAATTCACTTGGGGTTGCCCTGCTCAGCTGGCAGTGACCTGCAAAAGTATATGAAGTACACTTTCTGCCCTTGGTTCCTGTGCAAAACAGAGATCAGTTCTTTTCTATGCCTCACACCTGGACCACACTCATATAGCCAGTAATTTCTGGTGACAAGCTGACTTTTCTCTTTGACACTTGCCCTTTTTATACTCCAGCAGAGACACTGTCTGGCTTTAGCACATTCATGCTGCCAGAGATGGAAAAGTGATTTCTTCTGGATCAGGAAAGGTTATAGTCTTCCTGCCCAAGATTAAAAATAACTGTCCAGAGTAAGAAGATAACTTCCAGCAAAGAAAACTTCTTTATTATTATTTTTTTTTTAACCTAAATTCCCATGATATATAATGTCCTAACTGAACTGGAGAACTACAGCCATCAGAGCCAATAATGCTCACATTATGCAGCTCTTCACATTCCTGCAGTCTTACTTTGGCAGAGTTATCTGCTTTGGAGGCTCATAAATCCAGAATTTTAGCAATCTGAAACTCAGTTCAGAGCAGAACATTTCAGTAACATCTTGCCACCCTCATAGTTTTCAGATCTATAACCTCAGAACATTTGATACTCAGCCATTCACAGAGAGCGAATCTGGTACAAAAATGCATTAACAGAAAGACCATTCAGACCATTAACATCGATAGTATTCTCTTTTTTGTTATTAAATATTACCTTCCTAATTACATTCTGCGAGTTGCAGGAAGGAAATGCAGATACTTTCTTCATTCTTATCCATTGCTCCCACTTTGCAATGGTAAAGCAGATCTTTGAATGGTCTCAGGGTTTATTCCACAATTTAATGTGGAATTTCAAATAATCTAACAGATGGCATTGTAATTGTTTTTACTTCCCCACAGAATGAAAATGAACAAACACTTGACATTTCCAATATGTCTTCATCTACTGCAAGAATTTTTAGAAGCCCTGAAAGAGTGTTATCTGCTTTGCCTTAGATGGACAGGATTGTTAGATGTGTCCTCGCTATCTGCTCTCCTACATTAGCAACACAACTGTGTGGAACAGAAATGTAAAACCACAGAAACACCGTGCTTGCATTTTGCACCAGGAGCTGTGTCCAGAAGGAAGCACAAACATGCAATGCTACTGCTAGTTCTGCAGAAGAGTGGAGTGTTTTCATTAGAGAAATTAGCTGGAGCTGCTGAAGTGCTCAGAAATCAGATCACATTTACAAACCTACAGCAGATGCATCAGTTGGCAAAAGGTTCCTGCAGTCAGTAATTTGCCATTCATCAGGGATTGCCTCTTCAATCTGTGATCCAAGCCAGGGTGCAGATGACACACAAGGATAAATTTAGACACGGCTGAAAACAGTTATTTTGATTAAGTCTCTAGCCAATGACAGTTAGATTCTGCCTGTTCCTCCCCTTCACCCTCACTCACCTCCTCCAGTAAAGGAAGCAGAGATTGTGCTAGTAGAACTTGTCTGCATTTTGCATGTAGTGGATGTTTTGATACAGTTATCACTGTTTTAGAGTCTGTTCAACAGAGAAGGGAACGGCTTTTGATTGAATGAGATACCTTGCTTCAGTGTTAGCATCAGTTTAGTTAGTACTGGGAAAGGTGCTAAGAGGGAAACATCTATGTTTTAACCTGTGAAAGAGAGACTATCTTAAAAATGAAGTAAAATTGTCTTCTCCCTGATCTCTCCTTCCAATGGGAGAAACCCTCAGGCTGGGTGAGCCGATTCTGGCTGGGACATACTTGCTGCTTTCTTGAGTCCATGTGGTGAAATCAACTTTCTAAATGTGTGATGTAGCGTGGTACCCAAGCAACAATTGGTAGCTGCTTTCACTTGTTATCAGACTCAAACTTTGCTGGACACCAGCAGAAAAGTTGTCACCTGGCCCCTCCAGCCTCTAACAGTTTTGATGTTTCCCAGTCGTAGGAACAGGAGCTGTTTGATCCAGTACACAGGTGTGGTGAAAGCAGTGCCAACGAGGCTCTTAAAACCACCAGCAAAAGCATCACTTAATACACTTCAGCTATTTTATTGGAAACAGGGTGATGTTAATCCTGGCTGACAAACTTGTAACTGCTAAACACCAGCTTGCTGTGATCATAAGCAGCTCTGTTTTTTCAAAAGAAATAATAATATGGAGGTGAAATGCTACTTTTTAAATGATTGTACAGATGCCTTAACACTGGGGGGGGGGGGGGGGGGTATGTACGAACAGTAGCTTCCTTTGGGGCTGTGCCTCTGTGTGTGTAACTTAAACCCTGCTGTAGCTGAAGGATAGAATTTGTGGGTATCCTTAAATTGTCTTGCAGTTCTTTTCCCCTCATTTCTTTTTTTTTGGTGTGGATTTCAGCAGAGGTTATTCCTTGGCTCCTTAATGCAGTTACTGCTGCTTACACTGGTATTATATTAGAGCAGAGGAAGACAGGCAGAACTGGGGGTGGAAAACAGAGATGAAGGGCTAGAGCTGCAATCTGTAAAGTATAATTGTAAAATAAAATAGCAAACAGTTTGGAAAGAGGAAATTTTATCTTATTTACTCTGTGGTAATTGTTGGCACTTGATTACAATCAGCCACAAGCCTGTGTATGATTGATATCACACTAGCCAGAGCAACCCAAAATAGCCCAACATTTGAGTAATTTTAGTCTTTTCATAATTTAATGCTGTCACAAATAAAAGCCAGTGTAGCATGTAAGCAAATCAAACTCTCTTCATAGGTAGACTAGGGTAGATTGGACAATGCTGTGGGAAGGCATACTTGGAAAGCACTGAATGTGTCTTACCTAGAATTATCTTCTTTCTTGCCCATTAACCTTAATATTTCTGAAATTAGTTAAGTAGTTCTATGCCTAGGTGCTTGTTGGGGTAAGGAGGCTGACGGAGGAGAGGGAAGAACCAACATTAGTTAAAATCTCACTCATTCTCAGAAAGAACCTTGATGAGCAAAATTCTTAGCTGGGCTTTGTCAGAAGCTGGTTGAGCCCTTCCCTGCTGCTGGGCCAAGCAAACTTGAAATGAGTTGGAAATTTCCTGCTGAAGCATCTGTAGATACTGGTTTAATCTTTAGCTCTTGAGTTCCCTCCTATCATTGATCCCCACAGCCTTGTTGAGAGAAGAAAAAAGAATCCTACCACCAGTACAGGATACAAAGGAGGTAATCTTTTCCTGAAATTCTCCAAGTTTCTTTTAAGGCCTCTTCCTAAGGGAATTACACTGGTAGGCTCAAAGCCTTGATGAATTCAGTGAGCTCCCAGGACTACAGTAACATGAGTAATACACATTGCAGCAGCCAAGTATATGTGTAACTCTTTTTCCTTTATTACTAATTGCAGCTTTATTTGGTCCTTGCAGGCAGTGCTGTGCCTGTGGCAGGGGTTTCTGCGCCAAAACACTGGATGACACTGTAGAACTGCTTTTGGCTTTTTAGGAGTATCTTTTGCAAACCATTTTCGGGAATGACCTGCTTAGAGGACAGGCAGAGAACTACAACCTACATGAACCTGTCAAGTGGATTAGTCATTAAACACCTTTGTGGATGTTTGAATTCAGAATTAAAGTGGCTTTAAGTGGATTTAGCTTCCAAAGTAAATTCAGGTAAATCAAATGAAGGTTAATTCAGTGTAAAGGTGTGGGCAGACATCCTCATTAAGGGCTATGTGGAACAACTGAGAACATAAATGCTTAGCTGCTCTTCACCACACTTCTGCTCCCTTTGTGCTCCTTTAGTGTTTCACAGCTCGGCTCACCAAATGGGGTGCTTGCCAGTCTCACACTATGGTAGGTTATTTTGGATGAATTTTGCTCTGAATACTTTAATGAGCAGTTTAGTCTGGTTGATTGAATTGACATTTGCAGGGATTGCAGCTGTGTTGCACTTAGCTGACTGCAATGGAGAGTGTGGCCCTCAGCTGATGCTGTTAACAAGTAACCCTGGAAAAGTCAACCCCGTGAACAGCTGTTTGCAAAAGGAGTGTGTGTCCATGCCTGTAGAATACATGTACTCAGGATGCCTGTGGGGCCTTGAGGGTATTTATTGAAGGATCAACTTAAGAAGGATGTGGAGCTGTTGGAGTCACTCCAGCAGAGGCCATGGAGATGCTGCGAGGGCTGGAGCAGCTCTGCTCTGGAGACAGGCTGAGAGAGCTGGGCTTGTTCAACCTGGAGAGCCTCAGCCTGTGAGGGTGCTGAGGGCTGGCACAGGTTGCCCAGAGAAGCTGTGGCTGCCCCATCCCTGGCAGTGTTCAAGGCCAGGTTGGATGGGGCTTGGAGCAACCTGGTCTAGTGGAAGGTGACCCTGCCCATGGCAGGGGATTGGAAGTGGATGAGCTTTAAGGTCCCCTCCCACCCAAACCAGCCTGTGATTCTATGATATGATTCTATGATCGTAGCTGTTGAGAAGCAATACACTTGTACATACTGGAAAATGTGATTTTAAGGTCCAGGTTCTGAATAAAAGAACTGTCAGGGGCAGCACATTGACTATAGATGGGCATAACAAGCCAGTAATTACAGCTGCAGCTCCAGCATCACTGGGAGAACAAAAAATATCCCATAAACAATAACCCCATGGGTCAAGCTTGGGGTTGTTTCTTAAAGAATAGGACTCTAAAAGGAGGGAGAGTTTGCATCCTAAATAACTACATATCAATACTAAAGAAAGGAGAAGAGTCAGCTTAAATGTACCATTGTCTATTGAAATGAGGTTTGTTAAATAAAGCAGAAAACAATGAAAGTTTTGACACAGATTATTTTGAAGGCATTTCAGTGATCTTAAAAAAAAAAAAAAGAAAAAAGAAAAAACCATGAATCCTAAAGTATACAGATAAAACCTGACCAGGCTATTTCCAGCTGTGACCATGCGCTGTTCCATTCACCAAGCAGTGTTTGACTAAATGAAGTCCCGGGTGACAGCTCTTCAAGAAGAACTGAAGTGCTCAGAAAGGTGTCACTGATATAATGACCTAGATTTTATGGCTTGTGCTTCCTCTTTGATAAATGCTTGCTAGGTATTAATTGCCCCTCTCTGTTGGCAATGAATGTAATTCATTCCTGATGATGAATATAGTTCCAGTAATTCGAATGACTTCCATTTTCATAATATTTTTTGACAGGAAGCCTCTTACTTGCCAGCTATTGACACATTGCCTAGTCCACACTATGAAAAATGAGGTGCTGCTTCTGACCTTTTGGCTGTCAAGTTGTGGCCAAGTAGCTACAGATCAGCACAGGGAGCAGGGGCCTGCTGTGCTGCTGAGAGCAGCCATCATCCAGGCTCTTGTGACACGGCTGCTCCCTCTGGTGAGTACCTGTGGTGGAAGTACACAAAAGATTCTGCACGATTAAGGCTGTATTTTGCCCATATATATTCTGATGAATATATAATAATTCTTGAAATCTCCTTCTTCCAACAGCTGCCAAACAGTGGCTGAGAAAAGGGGAAATTATGTTCTAACTCACTTTAAATTCAGTAAATGAGTCTTGCTGAAGTCAGGGGGGCTGGATTGTGCCTGTAGTTCATAAAGAACAGGGCACAAAAAGTAAAACATTGCTGGGCCAGACTCACAGTGGTCAGAAGGGATTACTGAAGTAGAGGGGTGTGGAAGTGCTATACCTCGTCCTTGGAACAAGAAGCAGATGCACACAAGTGCCTATTTCTTACCACTTGTTCTGGTTAAGAATAGATCCTTTCTGACAGTCAAGAGGTCTGTAAAAAAGTGGTGGTCTGTTTCCCCTTAATTGTCTTTTGGATGACATATTTTTCTCCTGTAAAGGAACCACCTATTCCTCACTCTTCCCATCCACCCCATATTAGTCTTTTCCCCTAGGAAGAGCAGGGTATGTGTATTTCTCCTGCACGTTGGCCTCATTCTTTTTCCCTGGTTAAAGACCTTGGAATACCAATCCCAACCTGTGTACTCCAGGTAGGTTTCACCCTGAGCAGACAAGGCTTTTAAATCACTTAAACTCCACTTAAACAGTATTAATTGTTAAGGATGCTCTCACTTCCATCAAAACATTGCTAACATTCTTTTATGTTAGTTCAGTGCTAATGAAAATCATCACTTCAGCAGCACCAGAGTCTGAATCTTCCATTCAGGAACTAGTCAGCTCATGACCAGCTGCAGTGTGAGTTGTCTTCCCTAGTATTATTCCCATTTAAACCTGAGCTCTGACTTGTAGCAGCTTTTTCCAAGGGTATCTCATCTTCCAGGGCTCAGCGTCACTCTACTAAGACTACAGGGTCAAATGTTGTAATGGACTTTGTGCCCAGGAGAAACCAGGCTAAACTCCACTGATTTTTTTTCAGAGAGGTTCTCAAAGAGCTGTTGGGTAGCAATGAAAAAGTCTTTAATTGAAAGAAGTGGAAAGCTTGTGGCATATTTATCCCAGATTCTCATCTGGTCACAATTCATGCCCCTCCACTGATTCACTGGCCTCCAGGCTTGTGTAAATCAGCATATGTATTGATTTCATTGGAGATGTGCTGATATCTATCAGTAGAGAGCATGACTCTCCCGATGGGACCATTCCCCAGTGGTGGAACTACTGTGGGATTTCCTGTGTGAAATCAGTGTTCAAAGTAGTCAAGGACTTGGTAGTGCTATTTTGAGTCGTACAGCTGACCTATGCAGCAGTTTGAGTATCCAATCTGGCCCTATGGGGAGAACATATTTCTGAAGGCATTTATCTCGCTGTAAATAGTTTTGGTTTATATATACAGTAAATAGCAGAGCTGTTAATCCATCATGACCATAGTGATGGTATAGACCATGAGAACAAGACATAGTGGTTTCTGTATTCACCAGAACCCAAGGAAGGAATTGCATTCTTGTAATTCAAACATACCATCTCTGCCTCACACGGTGGCTGCTACTCCTTTCTCATGGCTTTGCCAGTTGCCTTAGTCTGGCATTCCCATAGCCTTCTGCCCTCTTTCACCTGCTCCCCAGGTTTCAGGATGCTTTGCAGTACCACAGTGCCTTCCCAGACTTTTTCAAGTATCATTTCTGCCTCTCTTCTACCCAGTAATAAATTTTCTCATGTATTCTCTATGGTAAAGCTCATTATGTTTCAGCCTTATGAGCCAAACAGTGGTCTGTCCTGCTCAAACCCTATCTCTGGAACGAAAGTGATATTCATGATAAAAGATGTCCTGTGATCATTTTGGGGTTGGCAGAAGTTTCTTTTTACCCTTATTGTTTTGGGTCTATATTGGAAAATGGAATGTTTGCCTCCCACACACACCTCAGTCTAAGAGGTGTATTTGCTGGAGAGGGACAGACAGGGTTTTGGCTATTAGTGTTCACTAAAAGGGAAGACCAAGGCTTATTCAGGAAGCCTGTACCAGCTCCCCAGAATAGTATAACCACTTAGCATTGATTTTTGAACCGAGATTGGCTCAGTCTCATTACCATTAATAAAGGCAGCACATGCTGCCACTGTGACAAGAACATGAAGTGCAGCGTTGACAGGGACTGTTCCCATTTCTTGCTGGAACAGAGAACTAGTGCAAATTCTGACTTTCACATAGCGAAACTGGTGGAAGCCAGAGTTTGCAAGTCCACATTGACAAAATAAATCCTATGATATATCAAACCCTACATGTTATTCCTATTTAATTTGGACTTTATTGATTTTCTTACGGCTAAATCACAGTTAATCCATGAATTGAACATGAGTGCTCCTTGTATTATTGTACATTATGGGGGTCTACTCAAAAGCAGCAGAGCAAGATAAAGGGTTATTTTGAGTTTCTAAATCCAGCCATCTAAAAATGAAATTATGTTCAAATGGATTTACAGGTGCCTTCTGTGAAAATGGAAGATGGACTCAAGGCTCTGTTTGAGGTGGTAGGGCTGCAGCAGGCCTGGGGAGAGGGTGGGTTGGCCCTACATACTTGTCTAACAGCAGCAGATGAGTCTTCAGCCCAGAACAGCACTGAGACCCAGAAGATAAAAGTGAGTAGCAGTGTTTACACTTGCTAGTCATGCACAGCAGCCGCAGCCAGTGACCACAGGTTTTCACTAAGGCCCAGGCTTGGCTATTGGCTTGGCCAATTCAAGTTCCAATTTCAGTGAGCCAGTACAGAGCATGAGTGCTGCTCTAAATTAGACTGAGGGGAGAGCTCAGTACTGTGGGAGCTGAATGATTGCTTCCAGCTGATTGCCAACTCAAGCTGTCCTCAGTTATGCTGAATTTAGATTTAGCGCAGATGAGAAGCCAGCTCTCTGTGGTATGGGCTTTTTGTCTCTACTGCTCATTAGCTGGTAAGGCACTTTTGGAGGCTATAACCCCACAGTTTAGAAATTTAACTGGATTCAGAGGAGGTATATCTTTGGCATGTGTTATAGGTTTTCTTTTTAACTCTTCTATTTTAACTATGTGAAGTTCCAGAGGGAATATTGTCTTGCTGTTTGGCTCCCAGGAGTCACGGCCCAGAGGCAGGACCTTAGACTCTGTTCCCTCAGCTCTGGTAGACTGCAGTCTGTGCTGTGTAATAGAATGCCAGTCTGAGAGGTGTAGCACACAACTGATAATCCAGCACATACAGTTGTAATGAAGGGGATGATATGAACTCATATCCTGAAAACAGCAGAGCTGTGAAATAGCAGCCCTGGGTTCTAGTTTGTTGGTTCTGTCATTTCACAGAGCAAATGTCTTTTTTTTGGAGACAGTTTTTTAGGTATTATTGCTACTGCTTCCTGCTATAAATGCCTATCCTACCTATGCAGAATAGCTGACTTGCTGGAAAATGTATGCAGCTACATTTGGAGAGCAGCTATCCTTGTGTACCCCAGATCCCCAGATCTCCTGTGGGTCATTTGCTTGAATAACTATACTGTGACTGAATAACCTCTGAGGTGCTGGCCCTGCACTCTGTTGAGGCTGGTGAGTTTCTCTCAGGTGGCTCAAAATAACACTTGTGGCTTTAGTGAGCTGGTAGATTTTTCTACCCTATTTTTGCTTGCTTCACTCCTGATAATGTTAGCAGGAGTGTGGCAATAGATGTGTTCGTTCTCCACACTTCCTCTTGCTGAGAAGACACAATAGCAGGTGGTCTTAGGGGGGCCTAGATATCTGAGTCGTACCTGCTGGACACACCATGTGAAGTTTAAATGGAGGAAGAGGTGTAAAGATGGTTTAAAAACGTCCTTATGCTTCCCCTACTTGGCTGCAGCAAACATCTTTTGCTTGCAGCTGCCTGCCTGTGAGCAGTAAAGATTACATTGCCCATAATGTATCATAAAGGCTGGAGTATGACAGCTGTGGCTCCAGTGCTCCTGCAAGGAAATGATTGATGCTGGCAACAAATGTCATGATTAACACACTACCAAAAATCCCAACCCCAAAACAGTAAGCAACCTTGCCATTAGTGTTTGAGGACTTGGCAGCAGGAGCAGCAGGGCTAATGATACTAAGGATGAAGAACAGGAGTAAACCCTCAGACAAGAGCTTAATTCTGATTTCTGTGTAAAGTAACCGAATTCAAGATGTTTGCTGTGTGGAGCAAAGAAAATGGAGGAGGAGAGACTGACCTGCCTTCTGTCCGTGTGCCTTGTTGCTCTCTGGTGGTTTCAGCTGAGGTGTTGGCCATATCAAAATTATTGAGCACTGACTATGCTCAAAATACATACCCAGTGTTATGCAATTAATGAATGAACTTTTGAAGCTGTGGGCTCGGGATGCTCTGAACATTTGTTTGGAGCAGGGATGTGTTGTATCACAGGTTGGTGGAACAAGCTGTACAGAGCTTCCAGTCCATGTATAAATTGCAAATGCTATTCTGGTGCCTCATTTGCGGTTCCTGATACTGCTTGAGTTCAGCTAGTATGTACAGGAGTGGACATCCAAGGCATTCGGTCAGTGTTCCTCAAACTAGGACTGTGTGTAACTGAGGTTTCCTCTCATTAGAGGCTCTACTGTAGCAATTGCTTTTGACAGTTTTGCTTTCCTAAGGCATTTGTAAAGCTGCTACTTTCCCTAGCAGAGATTAAGCTTAACACAAGTCTTTGAGAAATTCAGCTGCAGCAGACACCAGGGAAGCAACAGCAAGTAGTCCTGTCTCCCCATTCCTCCCTGGGCAGTTTCAACTATTGCTGGAGAAAAATTGTTGGTGATTGATTTTATTCTTCACACTTAAGTCTTCAGGCTCTTGTTGTACTGTTATCATAGAGGTTTTTAACAATTGAATCTGGTAACAAAATTCTGTTGTGGCAGATTCTTGTTTCAGTTGTCTCCTAGGGGTGTGAAGAGCATCACTTACCATGGTTTACCTTCAAAATAGGGCCCGGTTTCCAGGTGGTATTGTTGTATCTCTTTGCTATAAGAAAGTAGGACAATCTTAGTTAGTCTTTTTTTTGGATTCTATAAAAGAAGCCATACCAAGTAGTGTAAATGTTAACCAG
Source organism: Pezoporus occidentalis (assembly GCF_034315485.1). Classification (NCBI taxonomy): domain Eukaryota; kingdom Metazoa; phylum Chordata; class Aves; order Psittaciformes; family Psittacidae; genus Pezoporus; species Pezoporus occidentalis. The sequence goes on from NW_026913404.1 coordinate 1,743,258, forward strand.
AAGTGTTATGACAAATGGATATTTTAATGTACTCAATATGTAGAGTCCAGAGTGTATTATTCAGTGCCAAAGGTGGGTATGTATAAGACTACACAAACTATTAGGTCCAATTCATGCCTGCTTGATGCTAACATAGAAATGTCTGTCTTTGTGTATCTGTACTCATATCTTGTAATAGCAGAGTAACAGTTGGTCATGGATTTTCTTCACATTATTATATGACTGTGATTTTTGCAGCAGACATTGTATTGCTGGTCTAAGAGCCTAAGGCCCTATCAGTATCAACAAGGCAAGGTTTGCCTTTCCCCAGCTTGTCCCCTGTTAATTCCTGACCCTACTGTGATTGAACATGCTGAATGCATTTGTTACTTTTTGGCTTTGATGTTATTTGATGTTGGCTTGTTGCCTGCTGTAGAGTCACACTCTAATGCTGGGGTACAGTTCATCACCAAGAACAGGACCAGGGCAGCTGCAGGTGTCATGGCACTTCAGGTTGTTGCTAAGATATTTTTCTTGGTTTAGTTTGCTTGGGTCCCCCCTCGCCCCAAGTTGTTATTAACTGGAGCTGAGCTGTATTCCAGACCTCTAAGCCATCAACTTTTTATTTACTGGACACTTCAGTGTCATCTGTGTGTCTTTTATTGTTTGTCACATTTTATTTCTCTCTCCCAAGGTCTAATAGTTATGAATACAAATATAATAATGGTTTCTCAAGGCAAAAGCTCCTGTTCCTACCAGATCAATAAGACTTATTCAAGTAGGAAGGCATCTATCCCTGTATCTAGTGGTTTTGCTATGTTTCTTCCCATCTCTGTCAGGTTTTTGTGGTTTAGTCTGGGTTGTTTTATTTCTGTCCTCCAAACAACCAGTAGAAGCGAAGCAAATTCAAACCTCCTTGCATGGTTTAGGTTCTTGACTTACTGTCAGAACAAATGCTCGTACAGTCCCCTCTTGTAACTCTTGCATGCTGACAGACAAGCTGCAGTTACAGCCTGTCTGATGGGAATTAGATTTGTACAGAGTATGCTTTCTAAGAATCTACTTAGCATTCCCAATTAGGCACACCAGCACCCTGCAGAGCAGCATGGTTCTTGTCTGTATGATTCAATCACACAATGATTCTGTGGTGGCTCAGAATCATAGAATCCCAGACGGGTTTGGGTTGGAAATGACCTTAAAGCTCATCCAGTTCCAACCCCATGCCACAGGCAGGGACACCTTCTGTGATCTCTCACAATCTCTTTCATTAGATATGGAGAGCTTCGAGTCCTTTCCAGGCTTGAGCTCCACTTTCTAGGTGTGATAATACCTGTTGCAGAAAAGATACTTTGCATGGCTGTGATTCTGTCAGTTTCTAATTGGGTCTCATTGAGGTCACCAGTTTTGTTGTGTGAAAGTCCTACTAATTAAGAACCGATCTGGAAGAAAAAGGGACTCAGAGGGCAAGTTTGGTGATGGGAAACTGTAATATAACAGTGCAGTGCAATGTTAATGTAACAGTATTTATATTAGTCTTAATCTTAAAAAAAAAATCTTGAAATTAATAAGGCTTTTTATTTATATCCTTATGAAGCCCTTTACAAATTAATGTCTCATTGTATTGGGCTGGTTTATGGTCCTGTTTATGGCATTTCCTTCCTCTTTAGGTGTGGTATGTAATGTGCTTTGGAGTAATATTTGTGGGCTGACCAGTATTGTGAGCCAGCTATTTTACACCAGCATCTTGCAACAAGGTGAATACTGCTATTAACTCAACAGTCACCGTCTGTGGTGGAGCGTTATAGCTGAGCAGTCTGAGTGCGTCGAGTGCTCTGGAGGAAGGGCAGTGCTGCTGATCTCCTTGCACTCACTAAGAGACGCTTTCTTTGAGTCAGGTCTATGTGAAGGCATGTCCCCTCTCTATGGTGTGAGCCCTTCCGCACAGTTGATGGCTGTTGCACACAGCATCTGCTCTCCAGCTCCATCTGCTGGGCCAGGAGCCCCAACAGTGGCAGGACCTTCAGTTTTGCCCTTGGGCTTGGGAGTAGAGACCTTATGGGGTGATAAATAGGACCCAGGATCATGGAAAGAGCGTGCTTTCTGTGAGTGAAGGAACAGGTCTAGAGTTCGGGTTATGTGATATGATGCTTTGAGAAGCTAATCTAGGGCTTTGCTTTGCAGAATCTGAAGTGCAGATGTGTGAAGTGTGAGGCAGAGCTGTCTGCAGACAGAGAAAGCTGCTACAGGTGCATGGTATGGGACAGAAAGTTCCCGAGACCGTGATCAGTGCTTTGTAACTATTGATTCTTTGCAGACTAAAAATGATCTACAAGAAACATTCATTTTTTACCAGAAGATTTCTTCATTTCTAGCCTGTATGTGGCTTCCAGGTGTTACCTGGTAGAGGGCAGAACTGGCTGATTACTTCTAAAACCAGCTGTGTCCTCTTCCTGCAATTCCCTCTGTCCTGCTCAGTCCTGTCACTGGTATTAATCCTGATCCTCAGGTACTGTATGGAAATGCTTGGACCTCTGGCAATTATTTTTTTCCCTCAATAGGTCCAGTAAAAGTTGTTCTTCTTCTAGTGCTAAGAGGTATTCTCATTTCCTTTAGCTGATGATTTAAGCAGAGTTTGAAAACAATGCTTTAAACCTAGATTTCCACTTAAGTGTATGAGATTACAAAGACATAGCACCTCTTAAAATCAAGTATTAGAATCATGTGCCTACCTAGATACATCTGCAAGAACATTCACCTTGTGCTGTCTATAAGGAGAACAATAATTCACTTATTTGCTTCTCTCAGGTTTGCAAGGGCTCCATAACAAATGTTCAAGTAAACACAATGTTACAGGATTTCATTATACTTATTGGGGGGAGTTTATTTCTTGAGAGCATCCATCTTTGCCTTAGGCCTTTAACAGCCAATCCTACCTCAGTGTGTATATTTAGACAGGGTTTTCACAGAAGCACTTCATATGACCTGAAGTTCCTTAGCTTCTGGGGGAATGTTCTACGTATTTCTTTCTTATATCATCACTAACTTTTGGACAACCATGGTCTTTTCCCAATATTTCTAAATCAAGAAAAACCTTGAGACACAATTCCAGGGAATGGTGAAGACCCCAATTCTGATTCACAATGAAAATTTTTCTGCAGTTTCGACCAGATTTGAGGATTGCTATTAGTCTGTGAGTATCAATGCCATGAAAGCTTAGGGGCTTAGCAGTGCACTTAGCAATTTGCCTAAAGGTTTATCCCACTTCCATGGAGGAAAAGGAGGCTTAATGTTGATTTGCAGTCCCTGTAGCTTTCAAGTAGAAGCAAGTGCTATAAAGCAGGCTGACGTAGAAGATAAATCTGCTCTACGCTTTTAAGGCATAAAATAAGGCATCATTTAAAACAGTCAGGGCTTTTATGCAAATCCCTTATTAGGGGAATTATAAATCATTAGAAATTGAACAGTTAGATAGCAGGCACTTTCTGGGGGTGGATCTTTGCCTTGATGCCATAGAAAAACTGAAGTCAATTTAAAGAACACATTCCCTTCCCAAGTTCAAATGCTGTGTGCCACCCAGGTTCCCAGGCCTGAATGACACCAGGGCCACTATGTAGCATGGTTTTTTAACAGCTGTGTCTTGCAATTAAACAGAGAGGCTGATTTCTCCAAGCCAGGCTCAATGAGCCAGGCTCTCAGCAGGCAGCAGCAAACCCTGTTCTCTGCCCTGCAGCTTTACAAAGCTGTACCAACTGAGAATGCCCCCAAATGTCATTAAAATACAACCAAAAAGCATCACAAAGAAAACTCAATATTGTGTTCCTCTAACTTCATTGGTTTGAAGATTTTGTACAAGGCCAGTGATCCCTGCTTGCGTTTTAGATATTTATTAGATATATTTAGATATTTAGATATTGATTTTGAGGTGGTATATACAAAACTAAGTAGACCAAAGATCCTGCACTGCATGTTGAAAAAGCATGCAGGGAATACCTGGTTCTGCTCCAGGTAGCTTACAGTCTGAGACAGAGATCCTGATATGTTGATGGAACAAATGGGTAGAAGTGGAGGAAGAGGAACGTCAAGTAAAATTGCTGCCTGCTTGTGTACTGACTAGCTCTGTGTATGATTTTATGAGCAATTTTATGTTAGCAATGACTGTAATAACCTCTAAGCACATTGTTAGTGTAGGAGTCAATGTCTTGTTTTCACTCGGCTGATCTGTTGTGTTTTCAATGTGTTCTGAACTACAAACAGATTGCTTTTCTCTGACTTTTTCTCTGAGGCTTTCTTATTAATGCTATGCGTACAGATTATTAACCTGCTGATACAAAGAGTAACTCGTTAAAACCCCAGGTTAGGTTAGGAGTGACATAATCCCTGTGGAAGTCATTAACTGCAATGTCCCTTGTCAGCAAAAAGAGGATTTCTTCATTTTAGCATAGAAGTACTTTCTCCTGCTAAGCCTTACAATGCAAGCATTAACCTTAGGGATACAGACAACGTATGTATGCAGTGTTGATGCTGCTTTTCCTCTGCGTGTTTGTTCCATTTCAACCTGGAACTCCTGCTCTCTCTCAGTAGTTCTGGACACTGGGACATTTGCCCAAAGGGTGCAATCCCTGTTGCTCACCACCTTTTGGTCACTTTCCATAGCATCTCCTTGATCTCCCAACATATGCAGGTGCCTGCCAGGACAGAGTGAGGGCATGGCAGTATTGGATGGGTGATTGCATCAGGGAGGTTTAAAGGAAGAAGAGGAACCTCCATCTTTAAGTCCAGGGGAATGAGATGTGTTCCTTCTAGCTGCAGAAAAATGTTTTTGTTGCACCTCTTGGTGCTTAGGTCCCTCTTGCTGCTCCTTTAGCTAGTTTCCCTGCAGACTTCCGGCACAAGGGTGTGTTTTCTCCTTTGAGGCAATGGTACTGATTAAAGGCAGGTCTACACAAAGTTCCGTCCTCTCTTTTCGCTTGAGCAAAGCTCCATTGTATTTATTCATTAATGAAGTTTTGGCTAAGCATAGATAATTCCAGAACTAGGTCCAGGGAGCTAAATTTACCCCAGTGATGTTACTCAAAGCTGCCAACACTTCCAAATGGCACAGACTGAACTGACAGGAAATTTGATGTATGGAAGTGGACTCACAGAAAGTACAGCAGTTCTTTCGTGTTGTATTGCCAGCTTTTGGGATTTCCCTGCTAGAGAATTGATGGCAACTAGATTACCAGAAGAGCTCTACACCTACACACAAGCTTTGAATGGTGCAAACCTTTTTCGAAAGACTGAAATAACCACATAGCAGAGGAGCAATGCACTCCTAGTGCAATTAGACTCTTCCCTGCTGTGGAAAAGCAGCTTCATTGAATCACATGTTGCTTTGTGCACTTCTGGGCAACTAATTCAGGTGCATGGTGGCCCTAACTCTGTGGATAGTCTCTGAAGTGGGAGTGAGAGGTATTTCCAGAGAATCTTTGAGCTGTGAGTCTGTGTTTTACCATGGGCTCAGCAAGAAGACCAAGCTTCAGAGTTTGAATGCTCTGATGTTATTTCACTAACAAGTGTCGTGGCCTTAGCCCTGATGAGTGGCTTTAGCATCTTTCACTGTCTTTTACTATAACTTCTTTCACCTTTAGTGCTAATGAGAGGCTTGCTCAGAGAACTGCTGCTTACTACCACCACCACAGCTTCTCACTCAGCTCACTTCAGGCCCTTGGCTGTGCGGGCATTGCCTTTGCATGTCACAGTTTGTAATGGCTGGTAGTGTTCTGTGGTTCAGTGCCTCATGGTGTCAGCAATGATGCAGCTTTGATTTGGGGTTATTGCTGTGTGTGTTCTTTCTTTTTCCTTTCCTGCTGCATGAGAAGCAGCAGTCTGGCAGCTTTAAGCAGTACCTAAGCTGAGTCATGTAATGTTCTGTGGGTGAAGAGCTCAGACTGAGCTACCTGGAGTGCAGCACATCTTGACCAGCTGTTAGACCTGATCCACATGATGCTGTACACTCCTAGATTTAGTGTATGGCTTAGGGCTGTGCTTTCCTCCTCCAAAGCTTCTGCAGAGCTTGAAAGACCTGATTGTTGTGCAGGTGAAATAGGCATTAGGGAGGGATAAAGTTGCTTCCCCAAAGCAGACCCAGCACAAGGAGCAGGTGCCAGTCATAGATCCAGCGGCTTGACGGTTTGAAATCCAGGCTGAAACTGTAAAACAAGAGGTCAAAAGGACAAGTTCATCCTGCCCTTTGCTTAGCAAACCTGGTTTATGTCTTGTCTTTATCTGAGTTGATGCTCAGCAGCAGGTTTCATGTGTCTGGCACCCTGAGTCTGCCATGCAGCCTGATGAAGTAGTATCAACAGCTTTAGCAAGAGCACGTCATCTGGCTGATGATTCCACATGGACATGACTTGTCTGCGGGTGGGACATTTGTCCTGGGGCCTCATCTATATGCTTTTATAGACATGAATCCATAACTGCAGCCCCAGAATGGTTGCGTGGCTGTATCTCCATGAGGAGTGTTCAAGGCAAGGATGGACGGGGCACTTGGTCTAGTGGAAGGTGTCCCTGCCCCAGCACGGGTTGGAACTGCATGAGCTTTAAGGTTCCTTCCAACCCAAACCAGTCTGGGATTCTGTGAATACAATGCTAATGAACTGGGATTCATGACAGCAGGCAGCTGAGAGTTTGAGAATAATGCTGCCTAACTCAGAGGCACATGTCAGTGAATCACATCAGACATGAGCCTTGCCTGTGTGTTAGCATCAAGGCCTTTGCTAGAGTGACAGTAGTGCTTCCTCTGCTGCCACTCATGTGGTCAGTGGAGCTGAAAGGAAGAAGTTATACAGGCACAGAATGTACAATCTGTCCCTGGAGATAGTGAAGGATGCAGCATCTTTCTCCAAGGGATTTGAGTTTGGTCCCATAGTGATAATGCCCAAGCATTGGGAAGTACTTTTCATGTGAGGAGATGAGGTCGTGGAGTACACAGAAATCCTTCCTGCAGTCCCTGTTTCCCTGCTGTGGCTGGGAAGCCATCTGGAAGACTCACTGCAGCTTAAAAGACTCTCTTAGATCATCTGACAGCAAAAGCAATTTCTTTGTTGCTGGAAATGAGAAGAGAATACACTGTAAGCAAGAAGAAGAGATCATGGATTGGGTTGTGTTGCTGTATAACAGTTAAATATTCATGGGTTTGCTGCAGACAGCTCCAGTCTTCTCTAAAATGTGCTTATTCTTGTTTCTGCTCAGTATGTTACAGTACATTTTTGTTCTGCTTTGAGTTTCCTTCCCATAACTGTCTGGCTTCATCTTGGTAATATTATCTGAAACAAAGCTCTAGGTTTCTTTTTGAAAGCATGGTGCACATTCAATCCTGGCTATGGCACAGACTGGTCTTTTCCTGTGTCTTAAGGTAGTAGAAATCAGGATTTGTCTCCCAAACAAGTACAAAAAAGGATAGTTGACAAAGAAGAGTAACTACAAATGGGAGGTTATGGACATGCACTCCCCTCTTGCTCTTTCTGGTCATGGCAATGTGGATGGAGAGGATGATGTTGGTACTGCAAGAAGCCCTCCTTTCTGACAGTGGAGGTGAGGGAGATAGTAATGGAAATAGCCGTGGTTAAATGATTCTGGGTTTAAAGCCTGTCACAGCATAAATCAAAGTTACCCCTAGAGCTCCTGTGGCTACCGCTGGCTGCCTATAGGGGACCTTTCCTCCTTGGTTCAGTGCCTTTGCCATCAGACATGAGATTTAGTGCTCTAAGTCTGCAGAGTCTTCCTTTCAGGTAGATATCAAAAGCTGGACTGCCTGTAAGTCACTCTGCAGTGCATGAGGAGGGAGTTTCTGAGAGACAGATCAGCATTCAGAGACGATGTATCAGCCAGCCTGGGAGAGGCTTCTTGGACTGCTATGTTTGCAGAGAAGCTTTACAGCTGATGTCGGAGTCATAAGAGAGAAATCAGTCCTGAGGTGAAACCAATACAATTCTCACACCTATGCGCTCTCATTGTGAAACAGTAAAAGTAGCACCAAAGTATCATAAAGATAGTGTCAAAATCACCCAAATTATTTCAACATAAGGGGGGTCCCACAGCTGCCTGTGAAGGATTGCTCTGCATTAGATGTTAAATAGGGCTCATCTAAATTTTATAGCAACTGATTTGATGCAATTCCCTCCTACATGAATGGGCAAAGTTGCTTTCTTCTACTTTTCCCTGTGAACTGTGTAGGAAGGCAGTGTGGGGAGTTCTCCACTGGCACATTTTAGCTGGAGTGGACAAAGCAGAGGCTGTCATACTGCAGCCATCTATGGCTGCTTTCTTACTTGTGACAAGAAGGATTTTCTAGGAGAAATAAGACTTTCCAAGCTTCATTTCCTGTTACTTCTTGAAATCACATCCAGGTTGGCTGCTGGAAAATAGAGTCTGACAGATCACAGACTTTGATTCCTAGCAGTGGCCAGATCCTTGCTCCAGCAGGAAGAGAGGCTGACCACGTGGCAGCATACCTGGGATCACCACTGATCCACAGCCTGTACCATGGTTCTTCCTGAAGGTTAGCTTTTTACCTTGGATTTCCCAGTGTGCATCCTCTGTGTCCTGGTTGGAGCTGGAGCATTATAATGAAGGTTTCCATGAAAATGTAGGCTAGAGTCTGTTTGACTATGTATATCCCTTCCCTTTTCCTTCTTCTGAAAAGCTCAGAGACTTGAGGTTTAGTGAAGAAGCAGCTTGAATCAACAGGACACTGGGGTCTCGCTGCATTCCTATTTTGTAGGGCTTGTCTGTGCTCACTGTGATTTGCCAGTGTTGCATGCAGGAGCTGGCAACAAACATTGGAGACAGTGAAGATCTGATTCTTTAAATCAGTGATTTCTTATTTTTCCTCTGATGATATTTTCCAAATGTAATATCACAGTGGAGGCTGGTGAATTAATCACAGGACAAAATGGACAAATCCACTGAGAGATGTCAAAGCTCTTGGTTTGGTGTAGTCATGTTGACTGAAACTGGGTGAAAAGCAAGATCCCCTGTTCTGCCTTTAGGCAAACATCTGGTGAAGCACAGGAAATAGAAGAAGGAGGAAACACAAAAAGTTACTGGAGCAGAAAGGCAGATGTCAGAGAGGGTTTAATATTATTAAAATAAATTTCATTTTCTGGGTGTTGTTTTTAAACATTTGTAGGATGTTATGAAGTGCCTATCATCTGCTGAGCAGTGGAAGAAGGAAATATTTTGCATAATTATGCAATTGAACAGCATTAGAACCCTCGTAATCCAGAATGGACTCTTCATCAGGCAGTTAGTCCAGCTTCTATCCATAATACAAGTCCTGATGAGGCCACGTTGAAATGGAGTTCTTTTTTTTTCCTTTTTAGGAAGGTCTGTCCCCATGAGATGAGGGCAGATTAGCGACTGCTGGGAATCAAAGTAGAGTCTTTAAAATAGTGAAGCTACTCTGAGGTGCACCACCTGAACTTATGACTCTAAAATAAACTTTTTAAATTTGTTTCAGTCTTGAAATGAATCCTCCTCACTGTGAACTCTAGCTAAATGCATCTGTACTTCTGGAACGTTCAATATTGGTGTAGATGTGAACATCACTTCTTCCCATACCAGAACTTGAGGAATGTGACTTCCCAAAGCCACGTTTGTTCCCGGACTGTGCCCATGCCTACTGAGCATGCAGTCACGGCCAGTTCTCATGAGTGACACATCCTTAAACTGGCACTCGTACAAGTTGCTTGCTTGGCTGTGCAGAAAATGGATGAGAAACAAAATAAGGTGCTGAAACTGGGAAACACTACACTTCCGTAAAGCTGTGACCTAAATGCGGGAGTCTTTTTGCCTATCCATGAGTATGTGGCAAAATAAGACTTACAGTATGTGTCACTTGTGATGACATGAGCACAAGAGAAATGTCCTATTTTGGTTGCAGGCGAATTCTTTCCCTTCCATTTCATTAGCTAATTAGAGCATTCCTTTAACAAAGCCCTTTTCTGCTGCATGCTCAATGCAATCTTGGAGAATTGAGGTCTGCTCAGCCTGATCCTGCAGTGCCTTTCGCATGTGACTCCTGTTCATGTCAGTGGGTGCTCTGCACATTGGCGAGTCACTGGGTTGGACCCTGGGAATGTTCAGGGTCTCCAGAAATGGTTCCAGATTCATGGTTTTGGTATATCACTTAATTGGAGCTAATGGTATGGTTGTAAGAAAGCAAATGATAGATTAACAATGATGGACTAATGAGCTTAATCCATTAATGTCCTTTCTAGTCATAAAATACTATCTTTTCTCCTAGCCCTATTTTGACAGATCAAGACAGCATACAGGTAAGAGATGTCCTTTGTGCATTTCAAGCAGTGGAGAAGGTGTTTGCAGTACCAAAAGGATTTTACTGGCAGACAGTTGAAACTGATGACAAATACTTCCCTAATAGCAGCAACATCAAGGCTTGCAGAGATACAGACACCAAGGTAAAAGAAAAACCCCAAACCACTCCTTTCTGACTTATGGGAAGACTTATGTGGGAAGATGAGAGATGATTAAGTGGCCTGGAATATTTTAATCTTGAGGTTTGGTACAAATACTGATCTTGAAGTATTTCTCACTCAGACCTATATATATCAAATGAGTATTTTGTGTCATCAGTATTGATGTGCTGATTGCTCTGAGCCACAGAAGATTAAACTGTGAAATGAGGAGACTGAAGAAATTGCTACCAGCTAGGGTGCAAATCAGTAACAGGAGACAGTATTTTGATAGCCTAAACCCACTTGACTGTAAGCCAGTATATAATACAACTTATCTAAACCTTGTGCTCAGAAATGTTCAAAAAAACTAATTCTGAAGCTTCTGGTACCACCTGACCTACAGTAACTGTGTGTATTCTATGCACAAGTAGGATGCAGTTCTACTTGGTTTACCACAGAGGAAGAGAAGGTTAGGATAACTTAGGTTATATTTAGGAGTACATACCAAAATGCACTGGACCTCCAACCACAATAACTTGTTAACTGTAGTAACTTACCTTTCTTAGCTCTTGTGCAATGCCAAACAGCATGTTTGATCTGACAGAGTTCAGTTTCCTGTTAAGTGTTGATTCAGGGAGATGCAGATACACAAAGCTTCCTCTCAACACTTAACAGTTCATGCCCGAGCCACTGCTGAGATGTACCAGGCTTGCTCCTGGAAGGTACTTGAGGTGCACATATAGGAGCTGAGGATACCTTATGCACAGTTGGAAAATGCCTTATGTCTTTGTTGCAGTTCCTCGATGTGCCTCAGGAGTGCTGGAGTGGGTCTGTACAGGCCTCTCACAGCAAGGGCAGGGTGCTCTGTAAGAGAAGGCTATCTGGGAGCAGAGAGGGTGCAGTCCCATAGTATCTAAGCAAGGAAAGCAGAGCAGGCCCAGCAGCTGTAACCAGGCTCAGCCAAAGAGTCCACAGTGACAAGCTCAAACCAGAAAGCCTGTGGGTTAGGGTAACAGCCAGAATTAGTGACCTGTGACATAAGAAGGATGTGGAACTGTTGGAGCAAGTCCAGAGGAGGCCATGGAGATGCTGCAAGGGCTGGAGCAGCTCTGCTCTGGAGCCAGGCTGAAAGAGCTGGACTTGTTCAGCCTGGAGAAGAGAAGGCTCCTTCCTTAAGGGGAGACCTTAGAGCAGCTCCCAGTGCCTAAAGGGGCTGCAAGAAACCTGGAGAGGGGCTTTGGACAAGGGCCTGTAGGGACAGGGGGAATGGCTTTAACCTGACAGAGGGAAGACAGAGATGAGCTCTTAGGCAGAAGTTCTTCCCTGTGAGGGTGCTGAGGCTCTGGCACAGGGTGCCCAGAGAAGCTGTGGATGCCCCATCCCTGGCAGTGTTCAAGGCCAGGTTGGATGGGGCTTGGAGCAACCTGGTCTGGTGGAAGGTGTCCCTGCCCATGGCAGGGGGTTGGAAGTGGATGAACTTTAACCCAAACCAATGTGATCCTATGAGACTGGGCAAAGGCATACCTGCAGCAAAGCTCAGCAGAGGCCAAAGGCAAGTACCTGACGCCAAAGCAGAGGCAGCCGGGCTGGTGCTGAGGCTGTGCAGTGCTGGAGAGCTGCATTAGCAGAGCTGGCCCTGGGCCCAGGCAGCTGAGCCCCAGGGACTCAGAGGAGCCACAGAAAAATTCTTCCTTGCTGGCTGCTGAATATTGGGTTAATAGCAGGAGAGCTTGAGCTAGACAAACATAAAGAAATAGAGCTTTTATTCCTAATTAGACCACTTTTTTTATGATTTGAGTAAATTTATATCTTCATTTATCATGATTGTATAGGCCTTATAACATGTTTATGGGGGAGTAGCATTTCATTTAAAGTGTCCAATAGTGATGAATTCATTTGGCATTCACCGCAGCCATAAAGCTTGCTGCTGGGGAGAGCGTTGAGTTGTCTTCTATCCAGGAGGACCATGCACATGTTTGAGGCCATTACAATCACACTTGTCTGATCTACAGCTGGACAATTTATTACCCATAGCACCACACAACTTCCAGTCATAAGGAGTTTGCTTCTTGAAAGAATATTTCTTCTGATGAAAAAGTGATAATAATTTGCGTCCTTTTGGGTATAGACATTCAGTCTGTTTTGGTGTATGTTTTCCTACACACCAGGATGGGCTGAATTGCACTCATCTGGTAAAGAAGATTTCAAAATGTAAATGTGGTACAGAACCAGTGATGTGTCTGCCTTTTAATTTTGTATTTTTTAATGTTGGTTTTGACATTTTTATGTATGTATAAAGAAACAACCAGTTTGTCTATTATTATTTAACCATATTTCTGTATTATGTGAAGTTTGACAGCAGGAGGGCTGCGCTTCAGGCTCTGCCCCAGAGAACTTGCAGGTTTTTTACTAGTAGGTTTATGTGACAAAAGGCACAGTCATATTAGCAGAAATAGTCAATCATAAGTATCATAACTATCTGTAATTCAATCTGAAGCTGAATAGCGTGTGAACATAAAAGAAAGCCTCTTTGTAGCTCTTACAATGTGAATAAAGCATGGGAACTAAAGGTGAGCAGAAAAGATACAGCTCTATGGTTGTTGAGGGCTTGGAAGCATTTAATTCACTTTTCCAATGTGCTCTTGCTGTTCAGGTTGCCATGGTGCTGCTGTTTGAAAGGCTCTTCCAAAGTCCCCTGGTTACCCATCGCATGTTGCAGCTGGTACTCAGTGCAGGTCTGGATACCTGTGGACTCCACCTGCACTATCCTCAGCAGGATGTACTGCTCTCCTGCTCAAGTGAGGTCTGGTTTTCCTTCTGAAAACTGAGGTGGAGGCAAAGATCTGTGAATGTATGAAGATGAAGAGTGATGTGATGCTGTGAATACGGGGAAGAGGGTATCAGATTTACAAGTGTTGCTTTATCAGTTCCCATCTCTTTCCCAAAAGAAATGATAGAAGATTCTGGGCTGATTCTTTCTTTCTGTTCCCAGTATTGAATATCCAGGAGTTGAATTTTTAAGTCTTGATATATTTTTGTGTCTCAGACAACTTCAGTTGTGTTCACTTGCAGTGATCTTTCCCAGATTGCAGTGCCTTGTGCTCCAGGGTTACTTGTGTGAGTTAAATATACTATATTAGCTCCCAGTGACTTTCCTGAATGTTCTAGCTGCAGAAAATCCAGCCTCCCCACAATTTCCCCCATCCTGTTGTCCATGGGACTTAAGAAGCATGTCAAAAGTACTGATCTAGCTGTCCTGTAATTGCATTGGCTGACAAACCGTCATCAAAATATCATATGTGCGAAGGGAAGCCAGTCTGAGATGGGAGACCAGCAAGAAAAGGTAAACAGAAATTATCTTGGTCTCTGAACTCAAATCACTGAGTCTTTAACATTAGACTCCAGTGTTTTCACATACTGCTATGCACCACTCAGGTCTTCATTGTTTTTCCATTTCTAAAACAGAGTTAATGATGTCTTTCTTAAAGCATGTCCAGAATATTATTAGCTGCTAATGCAATATAACTGTAGAGCAACAGATGTTACATTAGCTGCTAAGCATAGAAATTGCCTGTGTTCTAGTATGGCTTGTACTTCCTTTTACGCCAAGAAGTTCTCCTGGCAGGTTTGTATGTGACACCATCACAAAGACAGGAAAAGTATTTCTCTTGGGGAAAGGTATAGACAGACTGAGAGAAATGGGCTTCCTTTTCCTCAGGCAGAAGGTGAGTGAAGACCAGCTTAACCAGAGGAAAACTCTCCTGTCTCCCTACTCCCTATTTTCGTTTGAAAAGAACAGGAGCAGACTGCCTTAGAAATGATCTTACAGCTGCGGTTGGCTCGGTGCTGCGTAATACATTCATACTGATAGCTGGAGAAATTAAGGACTCCAGAAATGAATAAGAAAACCATAAAATCAACAGTCATTAGGAGATGAGAGGCAGCAGATCTGGTTCAATGCTCTGTACCATACACCATTATTTAGGAACATTTTGTATGAAGAGACAATTCATTTGAGCTGAGAACTGCTTATGTGAGTTTGTAGATTACATCTGTATCCTTAGCTTGAAAACTTTAAAATTATTGTTTTAAATATATACAGCCAGTTTCTCTGTTATCTACCTACTCTGGAGACTTATATTCTGGCTTCTGATTCTTATGCAACAAATGAGGTAATTGAAAATGGTTTTAATCCTCAGGGAAAAAAAAGACACACCTGGCATCTTTTTCTGACATCTGCAGTAAGAACTGAAGAGGAGCCAAATTTCCCCTGTTTCTGGGGTTACTTACTGGGCCCCAACTATGCTGACTGTAGACATAGAGAAAGGCTTGCTTGAGACATAAGGAAGAGTTGTTACGGGAAATAAAGGAAGCCTCAGCACAAGTCCTGGCAGGGGAATAAAGGAGCCCAATCAAATATTTGTCTGGATATGTTGTCTGACATCATAGTACAAAATCTGTATTGGAGGCAGAAGGAAATAATCTAGAAAAGAAGTATGCGGATTTCCAGTTTGTGATCCCCTTCCCAGTTTTCTCATATCTGATGAACATCACAGAAAACATCTCTTTTTGGAAGCTTGTGTTCTTGTTCTTTCTTCCCTTCAATTCCCTGGCATTCCTCATGGGAATGAACAACCGCCTGTACAAGAAGTTAGTGCTGACTTCTAGGGTATCAGCTGCTCCATAGTAAAGAACCTGCGCATTCCTTGCCACAGCAAATCTGAGGCAACCAGCTCTTCTTTCTTTAACAGACTACCTTGAATAATCTCAGATTTACTGCTGTATAAAAACATCCAGCATGTCACCCACAGGACAGGTAACTAGTAGGTTGAAGTCCAGTTCTGACAAATCTGAAAAGAGCACTTGAGTGGAATGAACAGCCTCGGGATGGGTTGTTCCATGTTGTAGTAACATGTATGTCTGTCACAGGAAAGCTGCCTTCTTGTACTTCAAAGACAAACAAGGTTCCACCAGTGGTGGCATTGAGTGTGAGAGGGCCTGAAGCATACAGCACCTTGCAGGCCCCACAGCTGGCCAGCATGACGGACTGCAGCTCCATCAGTGCCATCTACTGCAGAAGCCCAGAGGATCTTCTCATCCACCTGCCCCTCCTGGACAGCTACGCACAAAGGGAGCTCTGCCTCTGGTTTGGAGGGAGGTCTGCTGCATCAGCACTGCATGCTGGTGTCCTGTGTCCAGATTCGCAGTGCGACAGAGCAAGGTGATGGCTCTGCATAGTTTTGAACCGTGGTGGTTTCCATAGGCAAAGTGTGACATGGAGGCCAGACAGGCACCCAGCTAGTCATGCTCTGTCTTTACCAGCCTTTACCCATGCCAGCATGGGTGGCATGGATTAGTGGGAGGTGTCCCTGCCCATGGCAAGGGGTTGGAACTAGATGATATTAAGGTCCTTTCCAACCCTAACTATTCTATGATTCTATAATTCTGTTAAAGGTCTCAGTGAACAAGAGTGCAGGGTGGGAGCAGTCTTCCTACTTTTATAGCTCCAAACCAGTTACTACTCTGTGCAGACGTCCCTCTCTTACAGGACAGTCTCTTCTGCAGCACCTAATACGTGTGTCAAGGTGTCAGATGTGAGGCTCTTGCAGCTGCTCCCCACTACTTGTTTCCTGGTAGCTACACATGTAATTAATACCCTTGCAGCATCTGCTCTTGTGCCTGCTGTCCCATATCTAGCTGATCAGACTGATTTTAAACCTCCTCCAGCTGTGCCTGGTGCTGCGGACGGGCTGCAGGGTGTTAAAGATCCCTTTTCATCCTTGATACTGGGTGCCATGTGGCAACAAGCTAGAGGTGAGGAAATCCACAGCCCATGCAAAGTGCATCCATGTAGAATTAACTTGATGCTCATGGAGGGATTGTGTGTCAGAGTTCAGTTCTGCTGGGCCATGAACTCTCATCATTTTTACTTTAAAGATTTGAGAAAAATAAATTTGGCAAAGTTTCATTTTCTTCATTTATTTGTTGATTTTCCCCAGGGGTGCTTTTTTTGTCTTACAAAGATGATGAATTCTGCTCATCTCGTATAACTTAGCCAGTCCAGAGCACCATTACATTCTAAATAATGCACTTGTCTTTCTCCTAATGCTGGTGATTTGGTCCACTGGGGGACAAGGTACAAACTGCAACTCAGACTGCAGTTTTCAGATTATATTTGCAAATGCCATGGTCTCCTGGGAGTGAAAAACTAGGATGTATTCCAGCCAGCTCAGTGATGTCAAAGGATGAGGCAGGCAGCTTTGCCTGAGCAGCCTGTGCTTCCCAGACCCAGCCAAACAGTTTCACACACTGCAGTCTGAGTTGTTGTCAGCTCCTGGCTTTCAGAGCCACACCTTATGTTCACTGTGCTGTGATTTATGCTTGCGGGTATGCAGGGGTGTTGTGGAGGTTTCATCTCTGCCAGACTTGGTTGTTCGTGTTGTCCAACAGCAACCTTTAAAACTGGCTGAACTTGGGCTAAAGAACCAGAAGTGAGCAGCAGCTATGATGTGTACGTGGGTAGGAAAAGTTCTGGTGATGCGACCTGACACATTGCTCAGTTCCCAGATTTATTTGCCAAGCTGGCTACTCTGCATTAGCTATCTTTAACTGAACACAGAGAGCCTTGGGGGGAGTAATAGAAAAAGATGTTTAGTCAGAGAGACCTTGGGGCAGGTCATGTTATGGTCAAAGGATTGAAATGGCTTTCCCAGTAAAGTAGTTTTACCAAAGAAGCTTCTGCGGCCCTGGGTTTGTTGCAGAAAGTAGGTTTGAGTCAGAACCTGGTGTAACAGCTTTTAATATTTATTGCTTTTCTTTAACTCACACAGCCCTTTGTCAACTAGGGCAGAAGCAGATGAAGAACAGGTTGATATCCAGGGCATGGTGCTGTCTCAACCTCTAGCAATGCTTGTCTCAAGTACCTAAGGTCAGTGTTAGGGAACGAATTGTGAGGTGTTACGGTTCTCTGACAATATTACCTTACTGCAGTGCACCTGTGTCAGGACATTCTGCCCCACTGGATTGCTCAGTGCTGTAACCTGGCCAATTCTAGAGGCGAAAATGAATTTCTAGTGAAACCCTGCTGCTTAAAATGAAGTGACAGAGGAGCATGATCATGTCATTCTCCTTGTGGGAGGAGATGCTGGAGTCCTGTAGGCTGCTTAGCTTTCACTGAAAGGTAAAAAAAGAAGAAACAAGACAACACCCCACGGGAAATGTCTGCATGGGACCTGATCTGCAAAGAAACAGTCACGTGAAAGACCTACCAGTGCCCTTAAACTGCATGTTTAACTGATTAGAGGTCACCTACCTCTACTGGTTGAAGAGTTGTTGTTGAGAGGATGAAATGGTTAAGACTTCATTTAGGGCAAGACTGACCACACAATCACAAAGGAAAGTACTTCATAGGGCTGATATTAACTGGCTATCACTTGCCCCTGCCCAAATCCCCCTTGTCTCTTTCTTACGATGGTGTATAACTCAAGTAGCCTGGCAGACAGCCATTGGCTTTGTGCTATTTGGGATTGGTATCGATGGCAGCTGGTTGCTGCTGATGGAATGAGTCACATTCTCTGCCTCCCCTTCCTTTTATGGCCATTAATGATTCACATTTGATGTGGGCTGCTGAGTTACACCACACCACGTTCCATCTGTATTTGGGCTCAGGAAGTCACTTTTAAGCTTTGCTCCTCAGATAGATAACTCTTATCGTGACTCTTGGAAGAGAAGCTGAAAATGTGGTCTGGGAGCAGACACCCTGGGGTGTTTAAAGGAAATGAAACTCACCGACTCCTTCCCTCAGGTTTCCAGCAGCTTCTCTTTGAGACAGGAAGATAAATCCCTGCAGAACATTCAGAACAGATACACTGCAGCTCCCACCAAGTATATCTGCCCCTCCTAAGTAATCAGACCTTTACTAACCCTAGCAGGTGTTCTTGTTCACAGAATCCCAGACTGGTTTGGGTTGGAAGGGACCTTAAAGCTCATCCAGTTCTACCCCCCTGCCACAGGCAGGAACACCTTCCACTAGACCAGGCTGTTCAAAACTGATTTCGATATGTGTATTACGTAAAAGATGCTTGGGTTTTAAAGTGTTATCAACTACAGAGGAAATAAAATCTTACCACCTGCAACTCTGAATTTTGTCAGTTCACATATAATTAATGTGGCACCAATGTCAGTCTGGCTCAAAGCCAGCAGAATTAAAGCCAAAACCCTAAAGAGACATTTTAGGCAAAGTACCCTGCCTGTCCCATCTTTGGTAATAGACGTAAACTTTCCCTTGCTCTGTTGCAATGGCTTTGAACTACCAGGTCAGATTCCTGGGGGTGCAGATATTCCTATATAAAGTCCAGAACCAAAAGAAACATTCACTGTTGATAGTCCTGCCCCCAAATCACAAGTGTAATTGGGACACAGAAACTAAAATACTCCAACCTCATTATATCATTTGATCAGAGCTAAAAGTGAATAATGGGACAGTGTAGAAGAAACCCATGTAGAAGTGATACTGAGGATTTCTCTTCAGAGCTCACTCTTGGCAGGCTATGGAGATCTGAATGTACATTGTGTGCAGAATAAAAAGCTATAGTAGGACTAGGGCAGTGTAGTAATGAAGGTGGTGTTAAAAGCAGAGACTCGTGATAAGATTAGAGCAAAGTGAAGACCTCAGATCAGAGGCTTCAAGGAAAAGTCTTGAGCTTGTCCTGGAGTACCTAAATGGGGCTTAGACACTGCTCAGGAGGTCTTGTAGGCTCTTTCCCCTAAGTTGGCTCATAGCATTTGTTGTCACCAAAGGCAGTGAGTTTGGGATTGAACTTGGGAAACAGGAGCCTAAAAACCCAAGGTTCTAACCCGATGTAAACTCCAGTTGCTTCTACAACCTTATTTACTGGGATGAGGGATACAAGGAGAGAATGAGCAGCCAGACCTAGTGGATGAGAACTGGGTAGGAGAGAAAAGGCTGATACCATTATCATAATAACCAAGGACAGGAGCCACAGGAGGTACCAAACCAAAGAGTGAGGTGAGGTTATGATCACAAACTGGTCCAAAGATTCAGGAGCTTGTGCTGCAAGGCAAGCTCTGGGGAAAGGTTAAAGACAAGACTAAAGAAGGAACAAGAGGAAACAGAAAGGTAACAGCTCAAACAGCCTGGCAGGGACTGATGTGAACTGAGAGCACAGATACCCCAAAGGTAGGTGAGTAGCTATTAGATAACTAGATGGACCTGATGAGATGGACTGTCTGGGGTAGATGATTCATAAAGATATTATTGATGATGCCATAAGCTTTGCCATTCTAGGTTGGCATCTGACAGCAGTCATTATGAGCTGGATAGAGCAAATAAACTAGAAAATACAGTGTCACCATTTGGGATGTGGATCAAGTTGGAACTAGTCACTGTCAGAGTTGTCTTGCAGTGATACCATAGCTTCTGTAAGAATAATATGCTGCTTTTCTTACCCTCTTTTTGATCTAGGGGATGTCATTTTGATGGTGTCACCTGTGATATCTCCTTGTGCATATGGTAATGCGATTTCAGTCTGTACTCATCGGGGGTTTGTCCTGCGAGGAGTCAGACAGCTGCAGCTTTCACCTGAGCAAGCTGCTGTGCTGAGCATGACACAAAGTCAGGTACTGGAATGAACGCATAGCTCAGCTGTGTAATTTGTGTCATTTTTCTTTAGTAGGGAAATCCCACCAGGCCTCAGCCTCTCACTGAGAACAGAAGTGTAAATTCATAATTGGGCCTCCTCCTCCTCCATGTTTGCCTACTCCAAGTGGCAGACATGAATTTTACCACTGACTTCAAAATAAGCAAGAACATGCAGTAGCCCCATAAACCAAAACAACAATTTCAGATCTGCAAAGGTGTATATTCAGGAGAATAGTCCTTGTCTGACAGATTCATGTTTGATTGTGTGCTTCACAGTCCCTGTGGGACTGCTTGTGGCCTTTCAGCATGAAGTCTCCTGGTTTAATGCATTCCAGATGGATTGCAAAAAGAGCTTTCTTATTGTCAAAAATAATGACTTTTCTTCTTTTTCTGTGAAGCTCTAACCTGATGATAGATTTGAGTTAGAGTGCAGTTGGCATTTTGACAAGTCAGCCAAAGGAAACAGCAATAATCATAGATAGAAGATTTCAATCAAGCTTGACATATGCAAGAAGTCCAGATCTGCACTTCTTAACATGATAAGTCACCCAGGAATCCTGTGATGCTTTCTTTTACCAAGGAGTGGACCCCTTACTCTAAATTACCATGCTTCGAGTCATTTGCCATGTCAATCAAGAGATGCATAATTTTGCAAACTAAATGGAGTACAACCACTCTCTTCTCTAGTTGTTCTAGTTGATCAAGCCTGAGGAATAATGCTTTCTGTGCCCATAATATTTTGTGGAATAAACATGACTTATCTACAGAATACTACAGCACAAATAGCTAAACACTGTGAGTATGCTCCTAAATGGCCATTTAAGAGAATAACAAGAGAAACTATTGCTTCAGTGTGCTGTCTGAAGCTAAATGTTTCTGAAAAATTATCCCTTTGTTTGGGATTCAAGATCATTTTTGCATGAGTGACAGGATGGCACCACATATCAGCTGAGTTATAGGTGTTGTGGTTTTAGTCCAGCCCAATTGCAGGGCAGAACATTTTTATGTTAAGCCTCTTCCCTGAGGTTTAAATTTTCTTTGTCTCCTCAGTAGATGACACATGAAAGTAGTTTAATGTGGCCCTCATTATTGCAGGTGGCTGTATTTTGCCCTAGAAAGATTTCAAGTTCTCCTGACAGTTCTGTAACAGGAGAGTTCTCTGCTGAACCACACATGCACTGTCTTGTTTTCCTGCTGAGGAAGAAGAATGCTTGTCATCACATTCCTGCACTGGTGAAAGGTAATACCTCCACTGCTCAACAACCTGGGAAAAGGAGGGTTGCATTTCAGTGCATGTGAACTAAACATTAGCGGACTAACCATGGCTGTTGCATTGCAGGGAATATTTATTGGGAGTAGCAGGGCCCGGTAGTTTTGCCATACATATCTCCAGACCAAGGTGTAACTCAGTCACTGCTACATATCCAACAGAGCAGATTGATCTATGCCAGGTTTTTGATCTTTAGCACTGGAGTCTTCTTGAACACAAAGTAATTCATTTTGGAAGAGACCTTAGAAGTTCTTTCATCCAGTGTCCTGCTCAATCCAGCAGTAACTCTGAACTGAACTGTAAGGACTGCCAAAACCCAGAAAAAAATGCTGCCCCAAATCATCTTACTTGAATCAGACACTGTTCTGAGACTCTGATTCAGGAAAAGTCTCTGAAGTATGAGCTGTCATTGTTCTCAAGCAGGGAAGATCACAGGCAACAGGGGTGATCAGTAGGGAACAAAGAACCCTGCCCTGCCTGTTTCTTCTTGCTCTGGCAGCAGGCACTTTGCCTGCAGCAGGATTGTTCATTCCTGCATGTCCTCTTCAGGCACCACTGCTGAGAGCAGAGGGTTACTGTTGCTGGCCCCTCCATTAATGCCACTTCAAATAGCACATGATGGAGATATGCAGCCACTGCTCAATTGCTGCCTTTAATCTATCCATAAGAGAAAAGAACATTTAGAAGTGTGGGTAAAAATGACAGTTCAAAAAGGCCTCTGTTTTTTCTGCTAAGACTATCACAGAATGTTCCGAAAGCAGACTAATTACAGCACCGTGTCACCTGCTGCCTATAGACCCAAGGAAGGTTGCTCATTATAGTACAGTTTCTGCTGCTGTTCTCAGAGTGCCACAGATGATGTTTACAGTGTTTACATGTTTTGCACAGGGAAATTTCTGCTAGAAATATATAGGTGGGCACTGGAGCAAAAGATATTCTGGAAAGGTAAACATTGTCCCTCACTGTAGAGAGCCATTTCTTATGGAAAGCTGACATTCTTGCCACACAAACTTTGGTTTGGCCTCTGGGAAGTGTAGAATAGCACTAGAATTTGAGTAGGGTAAATACCACACTGAGAAGTTTTGCATTTATAATCAGTACCCCTGAAGAGCAGTTACCCCTTCAAGGTCTTGACCGCTCTTCAATTGTCAAAGTAAGAAAACATTCAAATCCTTGCTGAATCGTTGCAAATCGTTCCTGAAATAGAACAAAGGTAAGTGTCCTTGGTATTGGACCTCTGTCTTGAGGATCAAACACCATAAATTTTTGTCCAAGCTTTACCTTTTGCCACACATTGAGTTTGAGTAAACAGCAAGTAATGCTGCTGCTGTGGTTTGGTTACTCACGGCACCTGAATTTTGAAAAGCAGATACGTGATTGCCAGTGATACAGGCTCAAATTCATGGTCAGAGCTATGTTTGACATCCAAGGTTTGTGATCAGCCTCTAGCACTAATAATCCATTCCTCACGCTACACTACAGTAGATTTTTGACAGGCTTGTATGGTAGAAAGACATAAAATGTATACAAAGTAATTTAAAAAATAACAAGCCTTTAAAACCGTGGTCTGAAATATTATTACAGAAGGCTGAACTAATTGTAGAAGTGAACTGTATGCCAGTGCCTTAATGCACTGCCTGTGCATAGCCAGGCCTTTTAGAGGGAGAACAGGAACTGAGAGATTGCTGTTTTCTAGCACTTAGTGTCATCCTAGCAATGCCTCTCAGGCCCCATGGTTCTGGGAGGGATGCAGGATACTGGCCTTGCACTTTGAGGGCCTGCACTTGGGCACTGGGTTCCAGGTTTGTGACTTTTCTTCCTCGTGGCACCACCTTATTTGAGAGACTTCTTATAAGTCAAGAGCAGTGTAGCATCTTTGATGCATTTGTTCCATGTTTTGATTCACAGCAGGAGGTAGAAGGTAATAGAAATGACTGGGGTGCTGGTCACAAAGCAGAGGTATTTCCAGAGAAAGCTGTGGCCAAGCCTCAGTTTTCAACAGCTGTTGCCCTGCTTTAACTGAATGTGATCTGGGGGAGAGAGGATGATTAAGGTGCATTTCATGTCTCTTAAGTAAGCTCAGCATGACCCTCATTAACATCTCTGTAATGGAACTGTGATCAGATGAATCCAAACACCTGATAATGTCACTGAAATCTGGCAAATAAGCTCAGTGAAATACTGATTTAATTTTGTATCAATAAGAAGAGTGTTTTCGTCTCGGAAACATCACAGAACTCTGTATTCCTCACATTTTGTTCTGTTCTATATATAGGACTGATGGATGAACTGGCAAAGCAAGGCCATGTGCAGAGCAGCCAGGCTCCCACTGCCCAGCCCAACCCCTCCATGTGGTTTCATGTGGCTCCTTACACGGAGACCTTGCTGCAGGCACTGGGTAGGTCAAAGCTATGGGAAGTGCATTGTTCTGGGGTTTTCAAGGTCTGACAACCTTATTAGGGGATTTTTCTGAATTAGGAGTTCATTAGGAATATGCTTGTCTATAATAACTCATTTAGTGTTCTGCTGTCTGTCAGTCATACTAACTGTTATTAGATGTCTTCTGTTGCTGGGTAATGATGGAAGAATCAATAGAAAAATTAAACGGAAATACCTTTGTAAAGTAAATTAAAAAGCATGTGGAAAAATAAATTATTCAAATGTGACATGATAACAACCAGTTAAGCCTTAAGCCACAATTAAAAGCCTAATAACCAATCAATTTGTATTTATTGCCATAGTCTCAAGTGAAGTCAAACTACTGAACTGTGATTAACTGGTGGTTAAGGGTGTTAAACTAGAATTTGCTGCAGTGATAACTGTTGTCAGCTGTAGTTCTTTCAGAGATGCAGGGAAAGCGCTTTTCCATTTCGCTTAGATGTTCTGAATTTTAGTTTCTGCAGTTTAATTCACTTCAGTAACTCATGCATTCAAAGCTGAGAAACTGATAGGACTTGAAAAAAGCAAGTAAATGTGTTTTCTGTTATAACTCTATGACTCAGACGGGTAGGAGAGTCTTAAACCTCCTAGTTCTAGACAAGAGGCCCGAAGAAGCTTAAGCAAGCAAGATAGCTGGAATTCACTGAGTTAATGAGAACTGTGGACTGTTGGCAAGCTTTCAAGATCAAGTTCTCACACCTGTGCTTAACCAATTATATGCTAGTTGCAAAGGGTCTTCAAGACTTGTATCCAATTATAATATGCCAAATCACTGTAAGTGCATGTAAGAAATAGTATATAAGGAGTTAAGGCTTTGTAATAAATTTGGCAATTGCTTGATCACATTGATCGTCTCTGCTTTGTCCGTGACTCCCGCGTCAACAAGTGGCGCCTGAACAGGGACCCTCCGGTCGGTAACTCAACAAAGATGAGTTTGAAGGTCCGACGAAAAGGAGGGGACAGAGAGCCGGCCGAAATTCAGGGCTGCCCCGGCACTGAGAAGTCAGACGTCTGCAAAACTTTGGGAATCTCGCCCTGATCAGGTGAGCGGCCGGGGAGGAGATGGGGCACTCACTATCCAAAGAGGAACAGGCAGTGGTGAAGCTCCTCCAACACATTCTCTCTAAGAGAGGACTGCAATATGATAGTGCCGCCTTACAGAGGCCGTTAAAGTGGTCCCGTAATCGTGAGGTTAGTAAAGGGACCAAAGGTGCACAGAAACACTCTACACTTTGGAGATTGGTGTTAGAGACTTTGAAAGAGATGAAATTGGAAAGGGCGGCGGTAGCTTCTGTATTTGCCGCCACAGCTCCAGAAGGGGCTGTCTCCCCTAACCCCCATCATAGTGCTGCAGCCATGACTTTTGCACCTCCTGTGGTACCTGGAACGGCACTGAAATATCAACGCCCCGAGCCAATGAAAGCAAGAGCCAGGTCCGCAGATGGCCACGTACCGAACGAGACACCTGACAAGAAAGACATAGCTGCGAACAACGGAGACCCTGAGTTCGACTCCGAGTCCCCTGAATCTGAGCCAGATTTATATCCTCTGCTTCCAGACTCTGACTCATCGTCTCCCGGGTCAGTCTGCTCAGCTCATCAGCAACTACTCACTGGCCTTGGAGACACTCAGCTGCAACAATTGATGAAAAAGCTTGAAGCCCTCAAGACTTGGATTGACACATCTCTATCGGTGCCTCCACCTTATCCTCCGCAAAACCCCTTCCTTAAAGAAGGCAAACAGGGGGAGGGGGTGGGAGAGGTATCGGGGGGCACAAATCCTGCGCACCATTGGCA
Organism: Pezoporus occidentalis; assembly: GCF_034315485.1. NCBI lineage: Eukaryota > Metazoa > Chordata > Aves > Psittaciformes > Psittacidae > Pezoporus > Pezoporus occidentalis. The sequence goes on from NW_026913404.1 coordinate 1,768,866, forward strand.
CAGGTTAATCAAAGATGCAATTATTACAGGTGAATTTTTTGCAATGGGCCTCTCTGCATATCCTGTGTTTACTGCACAGCAGGGGGGTAAAGAGTGGGAAGCTTTTGATCTCAAAATAATTAAGGAGGCCTGACAAGCAGTGACCACATATGGGTTAAAATCCTCTTATACTCAAGCTATATATGTTATGATTTTTTTGTGCAATTGACAGGAGACTTTGATGACCCCCCCCGCTATAATACATGGTCAAGCATTAGGTTCAGGTTATATGACTAAAACTCTGGGTATTCTGGTCCAGTACAAGGATTTGGAAACCGGCATTTGGAAAGGTCCTGTGAAAGTAAAACCAACTGGCTGAGGTTTTATGTGTGTAAATTACAGATTCCGGTTTGCGGTGGGTGCCAGCTCGATGGGTGAAACCCTGGAAAGAGTCAGCATCACCCCAGGACACCCCCCTTGTCAGTGATTGAATTAACTGAAATTTGAGCTCAGGACATCCTTTTTATGGACGTTTTCAGCCTTTCTTAAAGTGAAGCGAGCAACCTTTTTTTACAGTAAAAAAAAAAAAAGAAAACAAAAACACAACAGAAAAAAACACCCACCACCACCACCCCCCTCCCCCAGGGAAGTGAGATCAGCGCGGGATACAGACGTATTGTGTGATTTTCTGGTGGTGGGAAGGTCTCTCATATGCTCTTATCAGGGGTATTGGGCATACTGTGACGGACCCTGGCCTTGGGATCCCTTATGCAACTCATTTGATAAAGTCTCTCTGTGATACTCATGTACTAGAAGTTGGTGAATATAAGTATGTCCACGTTTCTATCGACCTTTGGAGACCTTTATAGATATTGCTGGCCACTTCTTCCAACATAGGCTGGCCACCTGTGCTGGAATGAGTGTGCATTTTGGTCAGTATAAAAGCCCAAGCCTCATGTGCTGTGGGGGAGGCAGAGCCTCTGCAGGGATGCCCGCTAAGGTTGAGCCTGCCACCTCACACTCCAATGATGCTTCTCGGAGCTGGTTTCCTGTTAGTCTCCACAGGGTCCTTGTGCCACGGTCTGTACGTGGAACTGTAGTGGGAGTAATGATTGTCTGGATTTTGTGCTTCAAATATTGTACTTGTATGGAGTGTGCTTGTGGGATCCCACACGTGTGTGTGTGTGTTGAGGGCAGACGGTGTTCTGTGTATTTTTTGGTGTTGGGTTCATGTAAAAGTTTTTAACCAGTAGCAGTTTAACATTTCGGGCAAGAAAGGGTTAATGCAAAAGTGCGGTTGCCGGTTGCCAGCAGGTATTTATGGCTGCTGCTGAAGCAGGCAGGCAGGCAGCTGTAGCTGCTGCTGAGCAGGCTGGCGTTTGTAGCTGTGCAAAGCAGGCTGAGTGACTTTTGTAGAAAAAAAACAACAAAGAAACAAACAAAAAAAAAACAACAAAAGAAAAGCTGACCTCCGATTCAGCTCCCGGTGCTCCACCAGCGGAATGGCCAGAATAGATGCCAGAGCCAAGGAGTGAAGGGAAAAAAAAACAAAAGAAAAAAACAAAAAAAAAACAACAAACCAACAAAACAAACAAACAAAAAACAACAAAACCCAACCTCTCAATCTATTGAGGTATTGAGGCAGTTTGTAGAGACACCACAGACAAAGCCTAAAGAGCACCTGCAACACAGTGGGTGCATGGTAGGAGCCTTGCTTATTATGTTTAAGGTAACCTGGGGGTGAATCCAAGATGAATATTGGATGAATAGAGGAATAGATAGATCGGTTGAAATAAGAACTGCTAACTGAAAAAGCGAGAGGGGTAGTGCAACCACAAGCTTTATGGGCCGTAATCTAAGCAGCATCAGGGTGGCAGAAAAAAAAAAAAAGAGGCAATGATGCAGCAAACTCTGTGACTGTTAACAATGTGCAGTTTAACCTGTCTGCTTCTCAAGAACTGATAACCTGGGGGAGGGGGTATATTTGTGTCCTAATGACTACAGGTCCATGGCGACTGCCTGCAAAGTTTGTGAAGCCTTGCCATGAGCTGGACAGACGAATGGAAAAACCTGATGCCTCAGCTACAGGAGCTGACCGTGAATACCCCAAGCAGAATGTGATAGAGGAAGAGAAAAACGAATGATTGCAAAACATCACTTGGGGGCAACTGAAAAGTAACATCCTGAATATGTGTGCTTGTAAAGTAGCTATTATTAGAGGCTGTGATTTTGTGTATAAAACCACCTGTATTTACTAGCCAGTTGCTAATGAGGAACTACACCTTGTATTGTATAGATTTGTCACTTGTAAAAGAGATGTTAGAGTATGGAAATTTGCAGTAGCTGCTAGAAAATGCTAAGGCAAAAGCTGGAAAGATTCTAATACAATGGTAGTGTTATAAAGCAGGTGATGGAACAAATTAAGAGGGTGGGAGAATTCCACTGGTAAGAAATATCTTTGGCTAGTCCCTCGCTGCCATCAGCATCTTCAACATGCTGCTGCACCCTGTAATAGTTACTCTGCTAATGTAAATTTGTGTGTGCCTTGCTGTAGTAGCGACTTGTTACTGGATGAAGCAGGTGAAACTCTGCATTGACAACAAGGTGCAAGGACTGAGGCTGACAAAATGCCTGCTACCACAGTCAAGGGCAAGACTGGGTTGGCCTCTGTGTTTGCCACCAAGAAGAACCTTTAGCTCCGCTGTTGGCTGCAACCCAGCAAGCGTGGACACATGCCATGCCAGGCCTTGATGTGAAGGATGGCCTCCCCTGTTATCAGAGAGCCATACGGCAGAAAAAAGGGGCAGGCCCAGCAGCCTGTAGTTGGCATATGTTGGAGATATGATCTAGGCCAAATCCCCTGCTCAAGTAGGGTCACCCAAAACATATATAAAACAAAAAGGGGGAGATGTGGAGGCAGTGTTCTCACGGGAGAATGGATAATTGGTACATAAATTCTGAATAATCCTGAAAGATACAGCAAGGCCATGAGAGGCCCGAAGAAGCTTAAGCAAGCAAGATAAGAAGAAGCTGGATTTCACTGAGGTAATGAGAACTGCGGACTGTTGACAATACCCCATTACATTGCTCTGGATTTTTTCTGCAATAGAACCTATGCTTCTGATCTTGAAATGGAGCAAGCTGTCATGCTGGCAGTGGTTGGAACAGATGCTATGAAGAGTGCTGGAGAGCTCCTTCACCAGATCCTTCTTCCTGGGCAAGGAGATTCTAGCTGACAGAACCTTCCAGCAACATGCACTTATGGATTGAGCCCCTAAATATCTTGCTACATGGGATGTAAGACTACTTTACAAGCACAACAACATTTAAGCTACTTTAGAGACAAGTTGGTGTTAAATTGTAGCTTATTACTATAATCAATATAGCTTAAAATGGAACATCATGAGAGGTAGTAAAGGATCTATAATTATGGATTATAGTGTGTCAAACCACATTGTTATCAGTGTTTTCTCCCTTTCAACTCTTCTCCGCTAGTTGTGTTCTCTAATCAAATCATGACACTTATGCTCCATGGCTCCCTGTTGATTTCCCAGATAGCCCATCTTTCATTTCACTGTAATGTAATTCCTAGCATTTGTATCTTGTGGATTTTCCATGTACATTTCTGTATCTGCATTACAGTATATTTGCAACAGGTGGCAAAGCTTTGGAACTTGTCTAGTAAAAAAAAAATCCATGCGAATTTAGAACACTTGTCTCCAAAAGAAAAACAGCTTTTATGAAACACATGTTACCAACTGAACAGATGCTAACCAGATTTCTCTTCACTTGTAGAAGAACACTGTTTGGGATTTGAGCTCCTTGGTCTCAAATGGTTGTCCCATCTCACTTGGTGTCAGGCCAAAGAAGTAACCCCTTTTGAAGTTGGAGATACTTCCTGGCAAAGCAGCCTTGACACGCTAGTGTCAAACCCAGTCCTTGTGTGTGCATTACTGCAGATCAACGCCTTCAGAGTTCTTGCAGATGCATTGGAGAGATTAACACAATGGAGAGAGAAGCTGAGCAAAAGTGGCAGTCTTCTACAGGTAGTAATGGCCCTGACCCCAGAGGTGACATTCAGGCAAGCCATCCTCTTCTTCACAGAGGCAAGAGTTTGTAACTGGTAAGACATGGTTCTGCTGTTTATAATGTCCTTAGGTATAAGGTGCTCAGGAATTTATTGAACCTGAACAAAGGAATCCTGTGCTGTGAGTTTTTCTCAGGCACAGAAAAGTGTAATAACTTGGGGTTAAATTCTGTGCTTGGCTGAGTAATGATGAGGGATATGAAATCAGCAGGAGCCAGTTGAGGTCATCTACAAGTTAGCCTATTAATTTCATGTGGGCATGGCCTGGTGCCCTCTCTAAAGATCTTGAGGTATTCCATAAATACTAAATTGATATTACAGTAGTTGGCAGGACCAGTAAATAATACTGTAGGTTTTGTCTCTGTATATAAGGGAAACTTAGAAACAAGAGGCCAAGATCTATCCCAATTAAATGTGGCCACCTATTTGTTGTGCCTAACTTGCTGAGGCAAATACCCCAGTCTTGTTCTTTACTTGGGGAGCCAAAGGTACAACCATTCTGCAACAGCTAAAGAAAGCAGATTTCTTGAGAATTACTTTTCATCACAGAAAAGAATGAACAGTTCATTCATGACAGAGGGGAGATTGAGATAAGCTCTTAGGCAGAAGTTCTTCCCTGTGATGGTGCTGAGGAGTTGGTACAGGTTGCCCAGAGAAGCTGTGGTTGCCCCATCCCTGGCAGGGCTCAAGGCCAGGTTGCACAGGGCTTGGAGCAACCTGGTCTAGTGGAAGGTGTCCCTGCCCATGACAGGGGGTTGGAACTAGATGATCTTAAGGTCCTTTCCAATCCAAACCATTCTACTATGAGGAAAGAAGACCGCTGTCAAAAGCCTCTCTGACTTCAGTGATATATGCTAGCATTGATCATTCAGCTTAGTAAACTTGAGAGTTTCCTCACAAAATAAGAAATGTAGGCTCATGCCTCTAAGCTAAATTGATGCTCAGACTATGGTGTTACTGATATTGGGTGCTTTGGAGCAGCAGAGTATGAGCTCTCACTGTTTTCTTCCAATGTGAAATATATTGGCGTATCACCTTCATTCTTGGGGTTGCCTGACTCCTCACACCTCAAGATAAACAGTTCTGAGCCTGACAATTCTTGATTATTCAGAAACAGAGAGAAATTAAGATTGTGGTAATACCATATATGAACTGAGCAGGAGTGACGCAGTTCCAGAAGTGCATTCATGCTTTGTAATTTATAGCTCTCCCCTACCTTTCTGTGAGGAAGAAAGGTCCTTTGTTTTCAATAAACTTAGATACTCATGTCAAACACACAGTGGTTATGTAGTGCGGAGTAAAAAATTTGCTTTCCTAAATAGAAAAAAGAAAATGTGATGGCGTCTGGGAAAAGACAGTGAATTATGTGGGTGGTTTATGTGAGACAGGAGAACAAGAAAAAGAGGCCTTCAGAAAAGAAGGCACCAGACATCCCAAATTAGTGCATAAAACTGTAAGAATTGATGCATTGCTGCCCTTCATTAAAGATATCTTGAGACCAAAAGACAGGATAAGATGAAAGCACAACTGTGAGATCAGTTTATTGAGGAAGGTTGTAATCACAGTGCCAGCCTTTCCCACCAAAGCCGTTGTCAAGGGCAAAGGAGCATAGCTGAAGCATGGCTCCAGCATCTTGCACTCTTTTACAAGTTTCCTCCTGTTTTTATTGTGGGATGAATGGTGAGGTGTTTGTGTGGATAACAGCTCTGCAATATTTTGCAGCTGGTCAAATGTTTGCCATTTTCCCTGCTAAATAAAATCACCTTTGTCACCCCTCATGCCCCCAGACAGAGAAGGTTCCCATCTATGAATCCATAACAATACATCTCCTTCCTTTTATAGATGCAGAACACCACCCTGCTATGAAATACCTGCCACCACCTGGCAAGAGGGCCAGGGCTGAAGGTAAGACCAGAAGTTATGCACCAGTTGCCTCTTAGATATACCCAAATAATTTTATACTCACAGATTTAAGAAAACTATAACCCTGTGTCCTCTGACAGAGTCATTAAAATGGGATTAGTAAACCTCTAGTTAGACATCAGAATCCCAGGCAATTAGGAAGCAAAGGACAGAGGGGTCCACTTGGTACTGGGGGAAGGTGGTAGTGTTGCCAGATCACCTTTCCTCCATGAAGTTCTCTGTGTGCTTGGATGTAGCCTACCTAGGGTTGGCGTGGAATGTAGGTTAGAAGAGCAACTAATGGCTTCTCTATAGTAGCCCTTTTCAAATGCAGATCTCAAAAAATACTAGTTTCAGGATGTTTTACAGAGGGGTAATTGAAACCTAGAGAGGTGAAATGTGTTGACCACCATTCCCTAACAAGTGAGTGACAGAAATGGGAGCAGAATGCCATTTCCTTAGTCTCATACAAGGGACTCTAACTTTTGAATTATAGTGCCATCCAAGTCACCACAGAATTCACAGGTCCTACAAGTTTTTCAATACTAAAGAAAAAAGATTGTTACTGTCAGGATGTGAGCTAAAAAGTTAGAGGTAAGGACCCTGGAGCTGGCTCCTTCTATGTACTCTTATTATTCTAGCAAAATACATGACAGATGTGGAAAAAGGTCTCATTAAAAGGAAAGAACACTTTGCCTAGATACCTTCCAGATACATTGCCCTGGGAAACAGAAATACAGGGATTTCAGACAGTAATAAATACAAAGAAATGGTAATTTTGTTTTGACAAACAGATTTTAGTTTTCTCTTATCTACTTTGGATGTCACACTGCTTAAGTGTGTCAGTCCCTGGAAAGGAAGTCCTTTATCAGCCTGATGCAAGCTTCTCATTTGTACCCCAGTCCTAGATAACTTCTGGAGTCACATGTGCCTTGAAGTGCTTTAAATTTTCCTCACCTCCCCAGGACACTGCAGGTTTTACATTAGACTGAAGGAAACATTTTTTATATAGGCTTTTGTTGTAAGATCTTCCTCACCAGGCTCCTTTTGTACTGCTCTGTTCTTATGAGGAACTACTAAAGCGGCATTCCTGGCTGCTGGGAAATGTCAGTGGCATTTTATCAGCAGAGCTGAGGAGAGGACTGAACCACAGTTCTGAGCTCAGTAGGTGTGTTATCAGAAGACAGAGCCTTTCTTTGCTTCCAAGGGCACAAGAGAGGACATTAAACAAAACACCTGAGCTTCTAGGACTTACACTGGAAACATCTAACTTGACTGAGAAACCTTGGGATCACACCATTAGCCACTCTCTGAAATACAGAAAAGGTAACAGAATCAACAGGATTTAGTACTTGCAGGCCTTTACAGCAAGGCTTGGACTTACTGGAGAAGTGGGAAGAACATCGCCCCGGGCATCCCAGTACATCCCAACAGCTGAAAGCAAGCCATGAGTGACCCATGAGTTATAATGCTTTAGAATGTGTCATAGCGGCATTATGTAGAGATGATGGCTACATTCTCAAATTATTGTCCCAACACATGCACAGCACTTACTCAATTTTTTCTTCTTTTCTCATTTAGTGGGAGAGAGGCAGAGATGCCACACAGAATCTCTGTTCATCTGCTTGCAAACAGGTGAGAGAAAAGCAAAGGGGAAAACGTGGTTTGGGAAGGACTTTGTGGAACTAACTTGTCTAACAGCCAAAAATAAGTAAAAAACATTATACCAACTTCTTCTTCAGGCTTGAGTACAGGCAGGGATATACACTCTCTTTTCTGAACGTGCCAGGAAATCTGGTATTTGCTTCTCTTGAGTCTGCACTTATTTTAAGCCCCACACAGATGTAGATTATTGCATATAGATAGCATATGAAATAGTATTTTTCACAGTTACACTATGAAATCAAAACCTATGTAATATTTCTGGGGGGAAAAAAATCACTGGCTTTGAGGAAAGGATCTAAAAACATAATGAAGCAGGAAAACATAAAAAAATAGCAGGCAACTTTGGCAAACCTGGAAAGGCCACTAAGCAGCCAGGGCTGGAGATGAAAATCAGGCACATCTGAGAGCTGCCAAAGAGGCATTTTCTCTTGCTGTTGTTACTTATAATCACCGAGGAGATAAAATCAACTCCAGGTGACAAGGTGTTCCCCCCCGTTTTCAACACTTGTCTTCGGGCAAACAAAGATGGCAAAGTGACACAAAACAAATCCCTCCTGAAGTGTCTGAAGTCAACAAATGCAGTATGTAATGTTTCACATACCGCAGGAATAAGAATGTTTGCCCAGAAACATAGCAGATGGCAAGTAAAACATCTGGAGGACAATGAGGACTCATGTAACAGCACACAGCTGAGATTGCTGTTCAGTGTGCAAGCAGCTGAATGCTTCTGAGTAGCTTGCTTTACTCCTGCACTTGCAGGCTGTTGCTATGGCATTTAAACCTTTCTGTTCAAGAATGATGTGAATAAAATGGCAGATCTCTAAGAGGGCTCCCTGCATGATAAGGGTTAAGTTTCCATATCAAGTGGGGGAGCAGTAATATAATTTTTTAGTTTTGATCCCATATTTCTGTCATGAATCAGTACCATGCCATTTAGAAGTAACAGTATGCATTAAATTATATGTAGTGTTGATGTTTCATTGCATTGACATTTGTATAAATAGTAGTGGGGATACGGGAAGCATAAAATGACACTTTATGTATACAAACAGCTAACCATGGATGAGTGTGAGCAGCCTGCAGTACTGTAACCTCATGCTTCATGCTAGTTGCCATAGTTAGGCACCAGCAGTTAATGGACCCTAACTGGCTGGTTCTGACACTACTGTTGTCAATAAATCTTCAAAGGTTGTTCAAAGATTTATTAGGATATTGGGAATCTTAACTATATTCCTAGTTACAAAGCACTTTAGCAAAACTAGTAGATTGAAAATGCTGCCATTTAAAAATGAAATGTCTCTGCTTTCTGCCTTTTAATGCAGTTGATATCATCAGACAGCAAAACTCTCTTGGCCTGGTTTGTTCTGTTTCTCCCAGCACACAGAGCTGCACCTCGCTGGCAGTTCTGCTGGGGCAGCTTTGTCAGGAGCAAAAGGGGTTTTGCTGAAATCTCAGTTTTACTAAGCACAATTCTGTTTGTAATAGGTTTATAACATTAATTGAGACCTGTCATGCTTGTTAGTGCCTCTCTGAAACATAACTCTAACAGATAGCGAAAGCAAAACAGTGAGGAATGAGAATTTAATAGCTGCCTTAAGGATTATATCACATAATCACTACAGTTGACATGAAAAATGTAAAAGAGAATATTTTATCCCTCTTAAAACTTTCATATTAATATAAAGAACTGAGTCTTATCCTACAGACCTTCCACGTTAAAGTCGTGGACTCAAAGCAGATATCCTGGGAAAAAACAATCTACAAGCATATGTTGTTTGGATATTTTTTTTTTAACTAAAAATCAAACAAAGCCCCATATGCATTGATTGGGGGGTTTATGACCTTGTTTTATTCAAATTTTTGTGAACTTGATGCCAGCTTTTAGATAAGCCACTTCTACTGATGTCTGTCCAGGCTAGTAAATTCTGCCATGTGTTTTACCTCGGGTTTTAGGAGCAGCTTTGGGTTTCACTCTGTGCTTTGTTACAGGAGCCCAGATTCTTTGCACAGTGCTGCTGATCAAACCCGGTGCCTGGAGCTGCAGTTTTGCAAGGATCCTCCGAGAACTAGACCTGGAAAAATTCACTGTGGTTGGCATGAAACACATAAACCTGGAACCAGGTGTTGCCTTAGGACTCCTTTCTTCTGAAGTGAAACAGGTGTGTTAAGAAGCCGGTTGATCTGTGTCTACACTTAGGTTTGGAGTGGGGAAATATGTTAGCTAGTGAATAATCCGTTCCTGAAACAAACACAAATCTCCCATCCGGGATTTCTGAGCTGTTGAAGTGAGCTAAATAGAACAGTCAGCTCTGTACCAGTGTCAGACACAAAGCAAGCTGATGTGCTGACTGTTTCTTTTATTGCATGCCGTAAAGCATCAGACCTGGTTTCTCTAACAAAACAAAAGTTTGGAGGATCTGGGCAATACAGACCTCCCAGGAATCAGTGGAGTTGCCAAGTTGCAATGCTGACTCTAACTGTAAAACAGGTGTCCTCTTTTCCTTTCATAAGGTCATTTCAGGTAAAGGCACATCTAGGGAACAGCCAACTCCCCTGCAGTTGGGCTGGGCTTTCCTTCCATGTGTTTAAGCCTGGGAGTTGGGAAACATCTGCTGCACTGACAGAGAATATGTACCTCTGAAGCCCCGTTCCCTTAGATTGCATGTATTACACATCTTATACATGCAGCTGAATCTGTCTTCCAGGAGTGTGTGTAGAATAGCCTGTAAAAATGACCTGCAAAGAGAGAAAATTGAGTTACTGTCATTTCTAGTGTCTAATAGACAATAAAGAAGGTTCTTAAATCTTAGGGCTAAACATTGGTGCATGTTTCTGTTCTTCTACACCTTTAGAAATTATTTATTTCCCAAAATGCAATACCTTGATATGAGTGTAAAGATAGAAAAGGCAGGAAACTGAAATCTGGGCACTCCTGAGGAGCTAGATGATTTATTTTTTTTTTTAATCTCCTTGTTATGTGATTGCTTTCATGAAGGCACTTAACTGATTAACTTTGGCAGAAAACAAGACTTTCTAATCAATATTGCTCTGGGATTATGTTGGGAAAGTTTACAGTACTCTCTCATAGAAAATCTTAGTAGTCTTCCAGAGGAAGAGAGGAGCATGCCAGGGGAGTGCCCTAAGATAACCACCAATCAGGAGCAGCTACCACCTTCTGCATGATGGCAAAGCCATGGAGCACAGGCATCTGATTTGTAAATAGATACAGGCCACTTGTAAGACAGGCTGGATAGGTGGGACCGTGTGAACCTCCTGAGGTCCAACCAGGCCAAGTACAAGGTCCTGCAATCCCAAGCGCAAACACATGCTGGGGGAGACTGGATGGAGCAGCCCTGAGGAGAAGGGTGCTGCTCACCACGACCCGGCTTCATTGTGCACTTGAGCCCAGAACTCCCCATGTGCTGGGCTGCATCCCCAGAGTGTGAGCAGCAGGTTGAGGGAGGAGATTCTCCCCCTCTGCTGCCCTCTGAGGAGGCCCCCCCCTACAGTCCTGATCCAGCTCTGGGGCAACAACACAAGAGGGACGTGGAGCTGTTGGGGAGAGTCCTGAGACCACAGAGATGCTGCAAGGCTGGAGCAGCTCTGCTCTGGAGCCAGGCTGAGAGAGCTGGGCTGGTTCAGCCTGGAGAAGAGAAGGCTCCTTAAGGGGAGACCTCAGAGCAGCTCCCAGTGCCTAAAGGACCTGCAAGAAACCTGGAGAGGGGCTTTGGACAAGGGCCTGTAGGGACAGGACAATGGGGAATGGCTTTAACCTGACAGAGGGGAGATTGAGATGAGCTCTTAGGCAGAAGCTCTTCCCTGTGAGGGTGCTGAGGCGCTGGCACAGGGTGCCCAGAGAAGCTGTGGCTGCCCCATCCCTGGCAGTGTTCAAGGCCAGGCTGGATGGGGCTTGGAGCAGCCTGGTCTAGTGGAAGGTGTCCCTGCCCATGGCAGGGGGTTGGAACTGGATGAGCTTTGAGGTCCCTTCCAACACAAACCAGTTTGGGATTCTGTGAGGAGTTGCTGAAGGAGTGCTTTCCAATATGGCTTTTAACCATACAGCTAAATACAAAAATGCTTGGTTGAACATCTGAAACAAGACACTTAAAAAAAATCCCAATGACTACCTCAGGAAGTAATGCTGATGTATGCTGGGTAAAGTTACAGAGGGGTGATTTCATCAACATTTCCTCTTGTTTTGGGAGCTCTCTAACACACTGGAGCAGCTGCTGAGCATTGATTTAGTTTCCTGGAAAAGCTGGTGACTAATGAGCTTAAAAATTACAGACTGTTGGGGTTTTGTTCATGGGGGTTGGTGGGTGGAAAGGCAGGTTTTCAAAGTGAGACAGCAGAGATCATCAACTGCCTTTGGCAGAGGGAATGGGCAGTAGGAAATGCTTTCTGCTGTATGGGGGCTTCTTAGTTTTAGAACACATCTGAAAGTCTTTCACTTGTGAGGGTTGGAAGAGGCTGAGCTTCCAAGATAAACAGATAGATTTGCAAAAAGCCAAAGTATGCTTCAGGGCCTGGACTATTTGCAAAATCCAGCTTCTAAGTGTTACAAGGGCAGCTGGTGGGGGCAGATATATTTCTTGTAGCTGAATTTCATATAAGCATTTGAATTGGAGTGCTATTCATTGTCAGTCTCTCAGGGGACAACGGGATACAGGGCTGATTTTAAAATGAGGTTGTTAATATGGGGGCAAATAGCTGAAATTTAGCATGTCTTGTTGAAGAACATGGAGCCAGTGCGACTGACACTTCTAGAAGGGCTTTTTACCTCCTCCTCACCTGGAGCCTGATCCAAAATCCATCTCCAAGAATCTCTAGAGAGCTCCTGTGTATTCCTCAGGGTGCCAGTTTGTTTTGTATACACAGTACTTTATCACAGATTTGGGGTTTATTCACTCATAGAAAGACTACCTAGCATCTCCTTCTCTTTCTAATGGATTATTTGTATGCACATTGACAAATACCCTCAGCAACATGATTTCAGATGCACAATTGCTTTTGCAATTTAGGTATTAACATTCAGCTTCTAAGTAGCATATGGCCTTTGGCATGCAACAAATAATGGACTGGTCTGCTGTTTGCTGAGGTATCTAATAACAGGAGCCATGATCATACTTTTTACCTGAAGTTTAAGAATAATTTACAAAAGTAAGAGTCAGTAAATAGAGCTGTCATTGTCCCCTCAGCTGTTAGCAGGACCTGGTCATGTTCTAACTGTGGGAAGCAGCCACTCCTGAAGGGATTTCTGCCCATGGAGGCTGGATCTACTTTCAACAGCTCCAGCCCAGCACCAATGTGCAGTTTTGGCTGCCAGCCAGAAAGCTTGATTTTACAGTGGGATCTGATCATCTTTTTGGGAATCACCTGAAATGATTGCCTGCAGGTCGCTGGACTCAGTAGCTTGATGATTCCCTCCAGTCCTATCTTGTGATTCTGACAGTAGAGGCCAAAGGATGATTTTGCTGCTTTTTAATCCTGTTAGTCCTCCAGAGCCAGTGCACAGCTGGAACTTCCTCTGTGTACAGCAACAACATCACTCACTGAATTTGGGTCAGCTGCACATCTCACCACAGCTGTTCAGGTGTCAGTGGGGACACGGGTGAAGATGGTGGAGAGACAGGATGTAAATAACAGCAGCATTTTGCTGGCAGAGTCTAGAGAGGATGGGAAGATCTCTCAGAATGGGAGAAGTCATCTTGACTCACTGACACCATCAGTAGCAATCAGAGCATCATCTTTAACACAAAGTCTGCATATTTGCTGGGGAACAACTGAAAGACAGGAAACACAGTAGGGTTCTGTTATGTAGATCTAAAAACAGTGTTTAAAAGCTCTGGAACAAAACAACTTTATTTGTTTTGGTCTGTTTAACAGAAAGCATCTCTAAATATTTCCTTCTGCAGATGTTTCTACATGGATGAATGTTGATATGTTATACTCAGTCCTTTTTAAACTTCACATAAAGTCATCCTCACTGTTTTTCATCTCCCAAAGAGAAGGCCCTTGGAAAAGTGTATTATATACATATTCTTTCAAGCTAACAAAAGATTTCAAGCAAAAAAGGTTAATTTTGTATTATACAGAACTGAATGAATGTCAGCATGTTGCAGTATACTATGACCTGCTGAAACTCTTCATCCTCATCTAAATGGGGCTCTCCTGCCAGAGGAGAGCCTGTGCTAAAACTTCCCTGCACAGTCCCGTTCTGTAGGTGACATCCCTGGGTTTCCTCTGCCCTGTGTTTACATGAGGTGTGAGGATGGACACATATCAAACCACTTACCTAACTAACCCATTTAAAACCAGGGGGGCTTTCTCATGGATCATTTTGCATTTTCAAATACAGAAAAGAATATCTGGATTGAGCCTGTGCTTTTCAATTCATAGCCTACTTCTTGGAAATACAGCTGAGGAGGAATGTGAGTGAGAGATTTGGGTCAAAGACAGTGAATGGTTTCATATCGTAGAAAAGCAAAAGAGTCCTTGAAGTAGTTTATCTCCATATTTTAAATGAAATTATAGGATTTACTTTTGGACATGTTTTACCTAGATAATAGAAGATTAAGAAATTAAGAAATAGAGGAATTAAACCCCTTAGGGGGCTGAACGATGTGTTTCAGCTGAATCAAATGATGGGTCGTCCTGTCCCCCCCCCTCCTTGTTTTCTTCTCCTCAAAAATTGAAAAAAAAAAAATAACCATGGGCTGGTTCAGGCAGGGAGCTGAAACTGCTGCTGTGCATAAGCTGCACAGGGGACGTAGTGCTGGTGTGGGGCCTCTCTGTAGCGCACGGGGAGGCAGAGCTTGGTGCTCCTGCCACTCTGTCAAGATGAAGAGGCAGGAGGAGGCAGCCTGGAGCTGCTGTGGGCACCCTGACCTCATGCTCAGCAGAGATGTCTTCAACAAGCCTGGCTTTCCAAGGGTTTACTTAATTAAAGCAGTCAGCAAGGCTGTGAGTGCTCTGCTGCCTCTTGGAACCCTCTGCCCCAGTCATTTGCTGCCTTTCCCTGTGCTTCTCAATCATTATGTCCGTCTCCAGCCTCCAAATCAGACTGTTCTCACTGGTGCAGTGGTTGCTAGTTATCGTCATTACCTATCCTTAGTTAAAACAAAGATCCCAGGTTGTTGTGACCTGCACAGCATCAAAAGGAACATCTCTGCTCAGGAGTGATGACAGGCTGAACCGACCACACTTGGAAAAGAAGCAAAGGTAGAGAAATAAGTCACAGAGCACAATGCATCAGTGGCAAAGCCAGGAGGGGAACTGTTTTCTCTCAGTCCATATCTAGTGCCCTGCTGCTCTGAGCTTCCTTGTTTTAAGCTCACTGGTTCTGTAGTCCTGATCCTAACTTGTGTATGTTCCTTGTGTGAATTCAAGAATAAAAGTTCTAGTATTTGCAATCCTTTGTTATATATCAGCTAAGGAATTAAATGTGTTCCTTATCCCAGAGCATTTATGACCCAGTTGATATTGCTAATGTCCACTGCTTCCACCCTATCCTCATGTCATGTTGAAGGTCAAGTTAAAAGGGTTATTGCATAAATCAAAGGGTCACTAGTAGATGAGTGAACTGCAGAGTAGCAATTTGATTTCATCCTTATCCCCTGAAAATGAACTCCACCTCTGGTACCTGGCATGTACAGATATGCAGAACAAGCACAGCACAAGGCTTTCTGTCTTCTAGGAATAGGATTTGGTTTCCTTTCTTACTAAAACATTAGGAAATTACTGCTGAAGTTGTTTGTATGTATAAAAGCTACTGTTGGTTGATCTAGGACCATGAGGACTAGAACCACAAGCTGCTATGGCTTAAGATCCTGCCATTAACTTCTTTAGCTCTGTGAGGACTTAGGGTGGGAACTAGATCTCCTACTACCTGGTGAATGTAACAGCAAATGCTGGCTTAGTGATTATGGTATGTACTCTGGAAGCTCTGCCTGCAGAGACCACTAGCACATATATTATGAAGAGGAGAGAAAGCAGGTCAGGAAAGCTGGGATGTACCCAGCACTCACCAGCACTGTCCATTGTAACCTGTTTTGTCTCTGTTATTTCTCTTCAGGATTCTGCTGTTTTAGAAGCTCACTGTTCCTACCTTACTTCAGACACTGCTCCCGTGCTGTGTCTTCAGAGGCCAAATGCTGTGAAGAAGCTGATAGATTTACTGGGGCAGAGGACCCTAAAGTAGCCCAAGCACTAGATCCATCCCTCTGGAGGTCTCAGTATGACACCAGCACAGGCCAAAATGGATTTTATGGTAAGTTTTTGTAAAAGTCCAAAGGCTCAAACATGCCGTTGGAAAAAAGACGTTATGTACTGTCACCTCCTCATTGTCAATGTGGGTCTAGCTTTGGCAGGTGGTAGAAACCATTATCACCCCTAGAAAGCCTTCACTGTTGTCTTAATGGCTGAGCTGAATATGTCTCGAACTGTGAAATATAACCCAACAAGATATATTAAAAGGTTTCTTCCCAGAACAGCCCTAGCTCTGCCTTCCACCAGAACAAATTTCCTTTGATCTCTTCACTACTTGGTCATTTTGTACTTTTAGCTTGGTTATTTTGTAATTATCCCCAAGAACCCATCTGTCTTCCCTCTGCTTCAAAGCTACCCTCCTGGTAACTTCATAACCCACTGGCCAACTGCCACCAGATTCCACAGAGGGCGAAAAAACTCTAAGATACAATTTCCTGTAACATGTCCAAACATTAATGATTGACTAAAAAGAGGTGATCAAAAATGGCTTTTCCTAAGGAAAGCAGGTAAACTCAGCTGTTTTCCATTCAAAGAGGCTCTTGCCAGCTGCCACCTCAGCAGAGACAAGCCAGTTAGTCAGCACCTGGATGCTGAACCAGCTCATCTGCCAGCAGGGAGGGAGCTAGGATGCTGCAGTGGGAGGTGGGATGGGAGATAGCTGGGAGTGGGTGTGAAGGAGGGGAAAATGGGAAGTATTGCTGGAGAGAATGGACTGGAGACAGCCTAGGGTATTGCTGGAGCAGGCCTGGGCTGCTGCCACGAGTTGGGAAGGGTAGAGTTCAAACATTCCTAGGGAATTAAGCATCATTAGTTCACTGCCCATGAACAGTGTTTTTCCTCAGTGTGGTGCTGATTGTGCTGTGTGTGGTTAAAGGGATGAAAAATAATAAAAGCAATAGTTTCTATAGACACACTCTACTGTGAGCTAGCAGACACTGTGTATGTACCTTCATGTTCCAGAAGAACTTTCTTGTCAAGATTGGATTATTTGCCTCTCTGTTGTATTCTGTGCTATCAAAACACTCTTTTTTGTCCACATCAGGTGATCTTTTGAGGAAAACTGATAGGGAATGAAGTAGCCCCCATGTACAGTCTGGGGGAGACAGTCAACCCCTTGAGGTAGAACCCTGTTTGTTTCATTTTTTTTTCCTCAGGTATGATCATAATCCTTAGGAACAAGACTAAACCAAGAGAGATCTCACACCACTTACATGATCTCATTCATGGGAGTGACTGAAGAGCAGGATCTACCTACACAAAACGAATGGTCAGGGCTCTTCAGCCAATATTTTTCCATTATCAGCCCCTGCTTTTTTTTGCTCTTAAATTTAATAGCTTGTGCATGCAGGTTGCCTTGAGAATGAGAACTCTTCACTCGCAGCTAATAATTAGTAATATATACCCCAAACTTAGGATACCCATGCTACTGTTAGAGCATCCCTAGCATAGCTCAGCTAAAGTTTACTTTATATTAGCAAGAGAAGCCAAGTCTCACCCTGTCTTTCACTGGAAGAGCTCACTGTGTTAGAGAAGCCCTCAGAGGTTTGCTTAAGGATTGATTGCTTTCAGATTCCTGCTCACTCCAAAGGCTGGGCTGAGCACAGAGCTGCGCTTAGCTGGCTACCACCCATCCTCTGAGTGCAGCCTGTGCTTGTGTTAAGGGCAGCAATGTGACTCTTTCACAGAGCCATCATTGCACACATCCAAGGAGACTGGAGGCAGCTGTAACTGATGTACTCACTGACTCAAGATCTGATCCAGCTCTGTGCCAGGGAGGTGTTTGTCCATAAGGGAAGGAGCGTTTGTAACCCGTTGTATCTCCAAGAGCTTGTTCTCCAATAGGGGTGAAACATTTACCTACAAGTTAAGCAGGAATTGCCGAATCACATGTGAGTAATCATTCGGGAGGGCTGCGCAACACCATCTTCCTCTCCTAGGAGGGAATACTGAGCCTGCTCAGTTTTGCTTCAACTGAGGAAGATCTCTAGTTAATGTCACCTTGTTGAAGTAGAGCAAACTCCAGCTGTTTTTTTCCTCCCAAAGTAATTGGGGAAGATCAATGGAGATGAAGACTACATTCCAGTGATACTGTTGAACCAAGTAATGCAGTTTTAATACTCTGCTGCTCAGCTGCAGAGGTAAACCTGCACTCCTCGCATCTCTTCTTGGTCTTTACGAAGTCATCGTATAGTGCTTTTCCTTGAACCCGAAGATCTCTTACACAGGCATCTTATACAATCTTATACTTCAAGCAAAGTGAGTAAAAATGTTGCAAGCTTTGGGAACATTTGTGTCCTCTGTAATGGCATCAGTTACTTAAACAAGGAAGATTCGGCTCAGAGGTACATAAAAGATCCAGCACAACTTACATGCTGATGACTTAGGCAATCTTAGGATTGTAAACTACTGCATTAAGGACTGTGGCAATTCAATAGCTGGAATTATGAAGTTCAGACAGGGCTGAGTGCTGTAAGAGCAGTAAGGCATGATTCTTTGAATGGGTGGCCTGCAAAGGTGGTAATATTTCAGAGGATATTTGTGTTTTGTATATTTGTATCCCAGGAGTATGGATCTGTACCAGCAATTGACAATCCATCTGATCTCCAGTTATATAGAAATAACTTTTCCTTCTCTAACATTTTCCACCCACAAATCTCAAAGCACTCTGAATAGTGCTTTGTAACAATGTTGCTTTATAGGGATATTCTGTATCCTGATGCTGAGCCCGGAGGGACCTCTCAAGCCCCTGACCGGGTTCAGTTAATTCCTCCACAGACAATGCCATCATATATTCCCTTTCATAGGGATGCGCCCCAATGGCATGGTTGTAACAGAACTTCACTGCTCTGATAGCTAAAATTCTTCTTACATTTTCAAATTTGAATGTAGTCATACCCAATTTGTATCCATTTGTTCTTGTGCCAAGACCTGTACTTCAATTTTCAGTAGCTCTTTTTTCTTCTCTGACCTTTTCTACCCTGGTGTATTTATCGGAAATCAGGTTCCTTCTTCAGCTTTGTATCATGTTGGGTCAAACAAGCCGAGGTCTTTTAGTTTTAACTCTTCAAATGTTTCTCCATTCTTTCCATGATCCTCATGTTGTTTCTCTGTGTACCTGTCCCAGTCTCAATTTCCATCAGCAGTGTCTCACACTAATTCTGATTTCTGTTGTAAGTCAGAGCCCCCAGCGTATCTGGGACTTGCATTATTGCTACAAGGCACATTTGTTTTACCAACTAGTAGCTCCTTCCCATTCAGTAAGACCAGCCTGATGTGGTTCAGAAGCAAGAGAACAAAAATAGGGGATTGGAGCTGGTATTAAAAAGGTTCACAGGCTCCTTAACACAATTCTCTTTACTACTCTGCTGGGAAATAGGAGTCTTGTTTACATGAAGAAGCAGCCAAGCGATAATAGGACAGAATCACAATATCAAGAAGGCAATGAAACTATTCTAAATATAATGGTTTAAAATGTTTGCTATTCCTGTATAGAACAGCTGGCCTTTAAAGCAATTACTTCAGTATGTTGCACATCATCAGTCTCTCCAAAAGATGAGTGTGAGTCTAGAGAATGTTTAATTCATGGCCTGAGAGAATCTTCTCATCGTATTTATCTCTCAGGCTCTGAATCCTATCAAATAGCTGTCCGGGATATGAAGCTGTTTTTCCCAGAAGGGCTGTGCTACACCGAGTGTCAGACATTAGAGGAGGAAGAGGTAAAATTCTGCCCTTTCCTGAGAAGTATCCTGCTGTGCCAGAGCAATCGCTTTGGTCTTTCTTTCCTATTACGCTATAGATTATGCTTTTTTTTTTAATGTGTTTTACCAGCTGCTGAGATCTTGTTCTCCTGTGGATGTTCCTATCACAAGGTGCTCACTTTGTATTGACCCAGACAGCCTCAGTGGAAAAGTGCTTTTCCAGATATGTTTGTTCAGTAACCTGTGCTGTAAATTCAGGGCTCATACTTTAGAAGCTAAGTTTCCAGACAGAGTCAACATCGCTGTGGAAGCAGGTCACAGGGAGGGATAGCAACATCATCAATGATTGCTAAGACATAGCTGGCCCAGAGGCTGCTTTTTAACCAGCTTTTCTCATGTAGTATCCAGGAATGGAGATGAAGAGGGACAGGTGATGATGTAACTCACTGATTGCTGAATGTCTACCACAGAATAGGCACACATCCACATGCTCACAGGGTGAGCACTGCCCTGTTTGTGTGCCAAGGGTGTTGTCTGTTGTGCCCTGTGTGCAGAGGTACCAGATCACAGCAATGCAAAGGGTGGAGCTGTCTATGTGAGACATCTCAAGCTGTAAATACACTGCTTGCACAGCTGCTGGCTGCCTGCATCTTTCCCTGCCCATAGATAGAGGCATAAAGGCTCACACTCTAGCCCCTAAGCTTGCCTTCAGGCAGTGCCAAGCAGCTTACCAGTACCACTGTGGCCCACTCTGCTCGTCTAGCCCTCATGGTGCTGGTCTCTAATTCAAACCACTGCAGTCTGCCAATGGCTAAAATAAAATAGTAAGTCTTTCCTGTTCCACTAGTTCTGTATGTCATTTCCACTCTGATCATTTTCTTCTCAAAACCAGACTTTGAAATTATTTGGTTATGCCCAACAAAGGGCTGGAAATTTTTGACCCTTGCTTTTGTCCACATGGCACAGAGGTGACCCAGCTGAGTTAGTCCAAGGAGATTAGCTCTGGAACTGGAAGCAGCCAGCCACATCTGTAATATGCTTCACTAATGTGGATGCTCTCCCTCTGCAACTCAGTTCCAGGGCATCATTGCTGCACTGTGCTGGGATGCAGAGGTATACCAGTTCATACAGAGATGGAAGGGAGCCACTGCACACTGGGTAAAAATGTCAGACACTCACAGTCCTTGAGTTTCTGGCCTTGAAAAGCTGGGAGCAAAGACCTTGGAAAGAGTCTGTCAGGACCTTTAAAAGGATGTCGAGATGCTGTTCTGAATTGAGCCCCAATAAAGATAAATACAATGCATGCAAAATGTTCTTGTGTCTCTAGACAAGCAGGTGTTTCCTGGGCTGCAATTACAGAAGTACACAACGAAAGCTTCACAGCTTGCCTCAATCAATATATCTGAAGTGTTATCCTTCCTGATCAGGTAATGGTGTTCCCATGACTTGCCTCTCTCTCCGTCCCTTCCCTCCTGCAGATCTATAACCTGAAACATGACCCCATAGTCAGTTTGGAAATCAAGAAGCAGTGGAAGATCATAAAGCATGGAGCAGGAGGGCAGCTCAGTTCACTGGGCTCTGAGCAACCATGCAGCCTTGGTAAGAAAGTGCGTAACTCTTGTCATAGATTGAGACTGCTATTGATTAATTGGATAGCAAGACAAACCATCTGGTGGCAGCAAGAGTTGGTATTGATGTCCTTTCAGGAAGAAAAGACAGCTCTGAGATGCAAAGAACAGCTCCAGTGGAGTCCAGCCATTTAACTGTTTACCTGCCAGGCCCTTCCACTGCCAGAGCTTTCATGGATTGAAATGCAAGCCTGTTCAGAAGTGCTGACCTTACCATCAGCAGAACCAGCACTGTCACACATCCCATGTAAGCAGTAGTGCACATTTCTCTGCTGCACTTTCACACTGCACTTAAACATTGACTTGGCCACAGTGATTTGCATCTCCATTCAGAGCCTGCCACAAGAGAGGCCAGCACACTGTAGAGATGGGCGATAGTGAGATGTGTTGTTCTGTGAGTAGGTAAATACAATTTATGCTTTAGTACTTTTGGCAGTGTGGCCAGCGCACTCTCAGGAACTGGACTGAGGTCTCATTCTGTTCCCACTAGCTGATGAACAGCTGCCAGCTTAAAATGACTTCTACTTACCGCTGCTCTGACTTTGATTTGAAGTTGAACCTTCAGCAAACCTCTCACTTCCCTCAGCCACTTACAGTTTCTCAGCCTTTTCTGCTGATTTTTCTTGATAGGCATGTGTACACCACAGGCTGTCATGCAACATCATTTATGTCAGGATAGGTAACTAACACATGGGGATGCTTCCGTGTTGGGATATTGTGGATTGATTCCGAGCCTTTATAAACAAGCAGTGACTAGGTAAAGCATCCCTGTGGTGGTCACTGGGGAGCAGACTTGTTTGGAACTGGGTCATTCTCATTCCTGTAGCTTGAGTTGTGATGTGGCTAACAAGCAGGAGGGTGGAGAGCTGAGCAAATGTTCCTGTGCTGCACCTGAGTGCTGCAGTTGTTAAGCCCAGCTGTAAAACCACAAGATTGTTGTGGACAGGCAGAGTATGATAAAACTGCTATAGAGCTACTGATCATCACATCCCACCTTAACCCCTTACTGATACAGGGCTTTTGGGCATTGACCCTTACCTGCAGGTGCATGAGACGGCACATGTAGAAGTGCAAGGAGGGTGCTGTAAGCCAAGGCCTGTGCCTTAATGCCAGCAGAGCTGCTTGAGAAGCACAGGGTCACCTGGGGGAAATAGGGGGTGTCTCTGAAGGATTTTAGCCAAGATAATTAACAATGAATTCTTTTCACTGTCTTAGCTCGGCTTTGGGTTATGCTCCATGCATGCTTCATGATCATTGCAAAAATCACCAATCCTCAGGCAAGCTTCTTTCTTAGGTTGCAGACCTAAGGAAGACCTTGGTTTTGTAGCCACTAATACAGCAGACCCTGAGTGCATGAAGGTTCAAGAATTAACTGATCCCTGCAGTGGGAGTGTGAGACCTATCTCACATTATCACAGCATTTAAAGGGTGGCTACAAAGTCTCTGTTTTCACTGTAGCTCTCTTTCTGTAAGGAGTTACATGGAAAAGACAAGGGGTGCTGGGCAGAAATTAATCCCAGGGGATTCTGCCAGAAGGATTTTTCCCAGTGAGAACAACCAGCCATTGGAATAATCTCTTCAGGAAAGTGGTGGATTCCCCAACACTGGACACAGTTAAGATTGGGCTTGGCAGGGTGCTGGGATATCCAGTCTAGGTCATACTTTGTCTAGGAAGGTTGGACCAGATGATACCTGAAGTCCTTTCCAAGCTCATATTCTGTGATTTGTTATTGACATTCCTAAAACTGTTGTATGAGTCCTGAAAGAAGAACTTGGTGACTGTGTATCCAACAGCAGCTTTGTTGAGATGACCAGGCTGTTCTGCATGTAGCTGTCTGAGTGGCTGCAGAGATGCAATCACACCACTGTGTTTCTGCTGGGGTATGTCAGCTCAGGCTGTGTTCAGAGCACAAAGCTGCAGTGAGAGGAGACTTGCAGCTGCTCCCAGTCCAAAACATCCCATATTGCTGCTTTTGCAGGGTATGTCCCCCACCAACTTACTACACGATGAGAAAGGACTGGGCTTCTGCCCAGGTTTGTACTTCCTAATTTTTAGAAGAGATTGCAGAAAATAAGATAAAATAGTAAAAAAAAAACAAAATCAAACAAACCCATAGTTTATTGTGGAGAGAGCACAGGTATTCTGCAAGCTTTGAACAGCCCAGTGGTGGGAGCACATCTCAAATGTTGCGCCCCTAATTTCCTGCTGCATGAGGATCATTTTGCTTTGAAGATGTCTAAGCAGAGTCGAAAGGAAACCAGTGTTCAACCTTGATGTGTTTGTGTCTCAGAAAATGTATTTCAAATAGTCACTGTCCTGGAAAAGCAAGTACACGTGATCCTTGAACTGTCAGGAGCAATATAGCAAGTGCCTCCAGCGAGCCAGACACATCCTTCACTTGGTTGCCTCATCTTGAACACTAGAGGTAGCTCTTGCACACAAAGAAGCCTCTCCTTTTGAGCGAATCACTATCAAAGCTGCTGCCTAATGGACAGGCAAATTTATCATGAGGAAAATATGAAATACATTAAGTCCTATGTACACTGGTTCAGAATTACATTTTGGATTATAAAAAGCAGCTGGATTAACAGATTTCTTTGCTTGGAAGGAATTAAATGGACTAGTATCTCCTGTAGCAAAGCAGCAGTTGTCCTTGTCTGACTTCTGAAATGGGGTCACTACTGCTGTCTTGTGATCTCCAGATACATACACATAGGCATGCAGCAGTTTGACAGCTCAAGGTGAGCAATTGCATCTGTGAACATCCCAAACCATATAACAATGCCTGAGGGCCTCAGATCTTCCAGTTACTGGTCTGTGGCGAGGAAGAATTACTTAGAGGGCTGCTAGTTGTTTGGGATAGGTATAAAACAAGCATGTGTTGTGCTTTGATCTTTCAGATCAGCCATTGCTTGACAACCTCTGCCAAACCACTTGCCTCCTATTGCCTGGGGTGAGCCTTCGGGGTTCAGAGACCCCACCTTATGTGGAACTGCTTGATGAGCTCATTGGCACAGATTTCACAGTGACTGGAGTACGTCTCGCTGTTCTGGACATGCCACAAGCTCACTGCATCTCCAAGACACTAAGCAAGGCAGGATGCAGTGCTGCAGCACGGGTATGGAACAGCTGGAGTCATGCTTTGCTTCTTTCAGACAAAACAGGAGCTGTTTAATGCCATGCTGTGCTAGGGGATCCAGCTAGCGTGAAGGAAACTTGCTTTAGTAGCAGTATTAGCACAGCACTGCATGCAAGCTCTAATACCTCTGGCAGGGAATGTGGCAGCATGCCTTGCTAGCTAGTTCCTGGTATTCCTGTATCTCCACTACCTTGCTGACACCTAACCTTGACATTGTTATGTGTGCCCTAATGTGAAAGGCACATCCATGTTAAACATTTTACTGACTTCACCTTTCAGCGTGCAGTTGCTGCTATTATGTATGTTCTGCCACTGTATCCTGTCTTAGTTTTACATGTAATATAGTTTGTATTTCCCTTTCTCTGATCACACCCCATTAATCCTCTTCTACAATGCTAAATAACCCTTCCATTTTCTGGACTGTGCCCTGGAGTTCTAGGCACAGATTTCATTTTGCTTCCCACTTAGTTGGTGCTGACAGCTTAAGCTGCAGTCCAGCATGAGGATTGAGCAAGTGTTCATGGGGCTTAAGCATGAGATATGCTACTGGGGCAAGCAGATAGATTGCTTTACATCAGTGTCTCTTTGCACTTGTGCGGGAGAAGCCCACCATCTCAGGAACCTTTCTAGGGCAAAGCACTAAGGTAGAACATGCAAGAAAGTGTTGTCAACAGCATAGAGTAAACAAGGGGGGAAACGACTTATGCTGGAAGTAGCAATCAACAAAGCGCTGTCAGAGACACACAGCAGTCCCTCAGAAAAAACACAAGTGTTGGTGCTTACAGCCTTTCAGTTATGAGTCTTTGGTGTTTTCTGTAACAAGAACAGGTAAGATGTTTTCAGGTCGTGATTTTTTGAACTGACAGCATGCCTTTGAAGTACATCTGTATAGAACAGCAATTATACCTGATATCCAATTAGTGTAAGCACTTCTTCCTTCTCCTGGGGCTCCCCTAGGATGCCATCCCTCTGCACATGGGAAGGTGCACAGCTATCTAGGAAGGACAAAGTGAAACAGCAGGTGGGAGACAGAGCCATGGCAGCAGCACTGCTCACCTGGCCATGAAACACTTCCTCCTGGCAGAGATGAATTGATCTGTGCAGACTTGGAGTGTTTCCATAACGGTCTGGCACTGTTGAGCCGAAGGTGAACATTACAGCGTTTGCCTTCCCTTGCCAGAAGGGAGATGGGCTCTGTCAAGTAATAATTGTTTCTGCTACAGTATCTCCGCATTGTCTGATATCTCCATGTTCCTGTTTCCAGCAGAGTTAGCAACTCAATAACATGCCTAAATAACCTGCTTATTTTCACTCTGAGAGAAGGGAACAGGAATAATATTATGCCACAGGAGCAGGGTAGCTAACAGTTCAGACATGATACTCTTTCAGTTTGAAAGAGTCTGTTGCTCTGTGACTTTCTTCCCCTCACACAGCACATAAGCAGTTATCTGTGCTGTCAGCAGTTTATCAGTGAGGCTTACAGACTCACCTAAGTGAACAGCAACAGCAACACATTGTTCTTCCCTCTCTTGCAGTGTTCTCTTTTAAAGAATGGTTTTGTGTCTGGTGCTGGCAGCACAGAGAGACAATGCAGTCATTTTCTTTGACTCCCTGCTGAACAGGTAAGTGAGGACAATATTGCTTTACCAGCACTGTCTCACCCCCTGCCAGAGAGCCTGTGATCTGGGGGAAAGCAGCTGCTTTTCTTCTCTATACTTCACTTCCATTTCAGACTCCCATGAGGTCAGGTGCCTCTCAAAGGCAACATAGCCTTCCTAAGTTATGTTGTTAATGGGTCAGCATGTTTCTCAGTTTCAAAGCCATGTGTCCTTAAACACTGAGTAGCCATGTGTCCAGTAAACACTGAGTAGCCACTAGGCCCTTAAACACTGAGTAGTGGTGTCTGTGAGGCTTGGGGGCATGGTTCCATGGATACGGGGAATTCTCTGAAATAAGGGGTCTCACTGGGAATAACCTTCTGAATCAATAAAATTCCTAGGAGAAATAGCTTAGCAGATTCTATGTTTGCTATCAAAAAAAAAAAAAAACAACACACAAACCAAACCAAACTTAAAATATGCCAGAGAGCAAAATCAAAAACGAGCCTCTTAAATAAATCACCAGAAATGCTGGGTAGAGGATATATGAGCCTGGTAAAACAAACAGAACCCCTCTGCAGGGACTGATTAGTGAAACGGAATGATTAGCAGGGCAATTAACCCACTGCTCCCCAGAGGGAAGGTTTCCTTGCACAGGGCTGGTATTTGGCAATGCCATGTGTGTGTGGCTCTTGCACATGTTTTCCTCTGGCAGGGGAAGCCAAGAGAGTCTTTTTTTCCTGACACTGTTGGTGCTGAGCAGTTCAGCAGTGACACTGATAAGATTGTCATGACCATGGCTGTACCTCTGTTCATCTGGAGGACTTCCAGATAACACTGTCAGTGGGACAGGCATGTGGAATTCAAGGATGTCGTGGGTTTACAAGAATGAAGGGGGTCAAATATGAACCAAGCTGGTTCACAAATCTGGTCCAAGATGATAGACACCATGGAGTTCTTGTAGTTTATTGAAACGTTATGGTGCTCAGTCACAAGGCCACTCCTTGGAAGAATAGTTGGAACAAACTTCATCAGTAACTTCTCAGAAATGTTTTGAACCCAATGACAAAATTTAGACCTTGCTTCCACTGATTTAAGATCACACCCTGGGGAGCCACATCCCAAACCTTTCACCCTGCAAGTACAGCACTAGGGAGAAGAATAGAGCAAGTTATCCAAGATCTTTCTAGTATGTTTTCTCCACTCCTTCCCTGGTTTATGGGGAAAAAGGGAGCTGTTGGGAAGCCCAGAGATCATTGCTGAAGGTAGTTTTGTGAGAGTGGCTGTCAGCAGAGCTGACAGAGATCCCTCACCTCTTTGTTTTTCCCAGGCTTTTGTTCATCAGGGTCATGGGTGCTGCATAACAAGATCAGCTCCAACACAGTGCTTCCCTCTCTGCAGGCTTAACTTGATATGTTTTATGATTGCCAGTATCAAGGCAGCACCCCTAGAGCAAACCTTGTGATGTCTTCTCACTGCCGTTCACAGGGAGGAACAAGTGCCAGTCTCAGCTGTGTTTTCACCCCTCATCCTGCTCTGTGCCAGGGTGGCTGGCTCTCCGAAGGATAAACTTCCTTGCTGAACTGCAAAGTACATGCGCATAAATTCTGCCTGTTAGGAGGTACTCCCAAGGGGCAGGATCTGCTCTGCCTCTTACCCACAGTGCCACAAGTACTGATCCTGCAGCCATTTCAAACCAGCTGTACAAAATAATAACTGCCTTTGTGGTTGATGATGCTTGTGGAAGGGAGGATGGTGAGGTGTGCCCAAGGATGGGGACGAGGCAGAGATCCCTGGATAGATCCACCGTAGCCAACAATAAACTCACACCTTTATTGCAGCATAAGCACCATACTGTTTAAAATCAGCTTTGCAAAATATCTGTGAAAACCCAGCCTGACTCCACCAGTGTCTCCTAAGGATGCTTCATGCTAAGACAGCTTCATTTCAGAATAACATCTGAGGTTAATTACACTTACAGCTCCACCAGCAGGAGCCATGGGACCTTTCTTGTACCACCTAAATCACTGTATTTATTTCCCTCTTCCTGCCGCAGCCCAGGATTCCAGTACCTGCACAGGTTCTGGCCTGCATTTCAGCTGCATTGCTGAAGCACCTCAGTTTAAGAGATTATTTTACAGCCCTGGGAGTTGATTCACAGCTGAGCCACATTATTTAGGCTTTGTGCCACAGGGAGAAACGTTGCCATCTGTATGGAAGCCTGGGATATGATGTCAGAGATGGGCTGTGATAAAAAGGAGGAATCAGGTGTTGAGAGGAACAATGTGAGCTTTGCTAGTATAACTGCTCATAATTCAGAGCCTATTAAAGCTTTCCTAAGCCAGCTCTAGCAGTGGCACCTCGAGGAGACATTCAGTTACTGGAGGATGTGCTGTGCAGAACAGTTGCTTTGAAGACAGACACAGATCCTTATAACTGCGCAGTGATTATTGTGCAGCAGCAGCACCCACTCTGCCTGTTCTCTGGACATCTATGAAGGCATTATTTCTGCACCAAAGAGCAGGAAGAAAAGAGAAAGGGACAACACTGATGCAGGTGGGGGCACAAAAGCAGCCTGTGATTTTGACTGGCTGCCAAGAGTGGAGCTGAAGCAGGAATCTGGGAGAATCTGGGAGGGTGCCAAGGGTAACTCAGAGGGCAGAGTGAAGTGTTTGGAAGAGGTGAGAGGAAGCTGAAGAGAGATGGGGACTGGGGCAGAATCCAAGGAATGAAGTGATACAATCCTATCTACAGACAAGGAAAACCGTGTGAGACCTACCTTGTTTGTTCTGTCAGCATCCAACTGCCTGGATCTCCAGTATAAAGCATTTGAATTTTCCCTGTCATAACTTGTTTTTACAGCCAGATTTCCAAGCTGCAGGGTGGCAGAAGGAAGAATTTACAAGTAGATTCAAAGCAGCTCCTGGAAGAAAGGCAGGCTCTGCTTTTAATGCATGACAAACAAGATTTAGCTGCCTTAATAGGTGATACTGATTTAATAGTGATTACTGCTGGCTACTTGAGCTTTTAAAAAGTACTTTCAGATGCCCACGAGATTCTTAGGACCTAACTATGTTGTGCACTGTCCTTATGAGCTCACCTTGTTAACATTGCACTGAACTCCATGAGCAGTGTTCGACTCCAGCACACCCAAAACTTAGCTCCAGCGGAAGAAAACCAGAGTATAGACTCGGCCTTACACCCTTCTGGTTTTAGACAATGAGTGCAATCAGAACAGAAGTCAAGTGTTAAGGAACTTAGCTGGATGGTTTTTTCTCTGATGAAACATTCTTACCAAGTGCTAATTGTTGTTAGCAGGGAGTGATGTTGTCCCTATAGGAAGCTCATCTCTGGGAGCTTTGGAGGGGAAGGAGGTGTAGAAGTAAAGAAAATAGGTGAATACATGAGATGTAAAAAACTTGAGCTGTTGAAATCTGCTGAAAAGTTGCCAAGCACAGTACCTGGATATGGGGGCAGGAAGCAGGGACTGGTTTCCAATACCACTCTGGAGAGTTTTCAAGCCTAAGACTTGAGTGTGCACAGAGTCAGTTTAAAGGGCGATTTTGATATTTGTTCTTGCCTCTTAATTTCTCTTGAATATGCCTTATAGAATCATAGAACCACAGCCTGGTTTGGGTTGGAAAGGATCTTAAGATGATCTAGTTGCAAGCCCCTGCCATGGACAGGGACACCTTACACTAGAGCATGTTGCCCAAGGCTCTGTCCAACCTGGCCTTGAACACAGCTAGGGATGGAGCATTTAACAGTTCTTTGGGCAACCTGTGCCAGTGCCTCACCACCCTCACAGTAAAGAACTTCTTCTTTATATCTAACTTGAAGTTCCCCTGTTTAAGTTTAAACCCAACACCCCTTGTCCTATTGCTACAGGTCAGCTCGTGTGTGGACCAGAGCAAAAGGACTAGTGAAGCAGACACTGCTGCTGAAGGCAGCTTAGATAGTCCTGGGGGTTGGGAAAAACACACAGATTATCTTTGTTGAGAAGACCACGCTTGCACAGAGCTATCTACGTTTACATGTATTTCCCATTGACCCAGAGACCCCATTATGCAACAGGTCATTACTGTTGGTTGAAGGCTTGTATTTTAAGAATCCAAATCCATTTATACAAAGCTTTGTAAAACCCAGGATTTAGCTGTGTAAAGAAGTTCAGTAACAGATGCACACAGCCAGAGCTGCTGGCACAAAGCATAGTCCTCCTCAGAGCTGGGTCATCTGCAGTTTCTGACAGTTTGGATGGCAAAGTAACACTGGCTTTTGTTTTCCTTTACCCCCAGGGTCAGTTGGCAGAAGCAGTCAGTCCTAGACACTGTGCAACATCTCTTTTATCCTCAAAATGAGAATCAGGCAAGTAGAGAAGTTTATGGTACAGATTTGTGTCCTTTGTGTCCCTGTGATGAATGAAAGCTGTCAAAATTGGTTGAATGTTAGAAGAAAATTTTAACTTGTGTAAGACAGATGTGGTGCCTCATGAGAGCCACGAGTCTTGGCTTAAACCACAACACACTCTCTTCACATTACAATGGTGCCACTATTTTGAAACAAAATATTTGGAGATTTTGATAAAGATTCAATATTTTCCACAGGTGTCAGTTACTTTTTATGAAAAATCAACACTTAGTAAGATATCTGTGATATATGTCAATAATTAGTGACACAAAATGTTCATTCAGCCCTTTTGGCAAGCTGGCACATGTCCTGTGGTTCGGGAGTTCTGTCTCAGCCCATATCCAAATGGAAGAGGAGAAGTTAGGCCATTAGCTATTCCAGGGCTATGCTATCTGAGTATTTTTTCAGTAGTTCATCCCAAGAAGGGAAATGCTAAGTGGCATGTGGGCAGCTAATGGGAATAAACTGTATAAATATCCTTAAAACTCTGGCTGTTATCATCAAAGTTTAGTGCAAAACAAATGAGAGATTTGGATGGAGGAGGCAGTGCTTGAAGAATTAGGACTAGCAGGTGTAAAAGAACTGGGAAGGATGAGAACAGTAGCAAAGGGACAGGCCTCCCCCCTGGATCCCTTTTGCTTCCCAAAAAAAACGCAGCAGGAGAGTGAGATGTGTTTGTAACCTCGTGTAACACATCAGAGCTGCTGCTTCAGTACCAGTGCTCTAAGGACTGAGTCTTAAAAGACACCAAACCCCCTTTGAAGTCTGTGTTCCTGCTTTTAACACAGACAAAACTGCCCCAAACTTCCTCAAAGTCATACAGCTGCTGTTTGCAGCAGCTTTCCCTGAGGCTTGGTAATGTTCTCCCTGGGTGTAGCTGGGATTGCAGGCACTGCCAGGGAAGGTCTGTGATAGCTGCACGGCTGTCATCCCATGGTGCTTGCCACTTCCAGAGTGCCAGGCTGCTGCCAAGTGATATGACAGGGCAGCAAGTCCAGGCTGTTTTCTGATTTGCTTTGAAAAGGACATAACATATCTCTGGCTGACATAAAATCCCTTCTGCTTCACAGCTATGGGGAATCAGCCTATCAGAAAGAGGCTTATCGTGCTTTCTGTGATTGATAAGAGGAAAACAAATATGCTCAGCCCTTCTCCCTGCTTCTGGCAGCCTGGGGCATTGAATCAGATCCCTCTGGTGCTGGTGGAAGCAGTGGCTACTCACAGCAGCTCAGAGTTTAGACCATGAGTCTAGTCCCTGAACAGCGGTGGACGCCACACTCCACATTGTGGGTTATAAGATGCACAGCAGCAAGTAATGTTTATTTTCAAATAGTCCTTTTGCTCCAAAGTTCAGGGTAGGTTTAGAAATGGAGCACCTCTGCTATGAAGAAAAGCTGAGAGTGTTGGGGTTGTTCAGCTTGGAGAAGACTCTGGGAGACCTTATAGCAGCCTTTCACTTAAAAGGGGCCTATAAGAAAGACGGGAAAAGACTTTTTAGCAGGGTCTCTTGCAATAGGATGAGGGGTGATGGTTTTAAACTAAAAGAGGAAGATTCAGGCTGGATGTGGGGAAAATATCTTTACAGTGAGTGTTGTAAAATCCTAGCACACATTGTCCAGAGAGGTGGTGGATGCCCCATCCCTGGAGACATTCAAGGCCAGGCTGGATGTGGTTCTGGGCAACCTGATCGAGTTGAAGATGTCCCTGCTCATTGCATGGGGGTTGGATAGACGACCTTGGAAGGTCCCTTCCAACCCAAACTACTCTATGAGTCTATGATCACAAAGCTAGATCTGAGGAGCAAGCTCACCAGGGAATGATTGTACCTCAAAGGATGTGCCTAGAAATAGTGTTTGATCCTCTGATCTCCTGTTAATGAGTTTATGAAATGTCAGCCAGGCTTTCCAGGTCAAAGCTAATGAGCAGCACCATGATATCAGGCAAAGTTCAGGAGGGTTAAATGAACATGGATTTCAAATCCACATGGTTTAAGCAGACCTGCGGTATTTACTGGTGGTGTTGAACCATGGAAGTGAAAAGGAATTTTGTACTTGCTCCCTCTGTGATCTGGGACTAGGCAATAGGATGAGAAACCCTTTTTACAAATGTGGACTATTTTAGTGCTCATATCTGTGTCTGGGCTAGTTGCCTGCCTTCTTCTGCAGTCCCTAAGAGAAGCAGCGTTTCTACAGCACTTTTCACCTGCCCTATTTGAAACAGGTGCCTTAGGAGCCGGTGAATCCATGCTTTAGAAGTTCTTTATGCTCATGCAGTGGACGGGCAGATGCCTGCTCCCCATGCAGGCTTCTTTTGGACACATGCAGCCCAGTTTATATCTGTAAATGATAAAGCCATGTTTTGTTCGGGAGATCATTAGGGGCTCTTGATCTTCCAGTGGACCTCTATAAAGTGGTCCCTTATTTCGCTGCATGTGGTCCATACCCAAACTGGAACCTTCCCAGCAATAAGAGCTGTCAGGGAGTGCTGTGCTCAGCCATTGGACTGGGATGGACTGGGATGTCCCATGGCTGAAGTTTCTTCTCACACACACTATGGCTGGGATGAGATTATGAGGCTGGGGTGACCTCTGGTCACTGACCTGCCACTGTTAGCATGTCAAAGCAGGGAGACAGCACAGGCTCAGCACAGCCATTCCTCAGTATGAGCCCAGGGATGTGTAATCAAGGCTCCAGAGGCAGACAGTGCTAATCCCTCTGCTCTGCCTGGAGCCCTGGAGCTGTAGCCAGCAGCCACAACGGCTGCTCTAGCATCTCCCTCCCTGCAGAAACAGCCATAACTTGCAACTACACCAGAGCAACACAGGGAAAACACATCTCAGCCACCATTGGCGTGGTCCTTAGCCTGTCAGCAGCAGGCAGAAGGGCTGGAGTCCCGTAAAAGAGACCTAAAAGCCTATGAGGAGAGGCAGAGTGCCTGCAGGAAGAGGGCCCAAGGGCTGTCAGCACAGCATGCATAATGCTTTAGGGGAAAACTGTGTTCATTAACACAGTCAAGTAACAGACTGGTCCTGAAGCCCTTGTCACTGAGCTGGTCTCCCCATCCGTGGAGCAGCCACATAAGTGAGAGGTTTGGGCAGGAGAGGCAGAGCAGATGTGGAGGTAGTTAGACTTCCTGCTTGGCACTTTGCATGTTGTTGGTTTTCTTCAGTTCCTTGAAAATGTGAATCTTGAGAACAGCCTAACAGTGGTCATGGCTAGCAGACATTTCCCTGCTGCGGGACACTCGGAGCTGCCTCTGGGCTGGGATTAATTGCACCTGGTAAACATCCTCACTGTGCTGCCTTCCTGCTGCTTGCACAGAAACCTACCTCTGAAAGAAGTGTCTCACAGAACTTACCGCTCTCCCCCAACCCCTTCCTTCTTTTCTCCCCAGGCTGAAGAGCTGCTCTGTTGCCTTTTTTGACTCCCTGACATCCGAGAGCATCCACCAGATTGAATCCCAGGATTGCTAGCCAGTACGGTCCAAGCTTCCAGGCATGGGTGGATGCCGCTGCAGGTATCTGTGCAGATGGGCACTCAGGGGACACCCAGCCTCTTAAGAGCACTGATGTTTGTTTGTCATTAAAACATAACGTCTGAAGTATGGTATTAGCATCAGTAAGATAAATGAGAGTGGTGGGAGGCAGGATCAGTGCTCAAGAACAAATTTTTCTGAACCATAGCTGTGGTTTCTAGTGGAATGCGTTCAGAGGCAATCTGCTTGTATTTGTGGAGCAGGGGTTGGAGCATTCCTGTGGCTGAAAAAACTCAGGAAGTAAAACAAATCCAGGGGCAGGTGCTTGGGACTGCATCTTCCCCAGTCCTCAGAGGCATTATGGAGAGACTCCATTTTCTGTTGCTGCTGTGGTTCTTTGAACCAAATACAAAAATCCAGTAAAAGAAATGGAAATAGTCTGAGGGAAGGCTGGGTCCCTGAAGAGCTCAGTACCATTGAGTAAGATTAAAAGGTGGACAGCTTAATGTTCTCTTATCCTCTGCTTCAGCAGTCCTGTTACAGCTGTCCTTGCCTAGCCCCAGCTCACTGCCCTCCTGTGGGCACACAACCCTGCCTCTTGTTCTTCCTTCCACAGCCCCCATGGATCCTTGCACAATTCATCCTCTGCCAGGTCCTTTATGTGAGCTATCAAGCAAGAAAGCTGACGTTAATACAAAGGTCCTCAGTCTTCCTGGAACCCACTGGTCCACAGCTCCTTTGGGGAAGATTCTTCTCAGCCCAGGAGGCCTCATGTTCCTACCTGCCCTGCTAAGGCAAAAAGTTGGATGTGCACGTGCCTCTGATTCCAGACATCACAGACACAGCAAGGACAGTCCCTGTGGGTTCTCCAGGCACTGTTAAGGCAGAGCAACGTGCAGCTGGCTGGCCAGCCCACCTCTGAGTGCTGCTAGTGGGGTGAACCACTTCTGTGCACAGCCTTTCCCTCTGTAAGAGCCCAGTACGAGTCCTCCTTCTCCGCAGCCACTAGCTCACACAGTCTGTGAGAATACAACACCTCTGAGATCTCTGTCCCCTTTTGGACAAGGCTGTAAGTGCTCAGTAAGTACAAAAGCTGTCAGAAGTCTGGCCTTGCAAGCTCTGCTTCCTCAGCCAGTAATAGTCCTTACACAGTCTCTCTCCTTCTCTAAGCTACCAAAAGTCTTAAGAGCAAAAGAGAAAAATACAACAGAGCAAAACAGAAACAGCAAAAGAGCTGGGTGAAGAGGAGATGTGGACAGGGGGCCTGCTGCATCCTCACACAGTGGTTCAGTGTCAGAGCTTGGAAGTACCTCCAAAACTCTGCTCCCCAGCATCATTCTACCTGTACAGGCTGTTTGGGCTTTATGGTGGGTCTGAATGTCTCTGAGGAGCAGCTCCAGAAGCATGTGCCTGTGAGGCAAGCAGGCAGCTGCCCTGCTCCCTTGGGAAGACAGGGCCCTGGGAGTCAGCACGGTGGACAAGCCTGCTCTGCTCCTGCAGCTAAGTAGGCCATTTCCTGCACTCCAGGCACATTTCTGTCGTGCTTGTAAGCCATGTACAGCTTTGAGACAAATGAGAATTAAAAGGATCCACCCCCAGCACTTGGGGAATTTGATCTGGAAAAGGGGTCTGTTGGAATAAAGCACAGTCAGATAGCAGCTGAGAGACAAAGCCTGCAAAGCTATGTGCAAGAAAGGGGCATGCAGGGCCAGCAGCAGCCCTGCACCCACCCAGCCCACCAGTGCACACAGGCCACCAGTGCCATGTCTGACCCACCTGGGCCCTCAGACCAGTGACAAATGGGATGATGGGGAGCTGGACATAAGGAGGTGATGCTCTGGTGACTGGCAGCAGGCACTGGGGAGGTGACATCCTGGTCAAACACCCCTGGCCCTATCCCGGCTGTCAGCAGGCTGGAGCTTCCTCAGCTTTATGGCAGGAGTTGAGACCATGGCTCATAATTCACCATGGAATAAACCAGGGCCTGGCACAAAACACATACCAGCCCCATTCCAGACAGCCTTGCTGCTGAGGCTTGCTCTTTGTGAGCCTCCATCCACCAATATGAACAGACCCATGCCTCAGTTTCCCACCAATGAAGTAGAGGTAAAAGCTCTGCCACACCAGACACACCAGCAACATCATAAGAATGGGGCAGCACCCAGATATTTGGAGCATGAGGCTGCTGCAGTGTCTTTGTGTCTTTGATTCCTATTTTCAAGCCCAGCTAATTAGCCTCAGCATAACAAACGAGCACACCCTGCACAGAGCAGGGGAAAGCAGCATCCTCTGATATTTCCAAAATGCCAGGATTCCATAAATAACCCCACCAGCCTTTCCTCCCAGAGCACCCCACTCTTCTCCAGAGAGCTGACAACCCAGAGCACCATGGACCCAGCAGAAATCTATCCCATCAACCCTCCAACAGCTCCAGATCAGGCAAAGAAAGCTGTGGCTCACACCCTGCTCTTCCCCACCACAAGGCAGCCAGATGAGCTAATCAGGGCTGAGGAGCAAATTAATGATTGCTGGAACCAGGAGAAAGGCAGATTTGATCGGAGATTGCCAGCTTTGCAGCTGGCTCCTACTTGCAAACAATTCATTTAGATTATGAAAGCAAGAAATTGAGTACAAAACCCCCTAGATTGTTTGCCTCCTAGAGAAAGAAAAGAAACGGAATTTTAGATTAAGAATTATGCATAATAGTATTAATTCCCTACCCTCTTGTGCCTCCCCGCCTGGAAAACCAGAGCTAATCAGAATTGAGCATTGTTCCACTGCCATGTCAGAGCTGCCTCAATGGAGGAGAGAAAATACAGTCAGTGGCATTTTGTGTTAACACCTTCTGGTCCTGCCATAAGGATGAGAGCATCCAGGGCTGATCTCCCAGTCAATTGATATCAACCTGGGTTCCCTTATCAGCACTGAGCCATGCATAGGCACGTGGTTGTGTGAGTTGCAGGTGGAGGAGCTGAAATTTGATGCTCTCCATCACCTTTGTGCTGTGTTAAGCAGATTGGAAAACACCTGGAATTGAAACAACCCCCTAACACCAACATGTGGCTTTGATTTGGGCCAGAATAATTCTTTCCCCCTTAAAGCTCATCCAGTTCCAACCCCCTGCCACGGGCAGGGACACCTTCCACAAGACCAGGTTGCTCCAAGCCCCATCCAACCTGGCCTTGAGCCCTGCCAGGGATGGGGCAGCCACAGCTTCTCTGGGCACTCTGTGCCAGTGCCTCAGGACTCTCACAGGGAAGAGCTTCTGCCTAAGAGCTCATCTCAATCTTGTCTGTTTAAGTTTGAAAACATCATCTATTCACTCAAAAAAATATTTCATTCAGCCTAAAAATTATTTCTGCTCCAGCCCTATGCACATGAACCCCACAGAGCATAGGGGATGTCTCACATCACCACTCAGACTTGCTAGCCTGGAAATCACTGCACAGCAAACGGGATTTACTGCCCTGCTGGTGAACTACTCATAAACTGGGCACTGGTTTTCATCTCCACAGGCCCATGGCTGCCTTTGGAAGCAAGAGGAGCTGATGGACCTGCTGGAGCTGTCCCCGGACCAGCCATCCTCACCAGGCTGGATGATCTTGATCCACATACTTCCCATGCTCGCAAATTGCCTTGCTGGCATAAGCCATAAGTACCTCTCTCTTGGCTGAGAGCTGCCAGTGTTGGATTTTGGGGTGTCTTGGCATCTGGAGGGCTTGCTGGACCACCATACAAGAGACCTGGGCCATGCCAGAGAGCTGAAATGCTTCATGCATTGGTGAGACAACTGTTCAGGATGAGGACAGGGAAAATCATGCCTGACAAATCTGGTGGCCTTCCATGATGAGGTCATGGCATTGGTGGATAAAGGCAGAGAAACTGATGTCATCTACCTGGACTTGTGCAAAGTGTTTGACACTGTCCCACACAAC
This sequence comes from Pezoporus occidentalis, assembly GCF_034315485.1. NCBI lineage: Eukaryota > Metazoa > Chordata > Aves > Psittaciformes > Psittacidae > Pezoporus > Pezoporus occidentalis. Next base: position 1,806,647 of record NW_026913404.1, read on the forward strand.
ATCCTTGTCTCTAAACTGGAGAGGCATGGATTTGATGGATGGGTCATTCAGTGGATAAGGAATTAGCTGGATAAACAGTAGCAGTCAACACTTGATGTCCAGATGGAGATCAGTGCCAAGTGGTGTCCCTCAGGAGCTGGCATTGGGCCCAGCACTATTTGACATCTTTGTGGACAATATGGACAGTGGAGTTGAGCACCCTCAGCAAGTGACACCACCACCAACCTGCATGATGCAGTTGACATGCTGGAGGGAAGGGATGGGGTCCAGACAGACCTGGACAGACTGGAGAGGTGTGACCGTGTGAACCTCATGGAGTTCAACAAGGCCAAGTGCAAGGTCCTGCACCTGGGTCATGGCAATCCCCAGCACAAACATAGGCTGGGCAGAGACTGGATTGAGAGCAGCCTATGAGGAGGAGAAGGACATGTGGGCTTTGGGTGATGATAAGCTCCCCATGACCCGGCTTCAGTGAGCCCTTGAGCCCAGAACACACCCCCACCATGTGCTGGGCTGCATCCCCAGAGCCTGAGCAGCAGGAGAGGGATTCTCCCCTTTTACTCTGCATGTGCCTCCCCTCTCATCTTCCTGGAGCGGGATCAGGATCCAGGCTCTAGTCCCAGCTCCGTTCCACAAGGCAAGCAGTGGCCTTTCTCCATTCCTTCCTCTCCATCTTCCTGGGGCATCATCTCCCAGGCCTGTCGCAGCAGCAGCCACTGATTAATTGGTATTTGGCAATTCCTCATGGACAGGGGCTGGAGGGGCACAAAGGGTGGTTTGTCTGCAAGGTTGGGAGCTGTGATGAAGCAGGGCTGGGGATGACTCAGATGTGGGTAATTAAACTGGTTGGAACAGTGGATGGCTCAGGCAGAGCGCAAGGAGCTCATGGAACTGCTGCACCTGGGTCATGCAGAAGACCAGCACCAGTAGAGCCTCTTGTGGGCTCACCTGACCCTGGTGGGACAAGATCCAACAGCAATGCCAGTCCCCAAACCAAAGATGCTCTGTTATGACAGGGCAGAAGCGCTGTGTGGACAGATTCACATGGTCAAGCTGGAGGCTGTTGGTACCGCAAGTGCTCCTGAGGAGCTCAGCAGAGATGCAGTAGGCTCAGTCAGTCCCCATCCATCCATCCATCCATCCATCCATCCATCCATCCATCCATCCATCCATCCCCACTCCCAACATGCCAGGAGACCAACCAAGCTCTTCCTCCCCTTGGTTTAAGTTCCATCACAAGCTGGGATTACTGTGGGATGTGAGGAATCCTGACCAACGCCCTGCTCTTGCCCTGGCCAATTGCATGCAGGTGCTGCTGTCAGGAGGGATATATAAACCCTCAGGGAGGGTCTCAGGTTCCTACTGGTGGGGTTCTCTTGGGTTCTAGGACTCATGGACTTTCCTTGGCTGCTCTGCCAAGGTAAAGGGATGGATCTGGGGACTACCTAGGTTCATCAGAGGTCTTATGCCGACCCCTAGAATCTCATACTGGAAGACGTGTGTGATGTTTGCCATGTTTCAGCCATCAGGAACTTCCTGAGAAATTTGTGAGTTCTCAAATTTGGTTTGGAAGATGAAGACTCTCTCCACCAAGTTGCTACAGCTGATCAGTATCTTCAAGTAGCTCTAATGGACCTGCTTGTGGCCAGTTTGCTAGTTTGCTCCAGGCCTTCTTCTGCTGTGGGTGATGTCTCTGTTTGCTGACTCTGCACTGAAGCTATTGTCTGCTGTTGGTGCTGATCTAACAGAGGAGCTGCTGATGCTGCAGTGTTCTGGATGACTTGGCGGACTGAAGAAACCTGGGAGACTTCCCCAACTGACTTTGAGAGGGAAAGAGGAGCAGGGCAGGGTAGAATGGGTGTCCCTGCCCTTCTGCCCCAGCTGAACATTGGCCCTCAGCTGCTGCCCAAGGCCTGGATGACGCATCCAGCTTGTGTTACACAGTTGCAGGCACTCACATGGCTGTGGAGCTCTTGCTGTGTTTCCATGTTCTAAGCCTGGATTTTGGGCATGGGACTCATCCTTCCCAGAGCTCTGGCAGAAGATCCTGAGCTGTTTGTGCTGTGCACTGAGATGCTGATACCCTCTCAAAGTAGACTGGCCACTGGATGCCTGCTGAAAGCCATGGAGCCATTCAGACTGGTGGATCTGGCCTGCAGTGGACCAGGTTCACATTGTGGTAGAGCAGAGGGGGCTTTACCATGAGTAAGTGGCTCCCAAGAATGGCTGTAGGGTGTCTCCAGCCAAAGGCTGGGTAATGGCTCCAAGCTGGCTACTTCATGTTGCAGGGGCTTCATTGTAGGACTAATGTGACTGTTGTGCCTGTTCCAGTCTCTAACCCCATCCATGCCTGTCCTTCCACGAGATCCAGCCTCCCTCAGGAAACCTGGAAGCCAGGAAAGATGTCCAGTTCCTGACCCTGAAAGGAGACAAGAGTTCTGGTCTGCTTAAGGCAGACAGAGCTGATGACAGCCCAGGTGTCCTGTACCCTGTAGTGCTGCTCCCTTCTCCTAAAGGAGACACCCAAACACATGGACCTGAACAGTGGTGCTATGAAGCAAATGAAAGCCCACCAAGAAGCTCCAGACCACTGAACTACCATTGTCTTCTGCATATATGCTGCTGAGCTTCTCAAACAACCATACCCTGTATTCTGATGTGCAGCTCCAGAGCCTGGCAGCCTTTAAATATTGAAGTCCACTTGGACTTGAAGCCAAACAAGTGTCCTGGGCATCCTGTGGGTCAGCCAGTCAGACCTGCCATGTACATGTTACCCTGGGCAGCCTCCGTGAGCAATGAGGGCAGATGTGGCTGAGGAGCTCTGCAGGACAGGCCACCCTACTGCCCTGCCGGAAAGAAGCAGGACTTAGAGACTAAACCTTGGCCATTGGGAGTGCTCCTCAAACTAGGCTGGGGAAGGGCCAGCCCCCCAAGTGACTGCAAGTGCGTCATAAATTGGAGTGAGTCCAGCAGAGGTGGAGGGAGCTGGACCTTCATCACCGGTGAGGAGGAGGCTGAGGGTAGGGATCTAAATCACTCTCTGGGATTATCCCGTGCTGGGAGCAGAGGAGATGGGGGTGTGCAAAGCAGAGGGATGGAGCAGTGAAGCTTCAGAAGGGTGGTGCTGGTGGGCACAAGGAAGAGCAGTTGAGGAGGAGGGTGGTGTGGCCCTGAGAGAGGGGCCTGAGGCCAGCTCCGGTGTTTGTCCCGCTCCAGGCAGTGTACAGCCCTGGCTCTGTGACCAGGGCAGGTGCCTTTCCCAGGGTGGCTGTGCTTCAGGTGGGATGAGGATGTCCCTTGTGAACTGGCCTAGCTTCATTGTGGTGTCCTGATCCAGCTCCAGCTCCAGGGGTACAAGGGTGAGCCAAATTCCTGTTGTCTTCACACCAGTGTGCAAGGAGCAAACCAAACTCTGTGAAGAGGATGGAGGGATGAGACAGGTCCTTCTGGCTCATCTGCAACCTTTTGTCATGAAGTTTATTTCCAGTGTGGTGCTTCCAGGGCTACAAGGTGATTAACATACATTTTAAGCATGTTCGAGGCATGTTCTGGATGCCTTTAAGCCCCTGCTGTGTTAGAGCTGACTTACAAGCTGGGCTCCATTAGCAGTTGATTCACTACTTATTAAAGCCTCTATTAATCTTGTATTAATGCTTCTCAAATGAGACTTTTCTGGAGGTGTAGCAGCCTCTGAGGTGAGGAGCTCAGCTTCAACCCAGCCCGGTGCCACCGATGTCAGTGAGGGTTTAATTCAGGATCTCGTCAGGCTGAGAGCTGAGGTCTTGTGAGGCTGCTGCGAGCAAGAGCTCTGAGTGTGGGATGATGCTGGATGCAGAGACACCCCAGGGCTCCACCACCCTGAAAGCTGGGGTGACTGGGGCGTGACTGACCCCATAACCCCAGGGAGGACGGGGGGTTTGGGGACCGACAGGGAACCTTATGTCTTGATGCTTTGCCGGCAGGGACCCAGCAAGGCTAGAGCTGCTGTCTGTGGCTGGGGGGGACATGTCTGTCCTGGTGTGGCTTGAGCATCAGCTGGGTCATGGCACAAGCTGCATTTCTGCAGATGGGCTTTGAACGGGCAGATCCTCATCTCCAAACCCAAAACCTTTCCTGCCCCCTGTACTGCCAGCCCTGTGGCTTTTGGAGGAATATGAAGGAACATCTGAATCCAGAGAAGTATGGATTTAGACCAACGTAAATAGCGCCTTAGGCTCAGCTGTGAGCTTGGGGAGCTGCTGGTGGCACTCACGGCTGGGGCTGAGGGCAGGGTGCCCCCTGTGCCACATCCTGAGCTGTGGTGGTGGAGATGGGTGGATGAGATCTCCCACATCTCCTGTCCTTGCATGCTGGGATGCTGCAGTTGTCATGGCAACGCAGGAGGAGGCCTGTGGAGCCAGCTGGAGTTTGTGACCTAGCATTTGGGTGATTGGGGGTGGAGGGCTGGGTGCTCTCACCATCACCTTGCTGGACCCTCACTGCACTCCAAAACTATGATTACCCCCCTCCTCCCACAGTCGACCTACCCAGTGTTCAGCTGAAAGACCCTGGTGAAAAACGTTGGGATTTCCACAGGGAGAAGCACCTTTGGGTGAAAAAAAAACATGTCCAAACCCATCCAGCCAGTTCAGAACCTCTGACTTCCCTCTGCCTGGAATCCTCCCAGCTGGCTGAGGCTGGAGTAGAGGCAGTAGCACTGCAGAGCTTGACCTAGAGCTATCCCCTGTGCTCACTGGGCTGTTTCCATGGGGCAGGGACCTGCCTGGGAGGTGGGATAAGGATGGATATAGGGGTAGGAGTGCAGCCAGCTCTGCCATTGCTGTGTGCCGAGGTGCTGGATCTGACACAGAAGGTCACCTCTCCCTTCTGCCACTCACTGAATCCTGTGGGGCTGTTTTTTTTTCCCCATCTCAGGACAGCTTTTGCTGCCTGGCTCCAGCAGCTTGTCCCTGCAGAGGGGGCCTCAGCAGCCACCAGGCTTTGAGACTGACATCTGTCCATCATCTCCCTGGCATCTGGAAGCGCAGCAGCAGAGGGGCCCTGTGGGAGGGACAGCCGGGACACACACAGCCCCTCCACCAGGAAGGGCATTGGGGTGGCTCCTGTGTCCTCCCAGCAGTGTCCCTGGCTCTCATGGCTCGCTGCGCAGTGGCCTCGAGCTCGCCCGGCATTGCTGGGCACTGGGTAGCACATGAGTCACGTTTCCTTCCACCGCCCGTCTCTGCTCGGTGCTGGAGCTATTTTTGGGAGCTCCTGGAAGCGGATCAGCCCTCAGGAGCACAGTTAATGAATGTTCCCACCGTGCCAAGCTCCCATCCCCCCCCGACCGCCCAGACCCTGTGATCCCGGCTCAGTGTGTGTGAGCACCCGGCCCCTCCTGCAGCCCCTCCCGAGTCATCAGGGAGCTGAAGCAGCGTCTTGGGGGCAAAATCAGTACCTTTTGGAGGGCTGTTGGGATTGGTTGGGGTGTTTTTATGGCACTGATCACTTGTGTTCCAAAGGAGTGGATCATTCGCAGTTATTTTTACTCCTAAGCTGCAGTGTTTCAGCTGGGCTGCACGGGCTCACTTGGCGTCTCTGAGCAAAACAGGCAGAATTCAGCTCCAGGAATCGAGGGCTGGATGAAACCAGAGGCAGGCAGGCTTTGCTGAGTATCGCAGCCAGGGCCTCCTGGCCTCCCCAGCTCAGGAAGGGTCTGGTTTTATGGGATGCCAGTGGAGCTGGACCTGCAGCACCCATCCTATTCTCCCACCCTGTGCCTCTTCCCCCCATCTCTGCTCCCAGCTCAAGGATCTGCACACATTTACGAGTTATTTTCTTCCAGAGCAGTGTCTATGCTTCTCACCCATCGTTCTGGGAATGCCCAAGGGCAGCGGTCACCTTCCTGGCCAAACCTGGACCGAGCTTGGAGGGGACCTGGTGGCTTTGCTGAGCTGCTGTTTTGACCATGTTTTTGGGTCTGAAGGTTTCACCTGAGCCAGGCAGCGCCTACGGTCCTGGCACCGATGGGCTCTCAGCATCCCCAACCTCGCTGAGATAAAATTAGCCATTTCCCTTTGAATGAATTCAGCTTGAGCAGCCCCAGCGCTTCGCTTCGGAGACGTCAAATGGCAGCGTTTCCTTTTCTGTCTGCGCTCAGGGCGGGGGGGGGGGGGGTCCTTCCAGCCAGCGCCTGGTGACAATGACATTGATTTCCCAGACCTTTTGCCGTGGCCAAATCAGTATTTTTAGCTGGGGAAGGGGAAAAAAATAAACCACGTGTCACAGAAATGCTTTCCCGGCCCTGATGGGAAGGGAAAGGAGGTGAAAGCCTGCGCTGCTGAAGGCAGTGGATGAGCAGAGCTGGATGCTGCTGTCCTTGTCCCCAGAGCGGGGCTGGAGGTGCTGGAGCAGCCACTGCTGCATCTTTCCAGGTCGCCCCCAGTGCTGTCCCCCAGATGTGTCCCACACAGCTTCTGGGCTGGGGACCCTGAGCCCCTGCAATGGGGCTCCATGGCAGAGAGCAGGCAGGAGCCCTGCTCACAGGGGATCCTATCCCATCTCCTCAGCATCGCAGGCAGCCATTTGTCTTTGGGGCAGATGCTGCCTTCATCCCTCCTTCCCTGCCACTGCCTTCTCCTCCTCCTCGCTCACCCCACTCTGTTCTCATTTCCCAAAGAAGACCTTAATGAAATCTGCCCTTAATTAAATCCACATTCATTTGCATAATTACCAGGAAATTGAAATTAGCCTGTGGACGTGGCTGGAATACATTTGGAATCAGGCAGCTCTGCCTGTCCCCCCCCCCACCTATGGGTGCTGCTCCTGCTTCCCTTCCCTCCCACCCTGGGGTGGCAGCAGGGCATGGGGGGACAGGTGAAAGGGGTGGATAGGGAGCCCCAAGGCTGCGGCTGCATGAACAGCATCGTGTTTTGTTTCTTGAAAGAAAAACGTTTTCAGCACCATTGAGACGGTTTTTGGGTTTTTATAACTATGTATTTTTTCATTTTTTTATGCTTATTATTTGTGGTTTGTGTTTTGTTTTTTAATCCTTTTCAACAGTGACAAACTGAGGTAACGTCTGTGACACTACAGCCTCTCCTATGGAAAGAAGGTCCAAAACCCGACAGCCGAGGGAACTGGAAATAAAAACCCGACAACCTACGGACACAGCGACCTCGACGAGAACAGGAACCAGAGCTTGGCCCCGCAGGGAGGCTCAGCCCGGCCCTCCCGGGGCGGCCGCAGCCCCGCATCTACATTATTGCACGAAAAGTTCAAGGACATCGAGGGACCTAAGGCAAAAAGGAGGAAAGTCCGCGCCTAGCGTCTCTACATCAGGGCAATGCTACTTCTAACCTGGCCCTGGGGGCCACGGGGATGGGGCAGCGGCGGTGGTGGGGCCAGCCGGGCACCCGCCCGCTGTGTAAACTGCTGCTGCTGCTGGATAGCTGGATAGCCCTTTGTGCGGGAATTGGGGCGCCCAAGGGAACAAAAGGGGTCCCCATGGCACCCACCATGATGGGAGAGAAGCCTGAACCATGCCATGGATTGGGTGCTGCTGCCTTGGGGTGCCCCCTGAGCCCCCCAAAACCAGGAGGGGAGTTGTGAGCCCCCCACACACCCCATGACCTTGTCCCTAAGGGGCCATCAGCGGGTCCTGCCACCACCACCCTGCCCCGCTGCAGCCAGCCTTGAAAGGTCAGCCCACTGCTGCCTCCCCACCAGCCCCACGGGAAGGTAACAGAGGTTTGGGGAAGGGGTGACAGCAAGGAGGGAGGATTGGGACAACACGGGATTCTGCTCGAAGCCCCCAGGTTGTACAGACCAGCCTGGAGACGAGCCATCACCGCCTCTTCCAGTCCCTGGGTACAAAAAGTCTGCAGAAGAGACAAGGGGACACCACCATGGCAGAGCCGCCCATGCCAAGCATCCAACCTGCTGGACATTGGCACCGCGGAGCTCAGCTCCCGGCTGTGAGGGGACCGGTCCCTCTGTGGGGGCCGGGGGCTGCCAGCAGCAGGGCAGGGTGGGCCGGGACTGCCGGCAGCTGGGACACACAACAACACACAGGGACACTGCTACATCAGTGGCTGCCAGCATCTCCTGCGGCAGGGAGGCAGCTGGTGACCCCAGCTCCCCCTCACCAGCCCTCCATCACTTCCCAGGCCCCACGAATGGGGCAGGGACTGGTGGAAGGGGTTAAAGTGTCCCCAAAGGCCTCTTCCATATGCAGTGTCATCGGCCTTCCCTTGAGCATGGGGTGGGGAGACCTGGTAGGTACCAACTGCCCTGGACCCCCCACCCTTGGGCAGTGACCCCCAGGTGTGCAGTTTCCTCAGTGCATCCTCCCCACACTGGGAGACCCCTCCTGGGGCACCCTGGGGGAGGCTTGTGGGTGGCAGGAGCCGGGGCACCAGCGTCCTCATGGGCAGTGAGTGGTGCCCTTGGCCATGCTGCCGTCAGGCAGGAAGTGGGGGATCAGCATCCTCAGCGCTGCAGAGTGCAGCCAGCTTTGTCCTTTTCCTCTTGCTTTCTGTATCTTTTTTTCCTTTGGGAGGCCTGGAGCCTGGTCCCGGCTCATGCCACCACCATGACCAGCACCGCCCATCCCTGTCCCCATGGCATGGGGACAGGACGGGACGGGCGGGCACCGCTAGCTGCCCTGGTGCCATCACACACAGATCTCTATTGCTGTGGCCAGGACCATCTGCCCTTTGCCCTTGTCCTGCCGTCCTTCCGTCCTGCTCGCTGTGCCCGGGGACACCGTGCTTGGCTCGGGGCTGCGGGGGCTGCTCCCCTCGGTCAGCACGGTCCTCTTGAGTGGGGCAGGGGTGCAGGGCCCGGCTGCCTCATGGCAGTGCGGCCCAGCCGGGAGCTTGTCCCTGGCATGCTTGCGGGAGCGGTAGGAGGGTCGGCACCGCACCTCAGCCATCAGGTCACACTTGATGAAGTAGAAGACCTCCTTGACAGGGCAGCGCTTCTCAGGGTCGAGGGCCAGCAGGCGCTGGAACATGCGCAGGGCACTGTCCGTGAAGCGCCGCCACTGCGAGGGCAGCCCCGCCAGCCGCCCCTTCTGCCACCGCACAAATTCCTCGAAGAAGGCATCCGACGCCACCGCCGCCTCCCAGGGGAAGTTGCCGGTGAGGACGCAGAAGATGAGCACCCCGAAAGCCCAGATGTCGATGCTGGTGTCCACGGCAAAGCCCTCCGCCCGCCCGGCCTGGCACACCTCGGGCGCCGTGTAGGGGATGGTGCCGCTGATGCGCTTGACCCGGCAGCCCACCTTGCGGGTCATGCCGAAGTCAGCCAGTTTGACGCGACGGCAGTCACGGTCAAAGAGCAGGACGTTCTCCGGCTTGATGTCCCGGTGCACCAGGCTCTTGCTGTGCATGTAGTCGAGGGCCAGGCCCAGCTGCTGCACACAGCGCTTCACCAGCTCCTCGGGGAGCCCCACCTGCAGGAGCAGGGACACAGTGTCAGCTGTGAGCCACCCAGTCCCTGGTGATCCCACCCCATCCGGAACCGCCACACTGGTGTCATTACATGTCCGACATGGTCATGGCTGCTGGTTCTGGGCCACCCTAGGGATGGGTGATGGGTCCAGGGACCTACAGGAGATGGGTTTCAGGCCACCCCAGGAGATGAGTGATGGGTCCCGGTCTTGCTTGTAGGTGCTTGTGGTTAGGGCCAACCCACACAGAGATGCCTGGTGTCTGCACATGGGGCCCTGTCCCACTGAAGCACAGCAGCTTTGCTCAGTGCCCTGGGGATACCAAATCCCACCCACCCCAAAAGAGTCCCACAGGAGGGGTCCCACCTGTGGCGGGATGATGTCGAAGAGGTCCCCGCCAGGGGCATACTCCTGAGCGAACACGTAGCAGTCCTCGGTCTCGAAGACCACATCGAAGACCTTGATGATGAAGGGGCTGGAGGAGAGCGTGTTGGTGATGCTGAACTCCCGCAGGAAGTTCTTCAGCTTCGTCTTGTTCTTATTGACAAACTTCAGGGCCATCTTGGTGCCTGCAGTGGACAGGAGATAGGGATGAGCCCGGGGCATGGCTGGGACAAGCCAAGCACCCCAGTCCCAGCGCAGCCATGTCCCCAGTGCCCCCCACGTTCCTCTCACCTGTGCTTTTGTGGGACACCAGGTCTACCTTGCCATAGGTGCCCTTGCCGAGCTCACGGATGAGGTCGTAGTGCTTGCTGATATCAGTGCCTGAGAGGGTGCGGATGGCCAGGGACTGCATGTCCTCGGTGATGAGGGGCACCCCACAGCAGGCCAGCTTGCGCGACGGCTCCTGCTCAATCGAACCTGCACTCATGGCTGCGCTGCAAGGCAGAGATGTCACTGTTCCCGATGGGTGCTGCAAAGCCACCACACCCTGTCCCATTCCATCCCGTCCCATCCCTGGGGCTTGGAGCTGACACTGGGCTGCTCAGGGCACTACTGAGTAGTCCCCAGGAGCCACCAACCCAGTGGCTCTGGAGCAGATGCCCCAGAGGCCGTGAGAGGCAGGGCCACAGAGTCCAGTGGGGACCCCAGGAGCCAGCCCTGTCTCCACCCTCCTGCCTTTGCAGAGCTCTGGAGTGTGGCCAGGGCCACACCACAGGCACTAAACAGGATATAGGTTCTGCAGCAGATCACCACCGTATACCTCTGATCATCCATCACATCACTGCTGTGCTGGATGCTCTGATGCAGAGCAGAGATGACAACACTGATGTTCCACCCTCCCAACAAGCCAGCAGCGTTTTTTCCTCCCCAAGAGCCAAGCTTGGACTCACCCACCCCACCACTGCAGCAGCAAAACCACCCTGGGATCTCCTCTGATGTCTTCATGGTGCTGCATCACCCTCCATCATCCCCCAAGAGCACAAACCCGCACTATGAGCACACACAAGTGTGCAGCACAACCGTTCCGAGCAGAGACACAGGCACCGCTGGGTACCATGGCAGAGAAATCTAGTGTCATTTGGGTTTTGTAGCCACTCCTTATCCTAGAGCAGAGCTCAGCTTCTTAGTTGATTATATATTTTTTTGTGTGTTCCTGGGAAGTTGGGTAAAAAATAGAAAAGGAACTTCAACATCATGATGTTCCAAAAATGTAACGGCTTGACTCATAAGATCTCCCAAGCAGCTCATCTCCATAGTGTTTTATTGGCCTCCTGGATGAGGAGCACCATTTCAGTGTCTGAGCGCTGGAGGTGGAGGTGGAACAGCACAGTAGCTCGATGGATGCATGACTAAAAACAGCTCCCAGCATCCTGCAAGAAGAATTGTGTCTACGCTTGAATTTACCATCATCCGTGTCTCCTTGTTAACCACTGTTGAAATCCAACTGCTCATGTTGGCAAAGTTGGGGTTTGAGAGAAAACCCACTGGTGGGATGCAAGAGAGGAAGTGAGGCTGGACGACTGCTAGGAAGAACTCTCCAAGCCAAGGGCTACTTCACAGAATCACAGAACCATTAGGATTGGAAGGGACCTCTAGAGATCATCCAGTCCAACACCCTGCCATGGCATGGCCACCAGAAGCAGATCACAAGAAATGTGTCTAGGTGGGTTTGGAATGTCTCCAGAGAGGGAGAACACCACAGACCCCTCTGGGCAGCCTGTTCCAGTGCTCTACCACCCTCAGTGGAAAGAAGTTCTTCCTCATGTTGAGGTGAAACTTACTGTGTTTTAGTTTATGGCTATTGCACCTCTTCTTGTCTCTGGGCACCACTGAAAAGGGTCTGGCACCATCTTCCTGGCACCTGCCTTTGAGGTGCTGATCCGCATTGATGAGATCCCCTCACAGTCTGCTCTTCTCTCTGCTTGTAAGAGAGATGCACTTGAGACCCCTGACCATCCCTATGGCCTCCGCTGGATCTTTTCTACCAGCTCCTTGTCTGTCTAGTACCGAGGAGCCTTACACTGGACACAGTACTCCAGATGCAGCCTCACTAGGGTTGAGTAGACCCATTGGATTTTTCAGGCAGCTCCTTTCCAACCAGCAACTGAGAAATCCCCATGGGAAACAGGTGTCCCACCAAGCCATGTCCCCTCCCTGCTGCTGGGTTTTTGCAACTGCACCAGTGCTGCAGATGCTGCATTTGTGGAGATTTATGGAGTAGGGAAACATCCTGAGTTGCAGGTCTGTGGGGCAGAAGCGAGGTCATGCTGCTGGAGCAGAATCCTGCCACAGTGTCTCCGTTACAGCTGGGATCCTTCTTCGTGCCTCATTACAGCCAGCTTGGGTGCAATGCACCCCTCACTGTCAAGGCTCACAGGAACACAGCTCCAATGCCAATCCCAGGGAAAACCAACAGCAATGGTGGCCAAACCCCCAACGTGCCAAAGCCAAACCAAAGTTGTAAAGGCAGAAGTTTTAATTGAAAATTGAACTGCTTTGGAAAACATGTTGGGTTGATGGAAGCAGCAAAGCGGGGCAGCAGTGGGGAAGGAGTGAGGGCTTCTGTCCAGCTGGTTCTGCACGCTCATGGGCATAGAAGGGGACAGTGCCAGTACAAGAAGAAATGCCATGGGCGGGTTGAGGTCCTGTGTCCTTGGCTGCCTTCTGTCCCATGCCAGCCATGCCAACACGACCGCTGTCAGGTCAAACCAGAGCAGAAACGGGGCCTCTCCCAGAACACCAGCTCCCCTCCTGCTGCCACTGCACAGCCCTGAAGCACTGGAGGAGCGGAGCCAGTGCTGTGCCTGAGGGAAGCCAAAACCCCTTCCCAGCGCAGGGCCCCAGCTCCATTGTTTTGGGTGCTGTTGAAGGAGCTTTTAAAGCTGGGAGGAATGAAGTGCATCCCAGCTGAGTCCCAGCAACAGCCCTGCAGCATGAGACCTCAGGCAACAGCAAAGCGGAAGGAAAAGTGCTGCCAAGCGGCACAGGGACCCCACTGCTCACCTCAGGTGGTTCATGCCATCATCTCCACATCCTGAACCGTTTCTCCTACTATTCAGACTAAAATTGTTCTGTGTTTAAGCTTCAGAAGCATTTATCTCATTGAGTGAGGAGGATAATCCACCCACTTCTTCCTTGTTCCCTGGCAGGTATTTATAGGCAGCCACTCGTCTCCCGTCGGCAGCTGCTGCTCCTCTCCCCAGACCTCCTCGGCTCTATTCCAACACCACTGAGCAGACCCCAAGAGAAGCATCCCATGTCCATATCCAGAGCCTGGCACCTTGCTGGGTACCGGGGCCAGCACCACCACACTGCTCCCTGCAAGGGGGTGCTTTCCCCTGCTCCGCATCCTGGCATTCTGCTCTGCTGCTCCCAGCCCTGGGCACATCGGCTCTGCCGACAAGTAATTGCAAACTCAGCAAGAGCTCATTGAGGAGCAGAGGCAGCCCAGGAGAGCTGCCCCAGGCACCCAGTGGAGGAGGCAGCAGCGGCTGCTTGGAAATTAAAAAGGGAAAAGTGGGAAAACAACCCTCCCTGGGCACATCAGAGACCCACAGGGCAGAAAAAGAACCCACTTATTGAGTGGGGTCAAAGGGTTTGGGCTGGGCCTGAGGCAGGGTTCTCTGTGGCCAGGCAGTGTGCTGGAAGCTTGGTGAAGGGCCAGAAAAAAACACCATGAGCAGCTCTGGGGCAAGAAACCAGGAAAATGATGAGGAAAAACCACACGAGGCAGGATTAGGGTCATTGCAAGACCCAGATTTCTCCTTAGAGAGGGAAGAAATGAGAAATACCTGGCAGCATGGCGAGCGTGGGCACAGGCTGCTCTGCCCTGCAAGTGCCCTGACCGCACCACAGGTACTTCACAGAGCTTTGATTTCCTCATGTCCCCATCCCAAACCCTCCTGCTGCTACAACACTTACTACAGCATTAATTACAGTGTAATTGGCATTAGTTATCAGCAGGTAACACAGGCTGGAGGCCAGGGCACCCATGGAGCTCATTCTCTCTGCACCCCAGCCAGCTCCAAAACCTCCCCTGTTTTCTCCAAACCACTCGCTGAGCCAGCAAAGTGATTCCCAAGTGAGTGTTTGGTTCTGCTGGTGACATCCCCGCTCATGGTGCTGCCTGTGCTGCCTCAATGGGGCAGGAGGTGTCTCAGCCTCCCTGTGCCCCACTCCACTTCCAGCCTCTGCTGCCTCTGCTCCTGCCTGACCCCATTCCAGGGACATTCTCTCATCTCCTCTGCGCCGCTGGGACCAGCACAAGGTGTTATTAAGATCACTTTGCCGAGGCACCAGCACCCAGGGAGGGCTGGCAAAGGCACCTTCGCTGAACGAGGACAACAGCTCCACAGGCACAGGGAGAGAACAGGCATCTCGTTGGGCTCAGAGCCATGGGCACCCTCCACATCCAGACATCCTCTGCCCCAGCAAAACCAGCACAGCACAAGTGGGGACAGTGTCCCTTTGCACCGGGTCCATCCCAACAAGCCGAGTATGTCCAGGAGGTGGAACAGCCTCTTTGACAGCATCCCGCAACCCCAGAGGAGCAGCCACCCCAACCCCACAAGGAGCCGATGGATGGATGGGGCACGTCTCCATGTCCCGCTGGCTCTGTGGCAGTGGAAAGGCACTGGGAAACATGATCTGCTTACACCACAAGCCTGAACCAGCACCAAAGCTCCACTGAAGCACCTGCAGCAACCGTGACTCCCCAGTGTCCCCAGTCCGGGACATTCCTCCAAGCGATGGCACTGAATTCCCAGTTATCTGGAGTTTCTCATACCAGCTCCTTGCCTGGACCAGAGCAGACTGCCCAGCATCAGGATCAGCTTCAGCAAAGCAAGTGAGCACCCAGAAAGGGTCCCCTAGTCAGTGGGAACTGCACTCCCGGTGGGCATGTCTCATTGCAGGGCAAGGTCAGGCCTATTGCACCCATCTGCAGCATTCCCCGTTGCAAGAATCATCTCCCAAGCCCAGCCATCAGCCTGTGCCCACCTTCTTCAGCTTTTGGTCCCAGATTCATGTTTTGAAGGCAAATTTGAGAAGAGCAGACAAAGCAGTGCCCAGGCTCTCTCCAACAGCTCATGCTGTCCTCCTGAGGGATGGGTGACAGCCACTCCCCGGGGAGCCACCGCTCCATGCTGTCCTCCGTGCCCTCCACAAGGCTCTCCCAGAGAAGCCAGCAGGATTTTCCCTGCCCTCATCAGCACAGTCTCCATCCATAGACCCCTGACACAGGACCTTAGTGCCTTTGAGTGCTTTGGCCTCCTGCGATTTTTCCTGGCGAGTGGGATGGCTTCCTTAGGACCTCAGCTCCATCAGCCTCCAGCTCCTCCCGCCTTTGCCTCCAGCACTGGGGTTTATGATTACTTCATTGTTTGATTGGTTTCATCAGCCTGTCATCATCTCCCTCCCAAAACTCTTCCACCAGCGCCGGCAGTGTTTGGGATCTGCAAAGACAAAAGGCCGGAGCGGCACCTGGCCGCTGCCCGCCTGGTCCCCACAGCAGGGCCAGCAGCTTTTGGCCACTCACACTCTGGGGGGCAATGGGACACATCACCCTGCTGCGACACCAGCCCCACGGCCCTTACACATGGTGGGGCTGCATGCAGCCCCGCGTGGGACCCTCATGGCCGGAGCTGCTGTGACCTGGCAGCCCGGGCATCGCCCCGGCTCCCACCGCGGGGGATGCTCCCACCTCTCCCTGGCCTCGCTTTTGTCCCATTGCCCCCAAGCAGCCTCTTCCCGCAGCATCCCTGCCCATTCATGCCACTGCCACACCGCGAGCCAGGGCCTCGGCATGGGGGCACCAGCCCCGCGGCTTCGGCTCCCAGAGGGTGATCGCAATGCCAGAGCCAGCTCCGAGGGGAGCCGAGGCTGAACCGCTCCGGCTCCCCGCGCTGTCACACCGAGCTGCGGCAGGATTCCCGCCGGCATCACCCGCCCTCCCTCGGCCACCGCGATGGCGAGGCCGGACCTGGAGGAAAGTGGGTCACGCTTCCCGTTCCCGAGCCGCTCCCGAGCAGCTGCCGGCGAGAGGGTGGTGCGGGCTGGAGGCCGGTTCCTGTGCCCGCACCGCGCTGGCGGCGACGGAAGGCGACGGGAGATGGCATGAGGTGCCCCCAGGGCCACCTCTCCCCTCCCTGATGCCCTTCCCCTGCCTCCAGCCGCTTCCAACATCTCAGCGCATTCTCCCAACCTGCCCCCCCCCATTCACCAGGACCCCTTCCTCCCTCGGGGGCAGCCAGGGACCGCCTGCCAGGGCACGATCCCCCCCCCCCATCTCTGCCGCCCCTGTCGGCCCCCGCCACCCCGCTCCGACACTAACTCCGCTCAAGTGGGACTCAACCGCTTCCGTCTCCGGCCCCGCGTTGTCCCCGCAGCCGCAGGGCCGGGGCCGGGCGCAGGTGGCGACGGGGCCCTGGGGGCAGCACCCGCATCTCCCGGTGCATCCCCCCCTCCCCGTTGTTCATGCCGGTGGTACCGTGATGGATTTTCCAGCCCGCCGCCGCCCCGCACCCCCCTCCGCGCCGTGCGGGCAGACAAAGGGCGGCCCCGCCACAAAGGCTTGGGCCGGTACCGGCGCCCCCCGCTCCCCTTCCCCGCCGCTGCCGCCTCCTTACCGGTGGGGCGAGCCCCTGCTCCCCGTCCTCGGCGGGAGAGGAGCCGCTGCCGCCCGCCCCCCGCGCGGGGCCGAGCCGCGCCGCTGCCGCCCGCCCCGCCGGGCTCATGCCGCGGCCCCGCCGCCGGCACCGGAGGAGCAGAGCGGAGCGGGGGAGCCCCCCCCCCCGCACCCCCCAGCAGGGCAGCACCGCCCCGCCCCGCCCTGCGCTCCGCCCGGCACCGGCACCGCCCCGCGGAGGAAAAGGGGGGAGCCGCCGCCGCTCCCCCGGCGCTGGTGCGGGGAGCACCCAGTCCGACTGACTCCCGCGGCACCGGCAGCCCTCAAGGTGGTCGGTGCGGGAGGCAGCCGGTGTCAGGAGGGTGGAGCCGGGGACACAGCGCGCCCGGCCTCCGGAGCTCCAGGAGGGGCTCGGTCCCTCTCAGCTCCCCAGGCAGGGGTCTGGTTCCTCAACCCCCTCCCCACCCCACTCAAAGGGCTCCGACAGTCCATGCCTGGAGCATCGGGGGGTCACCGCCATCCACAGCATGTATCTGAAAAGTCCTTGTGCTGGGCCACAACCTGCTGCCGGCACGTTCCCTGTTTCCCACTCTCCCGGAGTCTCCCAAGACTTCAGATCCCTTTGCCTTCAGTAAAGATGATGGCCACCGTCACACCAGAACATGTGCGGGACACGCGACTCCTCCCACCATGCGCCCCAGGATGTGACCACTTGCACGGATCCCAGGGAAGGCGGCCGAGGCAGGGGCACTGTGTGGGGCTTCCTCAGCCTCAGAATGCTCCAGCAGTGCGTTCAGCCAGCTATGCCAGAGGGCTCTGCGCACCTCTAGCCCAGGGGCAGCTCTCCCGAGGGGAAGACACTCTGCCCCTCCTCAGAGCATCCCTGGGCTGTTGTAATCCTTCAAGATCTCTTTCTTTGCTCACTGGGGCTGAGCAGGGATGTTCTAACACAGGCCATGCCTGGCTTCGGGGTCCCTCGGCTCTTAGCTGGACACCAGGTCCCTTCTGTCCCGTTGATGATGCTTTTGAGCTGACTCACAGCCATGGGGCTGCCCCATTCTCCAAGGGGTGGCAGCAGGTTGTTCCCATGCACTGCTGGGACCAGGGCCACCCTGCTGCCGCCCGACCAGTTGGTGTCATAAATTAATCTAAAGGAAGAGGTGGAATCGCATTCTGACACCTCATTGATTTGGTGCCAGGCACTGCGGTGACATTGTCACCCTACTCCCATCCAGCAGCCACCAAGGGCATTACCAGCCTAGGGTAATGGCAGCATGAGAGGCAGCTGTGTCTCAGGAGCACGTGCTGGTCCCCTCAATCCCCCTCCACTCACTTGTCCCTGCCACAGCTCCCAGTACCCATGACTTGGATGCTCTGAGTATGCATGATCCCCATTGGGATGGGGGATCTGTGTGGCATGAGGGGGGAAATGCTGTCTCCTCCACCACCAGAGCCCAGAGACCCCACAAGCCAGGGCAGGCACTGAAGGTGCAGAGGTGCTGGGAACGGGCATGGCATGGGAGATGGGGCAGAGCAGGACACATCCTGCTCTGCCGTGTAAGCAGGACATGGGAAGGTGGAATGCACCAGTGTTTCTTCACAGGCCCTGCTCCATCGGCTGCAGGGGATGGAGTGAGCCCAGCCTCGCCCCTTCCCCATGGCACCCACACAAGGCACCGACCCCATGTGTCCCCTGCCTGCCCTTGCCACGCTGCAGCTCCCAGCTCCCACAGCCTCCTGCTTGTGGAGTTCTGCGCTGTGCCTCTGAGCCCTCCTTCTGCACTCCCTATTTATAGCTTGGGGCTGTTTCTAGGTCAAGCGTGTGTGAGGCACTGGTGCCCGGGAGCCCACACGGGGACCGCAGGGGCTGCGGCAGCAGCATTGCACACTCCGCACACAGCTTGGCTCCCAGTGCCACTGCATCGGTGCTGGAGCATGGGACTGTGCCGTGCCCCAGGTGAGATCTCTGTGACAGACCAGCTTGGCTGTGGTGGGGCTCTGTAGGGCTCCATAGGGCCTGGCAGGGATGCGTGGGGCTCTGTGGGGCTGCCAGACTGCAGACCAGCACATTGGCAGCATGCGGGTCACACACTGACTGATAGTAACACCCATAGCACTAGTTACTGCTCATGGTCTTCAAAGAATATTAATAACTAATTCAGATTAGTGAGATGAAAGGAGCCAGATCAAACACGTTTATCACTCAGTGTGATCCCAAACCATGCGATAAGCCCATGGCTCCACAGAGGACCACAGATGCCCCCGGGATTTCTGCTTGGAAAGGAAATGTCCTGCCTCGTACCGCAAGAGCTGTGCTCGGACAGGGCAGGGAGCAGGGAAATGACCTGAAAAGGCCAAAATGTTTTAGCAAGACTAATCCCCTCCAAATCCAGTGACAAAGTTGCTTGTCCCTTTGCTATCACTTTTTCTCCCCCCTGCTCCCCCGGCAATGGGAGACACGGGTACCACAGCTCCCTGCAGCCTGTCACGCTTCGGTGACAGGCGCTGAAACCTGCCCTAAGATGCTGGCAGGGATGCTGGGGAGGAGCAGGCGGGGAGGGAAGGAGGCGGGCGACGCGGGAGCAGAGCACGCCGGGAGCCGCAGCACCAGCAGAGGGGACGCGCTCAGCCCGGGAGCTCCAACCGCGTCTCCAGATGCTTTGGGATGTTTTTCCCCCAAGCTCCGAAGCCTCCCGTCCGGCCGCTGCGGTCTGTCATCCCTTCCTCTGCCTCGCCACTGGGCTCAGTGTCACTGCAGTGACCTTCTTCCCGCTGTCCACCCGATCAGCCCTCCGCAGCGCCAGCCCGTAGGGGCACAATCCGTGTTGGGGGGCTGCGTGTCCCCTCGGTCCCTGGGGACAGTACCCAGCCGGGGGCGTTCAAGGGAAAAGGGGGGAGCTGGTTCCCGGCGCACTGGGGTGGGGGTTAAGTGCCCTCCACCTCGGTGGTGTCCCTGAGCAGCGTGCCCTATCCCTGCTGCCGCTGCTGGGTAGAGATTCTCAGCGGATGCTCTCAAGTTGAGGGGGGAGATGCAACCCAGGCGCTGTGGAGCACGATCTGCAGCTTGGCTGTGTGGTGAGGACATGCCAAGCCACTGCTGGGGGCCACTGGGGGGCTGCCAATCCCCTTGGAGACTTCCAGGGCCCGTGCTGTGCTCCTGGGGGCACAGGATGGACCCGATCCAGACGGGTAGGGGGCACACCTCCCTGCCCCCGGCATGGCCTAGGTCAGGACCTGCAGCACCGTCCGCTGGGAGCTGGTACGTGGTACTCTGGAGCATAATGATGACTATTCAGCTACTGGGTTGAAAGGAAACAGAATGGTTTCCTTCGGAACGGGTTTCTTCTGAAAAGAAGCAGAACGGGTTTCTTCATGGGAGGGTGGGATTTCGGGGTGTGGCGGAGACACGGCGCTGCCCCTCTCACACACCTCATCTGGGTCTGGAGCCTCAGATACAGCTGAATAGCTGCCTGTGCGCCTATCACCAAGCGGGGGCAAAGCAACAAGCGGGATTGAATTGGGAGCACGGGGAAAGCCATGGGGCCTGCCCTGGCACCCCGGCACCCCATCACTCGGGTACCCCACCACCCCATCACCCTGCCCCGCCAGCCGCCTGCCGGTCCCGCCCGCCCGCGGCCGCCTCTCGCAGCCCGTTCTCCTGGCACCATCTAGCGAGGCTGCGGGGACAGACACGCTGCCTTCGGCACCCAGCTGCGTGTCCCACACGTTCCCGCTGGCTCGTGGTGACAGCGCAGGGCCGGGGGTAGGGTGATGGTGGAGTGGGGAGCACCCGGAGGGTCCCTCTGCCTGCACCCCCCGGCCCGGGGCAAACCCACCCCGTAGCTGTTGTGCCGGCTGCGGCAGGTGATGATGGCTCTGTCCCCAAGGGCTGGTGGCAGACAATGGGCAATGGCCTGGGACAAGGCTGGCAGGGACAGGCTGGAGACAAACAGGGGATCCTCAGCCATGCAGCCCACGTTGAATCAGGCAGCACGGGGAGAAGTCTCTTGGGACAAGCCACGGGTGTCCATCCCTTGCTGTCCCATCCGGGGGGGGGGGGGGGGGGGGTGGCGGCCACCACACAGGATCTGGGGCCACCATATTGCCCCACACCAGCTGCGAATGCCAAGCCTGTGCTGCCTGTGGCCCAGCATAGGCTGGATGCAGGCAGTTGCCTCCAACCCAGAGTCAGGATGTGAGAAGGGAGCCTCCAGGATGCTCTGTACCCATCTCCATCCAGCAGCACCCACACCCAAGGCCCCTCTCCCATCCCAATTTCCCACCACCACTTCCTAGTGCTGTCCCAGACAGTGCTAAGCTAATTGGCAGTGACACACGGGAATCAAGGGTCCAAACCCCATGATTTACACCAAAACAAATCGTACAGCTCATCACACACCAGGAGGAAGCACAGACAGTTCAGACTGTCCCAGCCCAGCCTGGCTGGCATCCCGGCAGCACCACCACCCCCAACCTCCCTGTGGGCATCCAGCACTTGGGGGGGCTCACAGCTATGGGGGAAGCTTTGCTCTGGGGATGGTAGCAAGGGACAGGAGCCGGCAGTGGCTCGGTGCCACCGAGGAGCAGTTGGGCACGTGTGCCAGCGTTCACACTTCACATTCCTGCCGGCTGCCTGGCTCATTCTGGCACTGGCACATTTGCCTTGGCTGAGGCTCAGTAGCATGGATGGCAGAGGAGCTTTGGGGAGGGAGAGGCAAGTGGCAGTGCCACTGCCAAGAGCAGCCTGGTGACCCTCCTTGGTGACCCCCAGCCAGCGCCTGCCCCAGAGGTGACAGCAGAGTCCAGCAGGGACCCCCTTTGGGTGAGCAGGATTGGCAGGATGGCTCTGGAATGCCATGGGGTCGCTGCCAACAGCCCTGCTCCTATGGGCACACCAGCACCACTCGGCATGGCACAGGATACCCACTCTGCACTCTGGAGAGCTCCTGCCAGGGAAGCACCTGCTGGATGCACACTTGCTGTGCACACAGCCTGTCCCTGCCATGGCACAGCATGGCCCTGATCTCCTCTGGCCAGGTATGATATGCTTGCTCAAAGGGGAACTTCAGCACGGCCAAGGCCGGCAGCTCTCCTACCGGCATGGTGCCCAGCTCAGCTCAGTGCTGTGCTCTCATGCCCCTCATGGGCTCAGAGCATGTCCCCACCAGCCGGGCACGGTGGCACTGACCTGTGCAGGTGCAGGGGCTGCAGCTCCTCTTTCTGGAAGCAGATGAAGCAGAAGGAATCCATCACTCAGCACACCACAGGCCAGGCAGTGCCGCAGGAGTGTTGGCATCTTCCTGCCCTCACCAGTGCAGCTGGAGGCTCACACTCCCCTGCCTGGAGCCATTGTGTCAGGAGCCCTTCACATGGCCAGGCTGAGTGTCAGGGCCAGTTGCTCACCATGCACTGAGGCAGCGCTGGGATGTGCTGTGTCCTGTGTCACCCTCGACGCGGGGCTGGCAGTGCCCAATGCCACCCTGGCACCCATTGGGCTGCCCAGACAGAGGGTGCTCAGAGGGTGTGTGCAGCGACCTGGGGTGCCATCAGTGGGCTGAGGGGTCTGGCAGGGCAGGGGGAGGTCCCTGCCAAGCCCTGAGATGCTTCAGAGGCCTTGGGAAGTGGCTGCCCCTCTCCAGTGCCCAGCACCCATATGGCACCCGATGGTGTCTGTGTCACTGCCAGGGAAGTGTCCCATGCACAGGGGCTTTTGGAAGGTGGGATGCAGAGGCTCTGGCAGGTCCAGCAGGGTTTGGCAGGTTCTGGCAGGTTCTGGCAGGGTCTGACAGGGTCCGGCAGGGTCTGGCAATGTCCAGCAGGGTTTGGCAGGTTCTGGCACGGTCTGGCAGGGTCCAGCAGGCTCTGGCGGGCTCTGGCAGGGTCTGGCAGGATCCGGCAGCCTCTGGCAGGGTCTGGCAGGGTCTGCAGGGAGGCGGCCGGGCCAGGAGCCCCACGCGCCGAGGGAGGAAAAGTTGCGCTGTGGCTGTGCAGCGGCTCTGCGGGGCCTGTCTCACCGGCAGATCCGCCGCTTGCTCTGACAGCAAAACCAGCGTGTGAGTATTAATAGCTCCAGATCCATGCGGGGAGCTGGGAAGTTAACTCCTCAGCTGCCACCGCCGGCACTGCCTGGGCTCCAGCCACCCTCTCCTGGCTCGGGGCTGCTGCCTTGGGGCTCACCAGTGCCACAGCTGTGGCCTGGCAAGCTCCGCCCACCCTCCCCGTGCACCGCAGTGCCACATCTGACTTACTTACCCATGGCACAACCCTGAGGCATCCCTCTTAGCCTTGGTGCCCCTGGGTGACAGTGGAGAAGGTGGCCAGGGATCCATTCCTGGGGGGCTGCCCTCCACTGTGTGGCTGGACACAGTGGGACATGGCAGGACATAGCTTGCCAGTTCCACTGGGCATGGCAGAACATCATGGTGCCTTGTGAGGTGTGTTCCCATGCCACAAGTGGCACCTTTGCCCCATGATGTATGTCCCTGCCCCAAAAGGTGGCGCTGCACCAATGGTTCGTGTCAGGGTAGTCGTGCCAGCAGTATCATCATAGAATCCCAGGCTGGTTTGGGTTGGAAGGGACCTTAAAGCTCCTCCAGTTCCAAGCCCCTGTCCAACCTAGCCTTGTTTTTCTTCTTCTTAATGGTATTTCAACAGCACTCAGCTGCTCTGGGGGACAAACTCTGTGAGCAGCTCTGGAGTTTCACCATCCCTGCTCTGTTGGGACCAGCTCAGGGACCAGTGTGTGCCCCCCAGGTCCCTGTGAACCAGGGCAGTGCAGGTCACTCATCCCAGCCCACATCCAACACCCTAGGGCAGAAGCAAAGGCCACGTCCTTGGGAGGCAAGAAGCGGGAGGACATGGAGAGGCTCCTCCAGCCTGGCCATGGGCTTCGTCATCCTTTGCCATGAATTATTCAGTGTGTGGCTCTGCTTGCAGCTCATCTGCTCTGGGCACTCCCCCTCTAATGGCAAAAATCAATGGCTTCTTGACGTCTCATGGATGGAAAGCTCCTGGCTATGCTGCTTGTGGGTCCTGTCCTTGCTGCAATGCTGCCTCAGGACAGAGTGGGACCCAACCAGGGGACTGGTTTATCCCAAACTCATCATCTTCTTCTATGCATCTAGAATGCTACATGGGCTTCCATATGTCTAGAAGGACTATGGGCTATATGATCCCACACACAAGCCTATGTGGTGCCCATGCTCTGATGGGGTCCAGCCACCTTACACTGGTCCAGATCTGGGATGGGGGCCAGGGCTCAGCAGAGACCCCAGCCCCATGGCTAAGCCTCAGAGCTGCCTCTGTCAGACCTGCCTCCAGTGCTGGGATGGGGTGAACACATCCCCAGGGATGTGTGGGGTGGAAGTATGGCTGCGGGTGTGCATAGGCGGGGTGCTGGCTGGAGGCAGTGTACATGTGTGCAGGGCTGAGCTCAGTGCACATGTGTGCGCAGCCGTGCTGTTGTGAGCACGTCACCCAAGGCCAGGAGCTGCAGGAGCTTCACGATTCAGAGCAGGGTGTGTCCTTCAGCCGTCCACTTCCACCAGCTATTTCAAGCCAGAGCATTTCTCCTGCCATCAAGCTGAGTCCATCCCTCCGAGGTGCTTCAAGGACTTGTGCTCTCCTTGAACCTGCCATGCTAGCAGAGCTCACCCGCAGGGTGCTCACTGGAGACCCATGGCAAAGAGGGGCTGGGAGATGGTTTGTGCTGCGGGGTGGGGAGAGCAGGTCCCTATTGCAAGCTCCTTGGGGGACTTGCACTAAGGGGACTGTGGGGCAGCAAAAAACCTCCCAAGAGCAGCAGCTTTGGGCTGTGTCTGCAAGCAGAGCTTGCCCTTCGCTAGTTATCTACCTACACTGGGTGTCTTGTGAGGGCTGGGGACATCAGCATGGGCATGCAATGAAGCTGGTGGTGGTCAGGGTTGGGGCACATGCAATTACAGGGCTGCTGCCCATCACTCAGAGGTGAAGTGGGAGCAGGCAGACCTGCAGGCAGCATCGTCTATGGGCTGCCCACACTGTGGGCACAGGGGTTGGTGGCATCTTGTCACCCCCTAACAACGTGGGGACTTGCAGGGACATCTCTCCAGGACAACGGGGCTGTGCAGCTTGTTGCAGTGATGCTGCTGCCACACTGGTCCTTGGGAGCTAGGAGAAGCATCAGCATCCTACAGGAATCCAGTAGAGGGGAGCCCCTCTCCTACCCATGGGATGCAGGCAGGTACCCACAGCACAGCCAGACTTCACATGGGTACGGTGCCATGGGGAGTCAGGAAGCCCTGGCACCCACCCAGGCACCCACTCACCAGCAACATGCTGTGAGGAGCAACAGAAAAGGTTAAAATTTAATGCCTTGGCTAATGGGCTGAGTGGAGAGGAGCAGAAACCCGGGGGAAAGGGGCTGCTCCCCCATGGAAGGGAGAGGCAAGTGTGCCCAGCCCCAGGGAGCTCCTAATGGCCTCACAGTCCCCTCCACCCCGCACTTCCTGGAAGCAGGATAGACCTTGCTGGTCTGTGTCTGCATTTAGGTGATGCCCTGCTCTCCCCGGCTCAGTAACAACCCATGAGCTGCCTTGCAGTGCCCCCCCAAGCAAGAGGCTGGTCACGGATCAATGTGGCTCCTGGAGGATGCTCATGGTGGTGATGGGGTGGGAGCCCATGGAAGCACAAGCTCCACCGTTCTCCTCTGCTACCATCTGTACCTCTGCCAATGCCTTCTCAAAATGGTGGGAGGCTGAGAACAAGGAGAGATGCTGAAGGGAGGGTCAGGACATCTTGTTGCATTGCCCATTGCATTGGGTGGTTTTCGAGGTCTAAGTAGAGACAGACTCTGAACTTCGTGTAAGTTTAAAAAAGTCCAAATCCAAAATGAGTCTTTTCTCCCTTGCGTGCAACCGAAGTGGAATCCCTAATCAGAGAGAGCGAGCTGCCTTGGCTGCCTGTTTCTCTTCTCCCACCCTGCTCCTCCGGGTCTGAAGCCTTTGGAAGGATGATTTGGACACTGGGATGAATTTCCAGGCCTCTCTTTCCAATGCACATGAAACACCAGACCTGCAAGACCTGCCCAAATCGTGGTCTTGCCTGTGCTCCCACCCATTCCTGTTTATTTGGGGACCTCCTGTTGTGTCTCAGCACCCTGAACCCATGGGCTTGTTTTGTCCTGGCATACAAGCAGCTGTCCTTCAGTGGGGATTGGGAAGCCATTCCCAGAGATAATCAGTGTGCTGCAAACAAAACATCCAAGAACCCGAACAGAGCCAGATGAATTCCCAGCAGAACGGAGCAGGAGTGCTCAGGAGGACCTGGCCAGGAGCTGGGGTGGCCACAAAAGACCCTTGCCCACCACAGCCACCCTGGCTGGAGTGGATGGTCTCAGCATGGGGGCACAGGTCTCTGGCATTTTAAAGGCAGTAAAATTGCATTTAGGTTCCTCATTCCAGAGGCAGGTGGCAGTTAGACTTTAGGGGGAAGTCGTTCCTTTACACGGGTGGGAGGAGTGGTGACTACTTGGATGCTCAATGAAATCTTTCAAGCCTGAAGAAGTTCAGGTCCCTCTTGTGCTAGGCAGCATGTGAACCCAAGAGCAAGGGGTTGGACGGGGCTTGGAGCAACCTGGTCTAGCGGAAAGTGTCCCTGCCCGTGGCAAGGGGTTGGAACTGGATGAGCTTTAATGTCCCTTCCAACCCAAACCAGTCTGGGATTCTATGATTCTAAACCAGAGACAGCTTGCAAAGTTCAGAGCTTGCTGTCAGCCCCAAATCCTGTGCTAAAAGTGTTCCACAGCTTGGGTTTTGGAGGAAAGTATGAATAGAGAAAAGCTCCCTGTGAAGTTCCAGCATTTTGGCAGGTTTCCCTTCTTACTTTTGGTCCCTGCACACCAGATCCCTCCTGCCCCAGCCCAGGAGCTGCTCCTCTCTTGGAGAGCCAGAAAGCACAAACCATCCCAGACTCCACAGGGGCGGAAGGAGCAGGTCTCTGTGGCTTCAGAGGCATGGGGCGCACAGCTCAGCAGGAACGTGTCCTGCAGCTGTCTCTTCTCGGTGGGCAACATGCACCTGGGAGCACGTGTGGACAACACCCTGTCGGAATACGGGGATAAAAGGAGACTATCCTTTGAATGGTCACCATGGGAACCTGCCCTCTGCCCATGCTGCTGCAGCATCTCCATGTATCCCTCGCTGAGGCAGCACCTCGAGGCAATTCCAGCTGCTGTCAATGGCGCGTAGCTCGTCTCAGCCTGGTGTTTCGGAGGGGATGGAGCAGCTGTGGAGGGGCTGGAGGGAGTTTGGAGGTATTGGAAATGTTGGAGAGGTTTTGGAGGGGTTTGGGAGGTGGAAAGGTTTCTGAGGTGTTGGAGAGGTTTCAGAGGGGGTTTACACACGTTGGAAGGAGTTCAGAGGTCTTGGAGAGGGTTTGAAGACATTGGATAGGTTTTGGAGATGTTGGAGAGGTTTTTAAGGTGCTGAGGGGTTTTGGAGGTATCAGTGGCACTTTGGGGGTGTTGGAAGGGTTTGGAGGTGTTGGAGAGGTAGGTTTTGGAGATGGTGCTGTGCCTAGGGGTGCACATGGCAATTCACCAGCACATGGCAGTGAAGGGCTGGCATCTCCTGTGCATCTGCTTGGCTGTGAGCTGCATGTCATCTTCTTGGAGAGGTCTGTACCAGCCTGCATGGCCCAGGAATGGTGTTCCTACCCAGCAGGAAGGGCTGAGAGGGCTGAGCGGGATAGGGGCTGCAGGGTCAGTGCTCTGCTGTGGAGAAGACATGGGACTGCTCAACCATTATCTTCTTGTTGAGCCTCATGATTAATTACCCCTACAAAGGGTTTATTTCCCTCCCTGTTGTTTTGTTTAATCCTCTAATATAAGCACAAGCATTTGCAATGTCCCCATATGCATACTGTCCCCTCTAAAGCCCATTAAGCTGCCAGTTTCAGCAATCCTTTCCAACTGAAACGCCGCAGGAGAGGTTGGAAACCACAGGAAGTGGTTTGATCTGTATTGACTTCATTGTTTTGGTGCTCCAGCTGGTCCCAGGCACCAGTTTGGTGCTGGATTTCCTTAAATTCACCCACTGCTGTACCTCCGTTAACACCCTCACCCAATGCCACATCAGGCGTTTGGAAAACCGAGAGCCCATGCTGAGGTAAGCCCTCAGGTGTATGTGTTTTGGAGCGGGTTTCCATGCCATGTAGCTTCATTACCCTTGCTGACTGCAGGGTTGAGGGGCTCCCCTCCACCTCATTTTAGCTATTTAGTTAGCCAGATGGGCACAAACCCAGTGAACACAGCGCCCTTGCGCATGTCTTTGGAACAGGGCTGCCGGCAGCGCAGGGGTCAAGGTCAAGGCTCTAGGCGCAAGTCTAGGCCGCGGCTGCCCCATCGCGTTGCCAGGCAACGTGCCCGGCGAGCTCCGCCCTCGCCCCCCCCCCGCCGCGCGGGCGAAGGGCGCGCTCACACCCTGCCCGACCTGCCCGGAGGGAAGCGCCTCTTCCGCATGCGCAACCCACCCCAACCGCGAGGCACCGTGCCCACCTCCAAGATGGCGGTCGCGGCGCAGGGCGGCGAGGTCCGCATGCGCCCGCACCACCGCCTCGGTTGTGATTGGCTGCTGGGGCCCGGCGACCATTTCCGGCGGTGGGAGGGGGCGGGCCGGGGCGGTGAGGGGCGGGCGGAGCCGCGTCCCGGTGCGCGGCAGGATGATCCTGGCGTAGCCTTAGCCGTAGCCGTGCCCTGCGCCTGCCGCCGCGCTTCCGCCGCGCCCGCTCAGCCCCGCGCCGCCCCGCCCCTTCCCAGCGCCCCGGGGCTCCCCGTCCTGCCGGCCGGGGGAGGCCCGGGGGCTGGGAGGTGGCGGCAGTCGCTGGCCATGACATGAGCGGAGCGCGGCGCCGTGCCTAGAGCCGCCCCGCGGAGCCACCGGCAGCCATGGTGAGTGCGGGGGGAGCGGGGGGGCGGAGGGGATCCGCGGCCTGTCTCGGGCACGCTTGCTTCCCAGGCCGGGGCCGGGCGGCCCGCGGCCTGCTGCGGGGAGCAGGCTGGGCCGGGGGTGCGGGCCTGGGAGCTCTACAGGGGGTGAGGGGAGGCCTCCGCCTCCCGACCCGCTGTGGTGACACTTTGTAACAGCCGTGAAAGCAGAAATTCCTCCTGGGAGCGTCTGGGAAGGGAGGAGAATTGTGGTTTTCTCCGGTGCCAGCCGTGGATTTGCCCCGTTTGCCCCCGGTTTAGCCTTTGACAAGCTGCAGCAGTGACCTGGATTCCTTTCTGTGCAGAGCTTTCTGTAACTCTGCTGCAGATACTGGTCGTCAGCGGCCTCGCAGTAGCAGTAGCAGTGTGCAGTCCTGGGAGGGATACGGAGCTGAGCTGTGACATGCTTTGATTTGCACAATCTTTTTTCTCTTGAGAAGAAGCTAGAGGAGACATCTTTAATCCACTAGCTGCATGCACAGTCAGGCTTGCAGGGCTGGTAGGTGGAAATCTGTCTTCAGGGGGTTGTGATATCACTCACTATCACTGTAGCATGGGCTGGCAGTGATATGCTGAGTAACAACTGCTGTTCTTATTTTTCCCTTGCTCTACCTGCAGGGAAACCTCATATCCCAAAATTGATCAGGCTGACAAGGGGGAGCCACGTACATGTACTTTGCAGTTGATCAGTAAGTAGAGGTGTGTTCAGCAGCTCATGGAAGTCTGCCTCCTGTCCCCTTTCACCCAGAGAGCCCCACTGGGCAAATGCATTACTTACTGGTCTACTTTTCCACCACTTCCTGTCTTAAGCCATTTTAGGTGATGTAGGCTCAGGCCTTGCACCTTTTTTCTTCAGGAAGTTGAGATCTTTGGTTTGCAGTTGTGATTTTTTTTTTTCACCCAGAAGCCAAAATAATCATATCTGTGCACTGTTTGATGTGCTCCTGTGCACTTTTGTAAGTTTATGAAGCCTTTGTAGCCCATTTAAGTTGAATTTCATTAGGCCTTTTGAGAGTTTTTGCTGCTCTGCAGGGTGTCTGCTGGGGTGGGTATGGCCTCCTCAGTAAACGCAAGTAGCAGCCTACTACTGGATCTGTGAGTGTGAGGGATGTGCCTGCCTGCTCAGCATGGACTCATGAACTTCTCTGCCACATGTCACAGGTCTTTCTGAATTTAGCTTCAACCAAAGGAGGATGATATTGAGGTGGATTCTTTTTAGTGAATACTTCAAGAAGATGTATTCAACTGAATATTCATATTAAAGATGAATAAATAAAACAGTAGAGTCTAGGGAATTTGCTAGACCAGTTGTATGTAACAAACTGCAGCTCTGCATGTGGAAAGAAGTTACAGAGTTTTGTGCTTCAGGGTTGCATTGGTAACTGCAGGTAGCAAAAGGACTCCTTAGTTCTTCCCTTACCTCCATACAACTATGCATGTGCAGCCTCCTGAGTTATTCCTGGCTTTCTTTTTTACCTTGAAAATCCAATTCTTGGTTCAGCTACCAGCAGAGTACAGGCTTTGGAAGTTATGAAGTAGTCCTCGGGCTGTGCTGCAGAATTTACTGCTGTAACTCACCATGTGAGTACTGTGCAAAATTTTCCTTATGTTCCCATTTCCCTGTAGCTCACAGATGGGCATGTTCTGTTGGTAGTGTACCCTCCTTCCTGGAAACAGTTGGGAAGGTGTGAAGATGAGCTGCTGTAAGGCATACTGGGAACAAATAAAACAGAATTCAGCTCTGCTGTCCAAAAGACAGACTTGTGGAAGCAGATTTTATTAGCTGAGGTTGAATTGGGTTGGTAGGGAGGAGAGTAAGCAATGAAAGCAGTAATAAATTAGAGCTTCGTTAACTGGGAAGGAATGTTGAGGACAAATTACAAAGTTGGAGCAGCCAGCAAAGGCAGGAGGAGAATACAGTGGTGTACAGTGAGCTCAGAAACTACATGTGTTGTGGAGCAGGTGTTGCTTCTCCGTGCTCAGATGCCACGAGTGGCTCAGAAATCTTAATGCCACCATTAAAAAGCTATTTAGTTTCACAGGAAGCTTGAATCATTCTTTTGCTTTCCGAGGTATTTGTATAGAGCAGCCCTGCTGTGTGAAGTTTTCTGCTTGTTGTAACTCTGTGGTGGTTATCACAGGCTCACAGCACATCAGACTAATGTGTATCTGCTAAATAGTTCTTGTAGGGCATCCGGGTTGTAGCTTTCTGAGAAAAGGATGCATCAGTGTTGATGATGTCATGATATCTTTGTAGAGAAAATAGTGTTGTAAAATACAGGCTCCTCAAGTGGGTTTCTGTGGAGTCAAGTTAAGCTCTAAGCACAGGGTAACTAGCTCCAACTTAAGCACTCAGGTAGAACTCTTCAAGCTTTTCTCTTCTTTGATAGACCACAAAGTATTAATAGAGTTCCTTAGACAATTTTTATGATCCTTCTAGATGATTTTAACAAACAGCTTTGAAATAAATATTGTTGTGGAACTAGTCCTTGAATGCATTTGTGTTTTGTATCCAGATAAGCTATGAACTTGTCTCATTGCTCATTCTTTACCTTTTTTTCTGCTGACACTAGCAAAGATGAGCCGTCTCAGAGCTCAGTTACGATCACCTAAGAATGCCAGTTACCTCGTAACTCCTATGTGAGGTTGGAAGTCAGGGGGTCACCTCCCAGAGAATGTATTCTTTAGTTATGTGGGGTTTGTGTCCTGCCAGCAACTAGAGGAACCACTTAGGAAAGGGGACTTCTTCCATGAAATGCTGTTGTGTATCAGATTTAAAGGTGCCATACGAAGTCAGCCCTTCAGTCAGAGAACTGCAAACAAGCTGTAGTTACAAAACAAGTCACCCTTCTTTAGGGTTGTCACCAGGCCTTGTAAACACGTGGCACAGTGGGAAGCAGACAATGAAAGTGGCAGCACAACATCCAGAGATGCTCATGTCCCTGTTCTTTGTGAAGCAAATATTACTTGCAGAAATGAAGTCGGCAGTGGGCGTGTGTAGCTTGAATCTTTCTAAGTTTCCTGCAGCAACATCCTAGCTTTATTTTATAGCCTTTATCACATTCTTTTTTTTTTTTCTTTCTTTTTTTAGCGGTAGGTGCTGTCATTTTCTTATGTTTGAAGCTTCCTTTGGAGACCTGCTGTTTTTTGAAGCCTTCCGTTTGTTTAGGAATAAAGTATGTCTGGATTGCAGCATATCTGGTCAGGTAATGGTGAGCCATAGGTTATTCTGGCTCACTTGGTTGCCAAGAAGCTTGCTGCTGAATTACCAAAATAGTTCATGCTTATTACGTATCTCAGCTGAGCTGGTGACCCTGAGGCTGGATCAGGTCTGCAGGCTGTGGTTTTGGGACCACTCCTGATGTCTCCTATGCTGGGAGGCTGAGGACACTGGTGTGGCAGAGGCAGCAGCAGCTTCTTGCTGTTGTGAAAGTCATGTTTTAAATGATGTCTGGGCTGTTGTGCCTGTTCATGGAGCTGGTGAGCTACAGGGGTGTCCTGTCATAACAAGAGATGGAGGAGATGGTAAAGCTGAGCACGCTTCCTGGGCAGGCAGAAAATGCTCATGCATGGTGAGGTGTCCTCTGCTCAATGACGAGATTCTTGGGACCAGGAGGGAGCTGGAGTGTGTTGTCCCCTGCCAGAGGCATTGCTGGCTGATGTGCAGTACCAAACCCAGACTGCTGTGGTGTGCTGGTCTGAAGTTCTGTCAGCTTCCTGTGTATCCTCTTTCAAGTCTATAGCTCAAAAATAAAAGTAAACCCTGTTTAAACCATTCTGACTCACTCGACTGAGAAATGAGAGAATGGGAACTTAGAAGTTTGAGCTGCAGCTCTGACATCTGGCTTCCTTTTTCAGCCTTGGAGTCACGTCATAACTTTCTGTGCCCCTGCTTTATTAAATCAGGAAATGGGAGCTGAGACTTCATGCTGGAGAACTTTCATGTATTTACTACTCTGCAGCAAAGCCCGTGTAGGTGCAGAGCACAGCCAGGTATGCCCAGCAGTACTGGCTGCCTGTGGTGGCCCTGAGTGAGGGCTGAGCCTGTACGTTCCTTTGGGCAGAGTTAAGAGAAGGGGGAATCGGAAGTAAGCTTGGAGCAGGAAAGCTGGTCTGGAGTGTGGCTGTTAAGGCTGCTTCCCTCAGAATGGAAGCTTTTTCTCTGAAGAAAATGCCTAATTTAGCAGCATGGTGATATATAAATACATTTGAAGATCTATAATTATTACAATACATACATGATATTTGAAAGACCTGCATTGTCTTCCATTCAACTAAAAGCTGTCAAAGGAAAAAAGTTGAGCCTCAAGATCCACTAAACCAGCTTGAAAACCCTCTTTCTGCCAGATGACGGTGGTGGCCATCCACTGATAGATGAGTGGTGATTGTTGCAAATATTTTAGTACAAAAGCATTAAAACTTGGCATATTCTGCTGAGCTCGTGCAGTGGGGTTCAGTGCTGTGATGAGATCTCTCAGTGTGTGGATACCCAAAAGCCCTGAGGAATTTGTTTTGTTTGGTTATTTTGATGCATGTTATTAAGTGTTGCCATTTAGATCATGGAGAAGAAGCTGTTATGTTTCTCAAGGGTGTTAGTATATGCAAAGTAGAAAAACACTGTGGCTTTTACATGTATGGGCTGATACCTGTCTAGTAGAATAATGTGTCCTAAAATCTTTCCAAATCCCAGATTGGTTTGTGTTGGAAGGGACCTTAAAGCTCATCCAGTTCCAACCCCTTGCCACGGGCAGGGAGACCTTCTGCTAGACCAGGTTGCTCCAAGCCCTGTCCAACCTGGCCTTGAACACTGCCAGGGATGGGGCAGCCACAGCTTCTCTGGGCACCCTGTGCCAGTGCCTCAGCACCCTCACAGAGAAGAACTTCTGCCTAAGAGCTCCTCTCAGTCTCCCCTCTCTCAGGTTAAAGCCATTCCCCCTTGTCCTGTCCCTACAGGCCCCTGTCCAAAGCCCCTCTCCAGGTTTCTTGTAGCCCCTTTAGGCACTGGAGCTGCTCTAAGGTCTCCCCTTAAGGAGCCTTCTCTTCTCCAGGCTGAACCAGCCCAGCTCTCAGCCTGGCTCCAGCGCAGAGCTGCTTATTATCCTTTATCAGTCAGCAGATTATTTCTTGTTAATAACTGTATTTGTGTCACTCTGCTTTGGCCTTCTCTGCATCCCAGATATGAGCATGGCAGTCTCTGGTTTTGGAGAAAAAAGGTGGTGTTTGCCAGCTTTGTTTTGACAAAATAAAATGCTTTGAATACCGTTTAGAGCGGTAAAGCGTGTAGCGTGTCCCTGATCTCTCGTGAAGGTCTGCTTGTTCCAATGAAAGTGTAAATATTAGCCGACTGTAGAGGAATTTGCTTTACCCCTGCTGATTATGATGTTCAAGAAGTTGCTTACTCACCCAGACAGCCCTTGGGGTTAATATCTGTGGTCAGAAATGGAGTGGGTCCAGGGGAAGGTCGGGAATGGTGCAGCCTCTCGAGGCGTGGGCTCAGGAGCAGCTAAGGTTTATGAAAGGTGTTTCTGTGATGAAGCAACTTTCCAGTCTGACCTTTCGCCCCTCCACATAGTATTCCTTTCTTTATCCACATTTCTGATTTCTATTTACAGTTGGGGTAGGAAGCTTTCACTCCACCCGATTTTCTTTTTTTTTTTTTTTTTTTTTTGGGTCTTCTGGCAACATCCCAAATTCCTGATGTTCCTCCCTAATCTTCCCTGATCCCTCTCCTATGAGGATCCTGCACAGAATTATATTTATTTTTATTTTACCATCTCCCTGCACCATGCTCTGTATTATCTTTTATTTGTTTCAACATCTTGGAGTTTGTGGCTGGATTTGCAAGTCTGTGTGTACTTTTAGCAGTGGACTTCTTTTGTTCCAGCTTTAACTGCAGCATGAATGTCTTTCCAAGAGGGATTGTGAGGATTCCTTGTTGCCCCCTCTTTAGAGAAAAGAGCGTACTCATCTGTTTTGTGTACTGGCTTGTCAGGATGCCAAAGTCAGCATTGAATTTATGGGATGCAGCCTTCTAGAGTAAAGAGTGAGGGGTTTTTTCCTTATGGGAGACAATTTTGTTTGAAATGTCTCTTCTGGGTTGATTCTCTCCTGCTTTGGTGGGTAAACCCAGAACAGATTTCTTCTGCACTGCAGTACTTGTCCCTTTCTTTGGGATTGAGGATGGTTTCTTTCGCTGAAGTTTATCTCTGTGGTTGTTTTCCTGGAGTGGTCGCTGGTGTTGGAGATCAAACAGTATGTTTAAGATCAAGGTCTGGAAATGATACAGTGAAGACAGCTGCTCTGTATCACAGAATCCCAGACTGGTTTATGTTAGAAGGGACCTTAAAGTTTGTCTAGTTTCAACTTCCTGCCATGGTCAGGGACACCTTCCACTAGACCGTGTTTGTCTGTAGTGCCTAGGGGTGTTTTTTGCTGTACCATTGCCCTGTTCCTTTGCTTCTCAGGGGTAAGATTAAATTTTCTGCAATTCCTTGACTTTCTTATTTAAAATGTGAAGGGAAAGAGGGGGACAGTGTGTTCATGGCCTATCATTTCTGACATGCAAGCATGGTGCTCAGGAGCAAGACTGTTCCTGCTCCCATCCATGGCTGAGGCTTCACCAGTCTCCTGGTCCTACCAGCAGCCCTGGAGACCAGGAGGAGCAGTTTTTGTGATGGAGGAAAAGCAAAGGAGGAAGCTGCTGTGCAGCAGCTGGCAACAGAGTTTCAGCTGCTTTTTCTTGTTTCCTGCTGGTGCTTGATGAAGTGGGCTGGGTCGTGGTGACCGAAGTCTGTTTGTGTTGGCCTGTCTGAGAACCCTGCAACTTTCTGTGCAGGTTGCGTGCAGTGCTTGCCCCAAAGCTGCAGGAGATGAAACGGTGAGAAGCAGGCTGTTGCTGTGAAATAGCCCAAAGTGCAGAAACTTTGCAGATATCAGCATCTTGTTTTGTCTTTGAGTGGACTGAAAGTTCTTCCTGCATGTGCTGTCCTTTGGAAGCATTTAAGGTTAAAAAAAGAAGGTCTTGTATTTATTTCCCTGGTGTTGTCCATGATGGTTTCATTATATACTCTTAAATGCCCAACACAGGTTTTAATGTTCTTGACAGGAATTTAACTTGGCAATATCAGTCTTTCTTTGTCTCTTTAATAGGGAGTGAGTGTCTTGTAACATATCATGGGTTTGGGTAGTGGAATCATATACCTCCTTGGAAATCACATCTGGCTGGTGCAATATATTGGGTAAGGTATAGTCCTTCTCCTAAGCTTGCCATAAACCTTGCACTGATGGCCCTTTGTAGTCTGCATTGAAGAGTTTTTCCCAAGGTAATGGGCTAAATCATCATCATCCATCATCATCATTGAATCCTGCCAGGCAGAAGCAGATGTGGAAGAACTACCTGGAAAATGGGGAGCTGGGATGTGTCAGTGCCATTAAATCTCAACAAGGATTTGCCTTGCTGGAGCTGCATCTGAATACAAGTGCCATTTTAAGAAATGGGCTGAATAATTGTTTTCTTCCTACATTCACTTTCTTTTTTGCTTGTCCTGATGCTTTCCATTTCCAGCTCTGCACAGGTGTGTAATTTCAGAGGCTTCTTCAGTTAGGACTGCAAACAACTGTGATTTAAGAGGTGTCTGTGAATTGCCTGTAGGTTGAGATAAATATTTGCAGCTTTGCAGGCAGTGAAGTACTTGAGAATTGTTTTTTAAAAGCCCATTAATGCATCTTGGCCAGCTCTTGCTGGTGTACAGACATGCCAGGTTTAGACTCCTGTCACACATCTTTTATAATCTCTTCTCTGGTCAAAGGAGCTGCCACGTGTGAACAAGAGGTGAGGAACAAGCTTTTCAGCATTTTGAAGCATCAAATATCAATCTGTAAGAGCAAGAATAGAGTTCTTTGGTTAAAACTGGAAGATAAGTGCGGCTTTTAAAACTGATTTCAACTTTGCAGTGTTTGTAAGTTCATTTTATGTGCTGTTGCTGCTCAGCTGTTGATTGTTCTTGAGCATGAATAAGAAGATGCAAGTTTTTTTCTTAACCCCTTTTTTTACTTTTTTATAAATATTTTTTATAAGGAGTTTTTTTTATTCCCTCCACAAATACCTTTTCTTCTCCCCCACCCCCAACATACCTGTGTCCAAAATAGTATGGCCTTGGGTTCTTGTTCTTACCTTGCTTTGTAAAACTTGGGTTATTTCACATAAAAGGGAAGGGTTATCTCAAAATGAGTTAAGTTAGACCAGCCCTGTGGTTTGTGCAAGCCTAAACTTGCTTATGCAGAGAAAAGGGAAGTGATTTGTACCCCGTGATCCTGGAACTCCTGCAAGAGCATTTACCTTACGAAAAAGGACAGGATCTCCCTCTATGCTGTCGGTGGCTCTTTTGAAGTGTGGCACATCCCAGGGAACGCAGCCAAGGGAGCATGTGAGGTGAAAGGAAGGGCCCAAACACTGCGATTGCAAAACTGTTCCTTTGAGATGTAACAGTTTCTGGACTTCACTGGGAGAGTTTGAGTTAGTTCTGTACTCTCGGAGAGAACCAGAGTCACCTTGCAGTGTTTAGCGAGTGGGAAGTGGCCCTTGGCAGATGCTCGACCTTGTGTGGTGTCCATCTTAAGAGCTTACTTTGACCGTATGGATTTTTTCTGATAAATTTTCAGCTGGGGTGTTAATCAGAGGTGGCTTAAAAAGTGGTGGACAGCAGCAAAGAACTGTCCAAGCTGAGTGTCTACTGAGGAAGCTCTAATTACTGTAGTGAGATTGTCAAATTTAAGCCTTAAATCCAAAAAGTGCCTCTAGTCTGCTTTGGGCACTCCTGCACTTCTCATCTGTGTGTTATTGTTTTAGCAACTAGTTGTTTGGGGTAATAATGTGTTACTAAGTCTTTCAGCAGCTAAACCACAGTAAATCAATTGGTGAGTTGTCGGCATGTGTGCAGCCCACCTTCCTTTTGGGGTCATCCTCAGCAAGAGCATGGCTTGGAATGGTGCTGCATCTAAATCTTACTTTGCCCAGGCCAGCTTGCTGTGATGATTTTTATCCCTTCAGTGGGTTTCTAAGAGAATTTCTAGGCGTTGAGTTTTCATGCTCTGTGCTTGCTGTGTTCCTGTTGTAAACAGGAAAGTGAACATGAAATGCTCAGTGGAGGATGTGCTGGCTACTGTGCTTGATTATGTTGATTTTGAGTTATTGGTTTAGAAAGAATCAGACTCAGACACTTGAGCCTGTTAGTCAAAGTTCAACCTTAAAACCTGAAGCCTGGTTAACTGAAACTGCCTAAACAAGGAGATTTAAGAAATAAGATCCCTAAGGTATTCAAAAAGGTGCCTGATTACTTGTGTAGTGGGCAGTGTTTACAGGTAAGATGATATCCCTGTCGTGTTTGAGAAATCACATTATCACTGCTGCCTCTTCACAGCCTGTCCAGTGCAGTAGTGTTCAGCCTGTGGTCATTTTTAGTCCTTAACTGACGTTTAAATAAAATAAATCAACTCCTGAAGCACAGTTTGGGGTTTCTAAAGTGGTGAGTTGTGCAGGCAGAAGGGCCTTGAGCAGCTGGACATTGGCTTCATCACAGCAGGGAGATGGACAGTGGCATGGTGCCTTTATTCCTCTGCTGGTTGCCTTGAGGTGGAACAGTAATTCATGACTCTTACAGTAGATTTTTTTTCTTAAATTATGGTGCAACAGAAACGAGTTTGTGAAATCTATGTCTCATTAGCAAGCTGCACAAGTTGCGGCCCTTGAAATGAGTGAACCAAGCAAGTGGGATGTATTCTGCAGCCAGAATATTTCTTGAAGTAACACCAGGAGCCTGAGCTGTTCCCAAAGCACAGAATAAAGATAAGTCTACTTTTGGTTCATTAAAACACAAAAACATCTCTGAAATGCAACAAGGAAGCTGAGAATAAAGCCAGAATCGTGTCTCGATACCATCAGCAGTGTGCTGCCTAATTTAAGACCTCTGTGTGATTTGTACTGATAAGGAGACCACAGACTTCAAAAATCTTGAGTTGGAAATGATTAAATGTCATGAGTAATAGTGTCTTTGAGCTGCACAGCTCTGCCTCCCGGTGTGTGCGTTCATCCTTTCTAGAGGATGTGTTGGGTGTCGTACAACTTCTTTCTAAAACACTATAATTCTGCTTTTGTTGCTAAAAATACTGCACTTGGTTCATGAACTTCACTGCATCGAGTGACTCGGGACTCCTCCAGGGTTTCACCAAAGTGGTGGTAATGTCTGCTTTGCTGATGGCTGCAGAAGGGAGACTTTTGTGGCCCACAAAGGCAAGTTTGGAATAACACAGTCTTTCTGAGAGTGTAATGACTAACTTAACATGTTCATTACCATGTTATGTTTGGGCTTGGGCAGGGAGAGCCTCTGAAAGACACCCTGGTAATTCTTAAATGCGTAAATTACTACTTTAAAACATACGCATGTTAGGTATGTATATTACTAAGCTAGTCTTGACCAAGTTTCCAAAAAAAAAAGTCTACAGCAATAAAAGTGATAATAGAAGGAAGCAAATTCAGCTAAAGTGTAGTGGTTTGTATTTGTGCATGTTTAACTGTGCTATGAAGTAACTGCAGAAAGCTGGAAGCAGAAGGCTCTGAGGTGGAAGAGGATGGGACAGTGTAATTCAGCAAAAGTAGAATGATGAGTTACTTTATACTAGCAGCTGCCATTGTGGTGTGTGCATGATTCTTCTTTTTTCTTAACCCTATGCACAGGCTTGGTGGCATTACAACAATTCCTGCTGGGGAACACTCCAGACAGCTGGGTTTCATATTGTGTGCTCTCCTGCAGTCCCTCCTCTTCTGGAAGAGTTCCCCATTAAGGAGCACAAGTTGGTAGATGTAGCTGGTACACAGAGTAGGAGGTTTTGTGGGATGGTGGGTGTTAGATATGGTGTGAGAAGTGCTTCAGCGGTGCAGGTATTGAAGGGAGGGATGGAATAAGAGTGGGTGTCTGAATTAAAAAACATGATGGTATGCCTAACAGAAAGATTCCCTCCTCTTTGTCTGAAGAATAGAGATGTTGAAGGAGGTTTAGATTTTCCACTGAATGAGGTGGTTTTAAGGTTCAGCTGTGTAGTGCAAAAGCCAGTCTTCTGTGTCAGAGGACAGTATTCCAGTGCTGCCTGAGGGGTAAAGTCACCTTTGTAACATTGCAGCTGCAATTAACATCTTACTAAAAAGAGCTTTGTAGCGGGATTACCTTAATTTTGTCTTGGAGTGATACCCATTTCCAAACACATTAGAGAAGTACTCAACAGACATAACCCTCCTCTTGCAGTTGTCATCAGCCTGAGTTGCCCTATTTAGAGTGTTGTTTGCATGACTGATGCTCTACTGAGCTGTTAATAGCAAACTGTAAAGTTAACAGCTTGTGTTTTTATGGCAAAGCATTAGGGAAGAGCTTTCCTTTAAAAGAATCACTTTAGACAACTTAAAATGAAATAGAAGGATAAGAAGTGATCTCCTAAATAAAAGCACTTCTGGAACAAATTGAAATAGCATTATAAAGCACTTTCATATCTTCCAGAATGATCAGGTACTTTTTTTAAGGGGTGGGGTTGTCTTTGGTTATCTGCAAACTGTGTGTTGTCTCTTCTATTAAATTCAGTATACAATGTCTAAATTGCAATCCAAAAATCATTCTGCTGTCATTCATCAGAATTGGATGGGTAACTCCTCCTACCCAAACCCTGTAGTCCTAGTCTACAGACTGAACTGAATTTGGGATAGTCCTGGTTTAAGCAGCAAGGCACAAAGACTTTGCTTCTCTAGAGCTTCAATGAGGTGCAGTGAACTGGAGTTTGAACACCCTAAAATGCTGTAAGTTGGAAGCTATTAATATTTTTTCCTTAATCAACCCAAATTGGTTAATGGCTCATGCATCTTAAAATGTATTTGAACGCTAGCCCTGACATCAGCCAGTACATCCTGGGTTTGTAGATCTTTTGTTTTGGTGGATGGAGAATGTCTCTGTGCAAGTTCTTGGTAGCATATCTCATAACTTCTGTCAAAATAGGAGTCTGTAGTCTCAGCTGTGAATCTGTTATTTTTCTGGTTGTATGAGGAGGGAACTTAAGGTTGGAGTCCATAGATAAATGGTATGAGTAAGCAGCTACACCCCTCTGGTCTGAAAACCGTTAATGAAACACCTTTGGCAAACTTAATGAAGCAGAAATGGGGATGGTAAGGATGTAGATTGCCAGTGGCTGTTTCCCGCCCTGATCCATTTCAAGTCTTGTTCAGGTCACACAGGGCAATTCAGGAAGAACAGACCTGGGGCAGACCTGACACTTCTCCAGTCCCTGCAACATGGACCCAGTGCAGCACAGCAGCAGCTAACAGCACCTGTTCTGGGGAGAATCAGCTGGGATACATCTCTCCATGATGGTATCTTTGAAACAATTTTGAAACTATAGTGTGGATGCCCTATTGAAACACAGGAATCTGTAGCTGTTGGTGCATTTAGACCTGCTTGCTTACTTTCATGTGTCAGTAACCTGTGACTGAGGGCATTATCTTTGGCTGGAGGGTTTGCTGAATCTGGCAGCTAAGATGATCTCTGTAGCAGCCTGCAGGTCAGAGCTCAGCCAGAGAGTTCAGGCAATTGGAAGCCCTGAGAGTGAGCCCTGGGGTTGAGAGGGATCAGATTTTACAACTGGTAAAAGTGAATGGGGAATATTTCAATTTTAATAGCTGAATATTTAGTGATGCCTCATGAAGGTGAATCAAGCTGCCAGCTCTGACCCAGAAAGTCTGTAGTAATCTGCTAATGATGGTCCAGACTTCATGACTTTCCCTGAAAACCTTTAAAAATGAAACACCAACCCTGTTGCAGATGGAGATGCCCTTCACTTGTAAGAGAGAAGTAGGAGTATGTTTATTGACACAAAGCAGTGATTTAACAAAGCTGATAAGAAATGCGACAGTGGATTAACGTGATTCAGTGGTGAGGTACACTTGATTATTATTGCATAGAGGACAGGGTCAGATAAAGCTGTCAGGAGTTCCTCCCTTTGAGTCATGAGTCTCAGAAAGTACCCCCTTTTGTTCTAAACTTCTCAGAGAGGAGTTGGTGTGCAGCTGGATCCAGATGTAGTCCCAGACTTGGTCAGTAATTTATGTCTAAAGGATTGTATGTGCACAGTCAATCCTTTATATCCCTTAGCTAAGATTTCAAAGTTTAGCATGCTATTAGTCACTTAAAAAGGACCTGTGGCAAGAAATCTCAGCTGCAAGGAGTGACCTTGAGAGGTGTCCCTGCTCAAGGGGAGATCCTGGCATGCAGCCTGCTGCTGTGCAAGATAGCTCCACAGGACCTGGGCTGTCCAGTAGTTACGGAGTGTGATGATTGACTTATATTTGCATAGCAGCATGTTTCAGTTGGTGCACGCTTAACTGGCCCTCAGCTGTTGAGCAAGATTTATGGCCCGTAGCTATTGTGTTGGTATTTGTCTTCCCAAAGTCCAATGTAACCCTGATGAAGCCATGATGACCACCTGGCTATTTCTTAAGCAGGAAAGGGGACTTGGACAGAAGCTGAGCTGAGTAGTGCTGGTTCTGACTGCTCACGGGGTTTGATCTTGTCCTGATGTTGCAGGACTGAAGCTGTCCTTAATGTGTCTGCAGTGCTGCTCAGTATCACAATTGGCATTTCTCTTTGCAGACCCCGCTGGTACTTTTCTGTTCTTTTCTTCAACGCAGAGTAAGCACCAAGCCCTCAAGGAAAGCAAACTGTGTATTAGTTACATGTAGCCAGGTACAGTTGCAGGTGCTACAAACCGCTCTGCTTTCATTACAGCCTCACTAGATAATCTACTTTTTGGGGTTTCTGGATATAGAGACGGTAAATTTCCTCTGCAGCTCTCCAACAGCACATCTCCTCTTTATCTTGGTGACCTAGTTATCAGAGCCTGTGCTTGAAAGGTGGGCGATTACCACATTCCTGGTTAGCTTGAGGAATACCCAAAGGCACGAGCAAGTGCAGAATGCTGCTTTTTACCTTTTCAAGCCCTGGCAATAGCTAAAAGGGGGTGGCCATCACATAGCATCTGTCGTTGTATGTGGGAGACTCTCTTGTTTGCAGAGGCCATCCTGGGCTGGGTTTTCATTGCTTCAGACAATCTGTGCTACTCCACCTTCCTCTGGACAAACCTCCAGAACAGCCAGGAGAAGTCAAATAGGAGAAAACCATCTCAGAGGCCATGCTGTTTCTTTCTGCCCATGTTGGCCTTGGATTCTGGCCAGCCTGGGCTTTGTACATAAAATATTTGTGGTGTTCTCTGTTTTCTGTTTTGCTTTTGCACATTGACCATTATGATGGTGGTGGTTTTAATATAGAAGATAAGCATACTCCTAGGAGTAGACTCGGTCATCTTCAAAATCTCAGTGCCGAGACAGTTTGATGTCTGTGGAGGACATGTCAGATGTTCAAGATTATGAGAACTCTGCAATTTATTTCCAAAAGTAGGAAATAAATCTTGAATCTTGGAAAAAAATTACTTAACTACTCTTCTGAAAGAAGGGTTGAATTAACTATGTGAAAAGGCTTAGCCCTGCCATTCCTGTGTGCAGAGCTGATGCTTCTCTGTGAATTGAGGCGATCTTGATCTTGGCCAGTGGAGGGGTGATGTGGGAGAACTGTGCTCCTTAGACAGGAATTTGCATCAAATTGACCTGCACAGCATTTGGAAACTCCTTGTTGGGAGTTTGGCATCAGAAACTATTGGTGAGACTCAGTGTTGAGCAGCAGAGAAGTAAACTTGGAGGGATTTAGGAAAATATGGATGTGTATGTCTGGATCTAGTGGGGAAGAACTCGCAGCAGTGCATGATATCCTAGAAATAAATGCGCAGAAATGGCAGTGTGGCTGTTTCCTAATGTCATTAAGGACTCCACTTAATCAAATACATATTGCTGTTATCTAGGAAATGGTGACTGGCAGGAGAGGGACACTGTTGGGTGGCTGAAGGGCTGGCTTCAAGGGAGGCTTATAGTGTGAGGGACTGTTTGCAGAGGCCATGGATAACTGGATTAAAGAGGTGATAATGGGTGCTTGAGCTTGCTTAAGGTAGCAAAGTGGCTTTGATTTGATTGTAGGTTATTTTAAGCCAAATTCCCACTAACAATGTTTCTTGCTAAAGCAGTCTCTGCTTTCTAGAGCAGGTCTTTGAAAAAAAATAGAGGAAAAGTGGGGGAAGGAAGAGGAAAGGTAGGATGAAGTTCAGTGTTCCTTTGTAATTGGAAATGTGTGGTGTCCTACAGAGCATCCCTTTGCAGCTGTTGGGAGAGCAGAGCTGAATTTTGCTTTCCACACTGTTATGTTGAGCTGTTGGCTCTCCAGGGCGGGGTTAATCCAGGTGTTTGAGGAGGGTCTCCTGCTGCTTGGCCCCACCAGTGGTCCTTGGGGAAACTGCTGTATGTGGAAGTGGGACCTCACAGAAGCCCATCGTGTTTC
Source organism: Pezoporus occidentalis (assembly GCF_034315485.1). Lineage (NCBI taxonomy): Eukaryota > Metazoa > Chordata > Aves > Psittaciformes > Psittacidae > Pezoporus > Pezoporus occidentalis. The sequence goes on from NW_026913404.1 coordinate 1,850,584, forward strand.
TGCCAGTTGTCTCTTGCTCTTCTCTTTGTAGAAGGCTTCCAGGCATTGGGGTTGTTCCTGTTCTTTCTTTTTGAGGCAGAAATTTCAGTTTTCTTTAATGGCTTGTTTTGCTTCTGTGTAGATGAAGGTCGGGGCTTGAATCTTGATGCATTTATTATTGATAGTGTGTACTGAAAACATTAGAGGAATGACTAATGGCATGGTGTGTACTGCAGTAATACTGTTTTCTAAGGCTGTTTATCAGGCTTAAAATAAGGGAAGCATGGCATAGCTAGGGAGGCTAAGTTTCATGCTGTGCTGTTACTAGGATAATATCATCCCAAGTCCAGAAAGCTGCAAAGCATTAGTAATCTTGCAACAGCTATATACTAATTCTGATTGTTATTTTAGGACTTAAAAACACTGAGCTTTAACTGATGAATTCCAATAATAAAAGCTAAATTTGGGGATAGGAAGATGACCTTCCTGAATCAAATTGCTTAATACTTGTATACTGCTTCTCACAGTGCTGGAAATTCTTGCTGAGCAGCTTTGGTGTTGCAGGAGACACCTGGCACTGAGACAGAAGTAGGAATAGGTGTCAGGAGTCCTCTCAGAGACCATGCTCCCCGTGCTATTGCTGTGTTTAGTGTGTCTAAACAGCTGAAAGCCTCTTCTTGAACTTGCTGTCCTTGAGAATAATTTGACAAGGATTAACTAACTTAACATCACTAAATGCCAGCAAAAATAAAGGAAGCTTCTTGTACTGTTTTCATTAATGCAGCTCAGCAAATGGCCGTTCATGTCCAAAGCTTTTACTTACGTAGTCAAACTTTATTGCTACTTGATAGCAACAAGCAGTTTAAATTGCAGATTATTTTGCCCTCCATCTGGACTTTGTACTCTTGTTGGGTGCATCTGTGACTTGAATGACGCCGACCTCATGTGTGCAAGTCAAAAGTGGAAGTTAGAGTTAACTCTTCTCTTTAAATGTCGTTTCCAGGCATCTGAGGAGGCCTCACTACGGGCTTTGGAGAGTCTAATGACAGAGTTTTTCCACAATTGCACAACAAATGAGCGGAAGCGTGAGATAGGTGAGTTCATGCCACTGCTAAAGGATGGGCCTCTTTGTTTTTGCTGCCTGCAGACCTCAGCAGAGCACTTGGTTACGTTCAACCAATACAGCATGAGAAAGTACTTTATCCCATTCCAAACTGGCACCTTGGACTCTCCTGCTTAAGAAAAGGCATATATAGTTTGTGTTTTGGAGATCCCATGGCATGTCCTATAGATAAGATGTCAGTAACTCTTTACTGCTGTGAGCATGGAGATGTTTTTTATCAAGGGTAGTAAGTTGGTTAGGGTAGGAGAAGGATGTTAAGTTTTTTCTGCCTGTACATTGTTCAGTTGCATGTGCTGGAAAACATCTACCTTCTGCCTGGAGGTGAAGCATGAACTTCAGATTTGTTCAGCATTAAGAAGGGAAAGCAGAAAACTGGCTTAGCTTATGTGAAATGACAAGTAGGAATAAGCAGCAAGGTTTTATTTTGGCTGATGTCCTGAAAAACCAGCAGAGATCTTACAGGCTGTAGAAGCTCTATATTAGCTTCTTGCATCTGTCATTGATGGCTGTGAATAGGCAGTTTGCTTTCATGCTCAAACTTCTGCCATCTCTAACTTCAGTGCCAAAAGTCACAGCAGGAAAAACTCCCAGAGATCTGGTAAAATAAAGAATAAGTGACTAGGCAAGGGTGAGTCTTTTTTCTGTTGTGGAGATCTGCTGTGGAAAAGGTAAAAGCCTTCAGCACCCCCCATTTTCCTGCTTAAGTTTTAGGAAAGAAACGGGTTGATTAAGCATTCAATATGATTCACCTGTAAAACAGCCCTGTAAAGTTTTCCCTTTGGCATGTTTGGTATGTAGTTACTCGATGCGAGGTGACCAAATCCTGTACCCAAGTGTTCAGAGAGGGTTTTTAATATGCTGACCTATACCAAAGTCAATGGCTCTTTGAGCAACTGCATTAAAATGAGGGGTTTTATAACACTGTGCCAGATCTGAAGTACTCCTTGTGTTTTGCAGTGACCTGGTATCCCAGCATTTGGCTTTTATAGATAAAATGGTAATGCTCATAGTATGATTTCTGTGTAATTTAGTTTTCTGCTATTAGTCTGGTGTAGTATTTGTCCAAACTGTATTCTAAAGTGACATACCTATTTCATTAAAGCCTATTATTAGGTTGCTTTTAATGCTTTGGAGTGGGATTTTTCTTTTTTTCCCTCCTCCAGGCTGAGTCATTCCTTGAGCATGGGGTTTCTTCCATGCTCAGTGTGTTACTGCATTGCCAGTATAAATTGTTAAGGATTTGTTCACAGCTTAAGAATCACCCTGTAATTCTTTAATACTTTGTTTTTTTCAGAGGAGCTTTTAAATAACTTTGCCCAGCAGATAGGAGCCTGGAGATTCTGCCTCTATTTCCTCTCAAGTACAAGAAATGACTATGTCATGATGTACAGTTTGACTGTGTTTGAGGTAAGCTGTGGCTGTTGCCTGCTTAGTGCATTTTCTGTCTGGTGCAGTTTTATGTGGCAATTGATTTGATTGGAAAATGTTTGTCTGAAAGGGGTGTCCTAGTAAGTATAGTGCAAAAGGATGCTTTTATTGTGCTCTCCTAGAGAGGCTGCTTAATGGCAAGCTAAGAGTAGGAGAATATGAATCATTGTACAGAAACTGAAGAATTCATTTCCTGGCATCTCACAGTATGAACTACCTCCAGTTTCAGAGGCTGCCTGAGTTTTCTGCACAATGCTTTTAAGAGTCATATTGCTTTTATGGTATTTTTATGGTCAGGAAGACTTGCATTATTACCTGCTACTTCTGCTAACTGTAATGCCAAGAGGGAAGACAAAGTTTTCTTTATTTTTCTGACATCTCATAGTTGTGTTTGATGCTCTTGAACAACATCCTGCAAGCTTATGTGCTAGGTGTAGAGGTAAGGTCTCTTTTAGAATACCATATCCCACCTATTTATAAAAGAAAAAAGTTATGGTTAAAAGCCTAAATATTGATTTGTATATCTACTGGAAGAAACAAGTCTTCTGTGAGCAGCTCTGTTTCATCAACTGACTTCTTCGTGACCACTGCAGTGTTTTTCCCTAGCAATAGTCTGGGGTTTGGTAAGAGTCACACCTCACCCTGGTCTGTCCCTGACCTCTGTGTTATGTTCTTGGCTGGCTGGGCAGACTGAGCTCTGCTCCTACATCAGAGGGGGTTTACACCCTTTGCAGTGGCCACTTTTTAGGTGGAGCAAACAACTCTTATTATGAACAGAATTACCCACATTGTTGATGGTGACCTCTTCACTTTAAGTGTTCACTCTATTTATCTGGACTTGACCTGCAAACTGAATCTGGTTTGCCTTCCTTTTAAAAGGGGGTAATCATGAGAGTGTGGGAGTTGTTCCCTGTTCTGGGGGTGGATGTCACACAGCAGCACTATGCAATAATTAAACTGATTTTTATGAAGATTAAAGCATGTTTGATTACTGAGCCTCTGCTTTCCCTCTGGGAGGGGGGAGTAGTACTGAAAAAATAATTGTGCCCATAACTAAGCAGAATAAAGAAATCATTGTCCAAGTGTAAAGTGAGGGACATAAGTCTAAAGATCAATGAGAGATTAGGATCTCACCATTGATAGCTTGAACTGCCAAAGTTAATTACTGGAGAGCTGCCCATTCAACTAGTCCTCATAGCAACTTCATCAGTCTTCAACTGTCAGAGTACCGAATTTCAGTAGAGCGTGTATGTAAACATGGGAATTATTCCCAAAACATTCATGAGAATGTTGTGTTTTCCAGAGTGTCTAGGAAGTTAACGGTGGACCTGGAATAAAAATCCCATGGCCCCCTTCCAGATGAACCTTTTTCACTTCTTGCTTTTGGAGAAGAGAGCATCTTCCCAAAAATATTTCACAGGTGGAGAAAGCTGCCACTTCGAGGTCAGAAGAGTAGGACAAAATTCAGTGGGCGTTAAATCATGAATGTTAAAACTAAAATATCTTCCAGTTTTATTGGGGCTTATGAAATTCTTCTTCTGGACTTGCAGCAAGAAACTCTCATTTGGTTTGGTTGTCATTGTTTTTAAGCAGTAACTTCTGGATCTTCTCTGTGAGAGCACCCAGAAAGCAACCTTTTTTAGGAACTTAATGTGTAAATGTACCTCTGTATCTCTACACTCTCAACTGGTACCTCTGTACAGTAAGTCTGCACTGTGAAATGGATCTGCTTTGACTGCAAATAATCTTCCATTATCTGCAAGAAACCCCTTTGCAGCATCTCCTGCTTATAGGTTCCCCAAGCTACCTGCCTGCAGATGGGTACAAACGCCTCAGTAGCAGGTCGCCTCAGTAATTTACTCTGAGAGGCTCAGCTCCTAATGCTCCAGAGCCCTTAAATGGGATTGTAGCATGGCAGGAAGGCAATTCGCAGCTCTGCCTTCTGAAGGATTTTGTCTGGCTTTAAGTGGACTAAAAGCTTTCAGTTAAAGTAGTGCCCTGTCACTGCAAGGCAGTCACTCTGGTGACCTTCCAGCTTAAGGAGACCTGGGTGGCATCAGAGTCATCTAAAACTGAACTTGCTTCCCCTCTTTTTTTTCTGCTCCTTACAAGACTATGCTTCCCCCTTCTTTCACGGGGAAGTTCTAGGCATCCAGGATTAAGGTGTGGTGGAAATAATTTATAGGCATGCCAGACCAGTTCTGCTTGACTCAAACCCAGTTAAAATCGCAACATTGCTGACACTTGTCAGTTAATAGAAATGATGGTGTTTTCCAGGAGCAGCAATTCGTGGGGCACTGAAACCCATCTTGTGTGAAACTCTCCTGTTGGAGGGCTTGTACAGACCTGATACTCTTGTGGTGGGGGTGGGTTTTTGTTGGATCTCGAGCCTACATGCAGTGTGGCTTGTAAAGTTCAACAGGTTTTGTTCAGCAGCTCGAGCCATTGCTGCCTTCAGTTGCCTGAGTACTCCTTTAGGTAGCAAAGCTTATTCCAAGTTAGTGATGTGGCGTTTGCCCTCCATGAAGCTGCTCTTGTTCTGCCTAGCTTAGTTTGCACACACTCTACATGTTGTTAAAGGTATCAGGGTTGGTACTGGGCTGCTGAGCTATTAAAATGTCTTAAATTTGAGCTCTTTGCCCAGTGAGATAGGTGTTGGAGCTCTAACAGAGGAGAAACATCTGTTTAACCTGCTAATACCCACGCATTTTGTTCTCTGTAGGTCTACCCACAGCAGTAAAGAAGGTTGAACTACAACAAATATAGGTACTTCTCGGGCTTGGTCAGTGTGAGGCCTGGATGGATTGAAAGCTATAACCTTTCCCCTGCCCATGCAGTGTGGCAGGGACTGTCAATCCTGGGATGTAAGATGCAGCTGCTCTGCCCGGTGCTCTGTCCCTGCACTGTGTCCAGTTCTCTTGATGTTTAACTCAATGAAGCAGGTCTAAGATGAGCTCGTTTGAGAGGTCTGTTTCTTTTCCAGAACCTAATCAATAAGATGTGGCTTGGGGTCCCATCTCAAGACAAAATGGAGATCCGCAGCTGCCTGCCCAAGCTCCTTCTGGCTCACCATAAAACTCTGCCTTACTTCATTAGGAACAAGCTCTGCAAAGTCATTGTGGATATTGGCCGGCAAGACTGGCCAATGTTCTACCATGACTTTTTCACTAACATCTTGCAGGTAAGGAGTTTATGAAGAGAAAACTTGTATTAAACTTATATTAATTTGTGGAGAGATGTTATTTTGTTTCCTTGAATATCGACTTGACAGAGGTTAAGAAACTATATGAAAAGCAAAATTGCTTCTTAAACTCATCTTCCTTTTTAATTTTGCAGATGAACCTTAGCTTCCTGCATAATATTTTTCTTGTGTTAATGTGTTTTGACAAAGCAGCAAGTATCAACTGCAGTTTGAATTTTAACTGTTTCATAATCATAAACTGGTTTGGGCTGGAAGGGACTGTAAAACTCATCCAGTTCCAAGCCCCTGCCACAGGTAGAGACACCTACCACTAGACCAGGTTACTCCAAGCCCCGTCCAACCTGGCCTTGAACACTGCCAGGGATGGGGCAGCCACAGCTTCTCTGGGCAACCTGTGCCATCACCTCAGCACCCTCGCAAGGGAGAATTCAGGAGTAATTATTGAAAATTTAGGGGTTGTGGGTTCTTTAAAGGTAAAAAGTCAGTAACACTATGGATGCATCACTGGCATCACTGGATGATTCTCACAAATGAAGTTTCTGAATGTGGCTGTTGGAGATGTTTCACCTAACAGCCAAAGGTACCCTAAAACCTTTGGTGCCACATCATGTAAAGTCACTGGTGGAACGTGGTTGGGGTGTTTAAGAGGGCTCTTGCAGGAAGACCATAGTATGTATTGGAGGATCCTGGTTGAGACAGTGCCATTAGTTTGAATGTTGGTTGTAATTCAGCATCTACAGAGTGAAGCCTGAGCCTGGTGAACAGCTCACTGCCACTACAGCCTGAAGAGGCTGGTGCAAACCTTGTCTTTTGGCTTAAGGACCTTGTTTCCATTTCTCTTAAAATTAGTCATAATTGGCATAAGGAGGCTGAGTGTAAACTGAAGTGCTGCACAGTCTTTTTTCTGTTGACAAGTGAAGTGATTGAATGCAGTTATGCCCACAGACAAGCCACAGGCAGTTATTTAAATAAATCAAAGTCCTTGAGTGTCGTTTCTTTAAGAGAAATGGATCTAGTATTAATTTCAAATTTAAAAATGTGCTCACCTGGCCTACAGAGCCTGTTACTCACTGGTGTAATTTCTTTTCAGACAGCTTTCTGTAGTCATATAGTGCAACATGTTGCAGTTTTTTCCTGGGTAGTCAATTTGACAATGAGACAACTGTCTAAGCTTTGTTTTCACCTGGATATGAGCTGAAATGCTGTACTGGCTTCTACTTGCTTTGGAGGAGGTTATCTTGAGTGATTGCAGAGCCCAGTTTGGGAATCTGTTTTTCCTTAAGCCTCTCCTTTTGGACTCGGTTGCAGAGGAAAATGATCCTATAAATTAACTTCTGTAGCACATTCCAAAAATACTTGGAGAAAGTGGTATTAAAACACTAATACTGACCTCCATGACTTCCAAATAATGAAGAGTAGCAGAGGAGCAGAATGAGTTGCTTTTGGAGTTGCAGGTGACTCCTGTCTCAGGACTTCTGAGATCATTTGAAGCAACTGGTTCGTTCTTTAGTATTAAATTGTATCCCAGTTCTGCAAACCTTCTATTGAACCGTTTGAGGGCTGGAGAGAAGTGACTTGGACTGTTGTATTGTCATTATGCAAACACAGAAAGTTCTACTTTGTTTAAAATTACTGAAGTACCAGTCTATGGTATTGCTAAATTTCCTGGTATTGTCAGAAAATACTCTGAGAGAAGACGATTCAGACTCTTCGCAACTTCCTAACAAGTTGTGCATTTGATTTAATTCTTTAGCTGTCTGCTCCTGTGCCATCATGCTTCCTTTCTGAAAGCCATTGTGCTTCCTTTCTGAAAGCCACGCTCATGCGCTTCTAGACCAAGAGCTTTTGGATGGGCATTTTTCCCTCGTGTAGCCTTAGCAGTGTTAACTCAGCCTGTCTCTGGCTTGGAGGGTCAGGGAAATTAGGACCCAAGTCAGGCTGTATTGCAGAATTTGTTACTTCAAGGATTAGTTGTAGTAATCGTGATTGGCTTTAGTCTTCTTTTTCCCAGAGGGGGTAGTGCATAAACCATTTTGGATGTTCCAGGTCAGCAGTGATGAGCAGTGCTGTCTTTCAGCTGAAAATAAAACTTTGTCCCACTTGAATGTGTCTTTAATAATCACAGTGGCTACCAAGGGCAAGAATCCCTTTCTCCAGTCCTCTTCCTGCATGTGGTGGAAGTTACTGTTTTTAGGGGAAATATGATTTACAGTTTGAGATGTGATACAGAGGCAAGGAGAGGTTGGATCCCTGAGCTTGTTCTGGTGTCAGCTGATGTTCGCTGCAGCTTTTTGTCTGCATGGGGAGGGCTTTTTAGTGGGATACTGCTTGGCTGCTGGTGCAGGCTCCTTAGCCCAGTGTGACTGCAGCCCTGTTACATGGTGAAACTGCTGGTGTTGAGGCAGTTCTGAGAAGTGATGATGTCAGCAGAAGGCAGTAAACAGAAGCAACAGACTGTTCCTAGTAAACATGGTGAAACAGAGAATGGGTACAGTGACATTAGGAAAGCTCTCTTGAAACCCCAGGGATTCCCATGGTACTTAACTGTTGCAACATCATAGATTAATGTCTCAGGAAATCAAATATTTGCAGTTCTCTTCCTTCAACATACAGCACTGCAGACTGGGAACTGATACTCCAGTGGTCTTGGAGCACTTGTAAACTGCTAGCAGTGTTGATAATCCCACTTGTCAGCTGAGTGCTTTACAGAATGCTGTCATCACATGTTGCACTCATGTTTTCCCCTCAGTTAATTCAGTCTCCTGTGACCACTCCTCTGGGACTGATTATGTTGAAAACTACTTCGGAAGAACTGGCATGTCCAAGGGAAGATCTTAGCGTGGCCCGGAAAGAAGAGCTCCGCAAGCTGCTCCTAGACCAGGTGCAAACAGTGCTTGGGCTCCTCACAGGTAGGAGTTACTGCTCTTGAACCTTGAAACAAATATCCTTCTTCACCAGGTTTAAGATGCCAGAACATTCTGGGTTCAGTGAAGCAACATGTTGGCAATATATTGGCTGCTCCTGTAGCTTGAGCATTCAACTCTACCTTTCAGCATTTGGGTCAGCTTACAATGAAACAACTCATGCAGTAGAGGGGCTGTATAGCTGCATATCCCCCTCATTATTAAGAGGGATTATGTGTATAAACGCTTGGTAATTTTCTTGAACTCACTAAGAGAAGACAGTGTTCCTTGTCAAAACACTGAAGATGTGTTCTACCAAAGTTCCCTTGCAGTCTCCAGTATGTTTGTTGATCTATCCGTCTCTTAGCAGGCTGTTCTGAAAAATCTCTCTTTGGGCAGGTATTTTGGAGAGCATCTGGGACAAGCACAGTGCTACTGCTGCCACTCCACCACCATCCCCAACTTCAGGAGAAAGTGGTAAGGATGGCTAAAGCTAGAAGATGATATTTCCATATACTTAAACTTGCAACATCAGGCACAGATTCTTTTCTTTGCTGTCTAATCTCTTGTAATAACACTTTCCTAGAGCTTTTCATAGGACAACAAATTCCTGGTTGGAAAGACAAACCTTACACAAAGCAATTTCCACTGCAGGGGATGCCCCACAGAAAATGCCACTTTGTTGTAAAGTGCACATATAGCTTCTTTTTATCCTCAGATGGCAAAAAGCTTTCTGAAGTATCAGTGCAAAATACTCTAACTTCAGGGATTTGGCTTTGTCCTCCCTGAATTTTAGCTGTAAGTGCATCAAAAGCCAAAGTGGAGCAAAACTGAACACCTAACTAAAAAAAAAAAGGGTGCCTAGAACATTGTGTGTGTGTGTGTATGTATGTGTATATATATATATATACACATATACTGAAAGTTTGTTTTCTACCTATTCCTGTTGGTCTTTTGCATGGGTATTTAACTTATCTAAACTCATTTACATACATTTTTATAGTTGCCTTAAATAGAGAATTTATTTCTATGTCTGTATACTTGGCTCACACTTCATTTATACTGTTAAGTCTAAATAGGGGGTGGATGCATTAGGGTCACCCCAGGCTTAATGCTCATCTTGATGACTACCAGTTTCTCTTGTGCCTTGATGTAACATGGGTTGTTGTTACTTTTGCTCACCCAAGCATTATCCAGCAGACTGTGGTGTCTTTGTTCCTGATCCTTGCAAAGCAAAGCAAGGAGGAATACCAGGATGCAGTGAAATCATTATGTTGTTTGATCTTGGCTCTGCCTGCTTTTAACAAGGAAAAAGAAGGGCTTAGGGTCAGGAACCCAGTTGTGCGTAGAAAGGCTTGTGGATCCAGTACTTCCTTCTCCAGGATCATACCTATACCCACTTGTGCTTGGTGCTGTTCTGTGAGTTAACACAGTTGTAACTTTGTCTCTCTTGTCTTTGGGACCTTAAACAGTTAATTGAGAGTTGCAGATCACTTCCTTGTGGCCACATTGCACTAGTAGCTTAAAACAGCTGCCTGTGCTAAGCTTTTGTTGATGTTTTGGTGAGTGTTAAAACTTTCACGTTTAAGTTTGGGTAGAACTTCAAGTGCTTCTTTCCTGTAGAAGAGCTTGAGGCACTTTTATAGTTATATACAAAACATACTTATGGGAAGAAATATTTCCATCTGTTTAGATAGGGTGGATTTTGCTGTAGCTTGCACAAGTTTAAAAGAAATAAAATATTAACAGAAAAAAACAAGACTTGTGTTACTTGGCAAGAGTGAGTGTGCTGCAGGAGTGCAGGCTGTACCCACCCTGGCAGCAAGAGCCTCAGTGCTTTCATAAGATTGGGGTCTTCCATGGGAAAAAGCTGGTTTATGTTGGTGTCAGCTGCTGGTCCAGTTCCTCGGTGGCCAAGGACTCTGTGTTGGTACAAACCAGGTTGGGTTGCTTGGTGAGACCAAGTGTATGCTGCAGATGCTGGTTAATGCAGGTTCATCCAAGGCCATGCCTGCAGGAGAGGGTGCTGCACCATGAACAGCAGCTTCCAGAATTAAATGGAAAAAACTAACACTGTTTTGGTTTTTTGAGGTGCTGGTAACTTAAACTGATGCAACCCAGAAAATCTCTTGTTTTGTTGTCTAGAGTTGTAGTAAAAAGTTACCAGTGGAACGAATTCTGGGCTGATTGCTGGTGGGAGCCTGTGTGAGGTGTCCTCTCAGCTCCTCAGTGAATCACTGCATGGTGCATGTGCTGAGGTAGCTTTTCATCCACCTGTGCATTCACCTTGTGACTTTAGATTACAGTTCCCAAAGTGAAAGCATGCTCCATTTCTGTTCTGGGTCTTTCCTTTCTCCCCTTTTAGGGAAAACAAACAAACTGCACACAGCATGTTTTCAAGGTAATTGCTAGTAATGGAGACTACACTGCAATTCCTTTAGCAGTTCAGGCTTGGTTTCACTGGGTCCTCTTATGCAAACTTGTTTATTGGAAAAATTCTCTGTTTTTCTTTTGTGCTCTGCCTCAGCTACTCTCTCCATGTTAAAATTGGTTGTGATTCAAGTTCTTGAAGTCCAAAAGGAAGGGCACTGCGTACTTCCCTCTCATCCACTGCTTGCTCACTTTCTGGTTTCATGAAGAACTATCTTAATTTTCTTTATTAACCAAATGTCCTTTGGGTGGCTATTTGAGGACAGTTGAAAGATCCACAGTGGAGGAAGAGCACTGATGGAACTGCTAACATGAGTTGCTAACATGGAGAACCTATGAGGTTTAAAGACAGATACACAAGTCTGTAGTGGTGGGTGGCAGTCCTAGCTTTGCACATTTATGTGTCCTTACTTGCAGGCAGAGATGAATGTGTGATTGGAAGGTGAACTATAGGACAAACATGGGTTTAGTGAAACTGACATTAAATTCTGCACTGGAGATGTTAATTGTTTCTCTGTCCTTTAAGTCTGTGAAATCTGTGAGCTGACCAAATCTTTTTACCCACATAGCTATATCTGAGTCTCATTCATGCAGCAAAGGATTCCTGTTTACGGCTGACACTTAAACTTTTTTTTGTTGCTTAGATGAGGCCACCATCTTTTTCTCCTTGTATTTAGGTGAAATTAAAGGTGCTCCAAAAAGGAAAGTGGGCTTCAGAGTTCTTATAAATATATAATATCTTCCATCAGAGCCAAAATCTCTTTAGGAACTTGGAAAAGCTATGCTTCCTGTTTTTGTACAGGGAAGCAGAGTGGTTACTTGCAACTCTTGCATAGTTCTTAAGTAGCACTTAGAGACAATGTTAAACGCATTTCTCATGCCACTTTAGCAAAGGAGCTCTGATAACATCCTATGTTGGGAAACGTGAATTTCTGCATCAGTGTAGAATTTACTCAGCAATAATCTCTTGGCATCCAAATAGCTGTGCATGATTTATAGCTCTTTCTTTGTCAGGCATATGCAGTCGCGTATGGTGAACAGATGAGAAGCAGAAATGTTTGCTGCTGCTGACTTGTGCAGAATAGCCTCATTCCAGACCCTTCTGAGAGTTTTCTTCTTGTGCACAAATATATTCGATCCTGTAAATTTACCACCTCTTTGCAAAGACAACAGATACAACTTAAAATCTGAATTTCAGTAATTTAACTGGATGCAAAGCACTGACTGCTATGAGTTACAGAGCCCAAATTTACAGTTTCTGGTGCTGATGGGTTGAAAGATGTCAATCTTTGATTCTCATTGATTTTTGTGGAGCTTGCTGGAGTGGACATTTGAAAGAAGCATATCTGCTTCTGTAAAAACACAGTGCAAGCAGCTCTCACACTGCAGCCTATGTATAGTTGTGGATGACACCATGGGGGCTGCTTTCATGTAAAGACTAAGTGCAGGGTTATCTAATTCCACCAAAGCAGCATGATGCCTAAAGTTTCTGGAGCAGAGCAGAAATAAACAACAATAAGGTATGGCAGGGAGTTATGAATTTAGTGATACGCAGCATTGTTCTTGCTGACAAATGGAGACTTAAGGGGGATCTGTTCACCATGCATACTCCTGAGTGCTTTGGAAATAGCTCAGTAAATCATACCTGTTATTTTCATACTACTGGTGCATTGGGTCATTTCACTTTCCAAAGGAAAAAAAGAATAAGACTACTTGGGTTTTCTGTGGAGAACTTCACATTCTGTAATGTAGCAAGTGCCTTTGGATTTCTAAAGGTGAAGACGTTTGTACTCCAGAGTATTGAATAACCTGGGGAGGGTGAATAGGTTTTCAGAATGTGGAAGCCTGCAAGTTAGCCGTCAGCTTCTGTGGGGAAAGGCAGCTGACCTGGTGGTGTCCACGTGGATTTCTGTAAAGCTTTCAACAAGGCTTGGTGGCAAAAGCTTTAGGAAAGCAAAGACCATCAGGGATAAGGAGTCTCTGGATCATTAATACATTGGGTAGAAGGCAGGAGACAAAAGGTGAGTGGAGATAGTCCCCTCTTGCCATGAGAAAGGATGTCACCTCTGGTATACTGCTTGGAACTGTGCTCATGGACATACTTGTTAGAGACTTTGGAATAGGGCTTAGTAAAGAGACAAGGAGGCTTGTCAAGGGCATCAAGATGGTCAAAATGGTGAGGAAGGTGTAACTGAAGACCTGCAAGAAGGTCTTGTATGTCTGTGGGCAAATGGAAGGTGAAACACAATGCAGATAAGTATAACCTGTGTTTGGGTTATTCTTTCGGGGGGGGGGGGGGGGGGGTGGGGGTGTAGGTGTGTGTGTGTGTGTATATATATATACACACACACTCATCTCATGCCAAATCACAGGTTCCAAACTCACCTTCAGTATGCAGAGCTCCCTTCTGAGTATTGCACCATATGATTCAACAAAAAAATTAGGTCAGTAGCAGTCAAAAATAGCTATCTGCTACGGTGCTGCGTGGAATTAAGGTTCATCTGCACCTTGAATAGTGGCTGCAGTTATGGTCTTCCTTTATCAATAGGCGTAGAGTAGAAATAATAGCTTCTAAGGCAGTAAAGGTGATTGAGAGTATTGAATAGCTTCCATATAAGTAACAAGAATAGTGGTACTCTTCACTCCCTCAGAGAAATTGAGAGCAAGGAGCTGCAGTAGAAACCTACCGAGTGACATGTGAATGGAAAGAGATGATTTCTTTTCCCTGTTTGGGTACAGAAGATAGGAAATGAAACAATCAGCTGCCAAAGCCCCAAGCCAAGCCTATCTTTGCATGATGTATAGTTAAGCTGTGGAACTCTGTCACAGAATGTTGCAAACAACTGAGTTTATGTGGCTGCAGTTGGAGACTAGATAAAGTCATGGAAGGGGGGTCCCTGTCCATGGCAGGGGGGTTGAAAGTAGATTATCTTAAGGCCCTTTCCAACCCTAACCATTCTGTGATTCTAAGATAAGTCCTGAGGCTGTGGAGAATCCTTCAAAACCCTGCCTGGCTTCAGAAACCTTTGTAAGGCGAGTTGGCGGCTGGGGAATGTGGTCTGTGCCTGCCTGGGCTTTTGGTCACTGACAAAAGGTACCATATTTTTATAGTAGGCTTGGCTTCTTAGTCTGACTTAGAACATCTGCTCTTACATCATCCACAAGCTGTCACATGCAAACAGGCGCAACTCTGCCAAGGTTCAGTGGATGTGCCAGAGAACTCATGCAAGCTTACATCAAGGATGGTTGACCTAGTGTGGGGGGTGAATTTATCCTAAATTCCTAAAATACATGCCATGGCACTGCTGTTTTCCAAAACACTGTGGGTGTGCTTCCCAGTCTGATCTGGTGTGAGATCTGATCAAAACTACTGAATCCCTGAAGAGAAAAATCCATAGTTCATCTCAGACAAGTCTTTTTGCACTAACCTGCTGAATGCCACAGGCTCTGATAGCTTTTGCTTTATAGCTGGGGCTGGTCAATTGCAGCTTTTGAAGGGAATTGCCTTGGCTTATAATGCAAGTGTCTGCTTTGTTTCCCAGGTGACCTGTTGAGTAGCCTGTTGCAGAGTCCCAGTGCAGCCAAACTATTGAACCAGCCAATCCCCATCCTTGACACAGAAAGTGAATACATATGTTCCCTGGCGCTGGAGTGCCTGGCACACCTCTTCAGCTGGATCCCTTTATCTACTAGTATCACTCCATCACTCCTTACCACCATTTTCCACTTTGCTCGCTTTGGCTGTGACACCCGTGTTCGGAAGATGACTTCTGTCAATGGCAGCAGCCAGAACTCAGTGTTGGGACAGGAGCGTGGCCGCCTTGGTGTTTTGGCTATGTCTTGCATCAATGAACTGATGTCTAAGAACTGTGTGCCTATGGAGTTTGAAGAGTATTTGCTGCGGATGTTCCAGCAGACTTTCTACCTCCTGCAGAAGATTACCAAGGAGAACAATGCCCATACGGTGAAAAGCCGGCTAGAGGAACTGGATGAAAGGTAAGAGCAACCAGCAGCTAAGTAGCTGTGCTAGGGCCTCTTGCTTTCTAAAGGACAGTCTTTATTACTTTGTAGTCATGCATGGTGTGTCTAATCACCTTTTTTTCAGAGTACTGTGCTGAGGGAGACAGACAGAAAGGTAGGTGCCCACAGGTAAGGTTCTCGTGAGGGGCTGAGTTTGCTAAGGGACCATGGTGGCACACATTGGTATTCTTTCCTGTCCTCTTCCTCCCCTTTCCCCCCATTCGTTACTGTTTGACTGCAGGTCTGAGATGGCACAAGAGCTGAACCTGCCCTTCATTTAGTTGTAACAGAAAACAGAAGAGGCTCAGTGAGGTAAAGGCATTGCAGTATCCCCTTTCCTGGTCGGTATCTGCCTTCTCTGCTTAAACTCATACAAAGAGTGGGTAGATATTCTACGAGTCATGACTCGAAAGAAAATAGAAGTAGTTTCCTACCTTTCACTGATATGTGATGGTTTCCTCATTGCTTTTTCATTTTTACTTTTTTGTTTTTTAAACACCACCAAAAGACAGCCTCAGAAGCTCCATTCATGGCAGCAGTGAATGGCTCTGCTGCAGGGCTGTCTGGCTTGACAGGAGGCAGCAAGGAAGACAGAGCATCTTGGGAGACTGTGCTGTCATTTTCCAGACTGCTACTGCCACCTTTTTTGCCTAAATCAGCTTAATTCTTTGATAGCAGATAACCCTACTCCATAGAATCTCAGCCTGGTTTGGGTTGGAAAGGACCTTAAGGCTCATCCAGTTCCAGCCCTCTGCCACGGGCAGGGACACCTTCCACTAGACCAGGTTGCTCCAAGCCCCATCCAACCTGGCCTTGAACACTGCCAGGGATGGGGCAGCCACAGCTTCTCTGGGCACCCTGTGCCAGTGCCTCAGCACCTTCAGTGTCTTGCTGTTGTGTTGAGTGGTTGAATCCACCTGTTTGCAGGGTGGTGGAAAAGGTGAGGGCTTGGAGGGCTTGAAGGCTGCCTGTTGTTTCAGGCTTGCCATGGAGAGCCTGGCAGGCTGGGGCTAATGGTGGCGAATAGGTTGTGACTGTGTGAATGTGCTCGGTGTCGTGTTACAGATACATGGTGCTGCTGTATAAAACTTGATCCCCAATGCAACTAGGACTTTGAACTTTTGGGTGCTGGGGTTTTCTTGTTTGTTTGGGTTTGGGTTTTTTTGTTTTTTTTTTTTTTTGAATATCAGGAATAAAAACAAATTTAGGAAACAAACTGTGGGTCTGTTTGTGGAGATGATTTGCATGTTTCTTCTGTAAAATGCCATTTTTCCATCTCTTTAGATGTGTAACTTTGGGGTGATGGGGTGATAAACTTAGATTAATCATGATTTCTGCTTAACAGTGAATTCTGTTTGTTCATTTTTTTTATTAACTTGCTCCAAATTCAGCATCACTGAGTCCTAGAAATAAGACATATGAATGCACCACCATTGCGTACAAGATGTGTGCACAGAGTGCCAGGATTTTCACTCTGGATTTCAGAAAAGCTTTCCTGGAACCCCACAATCTCTTGTATAACTTTGTTCTTTCTTTTATGGAAAACATGAGCAAGCAGCCTTCACTGGCAAGACTGCAGGAGGTCTCTAACTGTGTTGGCCTTCGTGATATGGTGTTGCCGTATCATCATGTTCTACTGCTTAGATATGTTATCCACAGAGATTTGTTGGTGTCTGTAATTGTGAGACCCCTTCATTGTGAAGGTCTGAGATAGGAATGTAACTAAATTGTTCTGGAAACTGGAAAGATTTAGCTGGCTTCTGGAGGAGTGGAGCTTTCTCTGGGCTGACTTTCCTCTCTGTGGAAAGGGATGTGAGGATTTTCCCTTTGTATATAACCCTATAGGGCATAGCTATATTTGTATGTCTAAATACGTCCAGCTATACTGCATGAAAGTGTCATCTTGGCTTGGACTGAAAAAAATCCTAGAATCATAGAGTGGTTAGGGTTGGAAAGGACCTTAACAGTCAAATCCTGAAGAGAACTGGTGCTGAAGAAACCTCAGAGAGTTTGCCGTCTTCAGAACCTGCTTGCCCTGGGTCCGTTCCTTCCCTTCCTCTCAGGGTGCTGGTTATTTTTGTTCTTTTACAAAGTGGTCTTGAACAGCTGGTACTACCAAACTAGTCCAGAAAAGGAGTAAGCTTAAACTATCTTTTGCTTTATTTGTGTTTGGTTTTAACTTGAAGATCCCAGAACATGGCAAGTAAGGATACAACCAATGGCCCAGTGGCTGCAGAAGGACCTTTGGAGGTGGCAGAGCTAGGGACCAAGTAAGACTTTCACTGGTCTGAGATCAGAAGCTCTTCAAGAAATAAAAAATTAAAAGCATGAAGGAAATGCTTGGATCTGGACTCTTTCTTTTCCTGCTAGTTTTACTTCTGAAGTGTTTGATCTGTGATCAGCTATGTTTAGTGATCTCTTGTGAAGTAGGCAATGCCAAATAAAAAGGAAACTTAATCTTTTTGCATAATCAAAGTATTATGTGGTTTTGTAGGCTTGTAACAACCAACAGTGTTGCAGCTCTTTGTTAGCTGGCAGTACGGTCTTGAGTGAGACGTCATTAGGAAGAGTAGGGTTCCCCCCCCAGAAAAGCTTACAGAACAGAAAAGCAAGGCAGTACAGTAAAACCAGTCTGTTAATGTGTGTCTGCAACTTTGCTGAGCCTAACTTTTTAGTTAAAAGAAAAACTTCAGGTGCTCTTGCACTTTAGAGCTCTTGCCATGTGGGAAGGATGTACTTCTCTGTGCATAGCCATGCCACTGGATTGCTGGAGCTCTCGATGTGTATGATGCTGCAATACATTGGTCTTCTGATGATGCATTGAACTAATGGAGTATTGAACACTCTTCATGAGGATGACTTCTAACCTTGATGAAACTTGTGTTGCGCAGGGTTTGTTCTTAATCCCCAGTAAAAGCTTACCTACCCCACTGTGGTCTTAGTAATTCCACCCCAGGTGCATCCTTTTGAACCCTCAGTGCTTCACTGAGGTGGTGCTCTTGCTGGACTCCCTTAAGTGTTGGTAGCAGGCTTCCTTTGGATCTTCACTTTGTGCAGTCCCAAACATTGAGTAGTCCCATGCTTTGTAATAAGTTTTGTCTTTATAGTCTAATTTAGTCACAAAAGCCTGGGCTCAGTTCAGAAACTTTTGGATGGTTGGTCTGCACTGCAGGAGAAACCATTCTTCCCAGGTCTCAGCTCCATGGTGCTTCCACTACCTTGTGTAAATGTAACGCATGTATTGCTAACTCCTGTGTTAACTTCTTGCTTCCAGCTGAATTCCTCAGCAGTACTATTTATTCCACTAATCCTATCTACATCGGTAAGATGACCCCTGCTGTTAATTATCCCTCTAGGGTGGGGAGAGATTGTGCTTATTTGCAGGCATGGTTGAACTCAAATATATTTACCTGAATATTAAAGTTGCTTTTGACTAGACTGTCTTTTCTACTGTTTCAGGTATTAACGGAATGAAGGTAGGTAATTGTTGCAGAGCTTTATATTTTAATTGTTCTGCTGGTTGTTAATTGTAACTTTCTTTTATTAAAAGGATTTTGAGTAAATTTGATCACTGTTTCAATGAAATTGCTTTCCCTTGTGGCATCCTTCATGTTTTCTCAGTTGTTTTCTCCTTTCCCTTGTAGCTACATCGAGAAGTTTACGGATTTTCTCCGGCTCTTTGTGAGTGTCCACCTACGACGAATTGAATCCTACTCCCAGTTCCCTGTGGTTGAGTTTCTGGCACTGTTGTTCAAATACACTTTTCATCAGGTACAGCCCTGAGACATTGTTTTTCCATGGTCTGTTCTCTTTTCTGTTTTGTACAGAAAGCAGGGTCAGCTTGTTTTCCCCAGGGAAGCTGATACCTTGGGTTATCCTAGAAAAAAAACCTATTAACTTGTCTCTCTGGCACTTCCCGTCTAGTGCTGGAGACTTGGAAATGGCTTAATGTGCCCTTGGATTTAGTTGGAGACGGGTCACATCTTGCAAGAGCAACTTGCCTGGTGTTTATCTTTGGTTTTGCTTTTATTTATTTGCTAGTCCTTGGAACAGACATTGTTGTCTGGAACAATCTCAGAATCCCAGACTGCCTTGGATTGGAAGGGGCCTTAAAACTCACCCAGTTCCAACCCCCTGCCACAGACAGGGACACCTTCCACTAGACAGTTAGATGGTTGCTCCAAGCCCCGTCCAACCTGGCCTTGAACACTGTCAGTGATAGGGCATCTCCATCTTGCTCATTTTGTGTTTGGGAATGGTTTTCTTCCTCCTGATTGTGATTCTTTTATCTGAGGCTTTCCTTGTAAGTTTTGGTATTGTATCAAAAGCCAAGGTTGGAGTTTTATTGTGTGTTACCTTGCTGTAGAAGCTGTCACAGTGAATTCAAACCCCTGTTTGTCCCCATGTATGAATAATGGCAAGGCAGCAGATTTATAAAATGCTCAAAGCTGATGCAGCAAGCCATGAGATGGGTTAATGCTGAGACCAGCTTTGTAATTCCTGGGTTCCTACCCTTGTGCAAAATCTTTTGGTGATCTTTTGACAGCTATTAATGTCTCCAATGACTTTCTAAAAGTGTTTTAATAAAGCAAGGAGCCCTTCCTGTGAAGTGCGTGCTAACTTGTTTTCATTGTGTGAAATCAGTCTTGCCATAGCTTGCAATACTCATTGTAAATTTTGGGGTATTTCAGCCTACACATGAAGGTTACTTTTCTTGCTTGGACATCTGGACGCTCTTCTTGGACTACCTGACTAGCAAAATCAAAAGTCGTCTGGCAGACAAAGAAGCAGTACTCAACAGGTGAGCAGTGGGGAAGCTCTCAGGATGTCACAGCTCAAAGAGCCGTCATGGTCACCATGGCAGAGGATGTGAGAAACAAGCTGTTGCTTACTCCAGCTTCATGTGTGGTCAGGCCCTTTCTTCTAAAATTGTGAAGTAGAAGAGTGTAAATTTCAGTGTTTCCCACTCACTCAAAAGAATTTAAACTGAGCAGATTAGGGTAGAAAACTGCCACATGCCTTGCATGTGAACTTGGCAGCCAGAGTTAAAAAGCTTTGTGGTCTAAAATAGAACACATTAGCGAATTTTAGAGGATGCTTTAGCTCATATCCAGAGTCAGTTGCCTGGTAAGTGTTTGCACAGCTCGTACAAATAATTTAAGAATTAGGAAAAAAGATATTTTATTAGGATTTTAAAATTCCTGTTGAAATGGAGAATGTGTTTCTGACAAATATTGCTGAGACTGTGTTTGGAAGTTAGAAGTTCCCCTTACTTATCTCTGCTGGTTGTGTGCATCAGTTGCAACAGTGGTTGGCAGCTCTGCCTTTGTAGATGCTGTATCCTGAAATTGGGGGCTTTCTTTGGATAAGAGTGCCTTTGCTGCCATTTCAAGGATCTGGGGAATACACTGGTACTTTGCTCAAGTTTTGGAGGCTTAGAAGTGCCATGGCTTGTGCTGTGTTAAGTGCAGAAGGAAGCTGCTTTTCCTCAAGCACACTAAGTGTAAGTGGTTGGTTTTTGAAAGGCATCATAACCACAAAGAGCAAATGTGGAACAGGCTTACACCAGACACTACTCTTCCTCTCAGCACGGGAACCGTGGGGTTTTAATTTCTCAAGTAGTAGGTATTTGCATTTGAATTTTGTTATAATTTGCTCCTAATTTGCTGCGCACTCCCTAATGCTGTTGAACTCTGTCTTGGTGTTCTGCTCCTCTTCACCTGGCTAATGCGTGTGTAATGCGTACTTGTGTCAAACAGTTTGTGATGGAGAACATGGAAACATACAATAGCTGTCTCTAGGAGATGTGTCAGACTAAAGCAGATTGAAAAGCACACAAGTGGTTGAGGCTTGTACTGCTTTGTCTTCAGGGACAGCATTGACACCAACAGCCTCCTGCATGCGCTCAGGCAGGCGAGTGTTGCACTTTGACAGCCTGGGAGTGGTTACACTGCAGGAGCACGGATGATGTTTCCTGTTCTGTGGTTGACAAACTCTGCATTTTGTGCACGTTGCAGCTTTTACTATTGGTTAATTGCTAAATCGAGAATTACATCATCTGAGTACAAGAAAAGTTGGTAGCTCAGCCTCCCTTGCACAGAGAGCTATCAGTTTCTTCAGCTGACTAGGCTGACACTTTGATTACGTGATGCTCTGAATGTCTGGTAGTGTATCCTAATGCCTAATTTTCCAGCCTGATCACACCTAGAAAAGAGCATGGTCTTTTACACTGGACTCCAGCTGAGAAAGGAGAAAGGAGGTTTTTAAAACAATCAAATCAGCTCCACTTGAAAGCCCCAAACTCTAATGCTATGTCATCAGGAGTGACTGCATGCTCAGGTGGCTCTGTGCTGATTTTGCAGCTTGGCATTATTCTTAGGTGATCATTGAGGAGGGTTTTCTGTGCTCTCTACCAGCTTCCTAGCTCTGAGAGATGAAAAGGCATCTTTCAGTGACATGCCTTTCATGTTAGAGTACTATTAGTTAAGGGGCTGGCTTTGTTTCAGAGGACAAGGGCCTGAATTCTTTGTCCAACAGTGTAGGGAAAGAGGATAGCAGAACAAATAGCCTCAGGGGAGTCCCCTTTTGAGATATGCAGCAATAACTGCCTTGTTTCACGTATTTCACATTCCCTGCCCAAAAGCAGAGCATCAGACAGGCTGCTGAGGAGCAGCTTAAGCAACAAGAAGCTTTCGGTGCCTCCTGTTCATGTGTATCTGCTGTTATTCCTGGCAAGCCACTCCTACCTTTCCTGTTCTGAACTTGTGGGCTGCTTCTGTTGCTATCAGTTTTCCCTTTCCCTTTCAGAGGTAGTGGGGATATCAGGTATTACCAACCTCTTTCGTTGCAGGTAGTATGTGACATGAAATGACATGATACTCTTAATCCCAGAATCTGCTTAGTGTTTCCTCAACAAACCTCTAAAGCTGTGCTGCAGGCTCTTTGTAGTGGCCCACTTGAAATTGTCATCTGTGTGACTTATCTCCTTTGCTGGAAGGGCTGTGGCACAGCAATTCTGCAGAATTGTTTTATCAAACTCTTGCTCTGTTTCTCTGTGGTCATAGGTACGAAGATGCCTTGGTTCTGTTGCTGACAGAGGTGTTGAATAGAATCCAGTTCAGGTATAACCAGGCACAGCTGGAGGAGCTGGATGACGAGACACTGGATGATGATGTAAGGAGCAGAGTTGAACAAGGACAACTACAGGTCCAGATATTAGCTCTTGCACTGGTAACACCTGGAATGTCATTCCCAGTGCTCCTGCTTTTGAGTACAGGCTGCTTGAGCTGCTGCTACAGTTGCTTCTTCATTCTGTGTGAGGTTTGAGGTTTAAAGCAGCAGGAAATACTTTTGACAAAACTGGATTTAAGGTCACAATGAAAAGATATTACCTTTGTTTTTAACTTTGTTCTTTTAACTTCTTTGGGGGAGGAGGGGATATAGATACTTACATTCTGATTCTCAGAGGCATTAGGTGTCCACATCCAGTTGTTTTGGAAATCAAGTGCTGAACTATCTCTGATACAAAATCTTTAAGCTGGAGCAGCTCTGCTCTGGAGACAGGCTAAGAGAGCTGGGCTTGTTCAGCCTGGAGAAGAGAAGGCTCTGGGGAGACCTTAGAGCAGCCCCCAGTGCCTGAAGGAGCTACAAGAAACCTGGAGAGGGGATTTAGCCTGTAGGGACAGGACAATGGGGAATGGCTTTAACCTGACAGAGGGGAGACTGAGATGAGCTCTTAGGCAGAAGTTCTTCCCTGCGAGGTTGCTGAGGCACCGGCACAGGGTGCCCAGAGAAACTGTGGCTGCCCCATCCCTGGCAGTGTTCAAGGCCAGGTTGGATGGGGCTTGGAGCAACCCGGTCTGGCGGAAGGTGTCCCTGCCTGTGGCAGGGGGTTGTAACTGGGTGAGCCTTAAGGTCCTTTCTGAACCAGTCTGGGATTCTATGATATTTCTACTAAGTCGGTATCTGTAAACATCATCTCAGTACTGATAAATCTAGAATTGGATTAGCTCTATCAAATGGGTGTGAGAGGTTGTTCTGCATAACAGATGCTTGTCATCTGAGCAGTAACTGTGCTTTGGGAGTGAATGCTTATGCCTTATCACTCTAGGGAAACACATGCCCTCATGCCCAAAGCCTGGCTAGGCAAAATTATTCTCCATCAGGTACTAGTGGCACATGAGAATCACAAGAGCAGTATCTCTTCAGCATTTGGTTGTCTGCAAAAGCCAAGCTCTGGAAAGGAGCTCGCTAGACCCAAACATCAGTTAAGACCTACTAGTTTGCAAAAAGCTGTTTCCCTCTGGATGTCCTGTACTTACCTTGGTGTTTCTTCCTGTAGCAGCAGACCGAGTGGCAGCGGTACTTGCGCCAGAGCTTGGAAGTGGTTGCAAAAGTCATGGAGCTCTTGCCAACTCATGCCTTCTCCACACTAGTAAGTTGTTATCCAGACCAAAAGTGCAATGTGAAATGAGCACCAACTGCTGGAGTTTGTTGCAAGCTGTTTAATAGAAGCCACAGTGCCAAAGAAAGGAGGGAAATTTGGTTTTGGATGTAAAACCTTGGCAAGAGGAGACCAGAAACTGAAGGAAAAAATCTCGGGTTTTGGTTTTCTCACATTCCTTGGTGTGTTTTGAAGACAGTGCTTCAGTGAGCATCTGAGTCCTACTTGCTGGACACCAAGCTCTTTAGACCATCTTTCAAAGTGTAAATATTTGGCAGCAGTCCTTCGCTGGTATTTATCTTGGTCTTTATATTAGGTGGCAGTACTGTGAATTGGGCAGATGGGTCTTGAGTGGAATCTTTGTTTAAATGAAAGGCTAAATATAAATGCTGAAGAAAGTGCCTCAGACAATTGGGAATTACATCTGATAAACACAGAGAAGTGCTTTGCTCCAGCTAGTGCCACTGCTCTTGCTAAAATTGGTGGTGTAAAAGCTGTTGGGGTTTGTAGTATTATAGTGGGTTTTGAGGAGATCTTGAGGCTGTAAGGCAGTGTAGTTCAACATTCAGGGTAGTCAGTGCCTTTTTGCTGTTTGAGAGGAAAGACAAGTAATAGCAGTAAGATCTCAAAGCAAGCCTATTAATTCTCCTGGAGATGCCATGTACCTGGACCTCTGAATCACGTTCCCAAGAAGCAGAGGAAATGAAGCTGCTGCAGGGGCAGAAGATGCCTGATCTGAACTGCTTTTAATTGATACTTTTATTTAAGAACCATTCTGTCTGAGCTAAGCACTATTCCTAGAAACTGAAGTAGTGAACTTAACAACCCTCGTGTGAAAGTAGAAGCTGCTCTGCAGCGTGGCACACGGCATGAGTCTGCAAGAGGCAGACAGAGGAGCAGCTATTTCGCTGAGCATATGGGTCATATGGTGAAGAGCATGTGGCTTCCTTAAAGTAACACATTAACATGAGGAAGACTATCTGGGTTTTTTTAAATAGCTCTCTTCCTGCAGTTATATAAAGTCTCTCCGCTGTTATTTAGGCACATCATGTTAGAAACTTGATGGTGAGTGCTTTCTTGAGCCCTGCATTAGATCACTCTTTTATAGTGGATAAACTGGGAGATTCTCAAGCAGTTTCAGGTGCTTCTCATGGTGCTCTGCAGTGCTGTTGGATGCAGTGACTGGTCTGTCAGTAGCAAATAATTAACATACAGCAACTGCTGTTACTCTGTCCCATGCTGGACAATGAATGGCTGTGGCTCCTTCTGCTGATGGATGAGGGAACTTTCATAAAACCACTCACATCGTATGTGGTGACTTCTACCAATAGACTGAAAAGGTTAGAAAATATTTTTTCTGATGTGATGTCTACAAGGAAAGGGTCAGTGTGCAGTTTTGTCCTGTATGGATACAAATGCAATCAGGTACACCACAGTCTCTTAATTCAGATCACTGAGGTACCTTGGCTGGCTGAAAACTGTTTAGAAGGCTTTCTAGTCTGTGTGCACAATTCACTTCCTCCATGGCAGCATAACCTGTTGCTCAGCTGAAGTGTCACCAGGATCAGGCATGTTTGCTGCCAGTCCTGCCCTCTGTTCCCAGAACAGGATGGATGAAGACTGTGGTGGGCTGCTTCCTTGGTTGTTTTCCCCTTGGAGCTTTCCTAGTGCAGCCTGCAGCTTACCTGCTGCAGTACTTCCCTTTTACACTTTGCTGTAGAGGCACTCTGCTTGGAAACTTCTTTGGTTGAACAGTATTTTGGTAGCTGCATTTTGAGGAGCTGATGCTTACAAGTGAGATAGCTGCAGCACAAGCATTTTGTGCTCCATACTCTGCCTTTCCTCTGCTCTGTTTGATCTGGGTTATCCATCCATCTGTATATTCATAGTGGGGCATGCTGTGCCATCACTTAGACTTATCAGGCCATTATCTTGTTAGGCTGATTGCTGGTATTTGTAGGAAAGGGAGAGCTACCACAGTGAAGTGCCCTCAGGGTGGTGATCTTGGTGGCTTTCATGGCAGCTGTCAGGACATGAGAAGCTGTGGCATGCAGGATCAGGCCATAACCTAGCAACTTGCCTCTTCTCCAAATGTCTTTTTGAAAACACTAGGGAGAAGTAAGAAAGTTGTGCACTGTGTAATTGGTAGTTGGATGTTAACTGTCTTCCAAGCCCCAAAATCACTCTCGTTTCTTGTCTCTTCTAGTTTCCAGTTCTGCAGGATAACTTGGAAGTGTATCTGGGACTCCAGCAGTTTGTGGTCACTTCAGGGACAGGTAATAACCACTGTGATCCTCACTGTTTGAGTAGCGATTGCAAAAGCTGTCTAGACCTGCTTTGGTGTTGCTTCTTCCATATTCCATTGAGGGTCTGAACATGTGTATGGTGTCTAATGGCTCAGTAAACATCTCAGCAGACATGTAATAATGTGATTTATTTTCTTGTTAAAAACAGGTATGCAGCTTCAAATACTACAGTAACATGGATGGGATGACCTTTTTCCTCTCATTAAATTTATTTCAGGAAAGATTGTGCTCCCATTTGCTTGGGGCTCAAATCTGGTGTGAAGTTGTCCACCATAGGAGTATTGTTATTTAGGGTGAATTAAAACTATTTTGAGTCCATGAGAAGATGAGCTATTTACAATCTTGTAGTAGTTTCTTATCTACCTGGCATTTCAGGAGCCTTCGTGTATAAAGTAGTTTACAAAGACACTAGTGCTCTCAGAATATAAAGCATGAGTGTGGCTTCGTTGCTCCTTCCTGACAAATAAGGAAAGTCATAGTAGTAAGATCTGTGTGAGGAAAGATTGTAGCTGAGGTACAGCAAAAGGAATCTCTTGT
This sequence comes from Pezoporus occidentalis, assembly GCF_034315485.1. NCBI lineage: Eukaryota > Metazoa > Chordata > Aves > Psittaciformes > Psittacidae > Pezoporus > Pezoporus occidentalis. The sequence continues at coordinate 1,876,955 of NW_026913404.1, forward strand.
ATTTCAATACTGCTGCACATGGAAATGTGGTATTGCAGAACTTATTTGATTTTTTTTTTTAGTTCAAGGTCTGGAGTGTTTGGAAAGCAGGTATATATACAACTGAGTGGTAGGATGATTGCATAAATAATAAGACTGGGAAATCTAGTTATTTGTATGGTCCTTATATGAGAAATATAAAAGTAATTAACAACTTTTCACATCGTAAGCAAACATTATTGTTACAATTGTGGCTGTGCTTTTGGAACACTTCTAACCCTCTGGCCAGGAGAGGGAGTTTGGGTAATGACCTCTGCAGAGCTGGGGTGGCTTTCCGTGTCAACAGATAGACAGAAAAGCTCCTGTTTATGTAGGTATTAACACAAATAGAATAAAATAAATGTGTGAAAGGCTGAAGTACTTGGTAACATGTTTCAGCCTTTAAATTGGAATTAAAAGTGTGGCAATCAGAACAGTTCAACTCATCTTGCCCAATTTGAGTATTTCAGTCACTTGGGCAGTGCTGTGATTTGAACTGTGACCTGCTGCTGAGCTAATTGAAGAAGAATGCATGTAATGTAATTAGAATAAACTTTGCATTTCCTGTATCACTGTAATTGGGTTTCCCAGCCCGAAGAGCTGTATTTATTAGAATACATATGACTTACTTGCATAAAGTTTTTCAAGTATGGGCTTTCAGACTGCTAGGCTGTTAGTCAGTGGCTGTTAGCATAAGCAGTTGTTGACACTGAGGTCTGTTGGCTTCATTGCTAATGAACTTTCCTGTCATTCCAGGTCACAGGCTGAACATCACTGCAGAGAATGATTGTCGCCGCTTGCACTGCTCCTTAAGGGACCTGAGCTCCTTGCTGCAGGCTGTTGGGCGCTTAGCAGAGTACTTCATTGGGGATGTGTTTGCTGCCAGGTTCAACGATGCTCTGACAGTGGTAGAGAGGTAGGAACGGGTTTTGGGGTTTGCTGTCCCTTCAGCAGTACCAGGAGCAATCGCCACCACTGCAGTGAGTGTGAAAACCAAGGTTTCTTTCTGCCTCCCCTTGTTATGATTGAATTGAGATATGAAGAACTCAGTCGCCAGAATCTTGTTACATTCATCAGTGCTATGTTTCCCTGGTAGCTTTCTAAAGCCTTAATGAAAAAACTAGTCAGAGGGATTAAATAGTATCAGTCACGTGAAAGATTGAAGTACTTGTTTTCCAGCATCTGCATGTGTGATGCAATGAAATGAGATGCAGAGTTTGATTACTTCAGAATTGTATCTCTCAAAGGTAAATCACCAAAATCTCTTAAGTGGAAAGAGAAATGCCCCATCCATGGCAGTGTTCAAGGCTAGGTTGGACAGGGCTTGGAGCAGCCTGGTCTAGTGGAAGGTGTCCCTGCCTGTGGCAGGGGGTTGGGACTAGATAAGCTTTAAGGTCCCTTCCAACACAGACCATTCCATGATTCTATGAAAAGACCTGTGAAAACCAAAAGGCAGGCATCCTTCCATTCTTCCTTCAAGAAACTTAATTAGCACATGGCTGCAGATTACAGACCTTCAGGGCTTTATGTGTTTTTTCATTTTCATGCAGGTACATTGTATTTGTTCCATCTTACTGCAAATTATTTTCAACTAAATGGTCTAAGCCTTGTCTACATATTAGCTAAATATTGACACAGACTTGCAAAGAGCTTCATTCAGATAGATGTTAAAGCAGATTTGTACATGTGTATATCCATCTCACACTGCCATGTATGTGTTCACTTCCAGGTTGGTAAAAGTAACCCTGTATGGATCCCAGATTAAACTGTACAACATCGAAACTGCAGTACCATCTGTACTGAAACCTGACCTTATCGATGTGTGAGTATGAGATAGACAGTGCAAATAGTTGGATTCAAACTTGGTATCTACATGGGATGGTACATCCTCAAATGGATGTACTCAGGTTATTTAAAGAAAAAGATATTTGTGATGAGAATTAAAAATACCCATTAGCTCTAAAACTGTTACTCTGCCCTGTACCAGTGGTTGTAAAAGCTTAATTCTTTTGCAGTGTAATTAAATTATGAAATAAGTGTATTTAAATTATGAAGTAGCAGTGTATTAAGAAATTGATCTCTCTGTGTGTAGTTCTACTTTATGGATTTTTTGCCACCAAAGTCAGATCTATGGCTCAGGAAAAAGATCTTTTTCCTAGTACAGGATTTTGAGTACTTGGCTTCCAAGACAAATGTGCCTTTTAGCTATGCAGGTCATTTCTGAAACAAATGAATACCTTCAATCTAGAAGTTGACATTAAGTGTGAAATTGATGCTGCTGGTAATAGAGCCCCACTCTGACAGCCTTTTAGACCCCTTCTATTCCTCAGGCTGTGTAGTACAAACTGATTTCCTGCCAGCTGGTGTTTGTGAGCAGAATTTAAGTTTGTCCTTTTGAACACGTCAAGTACTTGTTCTAGTTTGCAATTGCCTGTACAGGAGCTCCTTGAAACCCGTCTTGTGAGGTTTCATCATGTAGCTCCCTGGATTTCTCCTAATAATCCCAAGTTACTAGCACTGACTTTTGTGCAAATAATCTTCTTTTAATGGTCTTTTTCCTTTTCTAGTTTAAAATAATACAGGAGGCTTTTTTCCATGATCTGTTAGTGAGGGGTTTTCCTCTATATAGTCCCAAAGAAATATCCTGACTCAAAAATCTTAATATGGCCTGTGTCAGAAGTGTAATTATAAAGTATGGTTATGGCTGACCTACCAGTCAGTTCGAAATTGACCTTATCGAATATAATCGATTATGATTTGACCTTTTGGCTTAATACTGTTGCTGAGTGAGTTCAGTTTCAGCACATGTTTAAATATGCTTTGAATATACAGGGTCTGAGGCAAAAAAGTTAAGCAATTTAAAGAAAAAGCTGACAGCTTTGTCTGAAAATATCAATATTCTTCTGCCTTGTGCTGTCAGAACTAACCATGCTCAGGACATGGGCCCTTCTGTAGCAGTCCTGGAGGACGTGCCTTTTATCCCATGTATGTATCTTATCCTTGCTCTGCTCCTCCTCAGGCATGCTCAGTCCCTGGCAGCCCTGCAGGCCTATGCACACTGGCTGGCACAGTTCTACAGTGAAGTTCATCGCCAGAACCCGGGGCAGTTCATCTCGCTTGTCTCCACCACTCTGGAGGCTATTACACCCCTCATCAGCTCAAAGGTACCTTTGTCAGTTCTGGGCTGAGGGAAGACTTCCCCTGGAGCCAGAGACCCTCAAGGGGCACAACTGTTGTGTTCACTTGTTTAATGGTCTGCTTTGAACCATGCTGTTTCTCCTGATATGAATCATTCTGAGTCATAAAATAGTTTGGGTTGGAAGGGACCATAAATCTTATCCAGTTCCAACCCCCTGCCATAGGCAGGGACACCTTCTACTAGAGCAGGTTGCTCCAAGTCCTGTCCAGCCTGGCCTTGAACAATGCCAGGGATGCGGCAGGCATGATGTATGTCAGGGATGAGAGCTGGATGTCTTTCCTAGAGCTGCAACAGGTGTCTCATATAGGGTGAGACCAAGAGGAGTTCTAGATAGCATTGTAGATCAGGCTAGTACCAGATAAGCAACACAGGCATATAAATTCAGCCTAACGATTTTATGGCTTGAAGCAGGGAAATCTCTCTTTCATACTTTTAAGGGAACTGGTCTGTGCTCTAATTGGCAAATAAATGCTATTAAGCAGTCTTGCTTGTGAAAAGCTGTCAGTGGCAGCTCACTGTGCTGTCTGACACCAGTGGTGTATCACATGCTGGTGTTACTGGGCAGCCTGACAACCCTCTCTTTCAGGTGCAGGAGAAGCTGCTGCTATCTGCGTGCCACCTGCTAGTCTCTTTAGCCACCACAGTGCGACCAGTGTTCTTGATCAGCATCCCAGCAGTACAGAAGGTGTTCAACAGGATCACAGACACTTCTGCTCAGCAGCTTCCTGATAAGGTGATTGTCTGAAGCATGAAGTGTGTAGATGAAGTGTCTTTGAGAAGCTGTGCCTTGGCTCATACTGTATGAGGTATAACCTCAACAGTAAAGGGCAGGGGCAGTAGTTATCTCTGTCCTGTGGCTGTGCAGGAGTCACTGTGATACAGTTTGTCTGTAATGATCTATTTCAAGCAACAGAATAAGGAAAAATCACAATTGCACTCCTTAGATCTTATTTCTTCCTCACTTGTTAACGCAATACAGTGCCTGATGGTGCATTCTCTTTACAGGAGAGGCACATTGATTCTGATGCACAAAAGGTTTTTCTGTGAAACTTGTATTATTATTCCACATACCTCACTCCAAGTTAGTATTTATATTACAGAAGTACTGAAAAGCCATAGTGGAGGCTGGGATGTGGTTGTGTTGTCCGTTGGCATGGAGGCATGAAGTGCTACACAAGCACAGAAGCTTAGTGTGTAAACCAGACAAGAAGTATGAAACTGGTGTCATCTTTGGGTTTATGAATATGAAGAACAGGGACTTACCATTGCATCAGAGGGATGATAGAGCTGGGAGCTGGTTCCAGCCCTTAAGTCATGGAGCTTTGCTTCTCTCTTACCTTGCAGAGCTGCTAGTTTTCACTTAGGCTCACCTTCCGCTGGTGAAATGTTTCCTTCAACAGTGAGCACTGCTGGTAGAATCATAGAATCAGCCAGGTTGAAAAAGACCTTTAAGATCAAGTCGAACCATTCCCCAGCACTGCCAAGGCTGCCACTAAACCTTATCACTGAGGGCCTCGTCTACGTGGTTTGTGAACACTTCCAGGGATGGTAACTCCACCACTGCCCTGGGCAGCCTGTTCCAATGCCTGACCACCCTCTGGGGAAGCAATTGCTCCTAATATCCAGTCTAAACCTTCCCTGGCACAACTTGAGGCCATTTCCTCTTGTCCTATCACTTGTTACTTGGGAGAAGAGACAGACCCCCGCCTCACTGCAACCTCCTTTCAGGTAGTCGTAGAGAGCGCTAAGGTCCCCTCTGAGCCTTCTCTTATCCAGACTGCCAGATGAAGAGCCGGAAAATGTCCCTTCACTCTGCGGTTGTGCTCTAGCAAGAAATGTATTGCAAAAAGGTCGGACTTTGTCTCTTGGTTTAATATGTCATCGCTTATAGGCCCAGGTGCTGGTGTGCAGAGCACTGTCAAACGTCTTGTTGCTGCCCTGGCCAAACCTTCCAGAGAGCGAACAGCAGTGGGCAGTTCGCTCCACCAACCACGCCAGCCTCATCTCTGCCCTCACAAGGGAATACCGCCAGCTCAAATCCAATGCCATCTTGCCACAGAGGAAGGTGCAGCTGGAGGACAGTAAGTACCACGTGTCTTGGTGTGTGCTGTTTTCTGACACCTGCACTGCAAACTGCTGATGGGTGAGATTAAGCTTATTTTCCCAACAATTATTTTGCCTGAAAAGATGTGTTTAGTGTATGGGGAGGACAGGACAGGAAAGGAGGAATTTCTGTTTTCTTTCTTTCTTTAGAGACCCTTCTCCTGTGGCGTTTGTGAAGGGCACTCTCACCCCAGCTTGCCTATAAATTCATCCATCTTTCTTAGTTGTGCAGGGAAGGTGGGGTCAAATTTGTTGATACGACTTCCAATAGCAGTGATTGCATTAGGAATACTTCACAGCCTAAGGCTGGAACACTGTAGGATTAGAAACATTGGGTGGAAGCAGCATTAAATGAAGATTATGGTTATAAAAACTTAAGGGAGGAAATAAGAATTGATTCCAGGCTTGGGAAGAAATGTAGATGGAGGAGAGCCCTAAACTGATTTGGTCCAGGGACCTTTGGAAAGTTTTTGTGTATATTTTGGGACTGCTTTGAAGTATGTCTGGGAGTTTTTTGGTTGGATTTTATTTTTGAGAATCAATTTAAAAGTATTGTTTCTAAGTATGCAGTGTGACAGCTTCTGCCCAACATGGCGTGTTGGTCAGCTCTGTGTGGGGAGGGAGCATTTTAGCGGTTTGCTCCTCACGAGAAGGGTGTCAGAGACTGCTTACGTGGGAGGAACCCAGCCAGTTAAGATCTCCCAGCATTTGGGTTAGTTTATAGTGATTGTGTATCACTCCAGTTGTTATTTCAGAAATAGAAATCTTCAGTATATCTGGCTGTCATAATGTGCTGCATTTTTCTTGGTTAGTGTTTCTGTAGCATTATTGTATTGGAAATAATACTGTCTACAGCTCAGCCTCTGCACCTGAGTAGCTGAGCAGTGGATGCATCTGTAGAGCAGTAAACCTGCATAACAGAAAGCAAGTAGCCACAGTGACCAAATAAAACCAATTCAAAATATGAACATGCACTTGGAAACATCTTTGACTCCAACCTGGATTTGGTGTATATGCTGCCTTGTGGGGTTTTTTTAGCTACTCTGTTTGTGAACTTCATTTCTTGCCTCTTGAGTAGTGTTGACATATGCAGGAAGTATCACCTCTCTTATTTTCCAGCCAAAGTGATCATCCATCAGACACTCAGCGTTTTAGAAGATATTGTAGGAAGTATCTCTGGAGAATCCACCAAGTCTCGACAGATCTGTTATCAGTCGCTGCAAGAATCCGTGCAGGTCTCACTAGCCCTCTTCCCAGCTTTCATTCATCAGTCAGGTATAACCATAGGACAGGTTTTAATGCTGTGAGTAGCTTCATGACCTACTGATAACACCCAGAATCCATCAGCATAGAATCGTGGTGGCATTTGTGTGAAATGTGTGGGCTTTCTGTGACTAAGTGTGAAGAGAAGCTGTACTTCTGGGTGAGCTGGGCTGGACTGGAACAGGAAAGGGAGATCTCTGCCATCTAGAATACAGGCATGAAGGTTTGTCACACTTCCAGAAGATGGAGGTGCCTTGTGTTCTGTTCAGCAGTGAGATAAAATGGAGCTGATCCTGAGCACGTAAAAAAAGCTTTAGAATACCCTGTCTAGCTATGTTTGCCACTTAAATATTCTCCAGACCCTTGAAAGCAAAGACGAAACAATCTCATCAGATTAGGTCAAAATTATCACAGAATCACAGAGTGGTTTGGTTGGAAGGGACCTTAAAAATCATCTAGTTCCAGCCCCCTGATGTGGGTTTATTTTTCCTTGTAAAGGAAAGGCTCATGAGATGTAACCAGGACTATTGCTTGCCAATCTTCTGGCCAGTGATTTACATTTTATATCACATCAGGGTAGCTCAGATGCCCAGGACTACAGCAGCTTCTCTCATGAAGACCAAGATGTTCCAGGAAAACTTTGGAGCTAGGTGGGATTTTCTCAGTGAAGCAGGCAAGGGGGAGGCAAAACAAAGTTGAAATGCAGAGCAAATCCAAGACAGCAGGCTGATGCTGTGACTGCAGTAACTGCTGCCTTCAGAACAGTCTAGCAGCCTCATTAGCCTTCCCTTTTATAGCCAATAAACAGCCATTGCTGTTTATTGGCTATAAAAGTCTGTGTGAAGGAGGAGTTGGGCAGCTTCAGCTTCTGCTCGTTATTCAATAAAGCACGTTGGGGCTGATGAAGCATTAGTTGTGGTGCTACTCAGCTAATGCATAACCATGTGCTACAGGGGACTGCTGAAGTTAGATGGATCTTTTCAGTTACTGCCTAAAAAAAAAAGCTGGATTGTGCCTCCAGCCCTCCCCCCACAAGCTGCAGAGCTGTTTTGGATTTCCTTGGGTTAACCCTGTACGAGTGGTGAGCAACTGGAGATCGCCCCAGACCATGGCCAAGGCTTTCCCCACACACTGTGTAGGCAGAGCAGACTAAGGGCCTTGCTGGTAGTATTGTATTTGGTCTGAGCTGCTTGCTGCTGCCTGTATTGGTCATCCTCGGCAGTTTTCAGAAATGGATGAACAGCCTTTAAACCCTGTAGTACTGGCTGTTGATTTCAGTTTCTAATGGCCTTCCTGCTAAATTTATTAGAGTAAATGGGGTTCCCTGGAGCAAATCTCACATAAGACTCATTGATGGATTTGAATGTTACCTTAACACAGTCTTTTTGCTTTCCTGTTCTTAGATGTGACAGATGAGATGCTGAGCTTCTTCCTCACTCTGTTTCAAGGACTGAGGGTACAGATGGGAGTGCCTTTCACTGAGCAGATCATACAGACCTTCCTAAACATGTTCACCAGGTATTGTCCTGTGTTGATTGCTGCTTTCTATCCCTCAGGATGATCTGTCTTAGTAGGGGGCTCAAATAACAGGTCCCTGTCCCTAAAGAGTGTAGCATTTCTAACCCAGATGGTCTGTGTCCAAACTTTTGTCATGTCCCAGGACTAGATCCAAGTAAAATGCTTCCAAGTCTGAAGTGACCCAGCCCATGCACATCAATCACATGTGCCATCACAGTCTCAGCTCTCCCACGGACTTTCTAGAAGTGTGTGATGCTGAACTGGACTGTCATGCTGTCTGTTTAGTTCCTACCCAAAATCTGAGGGTGTCCCAACTCTACCACTTAAGCTCTTATTCTGGAGTGCAGTCTGTCAGTCCTCAGTCAAAAACTAGTTCCCTTCTGTGGCTTCATCTCCTTAGCTTGTATTAAACAAGTTCAGAGGCACTACCTGCATTCCTGTAAATCCAGTAAGTGTGTAGATCCCTGTGAAGCTTCCTGTGGCATGACTGTTTCTGTTGTAGGGAGCAGTTGGCAGAGAGCATCCTCCATGAGGGCAGCACTGGCTGTCGGGTGGTGGAGAAGTTCCTGAAAATTCTACAAGTGGTTGTACAAGAGCCAGGCCAAGTGTTCAAACCGTTTCTACCCAGTGTCATCTCGCTGTGCATGGAGCAGGTCTACCCCATCATTGCGGAGGTAGGGCTGTTCTCACACGAGGTGGAGGATGGGAGAGACGGGAAGGGAAGGCATTGCTGGGGGTGTGGGAGCAATGAAGCCTTTAGCTTTACAAGAGCTGTAAATGTCAGTCCCTGTGCAGGGAAAACTGGGTAACAAATCAGTGGGAATTGGAAGCAGTGTGGGTGGAGGATTTTGTCAGGAATTGTCAAAAAAGAGGCTAAAATTACAGACATGCCCAAAGCAGGAGGTAAACTCAAAACTCAGTGACGTGTTCCTAACATGATCCAACAACTGCTGAGTTCTGTGCCTGCCTTGGGGTGAAATGCTCTGATGCTCTGGCACCTTGGCTGCAAAGCACTGCTGGGGGTGGCCACCAGCCGTGGGATCCAGGGATGGTGGGATTCCAGCACAGGAGCCTGCTTTGAGCTGTTTGCTCTCTTCTCATCCTAGCGCTCATCTCCTGATGTGAAAGCAGAGTTGTTCGAGCTGCTTTTCCGGGTCCTCCACCATAACTGGCGGTACTTCTTCAAATCTAGTGTGCTGGCTAGTGTCCAAAGAGGAGTAGCAGAAGAGCAGATGGAGAACGAAGCACAGTTCAGTGCCATTATGCAGGTAACAGCTACTTCCATGTTTGTCTAGAACTCTTTCTGCAGCAGAGCATATGCTGCTTGTGGCGGTGCATTAAACATGTGGGTGATGGGGTCTTGAGTGATGTCTTGCCTTCAGAAACAGCTGTAAATGAGAGCAGAGTGGTCTTGCTGATGTGCTCACAAGGCACAGTGCCTTGCTGCACAGGGAAGCAGACATGGAGGAAAGACTGTTAATTCCTTTCCGTGCCTCATCCTGCAGTAAAAATAAATTACTAATGCTGACCCATTTACTTCTGTTACTAGTGTATGGTTAGCACCAGGACAAACTTCAGCGCAGGACAGTTTCCTGAGACCAAGATGTCTTTTGGTTTATATGGACTTGTTCTACGCTGTACCGTCGGATCTGGTAGAGAAGGGTCAGTGGGCTGATATCCTGTAGGCTTTTGCCTGGGGAATAGAAAAGGCAGAGGGCTGTCCAAGCATCTTTCTTACACCTGTAGCAGCGTAACACTTCCAAACCCACCCAAGTACCTCATTTTGGAAGATCTTCACATGGTAATCTCAGTACTGACTTCAGGCTGGTTGAAAATACTGAACTACTTGTTTTACTACTTTGTTCCTGTTGTTTTGATACAAAGCTCTTCTTTAATGTTCTGTAAATGCTTTTCATACAACCAGTGTTTTATGTTGAGGGTATTAACAGCTTGTGTGATGCTTTCTACCAGAGATCTGATTCTACCAGAACTGGCTCAGTCTTGAGGGGACTTGGCCTGGCTTTGTCCATTCAACAAATGGTTGGTGTGGGGAAATGAACTTTTACATTCATCATGCATTGAAGCAGCATCTTGTGAAATTCTGCTGCCTGTCTCTGTACAGAGCACACTCCATGTGTCTGCATCACATGTACAGTGTTTCAGAGGTTCTCAGTGTGTTTTATCGCAGGGTCTATGCAGGCCAACCAGACTAGTTTAGCAGGATTCAGCAAATTTAGCTCCTAGGCTCTTTACTGTTTCTGTAATGCCCAAGTCAGCCTCCCAGCTCCCGTCTCTAATGCCTTTCTGATTTAGTGCAGTCACCTTGGTCTTTTGGCTTGGATTGAGAACAGAACCTGTCCATGCGTTCTATTGGTGTTCATGCTTCCTGCCCTACAATTGCCTGTCATGTTCGTTGGCTACACTGAGAAGCAGCAGGGGCTCCCAGAGGCTTGTTCTGGTGTCAGGGTGAAAATGTTGATGATCTGTGTGGCGTGTCCGATGCTGTAACATCAAACCCCTTCAATTCTGCTTTGTTTGTAGGCATTTGGCCAGTCCTTCCTGCAACCTGACATTCACCTGTTCAAGCAGAATCTCTTCTACTTGGAGACACTGAACACCAAGCAGAAGCTGTATCACAAGGTGGGTCCTGGTTGTCCAATGTACACCGTGTGCATGGTAATAGGCAGGTGCTGTTCTAAGACTTCTTTTAAAACTACTCAGAAACTGAAGGTCAGGTTTTTTATGTCACAGCCGTTCTGTGATCCTGATGGATCTGGTGCTGGTGACAGTGGCGTTGCCACCTCCCTGATAACTGCTGGAGCAAGCACAGGAGGGATCCCAGCTCTAGTCAAAGCAAAGCCTTGATGTGTTCCCTCCTGTGACAGTGAGGGAAAGCAGAGAGTACACACAGTGACACTGCAGTTTGAGAAAGCAGGAATTAGTCCCTCCAGCATTCTCACTGTGTCAGCAGCAGCATATCTGATACTTACAGTCAAGTCACTGCCAGGTGGTTGTCTCCATCAGTGTCATGTAGGCCCCATCTTCCAGACTCTCTAATTAGATCTCTGAGCTGCATTCACAATGGATTAAAGTTGGAATCCAGGGTCTTGCCCTTCTGGTCAGGCTGTGAAAGCAGAGCTTTCAAATTCACATCTGTGGTCACAGCTGAAGGACAGCCTGTCATGTTAACAACTGCCTGCTGCAGGCAGCTCGCCATATGCCCTGGCTTTCAGAAGCACGGGCCAGGGCTCAAACTGGCTTGAGTTGGAATGGGACATGAAGCTCTTTGCTTAAAACTTGGGTCAGGTGCAAGGGTAAATGTGGCCAAACTCGCTGTTAACTTTAAAGCTGATACTAATCCAGTTTATTGTAGCCACTTGTGATCTTGGCTTGGCTCAGGAAACTATCTCTGTGCTCACAAGAGTTGAAGCAGCCCTGTGCAGCCATGTCTGGTCTGCCCTTGATGAACCTGTATTTTTGGAGCAATGTGCTGGCTGCTGTGGTCCCTCGCTCCTGTGGGAGCACAGCTGGTGTGAAGACTCCTAACTGTGTCCTCCTCTCGCTGTGCAGAAGATCTTCCGGACAACCATGCTGTTCCAGTTTGTGAACGTGCTACTTCAGGTGCTTGTCCACAAGTCACACGACCTGTTGCAGGAGGAGATTGGCATTGCCACGTACAATATGGCCTCAGTGGACTTTGATGGCTTCTACTCAGCCTTTCTGCCTGAGTTCCTGGCCAGCTGTGATGGTGTGGACTCAAACCAGAAAAACGTGCTGGGAAGGAACTTCAAAATGGACAGGGTAAGAAGGGGGAACGCTGCAGCAGGGTATCAGTATTCTCAGGATGCCTGGAATGTGGAGGCAAGAAGCCATGAGCTGCTTGGGATGGTGTTTTGAGGCAATTTTGTTCCAAACGCTTCCATACTTGGCCAGCTCTAGCCAAGGGTTCTCACTGTAGGTAGCAGAACTGCCATCTCACCTCTGCTGAATGCTGTGGGAATCTGGGAATGTGCTTCCTGGAGGAAGTCTTCATAGGGGCAGACTGACATTTTCTAGAGTGGGACACCCAAATCCTCACCAAAATCTCACTCCAGCTGCTGGCCAGATGTTTGGTTGCAGTGGAGACATCAGCAGAGTAGCTGTAATGCCCCACCCTTCCTTCAACCCGCTGTATGGGGGTGAAGCAGATGGGGGAGGGGTTGGGTCTATAACCTCCCTATGGAAGGGAGTGCAGCAAGTTGTAGCTTCCATCTGCTGAAGCTTGTTTCTCTGTTGAGTGCTTCCTGTCCCATGGGAGATGGAGCTGTGTCCACTCCCTGTTGAAGGGCCACAGAACATCAGGCTTCCGGGGCTCGGGCTCCAGCAGAAGGGGGCTGGGTGTTGGGCCCTCGGTTCCTTTGTGTTTTCCACTTCTTGTAGGTGCTTTCCTGTTTGCAGTCTAATGGGTTGTTTGATCTTTTCCAGGATCTGCCATCCTTTACCCAGAATGTGCACAGATTGGTGAATGACCTGCGTTACTACAGACTCTGCAACGACAGTTTGCCCCCTGGAACTGTGAAACTATAGTTACTGCACTGGACTCCTATTTTGATCACTGTAGGGAACAGATCCATGTTTCGTTTTGCCACCATCTCTCCTCCCTGGTTTTGTCAGTCCTGCAGGACGCCGTGTCTTGCACATGGGCACATCTTCTGAGATTCACGCACCACGCTTCCTTTCTTTTTCCTCCTCTCCCAACCCAAAGGGCCCCCAGCTGGAGTCAGCACTGTCTGCAGGATGTGTCTTAACGCCCAACCGCCGGGCACCTCAGCTAGAGGAACGTCCTTACTGGGGTTTGGTTCTACTAAAGTAGCACTTTGTTGCGTCCGGAGATTTCTGTGGAGTTGTCTTGAGAGATCATGTACGTATCAAACGTGAGGCAGAAGCGCCAAAGACTACTTCAGACATTCGTACCTTCGTGTCATTCCACCTTCCTGCCCCTGCCCAGCTCTCAGAGGAGGAGCCTCCTGATGTTGGGACTGTTTTGGCACTTCTGTCACTCCTTGGTTTTTAAATTGCCTTGAATACCTCCCGCTGTCTGGGGGGTTAGAGACTTTTTTTGGGTTTTTTTTTAAACGTTTTCTCATCATTCCATTGTGATACTAAAACAACATGCTTAATGGAAATAAAGTGCTTACTTTGTTGTTTTAAAGACTTGTAACCTGCTTTAGTTTCCTTGTAGGCCTGTCACCAAGCCATTCTACTACAGGAAAGAGTGTTTTGTACTGCCTGACCAAGCAAGAGGACCAGCATCATTCATTCCATGCCCTGGATGCAGAAGGCTCCCACGAAGTCCAGCAGCTCCCAGACTGCTGCAGATCAGTGTTGGCTTTTCTCTGCTGTCCCCTCACTGTGTTTCGTACCTGTGTTCCCCAGTGTTTTCTGTTGTGATCTGTTTATTGCCTCCAGCAGACCATTGTCTGTATTGATCCAAGAGCTGCCTGCTGGCAGAAATCTAACATTCAGGGTGTTGCATCACAGGAGACCTGAGCCGAAGGCCAGCTGCTGGCCAGACTGACCCGAGAGTGGCATTGAGCATAAGGTTAAAATCCCAGTCTCCAGTCAGGAACGGAGTTTTGGGGGCTTGTGAATCTCCCACCATGCAGCTTGGAAGGATTTATTTTTACCCTGGGTCCACTAGACAGGTAGATAGGACAGAGCTTTAAATCAGTCTTAATTCTCTGCAGTTACCAGGGCAGCTGCATAGGAAAACGACACAGGTCACTGTGAAAGGAGAAGCCTGGAGGTGTTCAGCCATAAACATATGTGGATGTGGGCGAGATGCTGCACGTGGACAACGGGGGGCGGGTGTATCTGGCTGGAGTGTAGGAGCACTTGCTTCATGGTTCCTTTATTTCCAGTTTTGTGGAAAACATCCTGCTCTATGTATGTTTGCTGTTGGAGATGTCTGCTGTTTGGATAACCTGTGTACAGGCAGAGCCTCACATCCAGGCTCTCTGAACTGGGACCAGTTTGATGTTTGGGTTTCAAACCCTCCAGTGAGCAGCTTGAGTTGGAGTTCAGCCCTGCCTCACCCGGTACAGTTCTGACAACTGCTAGCCACTGTCTGCACAGGTCATGGACCTTTGGAGACCAACATGAAGGTGGGTAATGGATGATCTGTCACTGGGCTGCAGAGATCTGACCTCCTCCAGGTGAATGACCCTGAGCTCCCAGCAGCTGGAACTCTTGGAGATCTGGGGTTGTTCAGCCTGGAGAAGAGAAGGCTCCAGAGAGACCTCAGAGCAGCTTCCTGTGCCTAAAGGGGCTACAAGAAACCCGGAGAGGGGCTTTGGACAAGGGCCTGTAGATGCCAGCCAAGGGGGAATGGCTTTAACCTGACAGAGGGGGAGATTGAGATGAGCTCTTAGGCAGAAGCTCTTCCCTGTGAGGGTGTTGAGGCACTGGCACAGGGTGCCCAGAGAAGCTGTGGCTGCCCCATTCCTGGCAGTGTTCAAGGCCCGGTTGGATGGGGCTTGGAGCAACCTGGTCTAGTGGAAGTTGTCCCTGCCCGTGGCAGGGGGGTGGAACTGCATGAGCTTTAAGGTTCCTTCAACCCAAACCATTCTGTGATTTAAGGAACCTCCACTGACAGCACATGGCTCAAAGCAGCAGTTCTTGGAGTAGCTCTTGGAGTGTCATCATCTGCACGTGAAACCTTGAGTCCTTGTTCTTCCTGTTGGTCATCAGGTGGATGAAGATGCAGTGCAGGGTCCAAACCTGGCCCTAGTTTCCTGAGCTGTCCCCTGCTCACCCCCAGTGTCAGCCCCTGCCCCCTCCTGCACCTCCCACCCTGGCCATTGTTTCCTTCAGCGGGAGGCTGTTAGGGGTTTGATGCGCTGCTGGCACTGCTGCCCTCCCACAATGGTGCTGGTGCTTCTTTCTTGCAAAACCTCTGGTTGACAGAGGGTGAAAGTACATGTTTGCCCCTGCATCAAGGGCAGCAGCTGGAAGGTGGCCAAAGCCCTGCCTTCAGCCCCTCTGCATGCACAGATAAATACTGAAGAACCCCCTTCCTCTCTACCCTCACTGCAGGCACTGGAGAGGACCCTTTCCCCACCTCGACCCACCTCTGGGGGGTGGGTGCCACTGTCTATATTGCACAATCTGTTGATCCATTTCTGCTCATGGAGATGCCAACTGGGACGTTTTCTGGAATGGTGCAGAGCAGGGCCTGCGCCCTCCATGTCACCCCCAGGCTGTTTCTGAGCTGCTGTCCCAGGGTGTGGGGACACCCTGGGGAGGCAGGAAGGAAACAGGAGATGGGGAGTAAGGAGTAAAATGCACATTGGAAACGCTCCCACCTCTGGCTCTGCTCTCATTGCGGCAGCGCTTGAAGTGCCCCGTTGCGGGGTGCTCCGGGCCGGGGGCTGTCCCGGTCCCGGCGGCTGCTTTAAGGGGAGGGACACGGCAAGCTCCTGACCCGGCCCCGGCCTCGGCCGGGCCTTTAAATTCTGCGCGGGGCGGCCGGGCCCCCCTGCGGCCAGGTCCGACCCGCCGGCCCTGCCATGGGCTCCCTGGGGCGCTGCCTGTCCCGGGGCCTGCTGTGGGGGCAGCTGAGCCCGAGCCGCGCCCCCGGGCCCCGCTGCTACGGCTCCGGTGAGACACGGCCCCTTCCCTCTCCTGCCCCGTCCTCATCCCGGCCTAGGGACCGGTCCCTGTCCCCAGCCCCTTCCCTCTCCTGCCCCGGGGACCTATACCCCATCCCTGCCCTGCCCCTAGGGGACCTTGTCCCGACCCTGGTGACCAGGTCTCCGTCCCCACTCTGTCCTCAGTCTTCTGTCCTTCAGGGGTCCCATCCCCATCCTGCGCCCATGTTGCCCCCCTGTCCCTCCATCCCAAGGGCAGCCCCAACCAGGGCAGGTGGCCCAGGGCCTCCTGCGCTTTGTGGTGTGAGCTGCTCCCGGGGTCTCCTGCCCCAGCCCTGTGTGCTGGGATGGGGCAGAGCTGTGGCTGGTGGCTGCCGCAGCACCACCCTGCAGGTCCCAGGCTTGGTGTCCCCAGGGCTGCAATGGGAGGACAGGTGGGAACCTGGTGAACCTGGTCCATGTCCAGCAGCACCAGAGCAGCTGGTGGGCTCGTGGGGTTGCTGCCGCCAGCAGCGGCCCAGCCCCGCAGTCCAGGACAGGAGCACAAAGCCTGGGCTGGCAGCAGAACACCCCAGCTTGGTGTCCTCTGTCCCTCTGCCTTCCTCTTTTTCCTGTTCCCTCCACACCTCCAACTGGTGGGATGCAGTCCACTGGGGGACTCGTGTTCCCTCCTGCCAGCGTGGCTCCAGTGTGGCGAAGGGGTGATGGTGATGCCAGACCTTGCTGTGCCATGGGGTGATAGTGAAGCCAGACCCTGCCATCCCATGGTGCTCCGTCTGCGTCTCCAGCTGGAGAGCTGTGGCCCGCTTTGTGCCCAGGCAGAGGGAAGCACCCGAGGCCGGGCAGCAGCGATGGCACGCAGGGTGACACCGGCAGCACCAGCACAAGGACACAGTGTTTCAGAACCAGAGCCAGCCCATCCCACGCTGGGCTAAAGGGTGTTTCCTGGCCATGGACATGTGCCCAAGTGCCTGTCAAGGCTTTGCAGCACGTCCCTTGGGTCCTTGTGAGGCACAGCTTGTCCAGGGGGACACGGCCTCGGGATGGGGACAGGTTCACCTTGTGGCAGCAGTTGTGGAGCAGCAGTCTCTGGTGCCCCGTGGGCAGCTTGGGGTGCTGCTGCCGTGTCCCCTGCCCGTGCCTCCCCTCTGGTGGTGACATTGGTCCCTCGGTCCCTGTCCAGCCCCCCCGGAGCTGCAGGAGAAGACGCTGGTGCTGGTGAAGCCAGACGCGGTGCAGCGGCGGCTTGTGGGCACGGTCATCCAGCGCTTTGAGCGGCGTGGCTTTAAGCTGGTGGCCATGAAGCTGCTCCAGGTACCCACTGAGCTGCCGCCCATACCCCCAGGCAGCCTGGCTCAGGGGGTGCTGGGACAGGGGTGCCAGTGGGGAACACTGGCCCCGTGTCCCCAATGTGTCCCCACACTGCCATCAGGCGGACCGGGGTCTCCTGGACAAGCACTACCAGCAGCTGCTGCAGAAGCCCTTCTACCCCGCGCTTCTCGCATACATGACCTCGGGGCCGCTGGTGGCCATGGTGAGGGCTGCGATGTGGGGCTCGGGGGGCCTGGTGGGTGTGGGGGGCTCAGGTGTTCCCTGTCCCATAGGTGTGGGAGGGCTACAACGTGGTCAGGTCCACGCGGGCCATGGTGGGGGACACGGACTCAGCGGTGGCAGCAGCAGGGACCATCCGGGGGGACCTCAGCATGCACGTCAGCAGGTAGTGACCCCATGGCCCATGCAGGGCAGGTAACGGGGCTAGACATGGCATCCCCTGCTCATGGCTCTGGCTTCATTCCGTACAGGAACGTTGTCCATGCTAGTGACTCGGTGGAGACGGCTCAGCGGGAGATCAGCTTCTGGTTCCAGAGGGATGAGCTGGTGGCCTGGGAGAGCGGAGACCAGGACTACACCTATGGGCCATAGGGCAGCCCTTCAATAAACACCAGTGCCTCCAGCCCGGGCTCCGGGCTCCTCCCTTGGGTGCTACCAGCAAGCACTGGGGGCCACTGGGGCAGTAGTGGAAAGCTCTGGGGGCACCGGGATGTCACTGGGAGACTGGGATGGTACTGGGAAATTCTGGGATGCACTGAGGTATCCCCAGGGGGCACTGGAGTGGCATGGGAAAGGTCTGGGAAGTACTGGGGTGTCCATGGAGGGCATTGAGGCAATTCTGGGAGGCACTGGGATGGCCATGCCTGACACTGGGTTGATTCTGGGAAGTTATGGGGTGCACTGTGAAGCTCTCGGAGGCACTGGGCTGTCCCTGGGTGACACTGGGGGGCACCGAGCTGTCCCAGGCATGCATTCAGGTATTCCCAGAGGGCCCTGGGAAGCACCGGGATGTCGCTGGGGGGGGCTCTGGGATGCAATGGGATGCATCGGGCCCCGTGCGGACACACAGGGGCGCTGCGGGACCCAGCTCCGGCCCCGCGCTGTTGCCAGGCAACGCCTGACGACGCCTGCGCATGCGGATTGCGGAGGCCTCGCCGGCGAAGACTACATCTCCCAGCAGGCCGTGCGGCTTTGTCCCGCCGTGCCTCGCCGCAGCGGGTCAGAGTTCGGGTTCGAGTGCCGGTGCTGGCGGGGGATCGCGCGCCATGGCGGAGGCAGCAGCGGCCTCCCGTCCGCCGCCGGACGTGGACAGCGATGAGTGCCTCCGCGAGTACAGGCACCTCTTCAGTCCCGACATCCTGGCGTCAGTGCCCGGCCATGGGGGCGACGGGGGGGCAGTGCTGCGGCCGGCGCGCCGCTCGAGGCCGCCTCGGCCAGAGACCGGGCCCGGCGCTCGGCTCTGACCGTGCCTTTGTTCCCGCAGGGGCCAGGTCGCGTTCATCACCGGCGGCGGGTCGGGCATTGGCTTCCGCATCGCAGAGATCTTCATGAGGTGCGGCGTGACCGGGGAGGGCTCCCCGGGCTTCCTCGCCCTGAGGCGGGAGGGGTGTGCCGCTGGCCCTGGGGGCTGCGGGGCCCCGGTTCCCGCTCTGCTGCGCTGGGAGTCCCCCTCTTCGAGTCCCGCGGGCTCGGAGGAGCAGCGGTTCTTCCAGGGCCTCACGACACCGCTCACCGGCCGAGCCCCTGGTAACCCCGGGCCGGCGGTCAAGGTGGCTTAGCAGGCAGCCCTGCGAGGTCCTCACCCGCCCTTCTTCGCAGGCACGGCTGCCGGACTGTCATTGCAAGCCGGAACCTGCAGCGGGTGGTGGAGGTGAGTCTGGGACACAGAGCGAAAGGGAGAGCTGGGAATGCCTTGGGTAAGGCAACAGAAGAAATGGCTTATGGTGGGGTCCCACCGGTGTACGCGAGCCTGGAGGAGGCCACAGAGATGCTGCAAAGGCTGGAGCAGCTGTGCTCTGGAGCCAGGCTGAGAGAGCTGGGCTGGTTCAGCCTGGAGAAGAGAAGGCTCCTTAAGGGGAGACCTTAGAGCAGCTCCAGTGCCTAAAGGGGCTACAAGAAACTGGAGAGGGACTTTGGACAAGGGTCTGTAGGGAAAGGACAATGGGGAATGGCTTTACCCTGACAGAGGGGAGACTGAGATGAGCTCTTAGGCAGAAGCTCTTCCCTGTGAGGGTGCTGAGGCGCTGGCACAGGGTGCCCAGAGAAGCTGTGGCTGCCCCATCCCTGGCAGTGTTCAAGGCCAGGTTGGGTGGGGCTTGGAGCAACCTGGTCTGGTGGAAGGTGTCCCTGCCCATGGCAGAGGGTTGGAACTGGATGAGCTTTAAGGTCCGTCCAACCCAAACCAGTCTGGGATTCTGTGATGTCCTGGCTCTAAGTGCCTCAGTAACAGCAGTGATGAGAGGTGGGTGCAGGTTTAGGGGAGGTTGCAACCACAACGTCTCACAGTAGAGCTTGGTTAATTGTGGAACTTGGTACCTTCCCCCGCCAGCTTTAGGGATGTCTGTTCCAGATACCACATTATCTTTCTGTTGATGGGACAGAAAGAAACAAACTGTGGGGAAGGTTTGTCAGCAGGGGAGTGGCAGGGCCCAAGGTCAAACTTGAATCTCAGCTCTGAGTAGGAGAAGAACCCCATGCCAAGGGATCTGTGTGTTGAGGTGGGTATGCTGAGCCCCAGCATCTCAGTTCTCTTGTGTTTGGGGGTGAAAATGCAGGTCTGGAACATGCTGACTGAAGAAGCTGAATTCAACTATTTCTGCCTGGGGCAACTGAACAGAGCAAACACCCACCCTGGTGTGTCTGACCCCAGCTGGAGTCTGGCTGGTCACAGTTTCTGCTCCTCACCATGGTTTGTGCTCTGGTCTCAGACTGAAAGCAGCCTGACACAAGAGAGCTTTGTGGTTGCGTGCGTGAACTTCACTGCAGTATAACAAAGATCAAACCCTGCACCTGGGGGTGAGCTGGCATGACCCAGCTGCCTCCCAGACATGGCTTGCTGTCATTCCACATTCCCTCATGCTCATGTGCGAGAAAACAAGCTGCAAAGTTCAGCAGCTTTCCAGTCCTCAGGGGCTGGATTTTTTGGAGTACACAGGGACTGCTTGCCCAGGCTCTTGGCGTACATGTGGGTTGGTTGGTGCTCAAAGCTTCCCACAGAAGGGCCTGACAAGCCCAGGCAGGAACACAGAGCATCACTGGGTGTTGTGTGGGGTTGCTGCTGAGTTCAGGGTCCCCTGTGCTGAATTAGCCAGGGGGAAACATGTTCTTAATGGGCACCTTGGGGTGGCAGAGGCTGAGCTGCAGAGCTGGCCTGAGCTGCCTTTGGGGCAGACACCCTGGTAACTGCTGCTCTGCCCTTTTGCCTACTGACATATTTTGAATGTAAAGGTTACTTGTGTCTGGCTCATGCCTTGTTGGGGTTCAGCCATTGTACCTGCCCTGCAGAGATGTTGCTCTGGGTGTGCTGTGTCGATGCAGGGTCATGTAGGTATCTGGGCTTAGTGAGCTGTGGCCCAGAGGCAGCCTGGTGTTTGGGAGGAGCGGTAGGAGCTTTCTCAGCTACCTCAGGGCTTTAGCTGGAGGGTGATGCTGTGCTGGAGCTGTGTTTGGGCAGGTCTGTCACCTGCCTGCAGCGTTTGCTGTGTGCTGACCGCGATGTGGCTCCTGCTTGACTTCTTGCTCTGGGACTAATGCCTGCTGAAGGGAGTCCCAGAAAGGATCTCAGGTCTCTTCCTGTTTTGCAGGCCTCCAAGAAGCTGGTGGCAGCCACAGGCCAGCAGTGCCTGCCTCTGTCCATCGATGTCAGGCAGCCCCAAACCATCGTGGCAGCAGTGGATGAAGCACTTAGAGAGTTCAAGCAGATTGACATCCTCATCAATGGTGAGTTGCTGCAGTGGCTGGGGGAGATTTGGTACGGGCTCCCTGCCAGGAAAGGCATTTCCTGCCCCTGGAGCTGGTCCTGACTGTGTCCTGGCTGCTTGTTCTTCAGGTGCTGCAGGAAACTTCCTGTGCCCAGCCAGTGCCCTGTCCTTCAATGCCTTCAAGACTGTGATAGATATCGACACCATTGGCACCTTCAACACCTCCAAAGTCCTCTTTGAGAAGTATTTCCATGTAAGTGGAACCAGGGCCAGAGGACTTGGTGGAGGGGCTCCTGTAGGCAGGGGGTTAGTGTCAAACAAACCATGCTTTGCTCCTGAGAAATTGAGGGAAGCGTGGAGGGCAAAAGGGAGCACAGCACCCATGTACCCAGGGCTGTGCTGCTGCCACCCACCCTGCTCAGCCCCAGTCTGTTCCCTCACAGGGACTGGGAATCCCGCTTGTCCCTACCCCTGGAACTTTAACAGTTGTGGCACCTTCCCGTGCTTTGCCACATGCTGGGGAAGAAGCTGTGATCTGCTCCTTTTCCAGCTCCTCTGCTTTCCCGTGGCCTTTGCTTATTCCCTGCATCTCCCTGCTCTCTGGAGAGTCCCCACTGGGTGCCCTAGCTCAGTCAGACCAGGTGGGCAGTGCTGCCCAATGATGCCTCAGCAGTGCAGAGCTGGCAGTGCCAGCCCAGCTCTTGTCCCACTGCTCTTACATGAGAGCACTTGTGCAGCTCCCAGCCTAACACCACGTCTCCTTTCCTTCCTCAGGACCACGGTGGAGTCATTGTCAACATCACTGCAACACTGAGCTACCGAGGGCAGGCCCTGCAGGTGCATGCTGGTACTGCTAAGGCTGCCATAGGTACCTAAGCACTCCTTGCTGGGGCTCTGAGCTGTGTGGGGCCAGTAAGGAAGCCAGTTCTTCACAAATATTGGGGTGGGAAGACATCCTTGGGAGAGGTGAATATGAATTGGTGTGGCTACTACATGCCTGATTTTGGGATGAGGCTCTTCTCTCCCTCAGGGCTCTTCTGGGGCCCTTTGCTCTTGGCCAGTCTTCTGTGTCCTCCAAACGTTACTGGAATGGCTCTGCTCTCCTTTCTCAGTCCTGTTGTGATCCCTTCCCAGATGCCATGACCCGTCACCTTGCTGTGGAGTGGGGACCCAACAACATCCGAGTGAACAGCCTGGCACCGGGCCCCATTACCGGCACTGAGGGCTACCGGCGGCTTGGTGAGGGCAACGTGGGGCTCCTGTCTTTGCCTTTGTGATGGCTTCCTGGCATCTGCTTGGGAGGGGACTGAGGGACCACCAGGGCTGTGCAGCTCATGGGGCTGTTGCTGCTGAGCACGGCTGCCCTGTGCCTGCACTGGTGTGTCCCTTATGGGGGGCAGTCCTCCCTGCATCCTCGGTACCTCGCAGGGCACTGATTTTAGTCCGTCAAACATCAGCTTTCTGAGCTTTGATGACACGATGTAACGTGCTCAGCCCAGCCAGCTGCCCTGCCTGATGGTTGCAGTCCATCAGTGGAGTGCTGGTTCAGCCCTGGAGGCTGGAAAGGCTCTACAAGGTCCTGTCTTGAGCTCACTGTGCAGTACAAACCCCACTGCTGGGTTTGAGCTCCCCTCGTTTAACTCTCTACTCAGGCCTTTGGCCCTGGGATGTCCCCAGGGCTGTGCCAGGATCTCACCAGGTTCCCTGGACTCTTGGCAAGCCGCATGCAGTGTTTGGCAGCAGTGGTGGTGGGCTGGTGGGCCTGTGATCGAGGCTGACGTCTCCCTCTCCTAGGTGGGAAGTTTGCTGAGGAAGCAAGCCATTTCGACACGATACCCCTGCAGCGTGCAGGGAACAAGACGGAGATTGCCCACAGCACGCTGTACCTGGCGAGCCCCCTCTCCTCCTATGTGACAGGCACCACCCTGGTTGTGGATGGTGGGAGCTGGCTGACCTCTGCCAACAGCTTCCCTGCCTTGCTGGGTATTGCTTCATCCTCTGCTAAACTCTAGGTGATGTGCATTTCCCCCTCCATGGGACTAGAGCAGGCCCTCTGTCACAAACCCTGTTGCCCCATGGTATACACGGGGTACAACTGCTCTTGCAGTGGGTACGGTATTACCTTCTGCAGGTGTCCTGGTTGTCCCAGGCTCTGCCCCTCCTGAGGCACATACTGTGTTGGGGAAGAGGAAGGTTCTGGGTATTGGGGTCTGTGGGTGAGGGCAGCCAGCACAGCTCTCAGTTTGGCAGTGCTTGTTCTCAAACCTTCCTCTGCCTTTGGGATGGAAGAAAAGGGTCACACGCCATGGTGTGGTCAGAGCAGGCACAGAGCAAATGGAGAACATCTCTGCATCCTCATGGACAGTCCCTAGGGATGAGGTGGGAAGGGCAGGTGACCTGGCTGGGTTTTTCCTCTGAGCCGGCAGTTGACATGGTACCCCTTGTTCTGCTGGAGGATGCTTGTCTGGACACTGCTGTGTGTCCCCTGAAGTGATAGGGTGTTCCTTTTCTGTGTCCCACCAGCAGGATTGGGTACAGAGAGTCCTGACAGCCTCTGCCTCCCTTTTCCTTCCTTCCTTGCATGAGCTACTGCAGCATGTTGTGTGTCACTGCCTGTGTCTGCAGAGGTGGGAAGGAAGCTGGTGCTTCCTGGGAGAGGGGTCTCCTTCCTTCCCCTCTCTCTCTGCCGGTGCTGCCCCATGAGCAGGGCAGGACTGTACCCATCTCCATGCTGTCTTGCAGATTTCTGGGCTGCAGGAGCAAACAAAAATCACTGATGGACAGCCTGAGACTGACCGATGGACAGGAACAGGACTGAACGCTGCTGTGCTGGGACACCTCGGGGTGCTGGCTCCCCAGTGGAGCTGATGGCAGGTGCGGGGTGATGCTGCTGATCCTGCATCAGCTGGGAGGCGGGAGCCCCAGCAGTGCTGTGGGGAGCAAGCCCACCCTTCACCCCACCATTCTGTGCCATTACTTCCCTCTGTGCTGATGTGGCTGAGGGTGCAGGGACAGCACAGGGTGAGTGGGCTGTGTTCCAAGTTGTTCTCCTGACTTTTCCCATGTCCCAGGCAGTGCCTCCCATGGATTATCCATCTTCCTCTTCTGTCCTCCATCTCAGCCTGAGAGCTGCCCAGGACCCCCAACAGCAGCTTCTTTTGGGGCCTGGGGTTCAGTTCAGCCCTGGGGCCAGCTCGGCATGGCAGGAGGAGCTGGTGGCTCTGGGAGGGGAAACAAGGGCCAGGCTGGCCCCTGGCAGCCGGAGTCTGACATAGGGCAGTGGTCCCCAGAGGCTGCCATGGATGGTGGATGCAGGAGCAGAGGTAGTGTGAGGTCACATCCCATTGGAGCTGGCTCTAGCTGCTGTGGGTCATGGCAGTTATCTCTTGGGAGCCTGAGGTCTCCAGTTGTCTGTCTGGCACCCATCTGTCTGTCACGCCAGTGTCAGGCTGTCTCCTTCCTCCACAGGGACACTATAGCTGAGGGTCAATCAAGGGCTAGATGAAATCCTCTCCTTCCCTAGCAGGGTGCTGAGCTACCGAGTGGCTGGAGCTCAGCCCGTGTCTGGTGCCAGCACCTGGGGGGGGGGACACACTGTTGTGTGCAGCAGTCTGATGCTGCTTGACAGCAGTTTTTAAGCTTATCCTGAATTCCATGAAGCTTTTCCTACTTGATTGTTTCCTACTTCATTGTAGACTTGCCAGGTTTTGCTCCTTCCTCCAGGCCATGAATAAAGAACTTCCACCCTGAGCTGTGATGCCTCTCATCAGTTTGACTGTGCCAGGGGATGATCCTGAAGGTTTGGCTGCTGGAAGCTTGGGAATGCTTCTTCTCCTTGTCTTGTGAGGCAGCAGCATCAGGAGCTTTAGGAGTCTTTGGTCAGAGCATTGCTGCAGTAGCTTGCTGCTGCATGAGCAAAGCCTGCACGTGTGCCCTGCCATGCTGGCTGATCCTGCTGCTCCAAACTGGGCCCTGAGGGAGGGTGGAAAACTTGTTCCCATTAGCAGAGTCTTGTGTGGTCCCAGTGCTGCAGGACAGAGGTGCTGAGAAGACTTGGGGGGGGGACGACTCGCTGACCCTGTCAGAAGAGATGGGGATGTGGTGCTTGAACTGAGGTCCTTTGCCTGGGTGTCTTCTGGGGCTTGCCTCCAGCCACAATATGCCTCTTCCCAGGTATCAGGATGAGTATTTTCTACTGGAGAAGGTACGGGTTTGATGTTTGTTGGTCCCTGCTGCAGTCTCCTGCTCTCAGGTTCCAGGAGGGTCCGCGTACAGACCCGTGCCTTGTTGAACCACACACAAGTGAGGTGGGGACTGTCCCCGCGTGCAGGAGAAGCTGTGGTCCCTCGGAGAGGCCTTAGCTTTAGGCACACCCTGACAGCCCCTCAGCGTGGGGCACATCGAGGCACATCCCGGGGGCAGGGTCAGCCCGAGCTGGGTGGTGCAGAACTGCCGCTAACGGGCTGGGGACGCCAGCAGCCACGCGAGTAAAACCGGGGGGCTTGGGCAGCCTGGGGACAGAGGCTGCCGGGGCGGGGCGCTAGGGGGGCCGCTGCCCCCCGGTGCACGGTTACCCCCTGCAGAGGGGTGCGGAGGCTCCCCCCCCCCCCCCCCCAGCCAGTGCCCCGTGCCCGCGGGGGTGGGAAAGGGCAGCACGTGCAAGCGCCCCGCGCGCGCCGGACGGAGGGAAGGGGCGTGACCCCCGCGCGGCCTCGCTCTGCCGTCAGGGCGGGTGGGCGGGGCCTCGGCTCAGGCAGGCGGGTTACGTCACCGTCCGCTGGCCGCCGCTGCGGCGGCGGTGCCGGCTGGATCTGGGGGTTCTCTGCGGGCTGCCGTAGAGCGGCGGCGCGGGCGGGCGAGCGGGCGGGCTGGCTGTTTCTCGGCGCCGCCGCCTCCTCACCTGACCGCGGGGAGCAACCGCGTTCCCAGGCGCTCGGGGCCGTCCCTCCCGCCGGGCGGAGCGGGGCTGTCCCTGGTGGCGGCGGGGTGGAGCAGGGCTGTCCCCGGTGGCGGTGCTGCGGGCGGGGCCGGCGCCGGCTCGCACAAAGCCTTGCGCCCGGGAGCGGGCGGAGCTATCGGCATCACCGCCCCGGTACCGGCAGCGCCGCGCCGGGCGGCCGCGATGTGAGCGGGTGATGGCTGCGGGGCATGGCCGCGGGGCAGCAGCGGCGGGGCGGGCGGCGGCGGGCGCTGAGCGCCGCCGATGAAAATGGAGCCGCATCCGCCGGCGGCCGTGCCCGAGCCCCCGTTCCCCCGGGGGCCGTGGCGAGACGGGCCGAGCCCGGAGCTGGAGCTAGAGCTAGAACCGGAGCTGGGCCTCTGGGCACCTGAGGCCGCTGAGCCCGCCCTGGGGCCACCGCCGTGGTCCCCGCAGGAGCTGGGGGGCTGCCCCGATGAGACCCCGGCCCGGCCCGAGGAGGAGCCGCGCCTCCGCCCCGTCTTCGACGCCCTGGACCGCGATGGCGACGGCTTCGTGCGGGTGGAGGAGTTCATCCAATTCGCCACGGCCTACGGTGCTGAGCAGGTGAGGCCGCGCCACCGGGGCACCGTCCCGGGCCCGCCCTGGCGCGGGCAAGGCCGCCTCCCGCATCTGCCCACCCGGGGACCGGGTGCTGTGCCTCTGGTTGGTGTAACCCGGCGGAGCCTCCCTGGGGCCGTCGGTAGACCCGTGTGTGCCTGAGGGGCAGCTCGTGACCACGTCGAGCCTCGGGAGAGCGGGTCATGAGGGAGAGCAGTGTCCGTGTCCCGGTGAAGGGCATGTGCGGGCTTCAAGGGGTGCGGGAGACACGGAGGGAGCTGGACAGAACCGATTTTCCAGGTCCCAATCCGCTTGGAGCAGCATCCCAGCGATGCCGCTGTGCGCCCGCATCCCCTCTCTTTGTTCTCCATCAGTACCACATTGAGGTGTGAGCAGCTCCAGCGTCTGAGGGACCAGAAGCTGCATCCCGGGATCGGCTACTTTCCCCCGGCGTGGCCTTGCTGTCCCCACGCTGGGTGTGCGGTACCTTGCTTACCCCGGGTCTGTGTTTTTTCCCCTTCTTTCTGCTGCTTTCGATCACGGTGAGCTTGTGTTTCCTTGCACCGGATCAGATGTGATGTAATTTGAAGCTGCCTGGTATGACCCAAAATGGAGCGAGCTCCAGCAGCATACCAGGGAATGGGAATGGATTTGTGCACGGTTTGTTGGCCTATGCTGATGTCTCTACAAGAAAAAAATATTTACTCTTTTAATGCGTTCAGGTATTGGGAAGTTCCTGTGTGCTCACCCGGGAGATCTGCCTTAATTCTTCAGCTGAGGCTGCTGGGCACGTATTAAAGTGGCATGACAAAGCAAATCATCATGTGTGAAGGAGTGTTTTGGTGGAGGAAGGGCTTTTCATCTCTGTCCTCATAGTGAAAATGCTTCTTAAAGATAAAACAGAGGCATTTCTTATAGAAAATGGCTCTATAAAGTGCAGATGTGTAACTTCTCTGCCAAATTCCTGCTGTGGATCATTTACTGCCTAACCGTGTGGTTAACCAGGTAGCGTAATGGCACCGGGGAGTGTTACAAGATCATCTCAGCAGCGTGCTGCTGCATCTGCGGGGTGGGAGAACCTTTATTCGGTGTAAAGCCTCTGACTTGCATCTTCCTGCTGCGGTCCAGGCGCTCCCTGCATTCCCCCCTTGCTCTTGCTGGCAGAGAAAACAGGAGGTTGTGTCACTCCATGGATGCTCACGGACCCCGGGTGCGATGGCCATGGCTCTGGGGCATGGTGGGAGCTGGCCAGGCGGCTCTTTGCCTCAGTGCGCCTATCCCTTGATGTGGAGAAGGCCAAGTGCATGGGAAGCAGGATGTCCAGGGAGGGTTTGTGTCGCTAAGAGCTGCCTGTTCGCGTGGGCCCCACTTAGCAGTGGCTGTCTGTAGGCTCCTCGCCTTGGCTGTCCCTCTGAAGTGGCTTGTTCCTTCCCGCTGAGCACAGCTACCAGCGACGCTGTCTCTGCTGAAATACTTTATGCTTTTTAGATGCATTTATCTCCAGCAAGAGGCTTTTATAACTAACTCCCAGCATGCAGAACTGTGTCTCTGTACAGCAAGTGCTGAGCACCCTAGTGAGGGTGATGTGGCAGCAGCCGAGCCAACAGGTAACACAGGCAGCTTAGGGAGTGCAGCCAGGTTCCTTTTGCATAGCCCGTCAATGGAGAAGAAGTAATAGTTGGGCTTCCTCTGCATGCAAGAGGGGTTATTAGGAGCCTGCAGCTTAGATAAGCATGAGGGCACACTGAGTGTGAGGGAGGAGGGGGTTGTGGTGGGCTCTGTGAGCTCCCAGCAGACATGCAGAGTAATAAAAGGGGATGTTCTGGCGAAGTTTCTTGACCTGTTTTGTGTTAAGCAGATGTAACTTGGGCCAAAAGGAGGTCTTTTGGAAAATGGAAGCCCAGCTTGGGTGAAAGTTAAGGGATAGGAGTGTCACTGGGTCAGTGAAATGATGTTGAGGCAACTAAAAGGAATCTTCAGGGTGCTGCAGTCAAAGGTTTTAGTACATCTGGAACTGGGAAGCTTGAAAGAGAGGTTCCTGGGTTGGATGGCTCAAGAAGGTGTTGGGTAGCAGTCGGCTGGGAGTTGTTAATGAGGAGCAAATTCCAGCCCTCTTACTATCAAGGAGGTACCTGCTTCCTTCCTTTCTGCCTCCTTCCTCCCTGTTTCTGGGTGTGTGCATGGAAGGTATGCATGGGGTGGTGGGGGGGTGGAAAGCTACATTTAAGCAGAGCAAATCATCAGCTGGTTCATACGAGGGCTGGAGGGCTGAGGAAGGCTCATGTGTGTGTAACCACATGTACCAGGGAGCTGGAGAGCAGCAAGTGTTGTCTTAGCGTTCAGTAAAACACCAGCAGCATTTATGGGCTACTGAGCTCAGCGCTGTCGGATTACTTGGCTGAAACAATTATTAGCTAAATGTCAAAGGAAAGAGGCCAGCTGGCATTTATTCCCTAAAAATGACATGACTGTGAATCCCTTAGGATGGGGTTTTCAGTTTGCATGATGAAAATAATGCGTAGAGCAACGGGGGGGGGGGGGGGGGGGGGGAGGGGGTGGGCTTGATTTGGAATTTGGGTTGGGGTTTTTTTGATTAAGTAGCTTGAGTAGTTGAAAGACTGCCTTAAGGCATTTCATGGCTGGGGTATGTATCAGTGGTGCAGTGCTGGCATGGGCTAGAAGAGATCGAGGCATGGAAATCTAAAGCTGGTTTGTTCTTCTCCGAAGTGATAAAAGTTGATAGGGACTGGGGCTCTCCATGGTAAAAGGTGTATGGGAAGGATGATGCCCAGGTCCCAGCAGTGAGGTGACACCCTAAATAGGGGTGAGCTTGAGCGAGGATGATACAGCCATGTGGAGGTCCTCCAGCACTCTGTAATGGGGGTGTTTGGTAGACACTGACCATTGTGTTGCTTGGAAAGCTTGCTAGGACCTGTTGTACTTGTAAACAAGATGTGGGGTAGAAAAGCCTTGAAGCCAACTTTACTTTGGATGTGGAGCATCTGGACCGCTCATGAGTAGCATGTGAGGCAGCTTCTAATGGTGTTGTATTGTCATAGAATCACAGAATCCCAGACTGGTTTGGGTTGGAAGGGACCTTAAAGCTCACCCAGTTCCAAGCCCCTGCCATGGGCAGGGACACCTTCCACTAGACCAAGTTGCTCCAAGCCCCATCCACCTGGCCTGGGATGGGGCATTTTTGCTGTCTCCTTTTCTTCCTCTTTATTGCCACACTCCAGCAAGGAAGGGATGCTCCCTTGGAGCTCTGTGCATGCTGCAGCAATGAAGGGGATCCCTCTGGCTGGTACCAAAGCCTGCAGTAAGGTTGGTTAGGCAGGGAGCTGGGAAGTAGAGGCACACTTAACATAACTTTCATGTCGCCTCATAAAGCAAGGAGGGTTGTGTCTTGCAGTTCTGTGGGTTATGCAGAATGTAAGGCTGTTGTACAGTGATTTTAAACCAGCAAATCGATGGTTTGTCTCACCTGTTGTATGGTTGCACCATGTCTGTCCCACTGGTGACAGAGGCAGAGCCTTTTCTCACAAGATTGTTGCTCTAGAAATGCAGGGTTGGGGCAGAGGAGCACCAAATGTTTGTTAAGGCATAAGCAGAGGCTGCGCTGCTGGCATCTTGGGGTTTCCCTCCCTGGTTTTGTTCTTCTTTAGCTCTAGAAGACAACTGGGGTGGAAGAGCCTCTTGCACCGCTTGATCTCACTGCTCCACTAAGTAGAAGTCCCAGAGTTTGTGTAACTTACTTTCAAGCACCCCGAGCTCTACAACATCTCTGTGCTCTCACAGAGAACTTCAGCCCTATTTTTTCTCTTGATGAGCAGGTCAAGCTTCATTTCAATGTGAGTTGTTTTGCTTGCTTGAACGTTTACATCCTTTCAGTATCTGTCCTTGACTATAAGCCTTCATCTCCGTATTCAGCTTTTGATCGGGTTTGTTGTGCTTTCCTCCCACCACCTTTTCAGCTTCTTGTAGTGAGTGAGTGCCCAGCCTGAGCTGAGTGCTGCAGAACTCACATTTTGGGAGTAGCAGGTATTGCTCCAGGCAGCACCTGCAAAGAGTCCTGGGCTTTAGTTTTAGTTGGACTTGATCTTAAAGGTCTTTTCCAACCTAGTGGATTCCATGACTCTTAAACCACAGCTCTTTAGTGCCTTCCCCTTCTCAGTGAATTCAGGCTTGCTTTTCCAGCTCACCTCTGATGGATCCCTTGGGAACTGTGCACATACCCTGGCTCAAATGCTTCTTACCTCCAGTGTAGTTCTCTCAGAGTTGCTGACATTGCATCTGATCTTGGACACCCTCCCTATTCCCCTCAGTCTTCTCCCACTTCCCTGTGAAATCTAACAGTTTGGATCTCTGTCATAAGGCAACCTCAATTCTTATTTATATTTTGGAGGGCTCTTGCACCCTTTGAGCAGAGGAAATGCTGGCTTTGCTTATAAAGAGATTTCTAAAATTATCCTGCATGGATTCGCAGGCTGTGTCAATGTGAGTAAAGCTTAAATTATGTCCAACTGTGTTGCTGCTGCTGCTGTACATTATTGGGGTTTTAGCTGCTGTTAAACTTTGGTGTCCACTCTGGTCAAGTGCCTAAAGAGGCTCCAAGAAACCTGGAGAGGGGCTTTGGACAAGGGCCTGCAGGGACAGGCCAAGGGGGAATGGCTTTAACCTGACAGAGGGGAGACTGAGATGAGCTCTTAGGCAGAAGCTCTTCCCTGTGAGGGTGCTGAGGCGCTGGCACAGGGTGCCCAGAGAAGCTGTGGCTGCCCCATCCCTGGCAGTGTTCAAGGCCAGGTTGGATGGGGCTTGGAGCAACCTGGTCTGGTGGAAGGTGTCCCTGCCCGTGGCAGGGGGTTGGGACTGGAGGAGCTTTAAGGTCCCTTCCAACCCAAACCATCCCATTGGGAGCAGAGCTGGGCTTGCAGCAGGGCAGTGCTGTGGGTGTGCGAGGGTGAGCGTGCCTGTGGACACAGCGCGTGTTTTGGGAGAGGAACGCATCTGAAATATTTTGCTTGTTTTGACCGAGAGCCCAGCTCTTCACCGCAGGAATTCCCGGTGGAGCTGCTATTCCTTTTGCTGGTTCCTGGCCCATCCTCACCTTGCAGCCTGGGCTGGTTTGGCCGGGTGCAGCCGCAGCTTGGCTGCTTCTGTCCTCCTCCCCCTTCAAAGGGTGGTTTACTGTCACTAATAACACATCCGTATTCTGCGGGAGCTTGAGGACGGGAACTTTTCTTTTTCCCTCGGGGAGGAAAACGCTCCCAAGGCAACGTATTGCATGCGGTGTATTTTGGGCAGGGTGGTTGCTGCTCAGCTGAAAATGGAATTTGCAAAGTTTATTCGTTTGTAAACGTCCCAAAGACTCCTATAAAGAGATGATTTCTCTGCTCCCGGGTTTTTCCTTTTCCTGCTATGTTTTGGCTCTGAGCTTCTTGAAGGCATTCCTTCCCGGAATGGCTGGGAAGGGTTTGGAGCGTCTCATACCACAAACAGATCTTTCTGATGATGCTTGCGGCCATAATCAGATTGAGGGCTTATCCCTCTGGATGCAGCCTGGCAGGACTGTGAATACTCAAAGGCACGGTTTGTCTGCACGGGCTGGGAGGGTAATTTTATCCCAGCTACCAGTTTATTTAAGAAACCCTTTTGTTCTTCCTCTCTCCTTCATGTTGAGAATACAGCTATTGCTGATGTATTTTAATTACAGGCTTTGGTACAAGTTAGATGTGCTCCTCTGGACTGTGAGATCATTTCTGCAAATAAAGAAACATTCTCCCCTCTCCATCACCCAGGAGAAAGAAAAAGCATCAGTTCGACCTTTGTAGAGTTGGCAAATGCTGGGAGCAAAGGGACAAACCTGGGATTTCCAGGGAAGCAGGGTATGGACGTGGCACTTCCCAGCTGTGAGGGCAGTTTGTGCTGGGCGAGTGCTGCCAAAGGCTGGGTCAGGAGCCATGGCAGGGGAAATGGACCCCTCTAAAGGCTCTCGGTGTGTGTATGTGTAGTTATTTGTTAAAAATGCTTGCAAAGGCTTTTTCCTGCAGCTGGGGGGTTTATGCAATAAAAATGCTTCTGAAGTTTTGCTTAATGTTTGCCACCTGGTGTGGGGCTGGTCTCCATAAGATAGAGATTGATTCACAGGAGGTTCTCCCTTCTCAGGAGCAGGAGGTATTTTCTGACTAATAATGGTTGGATTGGGGTCATCGTAATTAGCCAACTGGAATATGGTACTGCACCACGACACAGTGATTCAGCTCTTTCGGAGTGGTTTTGACCTGGTATTGCTTACAATGAAGGCTCCCAGAGCATATCAAGAGTCGCTTGGATCATGGTGGAACTCAATGCAGCCAGTAATTGACAGTCATTACAATGATTGCCTACA
This sequence comes from Pezoporus occidentalis, assembly GCF_034315485.1. Taxonomy (NCBI): domain Eukaryota; kingdom Metazoa; phylum Chordata; class Aves; order Psittaciformes; family Psittacidae; genus Pezoporus; species Pezoporus occidentalis. The sequence continues at coordinate 1,909,842 of NW_026913404.1, forward strand.
GAATTTTTCTCTGTTTTATTCTTGCTTTGACTTTGGTATGCTGCTCATTGTCAGATGAGATCCACTCAGAGCCCAGCACCTTCTTTTCTTTCTTTATGGCTTTTGATTTTTTGCAAAACAAATGGTTTCCCATTAGCTGTGGGCTCCGGCCCTTCTTGGGCAGTGTGAGCTGCTTCACTGGGCCACCCTTGCCTTCCCCTCTCTCTTGGGACAATGGGTTCCCAGCCCTGAAAGCCACTGGTACAGTCCCTGTGGGAGCAGTCAGTGGAATGAACAAACCCAGCTCTCAGCCCTCCCTCATAGGGCAGCCTTCCTAGTCCTTTGATGTGGCTGCCCCATCCCTGGCAGTGTTCAAAGCCGGGTTGGACGGGGCTTGGAGCAACCTGGTCTAGTGGAAGGTGTCCCTGTCCCTGAGCTTTAAGGTCTCTTCCAACCCAAACCAGTCTGGGATTCTGTGACTGGTTCCTCCATGTGAGCTTGGATTGGGCAATGCCAGCCTTTCCCTCTGCTTGTTTGCATAACTTGGACACCCATGGAGAATGCAACTAAAATCCTGCCAGGCTGGTTTTGGTGAGCTTCTCCATAGCAGCAGCAGGGCTTCACCAGTGGTTCATTGTATCTGGTGTGCTGTGGTTGGGGAGCACGGTGCTGGTAAGGACGGGGGATTGGACTAGATGATCTTTCGAGGTCCCTTCCAATCTAGCATACTGTGTGATACTGTGTGACATGGCAGAAAGCGAGCTCCAACAACTTGAAGCTTAAAGTGCCATCTGACTCATCAGGTCTGACCATGAGCTGTCATGAGATGAGTAGGATTAGGTGGTGATTTGAGGTCTTGCTACTGTGTTCACGTTGTGAAATGTGCCTGTGTCCTTGGGGAATTGTGCATTTTGTAGTTCCAGTGACTTTTGCATGGCTCCCACATGCCAGAAGCATTTTTACCTCCTCTTGGACTACAGTGTGTGTTCCCGGTGCTGTGCTAAGCTTTCTGGAGCTGTTCTCCTGATGTTCTCCTGATGGTGCTTTTTGGGAACATCTGCACTGCAGCTGCTCACTTAACCAGCCAAACCAAGTCTGCAAGACAGTTGTACCACTGTGGTGCTTCAAGTCCAGCAGACCCCCCCAAAGCCTTCATTGTCCACCATAAAAGCATTGTGTCTTTCATTCTTCTCAAACTAATCTTTGACAGGATGCTTCTGCCTGGAGGAGGTCAGTGCTGAGCCGTACTGTAGTGCTGCTGGTGGCAGTGGCTGCGCTGGCCTGTGCATGATGCAGGTGGAGGCAGGTCCACGCATGGCCAGGTTGCATGATGATGGTAAAGCATGAGTGGCACGATGCTGAAGGCTGGTGCTTGCCCCTGCTGCTGCTGAGCTGGAGGTCCAGGTCTGAGGCTTCCCAGTGGAGACAGGAATTCCATCAAGCACAGTGGGAGAGACATCGTGGGTTTCATAAAGCTGAAAAATCACTTAATAGCTTCTTAATATCTTTGTGTGTTTCTGCTTGATAGCAGGAAGACACCCACAGGCTCAAAAGGAGCTCATCCTCCATACGAGTAGGGTAGGTCACAGCTAATATCAGTGGTACCTGACATGAACCTTGTTTGGGGAAACCAAGGAATATCCCTGAAGATGTAATGGGGCAGTGGAAATGCCAGCTTGGGCTTTCTGTGCTGCTCCAAGTTGGACAAGTCATCTCTTATTCCCAAACTTTAGTTCATGATAAGCTTTCCCCTTCTCTGTAGAGCCTCTACTGGAGACCTGCACCACTGCTGTGGTTTTGGGGCTGGGGCTTCCTCAATGGAGGTGGGAGCCCTGTTGAGCTGTGGGTCTGAGATGGGCTCCACTGCTGCTGCTATGTTGCTGGGAACATCCTGCTGCCTGATTAGCCCTAGTTTTGGTCAGGTACTCTTCCCTGTCCAGGGAGAAAACAGGTCTGAAAGCAGAGAAATGCCTGGAGGCCGCATGGTGCTTGGCATGCTCCGAGCACTGCTTCTGCCTTTTGGGCTCCTCATATTGTAACAGCAAAACCCCTTTTAATAGAAGGAAACACCAGTGGCACTGAGCTGCTGAATTTGCTCAGTGAGTGTTACCTTATTTGATGCGTAATTAAGCTGGAGCAATCAATCTTGGCAGTGGTATTAGATGCACATGTGAGTGCTTGCTTAAATGACACCAATTCTGGCGTTGCCTATGTGGGTCCTGGCTCCAGTGTAGCCCCAGCACTGCAGAAGCCACCAGGGTCGAGTGGGTGACAGCCCTGGTGATGCCCCATGATGTTCTATGGGAAGAGCAGCTCTGCTGCCTGTGTTACAAGGGATTGTTACAGCTGGTGGCCAGGCTTTGCAGGCTGAATGTCCCTCTGTCGGGTTATGCTGTAAGCAGCCTGCTAGGCTCCCATTTCATTGGGTTTTAGTAATGCATTATAGGTTGTTGGAAAAAAGAGCTCCTGTTCCCTCTACTCCAACATCCCATGGTCAAATACCAGCAGTGTCACAATGTGCTTGAGTCACTGCTACTGGAAGGGGTTTTCAGCTTGCAGACTGACGGGCTGTTCCTGCTTACTCTTCTCTCCCAAGAAGGAGTAAATCCAGAGGGAGAGGACCTGGTGCTGGGAGCTGCATAATCTGGCATGACTCAGCGGAGCGGGCTGCCGACAGCCCTGTGGAAAATCCATGTGCCAGAGTCCAGTAGGAACCAGGACTCCAGCAGTGTTCAGGGGTAAAAGGAGCCCAGACCATCCATCAGGTTTTAGAGAGCAGAAGCTGTCAAGGGCAGGGCAGAGCGCTGCTGTGCCACATGGCTGCTCCGCGGTGCTGAGCACGGCACGGGATGAGGGGCTGCTCCTGGGACCACCTCCTGCTCAGGGGGAGTGTAGCTGTGCCGAAAGGGAAGCTCTTTGGATGGGGAAGTAATGTTCAGCCCTACCTTGGCTTTAAAAGCTGATCAGGACTCGGTGGCCTCTGCCACTACCTTTGGCTCCAGAGGCATCTGTTCCCTCCCCTCTGCATGGCCATATTCCTGATTTTCTGCCAGGGCAGTGGCCGGTCTTCACCCATCCCACTGCATGAGGAGATTATACGTTGAAAAAAAATCTGGATATCCTTGTGGAAGTTTTCGTCCTATGCCTGCTAAATGGATGCAGCAGCTAGCTAATCCCTGTCCTGACTGCTTGGAGCTGTGGGGCTGCTGTGCTGGCAGGAGCGCAGTGAAAGGACGCAAAGAGCAGAAGCAAAGCTTGTGGGAGGCTGCTTGCCCTGAAAGGTCCAAGGGAGGTGCTGGAGACTTTGGTGTGTATCAGGGGGGTGCTGGGGACCTTTGTGTGCAACAAGGAACTGACTCTTGGACGTTGTGCCACACTCCTCAGGCTCGATGGAGCATCCATCCCTTGGTGGTGCCTTGTCAGGGGTGTAGTGGATGAAGGAGGGATGAAGGTAGCAGAGGTAGAACTGAAAGCCTGGAGCATGGAGGCAGGTACCTGGTGAAAGGTGACTTGGCTGCCAGACCCACAGAGACCTGCAAAGCCATGGTGGAGCGTGGGGAGCAGAATCCAGACCTCTTGCTGCTCCTCTGCTTGGAGGAGCTGATGGCGCTGGGCGCGTGGCAGGCACTGGAGAAGCATTAACATTACCTTGGTGGGGTGTGTGTGTGTGTCTGTGTGTTGTGGTGAAGCTTGTACAGCCAGTGCCTGCAATCCCACTCTGAAGTCCTGGGTTTTCCACGCTGTACATGGCATCTCAGCCTCTTCTTCCTTTTTCTGAGGACCTGCCTCTGCACCTAGAACCTGCTGTGGGCTTCCCCACCTCTGGCATGTCTGCTTTGTGTACTTGTCTCTGCACAAACAGCACTTTCTGAGGGCTGTGGGAAGAGTTCCCAAAAGGAGGGGAATAACTTGAAGCAGTTCTAAAGAGGAAATGAGTCTTTCTGCTTTGCTGGGCTCTGGATCACGCTAGTTTGTGTTACAGTAAACTTAGTTGTGACAGTGTGGCAGGCTCAGCCTGGCTGGGGAAGGGCAGGGGGCTCTCTTACACTTGGCTCTCTAGTATTTAGCTGCCTGGTTGGGGACAGGCTCTTGTCTTGCGCTCACCTGGGCTTCACCTCTGCAGCTGAGAGGCTTGTTGTGCTCACCAGATTCCCAAAATTTGCAAGTTGAGAGATGCAGCTCACTGCCCCTGCTCTTACAGTTTTCTGGTTTGTGCATTGGCAGTAAGAGGCTTCTCCTATTCGTGTTGTTATGAGCTCGTTACAGAGATTGTAGCACAATACATCAAGTTTTGGAGAGGGTGAGTTGATAAATCTTCTATCTGAGGACTTACTTTTATTCTGGGATGTTCCATAGGGGCTTCTCACCTGGCTGGGAGAAGAGAGAAGCAGAAGCTGCAGTTTTGGATTTATAAGCCTGGAGAATCTGAGCTGTAACCAGAGAGCCCCCATTGCAGACATACCTGCATGTGTTGCAGTGGACTTTACGCAAAACTAGACTAGGAGCTGCAAAATGCTCAGCATCTTAAAACTCTGGTCCTCAGCGTGTGACCGTCTGGTGCGTTCTGTGGAGCTGCTTTCTGTCTGGTCGGATCAGCCCTTAAATCCTGCCCGGTTTCTGCCCGGTTGTGGTGCCTGGCTCTTCCCCCCGAGGGTGGCTCCAGCCTACATCAATGCATGTGCTTTATGTAAGAAGTAACTGAGCGCTGACTAAACCTTTCCTTCAGCGCAGTCTCCTGCCTCTGAGCTGTGTGTTTGGAAGGGTGAGAACAGGTTTCCCCTGTCATTAGAGGAACAAAAACTAGAAACAAAGCTTGTCATGTTCTGGAGGGTGGAGGAAGAGCACGTTTCAAGTTTCACTAAGCAAATGAATATGTCTGTAGTAGAGTGTTGGGGCTGGAAGCCTTTGAGCACTTAGGTAGTGACAGGAAATCTGGAGCAGTTGAGACAAACACAGTTAGACCTGGATAAAACCATTTCAGTGTAACTCACGTTCCTCTTAATGTTTCCAAAACATCCTTGAAGGTGTTTCTTTAAATACATTTTTATGCTTCAGAGACAACAGTGGATGGACAATTTGGAAATAGCCATACTTGATCTTGGAGGGCACGCTTGAAAATGTGACAAAGCTCCTGATGCTGTGGTGAGTGTAGAGGTATGCTGCTGCCCAAAGACAAGCCTTGGAGCTGGTAGGGTTACTCCAAAAGGTCCTGTGCTCAGGTCTGTTATGTGGGTCAGACCAGAGGAATTTCTACCAGCAGATAAAAAAAAAAACAGAACTGCTGAGTGAGGGATTTGGGGTGGTGAAGACCTCCTGCAGTTTGGCTCCATGCTGTGCACTGAGGGCCTGGCTGGAAGCAGTGATTTGTTCTGGTTTCTTGTGGGGCTGGGCAGGAAGGATATGCGTCCTCAGGCTTTTTTGGCTGCCAGCTCTTTAAAGCATATTCTGGCTTCTCTTTCTTCTTCCTGTTGAATTTTGAGTGTTTAAAGGAAAGCCTTTTCCTTTGCTCCTGGTGCATGTGGTGTTCTGGCAGCTGCTTTGGGAGGGAGGCAAGGCAGATTTGCTCCTCTGCATCAGTTTGGGGCTCATAATTGACATGAGACCTCTTCCTTCCCTTTCCACAATGGGAAAGTGATAGTTTGCTGGGGACAGAATTCTCTCCTGATTGTTATGTATCCACATCTCTGCTCTGGTATTTCCTGTGCCTGGACTGACCCTGGGGCAGGCTGGTGAGTGGCAGTGTGACTCATGGTTCAGGGCTGAAGTCACCTGAATGTGAGACTGGTGTAGAAACTGCCTGAGTAGGTAACATGCATCAGAGGTAGATGGTGTGCTGAGCAGCTTTCTCCTGGATAAACAGGAGGGAGGAGGATTTGGTAGGCAGGTGGATGTGTTGAAGGGGGGAGGAGGATTTGGTAGGCAGGTGGATGTGTTGAAGGGTGAGGATATCGTCTTCCTGGGCAGGTAGGGAAGAATGGGAGCTTGCTTTGAACTGGAAGCAATCAAAGTGATCACAGGAAATGACTGAGCTGCTGGACCTTCTCTCCCTTGGTTTGTAGGTGATCTCTCTGCCGTTCCGGTTCTTAAAATACTGCAGGCTGGTGGAGTTTCGTTCCCTGATTTGCCTTAAACAATAGGTTTGATTATTTCTTCTGTAGCAGAAAAAGATGAGATTAACCAGGCTGAATCTTCCTCTTTGTCTCCTCTGAGAGATGTCTCAATTTTTTATTTCAGGTATTAGGCTGATAGTGGAAGGCCCTGCAGTGTTCAAAGCCTCTGGGACTGGAGTGACAGTAAGGAGAAGTGAACTGATGTCTGTGCAAGATTAGGGAGAGACATTGCAGAAAGCATCACCTTGGGGTGTTGCTTATGGTGGCCCTTTAAAGAGAGACTTGGCCAGACACAGTTTGCTGCTGATCTCCTCCTGGAGGTCAGAGAGCTCAGAAAAGGCTCAGAGAGGGGCACACTCACAGCAGCCCTGGATAAGTGCTGCCACTTGCACAATAAATAACGTGGCTCTTGCACCGCTTACTCACAATTGCCCACTGCTTCTGCCTGTAATGAGATCTGTCCCTTGAGGGTATTTCAAAGGTTAGTTAATGAGGTGTAATTGCAGCAGAACAGACACTTGCTCTGAGGTTCTTCCTGCTTTCTGGAGTGCCAGATCCTTTAAGGAATTACGGAGCCGGTTCCTATATACATTGCTGGAGCCAGTGCAATCCCAAGTTCTCAGCCTTCCACTTGGCCTGCTTGTTTATGCTGATGAAGCGGGGGGATGGATGTGGTCTTACCCCAGACAAATGCTGCATTAACAGGGATCAATTCATTTCAGCTGATCACATTGCAACCCATTGATTGAGCGACTGCATGACCTAAAGAGAATGGCTGTATAGGGACTGCTGTGTCTTTGGGAAGTTGCATGCTGCTCCGGAATTTGGCTGCAGAAGGTTCAGCAGTTCCAGCATGTTTCCTGAAGATTAAAAAATACAAAGAAGCTGGCTTCTGTAATTAGCATTTAAATTTATTTTTTTTCCTTGAAGGGGTTTAGCCCTTGAGAGACAAATTGGGTTTTTAAAAACAAAGGAGTACGTTGGCTCATACCCTTCAGTCAAGTGCAGAAGGTAGAGATGCTGCATCCATCCATCTTTGCATAATAACCATGAGATTTTCACATTGCATGTGCTAGCTCTCTTAAATTCCAGTATCCGCTTCAGGCCAAAGATCTGTCTCAACATAAAGAGAGGAGCATCTGGTGTGAGCCCTCTCCTGCACTCTATATTGCTAGCTAAAAATCCCCTTTAGCTGGCTGTTACGACAATGTGGCAATTGGCTTTCTCTTCATTTCAGTTCAGGGATGTGTGGGTTATGATACTGTTCTCCCCCCAAAGATAAAAGATGCTCAGAGCAGATCTGAGCTGCTTGCAGACAGAATTGTGTAGTCAAAGTCATGCAAGAGGTGCCTGGATTGTCGTGTCGTGTTGCAGTCAAGCCGGCTTTGTGGACCCTGTACACCCAGAATTGGTCTGGACCTGGTTATTAAGTGTAAATAACTTCCCTATGTTTAAAAATCCAGCACCCACTGGATTTTAGGATGATTTTGATCCTCTGTTTTGCTTGCAAGTCCCTTCTTAGTGGCAGCACGAAGTAGACAAACCTGGTACTGCTGGACACAGCAGGCTGTCTGCAAACAGGCCCTTGTAAACCTGCTACAAGCCAAGGGGTGGTTTGAGCAGCCTTTTTTAAAGCCAGACAGAAGATAACGGCTGGCTTGGGGTGTGTTTGACATAGAGTGGAGCCTTTCACCAAGGCCAGCAGAGACCCAAGCAGCAGAGCATGCAGGCAGCAAAGGGGAGTGCTGGAGGATATAACTAGGGGCTGATAAAAAAACCTCAGCATTAGATGAAAAGCAAAGTTTTCTTTTTTGTTTGTACTACTTCAGAGCCAGTGTCCAAGCCAGACATCCAGATGTGGGGAACCATGTCCGTGTGCACTGTGCTTGGTCATGCAAAGCTGATTAAACGGCTCCATCAGTGTTTTGGAAACCTTTCTGGCCTGGCAATGGTGATGGTGAAAAGGTGTGGTTAGTCTCTTCCCCCAGTGTGTCATCCCCACAGCCCTTGCCTATCAGAGGGATAGCAGCTTTCCCTCCATAGACTTTCCTCAAAGGTGGAGACTGGTCTTTCAGAAGCTGAAGCTGCAGCTTGTTGAGTGTGGACCCTGCTTTCTTGCCTGGTCCTGCCTTGCTCTGTGTTTATACTTGACCATGAAAGCTCCCATTCCTTCTGGAGGGGAAGAGACAAGGGTAAGGTCCTTAATCGTGTCAGTCTCCTGTAGTATTCTGTTCAGGAGAGAGAAATTTCTATTGATAAATAGTTTGGGAAGAGGTGGGGGCAAGAAGCGCATGGGGCTGGTGCGGTTTTGCAAGGGGGAGCTGTGTAGGTGCCAGGGGCTCAAGGATGTACACGTGAAACCATGTGTCTTCTCTTCCCACCACAGAATTGCTGGAATTGCTGAGCGGTTGCTTTCAAAGCTCTGGTTTATGTGTCTCAGCATTTACTCTTTAAGCCAAACCTTAGCCTTTCTAGAAACAGGTTTTAAAAAGCGATATGCAATTGTGTTTTGAGCTACTTATAAGTAGTTTCTTGCATCAGTCCCCAGCCAGCACAGGCTGCTGCCATCAGGTCAGCAAGTTCAGCCTGGGAAGGTCATTTTTGGGTGGTTGTGTTAACGGTTCCTCTGATGGTTTGGGCCAAAATCAAGGCCCAGCCAGCAATGAGCATGCTGTGTCACCCAGGCAGCATCTGGACTGGTCTTACTGGCTTTGTAAGCTTTTTCCTGGCTAGGCTGGTCTGTCCTTGTTGATTGCTCAAGTGGCCGAAACACACCAAGCATGGTGCCCAGTTGAACCAGACCCTGGGTAAGTGTCTAGCAAGGTGTGCCTTACCTGGACAGGTCTATCTGTCTTTCAGACAACTCCCTGGGTTCTTTTTGCACATAATCCATGTGGTGGGTTCCTTTGGGGGCCTGAGAGTGTAAATCATCTGTTAAGCAGACCAGTTTTTCACCCTGGCTTATTTTCCTATAACTTACCTTGGCGCTTGTCCTATTACTCTGAATACTGAGACGACATGTCAAACCTTTTCCAAGGGAAGGAGGGACCAACTTCAAGGCAGAAGCATCTGTCTTTGCTTACTGCAGCATGTGTGAGACTGCAGGTGCCCTGGTTACAGTGGGAACTTGCTGACTGCCCCGAGTGTTTGGGGATATTAATCAGGAATACGTTGTCAGTATTGATTCCTCCTTTTTGTCTCCTTTGGATTTGCTTCCAGAGTCCACGTAGAGCAAAGCAGTGCTGAAATGCTGACTTACTACTCTGTCTTCATCAAATAAGTAGCTTGTGTGGAGGGCAGGATGTGGCCCTGGTCATGGCTAGGCTGGAAGCATCATCTCTGTGAGATACCATTGGGCTGTAGGAGCCGAGCTCCACTGGCTCTTCCTTGTGGGTGCCTGACTGCTGTGACCACTAGAAATCTCCCACCCTCATTTCACCCCTCAGAAGAATTTCTTTCTGGAAGCTGTTTCAGCCTAGGCTCTGCCAGAATATGAAGGAGAACTTCTGGCAGGCTCAGGGGTTACAGGGAGGTTTTTGCTGGCTGGTCAACAGCACTTAATACAGGCACAGGGTATATCTTGTTCTGTTGAATCCGTATGTTACAGTATCACAGTATTACAGTACACTAGAGATTGGAAGGGACCTGGAAAGATCATCTAGTCCAATCCCCCTGCCGGAGCAGGAACACCTAGATAATGTTACACAGGAATGTGTCCAGGCGGGTTTTGAATGTCTCCAGGGAGGGAGACTCCACAACCTCCCTGGGCAGCCTGTTCCAGTGCTCTGTCACCCTCACTGAGAAGAAGTTTCTTCTCAAGTTTAAGTGGAACCTCTTGTGCTCCAGTTTGTACCCATTACCCCTTGTCCTATCATTGTTTGCCACTGAGTAGAGCCTGGCTCCATCCTCATGACACTCCCCCTTTATAGACACTTATAAGGTCACCCCTCAGTCTCCTCTTCTCCAGACTATAGAGACCCAGCTCCCTCAGTCTTTCCTCATAAGGGAGATGCTCCACTCCCTTAATCATCTTAGTTGCCCTGCGCTGGACTCTCTCCAGCAGCTCCCTGTCCTTCTTGAACTGAGGGCCCAGAACTGGACACAATATTCCAGATGGGGTCTCACCAGGGCAGAGTAGAGGGGAAGGAGGACCTCTCTCGACCTACTAACCACCCCCCTTCTAATACACCCCAGGATGCCATTGGCCTTCTTGGCCACAAGGGCACAGTGTTGGCTCATGGTCATCCTGTCGTCCACTAGGACCCCCAGGTCCCTCTCCCCTACACTGCTCTCTAACAGGTCGTTCCCCAACCTATACTGGAACCTGGGGTTGTTCCTGCCCAGATGCAGGACTCGACACTTTCCCTTGTTATATTTCATCAAGTTACTCCCTGCCCAACTCTCCAGCCTGTCCAGTTGTGTGCTACAGACATGGAGCATCCGTAAGAGTAGAGAAAAGGCCTGGGCTTCCTTTTCCTCCTGCCTGCCTAGCAGGGCCATGCGCAGCTGGGGAGTCCCGCACCTCCTGGGAAGCTTCCATGGAGTGGCTGCCAAGCCTTTGTGTTCATCTGGTTTTGGAGTTGCCTTTGCCTTCGCTGAAGCCTGAGATCCCTCGGTGAGGGGATTTCACTGCATCGAAGCAGGGAAGCTCTTTGTGCCCCACGTGGCTGTGAGCCTTGGCAGCCGGCACAGCAGCACGGCGTGGTGCCGACCCTGCGCTCGGGGGCGGCTCGGTCAGAGGAGGTGGTGGGAGGTGAGTGGTGGCTGACAGCAGATCTTGCTGGGTTTGGAAGACAAAGCGTGCAGAGCTGTTTAATACTGAAGGAGACGTGGTAATGTGGTTGGTGCAGTGAGTGGTTCCTGTTCTGTTGCTGAAAAGCCGGATGACCTCCTCCTCCTCCCCAGTCTGCTTCCCTCTCCATGTCCCTCAGCAGGAGAAATCCCTTAGGGACCTATGGCAGGAGCTCATTCTGTGCCTCATCCCTAGCACCAGGGTGGGCACCTCACCACCAGTCCTTCTTCTGCAGGCTTCTGTCCTTGTCCAGCCTAAGACAGAGTAACTTCAGGTAGTTTTAACTTCTTGCTTTCCACCAGGATTTAAATTGGCTATTTAAATCACATCGTCCTCTTTGACTCCTTAATGCTCTGTATTTCTAGATGCCCCTTCTTCAAGAAGAGTTTTTAACCAATTTTGAACACATAAAGAGTTTGTAACCAGCTACAAACACGCATAAATGAAATGTTGATTTTGAATATTTATTGCTGGCCAGATGGAGGAACCTCCCTGTGACTGTGGCTTGTATCTGCTTGTTTTTACCTTAATGTTGCAGTTTGGTATGATATTAACTTTTGCTTCTGTGCTAATAGGAGTGTGGTGTTAGCTGCTCCATGCTGGCAGATTAGCCTTCAGCTAAACCCAACAAATCCATGACTTCAGAGTTGCTAAGGTTTGCTAATCTAAAGCAGTTTGAGCCGCCGTGCTTGGGGTTTTTCCCAACTGTCCTAATAAGGTAGTCTGTTTATCATCAACATGAATAAATGGGGAAAACTGACAGTTAGAACCTAGGACTGAGATGCTGGGGCTGTTGGGGACCGCTCCAGTGTGGGTGGCTCAGTGCCATGACAGCTTGCTGTGAACAAGACAAGGAGTATCAGTAACACCCAGGACCTCTGTTTGGCATTGCTCAAGGTCTTGATGTGTCTTGAATAGCATGTGCAGTTCTGGCCTTCTTCACAAAGGATGGGGGCAGGAGGGGGAGCATGGAACATCATTAAAATTGGAGACATTGGCACAGGTTGCCCAGAGAAGCTGTGCCTGCCCCATCCCTGGCAGTGTTCAAGGCCAGGTTGGACGGGGCTTGGAGCAACCTGGTCTAGTGGAAGGTGTCCCTGCCTGTGGCAGGGGGGTGGGACTGGATGAGCTTTAAGGTTGTGTCCACCTCGAACCAGCCTGTGATTCTATGATTAACACCAACAGTACCTGTCCGGTCCTCCCAGCCCCCATGAGAAGCTGTCCTAGGAAAGCAGAGGCTGGCTGGAGTTCTTTTTAAGCCTGCACAGCAGATACAGGCAGGCTTGGATCAGCACAGGCATGCTACCATGGGCTCGAGCTTCCCAGTAGCTTTTGTTTCCATCTGTAATGTCAGGGTTGTGAAGTTTTAAGAACACTTCCCCTCATTTCCTCCTGCCCACAGCTCAGTGTAAATACATGGTGACTCTGTTGCATAAGTGAAATACCTGTGTGGCTGCTCTGTCTCTTTTGCACAAGCACCAGTGCGGGAGCAGTGCTTTGCTAGGGTACTGATTGACACAAGGGCTTGAAACCCAGCTTGTCCCTGAGAAGCTGCTAGCACTGTGAGCAGCCCTGCCTGGCATGTCCCATGCGTCGCCGTAGCTGGATCGTTGCAGAAACTGGAGTGTGTTATGATAATCGCTGATAGGCTGATTAAATGTCACTTGCATTTCTGTTATCTGTATACACAGATAACAAATTAAGCTACATCTTTTGAACTCGAAAGGAGCTGCCAGATGCACAAACTGGAAGTGACACACTCGGAGTTGTTTTATTAGTCTAAAATACCTTTGTTTAACATGCAAGAAGCCTGACTCATCCCAGTTGATACCCGCTGTGTGAGTTCAGCAGTTTTGTTACCTACCAAAACTGCCCCAGAAAAGTGGGAAAGGTGCTTGTGTGTTGGCTTCTCCCTGTTCATGATGGAGCAACCTGGCAGGTGGGTAAGCCTGTGCTGTGCTGGGGCTTGGGGATTCTCTCATGGCAACCCTGTAGAGGTACAGTTGAGTTTTTGTGGTCTCAGCACTGTGGTTTCCTTCTTGCTGGCAGCAGACTTGCCACTGCTGCAGGGAGGTGGGATGTCTGAAGCAGAGACACCTCCTGCCTCCCCCAGACATGCTAGAATTCCATGGAGGCGCAGGTGAGTATCTCTGAGCATGCTGTGAATGTGAGTTTCCTGCATAAGCACATACCTGGGTTTAGGAAAATAAACAGAAAGCAGCCCTGCTGCTGGTGTGCATAATGAGGTAGCTCCGAGCCCCATGCCTGTCCTCCGCACCCTCCAGTGTTAAGTCCCTTTTTAGATGTGAGGTTTCCTTCCCTGGAAGATGTTTGGTGATTCACCAGCTTCTTCCCCCAAGAAGAAACCAAAACCAAGAGGTCACCTGAGTGAGACAAAAGGCAACAGAAGGTTGTGCTCATGAGAGCTGAACAAATCCCTCACTGCAGGTTGCCTGAAGGCTTCCTCCAGTGCATCAGCTCCGGAGGAGCAAGAGTGGTCCCTGTGTTGAGCAGGGTGTGGGCAGCTTTGAAGTACAGAGCTAATTGTGGAGCTGATTGTGCAATTCCTTCTTTCACCTCTTGCACACACTCCCTCCTGGGTTTGTTTCTCAGCTGCAGGATGTGGCTGTCAAATAGACAAATGTGCCTCAATATCTCTTAAAATGAAGGTTGGATCTTTTAAAAGCAGGGGAAAATGCCTGATTGTCCCAGCTTGAGAAGTATCAGCAGTGTAAAGAGTTTTCTGCTTGTGGCAGCCTGGAAGGAAAGAACCAAATGCACTTGTTTGAAGACTTTGGGCTGTGAGGAATGGCCACAGTTTTGCCCTCAAACTATAACTTGTTCCATCTGAATAGCCGAGATCATCCTTGCTAGGTCCAGATCTTGTGAGTGGCCCTTTCTCCATGTGCGTGCCTGCTCCAGCACTGCATCCTAATCCTGCTGACGTGATTCTGTCCCCCTTGGGCATTGTCTAATTGTGAAAATGTTTCAATTAGATGGCCTGAATTTGTAACGTGGAGCAGTTCATTATCACTGAATCCTCTTAACAGGGCCCTCCTACTGGGCAGCCTATTACTGAGTTTTCCCAATTAAGATAGGGCCTCTTAAAAACCATGGAGATAAACAAATCCCTGGCAGAGCAGGACCACGTTGCAAGAAATAGTGCCCTAACCTATGTTTCAAGATTAAGCAACATTTTCAGCTCCAGCCAAGTCCTGATTAACCCTTTGTAGTGATTACTAATGGTCCCTGCGAGAACAGCCCCAGTTTGGTGTCAGCGTAAGAAGTTCAGTCTCAAATCTTTTTCCTGGGAGGAGGAAAAATGGGTTACAAGGTGTTGCTTGATGGAAGATGCTATTTCCCCAAAGGGCTCTGTGGGTAACGCTGCTTTTGTGGTTGCAGGTAAAGGACCTAACAAAGTACCTTGATCCGAGCGGACTTGGAGTCATCAGCTTTGAAGATTTCCATCGGGGGATCCGAGCGATCAGAAATGGAGGTGAGTTTGCTGCTGTGCTGCGGGCGAGGGCAGGAGGGCACCACATTTCACACCATGGGGTAATGGAGCTGAGAGGTCACTTGGTGAAAACAAGCTGGGTTTGGTGTCCTGAAAGTCACTCCTCTGTGTTGGACAGAGGGGCAGGGGCAGAGATTGGATGTGTTTGCTGATGGAGTTGAAAACAGTGATGGTGGCAGTGTGTTTTCCTGTTTATTGGGGAAGTTCCTTCCTTGGTGTGTATTGGAAACAGGAAAAGCCATCAAGGGAAGATTGGTTTTGGTTTGGTGTCTGCTCTCCCCTGTGGTTTTGGGGTGGGGGGAAATTGATTGCTTGCTTGGCTGGCACGCTGCTGGAGATATCAGTCTGCTGCAGTGTAATATCTTCCCAGTGCTAAGGACTGATGCATTTGCCTTTACTCCATCCATTTGGAGGATCAGTGTGCTCAGATGATTTCTAGCAAGAAGCACATTAAACAAGAGCTTTGAACTCACTGACATGCCTGTGGCAATTCCCATGTGGCTTTTGAGGTGGTTGTTGTGAGTACTTCCAGAGCAATAGCTTGGTGAAATGTGAAGTATCTTTCTGGCTGGTTGGCATTTGAGCTGCTTTGCTGAAGCAGAAATGTATTTTTATTGTGGGATTCATCTCTAATACGAGTCTTAGAAGGTCATTTTGGGGAAAACCTGTTGTTAAGGGCAGCGTGTGCAAAACATTGGAAGCCTCCTGCTGAGCAGGTGTCATTTTAAACATGCAAATATGAATTATCATACTTGCATACTGGTAAATTCTGCATATTGATAAATTCTGCTTATCTTCAACTTCGGCATCGCTTTCGTGCAGTGATGAGCATGTGCAGTGTAGCCAGCCCTGCACACTGAGCATGCTTTTGAGTTCTGGCACATCTGAAAGATGTGCAAAAACCGATTATTCCTCTACAAAACATGTTGTTTCATGGGCAGAAACCCCTTAAAGTAGAAGTGACTCCAGTTTGTCCGTCAGTTGTCCATCCCTCTTGCTCCCTGCTCCCACCTCCAGCTTATTTGTGCTCAGGAATGGAGTGCTGGCACTCATTCACTGGAGTGAATGGCAGCTCCGAAGTCTTTGTGGCTGGTGTAGCTTGACAGTGCAGCTGATTCCCAGCTCTCCTGATGCAGGAGGAATTGCATCATGCTATTAATTTGTAATAAATTGCTACTGGAGTAGTGTGTTTGTGAAAGCTCTGGCTTGTGTTTCTCTTCAATAATTGATTGCTCTGGTATTGTGTTGTATTAATTGAATGGAAAAAGCAGATCCAGACAAAGCTTTTAGTTTCCCTATTTATCAAACTTGAAAGAGATTGATATGTATTTATTACAGTGGTTAAGGAAGGCAGAGCTCTCTAACACTGCACAGCATTAAAGCATTATGAAAGAAAACCAGGGTAGGGCACAAAGAGATTTTTTGAGTCACCAGCTGAGCAGTTGCTCAAGTTGAGGTGATCTTGAGGGTTGGCTGTTGAGACAGTCAATATTGACCATCGCTTTGAGAAGAAAGGCTATGCTTGCTGCCGGGTGTCCCTTTTAACAGGGTTTTGTTAATTAGCTGGGCCTATTTTTCGCCAGAGTTAGTTCTTTTGCATTTCCTGGTATTCTGCTGTTCTTTGGTCAGTCACTGAAGTGGGACCTGGTGTATGCTTGTGCCTTGCAGAGCCTGTGTTAATGTAGGTAAGAGTTTATTTCTGAAGATGCTCCACTTTTCTTTCCCGCTCCTCCCTCTCTTGGAGACTCTCCATGGGATAGCTGTAGCTGTGATTTTACTCGAGCCCTGGTCTAGCTTGGCCAACTGAAGGTGCAATTGTTGCACCGTCAGCTGGCCCACAGGACATGCACAGTCAGCTGCCTTGCTTACAACTGCTTTCGTGTGCAGTTGACCTGTAGGTCCAGGGAAGACACTGAGCTCCTCAGTCTGATTCCTGTGCTACTGTTTGAGGTGTGCTTCCACTGCCTGTGGAGCGTGCTGATCTAGGACTCCTGAACTTCAGTGCAGAGCAAAGCACCATTTAGCCACTCATTTAACCACTGAAAGCCACGATGCCACCTTTCCACTGCCGTGAAGCGGTTCTGATCTCTTTGTAATCTTTGTCCGGCCAGGTAATGTTGACCACGGCAGAGAAAGGACAAAGTGACTTGCATGCTGCAGAAGCTGGATTTGAGGCTTTAATGAGAGTCTTTAGCCACTTGTTGCTGCCTTACTTTCTACCCTTCCCAAAGAGAAGACTCAATAGGAAAATGTGGTCCTCATACGTGTGTCAGTGGTGGCTGCATGTATATGTGATTGACATTAGAGTGCTCTGGAGAGGCCTCCCCTCTGCAGGAGATGATGAGCCTATGGCTCTTGGGCAGTTGGGCTCAGGCACAAGCAGGCTGGTATGGGGACCACAGGGGGATGCCCAGGTGTGGGGAGGCATCTCAGTCTCCCCTCTGTCAGGTTAAAGCCTTTCCCCTTTGGCCTGTCCCTACAGGCCCTTGTCCAAAGCCCCTCTCTGGGTTTCCTGTAGCCCCTTTAGGCACTGGAGCTGCTCTGAGGTCTCCCCTTAAGGAGCCTTCTTTTCTCCAGGCTGAACCAGCCCAGCTCTCTCAGCCTGGCTCCAGAGCAGAGCTGCTTCAGCCCTCGTAGCATCTCCATGTCCTCCTCTGGACTCGCTCCAACAGCTCCACGTCCCTCTTGTGCTGTTTCCCCAGAGCTGGATCAGGACTGCAGGGGGGTCTCACCAGAGAGGTCTCAGCTCCTCACAACCTGCTGTGTCCCACCCCTTCCTGCTCCTGGGCTGCTGGGATACCCTTGTCCTTTCCATGGAGCTTTTAAAGTTTGTGTGAATGGTGGCTGGATGACTGTCCAGTCCTGCAGCTTGTAAATAGCAAAGCAAAGTGGAACAAACACTGGCAGCAAGTCAGGGATGATAAATAACTCTGATAAGTGGACTTTTATGGATTTGTATTGTAGAACTGAGAAGCTGATAATGTAGTGGCGGCATGATACTTATTTGAAGGAGCAGGGTATGTTACAGAGCATGCTGAAAGAAGGCAAATGAAGTGTGTAATGCCTGGGGAATCCACAGCCAGAAGAAACCCTGGTGCACCATCAGGGAGATCCAATGGGACATCTTCTAGTCTGCAGGGGAAAAGAAATGGGAAGGGAGCCAGTGTGACTGCTGCATTCATCATGCCTAGAAGCTACAGCTCATGGGGGATCTCTGTGAGAAACAGGTATGAGGGACTGTAGGCAAGCCCCTACAAAAGCTCAGACCAGGAATAAGGTCTGTATGGCAGGAGCTGACCTTGGCACAGGGGGGGAGCAAGATGGTGTCTGTCATTTGAAGCCAAAGACCAAAGAGCAGCTCTATTTTGCTGCATGGTGGATGCAGGAGCTGCTAGAGGGGGGTGAGTTGGTGACACCAAGCACAGGTAGCGTCAGCCACAGCTGGATGCAAGCAAACAAGGGTTGTGCTCATAGCAGGTTCTTTCTTTGACGGGGTATTTAGAAACCTTTTCAGCTTCAGACACCTGCTTTTTCTACAGAGGCCTCCAGCAGGACATATTTAATGTTTCCTCTTTAGCAGAGCAGTGTTCTTCCTTGAACTCTAAAGCAGCAATGAACGTGTTGTGTGATTCCTGCACATACCCTGAGCTGAAACATCTATAACGTATGTCATCCCAAGAAAAGCCCACTGGGAATGGGCTCTGTGCAGGTACTGTCTGCACGTGGAGGGTTGCTGTTGGGTTCAGTTCAAATAGCCACTGTGCAGGCGGGGAAGGTGCATTCCTGGAGCTACTGGCCTCATCCATCCCTCCTGCATTGGCTTCTGATCCCTGAACAAAGGGGCCCCTGTGCATTGAGAGCAGACAGCACATCCACTGAGAAATAGATGTGGTCATGAGCTCAGGGCAGGGCCTGTGGATGGAAATAGTCAAATCTGTTTTTTCAAATGCCTCAGCTAAAAGCTCTTTGGATTGGGGAGGATGGAAAATCCAGCTCCAGAGCCAACACCCAAACCTGGAAGCTATCACAGAGTTCCTGTTTGCAGGGAATGCAGGAGCCAGTGGGGTGGCCAGACTGGGGAGAGCCGGGGCAGGGCCAGCCTTGGGGGGAGCTGGGTCAGGAGTTAATTCCGTTCTGAACACATGAACTGCAGCTCAGTGGAGATGAGGTTAAATAAGAGGCATTGAGCAGGAGCAGTGTGTTCAGCACACCAAAGGCTTTTGAGATTTTTCCAAATGACAGGCTGAAGAGAGAAACACGGGGCAGGGCAGGGTGTTGAACAGCACAGAAAGGGCTGGATGGTGGTCAGGAGCTGGCAGCAGTGTGAGCTTAAGTCAGTCAGAGTCTCCATGGGGCTTCATCCCTTGGTTCCTAAGAGCAGCCAGGGGAAGATTTCAATGTGTGTATCCATGGAACAGAGGCTGCAGTTTCCTCAGCTGGTGTTTCATGTGCTGAAGTGGTTGGTGTGCTGCTGGTAGCTGAATGCTAATCTGGGAGTATCACAGAATTCCAGATGGGTTTGGGTAGTAAGGAACCTTAAATCTCATCCAGTTCCAGCCTGCTGCCACAGGCAGGGACACCTTCCACTAGACCAGGTTGCTCCAAGCCCCGTCCAGCTTGGCCTTGAACACTGCCAGGGATGGGGCAGCCACAGCTTCTCTGGGCACCCTGTGCCAGCGCCTCAGCACCCTCACAGGGAAGAGCTTCTGCCTAAGAGCTCATCTCAGTCTCCCCTCTCTCAGGTTAAAGCCATTCCCCCTTGTTCTGTCCCTACAGGCCCTTGTCCAAAGCCCCTCTCCAGGTTTCTTGCAGCCCCTTTAGGCACTGGGAGCTGCTCTAAGGTCTCCCCTTAAGGAAGGAGCCTTCTCTTCTCCAGGCTGAACCAGCCCAGCTCTTTCAGCCTGGCTCCAGAGCAGAGCTGCTCCAGCCCTTGCAGCATCTCCATGGCCTCCTCTGGACTCGCTCCAACAGCTCCACATCCCTCTTGTGTTGTTTCCCCAGAGCTGGATCAGGGCTGCAGGGGGGATCCTCTCCAGAGTGCAGCAGAGGGAGACAGTCCCCTCCCTCTCGTGCTGCTTGCGCTCTGGGGATGCAGCCCAGCACATGGGGAGTTCTGGGCTCAAGCGCTCACTGAAGCCGGGTCAAGGGAAGCTGCTCATTGACCAACACCCCCAAGTCCTTCTCTACAGGGCTGCTCTCAATTGAGTCCATCCTTGCCCCTGGATAA
This sequence comes from Pezoporus occidentalis, assembly GCF_034315485.1. Taxonomy (NCBI): domain Eukaryota; kingdom Metazoa; phylum Chordata; class Aves; order Psittaciformes; family Psittacidae; genus Pezoporus; species Pezoporus occidentalis. The sequence goes on from NW_026913404.1 coordinate 1,929,464, forward strand.
AAGCTGTGAGCATTACATCTGAAAAGGTTGCAGCCAAGAGAGGGAACTGCACATCAGTTCTCAGGCCCAGATGTGGGGAATTATCCCTGCACTGTGCACCCCACGTGCAGGTCGTGCTCTGCAGCCTTACTGCAAGGGGAGCAGCAATGTTCCCTGCTCCCTGCTGTGCTGACATCTTGCTAATCCCACATCCTGGAGACGCCTCTGGATCTGATAGTGTTTAATGACATCTCTGAGATCACGGCTCCGGGTGCCATGAACCACTCGTGTGAGGCTCTGGGTAGCGCATGGTGGCTCCGAGTTCATTTCCGCAGAGCCAGGCTGGCTGCTGCCCTGGTGACACGGATCTGCTCTGTGGAGCGTTTGAAGGTGCAGAGCGTGTTGGGTATCTGGTAACATAAACCACTGTTTGGTTTCTGTGTAGGTTTGTTTTTCTCCCTCCTCTGTAGGATCTGCATTGCAGATGGCTTTTGCTACGCAAAACGAAAGCTTTCCTTGCACAGGGATAATTCCAGAAGCCAAAGCTTATGTTCCCTGACTCCCAATCCAGTAATTATTTCCGAGGCTGTGTTTGTGTGCATCTTCAGTGGTGTCTCTTCCAGACCGATGCTGGAAATATGGTAGGATTTGCAACAGGCTGCTGCTGACATCTAAGGGCGCTTTCTCAGTGGGGGTACCCAGGCCCAACTTAATATTCAAGGCTTTTTAAAAGGCAAGTCTCACTGAAGCTCAGCAGATGGAAGGAGAGCTCGTGTGCACGTTTGACTAAACTCGGTGAGGATCTGGCACCGGTGTGAGCACTTCCTACGTTCTCATCAGATCTGCTGATCTCTTCATTCGTGCAGCAGTGCTGCAGTGAGGACTTTCCTGCTGATCCTGCCTGTTCCTAAGCCTGGCTCCACCGTTGCCGATTAGGGACACAGCTCATTTGATGGCTGAAGGTAGGACAGATGCCTCTTTGTGTACAGCTGTCATTCAGGGAACAGGGGCTGCCATGAATGGGAAATCAAGATTGATTCAGGAACAAGAATGAAATCAAAATTGCTCTGATTATGTCTTCTGCATTTTTTTGCATTGCATCTTGCTCTGTTCTGGTGTATATATATATATGTATGTATGTACTATATATATATATATCTCTCTCTCTCTATATATATATATATATATCTCCTGCTTGTTGGGGTAAGGCGTTTAAGAGGATGAGTGTTAATTCTGCCCCTGAAAGGAGTGAAGATTTAAGTATTTTAAAATTTGTATGTATACTTGAGGAAAAAAATAATCAGACCTGCTCTTTTTTGTAGATCAGAGCTCTCCTCATCCCTCTAGTGCAGAGGGATGCTCGTAGCACCATTACTGTGCTTGTTAAGTTTGGAGTCCACGTGCTTGTCATCTGTGACCCCTTCTGCAAGGGACAGAAGCAGTTGTTCATGGAATACTGAACTTGGGGGCTTTTCTTGAAGTAGAGGTACTTCAACACTTATCTTGGAAAACATTGGGCCTGCCCTTGAAGGTGTATGAGGGTTGTCTATTGAGTCTATTAACTCTTGCTGCTTGCAGGGGAGGGGGAATTAGGAGTGTGTATGCTAGCCAGTGATGGAGGCGAGCTGCTTTGGTGGTGTCCTGTGGTCAGAATGGTCTGAGGGCTCTCTCCATCGCTCTCCTAACAGGAGAGGGGCAGATATATCTGAAATACAGAGCACTCTGCTGTGGAAGGCTGGTGCCCGCGGGGAGTAAGTGTGGGATGGAGGTCCTCTACATGAAGCACAAACAGAACTGAGCAGGTATGAGTCCAGCCCCACTTTCATCTCTGTTCCTGGATGAGGGAGGACACAGGAGGGGACCTCAGGGCAGGTGGCTCTGGGGTGTTTGTTCTCTTCCTCCAGCCCGTGTCACACCAGGTTTTCTTTGGAGAAGAAAACTCGGCCTAGTGCTCCCAGGAGCCCCAGGATGCTACGCAGTGTGTGTGGTTCCCAGCCCAGCCTCAAAGGGCTGCCTCCTCAGATGATTGTTGCTAAATCCATCGTTATCATACCTCTTGATACAAGAGGACGGGCAGACTGCTCGGACACTTACCTTGAGAAACACAGCTTTGTTCTCCGTGCTTTTTAATAGCTGCCTGTGTTCCTGCACTGCTGCCACTGAGTAAACAATAGGCTGTGTGAGGAGGATGCTCCTCAGCTCACCCACAGCCGGTGCAGGGCTGGGAGCAGCTCTGCTGCCTCTGTGAGCAGTGGAGAGACAGGAGCTCAGTGCATGTTCCTCTGTTTTAGAATACTTTCACACATGAAAATATAACTCCAGAGTGGTTCAGCTGGGAGAAACGGTATTTATTTCTTCAAAGCAAAATCAGGAACAAAAACATCTCCCACAAAACTGTGTATCTCCAGCCACGTAGCTGCTGGGCTTCAGCAGACTTTCCCTGCATTATCCTAAGCAGGCAGATTTGGATGAGTGGGGGAACTGCCTGTTCCCCTTCAAAGCAGGAATGGGCTGGGGCGGCAGGGAGTGAGGAGGTGCTCCTCATCTGTGGAACTTGTCCTGCTGCTGAGCTCTGGAGCAGCAGGGAGCAGAGCTGCACAGCTCACATCACCCTCGAGCTCTGGAGCAGCAGGGAGCAGAGATCACATCACCCTCAGGCTCTTCTGAGTCACTATTTCTGCTATAATCTTAGAATCCCAGACTGGTTTGGGCTGGAAGGGACCTTAAAGCTCATCCAGTTCCAAGCCCCTGCCACAGGCAGGGACACCTTTCACTAGACCACATTGCTCCAAGCCCCATTCAACCTGGCCTTGAACACTGCCAGGGATGGGGCAGCCACAGCTTCTCTGGGCACCCTGTGCCAGCGCCTCAGCACCCTCACAGGGAAGAACTTCTGCCTAAGAGCTCATCTCAGTCTCCCCTCTGTCAGGTGAAAGCCATTCCCCCTTGTCCTGTCCCTACAGGCCCTTGTCCAAAGCCCCTCTCCAGGTTTCTTGTTGGCCCAATATGGTAAGGAAAGGACTCGGATGCTGAAGGGAGGAACTTCTAGCACCCCATGGCTGTTTTTGGGTTTGCATTTCTATTTTAATTCACATACGTAGTAGGGTTTATTCACTGTTGTCTTTTGGCAGCCAGGTGAGGGGTTACACCAGGGCCGAAGCAGGCTGCTCCGTGTGCGCCATAGCTGAGCAGGGAGCATGTCTTCCCGAAACCAGCCTGGCAGATGACATGCTGCATTGACCTACTTTTGGGAGAGGCGCAGGAGTGTTGGCGAGCTGTGTCCGCAGGCCTCCTCTCAGCTCTGGGATGAGGATGTGGGAATCACTCAAATGTGCTGCTGTAAAATCACCACTGAGGCTTTACAGCTCTCAGGATCCTGATGAATGGGAGATTGGCACGAGCAGCTCTCCCATTTTGATAATTCTTTCTCTAGGAATACTTTGAAGCATATGCCAGAGGAATCTCACCATGTCCAGTCACTGTCATGGAGTGTTAACAGGCTGCAGGTCCAAAATACATGGGCAGTCTGAGGGGAATCTAGTTTGTAGCTCTGCAAAGCTGCCTTGTTTGCTGCAGCATGCAGCAGACCCTGATTGAATGCCCAAAGCATCACTATTTGCACAAAATTCCTTGTGAGGGGAATGCGTTACTGTACCGCCAGATCTTTTGCAAATCACAGAGTGGAGGGAGTTTGGTGTGTCCTGATGAAGTAAGGGAGTCTTGTCATGCATGCGTAGACCCTCAGACCACAGTCAACCCCTGATAAAGGCAACTGGGGCGAGTTAAAATTCCAAAAGAAATGCCCAGTTTGGGTGCCCAAAAGAACGCTATTTTTTCTGCAAAGGAGAAGAAAAAGCAGTGCAGGGATTACTTGTTTTCTTGGGAATATGGTCAATATAAAAATAGAGAGGAGTGTTTTATTAGAGCCTTGAAGCGATTCTTAGCGCGCTCGTCTACAGAGATGATGACTAAAAAGAAAACAAAGGCAACTTCTGTTGCAAAATAGACGTTTCTCATCCATCTGCCACCCTCCGTGTTTCTCCACCATGTTTTGTTTTTTGGGAGTGTGCTGGTTTGTTCCACATCTGTTGCTGTTAACTCTCCTGGGTGACGGGGCTCACCTGTGGTTTGAGGGTGTGTGGGAGAAGGTTTCGGTCCTTCCTGTTTTGATTTCTCAGGTTGGGATGTTGGCGCCGGAGTGCAGCACTGTTAATGCTTGGTTCAACCCAGGAACAGGGAAAGTTTCCTTCATCCTCACCAGAAATGCCTGGGCAGAGATCAGGCAGAGTTGGCTTCGTGAGCTTAGGTAAAGGAAAGTAACCATAGAACCACAGACTGGTTTGGGTTGGAAGGGACCTTAAAGCTCATCCAGTTCCAACCCCCTGCCATGGGCAGGAACACCTTCCACTAGAGCAGGTTGCTCCAAACCCTGTCCAGCCTGGCCTTGAACAGTGCCAGGGATGGGGCAGCCACAGCTTCTCTGGGCACCCTGTGCCAGCGCCTCAGCACCCTCACAGGGAAGAACGTCTTCCTGATACCAGATCTAAGTGTTCCCTTTCATTTTAAAGCCATTAAGTAAGTAGCCCATCTTCCTGCCTCTGCACCAGCAGGCAAGCCAGAGCTGTTAGACCATTTCTCGTTAGGAATCCAGTCTATCTGGTGTTTTTAATGAAGGGGTAATTACTCACTTAGGACTTTTGTTTTTCCAAAAGCTCTGCCTGCTCTGTCACGCCTGTAGACTTATGACTGCAGTGCGTGTACCCTTGTGATGCCTTGACAGATGCATGTGGCAAAGGGTTGTTTCTTCTGAGTGTTTCCTGATTTTGGTCTTAGACAGGAGAGGATTCCTGTGCTGTGGTGTTGGTGGGATATTGGTCCTGGTTGTGGAACTGGTGGGTTGGGCTCTGCTGGCTCTGGAGGGCACCCCCTGTGTCGAGAGAAGTCTTGTGTCTGACCACAGCTCACTTCATCTTGATCCTGTTCTGCCTGTACCAAGCAGGGTACTCTCCTGGGTTGGTGCCTGTATGCCTTGGATACCTCTGATCATCTTTCCCAAGTGCATACAGTTGGACTGCTCCTGTATATGCCTAGCCATTGGGCAGCGTATTTCTCCTTCTGACAGGAAAACCTCCTGCTCACAAGGTGCCTAGTGCTGACCTTGCTGGTCAGAGGTTGACAGGGTGGTGGTGAAGGACTCATATCTCCTCTTGCAGTGCAATGTGTGCACAACAGGGTGGCTTAGCTCTGTGCTGTTCTTGTGACTTGGGGAGCAGAGCTGTACTGAGCTGTGACTCGCCTTCTCTCATCGTAAAATCCCAGACTGGTTTGGGCTGGAAGGGACCTTAAAGCTCACCCAGTTCCAACCCCCTGCCACAGGAAGGGACACCTTCCACCAGACCAGGTTGCTCCAAGCCCCGTCCAACCCGGCCTGGAACACTGCCAGGGATGGGGCAGCCACAGCTTCTCTGGGCACCCTGTGCCAGCGCCTCAGCACCCTCACAGGGAAGAGCTTCTGCCTTAAATCTAACCCGAACTTCTCCTGCTTTAGCTTGAGCCCGTTACCCTTTGTCCTATCACTACAGTCCTTGATGAAGAGTGCTTTTCCAGCATCCTTGTAAGCCCTTTTCAGATACTGGAAGCTGCCATGAGGTCTCTGCGTAGCTTCCCTTTCCAGGCTGAGCAGCCACTATTTGCTCAGCCTGACTCCTCACAGGGCACCCTGTGCTATTTTGGAGGCTTTATCTCTTGGCCTTTTTTGGTGGTGCATCATGAAGTGGCTCTGAACCACTTGCTGGTGACCGTGAGCCTGCTCCTCATTTTTCACCTGCCCAGCAGTGAGCCTTTGTTCTAGGCTGACACAAGTCTGGAGCAATTTGGGCTGGTCTTGATGGCTAGCACACACTGAGAAGACACTGAGAATCAAACTGAGAAGTCGTGTGTTAAACTCAGTACCAATCCCAGGTGTGTTACTGGTGGCTTCCTGCCTCTTGTCCTTCACCACAGCAGAGGCAGCAGTGCTCACTTGGGCTCTGAGATGAAGTCAGGGCAGCTGTATTTATGCTTTCAAAGCACTTGGATGCCATGAAGTTAATTCTCTTTCTTATGTCTTTAGATGGAATGTCTATACAAAGCTTGAGGGTCTGCACTGTGTGAAGAGGATCAGAAGGAATATGGGATAAGCGCCAATCCATGAGCTGTGATATTCAGGAAGCAAAGGACTGCTAAAAGCTCATTAGTTGAGAGGAGCTTGGATGAAGGTTGTGTAAGCAACCTTAATTCTGATGCTGCCTCCCTGGAGCCTAAGCTTGCCACTCCATTATTCTGTTGTGTAGTTTTGGGTTGTTAAATGTTGGTAACTTCAGCACTTCCGTAAGTGCTGCTGGCTCCTTGTCCCACCTCTGGGAGAGTCAGCAGGTTGAGCTACAGAAAGCTGCTCTTTCCAGCAATGAGCAGTACCACTGCTTCCCATGTGAGCATCAGATGATAAATGTGCTCCTGGGTCATGTATGGAAAGCAAAAGGGTGGATGGTTGGGGTGCTGTTAGCTTGGGCCTGCATGGACTAACACCACAGTGTCGAGCTTCAATGGAAGCACCAGACCCTGCACTGCCACTGGAAGTACTGGGCAGGGGCTTCCCCTCTGTCTGTTTGTTCCGGATGCAAGATCCTCCTAAATGCCTGTAACCTTTTCATACTCAGTTGTGTGTCCTTTTTGCCACCTTATTTTCAACCAGCATGCCCAGTTAAGGGAGCTTGGTTTATATTGGTAGTCCTCTCTTAAGCCAACTGTAATTTTATCTTGCCTCTTGCCCCTTTTTTTGGGGTCGGTTTTGTTCCGTTCCTGTAGGTTCCAAGCCTTATCCTGTGTTGAATAAATCAGGTCTGTTAGCTGCACATAATCCATACTGTTCCGTTCACTCTGAGTTTGTGGCTCTGTGTCTTGCAGTGGTATGTACAGTGTGTGTTGGCAGATGACTTAAATACTTCTGAAAGGCTGTTTTTCTAGGTCATTCATTTATGAAGCCGATAAAACTGGCTCTGTTTCTGACCTGTGTGTCACTACTATACCCACAGCTCCTCACTCAAGGTGCCTTTTCACTGAAATCCTGTCTTCTGAAAGCAGTTTTTAGAATCTATTTCAGGAGCTTTCTATACCCCGGGACTTCTGTTCCTGTCGCTCTACACTCGGTCCATTTCTTGAAAAGCCCAGGTTACCATTGCACAGCCGAGCCCTTTGGAAGCACAGTGAGAAATGAAGGGGGTATTTCTGGCTGCTGCAAGAGCTCAGCGCATGTGTAGCCCCACAAGGAGCCCAGGACCTGTCCTGCTTGTTCTCTAGCTGTGTGTATGCTGTACATCCAGGATAAACCACTGTGGAGGTGGCTGTGTGTCTGCTGTTGGCAGTGCTGCTCCACGGAGCTGCCCTGTAGCTCTAGAGGCTCAACAGACACTGGACAGAGGTTGCCCTTGTCTTGCAGTTGGCTTGAAACAGTGAATGCTCTGCTTCAGCATGCAGATGTGTTCGGGCAGAGATGGTCCTTGTCAGAAGCTTTACACACAGTAATGTTTGAGTGTTTGGATGATGATTTCAAATGCTGGGGGGAATGAGGCCCGGTTAATAGGGCTTGGAGCAACCTGCTGTAATGGAAGGTGTCCCTGCCTATGGCAGGGGATTGCAACTGGATGAGCTTTAAGGTCCCTTCAACCCAAACCAGTCTGGGATCTTAAGAATAGAGGGAGATGCAGGGTTTAGTGCATTGGCATAAGCCAGCAAGAAACAGGGCAGCAGTGGGGAACACAGAAAACCAAATGTGTGTGAGACAAAGGCTGACTGGTCAAAGCTGGGCTCCTGGCAACAGTTGTATGACAGCAGATCTCCATCTCCCAAGTGACAGGTGTGGTCAATGCGATAGGCTCAGGAGGTGGTGAGCTCAGTGGAGTTTGAATGAGCATATGCTGGGCAATGGAAAGCTTCAAGGCAGGGATGGGAAAGGTGTCAGAAGGATGCTGCACATGCTTCATAGTAGACTTAATTTGGGTTTTTTTTTCATATATTTTGTTACCTTCTAAATTCACCTTACCCTCACTGGATGATACAATACATGTGTCTGGTCTTACTGCTCACAATTACATCTATCTCAGCCACATAACCCTGTTAGAACAGTTCTGCCACAATAGTTCAACTAAAGCTTATCCAGATGGCTGCCCACATGTTCCAGTGAAATTAGTGCAATTAATTTGGGCAAAAGACCTAGCATATTGCTTATGGCCTTTTTGCAGGAAAATTGTGGGGCAGAAAGGTTCCCTGGAGGGTGTCTTTAAACCTGACTGTTAGCTTTGAGGTTTTTGGCTGTACATGGATATAATCGAACTAGCAGTGGGAGTGCTGGATAGAGTGGAAACTGCAGGAGGAACGATAGAACATGAGGTTGGAAGGGACCTCAGGGATCATCTGGTCCAACCTTTCTAAGCAAAGCATGATATAGGCTAGATGTCCCAGCAGCCTGTCCAGCTGAATATTAACAGTGTCCAATGCTGGGGAATCTACCAGTTCCCTGGGGAGGTTATTACAAAACAGAGTCTCCATCTTCTTTGTAGCCACACTTTAAATGCTGGAACATGGCCGTAAGGTTTCCCTTGAGCCTTCTTTTCTCTAGGCTGAACAAACCCAGCACTCAGCCTTCCCAGTCCTTGGATCATCAAGCCGGTGACGGCACTCAGGTGAGAGGACAAGAGGCAGTTGGTCCCTAATGACATCCACATCTCTGGCAAAAGCTGTGATTTTGAGCAGCGTTGGAAAGAGGTGACTCAGGGTTTGCTGAGCACATGGACTGTCAAAGAGGAGGAATTGGGGCCTAAATGGGGCTGACAAGAAACCTGGAGAGGGGCTTTGGACAAGAGCCTGTAGGGACAGGACAAGGGGGAATGGCTTTAACCTGACAGAGGGGAGATTGAGATGAGCTCTTAGGCAGAAGCTCTTCCCTGTGAGGGTGCTGAGACACTGGCACAGGGTGCCCAGAGAAGCTGTGGCTGCCCCATCCCTGGCAGTGTTCAAGGCCAGGTTGGACAGGGCTTGGAGCAACCTGGTCTGGTGGAAGGTGTCCCTGTCCATGGCAAGGGGTTGGAACTGGATGAGCTTTAAAGTCCCTTCCAACCCAAACCAGTCTGTGAGTCCGTAAGGAAAGAGGTCAAGTGAAATCAGGGATGGATGTAAGAGAGGAAACCACGCTCTGTGGTGTGGGCAGTATGGAGAAGGGCATGTGAGGGAGAGGAGGGTGTCAGCCAGGATTTGGCTTTGAGATCCAAAGAGGAGAGTAGAGGGAATCTGAGCGTTTGTGCTCACCACATGCTGCTGGAGCCAGGGCTGTGTGGTGCTGCTGATGCCCATGGCCATCCTCCTGTGCTTAGTGGTGCAGGGTGGGAGAAGAGCGGCCAGAGCCCTCAGCTTTCTCCGTGTGCCTCCTCCTGCACCTGCAGGAGGGTGCTCTGCTCACGGGGGGTGCCAGTTGAGCAGCAAAGGTCGCTTCATTTCTTTTTAATTCTCTTCTGGACAGGAATTTGAAAGCTTAATGCAGCCTATTGTGCTGGGAGATGTGCAGGCAAGTTCTCCATGGCAACTCTCCCTATACACAAAGCACCATATGGCTTTTTCGGAGGGGGAGGGAATAAACTGAGCAGAAAAGTCACCCTTTGTTTGTGGTGGTGTTTGTCTTTGCTCTCTGACGTGGAGCACAGGGAAGTGGAAACACTGAGTGCTGTCTCCTGGGCATGGCTTCTGCTGGCCATGCCGCCAGCAAGGCTGCAGGTAAGTTCTGAAGCGGCCTTTCCTTGCTTTTTACAGTGGAGGTTCTGTAAAATACACCCTGCCTGTGCAGAGAACTCCTCTGTAGCCACTGTCACATTCACCCCCACACCAAGAAGCACCCAAAGGGCTGGGATGGCTCCAGGAGCACGTGGTTTGGGCAAGAGATGCCCATGAGGCAGCTGATGGCAGGGAGCTGTTTGTGCGCCATCTCCCCACGTGTTACAGCCCTGCTTCCAAAGGGAGCTGGAAGCCTTAACTTGACTGTAAATCCTTCCTTTTCAAGTCCCTTTGGAAGGGATGAGCAGAACAAATACCTTCATTGGTGTTGGTAGGAAAGCAGGAAGCTTCAGTGTGTCTGCTTGGAGGGGGAGGAAGGGAAATGATGGGGGGGGGGAAACAGAAGGGAGCAGCCTGTGCCTCATTTCGCTGCCTTCGGGGTGCTCTGCGGGTCTCAGGGTTGCACTGAGAACACTGAAAGTGGCCTTGCAGGTGTGTTGCCTGGCCAAGGTGTGGGATGAGGCACTGGCAGCTTGGCTGGAATCTTGCTGCTGTCAGATCAGGGAATCACATGCGTTGTAGATGAGTGTTTGTGCTGTGTGGAGAGGAGAGCAGAGCTGTCACCAGGGCTTGTTCAGGGGGGCACATGGTACAGGGCAGAGCCTGGGTTTGATTTATGGCCAAAGCCCCAGACCTGGGTCAGGGGAGGGCTCTTTTCTCATGCTCAGCTTCTTCCTCACCTCCAAGGGCTGCCAAGTACCCATCAGGTTCATGGCCCCAGTGTCTCCTGTTTTCATTGAGTGTTATCTGGAAAAGGCACTGGGGAGGGTGTTTGGGTGGCAGGGAGTGTGCACGGACCATATCATAGAATCCCAGACTGGTTTGGGTTGGAAGGGACCTTAAAGCTCACCTAGTTCCAACCCCCTGCCATAAGCAGGGACACCTTCCACTAGACCAGGTTGCTCCAAGCCCCGTCCAACCTGGCCTTGAACACTGCCAGGGATGGGGCAGCCACAGCTTCTCTGGGCACCCTGTGCCAGCACCTCAGCACCCTCACAGGGAACACCTTTGGCTTCATATCCAACGTAAATCTCCCCTCTGTCAGTTTGAAGCCCTCACCCCTTATCCCTTGACTTCATGCCAGAAGTACAGATCCCTTAATGAAAAATTGCATTTCTTGCTACCGGAGATGGACCCAAAGTGGGAGCCCTGGCTATGACTCTATGGGGAGTCCCTCCTGTTGAGGGAAGCTGAGTGTGATCCTGTCTGGGTGGCTGTGCGAAACATTGTGTGACTTAATGAATTCCTTTGGTTGGGCTTGGGTTCAAGTCACACAATGTGGCTGTGCTGCCAGCCTGCTGGGAAGCCACCAACCTGCAGACCCTGCTTCCATAGCTCTGCTCCCATCATCTGCCTCGAGCAGCCAGGAAAGGAAGGCCTTTCCGTCCACAAACCCGGGTGATGGCCGAGCTTTCCTAGAGCACTGACATAATGACTCCTCCTGCCCAGCCAAGTCTATTGATATCAGGCAGCCCTGGTGCTTCAATGTTTGCAGCTCCAAGGCATGTGGTTCTGAGCCTGCTATTTATTTTGGGACTGCAGCATCTGATCTGGATTTGGTGTTTCCAGCCTGTGATCTGGGTCGTGTGCTGGATTGGGCATTAGCTGTTGCTGGAGGGAGCATGGGGAATTCACACTGCCTTTCCTCTGTGGAAGGGCTCAGAAATGCTGCTCCTCTGCTGCAGATGGGTGTTTGGGGGCGGGAGGGGTGATTTTTTTTGTAAAGAAATCTCCTTGAAAACCTCCTATTTTCCCATCTGCCTGTGAGGATGGCTCCTGATGTGGCTGGCCACGGGAGGAGCAGTAGATGATAAAAGCTTTGGTGCAGCCTGCTTTCTCTGCGGTTCCCATGGTAGTTGGCTGTCACACATAGATCTAATGTATTCCCTACCCACAGAAGGATTAAAGCCTTCTGGGAGAAGACTAAGAGGAAGCAGGAAACGGAGGTAGGGAAGAAACCAGGAAAAGGAGTGTAGACCATGGCGGCATAGGGATGAATCCAGGGCTGGCCCCATCAGAGCAGCAAGGGGCCTCATAGGACCTTTGCCAGGAAGCAGCCAGCCCAAGTGCCTTCCACCAGAGCTGGTGGTGGGATGTCTGGAAGCAGAGGTCCTCGCTGAAAGCTGAAGGCATTGGTGTGTGCAAAAGGAGATTCCTGTCCTGCTGCTGTCATGTTTCCCAAAACCATCCTTCACTTGAGGATGCGGGTTTCCTTTTGGTGATTCTCTTTCTTCTCTTATCTTCCTCTGCAGATCCCGACAGCCAGTTATATGATATGGGATATACCCCTGAGGAGGAAGCCCCGTCCTGTCCTGATGAGTTTGATGACTTTGTCACGTTTGAGGCAAGTATGAGCGCTGTTGGCTTCCATAGACATTGGCTGTATATAGTGTGAGGCTTGAGCATGGAGGGTTTGGCTGGGGGAGATGAGCATTTGCTCTCACGGGGATCAGGGATACTTAACATGTCATAAAGACAAAGCTTTTAATCTGAGGGCGACTGGCACAGGGAATTTGCACCAAGAATTTGGATCTGTTTCAGTAAAAATTGGTGTTCAAGCAGAACCCTACAGCTAGTGCTAGTTTAGCCTGCAGAGCATGGTGTCCTGGGTGAAAGAGGGGCAGCGCTAGCAATGTGGGAAGGGTGCTTGCTGCTGTTGTCTTTGTCTTAGTAATGGATTTGCTGAGGTTGGAGACCCTGAGCCTGATTTTGAGATGTCCAAGCCAGGAGCCTGCTGGAGACGCACAGCGGCGCAGTTGGACATTGGCACTTAGTGCTCTTTGGCCAGTAAGAGGCAGAGCAGAAGACAAAAATGTAGATTTTTCCTTATTATTCTTGGGCTTGATCAAGGATGCGGATCTGACATGGTGTTTTTTTCCTTCTGTTAAAGTTACAGCCTCCATTCTTGTTTCCTCCAGTAATCTTTAGCACGCAAGTGTATCGCAGTGAAGTCCCATATCTGCTCTCCCCAGGCAGAAAGGAAGCTGCTCCTGCTGTGCCCTACTGTCTGTGTTTTATGAGCCTTTGGGCTTTGCTTGGAAGGCTTTCTCCATTTCTCCTCCATGCCTTCCAGCCTGGAGCCAAAGGTGCTGCAGGTGCCTTCAGAGCAAAGAGCTGGCTGGCTCCCTAGTCCAGCATGGGGACTGAGAGCTTCTTTCTGCTTTTCCTTTTGTAAACTTTCCTCTTCAGGTTTTTTACTCTTGTGTCTTGGTAGCCTGGATGTTTTCATCACACAAATTGTTACTTGCAAAGGGACTCCCAGCTTCCTTTATATTTGCGTGCAAATATCCATGTCTGCTTTGTGTAGTCTGTAGTATGTTGTTTGTGACTTCTTGATAAAAGGCTCAAGCTATTCTTTTGAGTTTTCGAAGTATAAACTGGGTGTTGGGCAACTGCTCTTCCCCATGTCAGTTAGAAGGTCCATCACTGGAGATGGCTACAAGCTCTGACAGTTGACCAGGTCATCATCCCATTTCCCAACCAAGCAGTGGTTTTCTTGAGCTGATTGCCAGCTCTTGTGATGAAGTCAAGGGACCTGCAGTGTCACCCTGAGCAAGTCTCATATTCCCTTAGGACTGCTTGGATAAATACAGCCTTAAGAGCTGGCTTCCTCCCCCAGAAAGCTTTCATGGGCATGTTGAATATTAGATTGTTTTTCCTTTTTGAGAGAGAGTTACACAAGCCAGGAATAGCTGTGCAGAAAGGGGCACAGGAAGGCAGGAGGGGAGGTGGGTTTTCATGTTCTCTGTCCGGCACAAGGTCACAATTGTGCTTTTTTATCCACTGGACTGAGCAGTTTGGAGGCTGCGACAGTTGCAGTGCTCATGCTGGCAAGGGCTTCTGCTTTCTGCTCCTCAGACCTGCGTCAAGGGATGGTCTTCTCTGAGATTCAGAGTTAGGGATGTTTTCTAAGGGCTAATTTAACACAGATGAGCTCTGTCAGTGCTGCAAGCTATTCTGGGCAGGAATACCAACAAGCTGGGTGTGTGCCCCGCTGGGATGAAATAATTCTGCTGCTGGGCCATCATTTCCTTGATATGACAAGGTGACCCAAAGGAGAAAAGGTGCTGAGTCCTGAAATCTCCTTCTGAGAAAGATGTAAATGGATTCTTACGTGGAATTCAGGGCAATCATCTAAAGATCAGAGCTCTGTTGGTGTCTACGTTTAATATGCCATGGAAGAATTACCCCTGTTGTCTTGGATACATGATCTGAAATAATTTCCAGCCTGCAAGGATTTCGTAGAGGTTTAGCAAATGAGAACATGACCAAGAAATACCGCTCAGCATTGCGTGTGTAAAAATAAACTGGTGTCTTGGGGCGTGCGGTGTTTTGTTCTTGTTCGGCTGAGCCATGAGCTCCCAACGTGTCTTTTATTCCACATGTCCTGTAATGCTGTACCTTGGAAAGCTTGAGCTGTTTCAGGGAGGGGGAGATGAGAGAAGCTGGATGGGGGAATGAGGAAGCAACCTGCTGGGAGCAGCAGATGAGTGTTTTTCACTGAAGCACTGTGCAAAAGAGCTGCAGGAGGGCTCCGGCAGGCTCCTTGTCATTAGGTGCCTCAGGCTGCTACTCTAGGAACCATTAACACAGAAAACAGATAAATGGCCTTTTCCAATATATATTCCACCTTGCTTGGATTCGTCTGGAAGAGAGGACAGGGGAAGAGCACCTTTCAAAAGCGAAGACATTGCCTTTCCTCCGAGCAGAGCTCTCATGCCACCAAAAAGCAGTTTGTATCCTCAAATGTCCCCATTTCAGCCCTGAAACCTGCTGCTAAACATGCAGCTAAACATGACATCTTCTTTCTCAGCCCCCAAAACACAGCTGGTGGGTTCAGGCAGTGGCTGAGCCCCTCTTGTTCTGCCAGGGCCATGGGGTGAAGAAGCACAGCTTGTGTCACATCAGAGGCCCTTTGGAGGGAGCTGAAGGAGAGGTGCTGCATTTGCTTTGCCGTGGTACTGGGAGTAGTTGGGGTTACTGGATTTGCAGTATCAGCCTGGTCCTCCTTAAGCACCACAAAATTGCAGTGGCTTGAGTGCTTGGCTCTTACAAGTGTTGGGGCCTTGATGGAGAGCTTTTCTTCTAAATGTTTGTTCAAACAAGTGTAAACAAGTGCTTTAAGCAGTCTAAATGAAAATGTCTTCTCTCAGTTAATATGATTACTCTTGTTGGTGACTCAGCCCCTCTTCTGGTGGCTGTCAGCAGTGGGAGCTGAACATCTGTGGAAAACCCTGAGCACCCACTATTGGTGTCTGCAGCCAGTGTTTGCTCTACAGGGAGCAGAACCAACACTTCATCTTCCATTAAAGGCGTTAAAACCTCTCGAAGGGGGCAAGACCTTGGCACTTCACACAGGGACCTTTGTAATGTCGGGTACGGCCACAGTTCAGCCATACCCGACTCCCAGTGTGGCATGGAGCCCCTGGCTCTTGTTGCACCTTTCCAGGTCTGTCCAGCAGACTGGTCTGGCTGTTAAACTGTTCTCAAAGAGGATTTCTGGTAGCATGGCTTCACTGTGACAGTGGCTCGAGGGCAGTGGAACTACAGAGGCCTCAGTTCCTGCATCCACGTGGCTGCCACCTGCATCCAGCTGTGGCAATCCCTAGTGCTCCACTGCCACATGTGCAAGAGGAATCTCATCCCTATACACCCCCTCCCGAGCAGGGAGAGCATCACCTCAGTAAGGGTTCCTGCCTGCAGCCCCCAGGTAGTGTTTCTCCCTGCCCAAGGTGGATGCATGGCAGCTGGTGACAAGCTTTGTACTTACACAGAGAAACACCACCAAAAAATAATGACAGCGTCTCTGGCTATGCTGCTTTGTAAAACTGTGCCAAGGGAGCCTGGAGTCTGTCAACACACTGGAGTGCTCGCCTGCTTTCCCCCAGGTTGGATTTGTGCAGCTAGTGCTGACTAACTGCAAGATAGGAGTTATCCTTGCCTTGCGTGCAAGCTCCCATGAAGCTTGTGACTCAGTTCTGAGGTACACGGACTCATTTACAATGCTCTGCAGGGGGACAAGGAGAACTTGGAGTTAGCTTTCATGATACCTGCTGTGCTTATGGATGAGCCCACTTGAGCAATGCAGAGCAGCAAGACTGATTCTCCCAGCATGAAAGCAAGCCACAAAACTTTGGCATGCTGCTGGAGTTATGCTGGGGTGCTGAGTCCAGCTCTGGAGTCCTCAGTGCAGGAAAGACGTGGATCTCTTGGAGAGGGTCCAGAGGAGGGCCACAGAGATAATCAGAGGGATGGAGCATCTCTTCTATGAGGAAAGGCTGAGAGAGTTGGGGTTGTTCAGCCTGGAGAAGAGAAGGCTCTGGGGAGACCTTACTGTGGCTTTTCAGTACTTAAAAGGGGCCTGTAAGAAAGACGGGGAGAGATTTTTTAGCAGGGCCTGTTGCAACAGGATGAGGGGTGATGGTTTTAAACTAAAAGAGGGAGATTGAGGCTGGACGTCAGGAAGAAATTCTTTACAATGAGGGTTGTAAAATCCTGGCACAAGTTGCCCAGAGAGGTGGTGGATGCCCCATCCCTGGAGACATTCAGGGCCAGGCTGGATGTGGTTATGGGCAACCTGATGTAGTTGAAGATGTCCCTGCTCATTGCGGGAGGGTTGGACTAGATGAGCTTTGGAGGTCCCTCCTATTCTATGATTCCATGAAGATGTGTAGCTGTAGGTAAGGCTGGAGGAGAGGCAGGGCCGGTTCAAGGCTGTGCTGTGCTCCATAAAGACTGACTGGGAGCACAATAAATAGCACAAGTGCTGGGTTTAGCCACGGGAACTCGTGCTTTGGGGCAGCAAGGTCATAGGAAGACCCTTTTTTGAGACCTCAGGACAGGGCAGCCAAAAGCCCCGTGTATGAGGGGCTGGGGATGCAGTGCAGCGCTGTGCGGTGCTGTGTGCCTGGTGCAGAGCTGTTGCCATCTGCTGGGCAGCCGCTGTGGCTCCGCTCAGAAGCGGCCAGGAGAATGCATCCCGTGCAGGCGTGCACAGCCATGGGAGGGGAGCTGTGCTTTCTGAGAGCAGCAGCCCTGACCAGACGCGCAGCAATGCTATGACCAGGCATGTGCATGGGCACCCTGCGAGCAGCAGCTCACACAGCGCAGCTGGAGTGGATCTGGGAAGTGAAATGGTTGTTGGTGAGGTCCCACATCCAGTTGTGCATGTTCTGGGAGGATGGGCCACTCCAGGCACAGCTGAAAGAACTGTTGCCTCTGTTAAAGTTGGAATTTCATTTAGTGTGAAGCAATTGAATTTAATGCTTTTTGAAAGACAAAAGGTATCAGAGTGAGACAATTTTAAGTGAGATAGGCCTTGAGCCAATCTGGTGTAGTGGAAGGTGTCCCTGCCTATGGCACGGGATTGGAACTGGAGGAGCTTTAAGGTCCCTTCAAACCCAAACCAGTCTGGGATTCTCTATTTGCCTTCCCCTAAGGCAGAGAGCTGTGCCTGGTGGGCACAGAGTATTTGGACTTATGTATTTTCTGCTTCTTCTGCTTTGCAATCCCCAGCAGCATCTCCATACCACTGTTACCAGCAGATGCATGTCTACTAGATGCCAACTAGTCTGAAAAGATGGGGTGAAGCTTTGCAGCCCTCAAATGCAATCTGCCTCCTATCTGTCCAGGAGCTTGCAGGGCCAGGACAGGTTCAGCTCAGGCCTGGGGCTCAGCTCACCAGCTCTCCCAGGGAAAATGAGGCCCTGACCACACTAAAGCAGGAATGAAGGTCTGCAGTGCTTTGCCACGTGGCACCGCTGTACCACCACAGCGACAGTGGGGATGGGAAGATGGAGATGACACAGCAGCATTAAAGACAGCAGCTTTTCCACCCCTTGGCTCAGGCTTTCCTTACCAGTGCTGTTCCCCTGTCTGGAAGGACTGGCCTCAACAGGCTTCTGGTCACAGAGCTAACCCAGAAGCATCGGCATGTCTGAATGAAAGAAAATCACAAACCCTTCTCCAGTTTGGCTGCTGGAATTGCTGTTAATTTTGTCAGCAACAGCTCTGCACTTGAAATCTTGTAGGTGGCCACAGGGCTGTGAAACACAACTGATATAGTTTGTCTGCTCATCTTCCTATCCCCTGGGGAAGCATGTGGAGCCCTGAGCCATGTCCCACTGTCCCCAAAGCCTTTCTGCTCCCTTGCGTGGGGAGGTGAAGGAGCTGCCCATCCTGTTCGCAAACTTCATAGCAAACAAGTGAACAGTCTGTATTCTGTTTGTATTGACTAGGCACAAGCAAATGCAGTAATCAGGTTCCTAAATCTCCTGAACTGAACTCCAAAATCAGTCTGTGGTGATAACTTGGTAACAAAAAGCCTGGAAATACCAAAGGAATTCATCTATTCAACATATTCGTATATATAGACAAAGCACTGCTTAGAGGAAAGGATGGGAGTGTGATGTGTCCCTGAAGGCAGGACTGCAGGGTCAGGGTGAGAAATTTCTTTGCTGGCGGTGAAAGATTCCAGTTGGAGTGTTTGCCCTGCGCAAAACAGGCTGGAAGGAGACTGGAAAGAGACTGGAAAATAAAGACCTTGAAGCCTTATCTGGAACTGTGAGCGCAGTGCATGGGACCAAGAAACGGAGTGGGGCTGCAGCACACCGAGCAGGCCAAGCCATGGTGCAAGCAGAGGTATCTCAATAAGAGCTTGAAGAGTGAAACTGGCAGTGGTTGCGGCTTCCTCATTAGCTTTGCTATAGGGGTACCTGTCGTTGGGCCCCTCACAGTGGTGCCAGGCCTTCCCTGAGATCTCAGAGCCCAGAGGAGCTGTGAGAGCAGAAGGGCAGTGACCTGCTCAGCTGAGTAGCAGATGCGGACAGGGCAAGGAGGAGAGCTCAGGTTAAAGCATAACTCTGCTGCTGCTGTGCTTGTTAGCAGCAGTCCCTGGTCTTACTGGACTCAGCACAGAAGGTCAGCTGGTTATCAAGGTACAAGACACTGCCAGTGTTGCTGAGTCATAGGTTCTGCTTGGGGCATTGTGCTTCAGGAAGGATGTGGCCCAGAGGAGAGAAAGGACAACTCGGAGAAAATGTGATTTGGGAAGGTAATGGAAGGAAATAAGTTTATTTATGCTGACAGGCACAACTGGGGGAGCTGGAGGTTTGAAATACGTGAAGATTCTATAGAGAGGAAACAGAGAAACCCCTCAAAACTCCTGGGTTTGAGTGGTGCATTGCAAACCATGTGCTGTCAAGGATGTTGGCTCTGTGCGCCAGCAGCTGCTGGAGGGAAGGAGGACGCTGTGGATCTGGTCTCCCTGTGGATCAGGTCACCCTGTGGCTCTGATGGAGCTCCTGCGTTCACAGAAGGCACCTGCCCGGGTGAGGGCACTGAGGAGCTGGGGCTGTGGTGGGGTTGGTGTGTTTGTAAGCTCAGTTAAGCACCCATGACCAAAGCACCAGCCCTGCTCTGTGGTCAATATCATCATCATGTATCACAGATTGCCGCCCGAGTCACCCAGAGGGTGATCGTGATTGCCCCTGAGCTTCCCCTACTGGTCATAGCAAGCCTGCTTTATTTTTCTATTTGTATCTCTAAGGAAGGAATTCATCATTTAGCGCTTAAATATTCACCAGAGCTATCAGGAAGGGTGAGATAAGCCATGGAAGCCTCTATAGGTCCTCTTCCAAATGAACCTTTTGCATTGGTGATGGTTTCATGGGTGGAAGTGTGCAGGGCTGAATGCTGTGTGGGGCTTCGCAAGTATGCTTTTATTTTGGTACTCACATAAGGAGGAGGGCTGCAGTCTCAGGGCAGGGAAGTGTGTGTTAGCTCCCGTCTCCTTATCGTGAAGGCTGGGAGGTCAGGAACAAAAGGCGCTCTGTTCCGAACCGGCGCTGAGCTGCTAAGTCTCATGCCTGGAGTCTCCTGGACTTCGCTTCCCTCCTGCCTTGCAGAAGCAGCCGGCAGCTCCTGGAGCTGGGTTTGACTTGGGCAACAAGGCGATGTGTCCACAGGTGGGTTTTGAGTGCTAACATGAAGTAAGTATTTCTAGAGGGATTGCTCTTGGCCCTGGAGGTGCTGGGGAGAGGCAGAGTAGCATCAGGCTGGGTCACTTGTTTTCTTACTGAGTGTGTTGGTGTGTGTGATGTATCCTTCCTCCCTGTAATCCATGGGGTGTGTGCGCATGATGGATCTTCACATTCCTCTCTGCCTGGCTCTTCTTGGGGGAGCTGGACTGGGAGGGATGGTAGCTCAGGTTTTTGGGGTGCTGAGGTCAGTCTGCACAATCTGGTGTGTTGTGCACTGGGATTTGGGTTTGTTTTTTTGAGGGAGGTGGGTGTTTTCAGTTTGTCCCAATGGATGCAGTGCATGCTTATCTTGCCCAGTCTTAAAGGGTGTAATTGAGTGTAGCATTCTCAAAACCCAGCTTCAGGAGCTGTGTTGTAAAACTTGCCTTCACCCAAGGCTGAGCACAGGCTGATGGCAGGGTCCGATGTGGGATCATTCAGAGGTGTCTGGACCACTGCTGGTGCTGGAGGCTGAGCTGCTGTGAGGTGTTTCAGGGCTTTGGGGCTTTGTATTACCATAGACTCAGGTAAGACTGTAAACGTAACTCCCTTCTCCCTGGCTTTGAATTGGTTTAAAGCCAATGTAAGGACAGGTTGCCTGCTGCAGGCCTTGGCTGATGCCTCAGTACTATTAGCTGTGGAAGCTACGTCTGTGCTGTCAGGTCCTGCACCAATTAGTGGGATGCTCTTCATCTCATCTCCTTTTGGTCTGAGCCTGTCCCACAGCTCTGGTGGGTCTCCGGGTGTTCATGGGGCCAGCATTGGCTTGGCTCCAGGCAGGGCAGCATTCTGAGCCTGATACTGGCACCAGGGCCCTGGCTGCAGTCCGGAGAGGGTGTCCTTGAGGGTGTTTTCTGTAGCTGGTCTGTCCTGTGTGCAGTCAGAGCTGGTGTTCATCATAAATAGGCTCATCCTTGCTGGGAAAACAGAGTTGTTTCTCCTGTTCCTCTCCCCTCACTTACCTTCCTGACCTTCTGAGTGTTTGTGGCCAAGGACATCAGAGGTTTGGGATGCTGGGGTGGCTCTGGGCACAAGCAGGGACCAGCCCTGCAGAAAATGCCTGGGAGGAACTTCCCTGGGAGCCAGACTTTGCCCTTCTCTCCAAGGTAACGCCTTGCAGGTGATTCCCAATAGTTTTGTTTCCTCTCCTCATACTCCTTTTAATGAAGATGGGTTTTAATAGCACTTTACAACACTTAATCAAATGGTCTTTATTCCAACATGCAATCAAGTGCCTGGAATAGATGAACTGCTTCTGGGGAAGTCTCCTGAAGGTGCTTGATCATCTCACCAGTTTTATCAGGGCACACTGCTTCACCCCAATGCGGATTTTGTCCCTTTATTTCCTTTTCATCCATTTATTTCCTGTTTCCTTTAGAAGCAGCAGGGCTCACCACTGGGCAGAGCTGTGCCTGGATAGCTGACGTTGTGCTCAGCAGAGGAAACAGGTCTAGCACCAGAGTTGAACCACAATCCTATCTCATTTCAGGGGCTCTGTATGTGTGTATGTGCCCCCGTTTTAAGGTCTGAAGTTTACCTGAAGCATCTGTGGGTGTGTTTCATTTGATAAAAGCATGAAATACATTGATACTGGTGACACCAACCCCATTCTGAATGTGGTGGGGGTGTTCCTGGCAAGCCCCCTACAGCACTTGCAGCCTGGCCTGGCTGTCCCAAGCCCACAGCCCTCTTTAAGTGTATCATGGGGGTTTTAATCTGAAGAAGTGTTTGCTCTCTGCCTGCTCACAGAAAGGCACAAGCTGCTCATAGCTTGGCCGAGTAAGACATGTGGCAGGGAGGTTTGAAGGGTCAGTGCACACACCAGCTGCTCTGGTGCCATAAACAAGAGCTTTGGGCGACCTGCAGCTGCACCTTTGCCTGGGCCTCAGAGGCTTGGGTTTGCTTTGCTTTAGCAAGCAGTGGTAATGCCTTACCCCCTTGGTTTGGCTATCTGCTTTTTGCATCTTTTCCTGGGGTTTAGTTACTTAATCTGTGATGGAATGTGAAGCAAAGTTCTCCACGCTTATGCTCAGAAGAAGGACTTTGTTTATGGTGTCAACTGCCTCTTAACTCATTGACCGCATCAGTTTAATTTTAATAGAGCTCTTGTGTTTGAAATCTCAAGAGACTGTTTTTTCTCCTTTGCTAAACACAAAGAAAGTTTGTAAATTGTGTGACGGGTCATCTTTTTTATTTCTTTGTAAATAAATAAATGGCTGCACATCCTCGGTGTGGCTGAAGGAGGGTGGTTAATGTGCTCTTATGGTGAGTACTTCTAGCTTAAAGCATTGCTCCCTCACTCAGCCTGTATTTCTCATCAGTAAGATGTTTTCTGATGATTTGATAGATAAGTTATCTAACTAAGGGCGCTGATGCCCTGAGCTGTTCAGCTCCTGGTTATGCTTCATGTTGAGAGGGGCAGCAATGGGTGGGTTTTAATCAAATTATTTGTGGATTGGAGTGGTTTGGGTTGTTGGTTTCTTTGCACTAGTTGTCTTTACTTTGTGCTCATTAAAATACTTCAAGTTATACTTAAATTTCAGTTTTTTCAGTGGGAAGGGTTTATTAAAAAAAAAACACACAAAAAAAACCAAAACAACAAAACCAGCAGTGTTTACTTTGGAGTCTACAAGCAAAATTATTTCCAGTTTGGCATTAAACCTTTCTCAAACAGGCAAAAAGCATCCCTCTGAAGCAAGCAGGGAAATGTGCAGACATGGACAGCTGCTGTCATTTCTTGGGCCCTCTCTGCTGAGTTGGGTCCCTGCTGCATCCCTCCTGGCAGAGCTGTGCCAGTCCAGCATGAAGCATCATTGCTGCTGGTGCAGGCTGCAGATGGCTTTTTCTCCTAAAATCAAATATAACCAATGTTGCAACAGAGCATTGTCCAATATGCTGAAGCCTGGTCTCTCCTAAACTTGGTGTGTGCTGAAGATATAATGGCAGAGCCCTTGAACTGCTTAAGCACACCTTCGTCTGGAGACTGGGGAGCTGCGGGCTCAGCTCAGGCATCAGAGAATCATAAAATCATGGAAAGGTTTGAGCTGGAAGAGACCTTAAAGCTCATCCAGTTCCAACCCCCTGCCACAGGCAGGGACACCTTTCACTAGACCAGGTTGCTCCAAGCCCCGTCCAACCTGGCCTTGAACGCTGCCAGGGATGGGGCAGCCACAGCTTCTCTGGGCAACCTGTGCCAGCGCCTCAGCATCCTCACAGGGAAGGGTTTTCTCCTAACATGGTGCAGTGTCCTCCCCTGCCCATGAGCAAGCCAGCAGACCAAGCCTCCACTTCCAGATCTCCCTCATCCTCCTTCTGCTCGAACATTAAGGGCCCGGGCAGTGTTTCTAGGAAGTGCAGCATAAATCCAGTAAAGCACTTAGCAAGTCCCTGGCTGTAGGTATATAAGCAGTTGTGCTGGATTTATGCTTTTAAAAGTAGCAGGGGGTTTTAGGAGGCTTTTGTTTGTATCTTGAAGGTTAGTAAAGGCCAACTTCTTCTGTGCTAGGAGTGGCATTCATCACAGTGGCCTTTCCTCTGATGAGTGTACTTGAACAGCCCAGCCTCCTCCCCATGCGACTTTGGACTCTGTTCCTGTGGAGGTTTGTGTCATGTTTGACTTCAGGGTGGTGTCCTGGAGAGATGCTGATTTCCGTAAGTCAGCGTGGGTCCCTGAAAGCTGAGCCAAGCATCCAAGAGGGGCTCCTGTCTGTCTGTCTGTCTCCATCCAGCACCCAGCTCACTTGGCACAGGGGCTGGTGAGAGCGCTCAGCAGGGAGCACAGTGAGGCTGTTGACTAGGTTGCTTTGCTCCCCAGTGCCCACGTGGAACAGGAACACTCTTGAGCAGTTCTCTCTCCATCCCTGTGAGGTTTTCAGAGCATCTGTACAAGTTCCTGTTCTCCCTTTGTGGCCTCATGCGTGTTGAGGCAGCCTGGGAATTCCTGGGGAAGCAAAATGAGGTGTTAGTGGTATCTTGAGCCGCTTTGCACCAGGAAAAGCTGCGGTTCTTTGTGCTGCAGAATCTAACCCAAAACAGGAGTATCAGGCTGGTTTGCATAGTGTAGACAACTGAATGTCAGCAGGACATTTATCCTCTTGGTCTGTGTTTGCTGTACCCTGCTTCGAATGAACAGCTCTAATGTAACTTCATCCTGCTATTGCAAGGATCGTCTGTCTGTGTATGTGTGTTTTCTTTTCCTGCTGTAATACAGGGCTTTGAGAAATCTTATTTTCTTGAAAATCCTTGGAAAAAAAAACACTGAAAGCTGCTCTGTGTGCCCTCTGGAAGAGAGGTTTGCTTCGGCTGTGTCTGCATTCCAAATGCTGCTGCTTTGCCCTGCTGCCGTGCTGGAGAGGGGGCAGCCCACAGCTGAGCAAGTTTGATCCATTGGGTGAACTTCAGGTGGAGCAAACAGCTTTTCATGAGCTTCTCTTTACCTTGAGGCCAGGCACATGGGCTCCTGTCCCTCTGCCGGATGCCTCCAGTGGCACATGGTCAGCTGGAGTTCCGCACTGTTAGATCCCACCACAACCGTGATCCCAGAGACAAAAATTACTTGGATTGTTCAGAGGTGCACTGGGGAAGTCCCATAAGTGCTGGGAAATGAGCTGGGGCTTTGATGCAACAAGCACTTTGCTTTAGGAGGGTGTTTCTTCTCCTGCTCCCACGGCTCTGCTCTGAACATCAGGATAGTTCTAGGCTTGGTGTGTCCAGGCAGGACCATCCCTGCCCGCATGTATGAGCACCAAAGACTAACACCTTCCTGACAGGCTGAACTGGGAGGAAAACCCAGTCCTCCATGCTCCTGGCGTGGTGTGTTAAAAACCAAATCATGCTGCTTTCCCAGAGCCTGCTGCAGGTAATGGTCCAGGGGGTAATCCCTCTTGGACTCAACAAATCCATACTCTCTACAAGATCTCCCTCCAACTCCTATGTAGTGTGTATTTCTGTAATCTGCTTTCCGAATGCTGCTGTCACAAAGCGCTTGTGGCCTGAAGGCCATGGTGCACCCCAGGGTGCTGCTGGGTACTTGGACCTGGAGTTGGAGCCTGACTTGGAAGTGGGCTCACACTGTGGTTGGAGGTTGGATTTCTGTGCTTAGAAGTGCAGCGCTGCAGTAATCAGCTACCAAATGTGTTTTGTCCTGCTCTGCAGCACAACTGTGTATCTGTGCTCTTATTTCTTTCCCTCTTGTGTTTTTACCAGGCAAATGAGGTGACTGACAGTGCTTACATGGGCTCAGAGAGCACGTACAGCGAGTGCGAGACCTTCACGGATGAGGACACCAGCACACTTGTACATCACGAGATGCACGACGAAGTAGAAACAGACAGTGCCATCGACTCCACCGTGCACTCAGAGTTCACGGATCCCATCGAGGAGCCAGAGCATGGGTGAGTGGGGAGGACGGTGAGCAGAAGTCACTGTGTGGGGCAGGAAACTGGGAGCAAACCAAGACCAAGGATTTAAAATGAAGTGGGCTGAGCCTGTCTTGCTGAAACTGGTTGGTTTCTTCTTTGTATTTGTAACTTCATGCAAGACCAAAATAGCTCTTCTTTAAGAATAATGACAATTAGACTGCACCATGTGTAGGCTGATTTGGAACTTGGCCTGGCAATCTCTTTGAGTTAATCGTTGCTTTGCCTTTGGGAGAAGTTCTGTACCCTCATTAGCATCTTTAACCTCTAAAATAAGTTCTCAGGTGATCCAAACACCTGAAATGCTTGCAGTTTTTAATCTATCACTTAAGACAGAAATGCAACATATAATTTTCAAGTCGGGAGGGGAACTCACCGTATTCTTGTTTTACCTAAATACGCGTGTGCCCTTTGATGTGCAACCACCTCCTGTAATAACTAGTTTTAAACTTGTGCCTGAAGCACAGAAGTGTGAGCTAAGATCTTCTTCCCCGAATCTGAACTGCTGCTGGCAAAACTGTTCCTGGGCCCACCTCCTTTCCTAGCTTTTGCAGGAAAAGTGGGTGTTGGGGTGAAACTGGGATGCTGGCAGGCAGAGGGGAGGGAATAACTCCTTTAATAGTGACCCAAGAGCACAGGTCTGCACTGAAACCTCTGGAACAATCATGGGTTAAGGTCTGCTAATACACAGAATTGGTTTTGGCCAAAAAACGCATCACTCAGGCTCGGTACTCTGGTGAGGACATACAATTCTCATTGCTTTTAGAAAGCACTGGACTTCCCTCCACCCCAAAATCTCATCTGGGGATGGCAGAGGTGCTGTGAGCAGTCAGTGCTGCTGGGCACTCAGCACTGGGGATGAAAGGGTGCTGTGGATTAGAGAATAAATGAGATTATCTGGCTGGGCTCTTCTTGCCCAAGCATTCAGCTCAGTGACTGTTAAACTGGGATACAATGGGTCGCTGAGCTCCCCAGCCACAAGGCAGAGGGGCTCCGGAGGGGCCATGGCAGCCTGCGTGCACTCTCGTCCCCTGGGGAGATTGACGTGCCTCGGATTCACCTGCCTGTAGGTACCAAATACTTTGCTTGGGAATTGATTAAGATTAGGTTCTTCTTGAGGGTTCCTGCTACTCCCAGTGTGGGCTTGGGAAGGTGGACTGTCCTTTGGGTGCTCTGTCCAAGCGCAGTGGTGCCTGTTGACAGGTGTGTGAAATGTATGCAAATTGCAGGTGGCCAAAAAAATCAAGGAAAAAGTTCATTTGGCTTCACTATTTGGAAGGTTTGAGATGGAAACCTCTAGAAATCTCGTACTAAGTTGTTATGGGCTGGTTTTGGTGCCATCAAAACCCAGGCAGGACAATAGTTTTACACCTCTAGTGCCCAGAGCTCTTCCAAGGGACAGTCAGTAAGTACAGGCTGACCAGCGCAGCTGGGGGACTGAATCAAAGCTTCAGCAGTGCTTTCCAGTAGCTGTTAGAGCTCAGCATACCTTGGATGGTTTGAGCATACGTGGTTATTTAGGCTGAGTCTAGTAAATATTAGTTGGACTCTGGATCTTGAAGCTTCTAGAGTGCCGTTATAGAGGCATGGAAAATACTGTACTATTTATTGCCCGAAGCCTGATCAGATCTGTGCAGTGTGTGTCAAACCACACCCCCAGATTTAGAGATTTGGGGTTGGGTTTTGCTCCCAAGATAAAAATTCCACCCCCTGCCTTCTATTCCTGGTGAGGTTTCTGATGCTTTTGGCAGTGGTCTGCTGGGTGCAGCGTCTGACTCACTGCTGGGGAAGCTGGATCCTACTTTGGGAATAGTGGCACTTCGCTAGTGCACAGGGAGGATGCACAGATGCCCACAGGCTGGACTAGACTTGTCAGCACTTCAATAGAGATCTGCTGCTGTTTTGGCTGGAGGATTGATGTGTTTTTATTAGTGGGATAAGGGCAAATCCTTCAGATGGTGCAGGTTTTTGTCATAAATGGCTTATCTGTAATCTTTTCTTTCTGATTTAGTACGCCAATCTAGTCACACCCCCCTTTTCCCTCTCCTAGCAAGTGAATGCAGATGGGGGCATAGCCTGAAATACCAGTTTTTTATGATAATGCAATCTTTCTTGTTTTCAAGCATTGAATTTTGGAGAAGACAACAGTGCCCGTCCCCACAAACACATACCTGTGGTTCAGAGGCACGTGGGCTGTTTTCACAGCCTGGTTCTTACAGATGCCCCCTGTCTTGTTCTCCCCAGGTTAGAAACCTTCTGAGGTCCTGAGCAGTTTAGTCACAGGACCACAGACTCGTTTGGGCTGGAAGGAACCCTGAAGCTCATCCATTCCCAACCCCCTGCCACAGGCAGGGACACCTTCCACCAGACCAGGCTGCTCCAAGCCCCGTCCACCCTGGCCTTGAACACTGCCAGGGATGGGGCAGCCACAGCTTCTCTGGGCAGCAATATCCATAGCTTCTCTGGTATCTCATCATCCTCAGTCCTCTGAATGTGAGAATACTCTGAGTGTGTGTACTGCTGTGGTGGTTTAACTTCATGCAGCTGTGAAGAAACTACAAGAAACCTGGAGAGGGGCTCTGCACAGGGGTCTGTAGGGACAGGACAAGGAGGAATGCCTTTAACCTGACAGAGGAGAGACTGAGATGAGCTCTTAGGCAGAAGTTCTTCCCTGTGAGGGTGCTGAGGCGCTGGCACAGGGTGCCCAGAGAAGCAAGGGACTTCTCAGAACCTGTACTGGATGTGTTCAGGGTTTAGGCTTAGGCTTAACACACTGCAGCCTTGGATCTGGTGTTAAAAACACATGAAGCAGCATTCCGCACTCCAAGATTGCCATGAGCATGCACAGCTTTTTCCCAGCACGAGCAGGAAGAGGACTCCTTTGTCTTGTCAGAGGGTCTGTCACTGGTCTGTTTGGCAGCTGCCTGTAAACCACTGGGATTTGAGGCACTCGGAGGGGAGGTGACAGTGTTAAACCCCAGTGCTGAGTACTTGACAGGATTATACAACAACAAGCAAGTGAGAGCCTGGCACTGGTTGATGAGCAGCTTCCCATGACCCATCACTGGACATTTGAGCCCAGAAACCCCCCATGTGCTGGGCTGTGTCCCCAGAGCGTGAGCAGCAGGAGAGGGAGGGAATTCTCCCCCTCTGCTGTGCTCTGGGGAGACCTCCCCTGCAGTCCTGATCCAGCTCTGGGGCAACAGCACAAGAGGGACGTGGAGCTGTTGGAGTCCAGAGGAGGCCATGGAGATGCTGCAAGGGCTGGAGCAGCTCTGCTCTGGAGCCAGGCTGAGAGAGCTGGGCTGGTTCAGCCTGGAGAAGAGAAGGCTCCTTAAGGGGAGACCTCAGAGCAGCTCCAGTGCCTAAAGGGGCTACAAGAAACCTGGAGAGGGGCTTTGGACAAGGGCCTGTAGGGACAGGACAAGGGGGAATGGCTTTAACCTGAGAGAGGGAAGACTGAGATGAGCTCTTAGGCAGAAGCTGTTCCCTGTGAGGATGCTGAGGCGCTGGCACAGGGTGCCCAGAGAAGCTGTGGCTGCCCCATCCCTGGCAGTGTTCAAGGGCAGGTTGGATGGGGCTTGGGTCAACCTGGTCTAGTGGAAGATGTCCCTGCCCATGGCAGGGGGTTGGAACTGGATGAGCTTTAAGGTCCCTTCCAACCTAAACCAGTCTGGGATTCTATGAAGAGACAGCATGTCTGCTGAAATGGAGACATGGAAAAGGGATGTATTAGATGCAGTTGGAAAGGCTGCTGTGCTGGCCACCCTCTAATGTTTTTCCCTCTTTTCCCACAGATCCAATCCACACGACCTGCCCCTGGCCTCAGACCTCAGCCACTCCATTGTTACTGTCATCAGTGGAGAGGAGCATTTTGAGGATTACGGAGAAGGGAATGAAGCAGATCTGTTCTCGGACAGCTTGTGTAATGGGGAAAGCAGCTTTAATAGCTCCTCATTCCTCTCTCCCAGGTAATGCTCAGCACAGTACTGGCAATGTTTTAACCCATTTCAGTTGCTTGGTATCTTCGCCTGTGTGTTGTGTGTGAGAGTTTTTCCCTCTGCATTGGCACATTGGTCAGCTTGCAGGAAGGGGTTTTTGGCAAACTTTGGATACAACAGGCTAATCAGCTCAGAAGTGGCAGAGGAGTTTCCTCCCTCAGTCTTTCCTTTTCCTGAGCAATCTCCGTCCTCCCATCCAGAAGCACTAATGCCCAGCAGCAGGTGGAAGAAGCAGTCCACATCTTACATGTGTCCAGGACAGCATCACATTCCCACTCCTATTAGGGATGTGGCTCCTCGCAGAACCTTCGAGTACAGAAAAACACTTCTCAGCTTTCCCCACACCCTGTTGGATATCTTTATCTTTCGAATTTTCTCTCTTGTGCCTGTATTTTTGGCTTTGATGTGATGCTGGGCTGGATTTGCACAAGCTCCAGCATCCTTCTTTTTCTTTCTCTGTGCAGCTGCACTCCTTGCGCTGGGATCTGAAACCAGGCAAATACTGTTTTTCCATGCGGGGTGGATTGAGAAGCTGCTGTGGCATTACAAAAACCCACCAATACTTACTTTCTAAGATAAAAAAAAAGCAGAAGCTGGAATGCTCAGCCTACCAAGTCTGTGATAACAAATAGCACCAGAGACGTGTTCCACCCTGGGTCAGGGCATCTCTGTCTTGCAGGACATGCCTTTTTCCTTTGGGATGATACACATTAGTGTCTTTTGCAGCAGTGTGAACTCATCATAACATTTTTTTGCTGTCTGCCTGTTTTCCACCAGCTTCCCAAAGCCCTTCATAGGGTTTGGGCTGTTCTGGTTGCACAGGGCTGAAGAACTGCTCTCAAATCTCCAAACCTGCACTTTGCTACAGGCCAAGGCTGACTTTTGTTTCGGAAGCAACACTTTTGAAGGTGTTAACTAAGCCTGCCATAGGATAGTGTTGCTGTGGAGCATGCCTAATCCGTTACTTCAGGAAACCAGCACTCCAGAGCTTGATGTGATTGGATACCCTGCAGTGGAAGGGGCACAAGCTCAGCCACACTTGTCCTCTGATTTCACTGGGCAGAAATGCTGGGGGTGGCTGGCTGTCCTGGTGCTGCAGCTCTTGGATAAAAAGCAGCCTTGGTGTTCATTTTGAGTTTTTTCTTGAGGGTGGGCTTCCAACCTGGTCCAGAAGGCTCCTGGCAAGAAAAATACTCATCTGAAGGAGCTTTGCTTTGCTTTATGTTAAAGATAAACTGTATCTTTAACATCAGTCTGGAGCTTCCAGGTTGCCCACACATTCCGTTTTCAAATCTTGCTCTGTCAGATTATTGTCTCCCCTCTGCTCTCTGTCTCTTCGGATTATATCCATGAGATCCTGCTCTGCAGCATCCCTCCTCTGCTGGGAGGGCCTCACTCAGCACGTGGCCACGCAGCTCGTGGTGGTTTATGCTGGAGACTTGCTGCTGGGGCTTGCTAGGGAGATAAACCCTGCACCACCTCCAGAGCCAAGAATGCAGTCTGTTTGAAACAGAGCATTTCCCCATGTCTTTCAGGTCTAGCCCTTACCATGGCTTGTGTGTGAAGGCCCTTAGCTGATCGTTCTCTGTGATTGGGCTGTTTTCCTGAATGAAGCCCTGCCACCCCAGTGCATTTAAACATAGGGAAACTTTAAAGAACTACAGGATATTGCAGGTTCAGGCTTAACTCTTTCTGTTTTTTTGGCTGTGGTTTGAATATGAGGAGTGGTATCACTTCTAAACGGTCACATGGCCATGCACCCTTTCCGTGTTACAAGAGAACAAGAATGACATCAACCAGTTTTCCTGCCACAGCTCCAGATCTTCAGCAGAGCTCCAGTACAAACCCCAGTAAGCACCAGTGACCTGTGGAAGATGAATGTTACTCCACGAGATGGAGGGAGGAGGCAGGAAGGCTGCACATGGCAGTTTGCCACGAGGGGAAGGTGGGGATGCTCCGAGGCTCAGTGCGGTTGGGCTCTCACCCACTCAACGGGCACACAACCAACGCAGCCGGAGGCCGAGTATCATGCACGCACCCGAAGAGCTGCCAGGCTGGCCTGTGGGCTCTCCTCCACGCTGCTTTTCCCCTTTTTGATTAATGTTTGTTAGATTTGCATTCACACCTCGCCCAGGGGTGTGCTCAGGTGAGCTGGTTTGGCTCTACTCACTGAGCAGAGCCCAGAAAAGGACACATCCCTTCTTCAGATGCCACAAAGCTTCTGCCACCTCTTACCCTGTGCAAAGCCTGAGCAACTGAACTGACTGCTGGTAAATAATGGTTACCCTGGTCCAAGCCTGCCCTAGAGGGTAGGGGGAATGTTTCCCAACTAATGTTTTTTTTTTTCCAGGAATGGGAAGAGCTGAGTGTTTTGGCATTTACTGTTGTTCAGTTACTTGTTCTAAGGGGGCTCGGAAATACTGTACAGACAGCAGAAGCTCAGAGTCCAGATCATGGGGATGGCTGGGCCACCAAAAATGTCCCTGAGGGGTTAACACAAAGGGGCTGAGCCCTGCTGGGGTGTCCCACACACTCAGCATCTCCCGGGCCAGGACTTGCCAGTGTGTATCTGTATCTGACAAGTCCTTTCAGATGCCTTTTAGTTTTAAGCTTGCTTGTGTTTGCTCACCCCTTTACCTGTCTTTCTTATTGAACTACTTTGGGTTTTCGCTATTAACCTTTCTTTGATTCAAGTCTGTGGCTTCCAGAAGTATGTTTTCCTACATGAAGGTTTTGCGGTGTGTAGTTGGCCCCAAAGTACCACAGACTTTGCTATTGAGAAACCCTTGGCCATGCTCTGTCCTACCCAAGTCATGTCAGGTGGGGGAATGGCTCTCTGGCTTGCCAAATGCTAGTGGGTGCTGCCTCGGAGCTTATTTTCCAAGTGAGCAGCTGAAAATAAAAAGCTAATCCAGTCCCCTTAATTTCCTAAGCTGTTAAAGCCCTGTAGACACCTATGTCCCCTTGCCAAATGATGTCCTCTACAATAAGCCACCACCGCTGCTTAGCTTCCTCATTCTTCATCTTGTAGGACAGAGCAGTTGAACTGCAACCACCTTTTTGAGCTCAGCTTAAAAGCTCCTTGCAATTAAAATCTGCCTCTGTGTGTTACTGAGGTGGGACCGCAGCAGCATGCTGCTCTGTTCTTAAAGCATCCACTGGAAACGATTTGGCTCTCCCGGCACCCAGCCCAGCAGTGAGTTCAGTCTGCATTTACCGAGGCAAACCAGGACCACTGTTAGAGCATCCTCAGACAGGTTGCTTGGAAAATCCTGTTGGAAAATAAACTTTGTAGTCATGTGGGTTTGTGGAGAGCATGAATGTTCCCTTCCCTGAGCTCTTGGTGGTCCTCCAAAAGAGCTGGCTGTTCAGGGCTTTGGAAACATGAGCCAAGCTCAGCTGCTGTAAATTTGGCTTCTAAATTCAAGAGAGGGATAATGGCCCAATCTGCCCTGCAGTTTTTAATTGCAAGTCTTGTGTCTGTCCCCCAGAGCTCCCCTTTACCAAAGTACACTCAGCTTGTGGAAGCCATGGATGAAGTCAGCCCTGTCTGTTCTGTTCTGTCCTGTTGAAATGACCCTTGTGATCTCTCTAGCACCCATCCGCTTGCTGCGAAACTGCACAGCATTATCGCAGATGAAGCATTTGAGTTTTACTGTAGCCAGTGCCACAAACAAATCAACCGCCTTGAGGATCTTTCTGCTCGCCTGAATGATCTTGAAATGAATAGGTAATTGGGCTCGTGTGTGGCCATTTCAGTGTTGGGAGCGATGGTCTGAAAGGGAAGACTCTCCTTTGTCTGGCACAGCTTTACTTTGCTGATGTGTTGCTTGATTCCTGGTTAGGAAAGGGGATGAATTCCACCAGATAAAGTGAGCTTCTCCAGGTGGTAAAGGTTGTCATAACCTTTATTAAGGTTATTTGAAGGCTGTAATAAGAAGTTTCCTTTACTCTGAGCCACAGAGGCTGGCAGACAATGAGAGTCTTCCCTTCTGCTCTGGGCAGCCTCTTTGCATGTCCTGCTGAGTGGTGGGTGCTTCTCCACACTGAGTTTTGCAGTCTGTGCACTGGGAGTTGAAAGCTGTAAGCTGATCATGTACAGTATTTCTGTCACCAAGGAAAAGACCACCAGGCCTTCTGGCTGGTCACAGCCAGTGTGGAGGCATGCCTGAGTTACTGGACCAACCTGGAAAGGCAGGTAGAGCCCATCCTTCAATAACCTGAAGACAGCAACTTGCTCTCCATGGCTTGGAACCTCTCCTGTAGATGCTTTTGCTTTCCCACAGTAAGATCTCATGTCATCCAGCTGCCTGCCCACTCATGGGCCACCACCAGCTGGGTGGATGTGATAGGAACCAGGGCCTTTGCATAGGAACTTCATGAGGTTTGAGCGTAATGTTTGAGGTCCTCCAGCCAGCAGCTGGACTTGCTGATCTGACAGGTGGGGAGGGGTTTCTATTTGGCTTTTAGTTTTTCAGAGCTGTTTGTCATCTGCTGGGTAGAAGGATGGTGGCATTAAGGATAATTATGCTTCTCACATCTGGTGTACTCTTTCAAGCCTGGTTTTTGGTTATGCTCTTGGTCTTTGTCTGTCCTACACAGGGACAGTGTAACATGGACTCTATAGCTATGGTAAGAGAACTGGAAAACAAACAGGAGCTTGACTTCAATTTTTTTTTAAATGGAAGAAGTACTTCTGCCCCTTTCTCTTCCTCAGGTAAAGAGTTGTTGGAGGCCTTGAGGGTCTGTGATGGGTCTTGGGTTATGCAGTTAAGGATAACACTGGACTGCCCTTGATGCACCAGTAGCCCCACTCCATTCCAGGCTTTCTCCACGAAATTGACCTGCAAAGCTGAACTAACACCTCAGAGCCTCCTGTGATGGATGGGACTTCCAGAGGAGGTTTCTCCATCCTGTAGTGTTGCAGTGGGAATTCCACAGGTTCTGATTTAGCACGTCTTTCGGGCTCAGGACAAGCAGGTGTCGTCATTCGTCCATCAGTGTCCAGGGTCTCCCATGCTCAAATTTGCTGGAAATTGGTTCCATGTGCCCTGTGCATGGACCCAACAGAAGGGGCATTGCCTACCCTTTCTCTGTGAGGACGTGTGAGGTGTACCCATGCAATGTGTGGGACATGGCAGGGCCTGTGGTTTGCTCCCAGAATCACCAGCAACAGGAAGCCCTCAGTGCAGCGGACAAGTCCCAGACTGCAGGCAAAGATTGCAGCAGGAAAGGGACCAAAACCTGAGCCCAACAGCCTCACACTGTGCCTGTTGAGGCCTGAAGACACCCGCTCCACAGAGGATGCTGGGAGCTGGGGTGAAGCCCAGCTGCCTCACTCTTAAAGGCTGTGGGCATATATACAGTGCTTTATACTTGGAATAAGATGGGGAGCCTGGTCACAGCATTGGGACACTTCTCTCTGAACCTAAGGCATGGGAAGGTGAGGAAGAAATATGCAAGGAGCTTGGGATGAGCCAGTTCTGTGGAAGTTTTTAGTTTCAGTGTCCTTGATGCAGTAGTTGTGTATGGCTCATCCCCTCCAAGAGCCACCCGCAGGTGCCAGCCCTGCTTTCCCGTAAGTGTTTGCAGGGAAGAATGTTTTTCCTCCCTCCAGTGCTGGGACATACGTGAATTCCTCGTAGAAAAATTGCAGGCAAACGCAAGGCCCTGACCTCGGGTGGGTGTTGAGTGTCCTTGAAGCCTGTCCAGCAGCGGCTCTCATGCTCCTTGGAAATGTGTGTCTGAGGATGTCCTTTTGACACAGAGCTGGTGGCCCTGACAACAGCCCCGGGTGGGTCATTGTTGTTACAGAAAAGAAAATTGCCCTGAGCTATTTTTAATTCCTCCTTCTAAGAAGCAATGAAGTTGTTGCAATTCCTGGCAGGAACAGACTCCCAGATGAGTCTTTAAACTGAGCTAAGCACCTGGGAATGCAATTGCTGCTTCTCCACTCAGGCTAGAGCTGTGTTTGCTGCCATCGCTCAGCAGTGATCTGTATCACTGATGTGTCCCAGTGGCATCTGTTTGACAACAGTGTGCATTTGGGTGGAAGATGAGGAGTGAGAGCCAAGCCCCTGCTTGCTTCACAAGCACACAGCTGCATCAGTCAGAGCACTGGAGCAGCTCTGCTCTGGAGCCAGGCTGAGAGAGCTGGGCTTATTCAGCCTGGAGAAGAGAAGGGTCCTTAAGGGGAGACCTTAGAGCAGCTCCCAGTGCCTAAAGGGGGTATAAAACATCTGCAGAGGGACTTTGGGCAAGGGCCTGTAGGGACAGGACAAGGGGGAATGGCTTTAACCTGACAGAGGGGAGACTGAGATGAGCTCTTAGGCAGAAGTTCTTCCCTGTGAGGGTGCTGAGGTGCTGGCACAGGGTGCCCAGAGAAACTGTGGCTGCCCCATCCCTGGCAGTGTTCAAGGCCAGGCTGGATGGGGCTTGGAGCAACCTGGTCTAGTGGAAGGTGAGAAGCTCCTGCAGCCCTGTTCTGAGGGGCAGGGTAATGCGGACCTTGGCTGCTTGTACTGTGGGTCATGCTGAGCCTGACCGCTGTGGTATGGTGGCAGCTGGGTCGGGAATATACAGAGCAGGGGTGTGTGACCTCCGTCATCTCCCGGTGCAACCCCTGTCCAGCGATTCTAACTGTGCCCGTGCTCGTGCTCAAAACCCAGAAGGGGCCACAATCAACAGCTCCTGAAATGCCTGAGCTACAAGTAGGCACCGATTCCCTGCCAAACAGTGAGAATGACCTTTGTGGGAAGTGCTAGACAGTGCAGAAGGGTGGAAGCACCCGTGTAGGGGCAGGGAGAGCTGGGATGCTGCAGGATCCATAGCTCAGTGTGCCCTTGGCGCCGGGCTGAAGCCCACCAACCTCATGGCTATTATTAGCACTTTCCTTGGGGATCAGTTTTCAGCTGGTGAGAGGACACAGCCGCTGCCACCGGTGAGGTTATTCCCTTTGGTCCGGTGTCACTGCGTTGTTCCTGGCGGTGCCTGTGGCTGGGCTGCGCGGGTGCTGCATGCTGCATGGGCGCTCCCCTGTGCCCCGGAGTGCTTGCTGTTTCCTGCTTCCCTTCCTCTCCACTGTCAGCTTTCCTGACGCTTTCCTGTTTGTTCTTCATTCCGCAGCCCCAATAAAAGACTCTCAAGCAAGAAGGTGGCAAGGTAAGCTCATACTCCTGTTACTGCTTGTTGGGAGGTGTCCTTCCTAGCTGATGAGCCCAAGGAAGGAAGACTGTCAAAATAAGCTTGTAGCTTCTGGACGTGTTGCATAGTGCTGGAGAAAAGCAGGTTTCATTCTGATCCAGCCTGCAATAGCAGTGGGAGATTTCTCACCTGTGCACGCAGCTGGTGCCTGCCTGATTTCTTCTGGGGCAAAAGTAGGGGTGCTTCCCCCACCTATCCTGCACGTGCCCTAGCAGGAGTGGAGTGGAGGAAGGAGTCTCTAGAAGGGCACATCCCTCTGGACTGCTCAGCTGGGCTCTCTCCTCCCCAGTGCCACCATGGTGGGTCTCTAGAAGACCAGACCACTCAGTCCCCGTACTCTGAGGGATTTCCCCAACCCCCCCCCCAAAAAAGCTACCCACCTTTAGACGACTCTCTTGGTTCTGTTTGACTTTGCTCGGTGTAATCTCAGCACTGGACTCCGTGCTCTGTAAGGGGCTTTGCTCTGAGTCACTGTGCAGAGGGTCCAGCCCCTCTTAATGATACTTGGCGCTCACCTTTCCTTTCCCAGCTCCACAGTCCCTCCTCTTCTATGTCATCCTGCTTTTGAGAACACACAGAGACTGCCCCTGGTCCTGCTGCCCCTGCTTTCTGCAGTTGTTTCTGAGTGAACAGGAATGCTGCAGAGGAGCAGCAGCTCAGTTTGGGTGATGCTCATACCCCCCATGCCCTGGAACTCGATCTGCTCCTTCAGCCTCTCTCACTGTGCTCTCACGCCTTTCCTTTCTCCATTTTTTCCCTGTGTTCAGCAAGTCTCCACTGGCACAATTTCCCCTCCTGGCAAGGAAGCAGGTCC
Source organism: Pezoporus occidentalis (assembly GCF_034315485.1). Lineage (NCBI taxonomy): Eukaryota > Metazoa > Chordata > Aves > Psittaciformes > Psittacidae > Pezoporus > Pezoporus occidentalis. The sequence goes on from NW_026913404.1 coordinate 1,966,758, forward strand.
CTGATATTACATTTCCTAGTTCCTGTCATCTTACTTTCTAGGTCTTTGTTAAAAACACTGGCAGGAAAGGTTGCAGGGAGCAGCTTGTCTCCAGGTTTCTAGGTTTAGAACTAGTTTTTGTCCTGTGTCTGGCAGAGCAAATTTAGGGAGGATTTGAGTTAAACTTGCGAGTGGAAGTGCCCTCTTATGGGGATTGAGCCCTTCTGGCCCTTTGCATGTGCAAGATGCTTTTCTGAGACTGGGACCTGTGGGCTTAGGTAAATATTGGTTAATTCAAGAGCAATCAAGTTTAATTTGTGATAATAAGAGAGAGAACAGGCTTTTGCTGCAGAGTAGAGCCAGATCTTTAAGATGAGCCCAGAGAAAGCCCTTTGCAGGTACTGTAATTACTGAATAATACCAAAACATATGCTTTTAGAAAACTGATTTTGTTTTGGTAAAGGCTCTTTCCTGGGTTTTGTTATCCAGGTTCTGCTTGTGCCAAGAAATCTCAGCTGCTTGGGCTCTGTTGTGCCTTGGCATGATTTAAATGACAAATGTGCCTGAGAGTTTAGAATCTAAATATATACTCAGGGTGAGGATGCAGAATAAGGCTGGTAATCAGCTATAGGCTCTTTGGTAAATGCCACTTATGCTTCATGAATATTTGCATGAGGATATTGTGTAGCAGGGTGAATTTGAGAGCCCACCTCACAAATTCCTAAGGAAAACTAAGGCTCAAAGAGACCTCCGTGGTTTTCCCATTCACCTCCTGCTCAAAGCAGCACAGGCTGCTTATCATTCATGTTGCAGTGGGGGAATGGAGTGGTTGCCTCCAGGCAGCATCTGCCTGGAGTTCACAAAGCTGGAACTCTCCCTCCCCATGGCAATAGCAGTTTGTAGTGCCATATGCCCATGGAGCTGATCCACAGCGATACCACAAGGATGAAGCACAAATCAGCCCCTCCACAGGGTGTCCTTTAGAGCTCTGCAGAGCACGGCCACCAGTGTCACAAGGCCTGGGTAATGATTAGCTCACTCTGGGCTGTCGTGGCTGGTGCGAGGAGGTGGGCTGGGGTGTTTCACAACAGCTTCAGGGTGTTGTTTCCTGCCCTCCTTCCTCTTACACCCACTGCCCCCCACTTCTTATTAACCTTGTCAGTGGCTAGAGCAGAGTACTCTGTCCTTTGCTGGATAACATGTGGCCTTGGTAGGTTTGTAACGCAGGAAAGTGAAAAGAGTGAGCTTTTATCTCTTCCCATTCCAAAGAGCAAGAACAAATGATCATGGGATGAAGTCCCAGAAGCATGTCCACGTCTGCGCTTTGCTCAGCGGGCGCATTTGTTCCACCGGTAAGCAGCCACCCTTCAGCCCTGTTATCTGGGCACATCGGGGTGCTGGGCTTACTGCAGAACTTGATAGTGAGAAGGACCACTGCTCTGCCAGGGACCTGGTCCCTGCTGCCCTTTGCTGTAAATCCAGCAGCCCAAGAAGGAGCAGTGCTCTTAAACCCCTTTGGAAAAGGAGGTGGCAGCTGAAGAGGGGAGAGAGGGGACCAGCTGTCATCTGGAATTGCCATGCCCTGCGATGGTCGCTCTAATGCTGGTGTTGCTGTGGGTTGGGGTGGTTTGTCTCTGTTATAGACAGTTGCATCAAACGAGCACCTCGGCTGGGGGGGTGATGGAGGACTCCTACCGGGACACGCTGGAGTGTACAGAAGAGGACATCACAGACAAGGTAAGGGTGGTGTTGTCTGTGCTGTCCTGGGGCTTGCCGTGCCCTCAGATCTGCAGGCAGGAGTTAGGCTGAAGCTTCTCATGCTGTGCAGCAAGGGGTAGATGGGTACTGGAGCTCTCCTCATTGAGGGGATGGAGAACAGGAGCACTGAGTTGAATTTCAGAGGTCTTGTGTCAGGTCAGGAGGTGGCACTGGTGTCTTCTCCACAGGGTGGAGGTGGGGAGAGGGGGGAGTAGCTACTTGCAGGCTGTATTTTCACTTCTGCTTCACATTAGATGTTCCCAAATTCTGCTTTTCTGGGATGAGCAATGTCTCTTGATGTGAAACAAGGAATTCCTTTCCTTGGCACACTCTTGCTGCTGCTGCTTATGCCACCAGGATGTAAAACTGATTTTGTGCCAGTCCAGTTGGGGTTTACTAGGGTGTTATGAGGAAAGGATTATAGGACAAGATAGGAACATGAGAAAGGCTTTGAGCACCTCTAGCTTAAAATAGTAGGGAAAAAAGGAAAGATAGCTGAGCTATGGCTTGTGTAAATGTCTGCTACAGTCCTGAGACTCCTTGAAAATGACTTTTTAATTCTGGAATCACAGAGAGCTGCATGGAGCGCCATGTGAAAGAGAAATATATACACATGTGGCTGCCCTCAGGTGTCACTATAATGCATAGAAGACTGTTAATGAAATTAGATATCATAATTTTTACAAGTCTGAAAGATGGATAAAATACATTCCTTAGGACATCTGGGCCAAGAAACCTTGTATGTACTAATGGAAAAGACCTTGTATCTCCAGGATTCCTTTTTGAACACACTTGCATGTCGCTCGCTGTTATGCCAGAGCAGTGGGTTGGGTTTTGCAGACATGCTTCTAATTGCCTCTTTGCTGATCATTCTTCTATTGGTATAAATGGGATTGGAATGAATGGAAATGCAAACACAGCTGAAATAAGCCCCATGTAGGTACAGAGAGAAAACATTCATCCCTGATCCTTTCCCACCAGCCAGCATTGGCTCCTCCTATGTGACTTCATTACCATAGAGCTGTGAACCAGCATCTCTCAGTCCTGTTTCAGGCAGCAGGTGGTTATTCCCTGCCTCAGGTCAGAGCAGAGTTCTGGTGATCCAGCTGGTGTCTTTCCCTCTAGACTTCCATGTAGGATATCACCACAAAGTAAGGAAAGTGTGAAGCCTTTGGCCCCATATTGGTTCATGGAAGACATCAAAACCTGAGCAGCCAGGGTGTAAAAGGATGTTTTAAGAGGATGCTTTAAATCAAGGCATGATTCCAGCAGCATCTTAAAGAGCAAACCCCAGTGATGGCTCCTGCAGCTCTGGCCACCTTGAGTGGTGGAGAGCAGGATGCAGGTGATGCCAGGAGTTGTGTCGGGGTGACAGGCTCTGAATCAGTGCAACCAACCACGGCAGTCCTGGAGCTGTGCCGTGCGCTGGAGGCAGTGGGAGTTGCTCTAGTACTTGGTGCTACTCTGCCAGCAGGTTTGGGCAGGGTGGCTGATCCCCCTCTCCTCTCATACAGGTGGTGTTCCTGGAGAAGCGGGTGACGGAGCTGGAGAAGGACACAGCTGCTAATGGCGAGCAGCACAGCCGCCTCAAGCAGGAAAACCTGCAGCTCGTACACAGGTAAGGCTACCTGGCTTGTGCTGTGGCCAAAACACAGCTTGGCATCACCCCTGGTGCCTTTTCCTTTCCCCTTCCGTGCTCTGCAGCGTCCTGAGCCTTCCCTGCGGGCCAGCTGCCTGCCTGTGTGCAGGCAGGAGCTGCTGGAGCATGTGAGAAAGGAAGAGGATGGACAGAGAATAGCAGAAAAGCTTCACAGCTCTTCCCTGGACAATCAGATCCCACCCTGGCAGAGCGCAGCTGTGGTTAAATCCAGCTGGGATTCTGACTGCCTTCTCTGCTCAAGTGTTGTGCCATGCTGCACATAGCTTTTCTGGGGCTCTGGAAAATCCCAGGAGCACAGGAAATGACTTGCAGTTCAGCTGGGATAAGTGTCAAAGATTGTAGAATCCCAGACTGGTTTGGGTTGGAAGGGAGCTTAAAACTCATCCAGCTCCAAGCCCCTGCCATGGGCAGGGACACCTTCCACTAGACCAGGTTGCTCCAAGCCCCGTCCAAGATCTTTTCAATGTTATGCTCAGATGCATGTTAACTGTGACAATGCTCTTTAGATCTTTATTTGAATATTTTTATGTGCTTCCCTGCCCCACATGTCCAGCCTGAAAGGTCTCTGTGGAGCTCTGGAGCTGCAGGGTTTGGCTCAGAGAACCATAGCAGGGGTAATGCTGCTTGGAAAGCTTCCCATTCAGGGAGGATGTGTAATTCATCTTCACTCTGTATGGAATTTCTGGCCTTCATTTTCCCATTAGTTGTGGGTGGAAGGGTCAGCAGGGTCCCTACCACCCATCTCTACCTTCTCCACAGCCAGCCTTAAGCCTGTTGCCTTCGGATCTGGGCTGGGGTGTAGCCCCTTGGATCCCATTTGATGTAATCACTGTCTTTACTAATCTGGCAGGCTTCTGTCTCCCAGCAGTGTATTTACCCTTGGCAGATAAACCCAGTTTATCTATAGGGCTGTAAGACTGTTAAGTAACAATCGTGTCAGTGATTCAAACAAAGGTTCCTCTAAGCCCTGATGAACTTTGCAGCAGGGAAATGTTTTCACTTTAGCAGCTTGGCCCAGAAGTGTCAGTCGCTTTTAATCAAGCAAAGCCCCAAGTGGAATAGGTTCATGTGGCAAAAACCCTTCCCCACCTGCCTGTGCTATGCAGTTCCATCAACTAGCACGCTCTTGGCTCTCCTGCTGCCCAGGCTGGGTGCTTTGTGCAGGGCAGGTATGTGGGTGCCTCTGCCTGCGCCAGAGGGCAGCTTGGTGTGCTGGTTTTTCTCTGAGCATCAAGGCTACTTCAGGGCAGAGTAAAGGAGCCTAAAACACTAGAAACGGCTGCAGGAGGATTTCTCTGCTTTGACCACTACAGGTGGAACCACAACCCTGGGGTTTATGGTTGAATTTGATGATCTTAAAGGTCTTTTCCAACCCAAATGATTCTATTTGGCTACTGCTTGTTCTGGGGGATGATGTGACTGTGACCCACAGGTTGTGGGTTGTAAAGTGATTACTGTGCCTCCACCCTCACTTCACTCTCTCATTGGCCTCCCACTGAGAGATATAGGGACATAAACTAGAGAGAGACAAACCAGCACGCACCACCTGCTTGTTATATTTGACTGCCATGTTGGTCAGCAGTTCTGTCCTTGGGAGTTTCCTGGACCATGTTGTTGTTCTCCCACTGCATCTGCTGGGATAAAGTGAATCACAGAATCCCAGACTGGTTTGAGTTGGAAGGGACCTCAAAGCTCATCCAGTTTTAACCCCCTGCCATGGGCAGGGACACCTTCCACTAGACCAGGTTGCTCCAAGCCCCATCCAACCTGGCCTTGAACACTGTGAGGGATGGGGCAGCCACAGCTTCTCTGGGCACCCTGTGCCAGTGCCTCAGCACCCTTGCAGGGAAGAACTGCCAAAGAGCTCATCTCGATCTCCCCTCTGTCAGGTTAAAGCCATTCCCCCTTGTCCTGTCCCTACAGGCCCTTGTCCAAAGCCCCTCTCCAGGTTTCTTGTAGCCCCTTTAGGCACTGGGAGCTTCTCTAAAGTCTCTCCTTAAGGAGCCTTCTCTTCTCCAGGCTGAACCAGCCCAGGTCTCTTAGCCTTCACTGCTATAGGTGTGCTTCCCCTGAAAGCTTGCTCTGATTTACAGTGTGCTTCTCCCAGTTCTCCTTCCAGAGAAAGGGTGTGAAGAGAATGTGGTCCCTCCCTTTGGATGGCATCGTGCTGGGGTTGGGCCATCAGAATTGGTTAATCCTCTGTCTCCTTTTCACAGAGCAAATGCTCTTGAGGAACAGCTGAAGGAGCAGGAGCTGAGAGCTGACCAAACACTGCTGGAGGAGATCAAGAAGCAGAGGGAGCTGCTGAGCAAAATGGAGAGGGAGAAGAGCATTGAGATTGAGAACCTGCAGGCCAGGTGGGGCTGGGGCAGGGTTGGGTGGTCGCAGGGCTCCTGGACCCACATCTACAAGCTGGAATATGTGTACATGCTGTCACTTTGTGACTGCAGCCTTTGGGGACACAAAGTGCAGTCAACAGTGAGTTGAACTTCATGAAAGGTGTAAACAAAGTCATTATAAACCTTGAGTTTTGGCTGCTTCTCCTGCCTTCATTCCAAAATCAAGTCCCTCCTTTGATCCTAGTCTCAATCTCTATATTTGAACTTCCCTGATGCAGTTGCAGTTTAAGGTCACATCCATGTGCTTGCCCTGCAGTGCATGAATGAAGAGATTTGGTAGTGCTTATTCCCATGGATGACCTGTGGAAGCACATTTGATGCTCACGTGTTTTCCACCTTCATGGAAACAGGCAAATACCTGGGAAGAAAGAGTCATCTGACAGGCAGTGTCCCAGGGTGCTTTGTGCTACCTGTTGGCTTCCAAAGGAAAAAATCCTGTGGGATAGGTTTAATTAGACAGTTTTTTTGCTGCTGTTCAACCCTTGCAGCAAATGTTTTTTTACCAGGACGGTTACCATGGCAAATGGATGTTACTTTACCTGGAGGAAGCAAAACCAAAGCCCTCTCTGAACCCCTGCACTGGCTCTGCCCAGGCCGTATCTCTGCTTTTCGGTGCCAAGCTGAGGCTTGTCCATGGACTGATAAAGCCCTTGGCCTAAAGATTAGAGCTGGACCTGGTTGAGAAGAGCATGGCTGTGGCCTCCAGACTTGCCAGAAGTCATGCGGACGCCCTGCTTTGTCCCCTGGGAGTAGAAATAGTTGAAGTCTCAGAGTTTGCTTTGAAAAGATAACTCCCTGCTGGCTTGCCTTCAGCAGGTCCTACTTAATATTGCCTGTGATGTTCCAGCCAGGTCTCCCACACTCAGGGTGCTTGGGTGAGTTTATTACACATCTCTTTCCTGTTGCAGGCTGCAGCAACTGGATGATGAGAACAGTGAGCTGAGATCCTGCGTCCCGTGTTTAAAAGCCAACATTGAACGACTTGAGGAGGTGAGGACCAGGGGTGCTGGAGTGCCCCCACCAGAGCTCCGTTCTCATGTGGGATCTGTTTAATGTATGAGCAAATCAGCTGTTTCTGTGCTCCAGTCCCTGCAGAGCTTGCCTCTGACCAGAGCTATTCCATCCTGCTATCCGTACAGGATCCCAGGGTTTGGCTTGGAAACTGGGATTAAGAAATCCCTAATAAACGTCTCTGTGCAGTGGTGGCAGCCCTGTCCTGCCTGGTTAGCAGGGGACTCGTGCCCTCTTGTGGAAGCTTGTCCCCATCCCTGCAGCCACAGCCTGCAGCAGGACAGTCCACTGCACCGGGGTAGGAGGAGGAGCAGCCGTGCTTCATCTCTACATCCTGCCTGGGCACATGTGCTCTTGCTGGATTGGAGAGTTGAATCTCACAGATGATTGAATCCCAGACTGGTTTGGGTTGGAAGGGACCTCAAAGCTCATCCAGTTTTAACCCCCTGCCATGGGCAGGGACACCTTCCACTAGACCAGGTTGATCCAAGCCCCTTCCAACCTGGCCTTGAGCACTGCCAGGGATGGGGCAGCCACAGCTTCTCTGGGCACCCTGTGCCAGCGCCTCAGCACCCTCACAGGGAAGAGCTTCTGCCTAAGAGCTCATCTCAGTCTCCCCTCTGTCAGGTTAAAGCCATTCCCCCTTGTCCTGTCCCTACAGGCCCTTGCCCAAAGCCCCTCTCCATGTTTCTTGTAGCCCCTTTAGGCACTGGGAGCTGCTCTAAGGTCTCTCCTTAAGGAGCCTTCTCTTCTCCAGACTGAATAAGCCCAGCTCTCTCAGTCTGTATTCAAGGCCATGCAGATGCTGATGGGGCTGGGGTAGGAGCTTTGCCAAGGCACCGCAGTCTCCACGGAATGGGCAAGGTCCTCATTTTAGGAGAGGATGTGGGTTACAGATGTAACATGGCGCAGAGGCTGCATTCTGTTTCTGTTCAAGCTTGTGGCAGATTTAAGATTAAAAATGCAGTGAAATACAACCTCTCTGCCTGCTGAAGGCACTCAAGCATTTCATCTACTCACAACCTTTGAGCCCCTGGGGGAGCACTGCAGCTCCATCTCTACTTGATGTGGCCACAATGATGGTCTTTGTCTGCCAAGACCTTGTAAGCTCGGTGCATGGATGCTGGGGTAGGCAAACCACTGTGGGCCTGAAGCTAAATTTCCTGCCTAGGTGTGTTTAGCCACACAAAGTTGGTTTTGATCCTTAATCTTCCTGCAGAGCCATGCTGCTTTTCTCCACAGTTAATGGGATTAACAAGGAGCAAGAGGTGCAAATACTGCTCCTCCCTGCTGAGGAGGATTTCGTTGTCAGCATTGCATTTCCTCCTGGTGGGGCTTTTTTCTCCTCCATGGATACTCCAGCCTCAGCAGCTGGAGCTCCCCTTTGGAGTTGTTTTCACCTCTTCATGTCATGGGTCATCCAGCACCAGTGCTGGCTGGGTTCTTGTGGCATTTTTGACTGTCTGAAAGCCAAAAGGGGCTTTCATAGAGGGGACCAAGCAGAAGAGCTGGGCTGTATGTTTTCATCCTGGTTTGAACTGGTTGTATTCCTTCTTGGGTCAGTCCTCAGTTAAGTTCTTTCATATCTGAAACAAAGGATGAGCATCCCTAGAGTAGCTTAACATCTTGGATTCATGGCTTTTCTGAAATCCAGACCTCATTTTGTGTTTCTTCTTGGCCTGTAGCCCTTTGCTGGCTCCAGGCCCACCCAGGCAGTGTCCCACACCAGGGTATTTGCCTGTGTGCGTTTATTCTTGAGTCATCTCTTACTGCCTCTCTCTTAGCAATGCTTTTTTGGTGTGTGGCTCTTCTTGCTGCTGCCAAAGCACTCGGGCTCTGAAGCCCTCCGCCAGCAAATGAAATCCCAGCAGGCAGAGCATCCAAATGCGTCAGCAAGAAGAACCTTCCCCGTGGTGCTCAGCATGTCCCGTGTCCTTGAGCGAGTGGGAAGAGCCCTGGCAAGCACCGAATGAAAACGGGCCCTGAGACTATTGCTCTGTGTGTCATTACAGGAGAAGCAGAAGCTGCTGGATGAGATCGAAGACCTCACAGTGCAGCTTACAGAGGAACAGGAGAAAAAGAGGAAGATGGGGGACAAGCTGAGTCAGGAGAGGCACCAGTTTCAGAAGGAGAAGGAGTCGACACAGGAGGTAAGTAGAGCTGGGGCTGTTTGCCATAGCACTCGCCTGCTGTAGGTAGGGCAAGGCAGGGCTGTGTGAGGAAGCTGGCCTTGGTAGCCTCCAAAAATAGGTGTCAGTGGAGCTTTTAGTCCTGCCTGGGCAGAGAAAGGTCATACAGCAGCTTCAATATAGAACATCCGTGGCTTTTGGCTGTGTCAAAATTCAGCCCAGGTGTCTGCATCTGTAGATCCATGGGGCTGTGCCACCTCCTGTCCCTCTTCTGCATGGGACAAGCACGAGGATGAGGGCACGTGGAGCCAACAGGCATTAGCAGGCAGGAAGAGAGGGGTGCGAGGCTACCTGGGAAGAGCTACCAGCCTCTGTGTACTTAGGGGCAGAAACTCAGCCCCTTACAGGCATCTGGGGTTGGTAATTCCAGCTGGAGGCTCGAGCAGGACTTTCTGTTACAGTTGGAAAGGGGCTTTGGGCCTCAAGGTGGAGATTATTGTTGTGGTGATGCTGAGAGCACTTGGGTGAGGTGGGGAGTCACCACACTGGGCAGGAGGGAGCTCTCCAAGCCCATGGAGGTTGCCGGTGGAGTCTGTCTGCTGCCGCATGGTGCCCTAGCCAAGTCCTTCCAGGGCTGCTGTCATGGGTTTCAGTAGCTTCCCTTCTCCTGTCTGCTAAAGGTGTGGGAGAGGAAGGGGAAGACCCTGAGAAGGATCTGTTAATCCTGCCGCAGCAATGGATGGGGCCCAGCCGGGGACCAGGGTGAGCTGCTGGGCTTGCAGGGGTAGCGGCACTCAGTTGTCCTCTTCTCTTGTGCTGCAGCTTATTGAAGACCTCCGGAAGCAGCTCGAGCACTTGCAGCTCTTCAAACTGGAAGCTGAGCAGCGGAGGGGCAGGAGCAGCAGCATGGGGCTCCAGGAGTACAACAGCAGGACACGGGAGACAGAGCTGGAGCAAGAGATCAAGCAGCTCAAGCAGGTACCCAGTGCTGGGCAGGGAGGGAAGTGTCTTGGGGATGCTGATTCCCTGACTCCCTGACCTGAGGAGTGGTCAGCAGGAGCCTGGGTGCTGTGTCCGAGGGAGGTGACCGTGGATCTGGCAGCCCCACTGCCTTCTTGCTCTCCTGTCCTGGGACTGGAGAGGTTGGCTCCTTCTGAGAGAGCCCCTCGCTCTGCTGAGACTGAGTCAGGAGACTGTGTGCTGTTCTCAGTGCTGTGTGAGCTGCTCTGAGGGCAAAACATGCTTCAGCAACATCTGGTTTGTCTGTTGTGAGCAGGATAACAGGAACCTGAAGGAGCAGAATGATGAACTGAATGGGCAGATCATTAACTTGAGCATCCAGGGAGCCAAGAACCTCTTCTCAGCCTCCTTCTCTGAATCCCTGGCAGCAGAGATCAGCTCAGTCTCCAGAGACGAGGTACATGCTATGCAGAAATGCTTACCTCACCCACGTCTTCCTGGGGTGGCTGATGCATCTCATCTCAGCCAAAGAGGGCTGCCGTGGCCCTGTCTGTAGTCCAGGTCACCCCCAAAATCCACTCAAAAGCTGTCATGAGCTAAGAACTACCCACAAAACTGTTTGAAGAGCTTGCAGGACTTCCCTACCTGCCAGCCTTCCTTCTTCTTCCTGGGAAGAGAGGAAGCTGCTCCCTGCTTGCTGATCCTGGCAGCTCTGCTTTGCTGCCATGTGACAGCCTTCCTCTTCCTGGGACACACCAGCCACCTCGGCGTGTGTCTGTCTGCCTGTAGCTGTCTTAAAACCCCAGGGCATCTGCCCTGGAGATGGTGGCTGCTGTGGTGTGTGTTCCCCCTGCTCCATGGGTAAACCCGAGATGCTGGGGTGTGAGCCCACGTGAGCATCAGAATTCAATCTTTCAGACCCCAAAAAGTGGGGAAACACCTGGGTGTTTTGGGGGTCAAAGGGAGACAGGTGCTCCCTGCTTTCTACATCCTATCTGGCTGAGGACTTGAGGAAGGACAAGAGAGGGCAGAACCAGCAGCTGAGGGAGTTCTCCCTGATTGCATATTCATGGCCAGGAACATCCCAGGCCAGAGTGAAGAAAGGGGGAAACCTCCATGGTTGCACAGAGCTATGAGAAGCCCCGTTCCTGTTCTGGAGCAGCAGGCACTGACCAGTCACTCCCTTTCTCCCTCCTTTGCAGCTCATGGAAGCAATTCAAAAGCAAGAGGAGATCAATTTCCGGCTGCAGGACTACATTGACAGAATCATCGTGGCCATCATGGAGACAAACCCTTCCATCCTGGAGGTGAAGTAAGGGCGGCTGAGAGCCGTCGGCTGTGTGGTCGGCGAGGGGTGTGCATTTGCTGCTCTGAGAGGATAAAGAGGGACTGGGAACGTCTTTGCTCTTGATGAAGGCTCAAGGAAGCATCGCATCAGGTCAGCAGGTGAATTAGCCACCGGAGCAGGGATAAGGAAGACCAGCAGCAAGGCTTTGTTGTCTGACTCCAGTGGTTTGAAACCCTTCTGGCTTTCTGGGGGTGAAAGGGAACCTGGAGAAGAAACATAGGCAATGGGAAGCTGCCTGTGAAGCTGGGAACTGTCCCCACAGTGGCGTCGGACCCTCTGGGTGCAGTGTGAGCAGGAGCTCTGAGGAGATGGAGGAGGAAGCAGTGGCACTGACGCTATCCCTTGCTGCCCTGTCCAGCCCAAGTATCAGCTTTGCCAAAGTGTCCCTGACACACTCACTCACTGGGGCAGAGCCGGGGGAGAGGGAAGCATGTCCCAGGCTTGTAGAGGGTTCTGCTTGGTTTGTTTTTCAGTTAACTTAATGCAAATGTCCTCATTCAGCTGGTGCAGTTAATCCTTGCCCTGCTGCTCCTGTTGGGAAGGGGTCTCGTGCTGCCTCCTCTCCCTTGGTGGCAGGCACAGGCACGGAGCAGCCGTTTCGGGACACTTTGTCACCTGCCTCCTTATTTATTTGGCTGTCTGTGGCTCACCCCTGTCAGCACGTCTCAGCATTCCTGGCTCTGCCGCCTTCCTCCTGGCTCCTGTGGATGGCTCTGGGAGGAGAGGTGCCTTCAGCCACCACTGCAGACACACGGATGCTATCTGTCTGTCCAGCCTGCAGGGACAGAGGGGAAAGGCTGCAACTCTTCAGTTTGCACCAGAGGCTTGTCCTGGCGTACATGGAGCTGCAGCAGAGAGGGCTGAGCTCTCCCAAAGTCCACAGCCTGGGGCCAGTGGCCTGTGCCATTCCCACCCGGAGCAGGGCTCTGCTGGTGATAGCTGCAGTCCTGGAGGGAGGGCCTGCTCCAGCCGCCTTTCCCACTGCTTCCCTGTGCTGCAGCCGGGGATGGAGCCGCTGCTCTCGTGACTCAGCCTGGGCTGAAATCCCTCTGTGCCGCTGGGGAGAGGAGACCAGAGGTGCAACAGCAGCTCCCTGGGAAACAAAAGCCATGTTTACACCAGACAGCTTTTGGCTCACTGGCAGGTAGCATGACCCTGGGGAGCAGCCACAAGAGCCAACCTGCTCTTGTCCGGCACCGGGACAAGAATCCAGCGGCCTCCCAAGGATCCAGCTTCAGGTCAGGCCCAAAGAGCCGTTCTTCTTCCTGCTTGCAGGTTCAGAGATGCCAGGAACTGCCTGAAAACAGAAGCCAACAGAGATCCCTTGGCAGGTGCCCACTCCTCCCCACAGCACTTCCACGCACGCAGTTGGCACCTCTCTTCCCATGGTGGCAGAGCTGGGTGTCACCCGAGGATGGCACCTACCACAGCCTTATCCCTGCTGGGTGCTCCCCGCGCTGTTGGCATCAGCCGCCACCACCCTCCCTGCTCACACTGCTCCTGTGGGTGCTCAACCTGGGGTGAGCCCCATCCCCTTGGCCGAGGGGGGATGGACACCCCCTGCACACCCCATCCCCTCCCTCCCCGGGTCCGCAGGAAGAAGCCACGTAATGTACATTTCCAGAGAAGTTTTGGGTGTAAATCAGTGTATACTTGGAGAGGGAAAATTTTTCTATCTTGTAGAGTAGGTATTTTTATAGAATGAAGGTTGCTCATTTTTTTAATACTTTAAAGAAGAGAGAAATGTATCTGTGTATACACTAAAGCATATATATATATATATAAATATATAAATATGGGAGATCTGCCTTTCTCCACTTGGGATCTTGGATCCCCAGTTCTCAAACAATCGTCTTTTTTTTCCCTGTCTCTCACAAAGAGGTACTGTAACTGTAAATAAGCACCGGGGAAAAGTTCTAAGCACTGACTTGCACATTCACCATGCTTTAAAATCCTTATGGAAATAGAAACTAAAAACTGGACTTCCCAGAAATGTTCCTCTTTTCCCCACCAGTATGTGAAGGAAGGTCCCTCCCCCCTCCTCCAAAAACGAAAGAGGCAAAACCAGTATTGTCTTAAATGATGTATCAATTCTTGTCCGATTAAAAGCTGTTACTATTCCTGCCCGGACACCTTCTTTCCACATGGATGTCAGTGGCACAGAGCATCCCAGTGCTGGCTCCCCAGCAGCGCAGGATGGGGGTGGAAATGCTCCAGCCCCAAAGAGGACCCTGATTTGGGGAGATGAGGATGGGGAGACAAGACTTGAATGGCTCCAGAGGGGCTGGAGTGAAGGGGAGCCAAAGCCTCTGTGCAGGTGGGATGTGGGGGGATTCTCATCCCTAGTGGGATGAGGGACAGTCAGAGCTTGTCCCTTCTCTGTGTGCCCTGCTGCTCCGGAGGGGTTGGGCTGACTGGGGCAGGCTGTGGCTTGGCGCTGGTGGGACTCACTGGGCTCTGCTCCAGGTGGGGACCCGGAGGCCTTCCCAAGCCCTCCTTACACTGCACTAAACCTCTCTGAGCACCCGGCTGCTGGAACTGCCCTACAAATCCCTTAAACGCTCTTATCCGCCCTGCTAAGCTGCTCCACACCCCTCTGAGCTTCCCTCTGCCTGGAAGCTGCCTCACAGGGCTCAGGGCTGCAGAATTCCCGCTCTGCTCCCAGGGTGCCTCCGGATGGCTCCGGGCTGCTGCTCTGAACTCCTCCAAGCAGCCCCGCAGCGCCCAGAGCTGCTGCAAAAGAGCTCTGAGGGCCTCTGTGTGCTGGGAAGTGCTTCCTGATACACCCTGAGAAACACCCCAAAGTGTTTCAGACTGCTCCATGCACCACTAAGCAGCACCGAGGGGCCGTAAACATCCCTGAACATCTCTAAAGCACCTCTGTAGCACCCTGAACTTCTCAGCACCCCTCTAAACAGCTCTAGTGCCCACCAAGACTTCTCTGAACACCTCTAAGACTGATTTTACAGCTCCTCTGAAAAGCTCAACCTCCTGCATCCTGAAGCTGATCTAGGAATGGGGGAAGTAGGTGACTGGGGGCATTGGTGCAGTGCCGGGTTGCCTCAAGGAGCTGCAAACCACCTCCAAGCAGCTCCAAGCTTGGGAAGGACAGACCCTGGCACAGAGCTCGAGCTCTTGAATTGCTCAAATAGCTCTCAGGCTCCTCAAACCAGCACTAAAAGGCACCAGGATGCTAAAACTGCTTAGAGCCATTCAAAGTAGCTCTCAAAGCCCTCTAAAACTCTTACAAAACTCCTTGAAATAGCTCCAAATGGATCGTAGAGGTCTCGCAGCAGCTCCTCTGCGTGGCTGTGAAATGCCCCAAGTGCTCTAACGCTCCCTGAAAGGCCCCTGAACCTCTTCCAGCCCTCTCAAATGCACCTCTCAGCAGCACTCAAACCTTCCAGGAACGCCTCTAAACTTCTCCAACCAGTTTGAAACCACCCTCAGCCCCTTCTGGGTGATACCAGAGAGGGGTAAGCAGTCCTCAACCTGCTCCATGCTGCTCCAGAGCTGCTCTAAAACGCACCAACAATGACCTGTGGTTGCTCAGAAGCATCCAATTTCTCCACGGCCTCTGAAAAGGGCTCTAAGTGGCTTCAAACCTCTCCAGCCTCTTTGAAGCTGCTCTAGAAAAGCTTTAAAGCTCTGAAAGCTCTCCAGAGTCTCCAGAACAGCTCTGGAGCTGCCACAAGCTGCTCTTGCGCAGCGTGGTGCGGGCTTGGCATGGTGCTGGTGAGCTTCTGAGCAGCTCCAGGCAGCTCAGGGTTCATCTCCATTAACAAACGGAAACAAACCTAAATGCCTTTAAACAAATGTATTTGCTATAGGGTTAGAGGTTTGTGGAGCTTCTCTAGCTCCAAAGCTCCAAGGGGCAGCTGAGCTGGTTCCAGAGTGCTGCTCTGAACACCACTGTGGAGCTCCAGCTTTTCCTTTCCTTACAGTGGGATGCTCTGACCATTGACAGTGGGAACTGGCTGGCTCCGAACAAGGGTTGGACCCTGGTTGTGGTGCCAGGGTTTCAGCCACCCTAATGTCCCGGTGCCCCCACACTGCTACTGGCCTCAGTGGCAGCACCCCAGGATGAGCTTGAGGTGCTCAGCCAGTGCGGGCAGGATGTGGGATGCAGGTAGGGCTGCTGTGAGTACCCCGCCATCCTCCAGGCCCTGTCACCCACCTGGGTGGTCCTGTCACTGCACCAGCGCAAAGGAATGGGTGGAAGAATGAAAGGACAAAGCCAGTGGGAAAGCTGAGCTGCTCTCGGTCTGATCCTCATCCAGTGTGATCCCAAGGGCAGCAGCCATCTCCCATCACAGTCCTCCCAGCACCCAAAAAGCTGCAGCATGGGTGGTGGGAGCCCATCCCACGGTGCCAGTGGGCACCTCCAAATGTCTGCACAGCCTGGCCACAACCAGGGCCACCACCACCATGTCCTGCACCCTGTGGGAAGGGGCTGTGTCCATCAGGACCCCATGGGCTGGGGCCAATGCAGGAATGTGAAGAGCAGGGTGAGGAGCAGGGCTCCCACTGCAGGACCCTGCTTTTTTAAGGGATTTCCAGCTCCTTCCACATCTGTTGCTGATGCCGGGATGGGACTGGGATGGAGTTAACCCTTGGCAGACAGGGTAGGAGCGGGATGGATGATGCCCCGAACCCTATGCGTCCCTCTGGGTAAGAGGGGCAGCCCCACTGCAGGCCCTCACCCTGAGGTGCTCATGATCCCTGTGGTTGTTCCTCAGGGATGCTCCAGAAGCTCAGGCTGGGGACACAGCCCCTGGCAGGGACAGCCACACCGGAGAACAATAGCGGTGAACCAAACACCCCCCACACCTAGCCCTGTCTGCGCCCGCGTGTGTTGAACCCTTGCTCCATGCTGGAAACCCCTGGGGGAGCTGGGGCTGCGGTGTACGGCCTGCCTGGGACCCCCCAACCCTGCCGGGACCCTCAGCCCGGCCAGGAGCCCCTGGCTCGGCGGGTCCCAGGCAGCACCCCCAGCGAGCAGACCCCAGGCAGAAGCTGCAGCAGCGGGGAAGCCGGGGCTGGTGCGATGGGAACAGGAGCAGTGGGGCAGGGCCCGGGGGTCCGGTTGGGGCGGGGGCTGCGGCAGCACCTCCCCCTGCCCTCCCCCCGCGCCGGTCCCCTCCCCTTCCCCTCCCTCCGAGGGCAGCCGGCGCCGTCCCGTCCCGTCCCGGGGCTCCGCTGCGCTCCCCCCGGCGCTGCCGCCGCCCCCCATGCGGGTCCCCCCCTCCTCCCCGCCATGGCCCGGCTCTCCGTTAAGGAGCATCTGGACGGGATCCTCTCCGACTTCGAAGGTGCGGCCGGGGCTGCGGGACCTCCGCGGGTGGGGGGCGGGTGCCAACGGGGGGGACCCCAGGAGGCTGGGTATGAGCGGGGGGGGAGGGGGGGGTTGATGCCGCTTGTGCCAGGCAGTTTGGGGGGGGGATGGGATGCATCCGGGGGGGGCTGCACGTCGGAGGGAGACGGGCTGTCCCCCCCCAGTCCCGCTCAATGGGGCACGGTGGGGGCTGTGTTCCCCGCCCGAGGCTGGGTATCGTGGGGAGGGGTGCTGCGCCTCGCGGAGTCGCGTTAGGGTGCTCATGGGGGGGTTGTACGCGACGGGACGCACGCTGCGCGGTGCCGGGGGGGGATGTGGGTGTTGGCACCCCCCTTGCTCGCGGTGTGCGGGCGGGCCGGGGGCTGCGGGGTGGGGGGTCCCGGGACGGGCTCGTCTTTCTCCAGCCCGCGATGATTCCTCGGCCGCTTCCCAGAGGCCGCGGCGGGAAGAGCCGGGAGCGCGGCCGGGGCGGGCGGCGAAACCCGACCCGGGCCGGTGCTGCCCGCGGCGGGGAGGAATGTGTGCACCTACCCCGGCACCTTAACCCCGGCTCTGCCGGGCTGATCCCACATCCTCACCCCCTCCGCATCCCCTCTGCAACACCCTCTCGCCCTGCGCCCCCCCTCGCTGCAGCCCCCCATCACTCCGGACACGGCCTGGGGTCTGGGTGAGGATGGGTCAGGGGCCAGGGGCAGGTTTGGGGTGAAAAGAGGCGTTTTGGCGTGTCATGGGCAGTGAGATGGATGCGGGGAGGGGGGACGTCGGCCCCATGGCCCCGGGCAGCTCTGGCCGGGAGGTGGAGCAGGGCAGGACCGGCGACAGAAATACCTGCCCTGGGGAGGGCTGTTATTAGCAGCGCCAGTGTCCCGGCCCCTGACCCCTGCCCGGCCCCAGGCACAGAGGTGAGCAGGGGAGGGGACCAGGACGGGACCCCCACCGCCCTTCTGCCCTCAGCACCGTGGCCAAGCCAGGGGGCCAAGGAAGAGGAGGGTGAGGACAGCTTCGTGCCGTTGGGTGCTATGCTGGGGCAGGCTGGCACAGAGTGGGGATGAAGGGGCCTCCCCACAGCAGGCAGCCACCCGCTGCTTGGAACAGGGTGAGGAACCTGCTGCTGGCACCAAAGGTGCCATTCAGCTGAGCTGCTTCACGGCAAAGGAACTTCCTTTCTGCATGGACTTTGGGGGGTCCCGGCTTCTCAGAGCTGCCGTGGTGGTGCCAGGCAATGGTGCACGGGGCTAGAGGACCACCCACCACAGCCAAGCGTCCTGTGACTTCTCTGTCAGGAGGCTTTGAATGGGAGCCGGGTGCTGTGATGCCCATGGGGTGGTTGGGGGGGATCCATGTGGGGGGCACATCCCCACCAGCAGCCCGGGATGCCGGCTTGGGGTTGTGGTTACCGTCGCTGCTGCAAAGCTGCATGGGAGGCATGACTGCAGCCCCCTGCATGGCTGCGTGTAGGGATAGCTCTGGCCATCGGCAGGCGTCAGGGTTAATGCCATGAGAGGGGGTAGGTATCCTCCCTAGCTTGGCTGTTGGGATGGATGTAGAGGGAGAAGGTCTGTGGTGGAGGATCCGGTTACTCGGGAAGGATCCCTTACAGGGGAATAAAGCAAAGGATCTCTTACAGGGGAATAAAGCGGGCAGTGTGCGGCACCGGCCGGCCCGGCACAGATGAACCGGGGAGACAATGCGGCAGCGCCGGGAGGCCGCCGGCGCCGGGCTGGTTTCCCATGCGGAGTGGGCTCACAGCGCAACCGGCTGCACGGGGGCACCTCCATGTGCTGGCACGGCTGGGGCGGGGGTAGAGCCTACCCACGGGTGCCATCGGGTGCCACTCTCATGCCACCCTCTCTCTCTCTCTCTGTCCCCAGCGCTCAAGAAGTCGTTTGAGGCAGAGGATGGGGACGAGGCACCCTGCTCCCCGCTGGTGTCCTCACTGCCCTCGGGCACTGACGGGAGCCCCCGGCCGCTGCAGCCCGGCCACCCCCCCTGCTCCGGCCGCGCCGCCAGCCCGGCCCCCAGCCCCGTGCTGCGCAGCCTGCTCAGCCCCGGCCGCGCCACCGGCACCGGCGGCGCCCGCGTAGCCTCCTTCCAGCCCTGCCAGGGCTTCGCCGCAGGGCCGGGCAGCGACGGCGAGAGCCTCCGCAGCTCCTCCTCCAGCCTGGAGAGCCCCGCGCCCACCGGGGTCCCCCCGCCGCCCTGCACCCCCCCTGCCTCTGGCCCTGGCCTGAAGAAAGTCCCGTCCCACGGCAGCGTCTTCCCGGTGGAGCTGGAGCACCCCCTCGGCGGGACCGCCACCAGCCACGGCTCGCTGCCAGCGCTGGACCTGCACATCGCCGAGGAGCCGGGGATGGGCACCCCCTCGCCAGACCCCCTGCTATGGGGCGCTCCGAGCCCTTCGACACAGCCGCACACCCGGCAGCCTTCCTCCTCCTCCTCCTCCATGGCCCCAAACGATGGCATCGAGGCAGCGCTGGGGCTGGCCGAGGGGCCAGGGGAGCGGGATGTGGCCCTCTGTGCGCTGCCCCGGCCACAGCCGAGGGTCAGCCTTGGTGCCAGCCCCATCCCATCCCACCGGTCCCCAGCACTGCCCCGGAGCCAGGGTGGGACAGCCCCAGCCACCGCTGCTGCCCCTTCCCCGGGGAGGGCCGAGGGGCCACCACTAGCCCCACAAGCCGCCACCTTCAAGCTTGTGTCACAGCCACAGACAGTGCAAGTGAGCTCCCAACCTGCCTTCCTCGAGGGGCTGGTGCTGGTGCCGGCACTGGGGACCCCAGCAGTGCCTGGTGGAGTTGGGATGACCCCCCTCAGCGCTGGGCTGCAGGGACCCTGCATGGTGGCAGAGGCTGCGGTGACGCCAGAGCACGGTAGGACTCGCTTCTGTCCCCTTTCCCCACCAGGTCTCCCTTGCTGGGTGGAGTGTTCCCGTTGAGCCAATGTGGGGGTGAGGGTTTGCGCAGGGTGGTGGTGACGCTGCAGACAGGATGATCCCCACCAGCTCCAAGGGGCCGTTGGGTGCACGGCGCATGGTGAGGGGGCTGTACGTGTGGAGCTGAGCGTGGTGCTGGCAGCGCTCCCAGCCCTGCGGTGCCTGGCTAGCTTCCCCTGCCGCCCTGGCACTGATTGTTTTCCCTAGTGCAGGGAGACAGGTTGGGACACATGTGCCCCATCCGCAGCAGCGCCAGGCCTTGCGCGTGCCGGCTATCGCCACGATCTTGTCCCACGTCCAGCACTTTCTTCCCTTCTCATCCCTCTCCTCACCTTGGCAGAGGGGTGGATCTTGTTACTCCCTACCTGGGGGGGCAGAGGAGGTGGCAGGGGGCCAAGGTGCACTGGGACATGCTTGGCGCACGCTGGGGAGAAGATGCTCCTGGTGCAGATGTGCCCTTGGCTCCCACCATGCCCGCGTGGGTGCAGCCAAGCCAGTGCCCTCCCACGTGTGGGGTGTGGGACCCCGTGTCCTCCTTCCCGGTGGCTGCTCTGGGGAAGGCTGGAGGATGCCGGGGTGGCAGGAGACGGTGGTTGGGGCTCATTGGTGTCATCAGAGCTGCCGTCGCCGTGCTCTAAGTACTGACGCCAGCAAAGGCATCCATACATCTGCTCCGGGCTGGTGTGAATCATCTCCCAGCGATGCCTGTGGCCACACTGCCCAGCCGGCCTGGCTGCCCTGCCGACCGACCGGCACTGCCCGCGGTACCAGCCAAGTGCATGGACAGAGCTGGAGATGAGCCGGGGTGATGGAGACACGGGGGGACAATGCTCAGGACCCAACTGGGGTGATGGGGATGTGGGAGGATGATGCTCGGGGCTGAGCCAGTGTGATGGGTACATGTAGGACAATGCTCAGGACCAATCTGGAGTGGTGGGGATGATGCTTGGGGATGAGCTGTGGTGATGGAGATGATGCTCCGATCACTGATGGTAGTGGCAAGGTGGCTGAGCATGGCATACAGAGCAGGCCATGAGCCATCAAGCAGCATGTGGGCACCGTCTGCCTTGCAGATGGCATGGTTGGCAGGCACTGCTTGGGCATGGCAGTTTCTGTGCCAGGAAGAGGTGTGGATGTACTGCTTCCTCTGTGTGGACCAGAGCAGCTCCCAGCCAGTGCTACCCATGGTGTCCGTGTGGCGCGTCAGCCCTGCTCCCCATGGCAGTATGCACAGAGCGAGCCACTGTGTTTCACTTCCACACGGAGCGAGCCTGGGTCACCCACACAGGGCTCAGGGCGAGGAGGAGGAGGAGCAGAGGAGGAGCCGTAGGCTGCAGCCACCCTCCCTGTCTGCACCCCAGGAGCCATTTGGCCTCGGTGACCAGGTCTTGGTAGCAGCAGCCCCGGCTCTGGCCAGCTCGCCCAGGTAGGAATGGCATTGGGCAGGGTGGCAGTGGGCAGGGCAGGGTGGCAGTGGGCAAGGCATGGTGGGAGTCCCCAGTCCCTGGCGGGCAGGCGGTGCTGTGGGGTTTCACTGCGTGGTTCACTTCTGCTTCTGCTCACCACCAGCACGCGGCGGTCCCAGCCCTGTGCTGTGGTTCCCACAGCCAGGCAGGCTGGCTCTGGGTCTGGCTGCAGATGGGGTTTGTCACCACTTGTCCCCTTGGGTTGTGCTTGGCACTGGAAGAGGCACCAGCATGCCTGGGTCATGCTGATGGGTAGAGCTGTGGTGAGCAACTCACCTGTGTGGGGGGCACTGCTCCCTCCATATCCCCAAGTCCTCCATCCCTTTGCAGAGGGCTCAGCTCCCTCTTGCCCACCCGTTGGGAGCCACGCTCTCCCCATCCGATGTCCTGTTTGGTGCAGCAGTGAGTGGCTGGGACAGGAGCGCCTCTCCCAGCACCCTCCACCCCATAAACTTATTACAGGGCAACCAGCCAATTAGCCCTGCATCAGTCATTAAATCCATGGAGGACACCATGGACCTGGGACTGCTTGTCCCTGCCTGGAAAACAAGAGCATCCTTAATGAGTCCTGGAACAGGTCTGGCTGCAGGAGCCATTAGCCCTGGAGGTGCATGGGGATGCCAAAGAGCTTCCACGTGGCTGTGGCTGCCAGCCGTTGCCGATGGGGCTTTTCAGCAATGAGGCCAGGGACATGGGGGGGCTCCAGCCCCACAAGAGGAGGCAGCTGTGGGTGCTGCACTGCGGGGAGCACCCCAGGGAACTGGGGCTATGATGCAGGCACCACATCCTGCCTGCGGTGCACAGCATCCCTGGGTGGCTCCAGGCAGTGGCTGCATCCCTTGGTTCTGGATGTGTCCCGGCAATCGCTGGGGGCTGGCAGGGACCAGGGTGGGGGTACAGGGGACTGGTGTCCCCTGGAAGTGGTGGCATGCCCAGGTCAGCATCAGAGAGGTCCTACCTCCCTGCCTGCCTGCAGGCCCTTGCCCCCCCTGCTGGGCGTCAGCGCTGTCACCAGGAGACCCCCAAGTGTTTCACTACCTCCGAGGAACACCCTGACCCACAGAGCACGGAGAGGGGAGCCCCAGCCGTTCCCACCCCCACCACTGTCCCGGGCGGTGGGTTTGTACCCACCAGTGGGTACAGGATGCTGGGTGCCCCCTGGGACGCTACTGCCAAGGCAATGGGTATGTCCAGCTCCACCATCTGGTACCCTGGGCTGGCTCAGGCTGGACATTACACGTGTTCCTGTCCCCGGGTTGCGTGGCACAGGGCCGCGGGCTCGGCAGGGTTTGGCTCCTTCGGCCCCCTCGGCCTTCCTCAAGCTGCCCCTGGAGCCTCGCCAATGCTGGGAACTGGCGGGCACATGTGTGGCAGGCTGCAGCGTGGGGGGACGCAGGTGCCGTGGGGCACTGCGGCAGTGCCACCACCCCACACTCCACCTCACCATACCGGGGCTGGGCATGTGTGCTGCTTGGGGGGCACAGGGTGACAGCGGGGATGAGTACCCAGAGCCGAGCGCTCACATGCCCCTTCGGTGCCACCCGTGGGTGTGCTGGGTGCCGTGGGGTGGGAGGAGGCATCCCCGTGGTGGGGTGGCACCGGCAGACTTAGCGCAGGGGCTCGGCTGTGCGGGGAGGGGGCTGCGAGGGGAGGGAGGGAGCAGGGAGGGATGTTGCCATGCTGGTCATGCGTGGGAGCCGCAGCCTCGCCGGAGCTGGGTTTGATGCCAGCCGGAGGAGAGGGGGCCGGGCTGCGGCGCTCATGGGGACGGGGATACTGGCGGCGTGCAGGGGACCCCCCCGGCCATAGCGGGGTGCTGAGAGAGGGCACCGCCGCGCCGAGGTAGGACTGAACAATGGCTGGGTCGGGCAGCAGCGGGAGGAGGAGGAGGATGAAAGGGCTCGGGGGGCCCCTCAAGCTACTGCACAAAAGGCTGGGGCGGGTGCGGGGCTCTGGTAGCCCCGAGGCTGGGCACGGCAAACCATGCATGGCCCCGGGGTTGTGCCGGTGCCTGGGCTGCTTCTGCCAAGCACCCCGGGACCACAGGCAGGTGCCCCTCTCCACGGCAGGCACCGGTGGGTATTATGGGGGGTGGCAGGTCCTGCCCCACGCCCGGAGCCCCCGAGTGGGAAGCCGATGTGACGGGCAGGGTGGTGTGGCCACCACGAGGATACCACTGTGGCACACTCCCGTCCTCCTCTGCCCGTGGGCTGCCCGTTGCCATGCCGAGCCTCGCCAGATGCCAGGAATGTGCCGGGGCGGCTGCTGCCAGGGCAACGGCGCTGGCAGAGGGGCCTGGGCTCACCCGGCTTTGCCCACCCGCGCAGGGAGCAGCCTGGAGCCTGAAGAGCACAGCATGGAGCCGCCGGCTGAGCCGGAGGAGGAGGTGCCCATCACCACGGTGCCCGGCCCGGCAGGATGCCAGCTCTTCGGTTACGTGGGAATCGAGGCTGTGCTGGACCAGATGAAGATCAAAACCATGAAGACGGGCTTCGAGTTCAATATCATGGTTGTGGGTGAGTGCCAGGCATGGGCTTCATCCTGGCTAGGGCAGGAATCCCAGCTCTGATGTCACCATGCCAGAGGGAATCGTGCAAGGGTTTTGAGGAGCAATATCCCGTACCCATAATGCAGTAATGCTGGTGGGTGAGATCAGCTTAATCTCTGGGATGTTCCCAAATAGTACTAAGGAGTTACTGCCTTGGGAATAAATCTTTTGGGGAGATAGACCAGAGCTATCCCAACCTCTGGGATGCTCCCAAATAGGTACCAAGGTGCTATCATCCTGGGGAATAAGTTAATTGGAGGGACAAACCAGAGCTATCCCAACCTCTGGGATGCCCCCGAATGGATCCAGAGTGGGATTAATTTCTCATGGGGGACAAACCAGATCTGCCGCATCCCTGCAGGGCAGAGTGGGCTGGGGAAGTCGACAATGGTGAACACCCTCTTCAAGTCCAAGGTGAGCCGCAAAGCCTCGCAGCCCGGCCAGGAGGAACGCATCCCCAAGACCGTGCAGCTGCAGTCCATCACCCATGGTACAGTCACCACCACGGGGTCGTGATCCGCCAGCCCTGGGGAGAAGCAGGGGGCGCTGTGTCCGAGGCTGCACCCATGGCCTCAGAGCCTCCACCGCAAATCCCCTGCTGCTCCCTATGTTTGGTCCCCGCTGACCCACATCTCTGCCCCACAGTCATTGAGGAGAAGGGTGTGAAGATGAAGCTGACAGTGACAGACACGCCAGGGTTTGGGGACCAGATCAACAATGAGAACTGGTAGGACACTTTGGGATGCAGTATCCCAACTTGGTGAGTGGCAGTTTTGGGTGAGGGTTGAGCTCAGATACTGTCTCCCAACTCCTCATCCTCAGCTGGGACCCCATCATCAAATACATCAACGAGCAGTATGAGAGGTACCTGCGTGAGGAGATCCTCATCACCCGCAAGAGGAAGATCCCGGACACCCGGGTCCATGGATGTGTCTACTTCATCCCTCCCACGGGTCACTGGTGAGTCCCCACTCACAGCACCCATGGGTGCTCCCTGCTTGGTGTTGTGTGTCACCCCGGTGATGGTGGTAGGGTCACCCTGGGGTGGTGGTGGTGTGGTTGCCGTGGGGTGATGCTGGTGGGGTCACCCTGGGGTGATGGTGGCCCTTGTCAGGCTGCGCCCACTGGACCTCGAGTTCATGCGGCGGCTCAGTAAGATTGTCAACGTGGTGCCGGTGATCGCCAAAGCCGACACACTCACACTGGAGGAGCGAGCAGAGTTCAAGCAGCAGGTGAGGACAGGACCCCACTGGGCTCCTAGGGTGCCCCATGTGCCCCTCAGCCCCATCTCAAGCCCTGTATCCCGCAGATCCAGGAGGACCTGAAGACCCATGCAATCAGCGTGTACCCGCAGGAGGACTTTGACCAGGACCCGGATGACAGGGTGCTGAACGACAGGATTCGGGTGAGTGCTGGGATGCTGGGACTGAGGATGCCAACCCCTGGGGACCACAGCAGGGCTGAGCACAGCACCGTGCTCTGCACTGGCAGGAGAATATCCCCTTTGCTGTGGTGGGAGCAGACCAGGAGCACCAGGTCAACGGCAAGCGGGTGCTGGGCCGCAAGACCAAGTGGGGCATCATTGAAGGTGAGTGGAGCTCCTCGCATCCCCAGCCATAGGGGGGGTTGTCTGCTCAGGGTGTAAGGAGCAGCACCTATGGGTGCATCCCTGCCTAGGGGTGCGGCATGGTGCTGTGCCAGTGCTCTGATGGTACCCAGAGCCTGTAGGATGTGCATCCTGGGATCCCTCCACCTGCTGCCCCTCTGCCTTGCTTTGCAGTGGAGAACCCGACACACTGCGAGTTCCCCCTCCTGCGGGACCTGCTGATCCGGTGAGCAGGGGATGGGGTTGGGGGTGCTGCACCCCATGGAGGGGACAGTGGGGCAATAGGGCTGTGACCTGACGCTCTCCCTCCCCGCCGCCACTCTGGCAGGTCCCACCTGCAGGACCTGAAGGACATCACCCACAACGTGCATTACGAGAGCTACCGCGTGCGGCGGCTGAACGAGAGCAAACGCCCGGTGCTGGGCCCCCTCAATGGGCTGGCTGGCAAGGGCGAGGCTGGCAGTGACCTCTGAGCCACCACGTATCCCCCCGGAGCCACCCCTGCGCCTTGCCTGGGGTAAGGAGCCCCCCAGCAGTGCCAGCCTGCCCTGGGCCGGGTCCCTTGTCCCCAAACACAGACCCTGTTGGACCCTGCATAATGGTAAAGCTCAGCCCGCAGCTCTCAGCCTTCACCATCATCATCCTTCTGCTGGACTCCCCACCTCTGATGTGCCACCACTCTCCTGTGCTACTCTGGCCACTGGGACCATGGGGCAAGAGACAGACACCCCTCAAATGTGCTGCTGGGGTGTGGGGTGCCAGCACCAGCCAGGCACCCCAGGGCAGTGGCAGTGCTGTGGTGGTGCCATGGGTGGCTGGGTAGCAGGTCCCCTCCCTGCGTTCACCCCACCTGCCCTGCCCAGTGACGGCAGCTGCCATGGCCGGACTTTGAGCCACTTATCGGTGGCGGAGGTTCCGGACGGGTGTGGAGGTGCCAGGAGCGGTGTGAAGGTGGCACCCACAAAGGTGTGGGGGGCTACACCCAGCTGCTGCCTGCTGGGACACCCCCTGCTAGGGCACCACCACAGGGTGCAGCCACCCCAGCCCCTCAGGCGGACCCCACAGTGTAGGGATGGGGGTGTCGGGGGTCCCCCCAGTAATCTGGAGGTACATATAAGGCTCCTTTGTGGCTTCCGCTGTGGGTGCAGTGTCAGGACGGTAGCACCCAGTGGCTCCCTGTCCCCCCCTGCCTCGGCCCCACCGCAGGGCTCGGAGTCACTGTGAGCACCAACACCCTTCGCCCGGCCCCACGTTAATGATCCACCCGCCTGCGCTGCAGCCAGCAGCCACACTGGTGAGCGCGCGTGGTGTGGAGCTGGAGCTGGTGGAGGTGGCAGCAGAGTCGGGCTCTGCAGCACAGGCAGCTCCGGGGGCCAGTGGCTCGCTGCCCCGCACTACACCCTCCATCCTGCACCCCAATAAGAGCAGACGCCATCAGCACCCACTTCCCAGCACGCGGTGTGGCTGGGAGAACTGGCTGGGACCATGGCGGTAGCCACGGTGAATGTCCGCGCTGTCACCTCCTGGGTGGGCATTGCCCGGCTCTTTGCCATCGTGTTGTCCTGCATCGCCTTCAGCTTGGTGGCCTCCACCAGGGACCTTGGGGGTCCCTATGGGACATGGTGCATGTTCACTTGGTGCTTCTGCTTCGCTGTGACACTGCTGGTGGTGCTGCTGGAGCTGCTGGAGCTCTACCCCAAGCTGCCGCTCTCCTGGGATGACTTCACCTCGGCTTTCTCCATGCTGGCGACATTGATGGTCTTCACCACCTCCGTGATCTTCCCCTCTACCTTCATCATCAGTCCCTGCAGCGGCAGCAAGTGTGCCCGGCAGGCCGTGGCCACCACCGTGTCCTGCCTCTGCTTCCTCGCCTATGCCATCGAGGTGGGGCTCACCCGTGCCAAGCCAGGGGACATCAGCAGCTTCCTCTCCACCGTGCCTGGGCTCCTCAAGGTTTTTGAAGCCTACGTGGCTTGTCTCATCTTCTCCCTGCTGGATAGCTTTAGTTCGGAAGCCGGCCTGCAGTGGTGCGTGGCTGTCTACTCCATCTGCTTCATCGTCACCCTCCTCATCATCATCTTCACCATAGGCCGGTGCCTCACCTACATCCCCTGCCCGCTGGAGAAGATGCTGGTGGTGTACAACGCCCTGGCCCTGATGATGTACATCACCGCCACCATCCTCTGGCCCCTCTACAGCTTCAGAGGGAGGAGCCGCCCCCAGAGCTGCGGCAGGAACTGCTGGTGGAACAAGCACCTGGGGGTCACCTTCCTCACCATCTTCAACCTCATCGCCTACCTGGTGGACCTGGTCTACTCCACCAAGATGGTCTTCATCAGGGCACCTCCATAAGGGCTGCAGGTGGCCATGCTGGGGTGAGGGTGGTGGGATGCACCTGGGTGCCAGTGGAGCTGAGGAAGAGGCCGGACACCTCGGAAAGCTCCATCTCCCCATGCCAGAGTGGAGAGCCATGGGTGCTCCAGGGGGTGTGCTCAGCTTGGGGACCCCCAGGCTGCCTGGAGCTGGGGAGATGCACCAGGGTGCTCCCAGGACCCTGGAGCTGGGGGCTTTGGGATTAAATTGGGTCGTTTTTCACTTGCTTCTGCTTCCTCTTTCTTCACCCTTCCTGGTTTTCCGCAGGATTCTCCCCAGCAGCATGGGGCACTCAGGGGTACTGATGGCACTGAGGGGACACTGGGGGTTGCCAGCAAATCCTCTTTTTAGCTCTTTGTTGACTTGGAGCCAGAGGAAAGCAGGGCATGACCAGGAAAAACCTAACCCAGATGCCTTTCCCTTGGCACCTGCACAGGACCCTGCGGAACGGGTTCCAGAGGAATGTGGCTGCTGGGGGGACTGAGAGCCTGCCAAGCCCTTGTCACTAGAACCACCAGGTCCTGGTCACCACCACTGTCACCCAGCAGGAGCCCTGCTGGAGTTGGTCCTGGCTGTAGAGGTGGGCTCCTGTGGGCTCCACAGGTGGGAGACCTGTGTCTCCTGCATTACCCTTTGGGGACTTCCTGGGGGGACATGGGGAAGGGATGGCTGTCACTCAGTGCCATCAGAGCTGGGGTTGGAAGCACGGTGGCACCGCAGGGTGGGAAACCAGGAAGAAGGCAGCAGCATGGTGAAGGCAGATAGCGTTGGGTGCAGGCACGTAAGGTGTGCCCGCAGGCATTGCTCCTAGCACGGCACTCCCGGATGTGGGATATGTGCCCATGGGGCACCCCAGAGGGTTTTGGGGCCACTGTCCCCAGCTCTGCCGCTGCTTGCTCTGGTTCTACTGCAGCTGGGTGCCCATCCCCACCACCTCAGGGCTGCTGAGTGCTATGGAGCAGCGTCACCAACACCATGAGATGGCACAGACCAGCTGCCCCACGGTGGTGAAAGAGCCCAGGCTGAACCTTTGGCACCACAGGGCACTCATGAGTGCCATGGTGCCTGGGCAGTACGACCTCCGTGTCCCATGCCAGAGCCACTGTAGTAGCAGCAGCTGCAGGGTGGCCTGGTGGGTGTCCCCACAACAGCCATCGCCGGGTGACTGCAGCACCCTGGCATGGCAGGGGCTGCTCCCCTGCAGCAGGCAGCCAGGCTGGAGTGTGCCGCGGTGCCATGCTCACACCGAGCGGTGTGGCTGGGCCGTTGCTCTCACCGGATGGGACTGTTTGGCTCTGGCTGGCAGTGCTGGCATATGGGGCACGATGGTGCTGGTCCTTAGCTTGCAGTGGGGTGTAGGGGACTGCACCTCAGGGGGAGGTTTGGAGAGTCCCAGCTCCCTACACCCGGCTGGGGACCCCGGAGCATCTCCCTGCCGGGGCACACAGTGACTGCCGAGGGACCCCGGGAGCAGCCATGCCCCGGTGGGTGCAGGGAGCCGCGGCGCCGGTCTGGGCTGTGCCACGGATCCCTGGTGCTGTGCCGTGCCGTGTCAGAGAGCCTCCCGCTGGTGGTGCCCTTGTAGTGTGGTGCTGGTGCAGGTGTGGTGCTGTTCCCGGTGCAAGTGCAATGCCAGTGAGGTGCCAGAGCCTGTGCGGCATCAGTGCAGTGCCGGTGTAACGCTGGTTCAATGCCAGTGCAGTGCCGTGCCGGTTCAGCGCCGATTCAATGCCGGTGGGGTGCCGGTGCATTCCTGCCCCTAGGGGTCAGTGTGCCGCGGTGCGGGGGGCGGTGCGCGGGGCGGTGCGGGGGGCGGCCCGCTCCTGCGCACGGCCCGGGACGGCCGGGGCACGGAGGAGGCGGCAGCGGGGAGTGGGCACTGCCGCGGGCCTGGGTAAGTGCGGGCGGAGAGGGGGGCGGCGGGAGCTCCCGTCCCGGGAGGGATGCGCGGAGATGCCGAGCCGGAGGCGGGCGGTGGGGAGGGAGCGGCGGGCTGGGGAAAGCGGTGCCGATACTGCCGGTCCCGGGCATCGCCCAGCGCAGCCGGAGCCCCCCGGCGGTATGTCCGTACGCCCGCCCCGGGCAGCCACAGCCCCTGCCGCGCCGGTCTGAGATGCTCCGGTGGCGGGACGGCACGCGCAGCCCGGCTCTAGCCCTCAGCCCTCGTCCTGGTCAGCAGGGTGCTCCCGCGTCCCACGCGGATGCCCCAGTGCCTCCCCGTGTCCTCCAGGGACGCCCCTGTGTTCCCCAGGGATGCTCCTGTGTCCCCAGCCGGACAAGGTGCCCTCAGACAAGACCCTGTGTGAGACCCCATGTGCCCCCTCCAAAGCCTGATGCCCCGCGCAGGGTGATGCCCCGGGGTGCTCATGTCCCCTCCCTGCCCCATGGAGCTGGAGATCACAGCTAGGAGCCCCCAGAGCTGCTCCATTATCTACCCTAAGCATCCCTGGGATGTATCCCTGGAGGGGGGGCCAAGGGGGTGAGCAGGGCAGCCTGGAAATACTGGGTGTGATGGGTGCTGGGGGGCAGCCGTGGGGGGGCTGGGGAGCGCCTTCCTCGGGAAGGGACCTCCCACACCAGAGACATGAGCACGGGTGCTTCCCGGGAGCCCCGGACCAGGTGGGTGCCCCCAGGGTGGGTCCCCATGGGCATCAGCATGTTGGATCCCATCCCGGCATCCCTGCTGGCCACTGGTTGGGTGTGGATGTGGCACCCCGAAGGCATGGCACCGTATCTTGTGGGGGATACGGGTGCTCCAAGACAGATGTATAGGGAAGGGAAGGGAGTGTGTGTTTGCCCAGCAGGGAAGAGGTTAACGCCGGGGGGTTTCGGGGTGTCCCCAGCCGGGTACACCCAGACTCATCCTCGTACTGGTGACCTCACACCACTGCCATGGCAACGGCTCATGAAGTTGCCGGTATCCTCTAGCATGGGGTGATGGGATGGGAGCGTGGGGAAGCTGCCTCGTGCTCACCACCCACCCTCGGGCCCCCCAGAATGAGCTGTGCCCCCGCCAGCACCCCAACCTCCGCCTGACACTGTGACCCTGTCACCATGCTCATCAAGGAGTACCGCATCTGCATGCCGCTCACCACCGAGGAGGTGAGGAGGGATGGGGGGAAAGGGGGTGTCGGTTGGGAAGGGGGGTGCAGTGGCAGGGGGTCTCCAAGCCCCTGGGTGCCCAGGATCCACCGATGGAGAGAGCTGTGGGTGGGGTTACCCACAGCAGTGGGTTGACTACTTGGAAAGGGGCTGGGGGATACGGTGGCCCGTTTCCCATCTCTTCATGGCATGGCTTGTGGCAGGGACCTTGCCTGAGCCACGAGGGTGAGCTTCAGCCATGGCTGCTGGGCTTGGGATGCTCTGTGCATGTGCTGAGCCTTGTTTTGGGGTGCAGAGCAAGGACATCCCATCCCTGGCCACAGTGACCTTGGGACATGGAGCCCAACAGCAGCACCAGGGGTCTGCTTGGGGCAACCCAGGCCCAGGACCACGGGAAGAACCGGTGGGCAAAGGGCACCGGGATTCAGGTGCTCCGATGGGGAGCCCCGTCTCAATCACTGCTCCAGCAGGGAGCTCGAATTCCCAGCAGCAAGTCAATAGCTGGCAGTCAGCAGCATTCCTGGACAAAGGATGCTCCTGAGCACTGATGGGGCTGTTTTGGGATCCACAGCCATGGTGCATACATTGGGCAGCACCAGCTCTCCCCACGCATGGGGTTGTGGTCACACTACAGGGAGGTTTTCAATGGGGTAGGGAGGGGCTGGTAATGGATGGACTCTTCAGTGGAACAATAAAGCACTCATTACACAGCCGCATCCTCAAATACACATGCATACATATCCATATCCATACCTAGGTGTAGTTTTCCCTGGATGCCAGGTAGCTTGCTGAGCACAAAGCCTTTAAGCATTCTGCAAGGCACCTGAACAGTGCGGAGGAGCTGGGTAGTTGCAACCCAGCTTCACCTAGGCACTGGAGCAGCCATTGGGCAGGGATGCTGGAGAAGGGTGCCCTAGGAGACCCCTGCCTGCTGCACAGCACTTCATCTGTCACCCTTTGCTCCGTGCCTCAGTTTCCCTGCTCGGCGGTGTCTCCGGAAGGTGCAGGGGAGGGGTGGCACTGAGTTGGGTGCTGTGGTTGCAGTACCGCGTGGGGCAGCTCTACACCATCAGCAAGCACAGCCACCAGGAGAGTGAGAAGGGCGAGGGCGTCGAGGTGGTGAAGAACGAGCCCCACGAGGACCCCATCCACGGCCACGGCCAGTTCACTGAGAAGCGCGTCCACCTCTCCAGGTGAGGCCCTATCCCTCTCTCCTCCACAGTTCCCAGGAATATCCATTCTGGATGCTTGGCACCCTGCAATGGGGCTGCACCTGTCTCCCAGGGGTGCACCTATGTCCTGGAGTACACCCATATTTGGGGCCTGCACCCAACTTTGGGGGCTTCACCTGTCTCTCAGGGTATGCCCATTTCCTGGAGTGCACATATCCTGGGGGGCTGCACCCACCTCCTGGGGTGCACCCATCTCCCAGGCATGCACTCTGCTATCTTCGGGGGCTACACCCATCACTCAGAGTGAACCCATCACCCAGGGTGGACCCATCTTGCGGGCTACCCTCCAGGGTGCACCCATTTTCTGGGGTGCCCCCCTGTCTGGGGTCCACACTCACCTCCTAGGGTGTGCCCATCTCCCAGACACACACCCTCTCTCGCAGTGAGCACCCATCTCCAGCGCGGTGCCTCGGCTGCAGTGCAGGGCTCAGTGGGGATGCTCCGGCTGGTGCTCAGCTCACCCCGGGGTTGTCCCGGTGTCCCCTGGGTGCCCGCTGGCAGCCGGTGTCCCCCCCACCGCTGCGGCACACCGCGGCGCGGCACCAGCAGCGCTGCCGTGACTCGGGCTATTTTTAGCAGCGGTGCTCACGATTCCCCTCCTGGGGATGGTATTTATAACGCCTGCAGATGAATCAAACCACC
Source organism: Pezoporus occidentalis (assembly GCF_034315485.1). NCBI lineage: Eukaryota > Metazoa > Chordata > Aves > Psittaciformes > Psittacidae > Pezoporus > Pezoporus occidentalis. The sequence continues at coordinate 1,999,235 of NW_026913404.1, forward strand.
GCCCAGCTCCCCGGGACCCGATCCTACCGGGGGGGGGGGGGGCAGCAGCACACAGGGGTCCTGGCCCTGGGCACGGAGAGGGGGTAAGGGTGCCTGGGGAGGAGATGGGGGTCCTGGGAAGAGAATAGGGGCATGGGGGTGCAGATGAGGGTGCTGGGGAGGTGCCAGGCTTCCTTGGGGTGATGGGGTGTAGGTGATGGTCCTGGAGGGATCCTGGGGTGGAGGTGAGGGCAGTCCCACGTGCAGGGCTGTGTCTGGGGAAGCAGGGCTGGGTGGCACTGGGTGGTGCTGTGGCCACATCCTACCCTGAATGGACCCCCATATGCTGTGGTTCCTGCAGCAAACTGCCAAGCTGGGCACGGGCAGTAACCCCCCGCATCTTCTACATCACAGAGAAGGCCTGGAACTACTACCCCTACACCATCACTGGTGAGCCGGGGGAGGGAGAGGGGACGGGCACCCCCCAGGCACTCTGCCCCTCTCCATCAGTGGCCTTTGGGTGACAGGAGAACCCGGCTATAGCCACTGCCCAGCCTCACCTCTCCCTCTCTCCCCCATGGTGCCACCCCTTGATGCTGCTGATGTGCCACGGTGTCCCTGCAGAGTACACAGTAAGGAGATGGCATGGGGGGACCTGGCTCTTTTCCCAGCATCTGCCCTGGCTGGGGAATGGGGCACTGGGGGAAGTATCCCCCAGGGATGGGTCTTCCTGGGGTCAGCAGTTTCAAGGGTGGGGTGTCCCTCGAGGTGGGTCTCCCTTGGGGTGAGTACCCTTGGGTTAGGTGTCCCTTGGGTGGGCATCCCTTGAACTAGGTGTCCCTTGGGTTGGGGCATCCCTCAGGGTGGGTGTCCCTTGGGACTGGGCATCCCCTGGGGCTGAGTTTCCTTGGGGTAGGTGTTCCTTGTGACTGGTGTCCTTGGGGCTAGGTGTCCCTTGGGACTGGGCATCCCTTGGAGCTGGGCATCCCTTGGGGTATGCATGCTTGGGGCTGGGTGTCCCTCACGATGGGTGTTGTTCGGGGTGGGCATCCCTGGGAGTGTGTCCTCCTGGCTGGGGGTCCAGCTGACGGCCGGTCCCTGCAGTGTTCCTTCCTGCCCAAGTTCTCCATCTACATCGAGACCAAGTACGAGGACAACTGCGGGGACAGTGAGAACGTGAGTCTGCGCAACAGCTGAGACCTGGCAAACTCCTCACCAGAGAGGACACGCGGCGCTGCACCAGCACCTCTCACCCTTCCTTCCCTTCCCAGATCTTCCACAGTGACAAAATCCTGGGCGACCACGAGGTCTCCTTCCTGGACATTGCCTTTGACGAGATCCCTGAGCGGTACTACCGCAGCCTGGAGGTATCGTGGAGCTCCCAAGGGTGACCCCCTTGTCCCCTGTCGCAGGCTGGGGGGCTCACAGCCCTGCTGTGCTCTCCCAGGACCCCCGTTTCTTCAGCTCAGCCAAGACGGGCCGGGGGCCGCTGCGGGAGGGCTGGCGCCAGCACACCAAACCCATCATGTGCTCCTACAAGCTGGTGAGCGTCAAGTTCGAGGTCTGGGGGCTGCAGACACGGGTGGAGCAGTTCGTGCACAAGGTGAGGGGGTGCTCCAGGCCGGGGGGAGACACTGGGGGAACAGTGACGAGGTGCTGACCTCCATGGTGCGTCACAGGTGATCCGGGACATCCTGCTGATTGGTCACCGGCAGGCGTTCGCATGGGTGGACGAGTGGTGTGGTGAGTCCCCCTGGTGCTGCCAGTGGCAGGGGACATGGGCCTGGGGTGGCCCCAGACGCCCAGGGTTTGAGGGGGCTGCGAGTTTAACCGTAATGCCACTAACCCCATGGGCAGCTCCCACTCTTACTTCATCTCCCTGCATCCTGCTGCCTGCGCTGCTCTGCTCCCTGCCCTCACCTCTGCCTGCACCCCAACACACTGCCCATTCTTGCTGCACGACTGAGGAGGCTTGGCTGATGTGAGGGATGGGGAGCAGAGCCCAAGTACCCCTGGCTGCATTGCCTGCACCCTGGTCTGGCAGCAGCACATGCTATCACACATGTACACGGGGATGGGAGCCCCTGGTTTTGCCAGCGGTGCCATCCCGGCGAGCGGCTCTCTGCCTTCCAGACATGTCCCTGGAAGAGGTCCGGGACTTCGAGAGTCAGATGCAAGTGGCCACAAACCAAAAGCTGGGGAGCCAGCATCCCTAAACCCCTCCCACATGCTGCCTGCAGGGCACGGGGACCCCGGACCCCACCACACTGTCTGCGGGCGGGTGCAGGCAGGAGGGCTTGTGCATGGTGCACGCTGAGCCCCCCCTGCACCCTGAGGCAAGGGTCCCCCTCTGCTCTGCCTGCGCATCCACTTGCCCGCGCTGCCTGCCCGTCATTTCCCCACTGCTGCCTGGGCTGGTGCCGGAGGTGGGGGCAGCGTCCCCTGCCTTGCAAGTCCCCCTGTCCCCTTCCCAGCACCCAGCTCGGTGAGGAGCCGGCGCATGGGGCACAGGCCGCCCCGCGGTGCGGAGCGCAGGTTTGTCCGTGCCGAGCGGCTCCAAGCCCGGCTGTGCTCGCAGGGATGACGATGGAGGAGGTGAGGCGCTACGAGCGGGAGACGCAGGAGGCCACCAACGAGCTCGTCGGGCTGGTGGCCCCCACCATCGCTGTCAGCGAAGTGGGGCAGCCGACGGCCACGCACTCGGCACCCGCCAGCGCCCCCTCCACCCCGCTCAGCGACGACTCCCCCGACTTCCTCGCCCCCCCCAAAACTCTCCCGCGCAAGAAGTCGGCGCCGGAGACACTGACGCTGCCCGCGCTGCGGGAACGTACCGGCGCCGAGTGATGCCGGCGGTGCCGAGCCGGGCGGGACTGTGCCGGCCACGCTGCCCACCGCAGCCACGGGAAGGAGCCCGCCGCCGGGGCGCAGGGAGCCCTGGGGAGGGTGCGACCACCCGGAGCCATCGCGGGTGCCCAGTGCAGGTCACTGCCACCATCCAGCGCCGTTGCCTGCACCGGGAGCGGTCCCCAGCCCCATCAGGCAGGAGCCGGTTCACTCAGCGCCACCCGCCCCAGTTACTGCAGAGGCTGCCGAGGCTGCTGGGTGGCACCGCGGTGGCAGCCGGTGCACATGTACCCAGTGAGTGATGCTGGAGCTCCATGCTGCAGGGTAGGCACCGGCGCAGGGGCACAGCGTGTGTGACAGTGACAAGAACCACTGGGTGCTGGTGGGGGCTCCCCGCAGGACCCCCAGGCACAGCAGGTCCAGCAGTGGGGTCCCCTTTGCCATCCCTCCAGAGGCCATGGTTGCCCGAGGAGGGCTCAGCTCTCGGTTTTCTTTGGGAAAACACAGGCCTTTTTGGAAATAAAGCTCGAGACACGCCAGCTGTCTACTGGTGGAGGTTTATTCGATGCCATGGAGGGGTGCCATGCCTGTGACAAGGTGCTGTGTGTCCCAGGATTGGATGTGTGCAGTGAGGAATGACTGGATCGCCAGTTCCGGGATGGGGAGATGATAGGGTGCTGTGATGGGGCAGCAAGGGGCTGGGGATCCAGTGGGCAGGATGGTGCTGGCTGCACTGGGTCAGGCCAGCCCTGGAGTGATGCCCCCAGCCCCAACAGCAGCACTGGACTCCTCTCCCCACCCACCATCACCATTCTCCAGGTCTTCAGCACCCGGCACAGCCAATGCCACCGGCCCCAGCAGGGCGATATAGTAGGAGCTGCAGTAGACTGGCGCCTTGTTGGGGCTGGAGTAGACCTGCTCGGGCCGCAGCGAGGCAAAGGGGTTGGTGGCATAGCCCATAATGTGCATCTCGAGCTCCACCAGGAGCTGCAGGGAGGACTTCAGCTCCTGCTCACTGCCAGAGGAGTAAAGGCCAGGCCCTGCTATGGTGTGCTGGTGGTGGTGCCAGCACACCAGGGTAGTGGGGCTGTGCTCACCTGTACACGGTGAAGAGGACGGGCAAGCGGTAGTCCCGCAGCAGCAGCAGGGTAGGCAGCCAGCCTGCCAGCAGGTCTGGGCAAGCATGGAAACCTGTGGGGACAGTGGTGAGGGTCCCACCTCTTCCTGTGCCACCCTGACACCAGATCTAACAGCACCCGTTCATGGCGGTGTGCACGGTGACACTGGCAATAATTTGTCACCCTTAGCAAGGTGGGTACCATCTCAGCAGAATGGCTCTGGGTGCCTGGGGTGAGCTACCACACTGACAGCCACAGGCAGGGACCCTTTTGGGAGCTGCCTATGTGGCAGGTGGGTAGTACAGGCAGGACACTGAGCACCCTGCGAGGGGGACAAGACAGCCAAGCCCAGGGCATCATCCTGGCTGCATGGTTGCCTGTTGTAGCTTGCAAAGCCCTGGATATGTCCCAAGCCACTAGCAGGTGCTGCTGGGGTGCTGAGGGACCTGCACCCTTCTGGGGCCATCCTGCTGCTAGCAGTGTGGTGATGAGGGTCCAGTCCCCTCCACAGAATCATAGAATCACAGATGGTTTGCATAGGATCATCTTAAGATCACCTAGTTCCAACCCCCTGCCATGGGGAAGGTCGCCTCACCCTAGACCATGTCGCCCAAGGCTTTGTCCAATCTGGCCCCAAACGCTGCCAGGGGTGGAGCATTTACCACTTCTTTTTGCAACCTGTTCCAGTGCCTCACCACCCTCACAGTAAAGAACTTCTTCCTTATATCTAACCTGAACTTTCCCTGGTTAAGTTTTAACCCATTACCCCTTGTTCTATCACTACAGTCCTTGATGAAGAGTTCCTCCTCAGCATCCTTTTAGCCCCCTTCAGATACTAGAAGGCTGCTATGAGGTCTCCACGCAGCCTTCTCTTCTCTAGGCTGAACAGCCCCAACTTTCTCAGCCTGTTTTCCTACAGGAGGTACAGGAACTCACCTGGGTGAAAGCCCACCACCAGGTCAGGGCGAGCGGCCAGCTTGGTCTCCACATGGCTTTCCCAAAAGTCATGGTAGAGCCCCTTGTAGCTGCTGAGATAGACGCTTCCCCGGGGCGCCGGAGTGGCCAGGGGTGGCCTCATGATTGGTCCATTGACCACATCCACCCCCACCATCACCACCTCCATGCCGCGATGCCCCGGGAACATGCGTGTCAGCTCGTCGTAGTCTGTCAGCCGGGCGTTGAGGGTCTCCACGTGGGATGCTCCTACCACATGCACAGTGAGGGCCTTGGCAAGGGGCTCGAGGCTGAAGAGCCGCAGCCCCAGACCGATGGTGAGCGGCCGCGAGTGGAAGTCGGTGACCAGGCGTCGGATGGATTCATGCAGCTCCCTGTCCTCTGGCCGAGGCTTCCCAGCATTGGCCCACAGCAGGGTCATGTACCGCCCTGCCAGGATGGCGCCCAGCTTCTCTTCCAGCTGCTCCTGCATGGAGAACCAGTCCTCCCAGCCCTCCACATCCCAGGGGGACTTTGTCCAGGTCTCTGTGGGAAAGGGGATGTCTCCTGGGGAGGACAGAGAGAAGCACTGGGGGTCACAATGGTGGCCCCACAGCCCAGGCTGCCTGTCCCACCAGATCCACAAGCCAGGAGGAGGGACTCCCCCATCCCTCCACAGGATTTGTGCAGCATGGTGTGGGGGTCAGGCAGGCCTGGAGGGGTACACACAGTGTCCCCTGCCCCACCTGTGAAGACAAGCCACTCCACCAGCCGATCCAGGGCTACCAGCTTCAGCTTCTTGCAGAACTTCTTGTGCAGCGGCCAGTTGGCACGCTGGCACGCCACGCCACAGTAGTACACGTTCTGGCACCTGGGGACACAGGCAGCATGCCCGGACATGGCAGGGGAAAGGATTCTGCCTGCCAAACCAAGGCTCCCTGACACCCCTCCCAGAGCTGTGTCACTGTGGTTTGGGGGATGCCCTGTAGCTGGAGGTGGGTGTTGGGACAACACACCCCTGGCTTCACCCTGCTTGGAAGCAAGGGGACGGATTCATCCCCATGCCATCAAACCACATCCCCTTGCCATACCTCTTGCATCGCCGGAGACTTTTGGGGTCCGGGAGAGCACTGGGGAGCTTCCTGCACTCAGCACAGAACTTGAAGGTGTCCTCCATCTTCTGGAACATCTCAAAGTAAGTCCGGATGCCAAAATCACTGCCGCTTTTCCTCCCATCCATGGCAGACCTGCACATGTAGAGGGAGTGAGAAGGATCCAGCACAAGCTGCTCTGCCATCACAGTGAGGCCAATGTCCTCTCTCTAAGGTTACCAGGACTTTTAGCTCCAGCCAGGAGCATCCTGTCCCAGGATGGAGAACCGGGAATGGGCAGATGGAGGGGAGACCCAGGAGGCCCATGAGAGCACCCACATACAGGCTGAGCCAGGAGGGTGGGATGAGCCAGGGGAGATGTTCCAGCTGCGGGGACACACACAGGATGCTCTGTCCGTGGGGAGAAAACACGCACCCATGGGTGCTCACTCACTTGTAGTCCTCATAGCTCTTCATGTTGAGCTTCTGGAGGATGACGTGGGACAGCCCTGGCACATTGCGGTCCATGGCTTGGAAGCCCAGCGAGTCCACGTCGGGTGCCCTCGCCTCCGGCTCCTTCGCAGGATTCTTGGTGCGGTCGGGTTTGGGGGCAGCGCCTGCGTTTCTCTGGGTCACGGTGGTGGCTGTGGCAGACGGGGGTGCGGGTGCAGGGGCCGGTGCGAGGGTCCCCGGGTGCTGCCGTGGGGCCCCGCGCCTCCCGCTGCCCCCGCGCCGCCGGCCGCCCGCCATCCCGCTGCGCTCAAATGTCAGCCCCGAGGAGATAGCGAGCAAGAGAGCTCCTCGGCCCCTCCGGGATCGGGTAGCGCAGCTATTCTGGGCATCCCCTCCCCGGGAACCGGCCAACCCGAGCCGGGGGTCTGGCACCCGCCCCAACGCCACCGGGTCTGCCCCGGAGCTGCTCCCACACTGCACCCAGGGGGTGGCTGCACAACCTCTGCGATCTGTCCCCAGGGCTCCCATGGGACCTGCCAATCCCCCGCCATGAGGCCCCTCCCCTTGGGCACTTTGGTGCAGCGTGAGCTGGGTGGGCACCATGGTGTGCGCCAAGCAGGGCTGGGGGGGAGGAGTGGGGCTGGGGCACAGCAGGCGTCGGGGGGGAACATGGTGCAAGTCCTACACCTGGATTGGTGCTATCCGACACACAGCTACAGGTTGGGCAGAGAAGTGATTAGGCCCTACCCTATTATTAGGGGCCCTCGTTCTACTATCCCGAAAGCAATCTTTCCATGCACCTTGAGTTTTTCCATTTCCCTGACAGTTTCTTTTCCCTAAGGCTGCAATGGTTGCATGAGTAATTGTTAAACTTAATTTTTGCCTTTCCTTACTGTCTCGGTTGTGGTACACCTTCCATGTTTCCTCAATCAGCTTTTTGATATCTCCCTGGTCCTCTGCTCTAAGTTTTTGTAGTTTCTTTCTAATATCATTTGAGGATTGTCCTAGAGAGATATCAGCTGCTGCTTTCCCTGGTCTCCGGAGGGGTCCGTGGTAGTATATTTTTGCATTGCTCCCATAATCTGTCCAAAAATTCTGTAGGAGTTTCACCTGTGTTTTGTTTGACAGCACATAAAGCTCCCCAATTCACAGACTTAGGAATTGCGTGCTCCAATCCAAATGCAATCCATGTTTCATACCTTTTGAGAAGTTGATAATGGTTGGGGTTATTATAATCCCATTGTGGTTTAGCTGCAGGGACATAATCGTCTGCATTTCTCTGCAACGTTTCTGCAGCGATTACTGCCTGAACATGGTTTCTGGCAGCTTTAAGTACTAGTTCCTTTTCAGTGCCTGTGATTGCATCTAACATTAAATCAATATCGTCGTAATCCGGGTCTAGGGCTTTAGTGAAGGTTTTGAATATTTTTGCTGCTCCTGCGGGATCATCTCTATAGGTCTTTGCAATCGATTTTCAACTAAGTCTCCCATAGAGAAATTAACCTGTAGTCTCATGGGTCCCTCAGGTCCTGCAGCTTCCCTAAGGGGGGCTTATATCATGCCTTATATCACGCCCTTATCTTTTACTCTGGGTGAGGCAGATCGAGCCTGCAGCTTGGTTCATGTCCTCCCGCTCAGTGGTGAAAAGAGATGGCAGTTTTATCTCCTTCCCCTCTCCTTTCACCACTCTATGCTCCGGAGAAGGTGGAGGAGTTGATGCTTTTTCCCTGGGGCTAGCAAAATCTTCTAATGTTTCTTCAGGCCCTTCTTCCCTCCCTCCCCCCCCCCCCGTTTATATTTCAAGCACCTCTGGCCTATAGGGCATGATGAGCAACACCACTTCCATTTCCCTACTCCATGCTTTTTATTCTCTTTCTAGAGTTAATACAAATGGGTCCTTGGGTGCTGTGTTTATCCCACTCTTTCTGCCACTCCGGATGTTCCCAGAGGGTGAAAACCACATCTGCATAAAAGACTTCATCCCACTTTCCTTCCCTTCGTAAGAAGGGCATCAACTCTAAGATTGTATCATAGTTTAAGGATCTGTTTTCTGGCCACTTTTCTCCCCCTCCCAATTTATACAACGGCCACCACTGGTTACAATATTTCATCAAGGTCTTTTTGCTTGTGATTCCTCCTGGGAGATCCCCAGTTTCCTCCCAGTGTTTTAAGACGCATCCCAGGGGACTTTTAAGCCTTGTATTTTAACTTTCCTGGTTTCCCATTTTTACTCGCCTTGCTGAATCCCCACCTTGCTGATATTTTACTTTGTTTTCTCCACCACCCCATACTTTAATTACTCCCACAACCTATACTGTTCAGACCAAATTCTGCACCCTGTGCAGGAAAAACCCCATTTGACTTTTACCCAAAACCTTTTCGTTACACTGGGTATAACTTAGAACACAGTCTGTCTCACATTCATTCCCAGGATGAAACAAACACGCCTCAGTCTCAGGGTAATACGTATTTTCCTTTTTGCTTTGTCCGTTTCTGGCTGTTTCAGCTGCAGGAGAACACAACTACGGATCAGAACTTCACACTCACTTCGTACTTGACTGTACATCTCACACATAAGTTCACACGGTCCCTGCCCGCGGCGGGGGAATAGGACTGGATGAGTTTAAGGTCCCTTCAACCAAACCGAACCACTCTGTGACTCCGTTACCCCGCAGCACCTCCGCAGCCTGCCCACCTCCACCACGGCGGCGGCAACGGCTTCACGGCCGAGCCCCATAAACATGTGGTGCAGTGCTGAGATCTCGCGAGACTTCACGGGAGCAGTGGCGTCGCCGTGGTTACCGGTGGACGCGGGGCCCTCCCGTTGAGGCAGGTACGCCGTGGCTCGCGCCCCGCCGCTGCCAGGTGTCGCGCCCCGGGCCGGTGCGGGGAGGGGAGGTGCGGCAGGGGCCGCGATCCCAGCCGTGAGCGCCCTGACGCTGTTGGTGGCGGCAGGACGGTGCGCTGAGGCGGTTGGCAGCGCCGGGGTGGAGGCTGGTACCTCTCATCTATCTGGGGTGGCTGGAACGGGGGGGCGCGAGGCTGTGGGGTGCTGTGGAGTGCTGGGGTCACAGGAGTGCCCTCGGCCCAGCCGTGTCTCCAGAGGGGTGGAAGCGCTGCAGACAGGCCCATGGGCGGGATGGAGCCAGGGCCTGGGGCTGCGGGAGCCCCGTGGGGCCAGTCAGGAGCTGAGGCCTTTGTCCCCACAGGCTCCACTGTCAGTCAAACGAGAATCACAGAATCCCAGACAGGTTTGGGTTGAAAGGACCTTAAAGCTCATCCAGTTCCAACCCCCTGCCACGGGCAGGGACACCTTCCACCAGACCAGGTTGCTCCAAGCCCCGTCCAGCCTGGCCTTGAACACTGCCAGGGATGGGGCAGCCACAGCTTCTCTGGGGACCCTGTGCCAGCGCCTCAGCACCCTCACAGGGAAGAGCTGCTGCCTAAGAGCTCATCTCAATCTCCCCTCTGGCAGGTTAAAGCTGCACTAGGGTGAGCTTGGCTGAAAGCAGCAGTCACACCAAGCCCTCCCCATATGCAGGAGGAGCTGGGAGCTGCAGCTGGGTTCCTTTTACTTGAGCGGCATAATTTTGGCATTACATGTCCTCCCTATGCTCCTCGTGAGAGCTTCCTCACTGACAAAGCCCCGTGCTTTCAGTGGCTTTTTGACAGCCAAGCCTAGAATAATGCCAACAACCATGGCTGCTGAGCCCTGCACATGCTTCTGGGAGAGGAATTGAGCAGTTTCATATTTCTTTTCCCCATTCTTTTTCCTGCAGAGCTATGGAGGTCTCGAAGGGGCTGTCTTCCAGAAAAGAGTCCACTGTATCTGTTCCCAGTGAGTCACAACCAACACCAGTACAGATCACAGTGCTGAAGGCGCAGGACCTGGTAAAGCTCTTCTGAAAATTGTTTAATAAACAAAGCTGGAGTGCTGTGGTGTGCTGTGATCCTGTTTGAGAAGAGCTGCGAGGTGACAAGACTACTGGAAGGATTGGTGGGAATATCATGGATTCAGCTATGCCACACTGTGGCTTCCTCCTCCCCATTGAGGGCTTGTTTGCACAGAGTAAAGGCTTGTGATTCATGTAGGCTGGGGAATGCACCTCCTCAGCAATGCTCCAGAGATGGGTTGAAATCTCTCTCTCCGCCTTCTCCGCCTATGTCTGTGTAAATGGCAGCTTTTTAAAGCAAAACAGAGTGAAAAATGTGTATCAGTGAGACAAATACCTCTCCAAAGATCTCACTTTGGATGTAAATTTGGCTTTTCATCCCAGGTACAGCAGTTTATACCATGTTGAAACCAAGAGAGTGGCTCCAGTTTTTAAAAAACAGTGGCTCCAGGGCAGTTAGAGGGAAGACTGTGAGGTGGTTCTGATCAAACTATGACTCCTGCAATTTCCATGTGCAGCATGATGCACCCTGCTGGCCTTAAAGTCTTCTAGAGGAACTAGCATTTAGGAGGGAATGCAGAGGAGAAGCTCAGCTAGAAAATGCAAATCCCCGCTTCTGCTCTAGCAGCAGGCAAAACCAGCAAACCAAAAGCAACTCCCTGGGTTGTGTTTTTGAGGTTTTTATACTGTAGTTTTTGAGCACCTCTCACACTGACAGACTCAGCAAACTGCATCTTAGGTGAGAAGTATAAGGTATGAGGAGGAAAAACAATACTAAAAAAGATAGACCCATGGATTAATTGAACCTGGAATGTTGCTTTGTGGTTTCTTATTGCTCCATCTTGAGAAACGTCTCTGGCAAAAGGAGGGAAGGTTACAAAAGTGCGATAGTAAGAACAACAATATGAGGGGAAAAAAAAATCCAGCTGTAAGAAGAGTGTAATCTGCTTAATTGGAGGTAATGGAGAGAAATATGAGAGAGGAGCCCAGGATAATTAATGGGACAGGGAAAGGTTAATTGGATTTTTGTGCTTAGCCATTCATAGAATGTATGCTCAAGGAGAGTGAGAAGGACTGAGAATTAAAACCAAGTGAATGAAATCTCCTTTTGTGCAAGAGCCAATACGAACTCATTACCTCACCACCAACAACGGAGGGTGGAGATCAGGCATCCCTGTGGCTCAGGACTAAAAAGTTGGGTTTGGGTACAACAGCCTCATGTTCAGGGTGGTGGCTGCTGCTCCCTGCATGGAGAAATAAGCCATGTTCCTCCTTGAAACTGAAACCTCCTCATCTCTACTTAAAGCAAGTGGTATGAAGGTGGTGTAGCAACATATGGCAGAGCTCCCCAGAGAGCTTGCTGGAGCCCTTCTGTCATTTCAGGCTGTTGGCAGCCATGTGATAGACACAAATGATCTCTCAGCTCAGCCGTGTGACTGAGGAGACTACAAAAGTCTTGAGCTTCCTGGAAGCACAAAAATATCAGAATCAGCCAGAAACAGAGACTGGTTTGCGTTGGAAGGTGCCTTAAAGCTCATCCAGTCCCAACCCCCTCATCCATTAGAACAGGTGGCTCCAAGTCCCGTCTAACCTGGTCTTGAACACTGCCAGGGATGGGGCAGCCACAGCTTCTCTGCGTAACCTGTGCCAGCGCCTCAGCACCCTCACAGGGAAGAATCTGTTCCTCATATCTAACCTAAATCTCCCTTGTTTAAGTTTGAGCCCATTACCCCTTCAGTGGGGTATTTTAGGATTTGCTTCAGCTGTGTCTTTCACTGCCTCTCTTGCAGTGAAACCTGGACCTCTCTGCTGCCACAGATTTTGATAACCCCTGGGGTCTCACAGCATGGTGGAGCAGGAAAGTTCCCTCCTAAAAGACAGGGAAGGCTAAGCTCTGCTCCTGTTCCCCATCCCTGTAGGGAACAGCGAAAGACCCCACTGGCGAGCCCTGTCCTGGGCACCGAAGTGCGCTGCCTGGCAGAGGCAACTTTGATCTTAGAGCTGTTGCCTCAGAGCCAGCTGCTTAATGTGCCTTTTCTTGACAGAAAACTCTCAAAAGCGATGTGTTAGTCACTTCAGTGTGCGTGGAGTACAACGGAGTGGTCCTGGGAGAGTCCTCCAGGACTAATGTCCTGCCAAATGGGACAGCAGACTACAATTTCACAACCAGCTTTGAGAGCAGCCCCAATGGGCCCAACTCCCTGGATGACATTGCACAAACCCCCGTGCTCTGTAAGTACCTGAATGTCCCTGGTTGGAGGTGGGAGTCACCAGCTGCCCTGCCCTGCTCTGCTCTGCCTGCCTGCTGTGACTCTGCAGGAGTCACACATTAAGAATAGCACTGCAGTGGTGGCAGGGTCTCAGAGCTTCTGTCCCAATCTCTGCCAGCTGGAAGGGTCTCCTTTCATGTTGGCCTGTGCTCCTTGGCTTCACTATTCTTGTCAGCCTTGGGAGATGGAGTAGAAGCATATGCCAGAGCTGCCCTTTGCAGCCCCTGAACTGCTGGTCTGAAGCTGTCTGAGAAACTCTGCCACTTCCTCTCTTTTTCATCCCTCTAGTGACAGTGATAGAAATGTTGCAAAAGGACAAGAAACAAAAGGACAGGACTGCACCTCTTGGCCAAGCTGTGGTGGACCTTTTACCTCTGCTGCAAGGTACAACACTGACTTCCACAGCCTCTGTAACCATTTCTTAATCCCTGGCAAAGGAATCGAATCATAGAATGGTTAGGGTTGGAAAGCACCTTAAGACCAGTTCTAACCCCCTGCCATGGGCACGGACACCTCACACTAGACCATGTCACCCAAGGCTCTGTCCAGCCTGGCCAAGGATGGGGCTGCCAAGGATGGGGCATTTACCACTTCTTTGGTCAGTCTGTTCCAGAGCCTCACCACCCTAAGCACTTCCTTCCTTTTGACAAAATGTTCTTTGTAGCATTGGGGAAGATGGGGTGACATCAGTAGGCCGTAATTTCCCTACAGAGGGTCTCACTCTGTGCTCTCTCATTCCTGTTTCTTTCCAGGACAGTGTTCATTTCACGTCACAGCTCCTTTACATGCAGTGCCTACCTCTCCATCAGAGAGCCTTCACCCAGAGGCCAAGGTATGTGGAATCTGGAACTGTTTCTTTGCTCCTTCAGCTCTCTGCTGCTTTTTAATGGAAAGACGAGCATGACTCAGCTCACCACGGATGTTACAAACTGTGTGTTACCAGCTTGGAGGCCTTTCCTTCTCCTCTTGACGTCTGTCTCTTGTTGCCTATGACAGGTGAATTGTGCTAGGAAATGTTAATGTGTGCAGCCACCAAATCACTCTGTAAAAAAACATTCAGGATGGAAAGCCCAGTGCTGAAAACCCAGAAAGAGAACAGGATTAGCTGCCTGGCTTGATTAGTCTTCCTCTCTGTGGGTAAAATATCTCAGAGTCTGTTATTGTACCGGCTCTGACTGCCTTCCCCGCAAGGTCCTTTTTCATTCAGGTGGTTGAAAAGTACCTGGTGAATAAAGCATGAGACTCAGAAAAACCACCAGCAAATTGGAGGGGAGGGGATTGCACTAACTTCTCTGTATCTAAGAGGTGTTACACAGTATGTATGAGAGGGGCTCTCATTAGGGAGGAGAGATAATAAATGCTGAGCAGCTGAGTTTCGCTGCACACCATCTATTGGATTGGGACAGATAATTAAGACTGAGATAGGGCAGAGTCAAATTGTGGCCCTGGCTCAGCATGCTCTGAATCACTGGGCGAAAAGTGATGTTCTTTTGCTGTGGCTCACTTTATGAGATCCCTGCACTCTTTCTCCCTGGCTCATTTTATGAGACCTGTGGAGCATGTGCCCTGCCTCGAGCAGGCTTCAATTTAACCAGACAAATCACCACAATTCAGACAAACCCATCGTGAAAGCTGGTCTGTTCTCTTTCATATTTGAGGTGAGGAAGAAGGCATTATACATTCTGGCCTTGGGTTTTTGCTGGCTTCTCCCTCAAGAGCAGGAGTGTTATAATTGTCAAGTTACTGGTTCTACTTTATCCTTGTTTCCTAGGGTGGCCTTGAAGTGACAGTGAGCACCAAAGAGCCTTTGCTTTCTGCCACACAGCTTTCAAACGGTAACTTCCTGAGCATCACACTGGAGGCAGCTTATTCTATCCCTGAAGCATTTGCTGCCACAGGGCCCCTGCAAAACTACATGGCTTGCTTGCAAGTACCAGCAGCTGGGGAGGTGAGGAACAGTCCTGGCACGTTGAAAGGGGTTTTGGCTGCTTCAACACTATGCAGCATGGAACAAGGCCGTGGGGTGTATAGTTCCTATGCTTGTGCAACAGCAGCCTTTGCTGTGGGTGCTTGGGGTCTCCCTGGTGTGATGTGTCTCTTAAACACAAAACAAGGTCTGCTCAGCAAGATTTGGATTGAAATGGCAGGTTCTTTTCCATGTGGCTGTTTGTTTGGCTTTTCTCCATTCTTTGTGTGTGGTGGAGTGGGTTTTCCAAGCCAGGCCCCTCCATTCCTGCTTTGCTTTGTTAGACCCAGCTTAGTGCAGCTGGCACTTGCTCCTGCTTGTGTTGGACATGCAAGTCCATTCATTCTCGTGTTTCTCTAGAAAGAACTCCCCTTGCTCTTCAAGAATGGCATCCTGAAGCTTGCTGGTGAGAAAGAGCCATTACCCCGGCCCAAAAAGTGGCCCCTTGCTAACATCATGGCCCCTGGCGCTCTGAGCATACCGAACTCCTTCATTGTTGGTGGTCCCTATGAGGATGAGGATGGAGAACTCAAAAATGGAGAGGTGAGGAAGGACTGGCAGTGTCATGGCTGGGAGAGAACCAGCCAGTCTCACTGAAAGGACTGAGGAAGGCTTGCATAGACTTGTTACAGGAGGAAGCAGGTAGTCGGTGCTCTGCACAGTGTGCAGACACACAGATGGGTCCCCTAGGACAGCAGAGGAGAGTTCTGAGGGACTATGGGGCAGGTCTGGTGCCCAGAAAGCCACCCAGCCCTCAGCTGCTGGGCTGAAAGTTGTGTTGTTTCCTTGTGAGCCAGGCTCCTAATATGAATGGGCTCTGGTGTCTGCAGGAAGGGCTGCTCGCTTACTCTACTATGGTGATGGTGATTTGGACTCCTCTGTCTGACTTCCATTCTCCCCCAGGGAACATTTTGGGAATGATGTAGATTGCTGTCTTGGCTCTGACCATGTGCTGTTTCTCACAGGACAGGGAATTTAGGACCCAAGCAGAAAGCATGAAGAGAGTTGTGTGGGACATGGAAAGTCGTTGTTACCTGGATCCTGCTGCAGTAGTCACGTAAGGGACCTGAGAGCTTCCCTTCCAGCATGGAGCAGTGGGGATAAACCACCCCAGAATGCACTCAGCTGGGTAACCTAAGGCAGGGAACAGCAACATGCAGGTGCTCTCACACTTCTTACATGATCAAAGTGTGGTTCTGCCTCACTTCCCATGGCTCCTGTAGCTCACTGTTGGCCAGAGGTGTTCACACAAGCAAGGGAACAGGTATATGCCTTTAACTGCTGGAGCAGCTTAGTTCTACAGTGGGAGAAGATGAACTGCCTGTAGCTGCTGTCTCCAGCTCATGTTGCCAGCAACTGGAGGTGGTAACTGCTCCCTCTGCTTGAAGGAAAGGACAGCAGAGTTATGGAGGAGGGTGGCCCACACAGCTCTCCTCTGAGCTGCTAATTAAGTTTTGCTGAATTCCCTGTACATTAAAATCCTTTCACTCCGTGTAGGCACTCTTCATGTGCTTTTTTATTGGATAAATGTTACCTTTAAAGCTCTAGACATGCTCAACATCAAGATGAGCATCCCATTCCTCTTTGAATCTTGCTTCGTTCTTGGCCTCAGCTGCATCGTCGCTGTGAGTTTCACAGCCAAATTAGTCCTCATGTGGAAATATTCCCTTCTATCTGGTTTGCTATTTAATTCTTTTCCCCCTATACTTTCATCAGCCTGCCTGCTGATTTCAGAGTTACCAAACACATTGAATGGGAGCTCAGGGTCTGCCTGCTCTGAGCAATTCAGGATTTATACCAAAGTTCATCATGTTCCTTTGCATTCATTTCATTTCTGAAGTAGCCAGGGGAGAGAAGAAACCCAGCCTGTTAATCTTATGATTGTTTTATAGCTGCTTGTGCCATAAATGCACACAGTGGTGGATGGAGAAGAAAATGTCCCGAGCTTGCCCCAGAACACATATGTTCCAGTGGCCAGAGGGTGTTTCCTGTGTCCCATGCGAGCGGGTGGGAGCAAACCCAAGGGGGGATGTTTTGGGGCAGAAAGGAGGGTGGTGTGGCTCTCCAGCTTTGTTTCTGCCTCTTCTCAGTGCCCTTCTTTGTGTTCAGTCTGCAGAAGCGCATTGCAGAGTGCCAGTACTGGCCCGTGGAGATCTGCAGGGTATCTGCAGCCTTACCCAGCAAAGGGAAAACCAGCAAAGCTGACAAGGTAAAGTGGGAAGGGATGTGTTGTTCTGGCTTGTGGAGCAGCATTGTGCGATTGAGCATTTTCCTTTCAATGCCTTTGTAATACCAAAACCAGCCTTGAACCAGGCAAAGCGAGTCAGAGAGCTACAGGCTTTGTGAAGGGATTAATCAGCCTTACAGAGCTGTTAAATAGACAAAGGATCATATTTTTTCCTTATAGCATACAGAGCTCTGGCTGATGGTCTTTGGCAGCCCAGTGGGAAGGGGTCAGGGAGAGGGAGCTTTCTGGGAATTAAGGTAATTCACTGGAGCTGATGGGGTTGGAACATCTTGAAGAAATTCATGCCTGCTCTCTTGGGTGTAAATAAATTATGCTTTTGCACAAAAACTGGGGTGGGTTAACAAAGAAACAGCCCCTCAGCTAATGGTTCTGTTCATGGCAGCTGGTTATGTGAGGGGTCCTAACCTGTTCCAAGGCAAAGTCATTTAAGTTTGTCTAAACCCCTTTCACCACTCACTGGTGCCAGAATGGAGACCCTTGTCACTTACCCTCACCAGTCTGCTGCTACCCCAGACACTCAGACCTACTTAGCTGCCTGATTCCTACCGGGGATGCACACCTCTGATAGGGTTACTTGGATTTCTAACCACAGAGTTGATAATCTTACAGCTGTATCTCAAAAAGACCACCCTGAGGAATGGCATGAGAAAGAAAAGCTGCCCTGCATGCACTGGGATTGAATTGATATTTTACATATTGAATGACTCCAGTGTATTTGGCCAGGTCGTCTTGGCTGTGTGCCAGCGACAGAGAGCCACTGCCTCATCGGTGCAGCAGTTTGCTCTGTGGGCTCTTCTTAATGGGATCAGTGGCCTTGTTTCCTTACAGAGAATCACAGTCCACTCAGTGTCTCAGTCCCTTGCTCTGTGTTTCCAGGGAGATGAGGAAAAGCAGATTTCCTTCCATGGTGTGGCATATGTCAACATGATGCCTTTGCTCTGCCCTGGTGTGAAGCAGATCAGAGGTGCTTTTCGTGTCTGTGCCTACCAAGACAGCAAAGTGTTTGAGAAGGTGAGAGCAGACCAGACAGCCAGGCTCAGCCCCAGCTCTGAAGTTGGGTTTGCACATAGTGGGGTTGGGAGCAGGCAGCACAGGCAGTGTGGTGTTTGGGAGCAGGCACATGGGCAGTGGGTACTCAGAGGCTGACTCTGAAACTTCATTGCCCTTCTGATCATGGAGAAAAATAATAAGCTTTTAGGTGAAGAATCCTCAAAGGCAGGGGATTTCTGGGCATGCATAGGCAGGTTTGGAGGCTGGGAGAGGCTCTGAATCTCACTCCACTCTTTTCTCTGCCAGCAGCTGAGCAGGAAGAGCTGTAAGAATGCTTCTCTCTCCCCAGTCTGGAACATGGGCAAATGAACTGTGCTGCTGGGCAAAGCAAACAGTGGCTCTAAAAGGATGGTGTTACCCCAGGCAACAGCCAAAAAAAATCTGTCACTGGAGCTCTTTCAGCTATAGCTCATGGAGGTTTATTTGTCTTTGCCTTTCTCCCACCTCTGTTCCTAAGAGTGACAGCTGCATCTCTGTTTTTCCCCCAGCACTCCTAGACCAGACCTGAGCTTGTTTCAGGAGGGCAGATGCACAGGCCTGGTTTTTCTGCCTACATTCCCTGGAGTGCTGCTGTCCAGGCTACAGGAGCTGGGTGAATTACAGCCTTTCTCTCTGCCTCCACTGCTGGCTGTGGCAAAGCAGAGCTTAGCACACAGCTTTTTGCTGGTCTCTGCTTCATCCATGTGAACAATGGCCTTGTGGCTGCATTGTTCTAATTGTCCTGGAGCATTTATCTGTTACAGTGAAGTGACACTCTGTCACTCTCATCTTCTGGTTTTGTGGATGCTTTAGGCTGCTCCTTGGGTCTAGGCGGTCTCGGTGCAGCTGCTCCATCTTCTTTCCGGGAAGCTCTTGCTAGTCCAGTTCACATAACAGTGATGGCTGGGAGGGAGCAGCTTGTCTGTGATCAAGCAGTGTGTAAACAATCTGCCAAACCTGCTCCTTGACATGTGTCAGGGAAGCTGCTCCATGCCAGAAGGTGAGGTAGGAGCTGAGAATCATTGCAAGGCTGGTTGGGGCACCCAAAATGTTACAAAGCAGACCTGAGTAGTGTAGTCACATTCATCCAACAGTCTACACCATCAGGCAGGTCCATAGCTGTGAGGCAGGTCCAGGTTCAGGTGAGGAATTCAGGCCAGCAGATCAGGATCAGGGCAGCCCAGGGCTGGGTTCCAGCCTATCTAACACATAGCTCAAACAAGAATCAAGTGCCTGTGCTCAGTGGAAATGCAGCTCTTGAGAGAAGTCAGAGAGCGCCTACAGAGATGTTCTCAGGAAGCTCGTTTCATAGTCTGACCTGAGGCTTCACAGCTATATGGTATCAGAGCTGGCCCTGAGCATCACAGCTGAACTAGGAGTGGAGGTTGAGCTTGTGTAGCTTCTTAATGCATTTAGGACACTGACAATGTGTTTTGTGATGTGAGAGGTTAAGGCAAAGGGGTGGGGAAGCCCTAGTCTGGTCCTTGAATCTCTGTTCCTTCTGGTTTTGCAGACCAAAAGCCAGCACAGCATTTTCCAGGATCTTAGGGGGCAGCTCAGTGTGACACGGATGGGCTCAGGGACCTTAGGAATCGGTGCTCCTCTTGACCGAGCTGCTCCCAACAAGACTCAGAAGGAAGACAAAGAGAAAAGCACCAACAAGAAGGTAAGGTCTAGAGAGGCACATTGCAACACGGTTGCTCCATTTCCCCATCAGAGGTAGCTGGAGGAACCAGGGACCGATGCTGGGGTGCCTCAGCCAACTGAGAGATTATCTTTGGGAGATAGTGTTATCAGTACCTGCTGCCTGAAATGTCCAACTCACACCCTGGACATGCAAAAGTGTGAGGCTTTTTACATCTCAAACAAGACACATCTTTTCTTCTTCTTCAACAGATGTCCCACATGCCCAAATTCCAGTTGCCAAATGGCACTGGGGAAGCAGAAAATGCCATGCATCTTAACCTTGAAGGACAGGTAATTATGCACCTCCAAAGAGAGGACTTGCCAGACCATCACCATGCTGGTGTCTCACACCTTGCATGCAGTTAAATTCTTCAAGAGTGAGCTGGACAAGGAATGTTTTACGTTAGTGCTGTCCTGGAGTCCTCCCAGTGACGTCCAGCTGGAGGGCAGTCTAGCACTGGGCTAGAAGGTCTCTCTAAATTTAAAAGGGTTCCTTCAAATTTTGGCTTATTCCTCAGAACATTGAGAATGCAGCTTCATTCTGCAAGCAGATTGATTATCTGGGCCTCCTCATTTTCCTAGACTGGCTTCTTGAGCTGAATTTTGCTTCAATCAATCATTCTGAGGTTATAAAACAAGCTGTATCTCTGCAGCTTGAAGGGGATTTGCTGAAGATCTGTAGCTATATGCTCAGTCTTCCATCATACTGTAATGGCTCTAGACAGCATGACACTGAGACAGCAATATTTATCTTTATAGCAATATGTTGAAGCAGGAACATTCCTGGTGATGGAGATAAAGCTGTACAAGGCCTTGGTACCAAGAAGACTGCGAGAGGAGCTCACCAAACAGTGCGTAAAGCCCTGCTGTGATGCTGGGGCTGACAGCTCCTTTCTGCAGGGTAGAAACAGCGCTGCACAGCGAGCTTCCCCTAGGAGTGCTCCATACAGACCATGAGAGGGCCTGAGCCAAAGCCCACTGGAATCAGGGGGAGGATTTGGCCAGACTCCTTAAGTGGTGGTATGTGGTGTGTTGGGAAAACACTTATGTTCATCCCAGCTGGCATCTCCCTCCTATTCCTCTCAAAAAGAGAGATACCAGAGAAGCACAACAGTGCCTGTGTTCCCATCAGGACTTTGTTTCCCACTAGTCCCTGTGTGCTTGCCTCTTGCATGTGCTGCTTCGTCAGGACTGGCCACCAGTGTGGACTCCCCTGAGTAGCACTGCTCTAACTTCCCCATAGCATTCTATCTTTTGCTTTTTACCTTTACAGGATTCCCCCCCCTCCCCAGTCTTCTACCCATTCCTCAGCTCTTCTGTTAGTTTTCAAGTTGAACCACTGCAGAGCTGCTCTCATCTCTGTTGCTTTGATTCAAACCCTATCTGTCTGATTTGAGGCAGTTTCTTCCTCTCCAGTGGTAGCCCTGCTGTGTTTCAGTTTAGAAAAGATCTAGCATGTATCATTTTATTGACTAAAACAGAGAAAATGCAGCAAATGAATGAAGTATGACAAGTGCAGGTGGTATGTCTCTCTCAAACAGAAAGCAGCAGCCATTCCTTGCAAAGAAAGTGTGTGTGCCATCTTCTGTGCTGCCTGCTCTCTCCTAGGAAGAACAGGTTGAAGAAGGTGAACCTCTGTAGAACCTTCTCCTGGCCCTTTTTATACCATTTCTCCCCAACTGGAACTTGCTTGAATTCAGTGTAATTCCTCCACGTTGGCCTGCCATGAAAAAATCTACCCTCCTGAGTCATGGGAAGGGCTCCGAGTCTTGGGGAGCTCCAGCAGATGCCACATATATATGTCCTTGAAGAGGAGATCAGCAGATCTTTTTTTGGGAAGGGCATTTAAATACATGACTTAGTAGAAAAGCATGGCTCTTTCTTGGGCCCCACCCAAAATCCTCTGTCAGCCTCTTGCAATTTGCTTTGCTAGCTGGGCAGGAGCCATCACACCTTTGCTTGGTGGGCTGGATTGTGTCCTAAGGACTGAAGGTGTTTTGGCTATCAGCAAGCAGGACATCTTGATTAAAATCTCAATGAATTAACACTGTTTTGACACCAAGGGTTTTAATAAGTTCTCGGTAAAAGTTCTGGTAATCCCCATGGGGTTTTGATGAGTATTTGAAAGGTCGGTGTAACTCTAGTAGTGGTACAGCCAGGGTTGGGATAGTGCCAAGGGGTCAATGCCTGCCATAACCACACAACGACGTGTTGAGAACTGCTGGAGTGGTGGCCTGGGTCGCAGAGTGAGAACATTCTACAGGCTGATTTCTTCTGTCCTCTCGCTGACAGGGTCAAGCAAATGATTCCTCCTCGCCCTCCGCTGCCTCCCTGGACTTCAGGAGCCCAGAAGGTACATGCAGGAGCCTGTGGCCTTGCCTCTGCCACCTCTTCTTGCCCTCATACCTCTCACACAAAACCTTCATTCTCAATATTAGCTCCACAGCAACATGTATATGAGGTTTGACGAGGAAATACACAGAAAAGAAACTTCTGGATGTGTTATCCTTGCAGTAGTATGCCTTAGGAAAACATTCCTGGGCTGCATCATTCATGTTCGCAGCCCATACGAAGTGGAGAGATGTAGCAAGAGCAGGGAAGGCAGCAGTGGGGGTGTTTGAAAGGAAACAGGATGCTGGAGAAAGAGGCTACCGAAACCTTAGAATCATAAAATCAACCAGGTTGGAAAAGATCATCAAGTCCAACCATTCCCCAGCACTGCCAAGGCCACCACTGAACCATGTCACTGAAGGCCTTGTCTACATGGTTTGTGAACACTTCCAGGGATGACAACTCCACCACTGCCCTGGGCAGCCTGTTCCAGTGCCTGAGCACCCTTTGGGGAAGGAATTGCTCCTAATATCCAGTCTAAACCTCCCCTGGCACAGCTTGAGGCCATTTCCAATTGTCCTACCCCTTGTTTCTTGGAAAAAGGGACTGACTGCCACCTCACTGTGACCTCATTTCAGGAGGCAAACCTTAGATTTACCCCAGGCAGTCCCAGCAGTTTCTTGTCTCAGATTAGCCCATGTGCTTCCTCAGACCCAGACAAACATGAACAGAATCAGCCCTGAGCACTCTCAGGTCACCCAGAATATCTGAGGACCTTTGTGTGTGTGACGCATCCTCAGGAAATGATCTGACAGCGCTGGCTCATCTGTGCGCACAGAGCAGCCATCAAAGGAGAAAGTCCCCAGCTAGCCCCTGGACAATGGTGAATTCAATGCACAGCGAGGAAGGAGCAGCTCTGCAGTGACTGACCCCAGTGCTGCTGCAGAACTGATTTGTGCTGGACTGTCTGGAGTGCTTCCAGTGCTATATTTTGATTGTCACAGCACATGGAAGCTTCTGCCACTGAGAGTATGGAGATTAGACACTGCTGAAGAGGGCTGCCCATGGGTTTAAAAGGCTTCCAGAAAATGTTTTTCTTACAGCCAATTTTACTGCTATAGAAGAGACACCAATGACTGAAATACTGGGTTCTGATGGAAAAGTATAGCAGAAGCAGTATCTAATTATGAAGGAGCTCTTTTGTATTTACACATAGATGTATTCACAGCCCTCTGGCATGGACAGGAAGGGATGAGTGACAGACTAACTGGGACTTGCCTCAGGTGGAGTTCGTGGGAGGTGAAATTAAATCCATTTCAAGGTTGATGGCATGAGTGCCTTGTGAAGGGTGATTGTTTCTTTATTTGTTCGTAGGCTGTGGAAGATTATCACCACCACGTCACGAGCATTGCTGCTGCCATCCTAAATGAATGCCATGAGCTCTTTGGGAAGCAGCTGCCTGACCAGACAACGACAGACCACCAAACCCTGGAGGAACAGAAGCGTCAGCTCAACTTTGAGCTGAACAGCTCTGGCAAATATTTTGCTTTTAAGGAACAGCTAAAGGTAAAGAGTCCATTTGTGCTTTTCACTTCTCTACTTGTTTTCTCCTGGCAGTTTCTCAGTGAGGAACTGCTGCTCCATGACGTGTGGCTCCAGAACCCATCCTGCCAGCTGAGGTTGTTGCAGGGCATGGTGGGGGGGACAGGTTCTCTGTAAGCGGCGAGGAGAAGCAGACAGGCCAACCCAATATGGGTGATAAGCAACTTCTAGTTTATTTGTGACACAGTTCACACATATATAGGAGTGGTATTCAGCCACTCCTTCTTGGCATAACAGTATTGGTTAGCACAGCTTCCTCCACATTCTCCTCCCACACTGGCCACCTGTGGGGGCCACCCCCTGCCTTGCTTGCACAGTCCTCCAGAACTCTATGGTTCTGCTCTTAAAGTCATTCTGCAACAATTCTCCTTCTAATGGAGCAGGCAAAGCTGCTTTGATCACACACCAGAAGAATCATTCCTGTCAATGGTGGGAGACTCCAAAGCTGGTCATATCCATTTGCCCCATGCTAATAGCCTGAGGAAGGCAAAACCTACTCTTACACACTCACAGTCTGCCCTGGCAGAAAAAAGGGGTTCCCCTGTCTCAGCTGGTCAGCCTTGGCCATGCTCCATCTGGGGACCCCTTCTGTGTGCCAAGGGGACGAGCCTTCCCACATGTTGTTCCTAAAGGGGCACCAGTGTGTCAGGGAGAGCCAGGGGTAGGAGGTGCGAAAGGAGCTCACCCGTGCTTGCTTTTATCAGTTCTAGGCTGGAATTCTTCCTCAGAACAAAGCTGGAGCTTCAGGCACAACCAGTGTGTTGTGGCTCTGCATGATTACAGAGTTGGAGGGGGGCACAGGGGGACCAGTCTTGTCCAAGAGTCTCATGTCTCCACAGTATGCTGTAGTGAAGATTGTGAGGGAGAAATACCTGAAGACCATGGCATTTGAGAGCCAGGAGCAGTTCCAGGCGTTCCTCAGTGAGCTCTACGTGTATCTCATGGACCAGATGCACATTGCCCTGAACCAGGTAGGGAGAAAGCTGGGATATGACTTCACTGTGGATCCAGGGCTAGACACTGTGAAAAGATCTAGTGAAAGACAGGGGACTTTTGCCTTCAAGACAGACACAGGCTCATGCTTTCCTTAGTTGCAGTTACCACATGTGGGCCTCAAGCCACATTCAGAGGCAGGGGAGGTTGAGATGAGCTCTTAGGCAGAAGTTTTTCCCTGTGAGGGTGCTGAGGCGCTGGCACAGAGTGCCCAGAGAAGCTGTGGCTGCCCCATCCCTGGTGGTGTTCAAGGCCAGGGTGGACGGGGCTTGGAGCAACCTGGTCTAGTGAAAGGTGTCCCTGCCTGTGGCAGGGGGTTGGAACTGGATGAGCTTTAAGGTCTCTTCCAACCCAACCAGTCTGGGATTCTATCATGATTCTATGAGTTGCAAGTAGTGGATATTTGCTGTCTCTGTGTGGCAGATGTACCTGGGAATGACAGAATGTGTCCCACCACAGGACAGGACATCTTGCCATTCAGCCCCAGCCATATCAGGCTGTACTCGGTGCAGTGCCAGACTGGGGACTGCTGCTGTGCTGGGATGAACCATTCTCACCCTCTCCAGGGTAACACTCTGTCTTGCTCCTTCCAGCTGCTGTTTGAGGAAGCTGCTCCTTCTGCCCCTCCATCCCAAGTGACCCAGAAGCAGCTCTGGCTCTTTGCTCATGAGGCTCAAGTTATCAAGGACTATAAACTGGCATCTCTCTACCACCAGCAGGTAAAGGAGCCCCTGTTCTTTCCTGATCATCTCCCACGTGTCTGGGCTGGCAGCCAGTGTGGGGCCTGTGCTGCTGACAGGCCTGACTTGTGCAGGGAAAAAGGAGGAGAATGTGACCAGGATACTCAGTCTGAACGTGTGTGAGGGATTTTCTAGGGAGATGCTGCTCTCTGGAGGATGTGAGACAGGGCCTGGCCAGGTCACTGAGGGTGTCAGCCTCGAGACCAGGGCAAATGGGGTGAGCTGCTCCAAAAGGCATGCAGTGTCAGTACTGGGGACACTGGGCCCTCAACAGGAAGCTAGGAGGATGTCAACTGAAGTTGGAGGATGTGTGTTAGGTGAAGGAAGTTTAGAGGAAGCCCAGCACAATCCCAGTTAAGGGAAATCCTAGCATGTGATGTAGATGAGGGCTTGGTTGTTGCTAAACTGGGCTGGGGTAGCCAGAAGAAAGCTGTGGTCACTCCAATATTGTTTCCAGTCGGTTGTGTGCTCTGAGCACAACTGCAGCACTCCTCACTCCAGCAATAGTTTTTTTTGTCTAGAGGGTAGCTAAGGACCAGTACAACATCGAGTGCTGGCTGGACTATGGGGCATTCTGCCTCCTGCTCGAGGAAACAACCAAAGCCCATGAGTGCTTCCAGCAGGCTCTTTCTCTGGATCGCAATCACATCCGGAGGTGCTGTGTGCTCCTGGTGGGTGGCTGGGTGGGTGAGGGTGTCCTGCAAGGCTAACCTGCCTGTCCCTGTTCCCAGTTTGCTGCTGTGTGGGATTACAGCTGCCATGCTGCAGCACGATGAAGAGGCAGAGGTTTTATTTGAGGATGCCTGCTGCTTGGAGCCATCCAGCGTGGTGGCCTGGACACTTTCAGGTACAAAACCAAGCAGCCTGTGTGCTCAAGGCATTCCTCTAAAGCCAAGTATTGCTGCTGCTCCCTTCTCTAATCTAAGGGCTAAGGGAAGGATTTTGCTAAGGCTGGATGTCTGCTTGCAGTTCTCTTTCTGTCTCACATAGGTTTGTTTTACGAGCTGCAGGATAATAATATTCAGGCAGAAATGGCCTTCCGTGAGGCTAAAAAGCTCTTGCAAGCACAGCTTGCCAAGGAGAGGAGCATCCCTGAGGCTGCTGAGGGAGAAGGAGGTAAAAAAAAGCCCATTTCTGCTGGGTGTATGAGGTCTCACAGCCCAGGCCCAGAAGACCACTTGCCAGGTAATGCTGGGTGAAACCACGAGGTGCCCCAGCAGTGGGGGCTCAGAGCAGTGAGGTAGATGGTGAACAGTAGAAGGGGATGAGACACTTCTAAGTATTTCTAAGAGAAGAAATAGATTTATAGAATGGTTTGGGCTGGAAGGGATCTTCAAAGCTCATCTAGTCTAACCCCCCTGCAGTGAGCAGGGACATCTTCAACTACATCAGGTTGCCCATAACCACATCCAGCCTGGCCTTGGATGTCTCCAGAGATGGGGCATCCACCACCTTTCTGGGCAACTTGTGCCACTGTTTTCCCACCCTTGTTGTAAAGAGTTTCTTTCCCATATCCAGCCTGAATCTCCCTCTTTTAGTTTAAAACCATTGCCATGATACAAAGGCTAAGGGAAGATGTGGTCTGTGAGCTACAGTAGACCACAACTTCACCAGTGAGAAATAACAGCACAAGTGTGCTGCTTCAAATGTTGAAGCTTCTTGAAAGCAGCACAGCCCATGCCTTGTCTTACCCAGAACCTACTAAAGAGACCAGTCTTTGAACTTATTTTCCTGCCCCAGACCAGTGCCACTGATAAACTGAAGTGTGCAAAGCAGCCAGAGTGCCTGGAGGAGTGTAGCTCTGGAGGCTTTGGGAGGGCAGAGATGCCCAGATGCCCCTGTGCCAGTTGTACATGACACTCACCCAGGTTTAGCTTTAACCAAAGCTGTTGCTGTGACTTCCCAATGCAGCTTGGAAATTACTGCCTCATCAATGCAATGGACAAACCAGCTGCTGGGTAGTGATCCTGAACATTAGGCTTCCTCTGGAACCCCGCTGAGTCCAGCCTAACTTTGAGCCAAGACTTGCTGTCCCAAGGCCCAGATATGTGGGCAGGCTGCAGGAAATGTTTATTTTTACTGTTATTACCACTCCATGCCCAGTGCCTCATGTCATTTGCCTTTTTTTTTTTCCCCTTCTCATTATGAGGAAAGAGATATTCATAGAATCCCAGACTGGTTTTGGTCGGAAGGGACCGTAAAGCTCATCCAGTTCCAGCCCCCTGCCATGGGCAGGGACACCTTCCACTAGACCAGGTTACTTCAGGCCCCATCCAACCTGGCCTTGGACACTGCCAGGGATGGGGCAGCCACAGCTTCTCTGGGCACTCTGTGCTAGGGCCAACCTGTTCCAATTCCATATTGCCTTATTTATACCTGTTTCTATCTTCACATGGTAATGTTGTACTCAAAACACTAGACCCTCCTACAAAGAAACTTCTTCCCAGTTCTGAATATCTTGTAGATCTTTTATATTTTCTGCAGAATCATAGAATGCTCCAAACTGGGCAGTTTATGGCAAACTGCATCTAATAGCTGTTGGGGGTTTCATTCCAGAGAAGGTTCCAGATGGGTCTGCTGACAAACTGACAAAGGTGGCGGAGCCTGCCCTGGCCTGTGGGGCACCCAAGGAAGAGGCGACAGCACCAGAGGCAGCCCCAAAAGGTATGGAGATGAAGGAGAGTACCTTGGGAGCACTGAGCTGTGGCCCTCCTGATGCCAAGTCAAGATATCATGGCTTGTTCTCTCTCCCTAGCTGGGAATCTCCAGACAAAGTAGGTTCATTCTGATTTTCAGAGCAGCACATCTCAGGAGGGACAGCCAGTGGGTGAGCACAGCTCTCTCCCTACATGTCAGTGCACCCAGTGGCCTTTATTGGCTACTTGGATGTCTCCCTCCTTAGATGCCAGCTCTTAAACTGTCCCTGTGGATCTCCCCTGGTCATGTGTTGTGGGATTTGCCTCCTCTACAACTCCACTTTCCCAGGAGTGGCAAAGAAATGGCAGCACTGGGTGCTTTGGGTCCCATTGGGTTGGTCTGAGGGGGCAGGGTCCTCATAGTAGTTAACTCTGAGAAGCCTCACTCATAAATTCCTACCTTTTCTTCTTCTGAACTTGGACTGGAAAGTTACTGGGTCTAGAGCATCATTTCTTTTCACATCTCTCACAAAACTTAAACCCTTCAGACAGAAACACTGAGTTAATCCCTGCTTCAGCCCTTCCTGCCACCTCCTGGGTTTCACACTCTGTTGCTGGGATTCCTCTGTCCCTGCCAGGGTCTCAGGCCCTGCTCTGGCTTCTGAAATACAACCCCCACCCCCACCCCCTCCCCCCCCCGGAACTGACAGGGACACGTCTTCTTGCAGCACCGTCCCCTGCTTCAGGACTTGGACAACCTCCCTGCACGATCTTCAAGAAGACAGTAGAATTCCTGATGAAAGCCAATGCTGTCCAGGTCAGCTCAATGCGGAATGGAGGAGTAGGAAGGGAGGTTTGGTCTTCTTCCAAAGAGCTGGTGGCAAGCTCCAGCAAACCCCCTTCTTGGGCATGGAGAACAAGCTGTGGCTACTCCTAATGCTGAGGGAAAGAGGGAGCAAACCGACCCAGAAATGCAAACCCATTCAGCCCAAAATGCTGGTGGTGGACGTGGTCCCCTCAGGTAGGTTCTTGGGGTGCTCAGCTCAGCACTGCTTGCTGCTGAGGGAGCAGCCAAGTCAGAAGTGGTGAGATGCGTTAGTGTGATGCTTCCAAGACTCCTTCCTTGTTTCAGACACTTGTGTATGTCAGAGTAAGTTTTGTGTCACCTGTGGAGTGTCCCTCTCCCACACAGCCGGCTCTGTGGGATCTCTCTGACTGCCATGTGATGCTGCCTGCCTTAATTTTACATGGCAGAAAGAGTTGCTTAAAGCAAACCAGAACTAGAAGTAATGGAGTTAAATATTTAAAGAAAGGATAAAGAAAGAAATCTGTGTGTTTTGTGTTCATGGAAGTCAAATAAGTGCGAGTCAGCCCTCCAGCCATGTCCTGCTGGGGTGCCCATGGTTTGCCTGCTCTCTTAACATGATGGGTGTCCTTCTTTCACAGTTTGTTCACAAGGCCCTTGCCCACGAGCTGCTGAGCCTCCAGGGAGGTCCCTCCAGTGGGTACTATTTGGCGCTGGCCCAGACTTACTTGCTGAAAGAAGAACTCTCCAAATGTGAAGAATGTCTCTGTGAGGCTGTTAGGATTGACTGCATGGTAACCCAGTGTGTGATCACTTCCCTCCTGTCCTCTCCCACACAGACAGGCAGCATTTCTGAGTGGGGATGCCTCTCCCTGTAGCATCTGCCTTTCTTTTCCCTTTGAATGTGTACAGCCTCTTTCTATCTGTGTGTCAGGCTCTGTTTCATGAGGAACAAGGTTGCTATTCAACAGTGGGAAAGTGGCTTTGGGGAGTGACATTGAATGGAAGGCAGGTTGAATGGAAGGCAGGTTGAATGGAAGGCAGGGGGAAGCTTACAATCCTGAATGCAGTTTGCACATTCACCATCCCTGGGGAGCCTGGCATGACCAGGACACTGTGCAGGGAACGTCTGGAGGGGGCTCCCATTGCTGGTGTCATGCAGGCAGCTGCTGATTTGGTTTTAACTCTGTACATAGAAATCTGCCCTGCTATAATTAAACACTGCTCAGCTCTTCCTTTCTGCTGCTGACAGGGTCCCTGCCCCTCTCCCAGTCTCCCTCCCTCTCTTCTCCCAGCCACATCTCACTCCTGGCTTTGTGTGCACAGAATCCAAATGTCTGGGCTCAGAAAGGGCACCTCTGCTACCTGAAGAAAGACTTTGGTGAGGCAAAGGAGTGCTATGAGCGAACCATGGGGTTTATGGAGGATGCTGAGGATATGCACTTCGTCTACCTGCGCCTGGGTTCCATCTACCTGGAGGAGAAATTGGTGAGGAGCCAGCAGGAGTGGCAAAAGGGAATCTGTCACAAAGCAGAAGATACCAGACCATGGGTATGAAACACCATGAGCTGTTGCCATAGCCAACATACCACAAGCCAGCAAATCCTTCTGGAGTGCTGTGTTCCTTTGTGCCAGCTCTACATCCCAGTTGCAACATCTCTGGGTGCTGCTGAGCCATTTCTCATCATCCCAGACACCAATTGACTGTACCAGTACCTGCCAGCACAGAGTCACTACAGCAGGGGCAGCAGGCAGGCTCCACGCCCCCCAGTGGGAACAGTGGGGGTCTAAACCCCATCAGAGATGGGAATTAGGTGTTTGGCAATTCATAGAAACCCAGACTGGTTTGGGTTGGAAGGGACTTTAAAGCTCATCCACTTCCAACCCCCTGCCACGGGCAGGGACACCTTCCACTAGACCAGGTTGCTCCAAGCCCCATCCAACCTGGCCTTGAACACTGCCAGGGATGGGGCAGCCACAGCTTCTCTGGGCAACCTGTGCTCCAGAGACCCTCAGCACCCTCACAGTAAAGAACTTCTGCCTTTCT
The DNA here is from genome assembly GCF_034315485.1 of Pezoporus occidentalis. Taxonomy (NCBI): domain Eukaryota; kingdom Metazoa; phylum Chordata; class Aves; order Psittaciformes; family Psittacidae; genus Pezoporus; species Pezoporus occidentalis. The sequence goes on from NW_026913404.1 coordinate 2,029,899, forward strand.
GCCTTACATGTAACCTGAACTTCCCCTGCTTAAGTTTGAACCCATTCTTGAGAAAGAGGGTGCTGTCTGCAGCGATGTGTTTGCTGCAGAGTAACGTGCTCGTGTACCTTCTGTGGCAGTACGGCCGGGCGAAGAAGATCTACCTGCTTGCCTGCGACAACTCCGCATCCTGCCTCACCTGGCTGGGGGTGGGAATCGCCTGCTACAGGGTAAGTGCCTACAGGTGACCTTCCTTTAACTGGGATGTGGCCTGGGCTGCTTTTCCCCTTGCCCAAACTAAAGCTCAGCTCCCTGTGAAATGAACGCTCCTGAGGGCCATCGTGTGCTGTGTGCTGCGCTGTGTGGTCCTGCCTGGCACGATGGGCTGCTGGTACAGGAGATGTTGGAGCAGTCACCCCCACAACTGCTTTAGGAGCAACTTCCCCTCATCCCACTGCCAAGAGCCTTCCCCAGGGTGTCCAAACAACATGTAACCCAGCCAGGCCTGAGTTCTGCTCCAAGCACTTGTCCATGACCTGCACATCATCACAAAGGAACTAGGCAGAATGTCGGGAATCTCAGTGCTTTCCCTGCCTGGAGGAATCCAGCATCTGTGACAGGCTGCCGAGGACACCCAGCCCCTGGCAGGGGGTTCACCTCACCAACCAGGGGTTCACCTCATGAGGCTTCTCCATTGGGATGTGGCTGAGGGAAGAAACAGGGAGAGGACTTGAAATTCTGTTTCCTCCTTGGCCAAACATGCACCCCCTGGGAGCCAGAGAGGTGAGTGGTGGCCTGGGAGCTGGCTGCAGCCTGCTGGGCACTGCCTCCTGTGTCTCCCTGAGCCACCCTGCAGCAGGAAGAGGGATCATAGAATCCCAGACTGGTTTGGGCTGAAGGGACCTTAAAGCTCATCCAGTTCCAACCCCCTGCCATGGGCAGGGACACCTTCCACTAGACCAGGCTGCTCCAAGCCCCGTCCAACCTGGCCTTGAACACTGCCAGGGATGGGGCAGCCACAGCTTCTCTGGGCAACCTGTGCCAGTGGCTCAGCACCCTCACAGGGAAGAATTTCTGCCTAAGAGCTCATTTCAGTCTCCCCTCTGTCAGGTTAAAGCCATTCCCCCTTGTCCTGTCCCTACAGGCCCTTGCCCAAAGCCCCTCTCCAGGTTTCTTGTAGCCCCTTTAGGCACTGGAGCTGCTCTAAGGTCTCCCCTTAAGGAGCCTTTTCCAAGCTGAACAAGACCATTTCTCTCAGCCTGTGTTCACTGCTCAGTTCCCCAAGGCTGAGGCGTTCATACTGGTTTCCTTATGCCTGGGTCTGATGTGTAAATAGAGGGTGCTCCCACGGGGGGTCGGGAGTCAGCAGTGAGAGGCTTACGTTTCTGACCGGAATGCTGGATGCTGTCTCCAGGGGTAACTGGTTGTTTCTGCCTTAAATCCTTTCCCCACATCCCTGTTAGTGAAACCCTGCCAGATGCTTTTGTTGCACTGAGACCTTCAGCTGTTAGAGCGATTCTAAAGACCTTTCTCCCTCGGTTTGCCTCCTATCCATGACTGTCCTCTCTCTCTCAAGCTGAAGGAGATGGTGGAAGCAGAAGATGCCCTCTCTGAAGCCAATGCCCTCAATAACACCAACGCTGAAGTGTGGGCATATCTCTCCCTCATCTGCCTGCACGTGAGTGCCCAGCCCACCACCCCCATGGTCTATTGCAACGGCTCATGAGCCTGAACAACATGGTGTAGATGGTGGCGGTAAAGTCTGGGGGCTGTACTGGGAGAGGGTGAAACGTTCTGATGAGCATAGCAGCGCCCTCCATCACTGGCTGCACTCACTCCCCCAGGGCACATCCTTTGTGTGATTTCCCTGAGGGCCCACACCATTCCCATGGGATGATGTCCTCACTGCTCTGTGTCCTTTCCCCAGGGAGGACGACATATGGAGGCAGAGCAGTGCTACAAGTACGTCCTCAAGGTCAGTGTCTGCGCCGCTGTGGGGTGGGCAGAGCAGGGCAGTGTGTGACCAGGCACTGGCCAGAGTGTGCCCCACTATGAGTCATGGAATGGGTTTGGGTTGGAAAGGACCTTAAAGCTCATCCACTTCCAATCCCCTGCCATGGGGGACAAGGAAGAACTTCCTTATATCCAACCTCAATCTCTTGTATTTAATTTTAAATGCATTACCCCTTGTCCTATCACTATACAGTCCCTAGTGAAGAGTCCCTCTCCAGCCTACTTATAGCCCCCCATCAGCTATTGGAAGGCTGCTATGAGGTCTCCATGCAGCTTATCTTCTCCAGGCTGAACAGCCCCAACTTTCTCAGCCTGTCTTCATACGGGAAGTGATCCAGCCCCTGATCATCCTCATGTCCTCCTCTGGACTTGCTCCAGCAGCTCCGTGTCCTCCTTACGTTGAGAACACCAGAACTGCAGGCAGAGCTGCACCTGGGGTCTCATGACAGCAGAGCAGAGGGGCAGGGTCACCACCTTTGACCTGCTGGTCAAAGCGTTTGCCCTTTGACTTGCGAGCTGAGTTCGATGGTTCAGCACGGAAGGGCTGAGGCAGGAAGCCATGGGAGGGTTAAAGCTGCCCTGCCTGTAGCCCCTGTCCACGGCGGCTCTGTCCGGGGGTCGGGGGCGTGCGCGTGTGCCTCTGCCCCGCCTGACCCGCCCCTTTCCCCGCAGCTGGGCCTGACGAACGACGCGCTACTGCGGGAGCTCCGCGCCGCCCAGCTCCGGTTCGGCTTCGGCAACCCGGAGCTCTGAGCTCCGGCTCCGCATAAACCCCCCTGTCCCGACCGCTGCTGTCCGCCTCCATCGCGACCGCGCCGGGACCGGCCGCTGGGGGGCGTGCCACGCACGTCCCGAGGGGCGTGGCTTGATGTGGGTCACGTGACGGGGGTGGGGCCGGGCGGCGGGCGCGGATTGGCGGCGAGCACGCGGGACGGTTGAGCCGGCGGCGCGCGCTATGGCGGCAGGTAGCGGCGGGGGGAGTATGGGTACCGAGGGGTAACGAGCGGCTGGGGGAACCCTGGGGGGAGCCCTCGGAGCACGATGGTAACGGGAGTGTCACCGGGGTCGGGGTTACACCGGGGTTGGCGCGACAGCGGAGCGGGGGGGTAAGAGGAGAGTCACGGGGGTAAAAGGGAGACTCGCGTCATGGGGGGCTCCGGATGCGGACATACCGGGGGTGCCACCAGGGCTGGGGGCTCGGAGCATGGGCGTAACCAGGGGGGAGTCACCAGGCATGAGTGCGACGCTGGGTCTGGGCGGGGGGAGACACTCGGAGCACGGAGATACCGGCGGCGTCACCGGGGTTGGGAGGGGCGCGTTTCGGATCATGTGGGGCTCCGGGCACGCAGATAACAGGGATGCCACTGGGGCATGGGGTTTCAGAGCACGAGAGTAACAGGGGTGTCACTGGGCTGGGAGATCTCAGAGCTCGGGGGTTACCAGATCTGGCACTGGGCTAGAGGCAGGGTGGTGACACTGGGGCTAGGGGCCACTTGGGGTGTAGAGGTAATGGGGCCATCACTGGGGATGGAGGGACCCAGATCATGAGGGTAATGCGGCTGGTAGCAGGTCTGTCACCAGGCTCGGGGCACAAGGTTGACACCGGGGCTGGGTATACTCGGGACATGGAGTTGACTGGGTGCCAGCAGGACGGGGAACCTTGGGACACAGGGACAGCAGTGGGGTCTGCGGTGCGGGGGACACCGTTCCGCCACTGTTTGTGGTACCGGCAGCCTGGCAGCGGCCATACCTGAACATCTTCAAGCACTTCCGTGTGGAGGAGTGGAAGCGCTCCGCCAGGGAGGGGGACGTGGCCACCTTCACGGTAACACCGGGGACACTGGCACCAGGGTGCTGGGGGACTGGCTGCAGTGGGCACCGCTGACCCCCCATTGCCCTGTGGTTTGGGCAGGACGCAAGGCTGAAGGGAACTGTGTACCGGATCCGAGGCTCCATACCCGGCAGCAGCTACCTGCAGCTGCCCCGCACTGGGACACAGTCACTGGGGCTGACCGGGCGCTACCTCTACCTGCTCTTCAGGCCTGTGCCTTGCAAGCACTTTGTTGTCCACCTGGATGTCACCACCGAGGTAGGACACTGGGCAGCCTTGTTAAACTGCCATCATGGGTGTTGTGGCTAATGGAAGGGTTGAGGGGTGGTACTGGTGGTCTTGGGGGGAAAAACCTGGCTGATCTTTGTTGTCACTGGTGTTTTATCCTGGACTGGAAATGGTTTCCATCCTCGTGGCATCTCTGCTGGTGACAGGAGACAAGGAAGGGACAGCAGATAGGATCACTCACCTTCTCCCCTGCAGCATATTCCTGCTGAAGCCACCAGGGTGACTAAAGCTGTGTCTGTGTCTGTCACCTCAGGAAAAGCAAGTGGTTCGCATCTCCTTCTCCAGCCTCTTCAAGGAATTCAAATCCACGGCCACCTGGCTGCAGTTCCCCTTTGTCTGTGGAGCTGCTGAGGGCTCGGCCAGGGCACCCAGGCATGGTGAGGAGGATTTGTGCTGCTGCTCATGGTGCGCAATACCAAATTCATTGAGTTTGTAAGTGGACTTGATGTATTCGAGGAGAGTGAAGAGCAGGAGACCCTCAGCAGATGGGGGTCAGAGCTGTGGCTCCCAGGAGGGATGTCCCTGCTTTGCAGCAATGAATTACGGGGCATATTTTCCCACCTCCCATCTTGGCGCAGGCAAGCCAAGCCTTGTGGGAGTCATCCCTGGTGAATAGTACCACTTAACCATGTTAATCTTGCATCTATGTTCTGTGAAGCCCAAGGTCTATAGCATCTTCTTCCCTTTCACCACTTGCCACTCTCTTCCCCAGAGCTGGTGGGAGATGCCCCCACTGACGTGCGCTGGACCTGCCTCATGCTCGACCTTCGCTCCATCCTCTCCCTCTACCTCAGCCGTCACTACAGCCACCTCAAGAGCATCAAGCTCTGCTGCAGCCTGCTGGTGAAAACCCTCTGCACCAGCGACTTGGTGTTTGACCCAGGTGAGGAGCTCAGCGTGGCCTCTCATTTCTCCTGTGACCTCAGCCCAGTCTGGATGGAACCCTGGGTCATACTGGCTTCTGCAGCGTGGTGCTGACAGGCTTAGCCCTGGAGGAGCACTTAGCTGCCATTATGGTAGGAAGCAGAAAGGGCAAAATACTTGGTCTGACGTTAAGTTTCTGTGTGTGCTGGTGAATAAAATCTCCCAGCCTCCAGAGGAAAGTGTCGTCTTGTTTTCCAGCTGTAGAAGTGAACAGTAAGGGCAAAGTTAAATATCTTACTAAAGTTAGAATTCTTTTTCAGGGGTAAACAATCAAGGTGTTCCCAAGCTTCACTTCCCCAAGGCCTGTGCTTTTATCTGCTAGAAGAGCCTGTGGGTTCTTTTGTCTCAGAAATCTTCCAACCTGGTTTTTTGATACCCCTGCTCAGTGTGGCAGAGATACTTCAGTCAAAACTTTTGGTTTTGCCTTTCTTTATTTGCACTGGTAATCTGCCCGAGCTAACTGACGCCATCAGTGGAGTTCCAGGATGTTGCAGGTGCTGCTTTTGGGTTCGTGAAACTTGTTCTGTCTGGAGACTTGCACGAATTTACAAACATATGAAGGAGACAAGACAAGCAAATGAGAAAAGAGCCTTAACACAAATCACGTGAAATTGCTGAATCACTGAATAGAGAATCTGGGGAATCTCGGGCCTGGGAGATACAATCCCAGACTGGTTTGGGTTGGAAAGGACCTTAAAGCTCATTCAGTTGCACTCCCCTGCCACGGGCAGAGACACCTTCCACTAGACCAGGTTGCTCCAAGCCCCATCCAACCTGGCCTAGAACACTGCCAGGGATGGGGCAGCCACAGCTTCTCTGGGCAACCTGTGCCAAGTCATGGGTTTGTGCTCTGGGACGTCCCCTGAAATACTTGCGCACCTCGGGCTTGTACTCTTTGCTTTTCAGGTGTTCTCAAAGACAGAAGCAGTTTGAGCCCTTTCACTGGAAACATGATTGCAGCTCCACAGCCCTTGGAGACCTGACCCTCTTTCTGTCCTCTGCCTCCAGGCGTGACATTCTCCGAGGCCCGTCAAGCCGAGCTGGCATGCCACGGGGTAGTGCCCATGCCACGGGAAATGGCATTCCCTGTGCCAAAGGGCGAGAAGTGGCACGACCTCTACGACTACATCAGGTACGGCTGCTCCTGGCTGCACTGACCCCACTACAGCTCCAAGACCTCTAGGAAAGGTATTTAGATAACACTGCTTAAGGAATGACAGATCCAGGCAAACGTGGGGCTCAGTGGAGACATTGCCATCACCCTAAGTCCAGCATTTAGGTGTTGTTAACACATTTAGCCTGGTCTAAGCTTAATGCTGATGGGTGATGTTTTGGGGCAGGAAAAAGGCTGTAGAGGACTCCAGTGTCCAGAGTTAACACCAGTCCTCTCTGTCAGTGACCTCTTGTTGGGATGGCTCCCCTGTAACACCTTGTTGGGGGGCAGATGTAAAAGTACATCCCTCAGCTCCTGTGCTGGGTTCCTGTTGGTGGTGTGGGAGCACAGCACTCCATTCTATCTGGTGAAACCTCCCTGCAGTCCTGATGCAGCTCTGGGGCAAGAACACAAGAGGGATGTGGAGCTGTTGGAGGGAGTCCAGAGGAGGCCACGGAGATGCTGCAAGGGTTGGAGCAGCTCTGCTCTGGAGCCAGGCTGAGAGAGCTGGGCTTGTTCAGCCTGGAAAGAGAAGCTGCGTGGAGGAGAGACCTTAGAGCAGCTCCAGTGCCTAAAGGGGCTACAAGAAACCTGGAGAGGGGCTTTGGACAAGGGCCTGTAGGGACAGGACAAGGGGGAATGGCTTTAACCTGACAGAGGGGAGACTGAGATGAGCTCTTAAGCAGCTCTTACCTGTGAGGCTGCTGAGGTGCTGGCACAGGGTGCCCAGAGAAGCTGTGGCTGCCCCATCCCTGACAGTGTTCGAGGCCAGGTTGGACGGGGCTTGGAGCAACCTGGTCTGGTGGAAGGTGTCCCTGCCCATGGCAGGGGGTTGGAACTTGGTGATATTAAGGTCCCTTCCCACCCAGTCTAGTGGAAGTTGTCCCTGCCCAAACCATTCCATGATTCTATGAGGTTTTTGCTAGAGAATCCTGTTGGTCATAAACTCAGCTCATCACAGTCATCACATTAGCGACATTACTTATCAAGTGTGCAGTGCCAAGTTAACCCCTGGAATGTCATGCTGTAGATGAGACCCAGGACATGCTTTATTTAGGGTGGGTGGGGCAAAAGGGGAAATCTTAACAGGACACATGAAAAGGCTTCTGTGTCAGGCCATGAGTTGCCAAGTGGTATTCCTTGGTGCCAGTGCAATGTCCCAGTGACATGGTGTCTTCCTCTGATTTTGCTCAGATTCCCATCCGAGGGGTCCAAGCTGCCAAAGGATTCCATCCAGAAGAGCTGTCCCGGCCCTGTGCCAGGTGGGAATGCTGGGGATGGCAGCCAGGGTTGGATGCTTTGGGTTTCCCAGGGACCCCAACCTCCTCCTCGTGTCACTCAGGTGGCCAAGCCCCAGAGGATCCCATCCAGCAGCAGCCAGTGCCTCTCACCAGTGCAGTCCGTGACCGACTGTCCCTCGTCCAGCAGATAACCAGTCCCAGAGCTGTAAGTGCCTCAGGGAGGAGGCTGAAACTTCTTCCCTTCTGCCTCCCATGTTTTTCACCACATCTTCTCTTTGAGGGCCTTTATTTAAGAAGCTGCTTCTTGTTGCCTGTGGCCGATCTGACCCCAGTCTGGGCACAGTCTGTTGACTGCAGCCCTGCAGTTACTGATGGGGTGGCTCAGTGTGGCCCAGCACAGAGCAGAGCTGAGCTCAATGCCAAGTACCTCACAATCTCCAGACAGCTCCTCCGCATCTCAGCTGAGGCAGCAAATAGTTGTGTCTTCAAATTATAGATAAGAAATGAGGGCTGGGGGCTAAAGATCCCGATCAGGTGTCCTTTGGGGCAGAATAGTGTGTAGAGTCTGAACTGCTGGGACCACAGCAGCTGCCCTCACCCCTGATTTCCCATTCTCCACTGGTGATGGGGAGCTGCTACTCAGCTGGCTCGCCAGACAGCATGATGGCGGGCTTTTGGAGAAAGATGGGGAGAAGCCATCCTTCTCACACTGTGGAGGGGGAGAAAATGAGGAGTGTGACCACATTGCTGCTCTGAACTGGGATGTGCCGAGCTGGTGCTTTTAGCCTCTGCTTAGTGGAGAGCAGCTCTTTGAGTCTTTTCTGGGCTGGATCTCTTATGGGGCTCTGGTTTGCTGTCTGGAGGAGATGAACTGTGTATAGACAATATTAGGAGCACAGGGAGAGCGGTTGGTTAACATACCTGGCCAGGTTGGGTACCTACAGGGATACTCTGCCTCCATGCTGCTTTGTGTATGGCTGTGAAGAGTCATTTGGGAGACATGTGGGTGCCCTCGTCTCTGCCTTTGCAGAGGGTGGAAGGTACTCAAGGAGGGCTAATCTCACTCTGAGGCTTTGCTCTTTCTCAGATGCCACACCACTGTCCTGTCATTCCAAAGAGCATCCCTGAGGTTCAACTGACAGCCTCCAGGCCTCCGAGAGCTATGCCAGCTGGAGACCAGAAGCTAGAGAAGAATCAGAAGTCACGCAATGTGGAGGACACTGGCCAGTCTCCAACAGTTGGCGACGGAGGCATCCACGTGTACGCTCACCAGAGGAGCAAACAAGCCACTCGAGCTGTTCATGCTGGCTCAGAGGAGGTGGGTGAAGCACTGAGCAGTCACAGCAGCCTAAGGGTGCCTTTGGGATGCTTACTGCTGATGCTGAAGCAGCAGAGGGAGCACAGGCTTCCGGATGGAGTTTCAGTTAATCCCTTTTGCTGGTGTTATTTTTCTCCTTTCCACTTCCTCACCTTGAAGGAGGGACCCTGTGTTCAAATCCACTCATCTTGAGCTAATAATGTGTGTGTATTGATTTGCTCAGAGCACATGCAGGAAGGGCCCCGGACCAGGTGTGCTGCCCAGTAGGAGAGCTGCTGCCTGCAGGGTAGGTCTGGTGCTTCCCCCAGCAACCACTGGCTCTGGGCATCACCGGGACACTGCAAGGGCTGTCTGTAACCAAGCCTGGGTGGGATTGCTGCTTAACACTGGAAATCCCAGCTCTTGCCGACAGATTTGGCTTCTGCCAGGCTAAATACTGTAAAGCCATACCCTCTAGCAGGAAAGAACCCCTGTGCTTTAGAGAGAAACCAGCAATGGGGATGGAGGGTGGAGGACCTCAGTCCAGCTCTACATACAACAGCTCTGTCTCTTTTAATTCCAGAGGCTCTTACCAGATCCCATCCTGAAGCTGAGAATGATTATTGGCTTTGGAGGCTGCAGCACCAAGTGGGTCAGTAGCTCGGATGGTTTGGGGAGCTGATCTGTAATCCCATGCCCAGGGTATTAAGTTTGGAGGTATGAAAGGAGTTGAATGTACTGCTCGATAGGGAAAATGGCCCCAAAACAGATGGGTCCAAGCTTATGTTTGTACATGAGTCTTCTGCTGTTATGGTGGTGAATTAGAAATCAGGGGACTTTTTAGATCTCGTGGCTTCTGTGTTTTAACACGTTAAAATAGAGGTGCTTTGTAGGAGTCTGCAAAGGGTTTCATATTGTTTCCATGTGGCACTGTGCCTTGCAGGAGCCCAGCTTGCAGTGTGTGTTTCGGTAAAGAAAAGGTTGTTTTGGTTCAGTCATAGAATCATAGAACCAACCAGGTTGGAAAAAACCTTTAAGATCATCAAGTCCAACCATTCCCCAGCACTGCCAAGGCCACCACTAAACCAAAATTCCCATCCTGGGAGTTCTTCCCCATGTGAGATCCATCCCTGCCTATAGACTACTGCAGTTCACACTGGAGGCTCCTGTTTTCTTGGCTTGGCAGCTGGCCAAGGTTACACCTCATAAGCTCAGCAAGCCTTTGGGGAAGGGATGGTATCCCTTGGAAATGATGCAACCCACCTCGATCAGACTGAGACAGCTGGGCTTGTTCAGCCTGGAGAAGAGGAGACTCCTTAAGGGGAGACCTTAGAGCAGCTCCAGTGCCTAAAGGGGCTGCAAGAAACCTGGAGAGGGGCTTTGGACAAGGGCCTGTAGGGACAGGACAAGGGGGAATGGCTTTAACCTGACAGAGGGGAGACTGAGATGAGCTCTTAGGCAGAAGCTCTTCCCTGTGAGGGTGCTGAGGCGCTTGCACAGGGTGCCCAGAGAAGCTGTGGCTGCCCCATCCCTGGCAGTGTTCAAGGCCAGGTTGGATGGGGCTTGGAGCAACCTGGTCTAGTGGAAGGTGTCCCTGCCCATGGCAAGGGGTTGGAACTGGATGAGCTTTAATGTCCCTTCCAACCCAGACCATTCTGATCCCATGATGTGAGCAAGGCAATGACATGGAGGAAGCCTGGAGTGGGGAATAGGGCAAACAGACAAGGAGATAAGGCAGCAGCGTTGGTGTGGGGATATATGGGACTGAGCTGTAGGTAACAGCCCACACACCAGCTGTGGGGGCAGGAGAGGAGCACTAAGGCACAGCACAGCCCCACACCTGTTCCAGCTGTCACTCTCTCTGACCAGAGCTGGTTATCCCAGCGCTCTGCTTCCTGGTCACTTACTCCACAGCCTCAACCTCCAGGCACTGGTTCAGAAGAGATTAAACCATAAATGACCCACACAGACAGCTTGCAAAGCCATGTCCTCTCTTATTACAGTACAGCGGGTTTTGTTCAGTGTTGGATGGGAGCCTATTATGAGATGATGATCTCTCCATATGAGCACAGGAGCAGGCTATTGCCTTACCAGCTGCAGGAAATCCATACTATCATGTCTCAAGATACCCTTAGCCTTTCCAGAGACAGAATGACATTTCATTTTACTGGTGACCAGGAGGTCATCAACACTCACTGGCTGGGAACAGCAAAATCAAGTCCAAATGCTGACCCCATTATCAGCCCTCAGGAGCTCACACCACAAATACAAATACATCTATTGATGACTGAGCATCTGATGGCAGCCTTTAACTAAGAGAGACCCAGAAATAAGCCACTTCTTCCCATTGCAGCAGGCTCTATCCCTGCGTCCTCAATCTAATCTATAATTCAATTGGTTTTAACCCATCTCTTTGCATTACAAACCAGCTGAGCATCCTGCTAGATGGCCAAAAACAGACAACACGCACCTTTGCATCCCTCTCTGCAAACTTGGTGAACGTGTTGGTGTAGATCCTCCAGTCCCGCTTTTCCATTCAAGACTGTTACAACATCTTTTTCCTTATATCTGCTGTTCATGCAGTAGACGTGATTGTACAATAAATCCACTGAATGAAGTAGGATTTTAGCTGGGCTCTTAGTTTTCCATTGTGAGTTAGAATAATACTCGTATGGGATGCGCACACGCGTGCAGAGCTCCTGGGGAAGAAATCCCTGCAGGTCCAGCCCAAAGACCTGGGGCACCTCTGGAGGATCTGCAGCCCTTTCATTCCTGTCTGGGTCCTGCAGGCGCTGTGGGCTCAAAACAGCACTGCAGTGGTCTACCCCTGCCATGCGGTCATCGTGACCCTGCAGATCCACTCCAGGAAGCAGAGGTTCTTCATTGGGCACACGGATAAGGTGAGTGTAAGTCCTTACAAAGCCCCATGGCAGCACTGTCCATGTACCCCAGATGTACCCTCAGTTGCAGCTCTATCCCGGTGCTTCCTGCAGGTGTCAGCACTGGCCTTCAATGGGAGCAGCACCTTGCTGGCTTCTGCTCAGGCTGGTCCCCGGAGCGTCGTGCGCCTCTGGGACTTCCCAAGGGGAAGCTGCCTCTCCGTGTTCAAAACCCACGTCCACTCCCTCTTGTCCTTGAGGTGGGTTTCAGCCTGAGTGCAGGAATGTGTTCGGGTGGGTAAGGCGTTGGAGCATGGCAGCTTTCCCATGCTATTCCTGAGTGATAAATGAGGGGTGAATTACAGCTTCTGCTTCAGCCTGCTGGCAACCGGCCTGGAACAGCTGATATGCTGCCAGCTCCCTCATGAGCTTATCCCTCAGGTCTTGCTGTCTCCTCATCCTCACAACTTGTCTCCTTTTATTTCCTGTTGAGATGCACTTGGGGTACCAAGGGCTGCATTTCACCATGTCTCTTCTTGCAGCTTTTCCTACAGTGGAGCTGTTCTGTGCGGCGTCGGAAAGGATGGGCATGGCAAAACGGTGAGAACTGGAGTTTGGGTTTGGAGGTTTCCCTGCCCTGTGAGTGAGCAAGTGCCAGGATTCTGTAGTTATTTTGCAGACAAACCTCTGCTCTGGGCTTTCCTAGATGTGTTCTTCACTGCAGTCAGAGGGAGTTCCTTTTCTCGTTACCTCCTTAGAAATCACTTACCTTCAGCTTGGTGCTTGTGAGCATTCACACACGTGTTCCTTAGCAGCGAGCAAACAAATCCTTTTGGGAGCAGCCTGAGGGATCAGCTCAGTTTGAGCTCTGAGGCTGTTTCTCTCCCTGGTGTGGTCCCAGCAAGGAGCCCAGGTGGGGTGATGAAGGCAGCTGTGTGCTTCTGCCTGTACCCATTGCCTCCACAGCATTCCAGCCCACTGGGCTGAGGGTGACATGTTTGTATGGCATTTTGAGCTGGAAGGTTTGCAAGCATGTAGGGGAGGAGTGGGAATTGAAATGGGAGGTTCAACACTGACTGGCGTCCCAAATCCTTTGAGTTTTTTTATAGCATTTAGGGCAAGATGTGAGGTTTAATCTTTCAGTCCTGAGCCTCACAGGCATCACTGCTGGGAGGGATGGTGGGCACTGAAGCTGCCAAACACCACTGTAGGTGGGGGATGATGCAGAGTCCACATGTAGCAGTCAAAAATGAAATTGTTTCATGGGACTGTGGGTTTGCTTTATCAGTGAAACTGTTCTTATCCGCTGATTCGTTACTAACCACCACCAGCAATTAGCTGTGCTGTTGCTCACTAGGTACTGCCTGCAGGAAAACCAAACACTGCTCCCTTATTTTGTCCCAGGACGTGGCAGTGGTCCCTGTGCTGCATGGGAGCAGGCAAGCTGCAGCTGGGGAGGGGGGACTTATAGGGTGAAAACAGGATGGGAGAATGGGGTGGCCTTTGGTGGGGGCTGGCCAGGACCACCTCTCCCAGGGTGATGCTTCATCCCACCCCAGCCTCTGAGGTGGATTTAACACTATTCTGAATGTAGAGCATGAAATCACCTACAGTTCTTTCCCAATCTCTCCCTTTCCTTTGGGAAAAGGAAACTTGCCCCTCGTGATGGGCACGTGAACAGGTGACCCCACATCAGAGCAAAGTCCTATGAGAGCCAGTGCAGCCAGACTTGTGCTACCTCCAGCTCCTACAGACCAGCTCAGGCCTGGTAGAGATCTCGTATCTCAGCAGCCAGAATTCCCACTCTTCTGGATTTTCTTTTCAAGTCTGATCCCTGTTGCCAGGCAGGCCTGGGATTCAGAACCTGTAATTACGGATGCTAGAGAAGCATATTCCCATGAAGCTTTATAAAGCTCTTGGACTGTCCTGAACCCTCTGTGTGAGGGTTTTTTATTTCCCCTGCTTCAACTCTGTTATCAGTACTTTGTTTCCAGCTCTGGGGACGTTCCCGTGTGTGCAGCTGGTCAGCTGTGTGACAGAAATCTCCCTTGCTGCCAAGGTTTCCATGTTTGAACAACTCTGCCAGTAGAGAATCACAGAATTTCAGACTGGTTTTGGTTGGAAGGGGCTTTAAGATCATCCAGTCCCAACCCTCTGCCATGGGCAAGGACACCTTCCACTAGACCAGGTTGCTCCAAGCCCCGTCCAACCTGGCCTTGAACACTGCCAGGCATGGGGCAGCCACAGCTTCTCTGGGCAACCTGTGCCAGCACCTCAGCACCTGCACAGTATATATATCTTCCTTATATCTAACCTGAACTTCCTCTGTTTTAGTTTGAACCCATCACCCCTTGTCCTATCACTGCAGTCCCTGATGAAGAGTCCCTCTCCAGCATCTTTTCTTGCTTCAGATGGTGGTGGTGTGGAACACTGCTCAGGTGACCCAAGGTGGAGAGGTGGCTGTGCTGGCCAAAGCACACACAGATGTGGACATTCAGGCCTTGAAGATTACTTCTTTTGATGATACCAGGTAGGATGCAAAGGAAATAAATCAAAAGCATTGGTTCTGGCACAGCCTGGGGGGTAGAATGGGGCTGTGTTCTTGTTCTTAGTCCTCACTGGTAACTGGTGGCCGTTGGGGCATTGGCATGTCATTGGGAGAGTCCTCCCCTGGTGCTCATGCAGCCTCTCCCTGGGCAGGATGGTGTCGTGTGGCTGGGACAACATCAGGCTGTGGCGAGTGCGGAGTGGAGTGCTGCGCTCCTGTCCTGTTGACCTGGGCGAGTACCGTTCCCTGGAGTTCACTGGCCTGGCCTTCCAAGAGGGATACGCAGCTGAGCGGGAGCGCGAGGACCACACGTTGTAAGGGGCTGAGGGAATCACTGGGGTTGTCGGCAAGGAGGGATGCTTGGCATTCTCTGCATGAGCACAGGATTTTCCCTCTAGAATCGGGTGCCTCCTGGAGCTGGGAGAGCTTCTCTCCTGTTCAGCACACGTTGCTTCCCAAAAGAGATTTGACTGCTTGAGAACAGCCCAAGAAACATGATTTTCCTCTTGCCATTCTCTTCATTAGGGACTGTAGCAATAGGACAAGGGAATGGGTTCAAACTTAAACAGGGGAGACTGAGATGAGCTCTTAGGCAGAAGTTCTTCCCTGTGAGGGTGCTGAGGCACTGGCACAGGGTGCCCAGAGAAGCTGTGGCTGCCCCATCCCTGGCAGTGTTCAAGGCCAGGTTGGATGGGGCTTGGAGCAACCTGGTTTAGTAGAAGGTGTCCCTGCCCATGGCTGGGGCTTGGAACTGGATGAGCTTTAAGGTCTCTTCCAACCCAAACCATTCCGTGATTCTGTGGTTCTGTACTGATGTTTTGCCATATTTAATGAATTTCTCCCCCACCTGATGCCTGTGTTTTGCTTTCTCTTGGCAGTGTGATGCATAGCCTCTTGCATACAGACAGATACATGCTTTTTTCCCCCTTGTTTTATTTTAATCATCAAAGCCAGACCTTTGTTGCTGCCACATACCATTCCACAAGCAGAGCTGTCAGCTCAGCTGGCCCTGTCTTCCCTGGTGCCGTGTCCTGTGGCAGAGAGGTTCCTTTCTGACATCTATGCCGGGCTTTTAGCTGTTTTAATTAACCTTTCAAAAGGACAGGGAATAGAGTGGGAAGCCCCTGGTTGTAGATTTGCCCTTGGACCTGGTTGACTAATTACATTGCCATGAACCAGAATTGCTTTCCATCAGGCAGTTGAATGGCTAAACCAAGCTGGGTTTTTACTAAACCACACTGACACAGCCCCTTTTAATCCTGGTTAAGTGGAGCTTAAGTGCCAGAGCAGGGATCTTTCTCCTCTACAGCTTTGTCTGCAGCAAGAGTGGCCACATCTTGGAGGTGGACTACCAGAACATGAGTGTGAGGAGCGCACTGCAGCTGCTGCCTGTGCCACTCCGGGACTGCCAGCGGCTAGACAAGTCAGGTAGGAGCATCTACAGGGAGGAGGGACCAGCCAGGAGCAGCCCACCATCATCTGGGGCAGACACGAACTCACCTCCCTGGTAAAATAAACCAGCAGTTTACCTACTGCTAAGGGTTATTTTGCGTCAATTAGAGCATTTGTAGCTATTTGCTTCTTAAGTACCTCAGATAATCCTTAATACAGCAAAGTATCATTTTAAGAAAGAATTTTAGCATCTAAAATGCTGATTGCACTTTCAGAGAAACACCACTTTTAGAAACATGAAAAAGTCTTAATTTGCTGATGGGAGTCTTAATGTAGAGATGGAAAAAGAGCTAAGCAGCCCACTAAAAAAAGATGAATTTGGGGATGTTTCTCACTTGTCAGCCTGTGCAGAGTGTTTGGGAAGTCTTTGTTGCTGTGTAGAAAGCTTTGCAGCTTTCAGCTCTTCCACTGATTTTTAACAGCAGGAAGAATTTACTTTCAAGTGGTATTGCTCTCATATCTCAAAACCTAGTGCCCAGTTTGATTTGGCAAATTGAGCTGATTAATGTAGGGCAAGCCCCTTTGAGATGCGTGTAACTGTGGTTCTCGCTTCATGGGTGAGAAAGCACCCAAGAGGAGATGAAACGATGTCCTTGGGTGTCTTCCTGCTACCAGTGCTGGCTTTCGCCAGTGCTTTGACCAGTGAACTTTATACCTAAATCAAACCCACAGTTTTGGAATCACAGAATCTCAGACTGGTTTGGATGGACCTTAAGATCATCCAGTTCCAGCCCCCTGCCATGGGCAGGGACACCTTCCACCAGACCAGGTTGCTCCAAGCCCCATCCGACCTGGCCTTGAACACTGCCAGGGATGGGGCAGCCACAGCTTCTCTGGGCACCCTGTGCCAGCGCCTCAGCACCCTCACAGGGAAGAGCTTCTGCCTAAGAGCTCATTTCAGTCTCCCCTCTGTCAGGTTAAAGCCATTGCCCCTTGTCCTGTCCCTACAGGCCCTTGTCCAAAGCCCCTCTCCAGCTTTCTTGGAGCCCCTTTAGGCACTGGAAGCTTCTCTAATGTCTCCCCTTAAGGAAGGAGCCTTCTCTTCTCCAGACTGAACCAGCCCAGCTCTCTCAGCCTGGCTCCAGAGCAGAGCTGCTCCAGCCCTTGCAGCATCTCTGTGACCTCTTCTGGACTCACTCCAACAGCTCCACTTCCCTCTTGTGCTGTTGCCCCAGAGCTGGATCAGGGCTGCAGGGGGGTCCTCCCCAGAGCACAGCAGAGGGGGAGAATCCCCTCCCTCTCCTGCTGCTCATGCTCTGGGGATGCAGCCCAGCACATGGGGGGAGTTCTGGGCTCAAGCACTCACTGCTTATAGGAAAGAGCAGTGCTGGAAAAGGAGAGGGACTAGACATGGTGTGAGTCCTGAGAGGGGCTGTTCAGACTCTTCAACCTTTGTTGTGAGTCAGTTGTGGGATTCCTGGGTGCTGCTGCTTCTGAGGGTTCTGGTGCTGGTGCAGGTGGACTGTTGGACTGTTCTGGGATGGAGCAACCGTCAGTCTTAGTTTTCTTGTTCTGACTGTACAAGGTGCTGTTGTTTTTTGGTTTTCAGGTGCTGGGATTGCTATAAACAGCATTAGCATCTCCTCACACTTCTGTGCCACGGGTTCAGAAGATGGCTACCTGCGGCTGTGGCCACTGGACTTCTCAGCTGTTGTCGCAGAGGCAGGTGAGTAGAGCTGGGAGCTTCTGAGCTCTACATCTCTTTCAGCCTGCTGCTGTGAGGCCAGAGATCCACTGCCATGTCTCCTAAAGCTATTCTTAGGAGCTCAATCTCTCTCCTAAAGCAATTCTCAAGCATCTTTTGTGCTTGCTGTCAGTAGGGGTGACTGGCTTGGAAGTCTCCTACTCCAACAAGCCTTATTGATGTTCATCCTTGTAACTTAAAAGAGAAAGGCAGGATCTCCTGGGTGAGCACAGGCACTCTGTCTTGATTTCTGCACCCTTGTACCTATGGCTCATCTGTCTGTGGAAAATTAGGGGAGAAATCAAGCAGTTCTTCACAATTCTTGAAACAATCACCATCACAGCAGAGCCTGGGGACTTCTAGGGGGCAGAGACGAATTTATCACTTAAGCCTGCAAGCACCCAGTCTTCAGATGGTGGGATGCTCATTACTGAATGTGCATCTGCCTTGGTAGCTGTGTTCCAGCTGCTCCTGCTCCTTTTCCAGGGGGGTTGCTGACTCCTGGGTCTCTCCCTAGAGCAAGAGGCTCCGGTGAGCAGTGTGTGCATCAGCCCGGATGGCCGCAGAATCTTGTGCACGACAGCTGCTGGGTACCTGGGCTACCTGGATCTCCAGTCCTGGGACTCCAACACCCTCATGCGCTCTCATGAGGACTCCATTCTAGCATTCTCCATGGAGGGAGTTTGGAAGTGGATGGCAACGGTGTCTCGGGACAGCACCATCCGGGTCTGGGACCTCGTCTCCATGCAGCAGGTGGGCCAGATGAGACTTGGAAGGTGTCTTATATGTATTAATAGTCTTCCTGGTCTCTGTTTGGTCCAGTTACCAAAGCTCCACAGTTCAAGAGCCCTTAAATGTCCTCCCTGAAGCATAAGGGGCATGGGCAAGAAATAGTTTGGAATAATGGAATTCTGAGAGGTTTAGCTTAATGCATAGTTTGGCCTTAGCTCCTGAAGGTTTTGTTAAACAACAGTATTTCCATTTCCTCCATCTTTTGAATCACAGACAGGTTTGTGCTGGAAGAGACCTTAAAGCTCATCCAGTTCCAACCCCCTGCCATTGGCAGGGACACCTTCCACTAGACCAGGTTGCTCCAAGCCCCATCCAACCTGGCCTTGAGCACTGCCAGGGATGGGGCAGCCACAGCTTCTCTGGGCAACCTGTGCCAGCGCCTCAGCACCCTCACAGGGAAAAACTTCTGCCTAAGAGCTCATCTCAGTCTCCCCTCTGTCAGGTTAAAGCCATTCCCCATAGTCCTGTCCCTACAGGCCGTTGTAAATAGCCCAGATTTCATGTAGAATATTGCTTTTCAACAAGGCATAATAACCAAGGGTTTTATCTAGATGCCAGGACTTCACTGGGCTTCAGATCCATCCAGGCAGGACCAGATTTCTGTTGTAAGAATTCTGGTGGAGGTCTGAGGCTGTTTAGTTGAGCTTTGTCCAGCTTCATGCCTGTGGTGTGTCTCTTCCCCACAGCTGTATGACTTCACAGCTGCAGAAGGAACACCATGTGCTGTGGCCTTTCACCCTACCCAGCAGATGCTGGCCTGTGGCTTTGACAACGGAATGGTGTGGACCTTCAGCCTGGCCACCTCCAGTCTCCTGGTGGAGCACAAGTAAGGGCTGTCCTGGCAAGAGCCACAGTGATAATCATGGAGGTGGGAAAGTGCTTTTCTTGGGCTTGACAATGCTCATGTACCAGCTGAGTGGTGTTCAGGCAGAGGTGGCCTGCTCTGGGTGGGAAAAGTCCAACCTGGGAAGGCTCTGAGGGCTTTTTTTATGGCATCCCAGTGGACAGTTGACCCACATTAGGAAAAGCTTGTCCTAGAGAGCAGCTGAAGAGGGAGCCCTTGCAAGGCGTAGCATGGGAAGCAGTCTGGTCCAGAGGGAGAGGAAGCACATCCCATGGACAGCTGGTGTCCTGAGCTTGCTGCTCAGTTTTCCATGAAGTTTGGGTGTTGATTGACCTGAGCTGCTGCAGGCATGAGCATGGTGGGGTCCTGCCCCCAATTGCTTTGTTCTCCTGGGTTCTTCAGCATGTTGTGCTCAACATTGCTCCTGTTTTCTGACAGTTGGTTTGTTCTTTCCCCACCCCTGTTTTATGTTTTCCACCTTCTTTCAGACAGCACCGCACTGTTATCACTGGGCTGACCTTCTCTCCAGATGGCAGTTTCATGTTCAGCTCCTGTTTGCAGGGAAGTCTGGCTCTTTACAGCTGCATGGCACAGAAAAGCCACGTCTTGCGAGTCCTGGGTAAGACTCTGGGGCTGTGGGTTGCCTTTCTTCTTTTATGAGCACAGACATCCTAGCACCAAAACCAAACCTGACTCAGAGAGCTTTTCTGATGAATCTTCTGAACTGTGACATTTGTGTTAATGTGTGAGCAAACCCTTGTGACTGCCACCCCTTCCCTACCCCTCCTAATTCAAACACTCTCCACTTGCTTGGCATTATGATTTCATGAACAAGCTGGAATAACAGAGACTTGTTCATGCCCAAGCCCTGAATCCTTCTGTCCTGTGGATGTACAGTTTGTTTAAACTGGATCATTTCCCTAATCCTGCCTTCAGCTGTGCCGATGATCAGAGAAGGTGGAGAGCTCCAGGCAGGGGAAGCAGTACAGGGGCAAGGCAGTTTGGAAATGTTAATGTCACGTTTAACGCACCCTTTTGAAATGAGCCGTGGCAGCAGGAGAAGCTTGGGCAGGGAAAGGGAGTTCCATTATTGTACAAAGAGGAGGATCCTGCTCCAAGAAAAGTGTTCTTAAAGCAGGTGAGAAGGAATAGGGGCTTGGAGAGATAAATCACCCAAGTTTGGCGTCAGTGCTGCAGCTGGACCTTCGCACGTTGACTCTGCTCTGAAACCCTGTTCACTGCCTGGCCACGTTCCAGGGACAGAACAGTGGCAGTGGAATAAAAACCAAGGATTGCTGTGATTTTGGTGAGTTTTAGACCTTTGGGTCTTTCTGCCCACTGGGCTGACATCAGCACAGAGGAGTTGGGCACTGATTTCATTCCACACAGGGTTCAGACACCCAGGCCACAGCTAAGACCTCGCATTCATAGTTTCTTGTAACATTAAAAAAGAAACACTAAAATCCATTTTATTCCCTTGACTTTGTTCTGCTATCCTTGAAAGCACCACACAGTCAGGCGATGAGCCATGACTCTAGACCTTGTCTTTGAGGTCTGCAACTTTGAGTGTTGCAGATAAAATGTGTAGTATCTTCTACAACAGAGGTTGCTTCTTTCTGAGGCCAGAACATTAACCCAGGGCTGATTGAGAGGCAGGAGAAGCTGCAGGGTCAGCAGCACCATCACAGGGTGAGCTGGCTGCAGCGTGGGCTTTGCTCCTCTCTTCACTTTCTCTGGCTGTGGCCCTCAGGCAATGTGGTGGCCCTGGACACTGGGAGCAGTGCGGATGTGCTGGTGGTCAGTGGGGACAGCCATCTTCTCGCCTTCGTGGGACCCTCCAAGTACGTTGTGACTGTGATGGAGGCCTGCTCGCTGGATGAGGTACCCAGCGGGCTCCCCTCATCCTGGGAGAGGGTGGGAGGACAGCACAGGCTGCAGAGTGCTGTGAGCAGGAAAGGCAGTTCCCATGGGCTGCATCAGATGGGATGGATCGAGGGCTTTGGGCACCAGCAGTGTTGGAGAGGGCCCTTCTTCCACACCAGACACTTCCTCAGGGTGCTTACAGTGAGGTTGGTTTTCCATTCTGTGAGACAGAAACAACAAAGTCAACCCCCTCCATGGCAGGGGTTTGGAACTAGGTGGTCTTTAAGGTCCCTTCCAACCCAAACCATTCTATGATTCTGTGAAGGTTTCTTCTCCATCTTCAATCCCCTCTAGAAAGATAATTTGAAGAAGTGTTGTGTAGACTGTCAGCTCCAACTTCTCTTTGTGAGCTGCTGTCCTGGGCAGGAGGGACATTGCCTGGATCCTGTAGCCCCTCATTGGGGGGAAGGGAAGGGTCTGGGGGGGTTCCATAGCCTCGTGCTGGGGGAGCCACGAGAGCAATTCTGAAGCTTCTGCAGTATTTCCTCCAGTATTTGTTCAGGATCTCCTTGTTTGACAGCTGCTGAGGGTGGACATCAGCGTCCTCGATTTGAAGAGCACAGCCTTGGACTCTGCAGTGGGAGTCTGCTTTGCTCCTGTGCCTCGAGGCGAGCTCCTGGTGGCCACTTCTTCCAATAAAATCCTTGTGCTTGATGCAAAAACGGGACGACTGGTGCGAGAGGTAGGACACTGAGAAATTCATGCACTGAGGTCTTGTGTCACAGAAGCCTTGGGAATGTTATGTCACTGTAGGAGGGGGAAATGAGAGAAGCGCTCATTTTAGAGTTCACAGGCTTCAAAGAAACACAGGAGTTGGCAAGCCTGTAGCCATCCTGGTGCGGTCATGCTCAGGGTGAGCCTGAGCTTGTTTTCAGTCTTGTTGCATTCCTGCCTTCTTGCTGAAGCATAAGTAAGGATGTAAGCTAGCTCAGTTAATGCTGCTGGTGGTGTTTCTTGTCCTCAGGTGTCTCCCGTGCACAAGGTGTCCTGTTCTTCCTTGGCGCTGAGCAAGGATGGCAGGTACCTGCTCACTGCTGGTGACAAAGTCATCAAGGTGTGGGACTATCAGATGCACTCCAATATCAACTTCCAGGTACCGCCCACAAAGGGAGGGAAGGGGGTTGTTGTTGCATTTCTGAACCCCTGGGGAAGAGAGCAGCCCCCTCTGTGGGCCCAGTGTCCCTGTTTGCACAGCTGGAGCAGCTCTACTCTGGAGCCAGGCTGAGAGAGCTGGGCTTGTTCAGCCTGGAGAGGAGAAGGCTCCTTAAGGGGAGACCTTAGAGAAGCTTCCAGTGCCTAAAGGGGCTCCAAGAAAGCTGGAGAGGGGCTTTGGACAAGGGCCTGTAGGGACAGGCCAAGGGGCAATGGCTTTAACCTGACAGAGAGGAGATTGAGATGAGCTCTTAGGCAGAAGCTCTTCCCTGTGAGGGTGCTGAGGCACTGGCACAGGGTGCCCAGAGAAGCTGTGGCTGCCCCATCCCTGGCAGTGTTCAAGGCCAGGTTGGATGGGGCTTGGAGCAACCTGGTCTAGTGGAAGATGTCCCTGCCTGTGGCAGGGGGTTGGAACTGGCTGAGCTTTAGAGTCCCTTCCAACCCAAACCAGTCTGGGATTCTATGAAGCCCTATTCCTATGTTGTAATAACACTCGGCACCAAGCACAGCCTGGGCTGCCAAAGCACCGAGCTTAATGAGACCCTCTGTGAACGAGATGTAGGTGTGATCTCTGTGCTAGGAACAGAGCCACCCAGAGAAGAAAATGTCTTGCCCAGTGTTCCAGTAGCTATTGAGAGCTAGTTTTAGATCTTGGGGGGTTTCAGCTCCTGCTTGCTTCTCCAGATGTGTGTGAGGATGGTCAATCCTAGGTTCATCAACCCTAGGTCTGAGCACTTGCAGGTGTGTTGCTGGCCTCTGAGAGGATCTGCTGAGCTATGTAGACACTGGCTGTGAGGGCACGGAGTGGAGTAACCACCATGCTGATAGGACAGGGTGGTGCTGAAGTTCAGTATGTGTTCTCTCCCAGGTGTACATTGGGCACTCAGAGCCAGTGCGCCAGGTTGCCTTCACCCCAGACCAGCGGCATGTCATCAGTGTTGGAGATGCCATCTTCCTATGGGATTTCCTAGCTCTGCCTGAGGAGAGATCACCACCGACTGGGTAAGTGCTCGGTGCTGGGCAGAGTCTTCCCCTGCCTCCCTTTACTCCCCTGCCCCATCCTCACTTGGTGTAATGCCACTCTCCTGCCTTTTCCAGGCTTCATTCCTCTGAGTCTGTTCCACTGCTGGGACCAGGTGAGTTTGTCTCCTCCCATGTGTTGACACTGGCAGCTCTTCCACCACTGCTCATCATGGCAGAGGGTAGGGGTTGGGGTTTTTTGATTCCTTCCCTTAGGGATTTACACAGCGGGGGGGGGGGGGGGGGGGTAAACCAGCTAATTAGCCACAAAGGATGGTCTCTAGCTAGTACCTCTCAGTAGGAGTCTGCCAGGGAGGGGATGTTCTGAGCAGAGCTGCTCTGGGTTTTCTGTTAGGTCTTTCAGCTTTTGCCTTCTGTCTTTCACTGCCTCCATCTCTTCCGTCTTCTTTTTCCCTGCCCTCATTGTTCCCCTCCCTCTTTCCATCCCTCTCTTTAGTGACATGTTTTAGTGGTGGTCTTGGCAGTCTTGGGGTAAAGGTTGGACTTTATCTTAAAGGTCTTTTCCAACATAGTTGATTCTATGATTCTTTCTTGAAGAGCAGAGGAAAAATGGCTTCTCCCATATAGGAGGAAGCTGGAGAAATGAGCTTGGAGGTATCATCATTGATCAGCCCAAGATGATGAGGGAATCAGGGATGAAGGAAATTGTACAAAACCTTTTATTTTCACAGAAGGCAGCTCTGAGATGCTGAAGGATGCCTCTGAGACGCCTCGGCAGGCAGTGCCTCTTCCATTGCTGTCCTCACCGCCGTGTCTGGATGTCAGCTCTGTCCACCAAACAGGATGTCAAAGTAAGAAGAGATGCTTGCAGGAAAGGGGAAAAATAATCTTCCTTTAGGAAAAACTCCTTGTGTAGTTGAGCAGTATCCCTGGAGCCATCCCTGCCCATGATCCCCTTCCTGCAGGTTGACAGACCAGGCTGTGTTTTTTTTTCCCTAAGCTGGATAAAGCCAGCCACAGGTGTTGGACTTCAGCACTGCTTTATCCTCTGCTCTCCTCCATGCACTAAGCTGCTGGCACAAGCTTCTGTGAGGGCTACAGTAAATACCTTGTTTGACATACCCAGTAGGAAATGTCTTCTTTGACCTCCACGTGAACAGATGGACTGTTACACGTAGCAGGAGGATGACACTGGCAGAAATCAAAGGGTTGGTCACACATGAAGCGGTCCTGAAGGACACGGTGGCTCTCTCCTCCCACCAGGTATCTTTTCCGAGTCAGACAAAGAGGAGGAAGCAGATTTGCCAGGCAGCAGCCAGATGGTGGCGAATGGAGACAAAGATGCGTCAGTCCTTGTGGTGGAACCAGTGAGGAATGAGGAGCTCATTGTTGTGAGGCCCAAAGAGAGGCAGGAGAGGTCGAAGTCTCCTGGAACATTGGCAAGTGGTAAGTCAGAGGTATTGCCATCTTGTACAGAGCATGACCCCTTTGGGACACAGTATGCACAGGCAGCTTGGTCTATCCCTGAAAAATAAAGAGCATTGATATGGTACAGATAGACCTGGACATGTGCTCAGAGTTGTGAGGTGAAGGGCAGCAGCTCTGGGGCTTTCCCTTTGTGTGTGATTTACCAAGAGGAGTCAGCATTGAGAGAAGCTCATGCTAGTCCCCAAGACTGCTTGTTTATTCTGGCTCTTTCCCTACTATTGCTTCTAGGCACACCAGAAGCACCTGTTCAGCTTGGAGCCAATATCATCTCTAAGTGGCATGTTCTGTTAAAGCTCTCCATGTCTCTATTAATAGATGTACAGCCCCAAAGCTTCAGCAGTTGGTGGCCAGCTGCCAAAGCAGGCAGGAGCTGTTGGAAAGCTTCAACACAAAACTGTGCCTCTACTTCTTCTATCACGGATGTCTTTCTAGCAGAGTGGCTTATGCTTTCACAGCAATGTCCAGGGGACAGACACAGCATGGATGCCCAGAGGCTGGTTGCAGTGTGGCATGGCTGAGCAGGGTGATGGGTGGCAATGGAGGTTCCTTGTTAACTCCTGGAAAGCTGGTGCTTTTCCTACAGCCAATTGTGTAGGAGCACATCCGATGCTGCAGTCTGATTTTTGCCTTGTGTGTGTGTATGCACACACATAGAATCCCAGACTGGTTTGGGATAGATGGACCTTAAAGTTCATCCAGTTCCAACCCCCTGCCATGGGCAGGGTCACCTTCCACTAGACCAGGTTGCTCCAAGCCCCATCCAACCTGGCCTTGAACACTCTCCTGCTGCTCACACTCTGGGGGTGCAGCCCAGCACACGGGGGAGTTCTGGGCTCAAGTGCTCACTGAAGCTGGGTCATAGGAAGCTGCTCATCGACCAGCACCCCCAAGTCCTTCTCCTCAGGGCTGCACCATCCAGTCTACCCCTGTCTGTGTTCGCGTTTGGGTACATACACAGCATGTGAGCAGCTCACAAGCCACAGCCTAGGTGCTGCTCCCAAATCGTTCTTGAGTAGCAGCATCCCAGAGGTAACAACTGTTTAATTCTCTGTGTGGCAGAACCCAGAAAGGAGACTACAAACCCCAAACCCCAGTGCTCCGTGCGCCCAGATTCCTACCGGCATTTCACTCCTTGCTTCAAGGCATCAGTGCTTCCCAAGGTGAGAATTGTACCTGGGCAGGTGGTGAGTGCGCATTTTGGGGCTGGGATAGGTGGGTTTTCCAAACTATTTCTGGTTTATTCTGTTTGAAAGCAGTTTGTGAAGTGTACTCCTGGGCCTGATGCTCTATTACAAACTCCTCACGATAGTTACCCTTTCTCCTCTACATGCGGCTCTTTCCAGACTAGTGGAAAGTGAGTTGTGATCAACTCTTTTTCCGTTCAGAAAATCTGCATACATTTTTATTCCAAACAAATGCAAATGGCATGTGCTATTGAAAGGGAAAGCCGAGTGAGCAGTGGAGTGATTCATTTCACACCCGTGTTTGCGAGCAGATGCGTTGGCAGAGCAGGCTGGGGAAGGCAACCATTGAGCGTGGGGAGGATGGGCAAAGCCCAGCTCTGGTTCCGTGAACAGAGCAATAATAAAACAGAGACTTAACCTTTTCCTAAGCTCTCAGCTGTTCACTGTGCTTCTCTGCCCCTCTACCCAGCAGCCTTTCCCTTCCCCACTGTCTACACCCCAAGTGAGCAAAACCCACCAAACTCTTTGCCAGCAGGATTAGCAGCTGCTAATCAGTTGCTGCCAGCGGTTTGTGCCTCATCTGAGAGCACCTGTGCCTGGTTTTGCTGGTGCAGTCTCCCTTTTGTATGTGTAAGTGTGCTTTGGTACTCATCTGTTGATGTGTTGAACCTGAATGCTGTGAGTGCTGGCATGAATTTGGGTGTTGTGTGCACGACAATGTGTGTGTGTGCTTGCGCTCAGGCTTTTTCTCATGTGGGTGTTGAATGCACCTGCCTGGGCCATTCCTCTAGAGCTTATTTTAAACCAATGTCTATTTTTCTTGCAGAGTTTCTTACCTCCTCCAACTGGCAGTGAGGTCTTGAAGCTGAAAGCAGTGATCGGCTACAATGGGAATGGCAGAGGGAATATGGTGTGGAACCCAGACACAGGTACACCAGGAAGGCTCTGGAGGGGTGGGAGACATGTGCACTGTTCCAGGTTATGATCTTCTAGCTTTTGGGTTGGGATCTTTGCTTTAACACAGAGGTTCTTTGCATTACTAAAATGCAGTAACAGGATTGGAACTGGATGATCTTTAAGGTCCCTTCCAATCCAAACCAGTCTGTGAAACACTGGCACATGTTGCCCAGAGAGGTGGTGGATGCACAGTCCTTGAGAGGTTCAAAGTCAGACTGGATGTGGTTCTGGGCAACCTGATCTAGTTGAAGATGTCCCTGCTCATTGCAGGGGGGTTGGACTAGGTGACCTTTGAAGGTCCTTTCCACCCAAACTATTCTGTGATTCTCATTCTGCTCTGTTCAGCCTGGAGAAGGGGAGACCTTATTGCAGGCTTTCAATACCCTGAGGGGGCCGACAAGAAATCTGGAGAGGTCCTTTTTAAAAGGACATGTAGTGGCAGGACAACGAGGGATGGATTCAAGTTAAACAAGGGGATACTTAGATTTTATCTTAGGCAGAAGTTTTTCCCTGTGAGGGTGCTGAAGTGCTGGCGCAGGGTGCCCAGAGAAGCTGTGGCTGCCCCATCCCTGGCAGTGTTCAAGGCAAGGTTGGACAGGGCTTGGAGCAACCTGGTCTGGTGGAAGATGTCCCTGCCCGTGGCAGGCGGTTGGAACTGGATGAGCTTTAAGGTCCCTGCCAGCCCAGACCAGTGTGGGATCCTTTGCTACTGGCAAATGTTAGCTGAGACAGGCAGGTCAGGCTTCAGTTGTTGAGTGGATAGAGCAGAAGGGAAAGCTTTCACTAAGACCATCTTTCCTCCTTCCTGTAGGCTGGAGGGATGCCCAGCAGCTTTGCTCAGGTTAGGGGAAGGGAGATTTTACTCCACCCCCAACCTGATGGGCAGGATGCTGACATGCTGTGTTTCTACAGAGTCAGCTTTTACCTCTTAGCAAAACCCAGAATTTAACTGAATTGTGAGGTAGTGGGTGCTGTATGTGAAGCCTTTACGTGAAAACATCCCATTTCCTCCTCCACAAGGCTTCTTCGCTTACACCTGTGGGTGCATCATCGTGGTGGAAGACCTGCACTCGGGATCACAGAATCACTGGCTTGGCCACGCAGAGGAGATCTCCACACTCACTGTCAGCCATGATGCCCAGGTAGGAGAAACTTCTGCTACCCCAGGCTGGGTTTTGTCCATGTCGCTTTGGGATAATGGAATGTTACAGGCTTAAAGCCTGTTTGTCTGTTCCTCCTTCTGTATGGAGACCTGGGCTTATGGAAATGCAATGAATGGTTTTCAAAGAATCATAGAATCAACCAGGTTGGAAAAGACCTTGAAGATCAAGTCCAACCATTCCCCAGCACTGCCAAGGCCACCACTAAACCATGTCACCTCATCTACATGGTTTTTGAACACTTCCAGGGATGATGATTCCACCACTTTCCTGGGAAGCCTGTTCCAATATTGGAGCCTCATCCATTGTTCTGGCTCAGTAGTGACATTAAAGGCTGCTCCCTCCCTCCTGGTGATGGTCCATTCCCTCCTGCCATCAGCTGACAGTTGTTCTCACAGGATTTTCCATGTGCCAAACATCACTTTAATTTGAGACTAATTGTTTCTAAGACTAAAAGTATCTCTAATTACTTACCAAGGTTTCAGTGACAACATATTGTTCTGTTAGGTTCTTGCCTCTGCCTCAGGAAAGAGGGATGGAGACTCCTATTGTCAGATCTGCGTCTGGAACGTCCCAGATGGGCTTTGCACAGCAAGTCTCTTCCACCATGAGACCCAAGTGCAAGCCATGGCATTCTCTCAGGATGATCGATTCCTTGTCACCCTCGGTGAGTACGCCCATAACATGAGGTGTGGGACACCCTACATCAGACATCTCGTGGGAGGGTGATGCTATAACTGTGCAAGACCGTGACACATGCACCAGGCTTGTGGCTATGAAGTTGTTCCTTGGTAGCCTTGGGGCAATGCATAATGCAGCATGTAATACTGGAGGTGATCTTGGATCTTCCTGGGAGTGATCACCTGCAGGGGCACTTTTTCCAGCTGAGTGTGGTCCAGGACACTGTCACCAGTGTTTCAAGGGGAAGCATGTATCCTGTGCATGAATATGGAGCTTCCCCAGCTCCCCTTCAGTCCTTTCTCATTGCCCCAGCTAGCTAGTTTTCCTTCAAGTTACAGCTTGCTTCTGGCTCACAAGTCCTTGTTAAACCTGTATAAATAGTTTCCAGTTACTATATATAGTGTCCAGGGGGAAAAGCCTTCTTCTGGTCTTATTGCTGCTTAGGTGGCATTGCATAGAAGTTGCCAGGCTTCAAACTGTGAGCCCTCTGCCAGGCAGCAGTGCCAGCACTAGATGGACACTCAAGCTGTCTGTTTAGTTTAGGCAGGGGGCATTTGAAGGACAAATATGCAATTAGTAAGCTCTTGTTTTGCATGAGAGAGGACCTGTGGAGCAGGCAACAGGCTTACTCTGGGCTGGTGAGTCTGCCCTTGGAACATATCAGCCTTTGCTGGAGAGAAAGAGCTTTGTGCTCTCCACGGAGCAGTGTGGGAGAGCAGCCTCCTCCTCCAGCTCCGGTCTGGGCTGCAGAGGAGAGAAAAGCTGGGAGTCTCCACTAAACTTGTGGACCTTGAGCAAGGCAGCAGAGAGCACTGTGCTCCAGAGCTGTCTGGGAGCTGGGGATGTGACTCTCCAGGGCAGCCTTGGATGCAGCGATCACGAGATGCTCGAATTTGAGATCCTCAGGACAGTGAGAAGAGTGTGCAGCAAACTCACTGCACTGGACTTCAAAAGAGCAGACTTTGGCCTCTTCAGGAACCTGCTTAGGAAGGTTCCGTGGGATACAGCCCTAGAGGGCAGGGGGGCCCAAGACTGTTGGTTGATATTCAAGGATCACCTGCTACAAGCTCAGGAATGCTGCATCCCAACCAGAAGGAAGTGCAGCAGGAGGGCCAGGAGACCTCCTTGGATGGATAAGGAGCTCCTGAGGAAAATTCAAATGAAAAAAGAGGCTTATAATAAGTGGAAGCAAGGACAGGTGGCATGGGAAGAGTACAGGGATGTTGTCTGGGAAGCTAGGGACCAGGTTAGGAAAGCTAAGGCCCAGTTAGAATTAAACTTAGCTAGAGGTATTAAGGATAACAGGAAGGGATTCTACAGGTACATAGCAAACAAAAAACAGACTAGGAAGAATGTAGGCCCCCTCAGGAAGCTCTCAGGAGAACTGGCTACACAGGATTTGGAGAAGGCTGAGGTTCTGAATGACTTCTTTGCCTCGGTCTTCACTGGCAAAGGCTCTGACCAAACCACCCAAGTCTTGGAAGGCAGATGCAGGGACTGTGAGAATGAAGACCTTGGGCCCACTGTAGGAGAGGAACTGGTTCGAGACCATCTTAAAAATCTGAACGTGCACAAGTCCGTGGGTCCTGATGAGATCCATCCGCGGGTCCTGAAGGAGCTGGCAAATGAAGTTACGAAGCCGCTGGCCATCTTATTTCAGAAATCCTGGCAGTTAGGTGAAGTTCCCGGTGACTGGAAAAAGGGAAATACAACCCCCATTTTCAAGAAGGGGAAAATGGATGACCCGGGGAATTACAGACCAGTCAGTCTCACCTCTGTGCCTGGCAAAATCTTGGAGCAGATTCTCCTGGAAGGCATGCTAAGGCACATGAAAATCAACAAGGTGCTTGGTGACAGCCAGCATGGCTTCACTGAGGGGAAATCCTGCCTGACCAACTTGGTGGCCTTCTATGATGGGGCTACGGAACTGATGGACAGGGGTAGAGCAGTTGATGTCATCTACCTGGACTTGTGTAAAGTGTTTGACACTGTCCCACACGACATCCTTGTCTCTAAATTGGAGGGACATCAATTTGATGGATGGACCACTCGGTGGATAAAGAACTGGCTGGATGGCCACACACAAAGAGTTGTGGTCAATGGCTGGAGACCAGTAACGAGTGGTGTCCCTCAGGGATCGGTGTTGGGACCAGTCTTGTTCAACATCTTTGTCGCTGACATGGGCATTGGGATTGAGTGCGCCCTCAGCAAGTTTGCCGATGACACCAAGCTGTGTGGTTCCGTTGGTAGGCTGGAGGGACGGAATGGCATCCAGAGGGACCTTGACACGCTTGTGAGGTGGGCTGATGCCAACCTCATGAAATTTAACCATGCCAAGTGCAAGGTCCTACACCTGGGTCGGAGCAATCCCAGGCACAGCTACAGGTTGGGCAGAGAAGAGATTCAGAGCAGCCCTGCGGAGAAGGACTTGGGGGTGTTGGTCGATGAGAAAATGAACATGAGCCGGCTTCAGTGTGCGCTTGCAGCCCAGAAAGCCAACTGTATCCTGGGCTGCATCAAAAGGATGATGGAGCTAGGTTTTTTTCAGTGATGTCCAGTGACAGGACAAGGGGCAATGGGTGTAAACTGGAGCATAGGAGGTTCCATGTGAACATCAGGAAAAATTTCTTCACTGTGAGAGTGACAGAGCACTGGAACAGGTTGCCTAGGGGGGTTGTGGAGTCTCCTACATTGGAGATATTCAAGGCCTGCCTGGACAAGTTCCTGTGTGATGTACTCTAGGTTACTCTGCTCTTGCAGGGGGGTTGGACTAGATAATCTTCTGAGGTCCCTTCCAACCCTTGGGATTCTGTGACCAGAAGGTCGAAGGAGGTGATCATGCCCCTCTGCTCTTGTGAGACCTCACCTGGAGTATTGTGTGCAGTTCTGGTGTCCTCAACATAAAAAGGACATGGAACTGTTGGAACAAGTCCAGAGAAGGACCACGAGGGTGATCAGGGGCTGGAGCACCTCCCGTATGAAGACAGGCTGAGGAAGCTGGGGCTGTTCAGCCTGGAGAAGAGAAGGCTGTGTGGAGACCTCATAGCAGCCTTCCAGTATCTGAAGGGTGCCTATAGGGATGGTGGGGAGGGACTCTTCATTAGGGACTGTAGTGATAGGACAAGGGGTAACGGGTTAAAACTTAAACAGGGGAAGTTTAGATTGGATATAAGGAGGAAATTCTTTCCTGTTAGGGTGGTGAGGCACTGGAATGGGTTGCCCAGGGAGGTTGTGAATGCTCCATCCCTGGCAGTGTTCAAGACCAGGCTGGACGAGGCCTTGGGTGATATGATTTAGCATAAGGTGTCCCTGCCCATGGCAGGGGGGTTGGAAATTGATGATCTTAAGGTCCTTTCCAACCCTAATTATTCTATGATTCTATGTTTGCCATCACCAAAGCTGGTGCCTTCTGCCACCCAGATACAGTGGCTTCCATTCAGGTCAGCTCCCATCTCAGCTGTGACCTCAACAGAGGTCTGATTTCCAGATTGTTGTTCTCCTTGAGTGCACAGTACTACTGAAGGGCACACATGTGGTGTGCAGTAGCTCATGAGGATGTAGAAACAGCAGGAAACTTGCTCTTGCCTTGAAATCCTTACTGAGCGCTGGCTGCAGACCCTCTGCTGGGCCAGACTTGCTACAAACTCCACTGTGAAGTGATAGTTATATCTGTCCTCAACTTGGATAAGGACCCATCACACTGTGCAGCTTTTGCTGAGTGTGCAAGGAGCTGTGTCCACTCCTGGGATGGTGTTTGCAGCAGTCATCTCCGAACAACAGGATGAGGGAGTGACACAGCTGATGCAAGAGCACAGTGCATATGCTGTGAGCAGCCTGGGGCTGCAGAATTTCCTCTTACTCTCTTTCATGTTCTACCTAGGGGATTACAGCGATCAAACCATTGCTCTGTGGAACACCTACACTTACGAACTTATGTGGTCGACTTGTATCTCAGAGCCAGTCCATGACGTGGCTTTTAGTCCTTTTTCTCACAGAGAACTGGCCTGCGTGGGGAAGGGAACTGTGATGTTCTGGCTGTTGGAGCAGCAGGGAGCTGATGTCCACCTCAAGGTAAACCCCAGTTTTACCTTCTTTTATAATTTGTGATCACAGAATCATAAAATAGTTTGAGTTGAAAGGGAACTTAAGATCATCCAGTTCCAAACCCCTGCCATGGCTGGAACTAGACCAGGTTGCTCTAAGCCCCGTCCAACCTGGTCTTGAACACTGCCAGAGATGGATCATTTACCACCTCTGACTTCTTTCCCAAGCCCCTCATTGAGTGTGATGTAGGCTCTACCCCCAGAGTCTGTAAGAGCTGATGATTTCTCTTAAGGAGATGATGTTGGCTGGTCATTAGTGGCTTTCAGTTATATTTGAATTATATAATACATGAATTTAGGAGGGGAGGAGGGTTATTTTACCTGATCTAGGTAAGCACCATATTCTCTTTGACATTGTATGTGCTCCTGCAGGTTCATCGTGCCCCTGCCCCAGATGTGCTGGGGCCAGTGGAGCTGACCTCTCTCTGTTATGGTGCTGACACTCTTCTTTATAGTGGGACCAACTCAGGCCAGATCTGTGTGTGGGACACTGAGACTAATTGCTGCTTCATGACATGGGAGGCCGACGAGGGCGAGATCGGTGGGTGCAGGTGCCCTGGGCATTTCTTGGGGCTGTAAGAAGGAAAGAAGCGTTGAGCTTGCAGTCCTCCAGTTTCAGCTGTGCTTGGAAAATGAGTTTGCTGTGTCAGATGCAGGGTGCATGGCGTGGTGATGGCTCTGTGTCCTGGGTTTCCTCAGGGTCCTGGGTTTCCTTGGGGGGTTCACCTCTAGTCTGTAAAAACACTGCCCTGCCCGAATGAATCGGTGGCGTGGCTGTGAGGAACACACAGTGGGTGATGGCTGGGAGCAGTGGATGTTCACAGGTGCCCTTTGTCCCCTCCATGGTCTCCCAGGTGTGCTGGTGTGTCGGCACAACAGGCTGCTGAGTGGCAGCAATGTGAAACGCATCCGCCTGTGGGCAGTGGCTGCTGTGCAGGAGCTGAGGCTGAAAGGTCCCAATGCCAGGTAGGAGGTGGTGGCCCTTGTGCCTGTCTCACCATGCTCTGGAGATGCTCTTCCCCTCATCCAGCCGCTCCCTGGACCTGTCTGAGAGGTGGCTTTTCACGGACAGACATCAGCTCTGCCTGCAACCACGCTGCTCCTGTTGCTCTTCATCCTTAGCTTTTCCTGTCCATGCTGTGACTACTGATGCTTTTTGTCTGGATCTTTTTACTGAACTTTTGCCACAGGTAGCTGAACCCTCTTAATACTGGAAATGGGTGGAGTTTGGCATGCCTGAAGTTTGTGTCAGTGATTTGTAGGAATTCCTGGTGAAATAGGAACTGGTGAAAATACATTGCTTCTGTTTCTTCTCTCACACTGCTGCATCCCCTTTTTTTTTAATTTTCTTTCCTCTTTTTTTTTCTTCCTTCTCTTCCTTCTTTCTCTCTTCCATTTCTTCCCTCTCTTCCATCTCTTCCTTATTCTCTTATCTTCCCTATAAAAGATGGTTGTAGTGCAAATGCAAGAGTAGTCACTGTTAATGTAGAGGAGCCCCTCACTGAACCATTTACCTGCAAACACATGACTAGGCTCACTGGAAAGTTGCATTTAAAGGAGGCAAAGTGTCCATTTCAACATTTGAGCCCGTTCTTCTCGTGTCCTCCTCTCCTCCAGGTCTAACTTGGTCCTGTTAGAACATGAGATCACCCTTGACGGGACGATAGTCAGCGCAGCCTTTGATGACTCTCTGGAAATGGGAATTGTGGGCACCACGGCAGGAACCCTGTGGTACATCAACTGGACGGAGAGCACAAGCATCCAACTGATCAGCGGTCACAAGAACAAGGTTAGAGGTGGTTTGCCCCACAGAGCAGCAAGTGCTGTGTGTGCTGCCCATGCCCTGGGAAGCACGTGTGGGCTGCAGCAGCACTCCCTGCTCTGGCCATTGGAGAGGTCAAGGAGCTGCAGGGCTGATGGGATGGCATGGAGGAGTGTACGGGAACTGTGCACACTGAGGAGTCCAGCCTGAAGAAGTCTGAGCTCATCCATTCTTAGCCCTCAGTGTTCAACAGTCTCAGGCTGGGAGCAGCTGTGGGCCTTTCTGCTGGAGCACAAAGATGCAGTTTGCAATCACTAAGGCTTCATTACTGAGTACTGCAGTTTCTGTTTGCCAGCTGGACATCCATAGTGAATAACATTTGCTTTGCCAAAGCACAAAACCAAATCACCCAACTCTCTTTGTCTTTAGGACTTCTTGGCTGATGTTTCCCATGGGAGAGGTCCTGGAGGGGATGAGAGGGGGAGAGGAGCATCTGTAGATACCTGTTCCCCATCTTGTTTCTTGCTGTAGGTGACTGAAGTGTGCTTCAGTCCTGATGAGACTCACTGTGCAACGTGCGGGGAGGACGGTAGTGTGAGGATCTGGTCTCTGGGCAGCATGGAGCTGGTGGTACAGTTCCAAGTGCTCAACCAGGTAATTGTAGTACATTAAGTTCTTCCTCCTGGCAGAGGGCACAGGAGGAAGGAATCCTTGCTTGGGGTTGCAAGGACTGCTATGTCCTCACGGAGGAGATAAAGCTGGGGAAATACTTGTAGGTGGAGCCTGTAGTGCACTGAACTGCACAGTCCTGCTGTCCTCACTGTGTCATCAGGTCTCTGCCCTGGTTCCTTTGCAGAGCTGCCAGTGCCTGGCCTGGAAGCTTCATCCTGTCGTTGCATGGGGAGCTGAGAGCCAGCACGTAGTGTCAGGGTACAGTGATGGCACCATCCGTGTGTTCAACATTTCCAGGACAGAGCTGGAGCTGAAAATGCAACCCCATGCTGTAGCACTGACCGCGATTGCCTACTCCACAGATGGTGAGGCTGCCTCTCACACAAGTGTGGAACATGGCTTGGTTGCGCCCGGGTTACCCTGACCTCTAAATGCTCTGCACACCATCAACCTGCCCAAAAACATCTCATCATACCCAGCCCTGACTCAGTTGTTCCCAACCTTTCACAGTGTTTTGGGACATTGGTATCCATGATCTCAGACCTTTCTCCTGTGAGCTTTTTCTTCTCCTACGAGAAGTGTCACATTCTTTTTCTCTCTCTACCCACAGGAGAAATGATCTTATCAGGGGGCAAAGATGGGCTCGTGGCTGTCAGCAGCCCTCGCACTGGAATGACCATCCACGTCCTTGCTGACCATGAAGGCTCCCCCATCACTGCTCTGCAGTGCACCATGAAGCAGGTGAGACCTCACCTTTGCCCTGGCCCTGTGCAGCAGCAAGTCCCTGTGGATCACTGCACAGCCATGTCAGTCAGTGAGTCTGCTTCTTTGTCCCTTGCTTTTCCTCTTTGGGCCATCAACCCCTCCAATAGCTTCTGTTCAATTTTTCTGGCTCTGTACTGTTCCTCTTTGCAGCTGGGAAGACTTGGCTGTGCAGCAGTGTGATGGTTTTAGCATCTCCTTTGTCCTCCTCTTTATGGGGAGTCTTCTTCCTTTGTGCAGTGGAAATGACAATAATTTTGCCTAAGTACTTACGCTTTAAAATCATCCACACTGCAAGGCTGGGCTCCCTGGGAATTCTAGACTTGGGAGATCCTCCTCAGTTTGAGGTAAAGGGTGTTGTTAGGGGACACACAGTATCAGCAAGAACTGCCCTATGACATGAGCGGGTTCAGAGGGCATCCCAGGGAAGAGATCCATGTTGCTCAGGCCAGGCACTCTCCCTCCTACAGCAGCCTCTTCTGCTGGGTCTTTCAGCCCAGAGCATGCTGCTGGTTCCTACACCACAGCCTCATTCTCCTGTTGGACTCTAAGAGACTTTAAGCACTGCCCAAATGGAAGTGAATTGATCCCCTGTGGCATAAGGCCTGTGTTCCCACCAGCTCCTGCCCCACACTCACTCTGGTGGCAGCTTCTGGACTAAACTTCAAGCTTAAACTGACAGCACTGTGCTCATCTTCTGCAGTACCGGGACTTTGGGGTGGAAGGAGGTGAGCTCTGGCTGGCCACCAGCTCAGACCGGCGGGTCAGCATCTGGGCCTCCGACTGGCTGAAGGACAAGTGTGAGCTGCTCGACTGGCTCAGCTTCCCTGCTCCTGCCAGTCCCGAGGTGAGTGTTCCACTGCCAGCCTCTGCCTGTTTGTGGCAACAGTTTGGTGGCACAAGTCTCAGAACCAGCAAGCTGGAGAAGGAATGCCTGAAGGCTCTGAGCAGGATGGGGCCAAAGAGAGAGGGTGAACTTCATTAGTCATAGAATGATAAGAGTGGTTTGGAAGGGACCTTAAAGCTCATCCGGTTCCGAGCCCCTGCCATGGGCAGGGACATCTTCCACTAGACCAGGTTGCTCCAAGCCCCATCCAACCTGGCCTTGAACACTGCCAGGGATGGGGCAGCCACAGCTTCTCTGGGCACCCTGTGCCAGTGCCTCAGCACCCTCACAGGGAAGAACTTCTGCCTTATCATTTTAGTCATCTTCGTTAATTCTGCTGCTTGTAGAGTATCTTGGCAATGCACTTTCTTGTCTGTTGAAGAACAGTGGGAACTGGAGCAGTGCCTGACTTCTGGGAAGCACTGACTTTGTAAGCGTGAGGAGACAAAACTGTTCCTGTGCTGTGCAGAACAGAGCACAGGCAGCAGTGAGCACAGCACCCAGGAGAGGCACCTCATTATGAGCATGCTGCCAACTTTGACACTCCCAAAGAGCATGAATACTCAGAGCCAGGAGCCCAAGGACCAGCTCATAGACCAAGTACTCAGCCTTGTTTGTCTGTGATGCTTTGCAGAACCCTTTGGCTCCAACCCAGGTGTGAGACTTAGGTGGCAGAACACTTGCTAGAAAGAGAAGAGGGTGTGTATCAGATGTGGAGATGATCCCTTGTTCCCAAAATGCCGGTTTTCCTCTCCATGAAAGAAGCTCCCCACAGTGAACAGGGAAAGGGATGATCTTGCATCCACTATTAAAGATCTATCTTATGGGCCCTAATTTCTTGTGTTAAACTGATCCATAACCAAATCCCACCTTCAAACCCATGTACCAATAATACCTCGAAGGAAATTCAACCCTCCTGTGTCCCACTCCTACAACAGTAAACAGTTTACTTTGGGTTTTTGTGGCGGTGTGTGGTTGCTCATTGCTTTGCCAGGAACATGGCTGAGATGGCAATGCAAAAGGGAGGAAACAGCCTCCAGCATACTAATTTCATACTGCTCAGACAACACAGCCCCAGGATGGGTGTCCTCATGCTCTCCTTTTAACCCCCACTGTGTTGGGTCAGGCTGGAGAAGCTGGCCTCAGTTTTCTTCCCTTTGGTTCCCCTCACCAGGGTCTGGACACCTTTCCGCCCAGCCTGGCCGCGTTCTGCCCATGGGAACATGGCACCCTGGTCTACGTCGGCTTTGGGAGGCAGAAGGAAGCCTTGTTTTACAGTCTGCACAAGAAACAGGTACTTGTGCCCTGCCAGGGCAGCTCGGGTACTTGTTAGCCACTGCGGGGCCATGGCCACATGGAATGGAGTGCAGTGGGGGGAGAGGCAGCGCTGCCCTGTGTGTAAAACCATGCCTCAAGGTGTGAGGTGGGCCCAGGTGAGCGGCTGCTCAGGGCAACAGCTTTTCATCTCAGAACCTCCAGGGGCCCTGGTCTGGGCAGGCTGCCAGCCCTGCTGCTGCCTTTCCATCCCAGTGGAGGGGAAGGCATTTGCTTTCAGGAGCACCAACACTAAATCTTTGAGTCAAGTCTCCTCTGGGAAGTCAATGCCTTTGGCAGGTTTCCGAACTCTGAGAGGTGTTGTGCATCTGTCAGCCTCCCCTCTGAGAGGAGCCCTTTGCCCTCCTAAGAACCATCACTGCAGCAGCTCTGGTCTCCCGCCTTCTTTCTGAGGTGCTGTTTCTCTTGCTGGAGCATAGGTAGTCATGAAGATCCCCTTGCCATACTTTGCCACATCGCTCAGCCTGTCTCCTGCAGCACGATTCATGGCTGTTGGCTTCGGGGGTGAGTACTGGAGAGTGCTGTGGACTCTGCTACCCAGGCTACCTTTTGGTGGGGAGGGATGTCCCCTTCTTCCTGTGAATGGGGGAAAACAAGTGTCCTCTTTTCTTTAAACAAGCAGCCTGTATCCTCAGAGCTGGGAGCTGTGGTCCTGGGTAGGGTATGCATTGGGCAAGGAGAAAGTTCTGGGCAACTCCTAGGTCAGAAATGAGATGCATGAGCTCAGTCCTGTTTGTCAGTGAGCAGGGTTTGTCACTTGAATGATGACTTGGGGTTAGGAACTGTCTTTATCTGTGGCTGTGTTGAGCTACAGCCCAAGAGGCAGAAGGGACTTGCCCACAGCCAATCTGGGACAGTTGGCACCCTGCTTTCAAGGGTACCTTGCTCCTATAGCTGTTTGTACCTGCCTGAGGAGGCAGCACGTCCATGCTGTGCTGAGCTCCATCCCTGCCCCAGAGCTGTGGGGCACCTGCTGAGCCCAAGACCGGCTGTTTTAGGGGGCTATGAGCTAGCAGAGCTGCACCAGTGTGTTCTGCCATACCCATCACTGCCCTTGGACAGCCTGATACACAGCAGGGAGCTGTGCCATCACACTCTCTCCCTGTTACCAGCCAGTAGTTGCCTACTTGCCTTATGAGGAGCTTGTCCCTGCCCCTCACCGGGCTGTCTGTCAGCTTAGCACTGGGGTGATGGGACCGATGCTGGTCCCAGCGCTCCTGCCCTCGGCTGACCCCTGCTCTCCCCACAGCCCGGCTGCTGCGGCTGCTGCGCTGTCCCGGCGAGGCTCAGGACTACGCCGGCCACGATGACGCCGTCCACCGCTGCTGCTTCGCCCCTTCGGGCCGCCGCCTCCTCACGGCCTCGCACAGCGCCGTCCTGCTCTGGGAGCTCACTGGCGGCTGAGCCGCAGCCCCCGGGCTCGCGGCGCTCCTCCAGGAGCAGGCACGGCCATGTGGTTCCGCGGGCCGGGACCCGGCTCCGCCGCCTCGGCACCAGGCTCTGGGACAGGCCCCAGCTAGGCCCGGACGCCAACGCTCCCCTGGCTGGGTCGGGTGCGCAGTGTGTCTGACGGCTCCATCCGC
This sequence comes from Pezoporus occidentalis, assembly GCF_034315485.1. Lineage (NCBI taxonomy): Eukaryota > Metazoa > Chordata > Aves > Psittaciformes > Psittacidae > Pezoporus > Pezoporus occidentalis. Next base: position 2,069,453 of record NW_026913404.1, read on the forward strand.
CGTCACACCCTTTGGTTTTGTTTAATAAAAACACCGAGAGCCGACGGGTTTGGGGTGCTGCGCGACGCGCTCCGCCCGCCCGCCCGGGGGCGCCGCTCCCTGTCCTGCGCCGCTCTGTGCCGCCGCTCGCTGGTGCGGCAGGAAGCGGAAGGTTGTGGTGGGGAGGGGGCGGCCCCGGTAGCGGCGGCGGCGGTGCCGACATGAAGCGGGACGTGAGGATCCTGCTGCTGGGGGACGGTGAGCCCCAGGGTGCGGGAGGGCGGCTGCGGCCGGCCCCGGGAGCAGGGTTCTGCCTGCCCCGAGTCTGGCGGCTCCGGCGTCCTCCCTCTCTCCCTGTGGCTGCCTCCAAGCGGGCCGGGCTGCGTCGTCCTCCGCCCTTGGCTTCCCGCTGGGAGAGGGCCCCGCGGCCGGGCCGGTGCCAGCGTGCTGCCTTTCTCTCCTAGCCCAGGTGGGGAAGACGTCCCTGATCATGGCCCTGGTGGGAGAGGAGTTCCCGGAAGAGGTGAGCGGCAGCGGCGGGACGCTGTGTCCCGGGAGGCGGCCGTGGGGCTGCGGCGGGTGAGCGGGGGGCTTCCGCCGGAATGGTGCTGTCTCCGGTCTGCACTCTAATCCCTGCCCTGCGGAGGAGTGTAGGGACCTGGCAGGCCTCGCTCCCTGCTGCTGGGGTCTGTGTGGCACAGTGGACCATTGGGCACAGCCTTGCCACACAGAGTGGAGCCATTTGTTCCCCAGCTCTGGCCTTTCCCTGGTGGCACCAGCACAAAGCCTTTAGAAGGGGTTTGCACCACGTTCCCTATCCTGTGCCCATCTGGAGACAGGCTTGGTGCTTTGAGCTGGGCCACCTGTGAGGAGCAGCACCCAGCTGGCCCCATGGAGCCTCCACATGGGTAGCTTGCTGTCCCATCATGGTGTGGGTAGGAAAATGGGATCGTTCTGGCCAGGCGTGTTTGTCCTGTGCTGTCAGGTGGCTTCCCCGCTGCCCACGAGCAGATGGTGCCCTCTGCAACGTTTCTGCTGGGAAAACATCAGCTCTGGGGGCTTGGGGGAGGACTGGCCCTGAGCACCTTCCTGTGCTCTCATGGCAGAGCCTGGACAATCAGATTAGAGCTTCTCCCAGCTGCCAGGAGGTCTGTCTGGAGAGCTGGGGGAGTGCTGAGGGCTTATCTGGGGCAGCAGCACTGGAGAGGCAGCTTCCCCAGCTTCCTGCAGCAAGCTGTGGTGGCAGCTGCAGCCCAGGGAGTCAGGAAAGAAGCCTTCCCTGGTGTGGAGCTCATCTCATCCCAGCATCGAGGGAGCTGGGGAGCAGTGACACTGGGCTCTGAAGTCCCTTGTTGTCATTCCTCTCGTCTGTGTTGGGCTGGAGTGGAGGCTGTTGGCTTTGCAGGTGCCACCTCGTGCCGAGGAGATCACGATCCCGGCTGATGTCACCCCAGAGAAGGTCCCCACACACATAGTGGACTACTCAGGTATGGCCTGTGTCCCCTCCCTTCTCCACTCCCTGCCTGGCTGAGGGGAGCAGGAAGGGGTCCAGTTGATGATGGGCTCTTCTCCTTTCAGAGTCCGAACAGACGGAGGATGAGCTGCAGGAGGAGATCTCTAAGGTGAGCAGGGCTGGACAGGGGTGTTGCAGGACTGCTCACTCTCCCTCTTAGCCAACCAGAGACACACAGATTAATGCTATGGGTTTGTTTAATCCTTCCCTGTATGTAATCTAGTGTGTGGCTTGTCCCAGCCCTCTGGGGGTTCTCTGGAAAGAGAGCAGCAGGGGGCAGCCCACCAGGAGGTAGAAGAGGCTGGTGAGCAGAGGACATGCTCTCAGCCTCAGGATGTTCCCCGTGGACTCAGAAGAGGGAAGAAGTAGTTGCTGAGCTTGGATGAGCCTCTCCTGCTCCCTTCATTAGGTCCTTATGGTTGCCTGGTGAAGCAGTCGCCCAGAGGAATTGGTTTGGGAGCTGGAGCCCTGGGGAGTGCTGGGCAGGGAGGAATGAGGACTCCCATGTGTTTGGGAGCAGCCATGGAGCCATTTGGCTGGCTGGGGTGGGCCCAGCTGGTCTTCCCTGCCCTGGGATTAACCCTGGCTCTGCAGAGGGGAGGACCTCTTGATTATGAATAATAAAACTGCCTCTCTTCTGCATGTCTCACATGCACAGAGCTATTTAATATTTCTATCCACAGGAGTCTTGTTTCCTCTACACAGGCTTAGAACGGCTCGGGAAATCCTGCCTAAACCCTTGTGTGTCCTCAGGATTAGCACTGAACTCTCTCCTGAAAGGGCCAGTGATCCCTCCTGTCTGCTTCAAACACAGAGCTGGGGTCAATGCTGCATGCATGGGGTCAGGAGGGGAGGGGGGCAGCAGCCCCTGGACCAGCTTAGCCGCTGAGGGGTGGGAGCAGGGAACCAGGGCTCAGGCCTGCAGGCAGATGTGCTCAAGGGGTGCCTGGAACAGAAGAGCTGGTCTGTGCTCTGAGCACCCCCTTGTAGAGCTTGTGTTGATGGCGGGTGACTGTTGGTGCATGTACTTGCTGGGTTTTAGTGCAAGGGCTGTGCCATGGGCTCAGGCAGCCTCACTACTGCAGTGACCCTCGCTCACCACCCTCTGCTGCTTCTCTTGTAGGCCAACGTGGTCTGCGTGGTGTATGATGTCACCAAGGAGGCCACAATTGAGAAGGTAAGGGGGGGTGCCACCAGAGTCCTGAGCAACAGTACCAGAGGGAAAGGGGTTTCCAGTTCTGGGTCCTGGCTTTTTGCTGTGGGTGGATGTTGGTGCCCCACAGCCTTGTGGAGGGGGTTTGGGGTTTTGAGACCCCTGTAAGCAGAGGCAGGCTGAGCACAGCCTAAGTGTGCTCCCATGCTGGCTGTTGTCCTCATGTGCTGTGGGACAAGGCTTGCTGGATCCTTGTGCTGCCATCCAGCATCCCTGGGGCAGCTGAGCCTGCTGGTGCAGGGGAGTGCTGGGAGCAGATGGCTGCAGGGATGTGCTGGGGCTGCACTGACAGGCTTTTCCCTGTGCTCACCTTCCAGATTCGCACAAAGTGGATCCCCATGGTAAATGGGGGAGCTGAAAAGGGCGCCAGGTAATGTGTCTTGTGTGGTCTATGTGTGCAGATCTGGGGGGTTACGGAGGCTGAGTGGTGCCCGCCACCCTCACCTCCTTCTGTGGTTACAGAGATCAGACCAGCTCTGTGGCTTGTGACATGACCACTTGTAGCTGAAGAATACAGGGGCTTTTCTCCTTCATGGATCTAGCTGAGGGCTCCAGGAGAGGGTTCCTTCCCCTCCTTGATCTCTTCTAAGCCAGGCAGGGAGAGGAGCCTGCAAAGAGAGACACAGATGCCTTAGTCTGTGTGTGGATTGCTTAGGCAGAAGGCTGCTGTGCTGGATTAAAAGCTCCTGAGCATATTGTTGCTCAGTGAAAGCGTAAGCAGGATCAGGCAGCCTGTTCTCCAGATGGATGCTCCCAGCTGCTCTAGACGTTGCAGAGGAGGGGGGGTTGCTCCCAGCCTGCTACCCGCGAGCACATGTGACTGGGGCAGCACTGGCCTCACTCGTGTTCTCTGACATTCCATCTCTTCCCAGGATCCCCATTATTTTAGTGGGAAACAAGTCTGACTTGCAGATGGGGAGCTCCATGGACGTCATCCTGCCCATCATGAACCAGTTTTCAGAGATCGAGACCTGCGTGGAGGTAAGGGAAGTCCAGAGCCTTCCTGAGGGGTAGCAGCATTTATCTGGTGTGAGTCAGGGAGCCTTTGTGCTTGTGGAGATGATGTTGAGGCCTCCAATACAAGAGGGACATGGTGCTGTTGGAGTGAGTCCAGAGGAGGACATGGAGATGCTGTGAGGGCTGGAGCAGCTCTGCTCTGGAGCCAGGCTGAGAGAGCTGGGCTGGTTCAGCCTGAAGAAGAGAAGGCTCCTTAAGGGGAGGCAGTTTCTGGTGCCTACAGGGCCTACAAGAAAGCTGGAGAGGGGCTTTGGACAAGGGCCTGTAGGGACAGGACAATGGGGAATGGCTTTAACCTGACAGAGGGGAGACTGAAATGAGCTCTTAGGCAGAAGTTCTTCCCTATGAGGGTGCTGAGGCGCAGGCACAGGGTGCCCAGAGAAGCTGTGGCTGCCCCATCCCTGGCAGTGTTCAAGGGCAGGTTGGACAGGGCTTGGAGCAGCCTGGTCTGGTGGAAGTTGTCCCTGCCCGTGGCAGGGGGTTGGAACTGGATGAGCTTTAAGGTCCCTTCCCACCCAAACCAGTCTGGGATTCTATGAACTGCCTTGATAACCCTGCACTGCAGAAGTCACTGTCTGGATCTTGAGGGCCTGTGCTTTAGGCATTCTGTCCTTTGTCTTCCTTGCAGGGGGTGGCTGTCAGTGTCTGCCCACTCTGGCTCTTGCTGTAACTGATGTTGGAGCTATACACAGCCACTGCTGGCATTGGGGCTGTGGAACAGGCACAGCAAAGCCACAGCACAAGCAGGTTTCCCTCTTGTGAGCAGACATTGCTCTGTGCTTTGGTGCACAGTCTGTCTGGTTCAGGGAGCTTGTGTCCTCCCTCTGCTCTGTGTCACCAGCCCATTGCCTGCCCGCACTTACAGGGCTGTCTCTTCCTTTGAATCCTCAGTGCTCTGCCAAGAACCTTAAGAACATTTCTGAGCTCTTCTACTATGCCCAGAAAGCTGTGCTGCACCCCACTGCCCCCCTCTATGACCCAGAGGAGAAGCAGGTAAGGTCTGCTCAAAGCCCCTTGGAGGACCTCCTTCCCATCACAGTGCCCTGGCCCGGGGCTGTGTTGTTTTTTTCGCCTGGAGTGTTTGGGCCAATGCAGCTAAACTGAGGGGAAAGCAGCCATCTCCTGTGCTCAGCACAGCCAGCTGAATATGGCCAGGCCAGTGAGAAGCCAGGAGCATGTTGGGGTAGAAGCCATTGTGCTCCAGGCCATGTTAGCCATGGTGGGAAAGGTCCAGGAGAAGACTCCCCCTGGAGCTGTGATACTGGCATAGCTGGACTGTGCTCCTAGCCAGCACAGGAAGGCAACCCCTCTGCACACGGGGTTTCAGGAGGCAGAGCCAGGCTGATGGTGTTGCCTTGTTTTTTGTCACCATGGTTGGTCCCTTGCAGCTGAAACCTGCATGTGCACGAGCACTGACACGGATTTTCAACCTCTCGGACCAGGATAACAACCAGATCCTTAGTGATGATGAACTCAACTACTTCCAGGTAGGGCTGGCTGCAGAGCTGAGATGATTCCCCAGCCCCTCATGGAAAGCCCTAGTGTCCCCTTTCCATCCAACACCAGGCAGAAAGGCAGACACAGCTGTCCTATTTGCATCCAGTACTTCTGTTGGCCAGCTGTAGCTAAAGCGCCTTAAGGTACATCTTGGAGCAGATGGGGATCCACAGGTCCTCCATCTTTGCTAAGCTTGGGCTGAATTTGCTCTGCAGTGGGGAGAGCAGGAGGCACTGGAGCTGTTGAGAGTCATGTATTACTGGGATTCTGAAGAGCAGGGGTTTGGTGAAGGTCCAAGGCAGGAATCCCTGGTCTGGGTGGATTTTCTCTCCTAGAAACTCCCATTCCCTTGCCAGGGGAGATAGTGGTGAGACAGAGGCTTAGGCTGTCTGAGTGCTTTGCTGACAATGACCTTCTTTCTCCTGGGAGGCAGAAATCCTGTTTTGGAAACCCATTGGCTCCCCAGGCCCTGGAGGATGTGAAGGTGGTTGTGTGTAAGAACACCACAGACGGGGTGCAGGACAACGGCCTGACCTTGAACGGTAACAGCACAGGAGCTCTGTGCCTTATCCCAGCAAGAGATGGGGACCCCCCTCCTTCACCACATTGTGAGGGGCCCTGACATTGGTCTGAGCCTCCCAGCTCTCATTCCAAGCATAGTTAGTCCCTCTTGTCAAAGCCAGTTGGAGCCTGCTCTGGCTACTAGAGCTCTCTGTCCAGCAGCCTATTTTCCTAGGGGAAGCATGGTCCCAAGGAGTGGATCCCTGAGGCTGAGCCCCCACTGTGTCTGAGCCACCTGATCTCTCCTGCAGGCTTCCTCTTCCTCAACACGCTCTTCATTCAGAGGGGCCGGCACGAGACCACATGGACCATCCTCCGCCGCTTTGGGTACGACGATGAGCTGGAGCTGACAGATGACTACCTGTACCCACAGTGCGTATCCTGCCTGGGGTGGGGTGGCCAGGGTGTGACACCCCCGTGGTGCACAGCTTGAGCTCCCCAGCTCCTTTGCTGGCTCCTGCCCACACCCTGCTGCGTTCCTCAGCTGAGGCTGAATCCACACCCATAGCTCATGGTCAGGTTCATGCTCCTACATCTTCCTCTGTGGGCAGGAGCTGACCAATGTGGGGTTGGCAATGAATATAATGGGCCTTGGAGCTGCTGGCTGTGCTGCTGGCTCTGATGTAGGCAGGCAGGGAGCTGGGGAATGGAGGCCTATCCCTGACTTCACATTAGCAAGGGGTTTTTGAAGACTGCTCCATCTCTGCCTGAGCTCAGGCAGAACGGCTCTGTCAGGAGCAGTGAGCTGTCAGCATAGCCCTCCCGGCTGATTCTGCAGCTGCTGCCTCTTCTCTGCTCCCTGCCACTCTGGAGGTGGTGATCCAGCAGTAATGAAAGGGTTTGGCTTGTGAGCTGCCTTGTCTGCTCCCCAGACAGCAGGCTGTGCAAGGAGGCAACAGGGTGCGTGCTGGTGGAAAGCACCTTGGGGGGAGTGCTGTGCCCTGCTGAAGCCTTGGGTGTGAGGCTCCACATCTCCCTGGCTGCTTGGGATGTGCTGAGGAGAGGCCACTGTGCACCCTTGAGGGCTTCTTCCCAAAACAAAGGGCTGTGGCAAGTAGCGGCCAGGCCTGGAGACAACTACTGGTCTTGAGCAGGGAGGGAGTGGGGAGCTCTGGCTTGGCTGCAGACTTGCTCAAACTCTGCCCTTGGTTCAGAGCTCACGGAGGGTCACTTGGGTCTCCTCCAGGTTCCGGCTGCCCCCTGGCTGCTCCACGGAGCTCAACCACTTGGGCTACCAGTTCCTCCAGCGGCTGTTCGAGAAGCATGACAAGGTGGGCAGAGTGTGCTGGAGCTGCCTGGGAGGGGGTGCTCTGCTGGGCCTGCACGTAGCTCTCCTCTGCTCCAGGGAGCAGATGTAGCCTCAGTTGAAGGGCTTCCCTCTGCCACAACACTCCCTTCAAAGCTGCTTGCCCAGGCTTTGGGAGCAGGAAGTGGTCACAGCAAGTCTGATGGCATGTCAAGGGGTTGTGGTTGTGACCCTTGACCAAAGGACAGCCAGTAAAGTTTGTCTCTTCAGGGGCTGGGTCCAAGTTAACAAACTGGTGCCTGGCTGCAGCATGAAGGGAGGCAGGGAAGCAGGCAGAGCTGCTGGCCTGCAGCCACAGACCAAGCACAAGCATTCACACAGCTGCCAACCCTATTGAGGGGGTGCCAGGCTGGAGAGGGAGAGAAAGCAACTAATCTGTGCCATGCTCTGGTTCTTTGGAGAGAGGGAGAAGGGAATGTGCTGGATCTGCTGTGCACCTGCACACAGTACTCAGATGTTGATGTGCACTGGGATACAGCAGCTCTGTGGCCACAGGGAATTGGAGCACTGAGCTGATGCATGTCCAAGTGTGCCCAATGCTGCAGATCCTGTGCTGGTGGCCACACGCAGACCTTGGGTGCTACCCTGCAGTGTTCAGGACCAGGCTGGACCAGTGCAGGCTGCTGTGGGGTGGCTGGCCCTGGGGAAGCCAGGAACAGCAGCTCAGGGCCGTGGGATTAATTTCTGTTATTGGAAGCATCCCTGTGTCATTACATAGCGGCGAGCAAGGTGGCTTGTGTCCTGGTGATGCTCTCTGGACCCTGTCAGTGCTTGGTGTGGCTGCAGACAGCTGCTGCCACTGCACGGGCCATGTCCTCAGCTGCTGACTCCTCTTTTTCTCTCCAGGACCAGGATGGAGCCCTCTCACCCACAGAGCTGCAGAACTTCTTCAGCGTCTTCCCCTGCATGCCCTGGGGTCCTGAGCTCTACAATACGGTATGCACCACTGATAAAGGCCTGCTTTCCCTGCATGGATTCCTCTGCCAGTGGACGTAAGCTCAGTCCCTCTCCCTGCCTGTACTCACATCTCTTAGCCCTTGCTGATCCTGTTGGCTTCCTGGTGTGCTCCATCTCTGCAGGCTCATGGCTTACCTGGACGTGCGGCACTGCCTGGCGTGCCTGGGCTACCTGGGCTACCCTATCCTCTCGGAGCAGGACTCCCAGACACAGGCCCTCACGGGTACAGCCATGCCCTCCCCTCCTGTCACGGCTCAGGTTCCTGCTCTCACTCACCCAAGCTCTTTCCTGCCAGTGACCCGGGAGAAGAGGATTGACCTGGAGAAAGGCCAGACCCAGAGAAACGTCTTCCTCTGCAAGGTGCTGGGAGCCAGGGGAGCAGGCAAGTCTGCCTTCCTGCAGGCCTTCCTCGGCAGGAGCCTGGTGGTGAGTACTGCTCCCCTTTTGGGAGGGGAGGCCCGGCGGAGAGCCCTGAGGCCCTTGAGCTGGCCAGATCCCAGCAAAGGGCTTCACACCCTGCTCCATGCTGGTTGCTGTGGCTCTTGAATCCTTAACTTTGGCAGTGGGCCCATCCCCTCTGCTTGTCCTAAGGGGCTGGAGGGGCTGTGCCTTTTCCAGGCAGCTGCACCTCCCATGTCTGGGCAAGGTGATGCTGGCTTGTCCTGCATTACAAACAGCCCCGTGTCTCATGCCAGGCACTGGCTGGCCTTCCAGTGGCTGTTACACCATGGGGACCTGGGGCAGTGTGAAATATTCTCCCTTCCTCAAGCTCTTGCTGCCAGCCCTCTGAGATGGTGTTTTCATGGCAGGCTCAGAAGGAGAACCCAGGAGAGCCATCCCTCTATGCCATCAACACAGTGCAGGTCAACGGCCAGGAGAAGTATCTTATAGTAAGTCAGGGAGAGGAGGGAAGGGCTGCTGTGCCTCTCTGGCAGCAGGGCTGGCATAGTGCCTGGTGCTGGTGTTGGAAGTGGCCCATCCTGGTGATGCGGTGCTGTGCCACATGGCCTTTCCCTCCCACTCCAGCTATATGAGGTGAGCACCAACACGACGTTCGTGAAGCCATCAGACACAGCCTGTGATGTCGCCTGCTTCATCTATGACCTGAGCGAGCCCAGGTCCTTCAGCTACTGTGCCAGTATTTATAAGGTAGGCGCAGGGGCCCTAGGGGCTTTCAGCCTCTGTGTAGCAGCCCCACATCTCCCAGGCTTGGTGGCTTACCCCTTGCTGGAACTTCTCCTTGTCTCTGCAGCAGCACTACATGGACAGCCAGATCCCCTGTGTCTTTGTGGCCTCCAAGACAGACCTGCCAGAAGCGAGTCACCAGCCCGGCCTCTCCCCCGCTGAGTTCTGCTACAAGCACTGCCTCCCACCACCCTTCCTCTTCACCTGCCACAGCCAGGGGCCCCCCAGCAGCGCTGTGTACACCAAGCTGGCAACCGCCGCCACCTTCCCGTTAGTATCCTTCCCATGGAGGGTGCTCCTGTGGGGGGAGCAGAGCTTGTGGGGCCAGGAGGGGCTGTGTCCAAACCCTGCCTCTGCCACAATGCCTTGGGTTTGGTTTTTCTGCAAGCTTCTGGTGTCATCTGCTCATACAAGTAATCAAAACCAAAAGGGCACTTTATTCCCTGCTTGGAGTGGGTGGCAGCTTTCTTCTGTCTTGTGTGTGTCTCTGGCAGATTTATTAGATAGATCCTGCCATGGAGGTTTTCTTTCTGAAGCCTGAGATAAAACTGCTGAAGGGGAGCAGCCAGCCTGGTTTGCCAAGGCCCACAGAGGGGGGTGGCAGCTATTTTCTCCCGATGAGGTGGATCAGACTGAAAAAAGAGGTCAGCAAAGCAAGACCTCTGTTCACACAGCCTCCCTTTGGGAAGGAACAGCACCTGAAAGGGGCTGGATAACAGGGCAGGACACGGCCAGGGACATTTGGGAAGGAGAAGGTGTGTGTGTGGCATCACCCTGCTTGAGGAGCAGAGGAGGGGGCTGACGGTCAGCTCAACACCGTGGGTAGAGCCCTCCCAGGGAGAGTGTGTGGGTGCCTTGGAAGCCAGGCTGGGATTACCAGTGAGTGGTTTTCCCTCCAGCTGCTTTTCAATAAACAACTTTATTTTTAGAGCTGACACTTCTTTTTATTTTTTTCCCCCTCTGCAGTATTAAAATTTAAATATTCTTAATATATCTTAGGGTATGTGGGATAAATAAATAACAGTGTAATGGAGGGCCAGGGATTGGCTTTTCCCCCTCAATTTAGTGGGGAATGAATAATGGATATCTCTTTCCTCCTCGGAGAGGAGCAGGTTGATGCTGGACAGCACATGTTTAGGAGGGGAATGTGTACACTGGGCATGATGGAGCCTTTTCTCCCTCCCTGCCCTTCGGTTGGTCTCTGCGTGCATCCGCTCCTGGGTCTGTGTGCACTTGGAGTTGGGAAAGCAGCTTGACCTAGAAAGGCAGCTCCTGCCTCATACCCATTATTAGGGGTTGCTGTGCTATTTCCAGGATGGATAGAGCCACATCTGTCTCACCAGAGGGTTGATGATGATGCTGGGCTCTCCAGTGTGGCAGGGGAGGCTCTCGGTGCTTTCTGTCCCTGTCACCAGCCTGGAGCTCGCTGTGGTTGCTCTCTGTCCTTCCCGGGACACCCCAACCTCACTGCATGGGGTGGAAGCACTCCGGGCTGTAGGGGATCTTGCTGTTGGACAGTGTTGCTGTGCACCTTCTCACCAGCCTCTCTCTTTCTTTGCAGTCACTTGAACGCCGTGGAGCTGGGAGCCGCATCCTTCTGGCTGCGGGTGGCGCTGGGGGCTGCAATGACAGCACTGGTGGGGTTCACACTCTACCGGGTTTTGGGCAAGAACAAATGAGGCCCCTGCAGCCCGTCCTAATGTGACACCAGCCTCCCCCTCCCCAGCACTGCCCCGAGGGGCCCTGCCTCAAGCTGGTTCCTGGTAGGAAATGCTCCTTTTCGCCCGGCCTGGATTGCAGGACCAGTAAAACCAGAGCTCCCGGCACCAGCAGAATCGATCCCCCAGCACCGGCCACCCTGACCCTGCCATCCTCATGGCCTCTGCCCAGCTGTTGTGCCGGGGCCAGGCAGCTCTGCCGGGGCTCTGCCTTGCTGACACAGGAGGGATCAGCCTCATCTTTTATTCTGTTAATATTTTTTAACGTTTTTAAGCTCAAACGTCAGTGTTTCAGTGTCTGGGGGGCCGGGCACATCCCTTCCCAGGGGGCTGGGGTGGTGCTCTCATTCTTGGGGGCAGCACTCCCAAAGCACTTCCAGCAGCAGCAGAGCCATACATTGGGCTCGTGGGTTCAGCCCCCGGGGTCACACCACTGTCCCCTGTCTCTGTGTCCCTCAGCCAGCCCTGGGAAAGGCAGACCCCCTGTGTTTTGGGGTTGGGATGCTGTGGCTGCAGCTCTTGCTGCAAGGGGAGGGAGTGAGCTCCAGGACTGTCCCAGGCTCCTTCTGTCTCTTGTTCCAGCACAAAACCACTCCGAGTCCTGCAGTGCACCAGGCTGCCAGCACCTCTGCCCTCCATGAGGGCCTGGCACGTGTCAGGACTCATCCTGCTGGCCCCATCGTGGGCCTCTGGGCCTGCTGCGGCTGTCCCCAAGCACAAAGCTCTGGGTGTTGCATCTCCTGGTGCAACTGGAAGCTGTTTTCTCCACTGTCCTTTGCCCTCACCGGTGTTAACGCTGTCACTTCAGCTCAGTGCAGATCTGGGGCCGGGGTCCAATAGCATCCCCATCTCCATGTCCCAAAGAGCGAGGCCAGCCCCTGTGCTCTCCTCAGCATCCCTGGGCTTCCAGCCTCCTGCAGGGAGTCTGGGTCAGCTCCTGCCTGCATGACCCCAGCTGCTGGACTGTGAGCACACTCAGGCCAGGTTTTGTAGCCAGCAGCTGCTGGGACAGCACCAAGGTCACTGCGAGAGCTGCTTTTTGCTGTTCTGTCTATTGAAACTCCTTGTCGGGGCCTGGAGCCAGCAAGGCAGGCATCTTCCCACTGCTGCCCATCCCAGCGCTGGCTGGAGCTGCTCTGCCATCGGGCTCTTGTTGCTGGCCTGGAGTTCCCATATCCCTTCCTCGTGTGTAGCTGTTGGGCAGGCCTGTGTCCTGTGCTCTGACCCTGCTCCCAGCACTGGTCTGTGCCTGGCAAAGCCACACTTTTAGGTTTGTTCTCTACAGCGGAATAAATTTTTACACACCTTCCCCTTGCACAGCATGTCCTATGTGTCCTGGGGGGCAGGATGGAACCGGGGTGGGAGCAAGGACACCCCAAGGGGTGAGCTTTGGGGTTTGCTCCTGTTTGGAGCAGTTCCAGGGATTTAAGACAGGCTGAAGCCTGGCCTGTGGGAGACAAGGCTATGTGTGTGTGTCCCAGGGGTGGGAGCCAGGGCAAAGATGGGGAGCAGCACTGCTGTGGGGGACAGAGGAGGCGATGCCAAGGTGGATGGGACACGTGGTGCTCCCTGGTGAGTCCAAACCAGGCCTGGCCCCACGGGAGCAGCAGGTCCATGGTGTTATTAATAGTGCCTATGTACTGGGTCTGTGCATGATCCGTAAGGAAGGAGCCTGGGAACTGACCCCCTGCTTGGCATTCTTGCTTGCACAGGGAAGCCCCATGGCAGGCAGGGCTATGAGGTACTGAGCTCCCTGCTTGCAGTGGGGATGAGCTGTGGACCACGGGTGGCCATACTGGGATACTGGTACCCATATTGGAAGGGTGGTACCTGTGCCGGAATACTGGTACCTGTACTGGGATGCAGGTGCCAGGTGCCATACCAGGATATGTATTTGTGTAGCAGGATGTGGGTGATGTACTGGGATGCAGAAACATGTACCAAGATACAGGTACTATACCGGGGTGTGGGTACCCGTTCTGGGATGCAGGTATTGTACCAGGATGTGGGACTGTACTGGGATGTACATACCAGTGCTGGGATGCAAGTATGTATACTACGATGTGGTAACTATACTGGGATGTGGGTACTACACTGGGATGTGAATACTGTACTGGGATGGAGGCACCATACCAGGATGCGGGTCCTGTGCTGGGATGCGAGTGCTGTACTGAGGTGTGGATACCATTACCGGGTTGTAGGTGCCAGGACTGGATTGTGGGTACCCTACCGGGATGCAGGCACCGGCTGCGAGTGTCGGGAGCCCTCCCTCCCTCCCTGCTCCTTTCAGGGAGGGCCGCGGGGCGGGTCCCGGCTCCCGGCGGCGGGGGACCGTTGTGGGGGGGGCGCTGCGCCGCGCGCTGCGGTGGGGGCGGCTCCGCTCGGTTCCGCTCCCGCCCCCGCCGCCGCCGCCGCCCCGCTGCCACCGGCGGCTCCCGGAGCCGCCGCTGCCGCCCGCTCCCGGGCCCGCCGCAACGCGGGGCTGGCGGCGAGAGCCGCCCCCCCCGGAGCCCCCGCCGCCCGCGCCGCTCCCCTGCCCGGTTCGCCGGCCCCGGGCGCGGGGGAGCGGCGGAGCCCAACGCCCGCCGGGTGCATGGACAGGAGCTCCCTGCTGCAGCTCATCCAGGAGCAGGTGAGCGCGGGGGGAGCACGGAGAACCGCTCGCGGGTGGGGGGCGCCGGGCTCCGTTCGCGGTGGGAGGATGCTCGCCCGCACCGGGCAGCGCTGACCAAGGCTCCGGCAGGCACCGGGCAGCGCTGCCCGCCCAGGGCGGCTCCCGCGCCCGCTGAGCATCCCCCGGTGTCCCCAGCCCTGCCCCGGGGGACCGGACCCCCCTCCCCCTGTTACGCAGCTGAGACCGCGCAACTCAGCTCACTTGTGGCCTCCCCCTCGCCCCGGCGCTGCCCCGGGCTCGGTCCCGCCGGGTTCTCCCTCAAGGACGAGAGGTGCCGGGTCCCCCCAATCCCGCCGTGTGCCGAGCCCCGGCGCTGAGCGCAGGATCGGGCCCGGGGCTGTCGTGGAGCTGTGCCCCGCCTCGGTTGGGCTGGGGGGGCCGCATCCAGCCCCGTGACCTGATTGCAGGATCAGGCCGTGGAGCGTTGATGCCGCGCTGGGCTCCGCTGGGATGGGGGAATCAGCTCCCCCGGCGCTGGTACCCGGTGCCCCGAGGGTCCCCCCTTGTGCTTGGCCATCTCATCCCTCCCTCCCCGCCGTCCCTGGGCCAAACAGACGACTGCTCTGGCTTGGGGATGGGGAGGGAATTCATTGGGGGTCAGGAATATTAACGGCCCCCTCACCCCCAACTGGCTCCGTGACCTTGGCCTTGTTCCCCAGCCCAGGAGCTGGGGTGCATCCCCCTTGTCACCCCAGCTTCACCATGAGAGCTCCAGGTGCCTCTGAGCCGTTCAGGGATGGGCAGCATCTTCCCAGTAGAGAGTGGGAATTGGGAGAGCCAGGAAGGGCTGGGGGGGGGGGGGGGGGGGGGGCTGCAGAGTGGCTGCAGGGAGGCACTGGGGGGAGATGCACCCTAAAAGCAGAGAGGGGCTTCCTGGCTGCTGCTTGGGCTCGGGGGACCATCGAGCTCAGTGTGTGACAGTGCATTGGGAAAGCATGTGCCAGGTCCCGGTGTGGCACATGCACGTGGCTCCTGTGGGGCGGCAGGGGGGCATGGGGGATGGGTGGCACCAGGGAGCTCCTGAGCCCCCAGCACCTCGGGGTGCTCTGAGGATGTAAGTGCTACTTTTACTGCACCCTGCATCCCACCTTGCACCCTGCATACCACCTTCCACTCTGCATCCCACCCTGCACTCTGCATCCCACCCTGCACCCTGCATCCCACCCTGCATCCCACGCCGACCTCAGCAAGGCTTCAGATAGCTGTACCAGCCTTGGGAAAGAGGCTTTGGCTGTTCCCTGCCTGGAAAGGATGGTCTGCACATTGGGATGGAAGTGCAGTCCTGCCCATCCCATGAGGATGAGTTTTCTCACCTGCATTTCATTCCCTGCAGGAAAAAGGTTGAAACCCAACACTCATTTCAGGGTGATGCTGCAGGATGCAGGGTCCTGGCCACCCCCAGCCATAGGCGCCTTCTCCCATCTCCATCCTCCTTGTGCCACCCCACAAGTGGGACCACACTGGATGCTCAATGGTGCTGGGTACCAATGGTGCATGATGCCTGGAGGACACAGGGTGCCCCGGCACAGGGTGCCTGGTGTGTTGTGTGCAGGAGGATGAGGAGGAGGCTGGTGCCAGGGCTGCGCGTGTGTTTAGCTTCGTGGCTTCCTGGCTGTCAGGCTGCTGGCGGCAAGAAATAACTGAGTGGGAGAGTATTGGCTGTGACACGGGGAGATGGATGGGGATGGGGATGCTGGCAGGGCACTGGGGCACCCACATGGCACCCACACCATGCAGTGTGCAGGCTGGGTGCAGGCTGTAGCCTCCTGCAAGAGAAACAGGGGCTGGTCGTGTTGTGAAGCAGCATATGAGACCTCCAGGCTTGAGGCCAGGATGAGAGGCACTGGGTGGTTTTCCCCGGGCAATGAGGGAGCTGCATCCTGGTGATGCCTCGCTTTGTGCCCCACAGCTCGACCCCGAAAACACTGGCTTCATCGGGGTGGAGACATTTGCCAGCCTCGTGCACAGCCATGAGCTGCCCCTGGACCCCGCCAAGCTGGACATGCTGGTGGCCCTGGCGCAGGGCAACGACGAGGGGCAGGTCTGCTATCAGGAGCTGGTAGACCTGGTCAGTGCTGGGGGGGGCACTGGGATGGTTTGGGTACCGGGCACCTCCTTGTGTCCCTGGGGACGGGGGGCTGGTGGATGCCAGTGTTCCTCAGGGGACTCTCCTGGCATGATGCAGTGATGGGGGGTCTTGCCTGGGCCGGGCTGCGGCGCAGGGTGGAGATGGGCAGGGGGTGGCCTGTCCCTGCAGATGAGCAGCAAGCGCTCGAGCAGCTTCAAGCGCGCCATTGCCAACGGGCAGCGTGCGCTGCCCCGCGACGTGCTGCTGGACGAAACCGGCCTCGGCTTCTACAAGCGCTTCGTGCGCTACGTGGCCTATGAGATCCTGCCCTGTGAGATGGACCGGCGCTGGTACTTCTACCAGCACCGTGCCTGCCCGCCCCCTGTCTTCATGGCAGCCGTCACCCTCACACAGGTACAGCAACCCTTGCGTGTGCAGGACGGGTGACCCTGGTTGTGATGTGCCAGTACCCATGGGGGGATCAGATCTGGCATGGAAGGTGTGGACGACCACACTTATGATGTCCTAGTGGCCATGGGGGTTCAGATCTGGAGGAGATGAGTGACCCCAGTTGTGATGTCTTGACGGCCATGGGGGGGATCAGACCAACGGTGGAAGGGATGGGTGACCCCAGCTGTGATGTGTCAGTGCCCATGGGGGGGCTCAGATCTGGCATGGAAGGGATGGGTGACCAGGCTGGGCTCAGAGCCACGGCAGAGGGCATGGGTGACTCCAGGACAGAGAAACAACGAGGGTGGTGGTCTCAGCAGTATGTCTGACAGTGGATGTGGGCTTTGGTGCAGATCATCGTGTTCCTCTGCTATGGGGCCCGGCTGAACAAGTGGGTGCTGCAGACCTACCACCCCGAGTACATGAAGAGCCCCCTGGTCTACCACCCAGGGCACCGCGCGCGCGCCTGGCGCTTCCTCACCTACATGTTCATGCACGTGGGGTATGTCCCTGCTGCCAGGGTGGACACAACAACGTGTCTGGGGGTACACCCTTGGGCTGAGGTGTCCCCTCCTGCGTTGCCTGCACAGGCTGGAACAGCTGGGGTTCAACGCGCTCCTGCAGCTGATGATCGGGGTGCCCCTGGAGATGGTGCACGGCATCCTGCGCATCAGCTTCCTCTATCTGGCTGGGGTCCTGGCAGGTGGGTGTGTGGTACCTGGGGGGTGGGGAGACAGGACTGTCCCCATCACCAGCCCCTGGGGAGATGCCCCCTGACGGAGATGTGGGGCTTGGCTCCTGACTGCTGGGTACCAGCAGCATCGAGTGCCCCAGGGAGGCATCACAGCCTGTGGTTGATTAATATGGACATGATTAATTAATGGCATGGGGGAGGCCCTGCACTGATCCCTCCTGTGCCCACAGGCTCCCTCACCGTCTCCATCACGGACATGCGGGCGCCGCTGGTCGGGGGCTCAGGGGGGGTCTATGCGCTCTGCTCAGCACATCTCGCCAACGTCGTCATGGTCAGGCAGTGGGGGGGCACTGGGAGGTTGGAGGGTGGTGGGGGTGGGATGACCTCGGGGAGGGGATGCCATGGGGTGGGTGGCATTGGGTGTCATTGCAGGGTGGGTGACATGGTTGTGTAGATGATGCCTTCTGGTGGCATCACAAGGTGGGCACCATCATGCGGGTGTCATCTTGGGTTGAGTGTGGCTGAGAGAAGAGGGGACACTGGGGGGGATCCATGGGGCCAGGGCACAACTCTGTTGAGGCACACTGTCCCATAGCCCAGCCACCCATCTGTCCGTCCATCCATCCGTCCATTCATCCATCCATCTCTCCACAGAACTGGGCTGGGATGCGTTGCCCCTACAAACTGCTGCGGATGGTGCTGGCGCTGGTGTGCAGTGAGTACTGGGGGCCAGGGTGGGCAATGTGGGGTGAGGGGATGTAGCATTGGGTGGGTTGGGCAGTGTGGGGTGGAGGGTGCAGTGTGGGGCAGGGGGATACAGTGTGGGTTGGAGGGTGCAGTCTGGGGCAGGGGGATACAGTGTGGATTGGAGGGTGCAGTGTGGGGCAGGGGATGCAGTGTGGGGCAGAGGGTGCAGTGGGGCAGGCAGCGCGTGTCGGGGCGCGCTGACCTCCGCCCGCAGTGAGCTCCGAGGTGGGCCGCGCCGTGTGGCTCCGGTTCTCGCCGCCGCTGCCCGCCGCGGGGCCGCAGCCCAGCTTCATGGCGCACTTGGCCGGGGCCATCGTGGGCATCAGCATGGGGCTGACGATCCTGCGCAGCTACGAGGAGAGCCTGCGGGAGCAGTGCGGCTGGTGGGTGCTGCTGCTCTCCTACGGCACCTTCCTCCTCTTCGCCGTCTTCTGGAACATCTTTGCCTACGACCTGCTGGGGGCACAGATCCCCCCCCCGCCATAACATTCTCCCCTAACCCCTTTATGTTGCTCCCCAAAAGCCCGCCGGAGGATGAAGAGGGGGGTTCACACGCGTGACATGGGGACAGGCCACCCCCCTGCCCGCCTGCCCCCTCGGTGCTAGCGAGCGCGATGCCCCCCCACCGCGGGCTGTGTCCACCCCATAACATACCCCATGGACCCCCCCATAGGCTGTGCCCCCCCCTCACCCCAACGATGCTCCAGCCCTGCCTCTGCATCGCCCCTCCCCGGGTGCCCGCAGGGCTCTGATGTGCCCCCAGGGATGGAGCTGAGCAGTGGGGACACCCCGCTTGCTCCTGTACCCCCTTTCCGGGGGACGGGGGGCTGAGCTTGACCCCCAGGACCTGCACTTTCACACCAAGGACTGGTGCCAAAATAGGAGCCATTTATTTTTCTATGCCAAAATAACTATAAATAAGAGAAAAAAGAGAATAACGGGGGTGGGGGGGTGGGGGGGGGTGTGTGTGTGTGTGTGCAGCCGGAGGCGAATGGGCTGAGACCGGCACAACTCGTTTCAGCAGTGCCCCCCCACCCCCCCTCCCCCGCTTTGCTGCCGCCACCCTCCCCGTGGCAGGGGCTCGCCCCGGGATGGGGTCTGGGGGGGGAGGCCCCCTCCGACACCCCCCCCCCCCCCCCCCAGTTCCCAATTCCCCCTTTCCGACCTTTTTGGAGGATAAATAAATATTTTGCACACTGCCGGGGTGCGTATTTGAAGGAGGAGGGCGGGGGCCCGAGGGTGCGCCCCCATCCCTGATGGATTCAGTGTGGGAACTGGAGCTGGAGGACCTGGGAAGCGGCGGGGGGAGGGTGGCTGCAGCCATGGCTGGGCACCGACACCCCCCACAAGCACCCAGACCCAAGCAGCCAACACCTCCCCTTTCTCCTGCACCCCCCATCTGCGCCACACCGCCTTTGTAGGCCCTCCCCGCTTCCCTTCACCCTCCCATCCAGCCCCGCACTCCATAGCCCCCATTCACCCCCCCACAGCCCCATAACCCTCATCCAGCCCCCCCCAACCCAGCCGCCAAAGCTCACCCCGCCCAGCCTCCTCCCTTGTGGCCCCGCCCCTTCCCTTGCCCCGCCCCCTTCTCCTATTGATCACGCCCCTTCGCCTCTCGCGCCCCGCCCCTCTCCTGTGGCCCTGACCCCCGCGCAGGCCCCGCCCCCGCGCAGGCCCCGCCCCCGGAAGCGGCTCGGCGGCTGTCGCAGTGCGCGGCCGGAGCTCTCGCAGCCGCCGGCCCCGTCGGGCCGGGCCGGGCCGGGCGGTGCCATGAAGGGGAAGGAGGAGCGGGAGGGCGGTGCGGCGGGGGCCGGGGCAGCGGGGCCGGGCGCGGGGGGCGCGGGGGGCGGCGGCAGCCCCGAGAAGAGCCACAGCGCGCAGGAGCACAAGGAGCAGGGGAACCGGCTCTTCGGCGGACGCAAGTACCCCGAGGCCGCTGCCTGCTACGGTCGCGCCATCGTGAGTGTGTGCGGCACCCCAACCCGGGACGGGACAACCCCAGGACGGGCCCCCTCCGCCGCCGGGACACCTCCGAGCCTGGCCTGGGTCCTCCCGGGACGGGACCTGCCCCGGCCTGGATGCCCCCCCCGTCCCATCCTTCCTCTTTCCGTGAACGGCTCCCCCCAGGCCTGGCTTAGACAGCCCCGCCCTGGGCCTGGCTCCGGCCCCATCCCTGGGCGTGGGTGCTCCGGCCTGCCCCGCTGCCACGCTCTGAACTGGACCCTCCGGTGCCTCTCCCCCTACATCAGGCTGCCCCCCCCCGGGGTGCTCCCAAGTCGGGCATGGGGCCAGGGGGGTGTCCCCAGACAGGGCTGCCCCATGGGGACTGCCCCCAAGTTGTCCCACATCCATCTCAGCAGCTCCCCCCAGGGTGCAAGCTGGTCACCACAGTGACAGCGTTGCGCAGCCGGCTCATCGAGTCACCCTGCTGTCACCCTGTTGTCACCATGTCTCACCCGTGCCAGTAGTTGCCATCTCTGGCCATGACATAAGTGTCTCTTTGCAGAACCGAAACCCCTTGGTGGCTGTGTACTACACGAACCGAGCTCTGTGCTACCTGAAGATGCAGCAGCACGACAAGGCACTGGCGGACTGCAAGCGAGCCCTGGAGCTCGACGGACAGTCGGTGAAGGCTCACTTCTTCCTGGGCCAGTGCCAGATGGAGATGGAAAACTATGACGAGGCCATTGCCAACCTGCAGCGAGGTGAGCAGGAATGCTGCCAGCACGCCCACTGTGCCCTGCACTAGGAGGCAGCCAGGCATGGCAAGGGGGAAGCCAGATGCTGGCTCTGAGGCGCTCATTCTGCCCCTAGCCTACAACCTCGCCAAGGAGCAGCGGCTGAATTTCGGGGATGACATCCCCAGCGCACTGCGCATCGCCAAGAAGAAGCGTTGGAACAGCATTGAGGAGAAGCGGATCAACCAGGAGAACGAGCTGCATTCCTACCTGACCAAGCTGATCATGGCGGAGAAGGAGAGGTAAAGTGCCAAGGGGCAGCACCCAGAAAGGCCTTTTTAGTGCCACAAAACACATTGTGTGTGGTGCCTCCTCCTTCCTGGAGGCACCCAGAGCCCTGCTGCTGGGGCAGCAGCAGGGAAGGGAGTGGTGGTGTCCTTCCATCCTGTCCTGATGTTCCTGCTCTGTCCTAGGGAGCTGGCTGAGTGCAGGAAGACTCAGCAGGAAGAGAACGCCGACGAGAGCCGGAGCCGCGTTCAGCTAGCCAGCATCGAGGCCAAACATGTGAGTGTAGTGGTGGGGCTGCTTGTGGAGGCTGAGATAAGCTGGGGGACAGCCTGGAGGAGAGGCTGAATGGAGAGCTCAGAGCAGCCTTCCGGTATCTGAAGGGGCCTGTAAGGATGCTGGAGAGGGATTTTTCATCAGGGACTGTAGTGACAGGACAAGGGGTAATGGGTTCAAACTAAAACAGGAGAAGTTCAGGTTAGATTTTATGCAGAAGTTCTTCCCTGTGAGGGTGCTGAGGAGCTGGCACAGGGTGCCCAGAGAAGCTGTGGCTGCCCCATCCCTGGCAGTGTTCAAGGCCAGGTTGGATGGGGCTGGGAGCAACCTGGTCTAGTGGAAGGTGTCCCTGCCCATGGCAGTGGGTTGGAACTGGATGAGCTTTAAGGTGCCTTCTAACCGAAACCATTCCGTAATTCTATGACATCCTTGCCTCATCCTCATGCTGTGGTCAAGGAAGCTGCAGGGCCATGCAGGCCAAAGTCAGGAGACCCAGGGGCAGAGCATGGCCTCTCAGCCTTTACTGTGTGGTTTGAGCTGCTGGTGCAGGGCTTTTGGATCCCCGTGTGACACTGCCCCTTCTCTGTCACCTCAGGTCCCAGCCCTGCCTGTTTGTGCTCCCTCACCTGCTGCTCCTGTTACTCTCCTGTTGTTGTTCCAGGGCTCTCAGCCACATGTGGGTCTGGGTGTCAGCATGGCGCCGGGCACTAATCCTGGGATAAAAATAGCCCCTCCTGGAAGGTTATTTTTAAGCTGGATCACTCCTGCCCTGCAGTTCAGCCTGGCTGGGGCTGTGAAGGCAGAGGGGCCACCAGGACCTGCCACAGAACCCATGGGTGGGAGGCCTTGGGGCTGTCCTCTGGAGACCCCCATGCACCAGGGTCCCCTTCTCCTCAAGGCCTTCTCTTTCAGGACAAATACCTGGCAGACATGGACGAGCTCTTCTCTCAAGTGGATGAGAAGAGGAAGGTGAGCATGCCCCGGCCTGCGCTCCTGGCTGGAGCTGCTTGCCATAAACCTGCTTCAGTCCATGCTCCCACCTCTGCCACGTTCCTTTCTCCTCGCTCCGATCCAGCACAACCTCCCAGCCCTCTCTTTGATGCTGGTCTCCCCCAGCCCCTCCTGACCCAGCTCTGCTTCTCTCCAGAAGCGAGACATCCCCGACTACCTGTGTGGGAAGATCAGTTTTGAGCTGATGCGGGAGCCGTGCATCACGCCCAGTGGCATCACCTACGACAGGAAGGACATCGAGGAGCATCTCCAGGTACCGCTGGGCTGGGAACACTGGGGGCTCCCCAAGTCCTGTCCTGCCTGGGCTTGAAGGCAGCTGCCTGCCCAGCCAAGGGCTCAGAAGCTTCCTTGGGCTTGGTCGCAGGTGCCTGCCCAGGCAGCTCCCTGGGGAGGCATTGGGACATGCAGGAAAGCAGCAGGCACTGCCCAAAGCGGAGGTGGCTATTGGCAGGGCCTTGGCACTATGGGAGGGGACTGTGCCTCTGTCCCATTCCTTCCTCCCCCGGCATGTTGTGCTGGATGCCCCAGGGCTGAGCATGCGGAGTAACTGGTTCACACGGAGGTGTCCTCCCCTGCAGCGTGTGGGGCACTTTGATCCAGTGACGCGGAGTCCCCTGACCCAGGACCAGCTGATCCCCAACCTCGCCATGAAGGAGGTGATCGACGCCTTCATCTCGGAGAATGGCTGGGTGGAGGATTACTGAGGGGCTATGGTCCCGTGGCTGGCACCAGGCCTTAACTTGCTCTCTGGCTCTTCCCCCTCCGCTCTGGGTACCCAGAGGCCCGGCAGTGGCTGGGTGAGGGCACACTGTCACCACTTCCCCTTACTGAGGAGCTGCAGCGGCCGGGTGGGTGTGAAGGCTCCCCAGGCTCCCCTCTGCCCCAGCTTTTGTTGACCATGGAGAAGTCTGGCTCATCGCAGCGGCCTGGAAGGTCTCATCATCATCTTCATCACCCAGAGAGCAGTGTTCCCCTCAGCTCCAGCAGCTGACAGTCCCCAAAGATCCCATCCTGCGCCAGGGAGGTGCTGTGAGGAGCTTGCCGGGGTGAGCGCCTGCTGCTGGTCTGGCCCCCTTCCCTCCCCATGTACGTAGTTGTTTCCTTCTCCAGCCTGGCCAGGGTTGAGTCCTGCTCTTCCCTGGAAACAGCCACTTGTGAGAGTGGCAAGGGACTCGCCTTGGCTTTTCCTGGGAAACAACAGCCCCCTCGGGCTGGTTGGGGCTGGCTCACGCTTCCCCTCAACCCACTGGGACCGTGGTTCCCTACAGACAACCACCTGAGTTAAAAAGTTCTTTCTTTTACTGAAATCCCTTTGACAAACAACAGAATAACCACCAGATTTGCACCCAACTGAGCCTCCAGGTGTTCAGGTGGCTGCCGGGCTTCTGAGCACCTCTGGAAGTGGCAACTTCAGAAATATATATATGAAAATAAAATTACTTCAGCAATAAATGTGGAAAATCCAAAGCTGGAGTGGTTCATGGCAGACGACCAGGGAGAGCCTGGTCCGGGAGCCAGGGACTGTCCCCATGGGCTTAGGCTACTCCAGTGGCGGTGGGGATGGAGCAAAACACAAAGCACAACAGCAGAACAACTTTAATCCAAAGGGGAGGGAAAAGACCAGTAAAAACCAAAACTTGAGGTGCTTGGTCCCAACACCTGGTGGCTGCAGGAGCAGGAGAACAGGGACGTATCTCTGTGCTCCCAGCCTTACCCCAGGAAGGTGGAGATGAAGACGCTGGTGTCCAGGTTGAGCGTGGCGTGCCACCAGCGGTCAGGGAAGTACAGGACCTGCCAGGAGGGAGCAGGTGAGCCCATGGGTGTCCCCTCCAAGGGGAGTGCAGAGCCAGGGTGCTGTGGGGCTGGCTGGTACTCACCTCCCCGGGGCGGAGGGTGCACTCCAGTGGCCTCTCAGCCTGTGGCAGCGTGGGGTATGTGTGGTGGAGCCAGGCCAGCGTTGTCTCGTTGGGGTGGAAGTGGGGTGTTTTCTCCGGTGGGTACAGAAACCAGCGCTGGAAGACACCGGGACACACCGCCCCCCCCATCCCCTGTTTCCCCTCTAGCCCCTCGAGCTCAGCATTCCCCAAGTTGGGGGATGCCTGTTGGGGTCTTCCCTTTCCCCCCCTAAATACACCCCCCCAAAGCTCACCTTCCTGCCGAAAATCACCTCAGAAAAGCCAGGGCCATGCCAGTGGAAGGGAACACCAGAGCCTGAGCCTATGCCAGGAGTGGGGAGGTTGGGTGCTGGGGAGGATCCCCCCACCCTCGGGCTGCCCGCACCCACCATCCTGGCTGGCAATCCCGATCTCACCTGCGATCCCAAAGCTGTAGGCAAGGCTGGTCCCCGGGATGCGGAAGGTGGGGGGCACGTACTGCTGGAAGAGGGGGCCCCATTCCGTGAGATTGTTGTCCCCGAAGAAGTAGAGGGTGTCTGGGGGGGGCAGAGGGGGAGGTTGAGCCCAGCGAGGCAGTGGGTACCGGTGGTGGAGAGTGGAACAATGCTACCCACCACTGCCCAGCCTGCTAGGATCCTGCGGCTCCAGCAGCTGCTCCACGTACTCCGTGAAGGGCATGTCCACTGCGGGCAGGGGCGGGCGTCAGGCCGGTGCCCCCGGGCAGGTTCTGCCCGCCGGGTGCCGGACCCCCGCTGCTCACCCTTGCGGTAGGAGTAGGTGTTGGCCGTGCTGAGCCGCACCGGGGAGGACCCGAAGGCCGCCAGCAGCTTCTCCCGCGTGCACAAGGCTCGGAAGGCCTGGGGAGGGGGGAGCGCACAGCGGGGATGGGCTGATGCTGCCGCCGCCGCTCTGGGGACACCGGGGTTTGTGTGTGTCTCCAAGTCGTACCCCGAGCCCCCCGGTCCCTGTCCCGGCACTGACCGAGTTGTCCGTGAGCCCTTGGAGAATGACCGGACGGGAGAAGGCGAACCTGGGGAGACCAGCCACACTGGGTCCCGCACGAGCGAGTGCACCGAGACCTGCCCCACAGCGGACGCCGGGGCGCCGGGGCACCGGGCCCTGCCTCCCTCCTTCTCTCCCTGCACCCCCGCCTGGGACCCCCTCTCGGTTTAGCGGCCTGCCCATACCGCTGCAGGAAGAGGGGGTAGGTGAGGGAGGCGTCTGCCCGCTCCACGGTGCACCGCTGCTCCTCCGGCACTGTGCCCAGCAGCCTGCAATGGGAGGCTCCGCTCGCCACCGGGCTCGGTACCGGTACCAGCACCGGCCCAGCTCCGCCCCCCGGGCTCACCAGCCGCCGCCCGGCTGGTCCTTGCATGCCGCGGGCCGGGCCCAGGCCAGCAGCAGCAGGAGCAGGAGCAGCCGTCGTTCCGCCAACATCACGGACCGGCACCTGGGACACCAGCGGACTAAGCTTCCCGGCAGCCATCGCGGGCTGCTCCGCCATTGGCTGGGCCGCAGCTACGGGTCCCCGCAGGGGCCATGATTCAAAGGAGCCACGATGTCTTAAAGGGGCCACGGCATCTTAAAGGGGCAACGGGAACGCGGGCACCACAGGCTGCAGAGTACCTAGAACCGGGACCGAGCCCCAGGCCCCGCTGCGGGCAGGATACGCACACACAAGAGACAGAGCTCAGTTCAGCTGGTGTTTTCTTTTAATTCGGTACAAAAGTGCCGGGCAGGGGGCTGGGCGCACACAGGGCCCCTATTTACACACAATAAATACCAGAGGGAGGCACGGGGCGGGGAGCTGTGCCTGCCTGCCCGCAGCCTCCCCGGCCGGGCAGTGCTGCTCAGGTGTATTCGCAGAGGTGGCCGCAGCCCGCAGGGCAGTGGGAGCTGGTCTCCAGCCACTTCATGATGTGCTGGAGGTGTCCGCCGTGGCTGCAGCCCTGACACCAAACGAAGAGCCCCTTCACGACATGGTGGCAGACGGCACACATGCTGGCGCACTGCCGGCATCTGCATGGACAGAGCGGGGAGCATGGGCGGGGTAGCCCTGGGGAGGGCAACACCGGGGAGCAGGAGGAACCTACCCCATCCTCCTGCCCCCCTGGGCCTCCCCTTGGAGATCCCCACCTCCCTGCCCTCACCGATCGCAGATCCAGCCTCTGTTGCTCATGGGCCGCTTGCAGTTGCTGCAGTTGATGTGCAGGGTAGTGGACGCCTGGTTGAGGCAGTTGATGGCACGGCACGTGCTCAGCTTGATCACCTCGTTGGAGATGTTCCAGAGCTGGAAGCGCTGCAGCAGGTCGATGTAGGACGTGTACCAGTGCTCCTGGGGATGGTTGCACACATCCAAGCCTTGACAACTCCCCAAAACCTCCTGAGGACTCAAGCCTTGCATCCCAAATGGAAGGGAGGAAGTGCTCTGTGGGGACGGGAAGAGGCATCCTTCCCCAAATCAACAGGCCAAGGCCACATCCCCCTTCAGACAGCCCCCTGGGTCCCTGCTGGAGTCCTGAAGCTGCCCACCCAAGGTTAGAGCCAGCCTGGAGGAGAAGGGAGGTGCCCAGAGGCCAGACAGGATCCCATCCCATTGGGATACACCACCCCTGGGTCCCACTACAGAGTCACCTCACAATCACACCAATTTCCCTGGAAGTGAAGGCTCAGTTCTGACACAGCCAGGAAGGGGATTCCCAGGATCTACCTGTGTCTGCTCATCGATCTCCTTGCGGATGCGGTCCCCCAGCACAATGAGGACGGATACGGCCGTCTGCACATCTCCTTGCTCGGCATAGAAGAGGAGTGTGTCCCGCACGATGGGGTTGAAGAAGTCTGAGGGCAGGCGGTTCTCATACAGTGAGTGGGAGATAGAGATGAGGGAGAAGGACTCCACAGGGGTCAGCGACACTGTCTCAGCCTCGTTGCCGCTGACGTGAGGGGAGTCGGCCTTGTCCTGCAGGTGGTCCAAGGCCGATGGGTTGTCCACGATCTCATGGCGCAGGGGGAAGGCTTCCTGGGGAAGGCTGTATTCCTGCTCTTCAGCTGCAAGGAGTTTCAGGAATGAGAAGGGAAGGCCAGTTCCCTGCCTGGTCCAGGGAACACTTCCCAGCACCCACTGTGCACTCACCATGTGGGTTCTCATGGTCCATCATATACAGGTCATCCTCATCCGCCTCCACATCTCCCAGCAGGTAGTCTGCAGGGACATCACTGCCCTCCGTCTCCTCATTGTCTGTGTGATAAGGGAGAGAGAAATCAGCTCATTCCCCCCTTGGACGCATGGCTGGATCATAGAATCACTGAATGGTTTGTGTTGGAAAGCGCCTTAAAGCTCATCCAGTTCCAACCCCACTGCCAGGGATGGGGCAGCCACAGCTTTTCTGGGCAACCTGTGCCCGTGCCTCAGCACCCTCACAGGGAAAAGCTTCTGCCTAAGAGCTCATCTCGATCTCTCCTCTGTCAGGTTAAAGCTTTCTCTTGTCCTGTCCCTACAGGCCGTTGTCAAAAGCATGCTCCCTCGTGTCCTGCCCCATGTGTGGGTCTGTGTCTGAGCTCCATACCATGGTCGCGTTCCTGACTCCGCAGCCACCATCACAGGGCCCACAGGGGCAGATTGCCCGTCTGCAGCACTCCAGGTTCACATGCTGCACATGGGGGCTGCAGCAGGTCTAAGCCCCACAATGTGCAGGGTAAATTCACTGGGTTATCATACATCTACAGCTAAAGAGGGAAGAGCTGTAGGACCTGGACTGCCCCTGCCCCATGAACGTTACCCTCATTGTTCATCAGGGTGGAGGAGGAATCCATGAGGATGTTTTCCGAGCGGCTTTCTCCTTTGCTACGGTCCAGTCTGGACTCACTGGCCAGCCCAGAGGGGATATCCTTCAGGTTAAAGCTGAGAAAGAAGACAAATTTCAGTCACAGAAGTTTACAGCTTCTGCTCTAGCCAGCAAACAGCCTGGATAGAGGTTTCCAGTTGCAACTTGAATGGTGAAACCCAAGACAGGGCAATTTCCCCAAGAGCACAGAAGTCAGCTGCCCCACTTGGCATCTTCCTGAAGGTTTGTGAGCTCAGCCCAGGATCTTGACTCCCTCCTTTAACATTTACCTTCACCTCAGAGGCAGGTTCAGGAGCTGCCTTAATGAAAGATGGTTTACTGCCTGCAAAGCACCAGTGCTCCCCACCTTCACAGACACAGAGAAGGAATCATGGAATGGTTTGGGCTGAAGAGACCTTAAAGCTCATCCAGTTCCAACCCCCTGCCACAGGCAGGTACACCTTCCACTAGACCAGGTTGCTCCAAGCCCCATCCAACCGGGCCTTGAACACTGCCAGAGATGGGGCAGCCACAGCTTCTCTGGGCACCCTGTGCCAGCGCCTCACCACCCTCACAGGGAAAAACTTCTGCCTAAGAGCTCACCTCAGTCTCCCCTCTGTCTGGTTAAAGCCATCCCCCATTGTCCTGTCCCTACAGGCCCTTGTCCAAAGCCCCTCTCCACCTTTCTTGTAGGCCCTGGAGGCACCAGAAGCTGCCTCCCCTCCCCTTAAGGAGCCTTCTCTTCTCCAGGCTGAACCAGCCCAGCTCTCTCAGCCTGGCTCCAGAGCAGAGCTGCTCCAGCCCTTGCAGCATCTCTGTAGCCTCTTCTGGACTTGCTCAATCATGGAAGGGAATGGGGCTGAAGGACAGCTGAGCTCTTCAGTGTGCTGCCTACACTGTTGAAATCAGGGACAGACAGGAACTTGCTGGATGCAGGGCTTGGCCAAGGAGAGCATTTCCTTTGATGTTACTTGAGGATTTGCCACTCACCCTGGGAACCTGGCCCTGCAAGGTCTGACAGCTAACATGGAGTCCTCACCCCTCACTTTTTGGTCATCAAGAAGAAGAAAAACAAGTCTTCCTGCTCCATCAGCCCACAGTGGGGCTCTCCATGCCAGAGAGCAGCTCACAGAGCTGCCCTCTCCCTCTGAAAGGTAGAAGACAACATCTCCACGACAGCAGTGAGACAGTTTATCCATCCCCAGCCCTGACACGGTAACTAATGAAGTAACCACAAAGCTGGTTTCAGTCCCACACCCCACCACAGCTCCAAGCTTTGTTTAAGGAGGACAGGGAGCAGAGCACAAGGCTGCAGGGCTCAGGCCTGGGCTGGCCATCACTTGTCACTCCCACATGAAGAATGGGCTGCATTCAAAGGATGCCAACCTGCAAACCAGAATGACCTGAGGCTGGGAAGAGTGTCCCTGCTTCCATCGCGGGGCTGGCTGCAGCTCCAGCCCCCCTGTTACCTGTTCATGAGGGGAAGGGTGGTGCTGCCCTTCCCCATGCTGTGGTTGAGGTTGGTGGACGACACTGTGCCGAGGCTGGAGTAGATAATGCGCAGCATTGTCCAAGTTTGAGCCACCTGCATGAGAGAGCTGGAGTCAGACCCTGACAAGTTACAAACCCTGTGTAGCCACGTGCCTGACAGCAAACTCTAAAGCTGGACAGGCTAGTGGGGGGCTCAATACTCTTGAGCAATGATCTATCCTTGTTGTAGGCAACGGGTTTGGTGCCAGGCAGAAGTCATGGAGCTGCCAACCAGCTCGGGTTGAGCACCCTTCAACCTCAGCACCAGCCCCGGTCTCAAAAGAGAGCCTGCAGCCCTGGCCTCACCTGGTTGCGGTCCAAGCCCTTGGCCACCTTGGCATTGTGGTCGCAGAGCTCAGGCAGGGGCCGGCCAGCCAGTGCATACTGCTTGGCCGTGTGCACAAACCAGTCCATGCTGCCGCTCTCCACATCTGTCTCGAAGACACTGAGGGCGCTGGAGGAGGAGATGTACTCAAACTGCTCCGTGGGGTCCAGCTTGCGCTTGAAGAAGATAGGGTGCCGCCGGTCACCAATGTAGGGCTTGCGGTTGGAGTCAGAGGAGATGAGGCTCTCCTTGGCAGCGAAGGCCAGGTCCCCGTAGAGGCTGTAGCATAGGCCCTCAGGGTTGGCCCTGTCAATGGGCTGGCTGGCATCCTTGAATATGTGCTGGTAGAGGGTGCTGTCCTTAGAGCCCGACAGGAGAAAGTAGGGGTCGTGGAGGTGACGCCACACGATGCCCGTGGTGACGTCCTTGTGCTCCTCAAACATGGCAGAGGGGATGAAGGGCCGCCGCACGTCCCAGACGTAGATGTTGTGGTCCACCATCATGGAGCACGTGGCAATGTGGTGTTTGCACTCCGGGCGCCACTTCACCCGCGCCACCGAGGCGATGGTCTGCACACAGTAGATCTCCTTCGCCCGCGTAGTGTTCATGTCCCACACCTTCACCATCTTATCCCGTCCTCCTGTTGCTAGCCAGCCCCTGGAGAAGGATGGAGGAGAGATGGTTAGATGCCAGCTTGGGCCAGGATCTGTGCTTGTTCATCTCTTCTTTCCCACAGTGGCACAGGAACACACACAACACAGACATGCCAACGGATTGTTCCTCTCACGTGCTGCCCTAACACCTCCACTCTCCAACAACCAGGTCAGGCAACACCTCTCCTTCCTGGCCCCATTTAAGGCCCCGCATCTTTGAGCCACGCTCATCTGAAGGGCTCCCAGACAGACCAGTTCCCCCTATCCCTGGTTTCCACTTGTCAGGGGCAGCAGATAGGGAAAAGGCCCAGTTATGAACAGACTTCAGGGCCTCTCTAAGCTCATGATGAGTTGCAGTACTGCCTGACAGGGAGCAAGGAGGGACCCACATACCACAACAGCTATTTCCACACACACCCCAACTGCCTCCAGGCAAAGGCAGGAGGAAAACACGATCAGACACAAGCAAGGCCTGACCAAACACAAGGAAGCGGTGTCCCAGAGCAGCCATGCAGTGCTCTCCCCAAACTCAGCACCCAAGCAAAAGCCTGCCTTGGCGTGGGGGCAAACCAGCAGCTTGCTACTCCCAAACATTCTGAGGCCCATCCAGGGCCAATCATCTGTCAAAAAACAAAGCCAAAACACCCCAACCCCTCCCCCTGCAAATCCTCAAAGTGATCATTGCTCCCATCATCCATCAACAGCCCAGCCCCTGACACAAGGGGGCAGGGTATCAAGAGACCCTGCTTTTCCCCCAACCCCACTTTTAGGGCCTCCCTCGCCTGTGCTGAGGCCAGGGAGCTGGCAGGGCCCAGCTCCAAACAAACCTGTCCTCTGGGTGCCAGTCGCAGCAGAAGACAGGTCCATTGTGGGCTGTGAACATCCTCTCATAGCGGTCGGGCCGGCGTATGTCCCACAGCTGCACGTTCCCGTTCTCAAAGGTGGCAGCAAAGGTGAAGTAGTCCCGGATGCTGAACTGCACGTCCCGCACACTCTCCGACTGGCCTGAGCAGGCACAGAGGATGAGGTGTGCTTGGACAAGCTTCAGCAAGGCTAAAAACCCCACTGGAACAGCCATGGGGGTCCCCAGCCCAGGGAGGAGAGGAAGCAGGGAGTGATGCGGCCACCTTCAACCTCCCTGCAGAGCCAGCCCACTGAGCAGCCAAAGCAGTCAGAATCATGGAATGGTTTGGGTTGAAAGGGACCTTAAAGCTCATCCAGTCCCAACCCCCTGCCACAGGCAGGGACACCTTCCACTAGACCAGGTTACTCCAAGCCCCGTCCAACCTGGCCTTGAACACTGCCAGGGATGGGGCAGCCACAGCTTCTCTGGGCACCCTGTGCCAGCGCCTCAACACCCTCACAGGGAAGAGCTTCTGCCTAAGAGCTCATCTCAATCTCCCCTCTGTCAGGTTAAAGCCATTCCCCCTTGTCCTGTCCCTACAGGCCCTTGTCCAAAGCCCCTCTCCAGCTTTCTTGTAGCCCCTTTAGGCACTGGAAGGCTGAAAAAATACCCACCAAAAAGCTCCTCCCTGCCTGCTCCAGACACCCACTCCTGAGCAAAGCCTCCCCCTGGGAACAGGGAAAGGGCAAAGCCACAATCTCTGCCTCTCAACAGAGTAAGGGGACAAATAACAGCCCATGCTCCTACCAGAGAAGGTGCTGACAGAGTCCTTCTTGCGCAGGTCGAAGCACTTCATGTAGCCATCCTGGGAGCCGCTGAGGAGCATGTAGACCTCGGTGGGGTGGAAGCAGACCTTGTTGACGGTGCGCTTGTGCTCTGTGAAGAGCTGGTCCTGCTTGTTGCGGGACGGCTTGCCCAGGTTCCAGGTGACCACCACGCCATTGGTGGCAGCAGTGGCAAGCAGGTTCTCGTCCATCTGGTGCCACACCACATCGGCGCAGCTGAAGTTCAGGGAGGGTTTGCGGCCAACGCGGAGGTTCAGCTTCTCCACAAACTGCTCCTCCTCGATGGAGTAGATCTTGAAGATGTTGCGGCCGGCCACCACCACCTGGGCAGCATCGCGGCACACACTGATTGCATTGGCAGGGGCGTCCAGGTGACAGAACATGGTCCGGCCTGTCAGGGCATTGCCCCCCAGGGCCGTGGTGACCCTGGCCATCTTCTCCATGGCTGTCCTTGGGGCGCACTCCCCTCTCCAGGAGCTGGCTCGGAGGCTCGTGTCCTCACTGGCTGCATTCACGCTCGCACGGCTGCCCTGCTCCACCTCAGCCAGAGCTGGGAAGGGACAGGCTCCGCTCCCGTGGCTCCTGGCAGGACCAGGCAGCTCCAACCACAACTTTTTGTAGCCACATCAACAGGAAGTATGAGGCTAAAGCCCGGCTGAGACCTGTGGGAACAGAGATATGGCCCCACACTGGGCTTCTCCTCCTGCTGCCTTCTGTAAGTCCCTCCCAGAGAGTTCCTGAAACCCTCCCTGGGTTCCTGGTTCCCTCCTTACTTCAGTGATTGTTGGTGACACTACGGGATGTCGACTGCAGTGTCGTGGGCTGAAGGTGAGCAGAGTCTTCAGCAGGAGGTTGAGTCATCTCCATGAGACGTTCTTCGTGCCCCAAACCCCTGCAGGAGGCAGAGGGGCTCACCCTGCTTGCTAGCAGAGGGGCCAGCAGCTCCCCTTGGGCACCGGAGCGAGCCAGGGCGCTGGCCAGCTGCTCCGGGATGGCCAAAGGCCACCACAAACCAACCGCCCCCGAGCCAGGCTGAGCCCCTGCTCTGGCATTGCACCTTCGCCCCCCAGTTCCCCTGAGCCTACACTCCCCCTGCTCAGGGCTCGCCCCTGACCCACAGCCACTTCAAGGCCTCCTCAAGACCCCTTCTAGCTTGCTCAGAGCCTCCTAAGGGCTCCCTCTTGGCACTCAGGGCCCCCTCATAGCCCGATCCTGCCCCACAGCCCCCTCAGGGCCCCTTCAGACCTCTCAGAGCCTATTCCGAGTCCTCTGCCACGCTCAGTGCCCTCAGAGCCTGCCCAGCGCCCTCAGAGTCCCCCGACGCCGGACCCTCAGCCGACGCCGCCGACACGGAAACGAGCGCCGCGGCACGCCCCCTTCCGCCGGGCCACGCCCCCTTCCGCCGGGCCACGCCCCCTTCCGCCGGGAAGGTGCGCGCGTCCCGTCCCAAGCGCTGCCCGTAATTCGCGCCGTGCCCCGTGGCGCGGAACGGGGGGAGCGGGGGGAATGGGGTGAATTGGGGGGTGCCAGGGGGAAATCGGGGTGCTGAGGGGTATGGGGGGTATCAGGGGGACATATGGGGAGAACTGGGGTGGGGATGTCAGGGGGACGCGGGGTGCAGTGTTTGGAGGTACCGTGGAGAGAAAGGGAGTGTCAGGAGGGTATGGGGTGCGCTGGGGTGAGAGTGTAGTGGGGGAATGGGAGTGCTGGGGAGATATGGGATGAATTGGGTGTGGGAGTGCAGGAGGAAAATGGGGGTGTCGGGGGGTTATGGAGTGCATTACGGGTGGAGGTACACGGAGGGGAATGAGGGTGTCAAAGGGATATGGGGTACATTGGGGATGCAGGGATACACTGGGGGGATATGGACTTGCACTGAGGTGTGGGGCTGCTTGGGGGCTTTGGAGGAGCTCTGGGGTATGGAGGTACACGAGAGTTTAGGGGTACATGGGAGCCTGATATGCAGGCAGTTACAGGGCTACACTGACGTGTGGGTGTGCAGGGGTTGAGAGTGCAAGGAGGGGGTGGGGGGCGTATGTGACTGCCCTGTCATGGAGGGCTGCAGAGGGGGGTATGGGGAGACCCGAGCCCCAGTGCTGTGCCTGTTCTGGGGATGTGGGACCGTGAGGGTGAGCAGGGCTGACGACACTCCCCAGCTGCAGCTGTCCCCTGCTGCTGTCTCCCCCTCCGTGGGGGGACCCTCCGTGTACCACAGCCCCGTCCCCAGCCCCTCACACCCATGTCCTACGGGCACGGGTGGGTTTTGGGATTGCAGGCTGCTCCCTGCCCCACAGCCCCGGTGGCTCCAGACGCTCCCCAAACCCTATTCCAAGGCCAAGAGGATTCTTCATTTTGGGGCCAGAAAAGGGCATTTTGGACAAAGGAGGGAGCGGAGGCGGTGGTTGGTGCAGCAGTTCCTTCCCGGCCGGTACAAAGGCAAAACAAACCGAAAGCGTGTCCGTGTCCGTGTCCGTGCCCGTGCCCGTGTCCGTGTCCATGTCCGTGCAGGCAGCCGGTGTGGCAGCGGGGACGGCCACCGAGCCCCATCCCGCGCCAGGTCCCCGTGGTCACCCCAGCCCCGTGCCCGTGCTCTGCTCGTCCTCTGTCCCCCGCTTGCCGCCGGCGTCGGGTGATGGCTTTCCAGCTGGAAGCGTGCTGGCGGTGGCAGTGTGTCCTAAATGCCGCCTCCCACCTCCGCTCCGCGCTGCCGGTGTGTCCGCGGTGGCTCAGAGCTGGCCCCGGTCCCCCGGATGCGCCATCCCAGCCGAACGGGTCACTCGTCGGCGTCGATGTAACCCCACCAACCCCACGTAAACCAGGGTGCAGTGGCGTCCCCAAGGCGAGGGGGGAACCGGGAGAACCCGGAGGCAGGATCTGGCCACGTTGAAACCATATGGAAGAGCCAAGTGGAGGCTGCCACTTGTCACCATCCCCCCGGGTACCCCAGAGCCTGCTGTAGCACAAGACTGAAGCAAGCGAGCATGCGAGGGCAGCGGGCGGGCGCAGAGAAACATCCTATTCACCAGGAGAAAGCGCCGGGCATCCCAAGGGCAGAACTGAGGGCGCGGGGAGACACGCAGCACGAGGGGGGGGTGGCTCAGTGACCTGCTCCGGGAATGCAAGGGGACCCATCCAGCCTCCACCGCTACCCATGGGTGCCAAAAATAAGCATCCTCCTCTTGCCCATCCCTGGGAGCATCCTTTGGTCCCTGGGAGCATCCTTTGGTCCCCGGGAGCATCCTTGGTGGCAGGGCCATGCACCCATTTGGCCCTGGGGCAGAGGGGGAGCAGGATGCAGCCAGAGGGGGTAACACCACTGTTGCCTTCCCACTTTGGGTTTCCATG
Organism: Pezoporus occidentalis; assembly: GCF_034315485.1. Taxonomy (NCBI): domain Eukaryota; kingdom Metazoa; phylum Chordata; class Aves; order Psittaciformes; family Psittacidae; genus Pezoporus; species Pezoporus occidentalis. Next base: position 2,104,546 of record NW_026913404.1, read on the forward strand.
ATGTCCATTTGTCTGTCCAGAAGGGATTGGCAGGACACTGGGTGAAGGACGGGCGATGTTGGCAGTGTGTGGGGAATTTACAGGGTGCCCGGGGGGGCTCTGGCAAGGGGTGACACTGTCCTCATGTCCCCGCAGAGCCACGTGCCCCTCGGGGTGTCAATGCAGGGGATGTCCGGGATCGGTTGTATTCAACAGTGTCTTTTGCATCCCCGAACAGATGGAAAGAAAAGGGGATGGGTGATGTCAGATGGAGTGGCAGCGGGAGCGGGGCGGCCGGGGCCAGCACTACTCGATCACCATGCAGCACGGGAGGTGCTGGGAGAAGTACTTGAAGAGCTCCGGGGTGGCACCAGGGCAGTTGGTCAGCTCCAGCTCCTCCAGCTCCTGCAGCTGCACCAGCCCTGACAGCCCTGTGGTGGTCAGCAAGGGGCAGCCTGCAAGAGGACAATGTGCACTGTCACCCCCAAAACAGCAGCACCCAAATAAACTGGCACCCCGAGAGCCCTGTTGTGGACCCATCCACAGGGAGGATGCCTGGGAGGAAGCTGGCTGTCCCCCAAGGTATCCCAAGGCTGTCCCTTTCCATTGTCTCCCCAGCCCCATGGGGTCCTGGCCACCCCATTCCCAGGATAGCAAGGGAAAGGATCTCACCAGCCAGAGAGAGGAGGCGCAGGCTGCCCATGCTCAGAAGATGCTTCAGGCCAAAATCCTGCACCTGGAAAAGAAAACAGAGTGGGAATGGGGGGGACAAATGGTGGGGACAAATGGGGGATGGCCACCATGGGGGCTCAGCAGTGCTGAGGCAGGATGCTGGGTGCTGGGGCAGGGAGCCTGAGCAGGGTGCGGGATGCTGGGGCAGGGGGTAAGGAGCTGGGTGTTGGGGCTGAGTCCTGCTGAGCTCACAGGAGAACCCCACTTCCTAACACCAAGTCATGAGGGACCCAGCTGGTGCAGGGCACCCACCCTGAACTCATGGCCTGTCCCCAGGACAGTGCCAGCCACTCTGCCCTCCCCACCATGCCAGCCAGGACAGGCACAGCCATGTCCCACACCTACCTGGCAGCACCAGCGCAGGTAGAGGCTCCGTAGGGACGACATGGTGGACAGGTAGCTGAGGCCGGTGTCGGTGATCCGCACGCACCTGATGGGACACAGGGTGACAGGGCTGGTCGGGAGCAGAGCACCCATGGGTGTCCCCAGACCATGGCCACGCATTGCACCCATTGCTTCCAGCATGGCACAGCATGGCTTAGCATGGCTCAACATGATGCATCATGGCATGGCATGGCATGGCATGGCATGGCATGGCTTGACATGGTAAAGCATGGCTTGGCTTGGCATGGTACGCTCAGCATGATGCAGCATGACATGGCATGGCGTGGCATGGCATGGCTTGACAAGGCACATCATGGCAAAGGTTGGCACAGCATAGCTCAGGCCGGCACAGCACCATACCTGTCGAGCACCAGCTCCTCCAGCTTGTGCAGGTCACAGGCGATGTACTCCAGGGCCATGTCAGTGATACGAGGGCACCAAGAGAGGTCGAGGCTGCGCAGCTTCCGCAGGTTCTCAGCCACCAATTCCACGCCATCATCGGTCACCTTGGAGCAGCCCGAGAGGCTGAGGACGCTCAGGTTGGGCAGGCTGTGGACCATGTTGACCACGCCGTGGTTGGTGATCTCCCAGCAGGAGTTGAGGCGCAGGGTGTGGGTGGTGTAGCCTTGCTTGGCGGTGAAGTAGGCGAGCGCCGTGTCCGTGACGTGGTAGGCTTGCAGGTTGAGCTCGGTGAGGTTGGGCAGGAGCTGCGAGATGGCGGCAATGGCGTCATCGGCCACGTTAATGCAGTCGCTGACGCTCAGCGCCGTGATGCGGGCGTTGAGGCTGGACCACAGCCCGGCCTCCGTGAAGTCGTTGCATCCCGACAGCTCCAGCCGCACCACACCTTGCATCTGCTCCAACATCACCTGCAAGGGGCAGAATGTCAGAGTATGCTGGGCACTGCTGTCACCCTGCGCAGCACTGGCTCCCTTTGAGCCTTTCACTGTCACCAGCCTTGACTGGGTCCAGCCTTTGCAGTTGCACTGCCCTGGTGCTGGTGCAGTGTCCTGTTCTAGGACATGGGGGGTTGGACTAAATGAACTTTGAAGGTCCCTTCCAACCCAAATTATTCTGATTCTATGCCAGCATTGGTGGGAAATGAGAGGGGACAGGCATGGATCCCTGGTCATGGCCCCTGCTCTGTACCTGGTGCTGTAGACAGGGGCAGGATTAATACCACTCCCATCATGGGCAACACTTGGGTAGGATGTGGCCACAGAGCAGCTGGTGCTGTGTTAGGCCATGGTGCAGGGCAGGGGACCTCTGTGGGCATGTTGCTTGGCTCTGTGCAGGACCACGAGTTGCCCCATCTCCAACTGACCCACAGCCCCCTGCCAGCAGGGATGTCCCTGTCCCCATCATCCAGCTCATCGCCCACACCCATCACCTGGTGTCATGGCCACCTCATCCAGCTTTGCTTTCCCAGCAGCATGTGCAGGAAGCATCAGTGGGCAGTAGGGATGACCCCCCCCGAATGCATCCTCACCCCATGCCTGCGACCACAGCACAGGCTGCAGCCCACCCTCCTGCCCTGACCACATGCAGGGACTCCCAGTGCTGCCTGCCTCCAATGCTGCTGTGGATGGGATGGCGGTGACACCTTCCTGCTCCATGCCTGTGGCTGGTGAAAGCTCTGCCCAAGCATGTGTCCCCAGGGCCACTGGGAGGACCCACCATTGCCACATCTCAGCCACCCTGGTCACCACACAGGGGTCACCTACCTCCAACCCTGCATCCGTGATGGTCGACCTCTTAAGGCTCATGGACTTGACCCCCTTCTTGGAGAGGGGGTAGTTGTCAATGAACTCACAAATGTCCAGGTCAGAGACACCCACGAGGCAGAAGCCTTCGAAGCCGCGGACGGCAAAGCCCTGCAGGCTGACAAATTCCTTCTCCCCACCAGGCAGGACATTGTAGAGCTCTTTGGTGTGCAGGACAGGTGTCAAGCCCACCCAGAACTTGGGCTGGTAGAGCACCCGCCGCCATGCCTTGCACACCTGAGCCAGCACGCACTTCTCGCACGCCGAAAAGTACCAGAACAAGCGGTTGAGGATCTTCTCGTCCACCGCCAGCTGCCTCTCCGAGGGCGAGCCAGGCAGCCGCTCTGGAGAGGGCTGCTCCGAGCCTTCGCTCGTATTCAGTCCCACCAAGGAAGCGCCGGGAGGGGAGGAGACGCCTGCCAGAGTGGCCAAGGAGAGTGGGGAGGCCAGACTGGGGATGGGCAGGTCGCTGCGGTGTGCTAAGGCCGGGCTGAGGATGGCAGGCACGGAGGAAGGCTGGCACAGGCGGTTTTTGACAGCAGGGGTGCCTTTGGTGATGCTGGCGGAGCCGAGGCCGTTCGGTTGCGTGGGGATCTTCACCAGTCCATTGCGGGGCAAACATGGGGGCTTGGTGTCGCCGTTTCTCGGGTTCGACATCTTCCACAGGTCTCTCTGCAACACAGGGATGAGGGCTGAGAGGCTGCTGGTCTGGCAGGGAGAGCAGGCAGGAAGAGTGGACAGGGCTGGGGGACATCATGGCACCAACAGGGAGGGAGACCCTGGAGGTCCCTGTGCAGAGTGGCACAGGGGACCAGACAGTGCAGGGCTGCTGGGCCCCGAGTGGGATCCTCCAGGAAGCTGCATGGCCCTGGTGTCCCCCATAATGGGGGTGGATGGGGATTTATCCCCAGAAATTCCCATCCCTCTCAGAGCCTGGGCTCCAGCAACCAGTGGCAGATGGAGCAGGATCATAGAATCATGGAATAGTTTGGATTGAAGGGACCTTAAAGCTCATCCTGTTCCAACCCCCTTCCAAGGGCAGGGTCACCTTCCACCAGACCAGGTTGCTCCAAGCCCCGTCCAACCTGGCCTTGAACACTGCCAGGGATGGGGCAGCCACAGTTTCTCTGGGCACCCTGTGCCAGCGCCTCAGCACCCTCACAGGGAAGAACTTCTGCCTAAGAGCTCATCTCAAACTTCCCTCTGTCAGGTTAAAGCCATTCCCCCTTGTCCTGTCCCTAAAGGCCCTTGCCCAAAGCCCCTCTCCAGGTTTCTTGTAGACTCTTTAGGCACTGGATCTGCTCTAAGGTCTCTCCTTAAGGACCCTTCTCTTCTCCAGGCTGAACCAGCCCACCTCTCTCAGCCTGGCTCCAGAGCAGAGCTGCTCCAGCCCTTGCAGCATGTCTGTGGAGGGCAGAGCAGGCAGTGGTAGTGGCAGAGGTGCCCATGCTCACCGTGCCAGCCAGGCACTGGGCAGTGAGCCCATGCCTGCCATAGCCCTGCTGAGCCCTGTGGCAGTCAGGCGGCTCCAGCAGACCAGGCCAATAAATATTGCAGTGGCAGTGCCCAGCTTCCAGAGCCCTCCGTACCCACCATCCATTATTCAACACACTGCCCTCTATAAATACAGAGGTGAATAATTGATGGGGGCTTGCCCCCCCTCCTCCCCCAGCTGGTGCCTGGGGAAGAGCTGGAGCCCAGCAAAAGTGGCTTCCAGCCCAGGGACCAGGAAACAGGAACATGCTTCCCAAGTCCCAAGGGATGGCTGGAACATCATCTGGATGTGTCTAATGTGACCTGAGGACTCCCTCCATTGCCAACTTCCCCCAGACCAAGCTAAAAGTGAGAGTATAATTTTAACCACTTGATTTGGGATGGAGATGGCCAGGCCCTGATGGGGGGGCACCAAGGGAGGAGTGTCCCAGCTGGTGATGCTCATAGCCCAGGTCCATGGGCTCTCTGGATGCTCCATTCAGTCTGGGGGAGGTGGCTCCTAAGTGGGGTGCAGCCTAGATCCCTGCTGCCCCCAGCCCATCACTTTCACTCTCACAGCACCCTCACAGCCCTCCTGGGTCAGCCAGGGCTGGGGGGTGAATCAGGCACCCAAAAGGCACTACGAAATTTTTGGCACAGCCAGAAAACCCCATGGGATGTGTGGGACATGGCATTTCCTGGTGATATCAGGACAGGGCTGTGCGAGAGGACTGGTGGGAGCTGCTGAAGCCTCTCCATTAGTGTGAGTGACAGACAGCCCGGCCTGGTGGCCTCTGGGGATGAGTCCGGCCCTGTGCAGACAGTCTGGCGCCACTCCCCACTCGGATGCAGCCTCTGCTGCCTCTGCTCACTCTGCCCAACAGAAGAGCTGGGCCTCTGACGCTTGGACATGTGTTAAATTCTCTTGAAAGCAGGAGAAGAGGAGGGGAAAGAAGGAAGAAACTTAAAACCAGCAGCTCGGTGCTTGGCAGCAATTAGGGAAGCAAACAGAACATGCACCAGGGTGTCTAACACAGCCACACAGCACAAATCCAAACAGATAATTACCAGGCAGCACGGGAAGGCTGTCGCTCCAGCATGGAGCCCACAGCCAGAGCCGTTCAGCATGCTGGTTGTCCCCAGGGGAGAGGGCAGGTGGTGGCACAGGGGCAGCCCGGGGTCTCGGGAGCCCCGGAGGACACTCATGGGAGGAGACAGATGCTGACAAGTCGCCAGTCTGAAATGCAGCCAGCGGGAGGTGTTGGCAATGGTTCCAACCAGCTCAGACCTTGGCTGGTCCCTGAGGCCGTGTTCAGGGGGGCTGAGTGGATTCAGCAGCTTTCCTGTCCTGCCTTGGAAAGCTGAGCCAGGTCCCCCTGCCACAGGCACTGGGGCCGCCTGTCTGGCTCACAGAAACCCTCAAGTGTGAGTGAGCTGGGAAGTCACTTCAAATAGACAGACAGGGATTCAGGGCTTCTGAGCACAGGGAGGCTCCAACCAGCAGTGGTGGGAGCCTAGGCAAGGCTCTACATGGCCAGGGAAATGGGCAGGCAAGGTTTTGGGGATTCCTACTACCCCAAAAGGAGCAGGACTGTGCTGGGGGGAAGAACCTCAGCTTGGAGAAGGTGTTCTGAGAGAAGGTGGTTCTCCACTCTCTCCTCTGTCTCTGGCACCATGGGGCAGCGCTGGGATCTGCCTGCTACTGCTGCAGGAAAGCCGCTGCCTGCAGCCCCAGGTTCCTGCAGGCCACATCACTCCAATGTACAAAGTGCAAGTACCACATCCCATGGATACCAGAGCTGCTCTATGCTGGGATACCCAGCACATATTCTGCCCTGCCCCAAGACATCCCTCCAACCCACTGAAACAGCAGAAGGAGAGGGAAATACAAAACTGTATGCCTTGGAGATGTCAGTACTGAGCCCATCTGATGTTCAGGCATTTCTATGAGCACCTCTATATGCTTTTTGGTCACCCCAAAACTGCAGGAGAGCAGAAATTTGGCCTTTCTTCCTCACCCCATAACTCACTGTTTGCAGGTTGCATGACTGGGCCAACCACAACATCATCAGGATAGGTCAGCATTTGGTACAACCATTTTTACTCTGGGATTCCACAGGAAGGGCCCAGCTTTGCATGGTGGTTTAGTGTGAGGTGTCCCTGCCCTTGGCAGGGGGGTTGGAACTAGATGATCTTAAGGTCCTTTCCAACTATTCTATGATTCCCCCCAGATGCTCCCTGCAGCTCTCACAGGCCACAGCTCATGGGGGAAGCACCTGCCAGCAGTGGAGTGCTAGCTCGCAATCCACAGTGGGAGGAACCCTGACAAAAGCAAAGGGCAAAGTCTTTCAGTCTTCCAAATTCACTCCAGGGTGCACATTTCACAGAAAACGTCATTGCCACAGAAGTCACTCCATTCATAAGGGTTTTGTCATCCACAGTGAGCAATGGTGCAGTGGTGGGGGGCGGATTTGACGCAGGAAGAGAGAAGAAAGAAGAGGGCCGAAGAGCCTGTCACTACAAACATTACACAGACAATGAAGATGCTGGGGAGAATAGGTTGAAAGCTGCCAGGAAGACAGTGCTTGTCCAAGCTGTTGGTGAGTTTACCATCTCCGTGTAACATTGAAGAGGAACGAGAGCCTCAAGAGAGAGGCAGGATAACCAGTCACCCTGCTAGTGCCACCCCTGTGAGGGTGTTCGCTGGGAGACCCTGGGCTGTGGCAGATGAGACCGTCTGGGCAGAGAACGTGAACCGATGTGCCCAGCTGGCCGGGTAGAGCGGTTCAGCACCACAGACAGCGGCCTGGCCGAGTTCAGCACCACGGACAGCGGTCGTTTTCAGGTGCCGTGGACAGCTGCACTGTGCCTGGGGGCCGCGGCACCCCAGGAGGGCACGCCGCAAACATGCCCGTGCGGGACCCTTCCTCCCCAGGGGCCCCCTGCGAGGACACGCCATTCCTCACCAGGTCCCTGTAAGGACCCACCATTGCCCTTCAGGTCCCTGTGAGATCCTTGCTATGGCCCCAGCAGGTCCCAGCAGTCCTCTCTCTTGCTGCAAAGCCTTGTTATTGCCCTGCCAGAATCCAAACCTGCTGCAAGATTCTTTCTGTAGAGCCACTGCTTCTGTGAGAGAGCTGCTTGGCAGCAAGCAGCCATCACTCATGGCTTCCTGCACACACACACACACACGCACAATCACACACACACAATCACCTCGTCAGAGTCCCAGGAGCTGGCGGATGCACCTGATGTGAGCCTTGGTGTTCAGCTGCACACATACATGCACACATCCACACACAAACAGAGAGAAGCGCATGCACGCACACACACACAGAAGGTTGCATCAGCTGAATTCATTAGCCCATCTATTTTTACTAATGCAGCAAATCAAGTTGATCTACAGGCAGAGAAAACACACCCGAGATGTGGTGCTGTGGCAAGGCTTTTGTCCAGCACTCTTGCGGGGAACAGCTTTCCAGGACTCCCTCAGCTGTACGCAATATCCCAACCACCAGCAATGCCAGGCAAGGTCTTGCTTTGGAGGGCTGAACCTGCAGGCCAAAGTTCATGGCAGTAATAAAGACATCTCACTAAAAAGATTGCCTTCCCCAGCAGCGCTTAGTGGGGTAGGAGCTGGCTCCTGCTCTTATCCACCAAGTCAGACCACTGCCATGCTGTGAGTAGTGCGTGTATGACCACTGGCCTCCAAGGCCAGGTCGCCTCATAGGGCTTGGATCACTCCAGGAATATGAAAGAACTACAGAAGGCCCTGAGGAGCCACTGGCTCCCCTGGAGTTGGAGGGACAGTGGCTGTGTTTGGAGAGAGAGAAGCTGTACTTGTGTGTACAGAGGTGGATCTGCAATCCAGGGCTCAGCACTCACCCAAGTCAGCTGGGAGAGAGGCTCAGAGCACAGCTCCAAACTCAGTGCCACCTATTCCACCACCACACAAGCCAGGAATTCATGGTGGGGAAAGACCTTGCTGCTCCGTGTGGCCCTGGAGACCTGCCATTTGTGTGATGGGAGCCAAGAAACTTCTTCCCAAGATTACCCTAAGAACTCCTTGGGAGTCTGGAGGGCTGAGAGCAGCTTTCCTGCTCCCTTGTTGGCTCCCAATAACACCAAGGAGGATATCCCACCTTGCAGTGGTCAAAAAGGCTGGGAAAACAACTGGTTTGAGTCCCATTCCTGTTGGATGCTGGTGTCAGTGGTGGGCTGGGTGGTAAATCCATTGCAGAGTCTCAGGCCAGGCAGTGGAGCTGTCACAACCAGGCATCCCCAGCACTTCTCTGCCCCAGGTCCCACAGCTTTAACAGCAAGACCTGGAGCCAGGTTCTGTGGGGCCAGCCCTGTGCCCAGGGATCTGGAGAAATGCTGGCTGAGGGGCCCAAGCCAAGCCCTGCTCCAGACCCACCACATTCTGCTTGGCTGAGAGAACAGCTCATGTCCAGGAGCATCAGGAGATGCAGCTCCTGCACTCAAGCCCTCAGCATGGGAAGCTGTAGGGAGAAGGCAGAGCACCAGCACCCCCAGCCTGGCCAGGCAAAACTTCCTTGCTCTGGCTGCCACAAGCCCTTCCTGCAGCAGCATTTATCTTCTCTGCTAAGACCCAAATCTCCTACGACATCAAGCCCTGGCCTCCCTCTCTATCCCAGGCAGCCCCACATCCCCTCAGAAGGACCCCCCTGCCCAAGCAAAGCACAGGATGCCCAGATCAGGGCAGATCTGGACCTCAGCCTCCTCTGGAGGTCCTGGCTCTCAGCACCATGGGAGGGTGCTTGTGCTTCAGCCTGGCTCCCCACCAGCTGAGGGCAGGGGAAAAGGGAACAGCTCCTCTTGTGACAGTTCCTGCCCAGCCTGGCCTCCCCTCACTACAAACCCAGTCAGAGCTCAGCCAACAGCACCAACTGTGTTACAGCTCTTCTCTTTGTCCCTCTTGGGCCCAGGAAAGGGGTGAACAAAAATGCAAGATCCCACAAGGAGAACGGAGACCATGGCCCATGGCTGCCGCTGAGCCCCCTCTCCAAGGACACAGATGTCCCCTTGGGCACTACTGGGACTTGAGTCTCTTCTTCAACCCCCTTCATCCCTCCAGAGAAGGCAACAGCCATGCAAGTAGCAATGCCCTCTGCCCTGGGGCTCAGGAGTCTGACCAGGAGCCGGGGTTGAGGCAAGGTGGCCAAAGACTTTGTCAGCATGGAGCTAACAGCATGGGATGCTGGGGCATTCAGAGCTCCTTGCTGCAGGCAGCTGTGAGTGCTAAATGCCAACACAGGCCCCAAAAAGCTGCACCCTGGAAGCAAAAGCAAGAGCCTGATCCTGCTCCCCCAACCAGGAGCTGGGCACAGGTCACACTTCCAACACGGAGAAAGCCTGGAGAAAGGGCTTCTGATGCCCTGAGCCCTCAGCACTGGTGGCTGTGGATCACCCAGAACAAGCGTGGATGGTCCCTGTGGTGGGTGGGCAGAGGTTGGCTGCAGGTGGGATGCTGCTGAGGGAGCCCTGCACACCCGCGCACTCCATCCTTCTCCCTCCCACACCATCGACACCCACTCGCATCCAGAATCTCCTTTTCCCTTCTCCAGGTTCTGCTCCATCTGCACAGGCAGCGGTGGGGAGCAACAGACCATGGCTTGGAGATGGCTTGGGAAACTGATGTATGGGAATGGTGCTCTGGTTTTGCCATCGAGCTGCCAGAGTCTGAGCCAGGCACAGCTCAGATCTGCAAAGCATGAAGGCAGGATCCATTCCCCCAACTCAAAGTGATTCCACTCCAGCCTTTCTCCTGGCTGGAGCATGGTCATATCTCCATGGGATGGTCAACATGGAGGTGATCCCACCAGAGGGGACAAGGGGATCTTTTCCCTCCATCTGCCATCCCATATGTGCCACACAGCCCAAGAGAGGATCCCTCCATCCCCAGGAGCAGGATCTGGGGAGGCAAGAGGTTCCCAGCACTGGGGATGCTTATCCTGCTGCTCCTGACTGCATGGGGAGCTGCTGGCATGGGGAGGGGAGCAGGCCCGGTGGATGGCGAAGGATCGATGTGGGGGAAGCCAGCTCGGGGAAAAATAGATATCTAGCTCATTAAAAATGGATGCACAAACGAGTCCTCCCCACTCCAAAGCCACCTCCCTCCCTCTTCCTGGTAGCCAGAGTGAAATCAGCAACCAGCTTTCAGAGAAGGGGAGATGCCAGCACGGCACAGCGCTTGCTCTGCGCCTGCTGCTCCCATCCTGCTGGGTGTCAAGACCCTCTGGGTACTGGGGAGGGGACCCAATAGCCCCTGCACCCCGGGCAGAGTGTGGTTATGGAGCAGGACCTCTTCCGTAGCATCCCTGCTGCAGGGACTACTACATTCTAGCCTTTACTGCCTGGGCACTGCCACGTCCCACCAGCACGGGTGGATGCCAAAGAGCCAGAGGTGCCCCGGCCCAGTTCTCCATGGCACCCATGGAGACCATGGGAGTCTCTCCCTGGTTGCTCACACAAGCCCGTGCCTCAGTTTCCTCCATCTGTGCCTGGCTCAGCTCTTCCATGGGGCTCAGCCTCCCTGGCCCCAAGACCCAGCTGACCTCGATCACAGACCACTCCATTTGTCTCCATCCCCTCCCCTGCCCAAACAACCTGCCCTGCTCCTTCGCCCCCATCCTGGTTGCTGAGGTGTCCCCGGCCCCACACTGGGCTCTGTGGGACCCTGCTGCGGAGTTCAGCGCCCTTGGCCCTATCCCAGCCAGGACCTTCCCTTCCTCTCTCCCATGGGCCTGGGGATGGGGGTGGCTGCCCCTGTCCCCCCCCCCGGCCTGTATCACCCTGCACCCAAGAAAAGCCCCACCAAGGTGTTGGTGGGCAGCTCTGGGGGTGCCAGTGGTCTCATGGTGCCACCAAGGAGGACAAGGGTCAGTTTGGAGTGGGGGAGCAGCAGCAACCCCACACCCAGGTGACACTGTCCCCACAGCGATGTCCCCCCCACCCCAAAACATACCCCCTGCCCCCCCCCCCCCCCCCGGCAGCTGCCCACTCGGTGATGCTTGGCCATATGGGGCGGGGGGGGGGGGGGGGGGGATATCGCATTAACCCCCTCACCCCCCAGCATTCCCCCGGTCCCCAAACCAGGGCGCTGGGGGCGCGGGGGGGGGTGTGTGTGTGTGTGATGCAGCATCACTGAGGGGGGTCACACCGACCACCATCCTCGGCTGAGCTGCTGTTAGCCGGTGGGAGATGGGGGGGTGGCGCTACCGGACCGGGAGCCCCGGGGCCGGGCCGGCTCCGCCGCCGTTATATAACGAAGCTCCATGTTGCGGGATGCGGCGGCAGGGGGTGGATGCGGTGCCGGTGTCGGTGCCGGTTTCAGCAGCACCGGCACCGGCTTTGTGTTGTGAAGGGCTTTCCCGGGCGGCTCTTACCTCCAGCGCCGTCTCCCGCAGCTCATGCCATGCCTTGTGCCCGTCCTCTCTCGGTAGCAGGAAAAAAAACACCGGGAAGAAAACCGGGAAAAATTCTCCCCCTCCAAATCCCCGCTGGAAAAGGGGCCGGATCCTGCCCGGCCCCCGCCCCAGCCCCGCTGAACAACAGGAAAAATAAGCGGGGAGGGGGGTGGGAGTGGGATGGGGCCGGATCCGGGGAGGATGGAGAAGGGGGGTCCCTCCTGCCCGCCAGCCCGGGGAGCCGGAGCTGCACACGCACACGCGCGGTTCACACACGCACACGCGTGTCAGCAGCTGAGGCTGTTAAAGAGACACGGTCGTCGGGAGCGGTAATGGATCGAGGTAGGATGGCACCGGCACCAGGAGCGGTGAGGTGAGTGGCGAGGCCACCGGTGAGAGAGGCGGGGGGGAGCAGGCAGGGATGGGCTGGCAGCGGGGTGTGCAGGCAGGGGGAGAGGGTGGGGGGGAATACAGGGGTGGGATGATGGCGGGGATGGAGGGAGGGATGGATGGATGGAGGCTGGGATGGAGGGATGGGAGATGGAGGGATGGGAGGATGGGGAGAAGAATGGCTAGATGGGAGAGGGATAAGGGGTAAGGAGTAAGGGATGGAGGAGCAATGGAGGGATGAAAGGATGGAGGAGATGAAGGGATGAAGGGAAGAAGGTATGCTGGAAGGGTGGATGGAGGAATGGAGGGATGGAAGGATGGAGGAGCGATGGAGGGATGAATGGAGGGATGAGGGGTGGAAGGAGGGATGGAGTTCCGGGTGGAGTGGTGGCTGGAGGGCTGGAGGGGGGGCTGGCAGGCTGGATGGACAGACGGATGCTTGCTCTGGCTCTCTCCCCAGCAGGGTGCTGGCAGCCGGAGATCCTGGTGCAGACCCCTCGCCCCAGCAGCCAGCTCTGGCTCTGCTTGACAGCGCGCAGGGCACAGTGCGGATGGTCGCTGCAGCTCCAGCACCCCGGGGTGCTGCGGGCACCCAGGGAATGGGGGGGGGGGGGGGGCTTCTGCTGCCAGGCCATAGCTGGCAGCAGGGCCTGCAGCTGGGGGATGCCCCGTTGCTGCCCCCCATTTCCCACCCCCTTAGCTCAGCACCCACCCAGCAGGCCGGGGCCCAGCTTCACCACTGCTCCCCAGCCCGCAGGGGACCAGTTAGCTGCCACATTTAGACCCTTCCCCTGTCCCTGGGGAGGCTGATGGAGCTGCCTGGATCCGGCGCCTGGCTCCTGCCTCCATTATTTATAAGGCAGGTCGGGTTTCGCACTGGCAGCCGGGAGGGAGCCTGTGGGAGGAGACTGGGCACATACACACACACTCACACTCACTCACACCCTGCCCAATGGGTGACCAATGCAGATAAAGGTGCCCTCCAGTGACTGTGGGGACATGTAGGTCAGCGTCCTCATCCTGGTGATGCATCTTCTCTCCATTGCATAAGGAACTGGAGGTCCTTCACCTTGTGAGCCCTTGTCCCCACCAAATGGGGTGTCCCAGGGCAATTGCCAGTCCAAGAGCAGCAGGTAGTGGTCCAGCTCCCCGAGTGATCACAGTGATTCCAGGCACAGGGAGACAGCCGAGTCCCAGAGGGTCCTTGCTGTCCTCTTGGGACTGGCACAGCTCCGTTGTCACTAACTCCTGTCAGCTCCAGGCACAAGGCGGAACATGTCTGTGTGGCCCCATGTCCTGGGCACATTTTCATACTGAGAAGGTTCACAGCTGCTGGTGGAGCCCCTGGGCAGGAGGATTCTTCATGCACATGTTCCAAGTGGAGGAGCACAGCTGGATGGGGGTACCCACATCATGGGGTGTCTAGTGGGGTGTCCCAGCTCACCCTGCAGCCACTGGCAACTCCGCGCTGTGGCAGACCCGGACCCTTGAGCCTCCCTGGTCCATGGGGTTTGTCCCCCCTGGGTACCAGCAGGGTGGTGGCCAATAACCCCACACTCAGGCTGGGTCAGCAGCCAAGAGCCAAAAGACACCCCTGCTCCACAACTCATCTTTACTCAGAGTGCCAGCACCCCATTGGCCCTCCAGCAGCCCCACCACCCTAGGGGTGCTGACGGGTCACACCCCACACTCCCATCAGAGCCCCATGACGACACGACCCTGGGCTGAGCATCACCAGTCCGTCAGCCGGCCCAGGGGTGAGGGAAGCTGGACCGCAGTGCGCGGGGGAGGGGGCTGTCACCGCGGCAACCGCCGTCGCCTAGCGCCGGCTGTCTCCCGGTAACCCGTCGCCTAGCAATGGGGGATTTCACAGCTCGGGATGAAGAGTTGAAAGTTATTTTTAGCCCGGGCTGTGAATCAATAGGCAGCTCCATTCGCCGCCCCACAGGATGCTCGTGCGGGGCCTTGCTGTGGTGGTGGCAGGCGGGCTGCCATGGGGACCGCATGGCCTGGCCAGCCTGGGGTCACCACCCCGGCACAGCCCCTCGATGGACACCCAGGGCTCAGCCTCTCTCGGCTCCCCCCAGTGCCCTCCATAGGGTTCAGTGCCCCTGGACCTCCCCTGCCAAGGATCTGACACCCCAGGCCCTATGCAGGGGATGGTTGGTGAGGGCAGGATACCAACTGGACCACTGCTTTGCTATTAGGACCCTCACCTCACTGTGGGGGTCCTCTTTCATTTGTGAGCACCCTCATTGCAGCTGCTGGGAGCCTCATTGTGCCATGGGGATCTGCTCCCACTACTGTGGTCCCCCACTAGTCCGCAAGGGATGTGGACAACCGTTGCCATGGGGACACTCTCCTTGCCATGGGAATCCTCTTTATGCTGCGGAGACCCTTGCCTTGACATGTGGACTCCTCTTGCCCATTGCACACTTGCCCTGCCACAGGGACTCCCATCTTGCCATGGGACCCCCACCTTGCCATGGGGACTCCTTCCTTGCCATGGATATCACCTTTTTGCTGTGGGGACCCTTGCCCTAGCATATGGACCCCCTCTTTGCCTTGGGGACTACTTCCTTGCCATGGGGACCCCATCTTTGCCATTTTATGGGGACCCTAATCCAGTGTTTCCCCTCCTGACAGCCTCCCTGAGCTCCTCCAGGGCTCATGCCTGCCCTCAGGGACACCAGCCTGGGGGTCTGGATACTCAGTGTTAGTGGGGGGGATGGAGCCTGCTCAGCACACGGGTTCCATGGGGAAGGGCTGGGGGTATCCCTAATTGCCCCCATGCTAGGCTGGGCGTTGAGGTGAGGCTCCTCAGCTATTTTTGAACGATGAGGTGGGTGCCTGGCACAGCTGCTTCTCCTTTGGGTGCTCAGCTGAGCTCCCACGCAGCCGTGGGAGGCCAGGCAGCAGGATGCAGAGGATGGGGAACCCCAAAAAGGGGGCTCCAAGCCTCTGAGGAGCTCCTCCTGAGTCCCCTTTTTGCCTTTGCAGGAGGGTTTTTACCTCTGGGCCCTGCCCTTGCTGTCCCCCCCCCAAAGCACAGGAGCACCCAGGGCCCCTTTGTCCCCACTGGTGAGAGACACTCCATCCTGAGGCACATGTTTAACGCTGGGATCCCAGCACAAGGCAGAGCTGGAGTTGTCAGAGAGGGTCCAGAGGAGACCATGGGAATGGCTGGGGCTGGAAGGTCCCTCCTGCAGATGAAGGCCGGGAGAGGTAGGGTGGGTGAGCCTGGAGAAGACATTCTGGAGCCTGTCAGTGTATGAGGGGCTGGTAGGGGTGATGGAGATGAGAGAAGGGTGACAGCTTTAGGCTGGAAGAGGATGGATTTAGGTTGGATATAAGGCAGGAACATGGGGTAGAGGGGAACTGCCTCCTTGATTGAGGGGAGATGTCCGTGCCCAGGGCAGGGCTTGGACCAGGGGATCTGTGAAAGTCCTATTGGATGAGCCCATCCCCTGCCCCGCGGCGGGACGTGGGTCCTGCTACAGACACGCCATCACCCTGAGACCCCGGCGTGTCCAGCCCGAAGGGGTCCCCGCCGGGGGCGGCGGGAGGAGCAGCCGCAATGACCGTGGTCACAAGAGGGCACTGCGAGATCTAGCGTCCCGGGCACCGGGCAGGGGAGGGACCGGTGACCGGAGCGGCCCGGGACCCGCTGCCGGGTCCCCTACAACCTGCTCGGGCAGGTCCCTGGGGGGCAGCCGGTCCACGGCCCCGCAGCCCTCCCTCTGGCAGCGGGGACAAGAGGATACGGCCAGCGGGGACACGGGGTGGCAGCTCCTGTGAAGCCCGGGGATGCTCTGCCCCACGGGGGTGGGGCTTTGCCCGGTCCCAGCTCAGCCCCAGCTCCAGTGGCTGCTCACTGAGTGCTCCGGCCCCCCCAAGGCAGTGCCCGAGGCCAGGAGTGGCCGGGGGTGGACACGCCAGGGGTGTCCACGGTGGCTTTGTCCAGCTGGGGCCGAGGTTCCTCCCAAAACACCGCGTTAAGGTGGATCGGGGATTTCCTCCCCCGCCCGGGCTGGGGGTGGGGGTTCAGGGTGCAACCCCCCCCCGGGATGCTGCAGTGGGGCTGGGTCACACTCACCGCCGTGTGCCCATGCGGACACCGGGATCCAGCCTGCGAATGGCAGCTTCCCACCTCCCCGCACTCCCGTGTGTCCCAAGGAAACCCCTCCCGAGGGACCCCACGGGACGGTGGGAGTCAGTCTGAGTGAGGTCCCTGCCTGGGGACACCAGAGCCTGGTGCCAACTCATTGCGGTGCCACCTCGGGCACCCGGCGGGGTCTGTTTGTGGGGTCCCTGTATCCCATGCCGGGCCGGGAGCACACCCGGCCCTGCTTCCCCAGGAACCGGCCCCGGGCCACATTCCCCCGTGCCGGGGTCACTGTGACCCGCAGTCGGGCCCTCTCTCCCCGACACCCACGGCAGACCCCAGCACAAGGCTCAGTGGGTACAGAGCCCCACACACAGACCCCTCAGCACCCCGAACCGCCCACCCGCCCCGCTCCACCTTAACCCGCAACCCCTCCGGCCCCTCATTTTCCACGGATTCCAGCATCCTGACTTGTTTCAGCATCGCTCCATGGCGGGAGGGCCGCGAATCCCCCTCTCCCGCCTGGCCCCCTCCCCTTCCCCCCCTTCCCCTCATTCTTTCCACCCTCCAAATTTACAATCCCTCATTTCCATTCCGCTCCACCCTCTCGCTAGGACTTTGTTCCCGGCCTGTATCATCCCATCGCAATTGTTCCCTGTTTATTTCAAACGTTTTGGCGGGCTGTCACTGGATGGACACTTAATTAATTGTGGGGCTGGCACAATAGCGGCTGGGGGGTGTGTGCAAAATCCCAAGGGAGGTTGGGGGGGGTTGGAAGTGGGGGCTCGGGTGTGCGGAACTCTCCATGACAGACCCACACCATGTGTCTCCATGGCCCCTGTTAAGGGTGTCCCGTGGGGAGGGGTGTGCTGCTGCTAGGGGGGGGTGTGCATGGAGGTTGAGGTGCGTGTAAGTCTTGGGGTGCACAGTTATAGTGGTGCACAAACCAGGGGGCTGGATTTTGGTGTGTGCAGCCTGTGGTGTGCATAAGTCAGGGTTTGTATAGGTTTGGGGTGTACACAGCCTGAGGTGTGCGCAATTGGGGTGTGCGTAGTTGCGGTGCGTATAGCCTGGAGTTCCTGTTGTCGGGCGTGTATAACTTGAGGTGTGCATGGCCTGAGGTGTGCATGGCCTGGGGTATATATAGCCTGAGGTGTGTGTAGCCTGGGGTGTGCATCAATTGGGGTGCATATGGCCTGGGCTGTACACACCTTGTGGGGTACGTAACTGGGGTGTGCACAGTTGGGGTGTCGACAGTTGGGCTGCACATAGCCTGAGGTGCCTGTACTCGGGGTCTGCATGACCTGGGGTGTGCACAGTTGGGCTGTACCATGCCGGGGAGCACCGCGCAGCCCCAGCCCTGTACCCTCAGCGCCCCCCCCCCCCCCCCCCCCCCGGTGTGTCCTTCCCGGTGCCGGGAGCCGCAGGGGGGTCCAGGGATGCCGGTGCGGGCGCTGCCGGTGCCCCAGGCAGCGGGCGCGGGGGGAGATGCGGGGGGGTGCGGGGTGTGCGGCCCCGCCCCGCCGCCGCCATTGGCCGAAAGTTTGGGGCGCGGCGCGGGGTGTCGGCCCCGCTCCCCGCTCCCTGCCCGCGGCCGGTGCGGGCAGCGCGGGCAGGGCCGGGCCGCCCCGGGGCCGCCGCGGCCGCGGCCATGTGGGCGCTGCGGGCGCTGTGCCTGGCCGGGCTGGGCGCGGCGCTCGGCGGCGCCTCTGCGGATCCGTGCAGCTGGAGGGGCAGGTAGGGACCGGCACCGGCGGCACATGCGGGTCCCCGGCTCAGCACCCCCCCCCCCAAACCCCCCTGCCTGACTCGCAGCCCGCCCCCCACCCGGGAGCATCCCCCTGTGCAGGGGCTGCTACCGCTTCCTGCGGAGCTGGGTCGCGGTGGGATACTAGGACCTGCTCCTGCCTCAGTTTCCCCATCCCAGGGATGTGCGGGGTCCGGGCCCGCCTCACCGGGAACCCTTCCCACAGCCCCCTCCCCCGTTAACTGCAGCCCCGCGGCCCCTGGGGCCCCTCGGCAGGGCTCGGAGCGCCGCTGGCCGCGGTGGGGAAGGCACTGAGCTCCGGAACAAAGGGCTCGGGCTGCCGTAAGCCCCACGCGAGGCCGTGGGGGGCACGGGCAGGACACAAGACCGGGCAGCAGCGTGGCCGGGACAAAGCAGCCCCACGGCTGTCTCCGCTCCTCCGGGCAGGGCTTTCCCGCTTGTCCCCTCCCCTAAATATTCAACAGGCAAGACGTGGCTTCGGGCAACGGTTCCACGCGAGCCCTAAACCCACGGGGGGTGGTAAACCCCCAGCTCTCACAGGGGATCCCCCAAAGTTGGGTTGTGCAAGAAACAGGCGACCCCAAGGCTGTGGGTCCCGTGGCTTGGGAGGCTGGGGAGTCCACTCTGGGTGCAAGGGAGTCTGTGTGCGCTGCTGCACACCCCGCCCCGGCACCTACCCAGGGGGTTGGTGGGGCCGAGCACTCCCGAATGATACACATGCAGCCGGTGGCATCGGGGGTTTGGTGCTATTCCTCCCTGTGTTCATCCTGCACAGCTCCATGGGGGAATAAGGGCTGGGGGGATCCCCATCACCTGGTGGGGCACAGGCTGCGGGTCCCCATCACCCGGCATGTCCCAGTGACGGGGGTGCCGTGCCTCGCAGCGGGCTGTCGCAGGAGGCGGGCAGCGTGGAGCAGCTTTCCCTGCCCTGCGCCGAGGGCTCTCTGGAATGGCTGTACCCCACGGGGGCCCTTCGCCTGCGCCTGGCTCCCCGCCTGCCCCCGGCCACCGCCGCCGCCACGGGCGGGAGCCCCCAGCACGTCACCGCCTGCGTGAAACCCGCGGGCACGTTCCGCGGGGCTCAGCTGTACCTGGAGCGGGACGGGGCGCTGGAGCTGCTGCTGCCCGAGGCGCCGCGGCCCCGCGTGAGCTGCTTCAGCTGGGCGCCCCAGGAGAAGGTGGCCCTGTTCCTGCAGGCCACCCCGCACCGCGACATCAGCCGCCGCATCGCCGCCTTCCGCTACGAGCTGCGGGGAGACTGGCTGGCCCGCCCCGCGCTGCCCGCCGCCAGCCTCACCGGGGAGGGTGAGTGTCCCGCAGCCCCGCTCAGCCTGCCCCAGCTGCCCTTGCCGGGTGTCCCCCCGTGTGCGCGGAGGGGCCGGTCACCGCTGGCGGGTGGTGACAGGCTGTGCTTGACTGTCGCAGGGGCTTGCCGGCCGTGCAACGACACCGAGATCCTGATGGCCATTTGCACTAGTGACTTTGGTGAGCGCAGCCCCTGCCCGGGTGCTGGGAGCCCAACAGGAGGGGACGAAGCTCAAACTGGGGACCGAAGCCCCGTCCTGCCCTGCCTGGGCATCAGTACAGAGGCTGCTTCCGCATGGGGATGGGAACAGGGATGGGGATGAGGACAGGGATGGGAACAGGTATAGAGATGGAGATGGGAATGGGGACAGAGAAGTCTATGGGGACTGGGACAAGGATAGGGAGAGAGATGAGAATGGATGGCGATGGGAATGGTGGGAATAAGGATGGGAATGAGGACAGGGATGGAGATGGGAATGGGGACAGGGAAGGCTACGTGGATTTGGACAAGGATGGGGGTGGATGGCAATGGGAATAGTGGGAATGAGGATGGGCACAGGTATGGAGATGGAGATGGGGACAGGGATAGGGATGGGAAAGGCTACAGGGATCATGACAAGGATGGGGACAGGGATGGGGCTAAGGTCAGGGCCATACTGACACCCATCCCTCTCTTCCCCTCGCAGTGATCCGTGGTAGCATTCGGAGCGTTTCCAACGATGTGGAGCTGCAGGAATCCATCATTGGGGTGAGCGCTGCCCGCATCCACCGCCAGAAGTTTCCCCTGTTCCAGGCGGGGGGGAGGCCGGTGGGCAGCATCCACACCCCACTGCGCTGTGGCGTCAGACCAGGCCCCGGCACCTTCCTCTTCACGGGGTGGCTGCACTTTGGTGAGGCCTGGCTGAGTTGTGCGCCACGGTACCGGGACTTCCAGCGCATCTACCATGGGGCACAACGTGCACACCAGAACCCCTGCGAGTTCCCCATGGACTGAGTGGCTCGGGGGTGGGGAAGGACAGCTCGGCCCCACAGGTGCTGGGGGGTCCCACAGGCAGCAAGAGCATCCCTGGGGTTGGATGGTGCCTGGAGAGAGGAGCAGTGATTTGGTCCTTGCCATGCAGCTGGGCTCCAGCAGCATCCACCGATGGGCTGGGGGGGTCCCGAGAAAATCCTGCTGGAAGGGAAGGGGTTTTCCCAGGGAACTGCCCAGATGAGGGGTGCTGTGGTGTGGGGCGGGGGGGTAGGGGCTCCCAGGGGACTGGGGTGCTGCAGGCTCAGGGGATGCTGTAGGTGGAGCACGATGGGGGTGGCTGTTGTTCTCCCCAGGAGGGCACGGTAATGGGTGGCCATGGCAGTGGGTGCCACAGTGGGGTGTGGAAGGGCCAGGAGGTGATTTGCAATGTCAGGGGTGGAAGTGGGAGCAGGATGGCAGTGAGCCTTACCATGACCCTGCCTGCAGTGGAGGGCATGGGCAGGGGCCATGGGGTGGATAATGAGGAAGAGGAGTGAGGCTGAAGGAAGCGAGGGGATGGCAAGGGGGGAGGAAGGCTGGTGCAGGACCAAAGCACCGATGCAGGAAGGTGCCGTGGGGGTGGGTAGAGGTTGGGACAGGCCGGGACGTGCTGCCCATCCTGCCACCGTGGCTTCGTGGTGTCTGCCGGGTCATCCCGGTGGGTCACAGCCTGTCGGCCAGTGGGAGTGTTTTGACCGTGGGGGTGGGGGGGCATTGTATGTGCACTACAGTGATAATGATACCAAATGTGTGACCTTTTTGATAAACTAAGCTGTCTTTGTAGAGCATGTGTGTGAGACTCCTTGGTTTGTAGGCAGCTGAGCTGTGCCTTCCCATGTGTCAGCTCCAGCCACTGACCCTGCCCTGGAAACAGCCCTACTCTCTATATATCTCCCTCCATAAAGTGATATATTGTTGTTTCTGAGTGTTGCATCCCTGGGATGGGTCATTTTGAGGTTCTTCTCCCTGGGTATTGGCGGTGGCCCCATGCCGGGGGGTGAGCAGCCACTGTCAGGGCTCATTCTCATCAGAGTCACCAGCCACAAGGCCTCATTGTGCTGGGCTGCACCGTGCTGGTGTCCCAGCCCCACTGCTTCCCCCCTCCATGGAGTCCTGTGGGCTGTGTGTGGTGGTGGGGAGGGACACAGGACCCCAGCGGGGATGGGGCACAGGAACCATGGCCAGGACCTTTCCTCCACATCAGTGATGCCCACAGGAGCTCAGTGCTGGAAAACCTCAGCCCCTGAGCATCCAGAGCAGAGCTGCTCCAGCCCTCACAGCATCTCAGTGGCCTCCTCTGGACTCACTCCAACAGCTCCACGTCCCTCTTGTGTTGTTGTCCCAGAGCTGGATCAGGACTGCAGGGGGGGTCTCCCCAGAGCCAAGGGGGACAATCCCCTCCCTCAACCTGCTGCTCATGCTCTGGGGGTACAGCCCAGCACATGGGGGTTCTTGGGAGCTGTTCATTGACCAAAACCCACAAGTTCTTCTCCTCAGGACTGTTCCATCCAGTCTCCCTCAGCCTGCGCTTCTGCTGGGGATTGCCATGGTCCATGTGCAGGACCTTGCACTTGGCCTGGTTGGATTTCATTTGATGCCCTTGCTGCCTACAATGCACTTTTCCTTGCCAAGAAACCATTTCCAATGAGTGCTGTAGGGTTTGGAGTTCAAATATGTACATGTAAATGTGTGTGTGTATAAAATGATCTGCTTGTGATATGATCCTGCCTGTGAGGTGGTGGTGGGGTCAATACACAACACATGTTTTCCCCAGAGAAGAATGTGATGCTTATTTTACGCTTTCCTGCCAAAGGGCTGGTGCTTATTTTGGGGCCAGCCTGGGCCCGAGGGCAGGATCCATCCCTGGCAAGTCTGATGCTCCATGCCAGGCTCTTGAGGATGCCAGAATCCCTCTGGATTTTGGCAACAGGCAGGAACTGAGCAAGCAGTGGGAAAGAGGAAGGAGTGGGAAACCCAGTGGAGGAGGAGAGAAAATGGGGATGGAAAAGCAATAAATGAGGTGTAAAGGGAATTGTGGTGCCCATGGCATCCTCCACACACATTGAGGGTAAATCAGGGCTGCTCCGACCCCGCCGCAATCCCGTGCATTCCTCTCAGCTGAAGAACAGGATTTAATGTGCTGAGCATCCAGCAGCATCTGCCCAGCACCAGAATCTCCTGTTTTGCTTCAAATCTGTTTATTTGGCCAGAGCAGCTCGTTCTGCTGCTGCGGAAAGGGCTGCTCTGTGCCTTGCTCACCACTGCGGGGGGTTTGGGCTGGTTTTGGTGCCCTCTGCCCTGGGTCACGTTGGGTTGGCTGCTCTCACTTCCCGCAGCTGGGCCCCAGCCAGGGCACAAGCACTTCCTATGGGACCATCCCACAGGGAATCCAGGCAGCCAGTGCCTCAGTTTCCCTACTGTAGGAAAGGGATAACAGCCCTTCCCTGCTGCTCAGGGCTGCCGTGGCAGCATCCTGCATTCCACAGCCCCATCAATACCCATCTCCCCAGGGCTGGTTATCCCACCAATTCCCCAAAAGCAGAGTCCAGCCCCAGCAAGCCAAATTCCTGTCTAGCCTCTTGGCCACAGAGGGTAAAATCACAATGAGCCAGACTCCATCCTGGTTAGTATTTCCTTGGCAGGATGAAAAATGTGGTGGGGTGGGGGTGGAAGCGCTAGGGACCATGTTGTGACAGGGCTGCTTTGGGAGGACCAGACAGGAACTGGGGGGCTCTGGAGGGCAGCTGGAGCCCAGCTGGGTTTGGTGAGAGTGGTGATGATGGTCAAAGGGCTGTGGGGAGCACAGGGAAGGATCCCCCTGACATGCTCACCTGGGCAAGGGTGGATGCAGCTTCCCCAGGGATGAACCTGCCAGACCCGCTCCAAACCCATCCCTTGCTATAGGGGGTTTAGGGACACCATGGAGGGCAGCACCCCAAACCATGCCCCTAAATGGCAATGTGCCCAGGGAGGTGCCTGGAGTCCTCATCCCACGGGATCAGCCACATTGTGGACGCAGGTGTCCAGGCCGGGGGGGGACACATAGAGCCCTTCTGTCACGCTGCCGATGGGTGTCCGCGCTGGCACGACAAGGCACAGAGGGTGGCACTGCCGAGGTGCCCCCGTTGCTGTCCCCAGCCCTGTCGCACAAAGGCAGCGCCGTTTCCCGCCATCCCCCTCACTCCCCAAGCCTTTCCTCCCCCTCTCCTGCCCCTTCACCTTCCTCCTCCCTGGCTGCTGCCGATGAAAGCCCAAACCAGTGAATCGAGGGGCACAAAGGGGAGGCACAAAGGGGAGGCCCTCTCAGCCCCTCTGTGGCCCCCACAGCCACCCTGGGATGACCAGTCCTGTGCTGCCTTTGCTGCCCATCCTGCCCATGCTGTTCATCCTGCCTGCCCTGCCTGCTCTGCCTGCTTTGCCCACAGCACCCAGGAGCTGGCACGGGGCAGGAGGATGCTCCTGGGACCCGAGGGGGCCCCATAGGGTCAGGATGATATCCTTGGGGTTTACAGATCCTCTATAGGGGTGGATAATGTCTCTGGGACCAGGGAATGCACTATAGCCTCAGGTTTATGCCCCGGGGCCGGGCGATGGCCCATAGGGTCAATATGATGCCCTTGGGGTTTGGGAGCGCCTCATAGGGTTGGATGATGCTCCTGGGACCAGAGATACATCACAGCATGAGGATGATGACCTTGGGCTTCAGGGATACCCCATAGAGTCAGGATGATCCCCTGGAGCTAGGGGAAGCCCTGTAGGATCAGAATGATGCCCTTGGGGCTTGGGGTGCCCCACAGGGTCATAATAATGCCCTTGTGGCTCAGAGATAACCCAAGGGTCAGGATGATGTCTTTGGGCCAGGGGAAAGCACAGCAGCAGATAGGATGAGGCAGTCTGGGTGTCCTCATTGGGCAGCAGAGAAGGGACCTGAGGGCAGGATCCTCAGCAACAAGAGAGCCGGAGCCTGGTGGCCCCAAGGACACTGACACCCCTCAGCCCTTCCACCCCTTGGGGAGGTGTGCCCCAAAGCCTACCATAAAGGGTTGCTTTCAGCACCCCATCTGGCTGGGTCAAAGCCAAGCCAGCAGCATCCCTCTGGCTGAAAGGGATGCTGGGGGCCTCGAAGCCCCTCACCCCGGCTCTCCTGGTCCAATACGCCTACGCCTGGTGGGTCTGGCTGCCAGCAGCTGTTGGGAAGCAGCTTTCCCAGTGCATAGTGACAAATTCCTGGCGGTTGAGGATGCTTTGCAGGCGCCGCGGCCCCGCCGGGGGAAAACTGCCCTGGAAAGAGGTGAATTAAAAGCTCTTTGGCTCCAGTGGTGCACCCCAATGGTCCCCTTGCACAGTTTCCTGATATGTTGCGGACACTGCGGGCTGGGGCAGAAGTGGGATGCTCCCACCCTTCATCATGTCCCAGGGGCCCAGCAGGGAGAGCTCAGCCCTGCCTGGGAATTGCTTCCTTAATTAATTTGCTTTGTAGCATCACGGCGGGGCCTTGGCCTGCCCCAGGGACCAGCTCGTCCACACAGACCATCCTCCTCCTCCTCCTCCACAGCCCCTGCCCCCCTCTTTTCCCAGCTCCTATTTCCCCAGATTTTCTGCTCACTCTCAACCTTAACCGGCCCCACCGGAAAATCGGAGCAATCCCCATGGCCACTGATTTGGCTGCAGCCACGTTGGGGTACGGAGGGGGAACAGCCCTGGGCAATATCTCTGGGATCTACAGATGGTGCTTCCTCACCAGTGGAGCTGCATCGCTGCTCCTGGGTTATGTTTAATGGGGTCTGGTTGTTGTTAAGCACCCCTAGCTGCATGGTGTGGTACGAGGGTAGAGCACACGTGCGTATGTGTGCATCCTCATTCCAAGGGTGAAATATTTGGCTCCCACAAACAAAGGTGAGACCAGAGTGGAAACATGTGTTTGCCTTTGGCAGCTCAACCCTTCGCCACTGCCTGCGTTGGTTCAGTGGCAAAGGGGGTCTTCAGGGAGGCTGGTGCCTTCCACAGGGCTGGGGAGGTGAGAATCCTCCTCCAGAGTCACAGAAGCTCAGGCTGGTTTGTGTTGGAAGGGAACTTAAAGCTCATTCAGTTCCAACCCCCTGCCACGGGCAGGGACACCTTCCACCAGACCAGGCTGCTCCAAGCCCCATCCAACCTGGCCTTGAACACTGCCAGGGATGGGGCAGCCACAGCTTCTCTGGGCACCCTGTGCCAGCGCCTCAGCACCCTCACAGGGAAGAACTTCTGCCTAAGAGCTCATCTCAGTCTCCCCTCTGTCAGGTTAAAGCCATTCCCCCTTGGCCTGTCCCTACAGGCACCTGTAAAAAGCCCCCCCCAGTCCCAGTCCCCTCCACCCCAAAGCTGGGGCTGCCCACAGGTAGTCAGTGATGGATGTCCCAAAGCCCTGGTCACCCTGTGGGGTGCCACCAGCCACGGCACAGACCCCTGGGGCCATCCCCATCTCCCAGGGGACACCCCAGTATGCTGCTGGAGGGGACCCCCAGGAAGCCCTGACCCAGAGGCCCGAGGAAGTCCCGGGAGGAAGGTGACACCGGGGCCGTGCGGGCCGGGAGCTGCTGCCCTTTGTGTGCGTCTGCCCTCCTGAGCCGTCATTGTTCCCACGTTAGGGTTGGGTTGGGGGGGGGGGGGGGTTAATTGCGGGTGGGCAGGAGCTGTGGAGCCCAGCCCCCCTGCATCCCACAGCCTGGAATTTTCCCACAGTCGTGGCTCCCTCGCAGCAGGAAACCCACCGCCTGTGGCACGCACAGCCGTGAACAGCCGTGCACACCACTGCTCACAGCCGTGAATGACTGCACAGCCACGCACAGCCATGTACCACTACACAAAAGTGTGCACAACCACACGCAGCTGTTCACGACCGCACACACCACCACGCACAGCCGTGCACAGGCATGCACAGCTGCCCCAGCCTGCTCACAACCACGCACCGTGACTAGCTACGCACAGCCCATAGCAACAGCGCACAACTGTTCACAACCACGCGCACAACTGCACCCAGCGGTGCTCGCATGCACAGCCGCGGCTGCAGCCCCACAACCGTGCACAAACACGTACAGCGCTGCACAGCCGCCCGCGAGCGCGCACAGCACCGCGCAGCCACAACCGACCCTGCACAACCGCACGCGTTCACGCACGGCCGCCCATGGCCACGCCCGGCCCTGCACGGCCGCACCAGGCGGCGCCGCTCCTCCCGCCCCGCACACAAAGACCCGCCGGTGCGCAACGCAGCCATGCCCCTGCCGCCTCCCGGTGCAGGCCGCCTCGGCCCGGCCCCGGCGGAGGGCGGGGGCTGCGGAGCCTCCCCTTCCGGCCGCCATGGAGCCGGGGGAGCCCGGGGAGCCCGAGGAGGCGGCATGGCGCGGGCCGGGCGGGGGACCGCTGGGCGGGCGGTCGCTGCTGGAGCTGGCCGTGGCCACCGGGGTGGCTGCTTGGGCTGCCTGGGCCGTGTTGCTGATGCCCGGCTTCCGCCGGGTGCCCCTGCGGCTGCAGGTACCGCCGATGCTCCCCCCCCTCCCCAGCCCCGTGACCTCCCGGTACTCCCGGCGCTGACCCCGCTCTCCCCAGGTGCCCTACCAGCCCTCCGGCCCGCAGCAAGCGGCCAACGCGCTGGCGCTGCTGCGGGGACGCTCCGGGAAGACGGTGGATCTGGGATCGGGAGATGGACGGCTCGTAAGGGCGGGCAAGGGGGTGCGGGAAGGACAGGGAGGGGGTTGTGCCCAGCAGGAGGATGGACGGGATCTCCCCCGAGCAGCTGCTGCCCGGTGCCTGGCTGGGCTTCTGATGGCCCTCCTGGGTGGCCCTAGATAATCCTAGACAGCTCCTAGACAGTCCTAGCTGGCCCTAGGTGGTCCTAGACAAGCCCTAGGTGCTCCTTGACAAGCTCCAGGTGCTCCTTGACAAGCTCCAGGTGGTCCTGGTCATATTAGACAAGCTCTAGGTGGCTGTCGACAGTCCTAGATGTCTAGGCCCAATACTAGCCCTCGGTGGTCCTAGACAGCCCTAGGTAGTCCTGAACAGTCCTAGGTAGCCCTAAACAAGCTCCAGGTGGTCCTAGGTGGCCCTAGACAGCTCTAGACAGTTCTAGGTGGTCATAGACAAGCCTTAGGTGGCCTAAGACAGTGCTAGGTGGTCATAAATAGCCTTGGACTGTGCTCTGTGGTCCTAGAGGGTCCTAGACAATCCTAGGTGGTCCTTGATGGCAACAGAAGACACCACATGCAGTGAGCAGCATGGAAAAGCACTCTAGGAGGAAGGTGCCAAGGACTGAGGCCACCCTGCCTGTGAGGAGGGGGCAAGTGGAGCTGGGACACAGCCCCTGCCCCCTGAACTGTCCCCCAGACTCGACCCTGATGTTTGTTTTAGTTGCAGCTCTCTCTGTCTCTCTCAGGTGCTAGAGGCTTATAAGCAAGGTCTGAGACCAGCCATTGGCTACGAGCTCAATCCCTGGCTCCTGTGTCTCTCCCACTACCGGGCCTGGAAGGCTGGTTACCATGGGAAGGTTTTCTTCCTGAAGAAAGACCTGTGGAAGGTAACAGTGTCCCAAGGTGTGGCTGTGCTCAGGCCAGTGCTAGGGCTTGGTCTGCAGCCCCAGCCAGGGTTTGCTGGTGGTTGCTTGCTCCTTCCTCAACCCACGCTGCTCCCAGGAGGTGTAAAACCGTTCTCCTTCCCAGGGGAACGCCAGCCTGGGCAG
This sequence comes from Pezoporus occidentalis, assembly GCF_034315485.1. Lineage (NCBI taxonomy): Eukaryota > Metazoa > Chordata > Aves > Psittaciformes > Psittacidae > Pezoporus > Pezoporus occidentalis. The sequence continues at coordinate 2,132,598 of NW_026913404.1, forward strand.
CCTGTGGCTGGCTGCTGGTTCAGCAGGCAGCAGTGCTTCTTCTTGGAGCAGCTTTGATGGGAGGTATGAGGTGCTGCTGACATATGGTGGCCTTCAGAGGTGTACTCCTAAAGATGCCTGCAGCCTGACCAGAGAAACCCAGCAGGGAAGGTGGATCTGGGATGATGCTGGAGGCAGGCACTTGCGAGTGGTACTGCTCCCAGTCACACCATCACATCCTCATCCCACATGTTGTGGGGCGTCTGTGCTTCCTCCAAGGTTCAGAAGATCATTCAGAAGGTGGTGAGACACTCAGTTCCCCCCTTGTCCCCCTCTGCTTGTTGCTTCTTGCATTCCCCTTTTCCATCTCTTTTAAGGTGAATCTTTCTGATTGCCACAATGTGATCGTGTTCCTGGCCCCCAGCGTGGTAAGTCTGTCCCTCACACCCCAGCTTGTTCAGAGCAAACTCCAAGGAGGGTTTTCTTAGGAAAGAGAGAGAATCTGGACAGTGGCAAAGACTCTTTAAAAGATAAGGCTCTATGAGTGGTTTGGTGCTCAGCACCATCCACATTTATAGAATCATAAAATCATTTAGGTTGGAAAAGACCTTTACCCCAGCACTGCCAAGGCCACACTAAACTGTGTCCCTAAGTGCCACATCTTTACATCTTTTGAATACCTCCAAGGACAGTGACTCCACCACTGCCCTGGGCAGCCTGTTCCAATGCCTGACCACCCTTTGGGGAAGAAACTCTTCCCAATACCCAGTCTAAACCTCCCCTGGTGCCGCCTGAGGCTGTTTCCTCTTGCCCTGTCTCTTGTTATTTGGTCCTAGTCCCAGCCATGCACAGGGCTGGCACCAGCCGTATGTTTTGGAAGGGTTGTTGGTTGATGGAGCCTGCTTGGGCCCTGCCAGCCCTCCCGAGAAGCTGTCCTGTGGTCGCTGGTGGCACTGGACCACGTGGCTGTCTGTTTCTCCCCAGAAACCTGCCCTGGCTACCAAGCTCCTTGCAGAACTCCCTGACGAAGCCCGGGTGGTGGCTGGACGCTTTCCCTTCCCCTCCTGGACCCCCAGCAGCACCCTTGGGCAGGGGCTGGAGCAAGTCTGGGCATATGACATGAAGGAAGTGCGGCGAGCAGTGCAGAGCAGCACTGAGGGAAGCTGGGTCCAAGAGCAGGCTCCTTAAGCCTGGCATTAAGCATTGGAGTCCTTCCAGTCCTTGGGCTCAGCTCAGAGCTGCTTGGCCAGGCTTTTGTCCCAGGGACGTGCAGGCTGGCAGTCCCTCAGTTTTCAAATGAATGGGCAGTTTGGGGGAAGCAAGGGAGGGGAAAATCAGACCTAGAAGTCCTGGAATTATTGCAGGATTTAAGGGCTAAGCCTCCAGTGCATCCTTATGTATGTTTGCTACCCTATTCCTAGTTCAATTTTCAAAATAAACATTTGATTGGTTCTTCCCTTGAGAGTTTTGCTTTGCCTTTGAGCTGCAGGGTGCTCCTGTAGCCAGGGCTGCTCCTGGCCTCAGGCTTTGCTCTGCTGGCCCTTTGGAGGCAGCTTAGGAGGCAGTTTGTCCAGCCCCCCTCCCGCTGAAGAATCAGTTTGGTCCTGCTCACTGTGTATAATATTCCATTTTCCAGGAAAATGGAATGTAATGAAACAGGAAAAAGGGGCTTTCTCACCATAAAAGATCAGCTCACCCCCTTTCTCTAGCCTCTTAGACCAAAGTCTGGCTTGACCCAGCCCTGGCCTTACCTCTTTGAGAGGGGAGTGAAGACAGGAGCAGAGTTAGCCCTTGGACTCCAGTCTAGGTCTGACCCAGGAGAAATGTTACCACAGGAACGGGAACCTTGGAGCCCCTCAGTAAGAAGCTGCCTGGGAACCTGACCCTGTGTCCCAGGCGTGATGTGCTCAGGGAATAGCAGAATTCCTGCTGCTGAGGGGTCAGGACAGACGCGCAGTTGTCTTGTCTCATGTTAGTGCTGTGAATTTGAGACCCGGAACACCCACGTGGTTGCCCTCGCTGTGCCTCCCAGCTCTCAGCAAGGGAAGGATATGGGCCCTGGCCAGTCCACAAAGCAGAAAGCTCCTTCCTTTGGTATGCTGCTCTTTCTGCTCTTCAGAGCCATGGTGGAGAGCTATGGTTCATGCCTGACAGTCCTGGCTCTGCGCAGTGAGTGAGTGTCGGCTGCCCCAGCACTGAGCGCATGTGGCTTCCTCAGCTGGAGGATCTCCTGCTTGTACCTGCAGTGGGGAAGTAGCACCATGGTTGCCTGTGGATTCACTATCCTGAGTGATTAGTTTAAAGGGATGCTGCACCTTGTGTTTGCCAAGGACACACAGTGTCAGTTAATGCAGAGCCTGCTGGGAACTGAGTCCTGGTAGATACAAAACCAGCCTTTTCCCAGGGAAGAGGGTTTTGCCAGGTAACAGACCTGTGAGTCTGACCTGAGTTCACAGCAGGCACTGAGTCTGTGGAGTTAGAGCAGGCACAGCTGGACCATTGCTCCAACAGATGTGCTCTGCTTTTCCTCACCCTTACCCAAGCAGCTGTTCTCCCTGCTTTGGGGTATGGTGAGCCACAAAGGGAGAGAGGACTGTACATTAGGGGCTGCTGGAAGATTTCAGCTAAGAGAGGGATTGCTTCTCTTAGCTTCCATCTAAGATTCCTCTCTTAGGTTCCTCCACAGGATGAGTGAGCACACAGGTAAGGCCAGATACTGCCCCACTGCCCTACAGAAGGAGGGCTGGTGGCAGCTGCAGCACAGCTGGATGTGCTGTGGGACATCAGCCCTGCTGGCAGTGCTGTGGGTAAGCAGTGGCTGTTGTTCCTGGAGCACAAAGAAACTTGGAGCACAAAGCAGAGAATGTGTGAAGGGGGATCCCACAATCTCACCTCGCAAGATGCTTGTCTATGTATTCCTGCAGCTCTATCACCTGCTCTTCTGCCACAATGGCCCGAGTCAGCAGCTGGCTTCTCTCCTGCTCCAAATCCTTCTAGAGGGGCAAAAACCATAGAGAAAACTGAGATGGGAGTGACCACTTCCCCATCACTCAGCTCCAATGCCACTTATCATTAGGCTACAGAAGCAACCCCAAACTGATGTGCTCAGGGAAGGGAGATGACAGTGCAGCTTTCTGCAGGAGTCATCGGCTGGGCTCCCCTCCCTTACCAGAGCACAGGCTTGGGCACCAGGGCCACCACAGCACTGCCAACTGTGATTTCCTACTCCAGAAGCTTCACAACTGGTGCATTGGCCACTGGATTTGGCACACAGACAGCTTTCACACCTCTACACCAAAGGGAACCCTTTGCAATGAACTTAACCTACCCTTTTAGACAGAACCCCAGTTGTTTTTGCACAGTGTCTCTGGGCAGTAGATGACCACCTCACCCAAGGTAACCGTACGGTCCCTGTGTCACCAGGAGGACCTGAGGTGTTTGAGCTCACTTGCAAGGTGCACAGCAGAGCCAGGATCAGGACCTGCTCTGTGTGCAGTGCTCCACCTCTCAGTCACAGCATGTCCATTCTTTTGGCCACAAAGATACATCCAAATTGGATGTTCATCTTTACCTGACCGGACAATGGTGAAGCACTTCCTTAGGCTGCTGTGGGCAACGTGGGAGGGGTCTGGGAGCACATCTATAGCTTTGTCTACCACAGAAAAACAAACCTCTGCTTGGTTTCCAAAACCCTTTTCCCCAAGTGTGGCAGGGACCCCAGCACCAACTCCTTCCCACTGCTGCCATTAGCAGACAGCAATCCCCACCTTAGACAAGCCCACTCACATCACCTCGGTTTCCTCCCCATGCTGGGCCAGCCCATTCCCAAGTGCGCCACAAATATCTATGTGCCCAGGGGGAACCACACTGGAAAGCTGATTCAGATGCAGCCTAGACTTGAAACAGCTTGAACACAGACCCAGTTTGTTGTACAGATGCCTTAATGTTTGTGCTGAAGCACGGGAGGGACCAATATGGTCTAGCAATGAGCAGACATAAAGGTTGCTATCCTTCCAGTAGCAGGGACAGTACAGCCTTGAGAGCATCACTTGGGCTGAGGCCAAACCCACAGCAAGGCTCTATGGAAAGCTGCCCTGCTCCAAGCAGGAGCAGTGTGTTTGCCCTAGCAGCTGACTGGGGCAGCCCACCTTTGCATGTGGCTTAGGGGCAAGCTTTTATTGGGATGGGCTGTTCCAGGCCTTTACCTGGGTGGTGTGTGTGAACTCCTGGAGCTGCTTCCTGACCTCTGCCCAGCCCTCCTCATCCAGTGGCCTAGGAGGCAAAAGCAGAACTTGATCATGTCTAGACATTCAGATCCAGCCCAGCCATAGGTCACACAGCTCTGGTGAGGGGCTGGACACAACTCATGCCCATCCAACCATAAACCCCAGTGCTCTGAACCCTTTTTTCTCCTGATGCCCCAAACTTCAGGGCATGTAGCATTGTCCCTGTGCCTGGGCACAAGAGTCACAGCCCTTCTGCCAATCTGGGATGCCACACTGCAATGGCTGGGTTTGTTCCAAGAGCACATCAATGCTCATACATCAGAGCACTCCGTGCAGAAAGAACTCTTATCCTGACACTGAATTTGATGGAAACAGAGAGTGATCAATGCCAAATGCTGCCACTTTTCACGTTTCGGAGCACAAACCCACTTGTTCTGGTCACTGAGCATGATAGGTGCTGAGCAGTCTGTGCAGCCCAACGTGGGAAAGTTCTTCCTCTTCTGTCCCTGCTTGAATAAGCAAGATACAGGTCACATCTGATGCTGGAGGAATTTGGGTTGTATGAAGGAAGGAATGCATTGTGCTCCAGAGCTGCGACTGCCCGAGTTCCCTCTGGTGGCTGTAGCCTCCCAGTCCAGGCACACGGGAAATCATGGCCAAGATTCCATGGGAGCAGAAGCAAAGGGAACGATAAACAGTGAAGCCACACAGCTGATTGCTAGAGATGAGAAATAGCAGGAATTATAGCTGAAGTGCTGCAGTAACACCAGCTAGAGGAGCAAAGTAATAGCATGGATAAACCCATTAGCACACAGAAAACAAATATATTAGGTGTTCAAGTCTCGTGGCAGCTAAAAAGCGGCACCTCAAGAGCTAGATATATCATTAGAATTAAGGTTCTGGACTTTCTGTGTCTTATTCCTGTAGTGAGTCTGCCAAAATTAATGCATGTATTCAAGGATAGGTGCATTCATATCTATATGTTCAGGTTGGAGAAGAGAAGGCTCTGGGGAGATCTTGAAGCAGCTTCCAGTGCCTAAAAGGGCTATAAGAAACCTGGAGAGGGGCTTTGGACAAGAGCCGTAGGGACAGGACAAGGGGGAATGGCTTTAACCTGACAGAGGGGCGATTGAGATGAGCTCTTTGGCAAAAGCTCTTCCATGTGAGGGTGCTGAGGCGCTGGCACAGGGTGCCCAGAGAAGCTGTGGCTGCCCCATCCCTGGCAGTGTTCAAGGCCAGGTTGGACGGGACTTGGAGCAACCTGGTCTAGTGGAAGGTGTCCCTGCCCATGGCAGGGGCTTGGAACTTGTGCTTTAAGTTCCCTTCCAACCCAGGCCATTCTGGGATTCTATGATTCTATAAGGACTACAACTACTTTTCAATGTGGAAAACATGGCAAAGCCTGGGTAAGTCTCAAGCTCTTCTCTGAGACTCCAGCTCAGGCACTGACTAGTCAGTGCTGGCATCCAGTTAGTGAAATACCTGACATGTTTTCTAGGGTACCAAACTTTTAAAAGGCTGAAAAATCCCAGCTCAGATTTCTTCACCGTTTCGTTCCACTTTTACACAGATACAGTTGATAGAGTTTCAACTGAAAAACAGAGCAGGGGGATGAAACCCATCAAAAAGGAGCAAATAAAGGGCACGTCATGAAGCCAGGGCAAGTAGCAGGGTCACTGAAGGGATCCAACCTAGCTTCTACATTGGATAGGTGAAGAAATAAGACCATCCCAAACTGGTGGTGTTTCACTTGCCTTCCCCAGGTTGTGTTCCACCAAAGCCCTGGGGTGTATGTTTAATTTCAGCTTCTAAAGAGATCAGTGGGACTAAAACCATGATGAAATCAAACATGAGCTTAAGAGCTTTCTTGGACCAAGGCCCAAATGACCAGCTCATTTCACCGCAGGGAACGCTGCACTGAGGTGACAGCTGGCTTTTCTTCTCAGATGAGCCCCTATCAGCTTGCTTTCTCTCTATTTATTACCATTTCCAAGTAAAGCAGAAAAGACCTCAATCCACACAGCAATGAGAAGTCTGAATTAGAAATATCCCAAGAATCAGCACTTACTGCTCAGGAGCCAGTGGAAAGGCTGAGGTTTCTTTCAGGCTTTTCTGAAGGCAAAGGAAGAAGAGTATTCCCATAAGCTTTAAACCATTGCAGTCTCACCACAGAACCCACCACTTTGAAGTGGTACATCATATCCTCACACTCCAACAGCCACCAGTGCTCTGGCAGGGAATGATGTGCGGTGGATTCTTAAGGTTTAGGTCTCCCGTCCTCTGAACTGTTAAATAAATGCATTTTGTGCAATTCGAGAGACATGTCTCTGCCCAGGCAGGTCCAGTGGGAGGACATGGAGGTGACTGGTGAGTTTCTGACTGGGGTCTCCTGATCAGTTAGCAGAGGCATTCAAGAATAGAAAGCCTCATCCTACCCTCCCTTCTTCACCTCTTCTTTTAGCAGGGAGTGTGTCTGCTGGCCTGGCAACTCTCCCATAACATCAGCTGCTCCTCAGCCCTCCCAGAGCTCAGCAACCCCAAACCATGGGGTTGCCCAGCCAGTAGCTATAGCTCACCCCTACACAGCAGGGTTGAAGCAGTGAGGGGACTGCTTGGACATTCTGTCTTCTCCCAAAATGAGAAAGAGAGCAAGCACTATCTTTGCCTGTGCCGCAGGCACAGCAAACCCTCAGAGAATGCCTAATGAAGGGGGTGAATCTGGCTTGTGAGACTCTCCCCTGCACCCCACAGAAAGCCAGCAGCACAGCCAGCACCTTCTGCAGCTCATGTAGCTGCATTTCCAGTTTTGCTTTATCCTCCCGCAGCCGGTTTAGCTCCCGCGTGGTGTTTGTCAGCAGCTCTGGGTCTGTGATGGAAAAGTGGAGCTCGGCAGGGCCACAGTCTGCAGCGGTGCTGTCTAAGGAACGGATCTGCTCTCGCTGCAGCCTGGAACATACCAGAGGGGTTAGTGCCTGGTATCTTTGGTTAGGTCACATCACTGAGTGTTTCTGCTGCTGATGGAGGTACCATTTGCTTGAGATCTGCTGGCTTCTGGCCACCAAGAGCCAGTTCCCCTGCAAAGGATAGGCAGGAGAGCCCAGCAGTATGCATTATATTCCTGGGAGTATTTCTGAAGGGAGCTTGTCCTAGAGCTATTTGTGGCTTTTATGCCACAAGAATTTCTGCTGCTTCCCACAGCCCAAGCTGGTGAGAGCTGTGGAGCAGAGCTGAGAGCACTGCAGGAGCAGGCTGGGAGGCAGGAGTTATTTGTGGTACCTCTGCCTTTCCACACCATCCAACATGGAATCACTTTCTCACCCTAAATTTGACACAGTAGAAACATATGTGCAAAGCAGCTCCAAGGTGTTCAGAGCACCCTGAGGTGCAGCTGGAAACACCTTGCTCCTGGCTTGTCAAGAGCAGGGAGATCAACATGTATTCCAGATCCTCTGCTCCATCTGGGAGCCCTGTTTGCCTCTGTCCCCACCACCGGTCTGCGTGGTCCAGGGCACTTCCACTTGGGCCTTTGCAGCAAGCAGAAGAGACAGAGGAAACCCAGACCCTGGGGCTTAGCCCTACCTGTAAGCAATGAGCAGGTTCTCATGCTTCTTGACCAAGTCCTTCATGCGTTTCTTGTAGCCACGTGCTGCACTGGCTAGCTGCTCCTCCCGAGCCCTGTAGGAAGCCCTGATGTCCTTCAGCATGCTGTCCACAAAGCGTTTCATGGGAACATGAGCAGCTGGGGCCTTGCTAGGCTCCATGACATTGCTGGATTTGCTGTCCATGAAGTCCTTTGTACATACAGAGAAAGACATCTAGGTGATCGAGTCATTCCCTAAGGCATGTAACCTATTTCCCACAGAGAAGCTCCAGGCATTTATATGCTCACAGCACAGAGGATAAGGCATATCTTCCATTTTCAAAGAGCTGGAAAGACTAATAAACTTCCATCATGGACCTTCAAGACAAAGAAGGCATCAGTGCTGTACCAGATGTACATCTGTACTGTACTGTATCCCTGCCTAGGAAAACACAAGTTGGTGTTGGGAGTTATCTTTTCTAGTCCATTCCCTTTCCCACTCTCTGCTAGCTAGGGCATGGTTCAACATTGCCCTGTTGGGAATTAAACTATTCTTAACAGTAAAGATTCCTTTGCTGAGTGTCCTGATCCATCACCACACTGTGTTCTTTGGTACCAGCCTTCTCCCAGCACAGAAGCTCTTGCCAAAGCCTGCTCACAGCTAACTAGGGGGATGGACAGAGGGGGGCTGGAATCTCCTCCCCCAGGCCAAGACAAGGGTACAGAGTCCCCTTCCAGCTGCAAGCATTGGCTCCCCAAGCCCCACAGCCAGCAGGAAGGGGAAACAGCCTGCAAGAAGAGGTCAGCCAGCGCAGAAGGGCTTTCCCTGCAAGGAGAGCCCCTGGGGCTGGGAGTACCCACCGCCACATCCTTGATGTACTGCACCAGCCGGGAGCGATATTCCTCATTCAGCTCCTTCAGACGGAGCTGCAGCTGAGAGTTCTCCGCCTCCACCTCTTGGAGCTGGCTCTGGGAGCTGAGCAGCACCTAGGCACAGCAAACATGCTCACTCCTGCTCTCATCCTCTGGCCACACAAGGGGCACTAAAAAGCCCCATTAGAGATGGGTGACTTCGTTGCCAAATATCCAGCTGCATTAGAGCTGAGAAGGACCTGGATTTTCACAGGATCCCACTGGAAATGTTCATTATCTCTATTCCCCTGCTACCTGCTGTCATTTACAACCCCCCTCTGCCTTGTGATTACACCAGCTCTTACTAAACAGCAGTGAACAAAATTCCTCCCACCACCTGTGGCAAACAGCACCTTCCACCAGCACTGCACCCCTGCAGAAGCAAACAAGAATGAGCAGCAGGTGGAGAGAGGGGATTCTCCCCCTCTGCTGTGCTCTGGGAGACACCACCCCCCCCCCCCCCCCCCCGCAGTCCTGATCCAGCTCTGGGGCAACAGCATAAGAGGGATGTGGAGCTGTTGGAGAGAGTTCAGAGGAAGCCATGGAGATGCTGTGAGGGCTGAAGCAGCTCTGCTCTGGAGTCAGGCTGAGAGAGCTGGGCTTGTTCAGCCTGGAGAAGAGAAGGCTCCTTAAGGGGAGACCTTAGAGCAGATCCAGTGCCTAAAAGGGCTACAAGAAATCTGGAGAGGGGCTTTGGACAAGGGCCTGTAGGGACAGGACAAGGGGGAATGGCTTTAACCTGACAGAGGGGAGACTGAGGTGAGAAGTTCTTCCCTGTGAGGGTGCTGAGGCGCTGGCACAGGGTGCCCAGAGAAGCTGTGGCTGCCCCATCCCTGACAGTGTTCAAGGCCAGGTTGGACGGGGCTTGGAGCAACCTGGCTGGTGGAAGGTGTCCCTGCCCATGGCAGGGGGTTGGAACTGGATGAGCTTTAAGGCCCCTTAAACCCAAACCATTCCATGATTCTATGATTCTATGAAGCAGTGCAGGGCGAAGCACCTTGATATGACAAACTCCCTGGAGAAGGAAATGTGTTGGAATACCTCAATACAAGACATCCACCCCCTGCTACCTCCAGGAGAAGCTCATGGTGCCCAGGAGGAGCTGATGAGCAGAGACAGTCCTGGAGCCGGGGTGCCAGGGGCTGGAGGGAATCCTGCCCTTACCGCTGACTGCTCCGCCAGCTTGCGCTGGGTGTCCCCAATCGTGCACTTTGCCTCCTGCAGCTCCTTCCCCATTGCCATCCTGGACACACAGGAAGAAGCCGTGTTTATTTTAAGTCCCCAAAGTTCTCTGTAGGTCCAATAGAGACAGTTTTGAGCAGGAAGTCACTACAGGATGACAGAAATCTCTCTGCAGCAGATGCCAGCTCCCAGATGTGTGCCAGCCAGCAGCCACAGAGCCCTCACAGCCAAAGGTGACTATCTTCCCCAGTCAGAGGGTCTAGTTCTGTAGTGTCCCTGCTGGGGCAGCCTTTGCTGGGACACCGACCTCATCCCAGCCTGTCAATGGAAGAACAGCCATGGGGGCAAGGGCTGAGGCTGGGTTCATCTTTGGGCTGTCACACAGGTGCTGTGTGCATCACAGAAGGTGGATTTTCAGAGTTGCATAGGCCAGTTGAGTACTTAAACACAACCCACTTCTAAGCAGGCAGTTAACCCTCTAAAGATTGTTGTAAACATCAGGTTTTGCTTCCAGGCCTCGCTTCTCCCAAAAGTGACTCACCATTTCCCACCTTGTACCCCACCAAAGGCAGGTTGTCTCCTCTCCTGTTCCCAAGGATCAAATTCAGCTGCAATAAGCTCCATAAATGCCCAGCCAAACAGAAGGATGTGCCCTCAAACACTCACACTCTCTCTTCCATCTTCTGTTGCTGCAAATCATAGGTTTTCTTTAGTTTTTCAAGCTCCACTTTTATGTTATCCTGGTTTCCAAGCAACTGAGGGACAAATGAAGAGGAAGATGAGACAGAGGACTGAGCTAAGAGGGATTCGTGAAGGGGGAAGAAGTGAGGACAGCCTCCAGCTGAGCAGTGACATACTGGGGAAAGGACAGATTTCACTGGGAGTGACCAGCTCTGTAGGACATCAGAGGCTGTGTGTGATCTGGAGACAGGGCACACATGCTTCTCTCCCAGAGGAAATTCTCACACCGAGAGTCAGATTCCCAGCAGGAGCTGGTGGCAAAGCCTAAGCTGGTTTTTCATGGGCTGCAGATGGGAAGGAGGCAGGGAGCATTTCTGTGCTCCCAGCTTTGGGTGCTTTGTCATCCCCATCTTTCTCAAGTATTGGCAAGAAGAAAAGAAGTAGGTGTTCTCTGCACTTGTTGGCTTCTAAACCTCTGCCTCTGTTTAGCAAGGGGAAATGAGGGAACCACAACTGCCCTCTCTCAGCTTCTGCCTGCACAAGATCATTGTAGTATCATTTTTCAATTGCACTGCTTAAAGAATAATAACTTATAATCAATCAAGGCATCATTGAACAAAATTCAAGTTAGCACAAGGAGGTGCAAGCCACAGTTGGAATAAATTCCCCCTCTTCTTCCCCAAGGATCTGGCACCAGACCCCCACACACTCACTTTTTTTTCCAGTTTTTGTTGCTCATGTTCAGAGGCAGCAACATCTTCTGGCTGGTTTTAGTAAGAGACCAAAGAAGGTGCCTGTTAGACCCTTGTTCTCCAAGGAGCTGGTGGCAGGGCAGAGAGGTCCGTCCTTACCTTCACCTTCTGAGCGGACAGGGGACGCACCGTTGCCCGCACTCTTCCCAGCTCAGCAAAGGCTTCACCAGCCACAGCAGGGGAGCGGTTGGCATTGGCCAGGTTGAGCAGCTCTCGGCTGAGCTCTTCATTCTTCATGACCTGCCAGGTCAAACAAGAAGAGAAGAGCTTCTGAAATGCTGCCTCTCCAGCTCTGCAGTGTCTGTTCAGCACATACCTGCTGCTCTTGGTGTGTGCACAAGGCAGGCACTCGCATCCCCTCCTGAAAGCAAGCTTTATTCTTAGTTGTCTCATATATGTCCAAAGATACCAATGATTTTCTAATCCTCATGGAAATGCAGGATGCCATCATAGATTAATAGAGTCATGGAATGGTTTGGGTTGGAAAGGACCTTCAGATCATCCAGTTCCAACCCCCTGCCATGGGCAGGGACACCTTCCACTAGACCAGGTTGCTCCAAGCCCCTGTGTCCAACCTGGCCTTGAATACTGCCAGGGATGGGGCAGCCACAGCTTCTCTGGGCACCCTGTGCCAGCATCTCAGCACCCTCACAGAGAAGAACTTATGCCTTATACCTAACCTGAACTTCCCCTATTTCAGTTTAAGCCCATTCCCCCCTTGTCCTATTGCTAAAGTCCCTGATGAAGACCTGCTCCCCAGCATTCATTGCCAGGCATCAGGATTATTCACATGGAACTTTTCTCCCTCTGCCCATATCATCCTGGCATTGAAATCCACAGCACAGTGCCAGCCCAGCCCAGCTCTGCCACCCCCCCTCCATCCTGACCTCCATCCTCCTTCCTCACGCTATCCCTGCACCCTCCGCACAGCTCCCCAGAGCTTCAGCCACATGTTTCTCCATGCAACAGCTTTGAACAGCGCTTGACTCTGTGTGTAAGAGAAGGGCCAAATCATCCATCCATCCATCCATCCATCCATCCATCCATCCATCCATCCATCCAGGCTGCCATCAGCCAGCTAATTCCAGGTTTGTTTGAATGCAACCCCCCCAGCAGCAGCCAGCCCACAGCACCATGTGGGCAGCGAGATTTAAAGTGCTGCTGGTGTGACGTGACACATTTCCAAAAGATAAAGAGGATCTGAATGAGAAAGGCTCTGTTACAGGTGATCTGGAAGGAACACTGGGGGAATTCATGTCTCACGGGAGGGTTTCTATGTTGATAACAAAGCTTTGATGGGGTTTATGACTGGGGACAAGCTTGAGTAATTGTTACCATGGCAGTGAATCGGGGAGGATGGGATACAGAGGTCATCTGAGTCATCCGTGGAGAGAATAGCTTATCAAAAGATAGCACAGGGTGGGCTGAGGGGGAGAGAGGAGAAAGAAGGCTGACAAAGAGGTGAGATATACAGCTGTGAAAATTGACAGCTACGCAGAGACAGGCTGCTTGTTCTCCAACCAAAAATGATCCAGCTGCAGCTGCCTGCCCTGACAATTCGATCGGGGGGGGGGGGGGGGGGGGCACAGGCTCAGAAATACCAGCCTGGTGAAAGAAAGAGGCAGTCCCAGGTTTGGAATGGGCATCACTGCATTCTCTGTGCTCCCAAGCCTGGCCTGGCTCCAGGGAAAACCCCAGCGTGGAACCAGTTTGCAGCCAGTTGGGTTCCCTCCACAGCCTCACTTTGTACCGCCGCAGACGGTGTGAGCCTGTGGAACAAAGGAGAAGGAGGAAACGGAGAGTCAAGGAAAGGTCACAGGCTTGAAAAGGAAGAATTTACAACGAGTTAGAAAACAGGCACAAAGTGCCTGGCTGGCATCTTCTGGAAGGCACTTCCCCCAGGACAGGCAAGGCCAGCTCCCTGCTCCTTTGCCCAGGATGATGTGTGAATCAAACCATACAATGAGCACTGAGGACAATCCAGAGGCTCTCACTGCTCCTGTACAAGGGACCATGAATGAGCTTGCCGAGCTGCTGCTGCGCCAAGCAGCCATGACAACATATTGGCAAGGTCACAAGTAGCACTTGTAATTGGGAATGTGTAAAAGCTTCATTGTCTCCCCCGAAGAGCGCTAGGGAAGGGGAGGGGGCAGAACCACAGGCTGCTTTTCCCATTTCCTTTGGGAAAGTCCACACTGGGAAAATAATGAGCAAGAGGCCCATGCCATGACAAGTCCCAGCCTGCCAAGTTGGAGCCTCTTTCGCTTCAGGCAGGGATAGTTGGTAGTCAGAGCCAAGAAACTGGGGGGAAGCCCTCAGCCTACCAATTACAACCAAGGATTCATGTTTGGCTTCTGGACCCTGCTCCACCACCTCTTCAGGATGACTGAACCCAGGTGCTTTCACTCTCTTAAACATTCCAGGATCCATGTGAAGCCAATGTGTTATTACTGCTAACCTGCTAAACCCATCATTGAGAGAGATCAGCCACCTCAAAATCCCATTTTTGACAAACACATTGCACCCCCTTGGGGACAAGAAGCAGCTGAGACTGCTGAAGGCTGAGCTGCTCCCTGGTGAGCCTGGCAGTACCGTGTCCCAGCAGCGTGCTGCCTTGCTGGCAGTCAGCTGCACGCGTGCTGCCTCGTGCTTTGGCAGGACTAGGGGGCAGGTTCATACCCCTGCAAGAGCTGAGCTTACCTCCTCCTAAGACATCTCCATTTCTCAGCTTATGGGAGACGAGTGATAGCTTCATGAGCCACTAACTTGCTTATTTGCAACGGGTTGATGATGATCTCATATCCTTAGAGCTCTCTCGAGCAAAGCTCCCCATAAAACCAGACCAGACACTGCCAAAACCAGTATGTCTGGGCCCAGCCCCACATCTTCCCATCACAGTTCTGCACAGGGCCAGCATGGGAAACCAGGTCATTTGGCTGAAGCAGCTAAACTGTCTGCTGGGGGAGGGAGGCAGGAGAGTGTCAGTCATTCAATCCAATTCAAAAAGAAGGAGAGAGCAGGAGGGGGAGAGGGAGGGGAGAGAGGAGCAGCTATTCTTGCTAAAGAATTGCACAAATCGGAGTCCAAATAACTTCATTAATAATTGCTAAACTAACAGTCATCAGGAAATTTACTATATTTTAAGGAGCAATCAGAAAACTTGCTTATATTCAGTGTTTTACTAAACTTGCTGACCCCAAAAACCTCCAGGGCCCTTCCCGCAGCTGTCGGAAATGAGAGTGACTACAAGCAGTTCACGTGCAGCCTGCTCAAGCCATGCAGAAGGAAAGGGAAACAAAGCATGCTGGCAGTCAGGAGGGACCTGCAGCGTGCACCCAGACCAGCCCTGCAGTGACCCCCTTGGTACTGCTGGAGACGGGCCTTGGGATGGAGTGAAGAGAGGAGGACTCTGACAGCAGGGTGCCTGCATGAGCACAAGGTCAGAGTGGGCTCAGCACTGTCCCTGCTGAGCAGAGCAGGTTCTGCAAGCCCTGTGAGAAGGTGATCAATCACCTTCCATGAGCCTGAAAATGAACCCGTACCCAAGCTCCTCTGGCCCACAGCTGACAAACCATTCTGGACCCAAGCTATGTTACATAACCCAAAGCCAAGCTGTGTGTAGATTGGGTGAACTGGAGAGCACCAGAGTGTCTCACCTCCTGGTCCAGCTCTTTGCCTAGGGCTAGGTAATTGCTTTTCAGAATGATGTACTCATCCGCCAGCTCCTTCCGGCTGGTCTCCAGGGCACGCAGGCCTTCCCGCAAGGCATCTTGCTCCCCAGTGACCTTCTCATTGCAGAGCTCCAGCTCCAGCACACGGGTCTCCAGGACCAGGATCTGCAGAGGGAAGGCAGCAGAATTAGACTGTGGCAGAGATTAGCAGAAGGGTATTTATTTGGCCAAATAGGTTCTGGACATGCTATGACTTAAAGAGAGATGAGTTTCATGTGAGTTTCTGGCCATTGCGGAGGAATCCCTTGCTTTAGCTAAAGCTAAGAGAATATGCCAAGCAAAATAAAGACGGATGTGCAACAGACTGCAGTTCTGGGTAAAGGTGTTGGCAGAGCTGAAACCAACTACTTCAAACTTTGGGATACCATGTTCTTCAGTTCAAAGTTCTCTGTCTCGTACTGCTCCTTCATTTTGTTTGTCTCGATCTGAAGATCAACGAGCCCTTTGGAAATCTAGGAGAGAGAAAGTATAGTACAAAGCCATGGATCCTGAGGCCAACACACTGTTCCAACAAGGAATTTGAGCACAACACACACTACCCCTAGAAAGAGGCATTTCCCACCAGGTTTTCCACCACAGGTCTATTGCTCTCATGTGACTTCATGGCTGTTCTCTCCAGCTCCCCAGGTATTTGTTTTACCTTCAGTTTTTCCTCTTCACTGAAGCCCATTCTGGCTGACAGATCTGGTTTGGAGCCAGCCAGCTTCCCCATCCTCTCAGGCAGGTCTCTGAGCCATCCCAACCTCTCATCCCCATCCTGCAGCTGCACCTAGGGACACACAACAGCTCCCACAGCTGGTGTCAGCCAGCAGAGCCCTCTGCTCCCACCGCAGCACTGTTGGAAAAGCACAGCACATCCAGCTGTTTGGAGCCTGAACAGACTGCAGATGGGATTTTCAGCTGCCATTTTCCACCTACAATTCAGATTTCATTTGCAGAATACTGGTTCCATGAGCTAGGAAAAGGCTGCAGCCCTTCATACTTAGATTTTTATTAGCAAGACATTGCATGTGTTCTGTCAGAGTACTTACATTCTCCTTCTCTGCAACAATTCCAAAATCCATGTGCTTGGAGGCCAAGGTCAACTTGCAGGGCAGCGACTGAAAAGCAAAGGCAGGATCTAAGGATCTCTATGGCACCAAATCTCCCCTTGAGGTCCGGCACAAGCCACGTTGCTATCAACTTTGGTTACCAGAGGGTGCGGCATCCACCTGGGGTTTAAGGTGGAGCCAGTTATTACAGTCACCCCAGCAGGTGTGTGTGTATGCCTTTGCTAGAGGCAAAGAAATGATGCTTGTCAAGAGGCTTCTGTATTCATGAGACATCACATGGCAGAGACTGAAACAAGAAGCTTAGCAGATACCTTCAGTGAAGCAATACTGCTAGCTGGGAGGTACCACTCTGTATTAAGGACCATTCCTAAAATCCAGATGTAGGGATGGCCTTCATCTCTATTGCAGGCATCTTTAGAGAATTTAAGATATGATTAACTCATTAATTAAACCATTCATCCAACCACCCAGCAGCATCTGTCAACTTGTTTCCAAGTTCTCTCGATCTCTGCCATCCTCGTATCTCTGTGCCAATGAGCCATCCAAAGGGTACCAGGGTGTTCAAGAATTGCCAGTTCTTCATCTCCTCACTTCAGGCTCATTATTGCTGCTATTTCTGGAGAGTGGGTGAGTTTAGGTAAGAACCTGTCACAGAAGGAAAACTTGATTCTGAAGAACTCCTTAGTACCTGTCAAAGCTAAGAGGAGAGAAGAGGGAGAGAAGCTCTGTGCTGAGCAGGGTTTACCAGCTCCTCTCCAGGTTGTTGGAGACCCTGTAGCCTCTTGACATGGATTGCATGGACCATGCAAGTGAGATCCAGGGGCTGAGTTCTTTTGGGACTCAGGGGAAGGAGAAGCTAACAAAACACGCAATTGTGTTATATTTCTGCGGAAAAACTTAGCAGACCTGAAGTAATTGTATTAAGGTAATGAAAGCGCTGATGTGAGCTCACATTCTCTTCACACCCACTGCTGAGCAGAAAGCCAAATTCACACACCGCCCACAGTGCCAAGGGGCTCACAGGTCTCCTACGGGTGCTACAGCACGTGAAAGAGCTGAGCTGTAGCTCTGCTCCCAGGGTGCACGCTGGCTCCTCCAGCCCCCAGGCCCACACTGGCCCACAGAGGACAGGAGTTCCCAGCACACACTGCCCAGAGAGGGGCACAGGGTGGCTCATGCCACTGCCACAGACAGCCCGTGCCCCGAGCACTGCAGAGACCCAATTCAGGAGATCAAACAGCCCACCCCTTCGTGCCAGCAAAGGTGGGTGCACCCTGAGCTGCAGCAGTGCCTGTTTCATAGAATCCCAGAATCCCAGACTGGTTTGGGCTGGAAGGGACCTTAAAGCTCACCAAGTTCCACCTCCCTGTCATAGGCAGGGACACCTTCCACTAGACCAGGCTGTCATTGAACACTGCCAGGGATGGGGCAGCCACAGCTTCTCTGGGCACCCTGTGCCAGCGCCTCAGCACCCTCACAGGGAAGAACTTCTGCCTAAGAGCTCATCTCAGTCTCCCCTGTCAGGTTAAAGCCATTCCCCCTCATCCTGTTCCTACAGGCCCTTGTCCAAAGCCCCTCTCCAGGTTTCTTGCAGCCCCTTTAGGCACTGGAGCTGCTCTAAGGTCTCCCTTAAGGAGCCTTCTCTTCTCCAGGCTGAACCAGCCCAGCTCTCTCAGCCTGGCTCCAGAGCAGAGCTGCTCCAGCCCTTGCAGCATCTCTGTGGCCTCCTCTGGACTCTCCATGTGCAGGACGTTGCACTTGGCCTTGCTGCACTCCACGAGGTTCACACTGTCCCACCTCCCCAGCCTGTCCAGGTCCCTCTGGATCCCATCCCTTCCCTCCAGCGCATTGACTGCAGCACACAGCTCCGTGTCATCAGCTAATGTGCTGAGGGTGCACTCAATCCTTCACTGTTTCACCTCACAGAGAGCAAGATAAGACACATATTAAAAATATAATAATATAACATATATAGTATAATTAAAATACACATAAAGAGTGTTACTTATGGTCCTGCAGTGCCTGAGAGGCTTTTGTTGCATGTGCCATCCCAGCACACGGAATGACAGCGACCACTTTTCCCGTGGTTTGGAAATACGAAGCAGATTTTGTCCTAGTGGATGTCTCTAACAGCAAAACGAATGAGGAACGAAGCTTCAGGGGGTCACTGCAACCCCGAATCCCCACCAGTGCTTCATGAGCTTCCAGCGCTAGCGAAGGGAGTCTACCCGCGCTCCGGACCCGCAGACACCCCCTGGGCAGCCAGTGGTGCTGCGGAGCTACCCCGATGTGCCCCCATCCCGCCCGGGCTGCCTGGAGCTGCCGCCGCCGCCCGGGGCAGGCCCCGCCGCCTCTCGTTTCCAGGGAAACGGGCACTTCCGGGTGAGGGCGGCGGAGCGGGAGTGCCCCCTGTCGGCGGGAGGTCTGTGCTGGCGGCTCCAGGCCAGCCTTGAGCCGGAGCCCCCTGCCCCGTGCTCCTTCCTTCTATCCAACCTAAATACATGCTCTTCCAGCCGAAAGCTGACACCTTTCTCCCGTCTCCACAGGTAAAAAGCCGCCCTCCATCATCCCTACTAGCCTCTGACATGCTGACGGGCTCCAGAAAGTCTTTTCCAGGCTCACCCACGCCACCTCTTCCAAGTCTTTTTCCACAGGAGAGTCCTTTCAGACCCTGGCTGCTCCCGTGATCCCCCCTGGACCCGCTCTGACAGCTCCAGCTCTGCCTCATGCTGGGACCCGGCGCTGGACCTGTGCTCCAGGATGGGGTCTCAGGAGACTCAGTGAGTAGAACCACGTCCCTTGTCCTGCTGGGCACGCTGCCTGTGATGCAGCACAGGAGTTTGCTGGGCTCCAAGTGCCCACTGATGGCTTATGTCCCATTTATCACACCCTGGCACCTTCACGTGCTTCCCCACAGGCTCCTGCCATGGGGCTGCTCCCGCCACCGCCATCAGCCTTGGAGCAGCCTCTGTGGGGCTTTGGGGAACGCACCAGCAGGAAGGTCTGGAGAGCTTATATGGGATATGGAAAATCATAGAATCCCAGCCTGGTTTGGGTTGGAAAGGACCTTAAAGCTCATCCAGTTCCAACCCCCTGCCACAGGCAGGGACACCTTCCACAAGACCAGGTTGCTCCAAGCCCCATCCAACCTGGCCTTGAACACTGCCAGGGATGGGGCAGCCACAGCTTCTCTGGGCACCCTGTGCCAGTGCCTCAGCACCCTCACAGAGAAGAACTTCTGCCTAAGAGCTCATCTCAGTCTCCCCTCTGTCATGTTAAAGCCATTCCCCCTTGTCCTGTCCCTACAGGCCCTTGTCCAAAGCCCCTCTCCAGGTTTCTTCTTGGCCCCCTATTACCCTTCCTACCCCCCAGCACACTGGCACTGTCATGGAGAGGAGTTAGGCAACGCAGCTGCTTCCCATGCCTCTGTTTGCCCCCGTATGCAGCTTCATTTTGGATGACAGCCGCCTCTAGGACAGGCTTTCCTGCCGTTCGCTGTCCCCATGTGCCTCCAAACCTTGCTCTCAGTGACAGCTCTTTTCCCCCAGACCTCAGGGGTTGGGACATTTCCCATGTGTGGCCACCCTGAGTCACAGCTCTGGGTTGTCCTCACCTTCCCCAGTCCAACCAGCCCAGCCAGGCAGGAGCTGGTGATGCAGTTTGATGTGGACACACGGGCCGCTGTGGTAATGGTGATGGTAATTACCACAGTGGTAATTACCACCTCCAAGCTCCAGCAGTGCATCAGCCACCTTGCCCAGCTCCCCACAGGAGCTGTGGTAGTCATGGCACATCTCCACCTGGAGATGCCAACAGGGACCTCTGCCAGCAGCTGCCAAAACCTTTCACCACCACTGCCAGGTCACCATCTCCAGTGACGTGGGACCTTTTGAGTGTGGGACCAGGAAACCAGGCAGAGCTCATCTCCAACTGGATCTTTTCCAGGAGGGAGCTTGGTCCCTGCAGGTGTCCCCAGGAGAGCAGCACAAGCTCTGGGATGCTGTTGTCACTCCTCCTGGCTCTCTTGGGCAGTAACATCAGGGCTCTGTATGAGGAGCAGCACCAGTTGCCCTGGCAATGCAAGATGTTCTCCTCTGGACTGGGACAATATTTGGCAAGATTTGCTAAAAGTACTCCCTGGTGATACCACCCGTGTCACATCCGTGCTCCCCACAGGGCTCGAGCCAGGTCAGTGCTGTGCCTGCTGGTACCCAGAGCTGGCTCATGAACATGCAGCCTGTGTAGGATGGGCTGGGAAGCTCCAGGAGTCCCACAGCAGACCTGGCAGGGCCACCAGCACGCATTCCTCTAGGGCAGCTGGGGACACAAGAGGGAGCTGGGGACAGCCAGTGGCATCTACACACATGATGGGATGCGGAGGGAGCTCCTGGGGAGGGACTTGCAGGCCCGGGAGGGTAAATGACTCTTTAGAGTTTAACTAGGTTTAAAAGCTATTTTGTTTATGATTTTGCTGCTTTTCCTAATACCATTACAGCCTTCCCCATGGCAACCAGGTGGGACAGCTCAGACTTTGGTCCCGGACAGGGAGATTAGCTGCTGGAGCTGAAACCATGGGGGATTGGCTGGGGAGGTCCACACTGGCCAGAGCCACCAGCCTACCCGTGGTGGGGTTGCACACTGAGGTCCCCATGGTGGCTGTGGTGCTGCTGCACAGGCACAAGGTCCAGGTGTGCAGGATGGGCTCATGGTGATGCTGGAGGGACCAGCCGGGGTGTCAGAGTATCCTCTGCTGCAGTGGTGGGACATGACTGGAGGAGGTGACCTCAAGAAGGTTTAAAGGTGGAAACAGGTCTAGCTCCTCCCTTCACCCCAGCCACGTTGGGAAGGGTTTATTATTGACCCTCTTTATTTTTCCTTTGAGCTCTTTTGGTATTTTCCCTGGAGAGGGTTGTTGGAGGCAGGGATGAACCTGCTCCCAGCCGCAGGTAGGGCTAGTTTAAACTTCCCAAAGAGGTTGTGTGGGTTTTGGCTGGCTGGCCCGTGCTGGTTCAGCTCTTTTCAGCTTCCAGATTGATTACACCTTGTGTCAATATGTGCTTAGTGCTTATTAGTGGGTGCGTGTATCTCCATCTCTCATTTGACCCTTCTCATCTATAATTTCCCAGAAGAGAGGATTAAAATAGAAGAGGGGGGAGAGCAGTGCTCAGGGCCTAAAAAGAAAGGGAGAAACCAGCACTTGTGGGAAAATTGAGTGGCAAAGCTAGAGCCTGGCTGTTGCTCTCCAGCACCTCTTCCCATGGGCACGGTGCTGCTTTGGCTGCTGAGATGGTTGCTTAAAACCACCTGAGTTGTGTGGTGAAGAACTGAGATGTGCCCTGCAGAGCAGAGGCCATGGCAGGCCCCCACGGGGATGGGTGAGGTAGGAGCACGGTGGGGGTGCCCATGGCACGGGGCTGGTGGTGGAGAGCATCCCTGTTCCACCTCCACCTCACCACCGGCACAACTCGAACCAGGGCTGGGAAGAGCAACTCCGGTGGGAGACACCCAGTCCTGGAGACATGGATGTGAGCAGTGCCAGCCCCATCCTGGTGCATCTTCAAGGAGGAATGGTACTACCAGGACATGGGGAAGGGTTATCCCCAGCAGCAGCAGGGTTCCTCTCACTGGGGCAGAAGTGCTTTTTATCTAGTTCTTT
This sequence comes from Pezoporus occidentalis, assembly GCF_034315485.1. Lineage (NCBI taxonomy): Eukaryota > Metazoa > Chordata > Aves > Psittaciformes > Psittacidae > Pezoporus > Pezoporus occidentalis. The sequence continues at coordinate 2,154,349 of NW_026913404.1, forward strand.
TTTGTTTTCTTTCCTGGAAACTGGTAAAAGATTCTGCAGAAACCATGTTGGACCCGGGTGGGGAAATGACCTGGGACACAGAGCAAGGTCACCAGCTTCCCTGGGCTGGTTTGATGAGCTGCCAGGCAGAGAGTGTGAGCTGCCAGCCCCGGAGTATCACCCACCATCACCCCCCCCCCCTCCCCCCAGGGGTGGAGGAGCTGAGGGACCTTCACAGCCATCACCTCGCCGGGGGGACCTGGCTCTGCTCTTTGCTTCCCCTTTGGCATGAAAGCACCAAGCCAAGGGGTGCATAGAGCTCCCATCACCATCCCCCCCCACGGGACAAGATCCACCTGCAGGAGGGGGCTGCAGGCTCAGCCCCAATGCTTCTAATGCCACATGGAGAAAAGATTTTCCCCTTTCCCAACTCATTTCCCATCTGCATCACCATAATGCTTCAGGTGTTTCAGCCCATCTACGATGAGATTAACCCCACACCTCTACTCCTCTGTGCAATACAGACGCTCCAAGCCCCATGGTGTGCATTTAAGGTCCCAATGTAGCCTGAGGAGTAGCTGCCAGGGCTCACCCTGGGCACTCCCAGCTGAGCAGGGTCAGTGCTGCTGTTTGGGATCCTCAGGAGCACAGTGCATGGTCATGCCCTATCCATCCCTCTCTGCTCGCAGCCCCACCATAGCCTGTCCTCCTGAGCATTTCATTCCACCTCCCTGTCCCATGAGGGGGTCTGAGCACTGCCATAGAACCAGTTACAGACCAGTGAGGAGGAGCAAGGAGCCCATCTTGGTGACACCAGCCCCGGCCACGGCCCGTCCCAGCAGCAGTAGGGTTAAGCCCGGCCGGGCGGGCGGCTGGACAGGCGTCAAGGTGGTTGCTCCATCCATCCCTGCGCAGTCCCAGGGGCCGGAGCGCCGAGAGGGAGCTCTGCCCTGCCCGGCACCATGAGCGCAGGCAAAGGTAAGGCAGGGAACCCACCTGCTCACCCAGCCACGGGCAGGGGGCTTGGAAGGGAGACCCTAGAACCCTGCAAGGGCTTCACACCCAAGTCACCCTTCTCCCCCCTCTCCTGCTAATAAGAAATCTGGGGATCCCCCGTGCTGCCTGGGTGCATGCAGAGCCCAGAGCTGGATGGGGGCTGCAGGGATGGCCAAGGAAGCATCAAGACCCCTCTGCTCTGAGGAAGAGCAAGTTAATGGTGGGCAAGCAGAAGGAAGGAGGAGAGGAGACTGAGGACCTGTTCCCGAGAGGGATAAGCTGCTTCTGCAAAACAGATGAATGTGTGTGGGGGTCCTTGCACCCAAGGGATCTGAGCTGCAGCAGGAGTTGGGGGGGACCAGCACCCTCTCCCAAGGGTGAATCCAGCTCCCCACGCAGCTGCTCAGTATGTGCAATGGGGTGGGACTGACCCCCCATGGCCCTGGCAGCACAGGCACCCAGTGGGGGGGTCCCACGGGGGTCCCCGTGAGCACCCAGGGTTGCACTGATGCATCCCTTTTCCTCTGCACCCTGCAGCGGGCATCACCCTCATGCTCCCCTTGGCCCTGCTGCTGGCCACAGCCTCCCAGCCCCCGGGGGGGGACACCCCGAAGGAGCAGGGGGACGCAGACCCTCCCCGCTGCCCCAGCCCTTGCGCCTGCAGCTTGGATGACTACACCGAGGAGCTCAACGTCTTCTGCAGCTCCCGCAACCTGACGCGCCTGCCCGAGGATGTGCCCCCCAACGCCAAGGCCCTGTGGCTGGACGGCAACAACTTCACACTGCTGCCGGCCGCTGCCTTCAGGAACCTCTCGTCCCTGGACTTCCTGGACCTGCAGAGCAGCCAGCTGGCCGCCGTGGAGCAGCACGCCTTCCACGGGCTGCGGGGCCTCTACCACCTCCACCTCGAGCGCAACCACCTCAAGCACTTGGCTCCCCACACCTTCCTGCACACCCAGAACCTTGTGTCCCTCAGCCTCAACAACAACCACTTCAGCAAGGTGGAGGAAGGGCTGTTTGCTGGGCTGTCCAACCTCTGGTATCTGAACCTGGGCTGGAACTCGCTCGTGGTCCTGCCTGACAAGGTCTTCCACGACTTGCCCAACTTGAGGGAGCTGATCCTGGCTGGGAACAAGCTCCCCTACCTCCAGCACCAGCTCTTCTGCAGCCTTACTGAGCTGAAGGAGCTGGACCTGAGTGGGAATGCTCTCAAGGGCATCAAGATCAACATCTTTGTCAAGCTGCAGAAGCTACAGAAGCTGTACCTGAACCACAACCAGATCAATGCCATCGCACCCCGCGCCTTCATGGGCATGAAGTCCCTCCGGTGGCTGGACCTGTCCCACAACCGTCTCGTCTCGCTGTTTGAGGACACGTTCCTGGGCCTCCTCAGCCTGCATGTCCTACGCTTGTCCACCAACTCCATCACCAGCCTGAGGCCCAGGACCTTCAAAGACCTCCAGTTCCTGGAGGAGCTGCAGCTGGGGCACAACAGGATCCGAAGCCTGGCAGAAAGGACCTTTGATGGATTGGGCCAGCTGGAGGTTCTCAGCCTCAACAACAACCAGCTGCAGGACATCAGGGCTGGGGCGTTCTTGGGGCTGTACAACGTGGCAGTGATGCACTTGTCTGCCAACTGCATTAAGGTGCTCCCTGACTACGTGTTCAAGGGGGTGACCAAGCTGCACAGCCTCCACCTGGAGCACAGCTGCCTGGGCAGGATCCGGGTGCACACCTTCTCCAGCCTCACCAGCCTGCGGCGCCTCTTCCTGCAGCACAACGCCATCGCCGTCATCGAGGACCAAAGCTTCAGCGAGCTGCATGAGCTCCTGGAGCTCGACCTCAAGCACAATGGGCTGAGCAGCCTCTCATCCCAGCAATTTGTGGGTCTGAGAAACCTGGAGTACCTCTTCCTCTCCTCCAACCAGCTCCTGGAGATCTCCCAGGACACCTTCACCCCGCTCCAGAGACTCTTCTGGCTCGACCTCTCCCATAACCAGCTGGAGACGCTGGACAACTCCATCATCTCCCCCCTGGCCAACCTGCGGTACCTCAGCTTGAGGAATAACTCACTGGAGACCTTCTCAGTGGGCTTCTTGTGCAGCCCCTTTACCCTGGAGCAGCTTTGGCTGGGGGGCAACAACTGGCACTGCAACTGCTCCTTGAAGGGCTTGCGGGACTTCTCCTTGCAGCACCCTGTGGTGGTCCCACGCTTCGTGCAGTCTGTGGCTGAGGGGGATGATGCCCATGTACCTGTTTACACCTACAACAACCTCACCTGCCTCCACCCCCCAGCCGTGGCAGGTCTGGACCTCCGAGACACCTCTGAGGACAGCTTTGCTCACTGCTGAGCTGTGCTGGCCCCAGGGATGGACCCTCAAGCTGCCACCTCCCTGGCCCTGGCCCAGGCTCCAGGGGCAGCAGCAGGAACTCTGGCTTTGTGGTCACCGCCGCTCAGGCCACCTTTGCTGCCACCTCACCTTGGTGCTGCCCGGGCAATGCCACATGGGCACTTGCTCCCCAGACTTGAAACTGAAATGGTTCAGGCCTTTACTATTTAAATGGGAGCCCCTGGGTCAGGAAGGTTGCTCCCAATGGGAGCATCCCCCAACCCGGAGGCTCGGGGGGATGGGGGAAAGCTGCACCTGCAGCCTGGAGCCCTCCCCACAGCGAGGGGCAGCGCTGCTGGGGCTGGGACTCTGCAGTGGGACAAATGAAAGCATCTTCCTGCCATGAGGAGCTGAGAAATCATTAAAGCCCCCTGGTGAGGAGGGGGCAGACCTGCTTTACTCATTCCTTGCACTAGCAGGTGTAGGCAGGTTGCAGAAAGCCACACACGTCACCTGATAAACCATAGCAGACAAATAAACCTTTGGAGCTATCGTAACTCATCTTGTAAGTATGTTCTTTCCAAAGCACATGCTGCACCCCGCCCGGGTTTCTTATCGGAGCCCCTCAGGGCTGCAGCTGCAGAGTGAGTTGCTCAGGGTCCCCAGGGTGCTGGAGGAACTTGCAAGCTCTGTGTGGGTGACACGCGCCCAGGGTGGGAGGAGAGCTGCCCAGCCACCCCACAGTAGCCAACAGCCGGGTCAGGCTCTGCTCCCGGCGCTCCAAAACCCAGATAACTGACCTTTGGCCATGCAGCAGCACATGGGGAAACCTGGTCAGGTGAGTTCCTGCTGTGGCACAGCAGGAGCAGGGACAGATGCTCCTCCTGCTCGCTTCCAAGCGATGCTGCCAGCTACAACCCAGTTTGGTCAGTGGAAATCCTAGATTCCCCCCATCTCCCTGAAACAGCTCTGTGAAGGTAAGTCCCAGGCATGGACACAGGCTTGGAGACCAGGAGGGAGGGAGGTAAGAGGCAAGGACACCACCTTTGTCTGCTTCACCAGCTTAACTCAAGCCTACAAGAGGAGGCAGGTCCCATAGGAGCCATGACAGACATGACAGCATAAAAGGCAGACTAACAAAGGAGGAACCATGTGGGGACCAGAAGAGCCTCACACATGGCAGAGATGTGAAGAACAGCCATGGCAATACATGCCCCAGGCCAGCAAGACAAGGGACCAGCCGGATCTCGAAGCTGGGATGAAAGGAGGATTGATTTAGCTGAACCCCAGCAAGGAAAGGGCAGAGCAGGAAAGACCTGGATTACACGCAGTGCTCGTAAGTCCAAGACTCAGAGCTACAATGAGCCTGAAGCCATGGAAAAAACTTAAGTCACAGACTTGGATTTTAAGAAAAGTATTTACTGCTTGGAATCTTTACAAATACTCCTGAGTGATAACCCCCAGCAACCCAAAAAGGCCTCATTTCCAGCAGAAACTCAGCACTCAGGAGGGTGGCAGATCTCCTAAAGACATTTTCTTATGTGAGGCATGTACTGTGTCCCCACCGGCCCATCAGAAACCAGCAAGCTGAGACTTCACAGCAGGGTGGCCTGGCTTGAGTCCACATGGGAGCATCCAGCCACTGAACCAAATACCATCTAATCCATCATGCAAGAAAAGCAATAGAAGGCAGCAGCACATGGAGCCACGATCCAGATGATGGGTGCTGGTTGGGCTCAGTCAGTGAAGAACAAATTGATGGTCTTTTCAGCTGTACCAGGCTAAGGCCAGAAGCACCACAGCATACAGAACACTGGGGACACAAACTAGAGCTCCCCAAGCCCCTGAACAAGGGCAGGCTGCTGAGGAAGGCATCAGGAACAACTGTACCATCTGGGCAGAGCATCACGTTGAAAAGGCAGGAAGCAGGCTGCTGTCTGTGCAGGGACTCTTTGGATCCATAGGGATGGAGCAGAACTTCCCTTTTTGGATCACTGCAAGCAGCATCAATGCTGTGCTCCCTCCCTCACCTCCCCACTGAGACAGTTCATAGCTTAGCAGCTTCCACAGCTGCTGCCCCATCACCATGCGCTGCTGGTGGTGCTGTGAGGGGCTCAGGCAGGAAGTCCAGCCCCACACTGTCCTCAGGAGCTCTCCTGTGATGTACCATCCAAGATCTGCTGGGCAATACGAGCCAAGGAAGGGAAGGCAGGGCTGTTAGGAAAGTCTTGGATGAAGTCTCTCCCTTCTTCCAAGCTCTGGCTGAGTTGGGGGTCCAGAGGAACACAGCCTGTGGGATAGGAGGAATGGGGAGAATGACTGCTTGCTCACTGTAAGGCAAAGGCCTGGAGTCAGGATTAAAGAAATACCCTGGTGGAGCCAACTCCAGGAGAAGCAGCTGGGAAGAGCACTACCCTCACTGAGCTCTCCAGGAGCAGCTTCCTCTGCATGCAAGACCCCCCATACCACATGCTTCATGACAGACATTCTCTCCCCATCCCAATCCAGAGCCCTCAGCCCCATTTATCAGGGAGGCTCCAGGGCATTTCAGGACAGCTCTTGTGCAGGTCCAGGCCTGCTTACTCCACCAGAGCAGGCTGCTCACCATCACCTCCTCTGCCCCAACAGGGCCAGGTGCCCATTCAGAGCAGTTTGGATGGCAAAAGAAGCAAAGCAAGAACCACCCCTCACCTCTGAGAGGGTGCCATGGCTCACAGGGCAGCGCCCAGCCTGTCCACCCCTCCAACACTGTATCTCTCCTCCCACAGCACAACACAGACACGACCTGTGACCACAGAGAGCTCTGCTCAAGAAGCCACTCACCTAGGAAGGGGACCCCAGCGTGCTTGGCCAGCTCCTCACCTCCTCCTTTGGAAAAGATGTTTGTGCACTCCTGAAGGAGGAAGAGCAGAGCAGTGAATCAAGATCTCCAGAGCACTGTGAAGGCACTACCTGCACGTGAGGAGAACCAGCTACCCTCTGCATTCCAGCCTCAGGGCACTTTTCCATTAGGAAAGTGGAGCCAGTGGCTTCTTCCAAAGCTGACAGGCAGCAGCTCATCTCCCTACATCACCCTCACGGCATTTGCACATTTTCCAACCCAGGCACTACATCTTACAACACCACATCACAACTGAGGCCCCACAATAGCCCCAAGGGCACAACAAACTCACCGAGCAGTGCGGACACACAAAGCCACTCATGTTCTCCACGATGCCAAGAACTCTTAATCCTGTTTTCTTGCAGAATGTCAGCTCCCGTCTCACATCTCCCACAGACACAGCCTGCAGGGGAGAGCAGCAGGGGTTAGGGGTGCCTGTCTGCCCAGGCTGACCATGGGTCTGGAGCAAGCATGCATCACAAGGCAAATGTGTAGAACAAGCAGCCACACACAGGCTGGTGCCAACACCCACCTCGGGTGCATATTTTCATCCTCCAACCATGCCTGGAGGCAGAAGCCTGCCCAGGAGCTCCTGTTCAGGCCAAGGCAGCTGCCCTACCTGGGGTGTTGTGACCAGGATTGCTCCGAGCAACTTGTGAGGCCTCAGGGCCTCCACTGCGGAGATGTGCTCATCAGATGTGCCCGGTGGCGTGTCCACAATGAGGAAGTCCAGGTCCCCCCAGGCCACGTCAGCAACGAATTGTTTGATCAAAGCTATGGAAATAAAAGGGGCAGGAAAAGAAAAAAGAAATTCAACAGGTCTTAGCGGGTGCTGTGGGAGCTGTGGACTCAGCAGAACAGGGACTGGGAGACCCCCCTGGTGACAAGGGCCCAGGGAGAGATTGCAGGGCACACAACACATGCTGCACTCTCCCCATCTAAGCAGTCTGAACCCACTCCTGCAGAACAGGAGCCTTGTTCCTCCAAGGAATGACCTGCCCCCAGCAGGATCCAGCCCGACTTCCAGGAAGGTGGACACTTCCTAGCAAAACCCAACTGTACCATTCTTCTTGGGTCCTCTCCACACCACAGCATCATCCGGCTTCTCCAGCAGGAAGCCAATGGACATGAGTGAGATGCTCTTGTCCTGGTCCACATAGACCGGTACCCAGCCGCTGTCACACTGGTGCACATCACTGTCCTGCACCTGGAACATGAGGGGTATGCTGGGGCCACACAAGTCCACGTCCATGATCCCCACCTGCAGCAGGAGAGGATGAAGAGCCCTTCAGCCTGGGATGAGCCTGGTGGCTGCCCCCATCCATGTTTCTTCCCAGGGCAAGGGAAGGCAGCATCTGGATTTCAGTTGCTCACAGCACTTTACTTCAGCAGCTCAGCAGCTGGATTTGAAACACGATGAGCTGCTTTCGAGTCTGACCACCCTCCTTGCCCCCTTCCCTCAGAGGAACATCTCCCAGGTATTTCCAGGCGCTTTGGAGAGATCTTTATGCCAGACACCTATCAGGATCCAATTGCTGCACAGTGCCTTTAAAAGAAATCCTCAGGGAATTCTGCCTGCCTCATGGCCATACACAATCCCCTTTTGTCCCCATCTTAAATCTGTCCTTCGGCTCCCCCTCTTTACTTTGCAAAGGGAGTGTGTGTTACACCACAGAGCAGCAAAATCATTTCTCAGCACCAAAAAACAGCAAGTCTGGGGTGATTTTAGCCTCTTGGACAAGATGGGAATGAACCTGTGCTGGATTGAGTGAACACAGAGAAAAGGATTAATTTGATTTGCTGTCACAAACAGCATTTTCACATGCTGCCCACATAAGACACAAAGGATGAGCTAACGCAGCCCAGGTGGAGGTTGGGAAGGGTCAGATGGAGCTCAGTGCCCCACAGTCCCTCACTCACCCTCCTCCCGGAATGCCGCAGTGCCAGAGCCAGCTGGGTAGAGATGGTGCTCTTCCCAACGCCGCCCTTCCCGGAGAGCACCAGCAGGATGTGCCGCACCCCGGCCAAGTTGGTTCTCTCTGGGAGGAAGAATAAGGAGGCATCAGAGTTTCTTCTGATGCAAGACAGGAGTAACCGCGGGGTCACCACGGAGACATGGTCCCCACTGAGGGTGACAGTGGCTGTCATTTTCCCAACAAGTCTGGTTTAAGCATAAGGGGCAGGGAATAAAGAGGTGGATGTGCCACGGGCCTTTCACCATCGGGGAAGGGACAATATGAGCAGGAGCAGAGGCTTTGGCCACATGACCTAAGCAGCTTTGGGGAAGTGCAGCAATAAACATTCACAGGTCACGCTGCGCCAGCGCCGGGCCGAGCCCTCCCGGGGCCACAGTGAGGTCAGGCCCTTGGCGTTTCCTTCCACCAGACCGCCCAGGCCGCCTCCCCGCGGCCACGGGCTCCTCTCTAGCCTCCCTGCACCGGAGGAGAACCAGCTAGGCTGCACCGGCAGCGCCGCTCGGACCCACCGGTGGGGAACGCTCGGGGCCGGCTGCCCCGGCCGGGGCTCACGGGTGTCAGCGGGTCGGGTTGGGTCGGGTCAGGTCGGGCCGGCAGCCCACCCGGGTCCGCGTTCCCGGGCACCTCGTCACAGCCGGACACTGACTCACCGAGGCAAGGTCTCACCCGCCCCGCGCCGCCCCGGCCTCATACCGGCACCGGCGGCATGGAGCCTGCACGCACCATGGCGGACCTCATCCGCACCTCCACCGACGGTAACGGGGAAGCGGGGAAAGAAGGGGAGGCAGGGGGGAGACGGAGCCCCGCAGCGACGTGCTCCCGGGATTCCACCCGCTGATACCGATGGCCCCGGCTCCTTGGCGCTGCTCCCAGCGGGAGCCTGGACCAGGGCTCCGGCAAAGCCCAGCAACATCCCTCTCCCGCCCTGGTAACCGGGCCCCACCGCTTCGAGGCCGCGGCCCAGACCAGGCACCGCAGGGCTCCCCTCACCAGGAGCCGAGGCCCATCACCGCGGCCTAGTGACTCCGGAACAGCACCAGAGGCAGGGCCCGACCACCTTAGAGTGGGACGTACCCCCCCCAATCCCGACCCGATCATTCCGGCATGCCGCGGCCCTACCGCCCCTCACCCCCGGCTGCCTCTTCCATGTTGCTGCCCAGAGCCGCCCGCTTCCGCCTTTCACCAGATTAAACCCCGCCCCTCATACTGGCTGGCACCGACCCCAATCACAAGCCGCTGCCTCATAGAGAGCCCGCCTCTCAAGACTCTGCAGCCAATCAAACCTTCCGTCCTCCCCCTCCGCCAGCCAATGGGTTTAGTGACTTCGCTCTGTGACGAGCGCTAGCCCTCAGCAGTGGTCACCCAATGGCGCGGCTCTCCGAGGATTGACACCCTGTGCAGCCAATGGCGCTGAGCTGCCCTCTGATACCGCACCCTCCGTGCTCCTTCAGCTGTGAGTGACGGAGCTCTCAGCCAATCGCGAGGGGTAACGGCGCAGGCTCAGCCAATGGGCGCTTGAGGGGCGGTATCAAGAGAGGATTGTTTATGTCCCGGGAGGGGAATGTAGGTCAGAGCGCGGCGGCGGGGCCAGGCCAGACTTGGGGTAACACGGGGCGGGACGGCACGGGACGGGACGGGACGTGCCGCGCCGGGCAGGGGGACCGGGACCGGGACCGGGACCGGGACGCGGGTGGGAACCGAGGCCTGGGCTGGGCTGGGCTGGGCTGCGCGGTGTGGCCTGAGGCAAGCGCGGTGGCCAGGCCTCGTCCGGCCCAGCTAGGGCCCTCGGTCCCACAGTCGCGGGCTGCCCCTTTTGCCGCCGGTTCTGCCCACCCCCGCGGTGTGCTCCGCTCGGGGAGGAGCGGCCGGGGCTGCGGGCGCTGAGCGGGTCACGGCCTGCGGAGGGCCCCAGCAGCCCTTGGTGCCAGAGCACGGCCCGGGACAACCGCCGCCGTCGGCCAGCGCTGCCCGGTGAGCCGGCCGGAGGCCTCAGGCAGGTGCCGGGGAGCGGAGCTGCTGCGGGGGGCGGAAGTGCAGTGTTAAGAGCCGAGCAGGGCGGCTCTGCCGCGGTGTTAGTTGCTTTCCCGGCAGAGCTGTGCTCGGCAGTGGTGGGATCCTCCTGATCCTGGGCAGGGGGCTGTCCGGAGCCCTTCAGAGCATCTGTGGGCACCGGCACGACCTGTCGTGACTCAGCCTGTGCTGCTTTTCCAAGAGCTGCCTTCCCGTCGGAGAATGAGGTGCAGGATGAATGGGAACGGTGCCGTTTGGCAGGCACCCGTCTGGGCTGGCCCACCACGTACTTGCAGGATTCACATGCTGTTAGGGCAGCACCGGAGCCGGTGTGGATGCAGAGAGTGGCTCTCTGTGGAAGGCAGCAGTCCCAGAGGCTGAGCAGAGGGAGTGGGTGCAAGGGGTGGGAGGGGGGTTGCAGCCCTGTGGGTGCCTCTTGCTGAGGAGCTGTTATTTGCATCACCTCTGGTGCAGTGCTCCTGTGGGGTGGCTGGGAGCTGCTGTGGTCTGTCAGGCTGTACACAGGGAAGGAGCCTATGGAAATCTGAACAACACCCACTGGAGTGGGGAGACAGAGAGCTGCTTTGCTTCTGTCTGGTGTCCTTGAGGCAAGTCAGGACAGGCCCATGTAAAGGCCGGTTTTCCTTCAGCAAGAGAGCAAGTGCTGTCTCCCCCACCCCAGCCACTGAGAACAAATTCTTCCTTCCATGGGCTCAGAGGTGAAGAAACGGCCTTCCCCACAGCAAGGCACACGCAGCTCAGCCACACAGGGGACACGGTGGTGGCCAAGCAGCACCCAGAGCCCATGAGGGTGACAGGCGCTGGGGAGGCCAGGTCTCGGTGGCTGATGATCCTGGTGGAGGCAGGCCAGTAGTGGGATGCTGGAGAGGGAGCTGCCGCTGCTGCCGGGTCTTGAAAGTGTTTCTGGGGTCAGTTCAACACATGGGCTCAGGGAGAAGTTGTCCCTGTGGGAATGTTTGTGGTGCAGGAGGAATTATTTTGCATTGGTTTGCTGATGGGACTTGTGCAGACCTGCGTTTGTGCCGACCTGTTCCTGGCACTCTATGGGGACCTGGGAGGGGTTGCTTCAGTGGTTGGTGACTGAAAGCAGGCCACAAGTGCTATGTGTAAACTCTTGTCCCTTGTCCTGCAGCTTACCTGTCTGGGAACAGCATGGCGCGGCGCCCACGGAGCTCTAGGGCCTGGCACTTGGTGCTGAGTGGGGTGCGGCGCGAGGCGGACTCTCGGGCGCTCGCCCTGGCCAGTGGCACACGGGGCTGGGGCTATGACTCCGACGGGCAGGTAGGCTGCTGTGACACTGAGTGCTGCAGTGACATGGGGGAGAGGTTTCCCTTCCCCATAGAATCACAGAATCAGCCAGGTTGGAAAACACCTTTAAGATCATCCAGCCCAACTGTTCCCCAGCACTGCCAAGGCCACCACTAAACCATGTCACTGAAGGCCTTGTCTACATGGTTTGTGAACACTTCCAGGGATGGTGACTCCACCACTGCCCTGGGCAGCCTGTTCCAATGCCTGAGCACTCTTTGGGGAAGAAACTGTTCCTAATATCCAGTCTCATCCTCTCCTGGTGAAGCTTGAGGCCATTTCCTCTTGTCCTATTGTTTGTTCTTTGGGAGCAGAGAGCAGCCACCTCCTGGCTCCATCCTCCTTTCAGGCAGTTGTAGAGAGTGACATGGTCCCCCCTGAGCCTCCTCCAGACTAAACCCCGCCAGGTCCCTCAGCTATTCCTCATCAGACTTGTGCTCCAGACCCTTCTGCAAGGTCCATGTAACTGAGGAGCTGGCAACTGGCCGAAATCAGAACAGACTTAATGAAATCAGAACACAAATAATGAGCCTCCTCCAAGCTCCAACATGGGCTGTGGGGCTCCCAGCATATCTTCCCTAAGCAGGGAATGTTAAACTGCTCCCCAGCCATGCGCCACAGCTCTCAGCTGAGCCAGGGAGTTGACCGACACTAAGCTAAAGGCTTTTTTAAGCATATAAAATGTGTGTGATGTATGTAAAGTACATACAATGGATTTTAAATATTCTTTGTTAAGTAGTGATCTAAATATGTGTTAAATTGGATCAGTTCTGAGCTATGGCTCGCTGTAGGGCAGTGCTGACATCTGGTCTTTGTGCAGTGGGAGTGAGGCTGCTTCAGTCTGCGATGTTACAGCCTCACATATCTTCAAAATGAAATTCCTGCTCTGTAACGTGCACATCACTTCTGAACCTGGCCCTGGAAGATGGGAGCCCAGCAGGGAGAAGTGGTCAGTAAAACAGAGGTGTGACTTGGGTTCACCTCCACTGCCCTTTACTCTTCTCCCCAGTTCTTGAGTGCATGAGTTCAGGTCCCTGTGCAGCAGTGGAGACACAAGGAACTGCTCCTGAAGCTTCAAAGCTTGGCTCAAGACTTGTGAGACCCCTGCCAGAGCTCAGTCCAAACCCAGGCACTGTGCTCACAGAAAATGAGTTTTCTGTGGAGCCAGAGCAGCTTTGTGTTTCTGCAGTAATGGGAATGGCTGGATTGCTCCAAAGCAGTAGTTGGAAAGTGCCAGTGAAAGATGGAAGTCAAGCTTCTTAGTATGCATGCGAGAGAAGGAAGGGTGGGCGATACCTAAGTAAGCCCAAGTCATTTCAAGTTCCACTGTCTTAGACAGCCACAAGAACATGAGTTTAAGGATGGGCTTTAAATACTGCCTGCAAAGTCTGCCAGGGTGTGAATAATGAGCAAGTACACCTGACCAGTGTGTAAACCCAGAGTAACTTGCTGTAGTCTGTCATAAGAGACTCCATGAGGTGACACCAAGCCTCCCATTGTGGGAGTGAGATGGGGCATTGACTCTTGCAGCATTGAGTGAAGGGACACTTTGGTCTTGTAGAATCAGTTAGGTTGAAAAAGACCTTTAAGATCCTCAAATTGGGGGGGGGGGGGGGAGAAGAAATCAAGTTTTTGTGTTCATGCATGAAAGTCAACAAAAGCCTTTTGATCCACCTGTGGGTTCCCCGTGGGTCTGTCTGCAGTGCTAGCACAAGGAGCTGCTGCCCTGCTGCTGAGCTGCTTCCCCTTTGTTCTGCCCTCTCCCCTGCATGGCCTCCTGGCCCTTTTCCTCCTTGTCCTGTTCGCCTCCCTCTCCTCTCTCTCAGCTTCCAGGCTCTCCAGAGCAGCAGTTTCAGCTGTGTGCTCTGCTGTTGTGACACCTCAGCTGGGGTTTCCAGCTGGCTGTAACCTGCCCGTTGAAAACCACAGCTGTGTGATTAGACATGACCTGTCCCATTGTGTGCAGGCTATGGCAGCTCCTCACCCCTGGAAGGCACAAAGAACATAACTCCATCATAGAGTGCCCACTACTGAGAGGTCTCTGTGGCTCAGACACATACTAACCAGGTCCCATAGTGGGGTGATTTGCCTGACACAGCCCCTCATGTCCCTGCATGGTGAGCCTGGCCAAGACACAGTGCAGCCCTCTGCCAGCCCAGCTCCATGAGCTTGGGCTCCTTCAGTAGTGACCAGGGGAAACAGTAAACAGGGCAAGTTCAGGTTAGATCTTATGCAGCTCTTTCCCCGTGAGGGTGCTGAGGCGCTGGCACAGGGTGCCCAGAGAAGCTGTGGCTGCCCCATCCCTGGCAGTGTTCAAGGCCAGGTTGGACGGCGCTTGGAGCAACCTGGTCTAGTGGAAGGTGTCCTTGCCTGTGTCAGTGGATTGGAACTGGATGAGCTTTAAGGTCCTTTCCTACCCAAACCATTCCATGATTCTATGGCCATTCCTGTGTTCTCTCTGGCAGCACAGCGACTCTGATTCGGAGACAGAGTTTTCCTCCCTCTCACCTTCCATCCCAAGTGCCATCCCTGTTACTGGAGAATCGTACTGCAACTGTGAGAACCAGAGTGAAGCTCCCTACTGCTCCAGCCTGCACGGCCTCCACCGCGTGAAGGACTGCCAGTGTGGCGAGGAGGATGAGTGTAAGGGAGGGGTTCCCCATCACCCCACCATAGTCCTTTGGCCCTGAGGATCCAGCATGGATCCTTTGGCTTCCATGGGGGCCCTTAGCTCTGCCTCAGCACCTTTGTTTACACCTCAAGGCCACACAGGCTGCAGGGAGATTACAAGCATGTGCCTTGGTGGTGTTTCAGGGGCTAAGTGCTTAGCTTAATGCCTCAGAGTTCACCTCTGGAGACCTCCTTGCAAATCTGGCTTAGGCCACTGGTGAAACAGGCTGTTATGGTTATAACCCTCTTTGCCACTGATCCTTGCAGGGTGCTTAGAGCAGGGGGGAAAGGTAGGGAAACGGTAGGCTTGAGCTGGCTGAGAAAGCCTGTGGCGTGGTGGAGCTGCCACTTGAGCCTGCGAGGAGTGTAAGAAGGAAGGAAAGAGGCTCCATCTGGGTCTGCAGAGCCTCATGTTGGCCAAAATGGGAAGAGGTGAATGCCAACAGCTTCAGGTTCAGAGCACTGAACCCTTCCCAGTGGGGCAGCATAGTTCAGCCCCCAAGGAACCCTGTGCACAGCTTAGGATTTACCCTCTTAAATGGTAAAAACCTAAATAAACCCCACCTGTGCTTTGGCTTGGGGATCACTCCCTGAGGGCCTTTGTCAACTGTGTCCTGTCTCTGCTTCCTGAACAGATTTTGATTGGGTGTGGGATGACCTGAACAAGTCAACGGCCACGCAGCTGACATGTGACAACCGCAAGGTGAACTTCCACATGGAATACAGCTGTGGCACTGCTGCCATCCGTGGCAACAAGGAGCTGGCTGAGGGGCAGCACTTCTGGGAGATCAAGATGACCTCCCCTGTCTATGGCACAGACATGGTACGTGCAGCAGAGTTGTTTATGGGCACACAGAAATGTCCAGTATTCCTTGAACAGGGATTGTGAAAATGAAGTACTGAAATAGAAGATCAGGTTTGAGACTAAGGAGCCTGAGGATGCACAAGTCACAGAATCATAGATTCACAGTCTGGTTTGGATTGCGAAGGACCTTCAGATGATTCAGTTCCACCCCCCTGCCATGGGCAGGGTTGTCTCACACTAGACCGTGTTGCTCAAGGCTCTGTCCAACCTGGCCTTGAACACTGCCAGGGATGGGGCATTTATCACTTCAGGTCCATGGGACATGAGTAGTATCTGAGGGTCCTGAAGAAATTGGCAGATAAAGTGGCCAAGCCACTATCCAGAATATTTGAGAAGTTGTGGCAGTCCAGTGAGGCTCCCATTGACTGAAAAAGGGGAAACACAACCCCCATTACTAAAAAGGGAAAAAAAGGAAGACCCAGGTAACTACAGGCTAGTCAGTCTCACTTCAGTGCCTAGCAAGATCATGGGGCAGATCCTCCTGGAAACTGTGCTAAGGTACATGGGCAGTAAGGGGGTGACTGCTGACAGCCAACACGGCTTCACTAAGGACAAATCATGCCTGACAAATCTGGTGGCCTTCTGTGATGGGGCTGTGGCCCCATGGTGGGAAAGGGACAAACAACTAAACGGACTTGTGCAAAGTATTTGACTGTCTTACACGGCAACCTTGTCTCTAATCTGGAGAAACACGGATTTGACAGATGGACCATCACCGTATAAGGAATTGGCTGGATGGTCACACTCAAAAGTTGTGGTCAGTGGCTCAGTGTAGGGGTGGAGACCAGTGATTGGTGTTCCTCAGTTCAAAAGGCCAAGTGCATGGTCCTGCAATTGGATCACGGCAATCGCCAGCACAAACACAGGCTGGGGGAGACTGGATGGAGCAGCCCTGAGGCTAAGGACTTGGGGTTGTTGGTTGATGAGCAGCTTCCTATGACCTAGCTTCAGTGAGTGCTTGAGCCCAGAACCCCCCCATGCGCTGGTCTGCACCTGCAGAGCGTGAGCAGCAGGAGAGGGAGGGGATTCTCCCCCTCTGCTGTGCTCTGGGGAGACCCTCCCCCCCGCAGTCCTGATCCAGCTCTGGGGCAACAGCACAAGAGGGACATGGAGCTGTTGGAGTGAGTCCAGAGGAGGACATGGAGATGCTGCAAGGGCTGGAGCAGCTCTGCTCTGGAGCCAGGCTGAGAGAGCTGGGCTGGTTCAGCCTGGAGAAGAGAAGGCTCCTTCTTTAAGGGGAGACCTTAGAGCAGCTCCAGTGCCTAAAGGGGCTACAAGAAACCTGGAGAGGGGCTTTGGACAAGGGCCTGTAGGGACAGGCCAAGGGAGAATGGCTTTAACCTGACAGAGGGGAGACTGAGATGAGCTCTTAGGCAGAAGCTCTTCCCTGTGAGGGTGCTGAGGCGCTGGCACAGGGTGCCCAGAGAAGCTGTGGCTGCCCCATCCCTGGCAGTGTTCAAGGCCAGGTTGGATGGGGCTTGGAGCAACCTGGTCTAGTGGAAGGTGTCCCTGCCTGTGGCAGGGAGTTGGAACTGGATGAGTTTTAAATTCCGTTTCAACCCAAACCAGTCTGGGATTCCTTGAACAGGACAGCAAGCTTCTCCAGCAGTTCAGCTGGGCCTCATTTAGGAGAAGAAATTGGAGCTGGGAGCCTCCAACTCATGAAACCTCTGTCTTGACTTAACCAAAACCTCTGGATGACTTGGACTTTGCCCAGAAAAGTTGGGGAGAGCTGCAGGCAGTGAGTCTTCGTTGTATGTTATTGCCTGGAAAGACACTAAGCTTGTTTTCTCTACATGGCCTTGCCTCCCAGATGGTGGGAATTGGGACATCGGATGTGAACCTGGACAAGTACCGCCACACGTTCTGCAGCCTGCTGGGCAAGGATGAGGACAGCTGGGGACTGTCCTACACAGGTGACACAGCCAGGGTTGTGGCAGGGTGGTGGAGGGGCAGCATCAGGAACAAGCATTTTCTTAGGGGCTTGAACAACACTCTGAAGGGGACTGAGGCCACCAGACCTGTGAGTCCGTTTGTTAGTGACAGCCAGGGCAGGTGCCAGCAGCTCCTACCAGTCCAGGTGCCACTGGTGAGGGTTTCATGCTGCTGCTTGCACTCTGGTGTTGCAAAACCTTCACTTAGCCCTTCTTGTCACCCTACTCTGGGGTGGGAGGGGGAGGGATCAGGCAACAGAGGGGTTTTATAGGCACTGGGTGAGGCTGGAGTAGTGGGAACTCGCAGTGCGGGAGTTGGGATGAATTTTCAGACCACAGTCTTTCCGCTGAATACCTTTGTGTGTTTGTTTGAAGGACTGCTGCACCACAAGGGAGACAAAACAAACTTCTCATCGAGGTTTGGGCAAGGCTCCATCATCGGGGTGCATTTGGACACGTGGCATGGGACGCTGACCTTCTTCAAGAACCGCAAGTGCATAGGTAGGAGTGAGGGCAGATGCTGGCAGGGGACATGTGGCTGAGCTCAGAGTCAGGCTGCAGGAGGAAACACCAGCAAAACAGGAGCAAAGCATGGAGCAAGTGGGAGGAAGGCTACAATTGCTGTTTTATGGATTGGCATTTCCAAGTGATTCAAACAGCTCTGTAGTTAATAGGTTCAGGGGAGCTGGGAGGAGTGAGGTCACCTGGTGAAAACTAACGTGAAACCTGCCCTTGCTGTCCCCTGGCAGGGGTTGCAGCCACAAAGCTGCAGAACAAGAAGTTTTACCCCATGGTGTGCTCAACAGCAGCCAAGAGCAGCATGAAGGTGATCCGGTCCTGCGCCAGCTGCACATCCCTGCAGTACCTCTGCTGCTACCGCCTGCGTCAGCTCCTGCCCAACTACGTGGACACGCTGGAGGTGCTGCCCCTGCCACCAGGACTCAAGCAGGTGCTACACAACAAACTGGGGTGGGTCTTGAGCATGAACTATAGCACATCGAAGCCTTCCTCCTCCTCGTCCTCTGGAAGTGACTCAGACAGCTCCTGTGGCTCAGACGCAGAGGCCTGCCAAAGGAAGAGGTGCCGGAGGACATAATGTGTCTGCAGAGGAACTGCTGTAAGGGACTCAGTGGGGTTTTGTTCTGCTGCCTGTGAGGGCTGCCCAGGCCCAATGCGCCTCTTTCTTCACAGGGACATCCATTTCTACTCGGTTGCAAAGGTTTCCCTGTTGGAAATCTTTAGCCTAAAGATCCATCACATGCATTGAAAAGCCTTGTTTGACTCAAAGAGGTCTCAGCTCTATGAACCAGGTAAACTGCAGCCAAATATCTGTGCTTCATCTCCTGACTTGCTGTCAAAGCCATCGCCTCTTCCTGAAGGATCTCTCTTCTCACCATTGGCAGAGACAACTAAGGTGATTTCCTGTTTTCAAAGAACACCAGACTTTTATCAGATAGCAGACTTGACTCATCAAAAGACAAACTCAAAGACCAGTCCATGTCCTCCTAACTGTTGTATGTTGGTTTAGTGTCTGCCATGAACTCATTACGCTGTGGGGCCCAATGGAGCAGCAGTGTGTGGGGACGTGGGCTCCTGCGGCTGCATCTGTATTGCTGCTCTGCGGGAGCAGTTACATGAGTTGAGCTACGGGTGAGCTCACTCGAGCCCCTGATGACTAATTGCTTTGCATGTTGACTCCTGCTGCTTCTCCTCTATCAAAGACTGTATTAAAATGTAATAATAAACGTAGAAACTGTCTTTGGTTCCTCTTGTGGCCGTTGAAGGCCGGAATCTGAAGGCGCTGGTCAAAAATAGCCACACTGGGACAGCTAAGAGGCTGGTGGGGGTGTTATAGGTGCCACACTCGTGTGTCCCATCAGGAGCAGGTAAAGGAAGAGGAGACTCCTGTGCCTCTGCCCTGGGGAGGGTTCTTGTGCTTCCTGCTGAGGCTCCTGGTGGGCTGGGCTGGATCTTCCGCACAGCCAGAAAAGGGCCTGTGGCTGTGCATTGGAGGAGAGGGAGGCTGCAGGATTTTTGTCCTCAGCTCAGGAACCCCCCCCCCCCCCCCCGATTCAATTTACAGAGCAGTATCAGTGCAGCATCTTCACACAGAACAGCTCACCGAGGCTTTCTGTGAAGGGAAGTGCCAGGTTTAGAGCCTGGGTGAGCCACTGATGGAGCAGTGGCCTGGTTCTGTTGCCTGCCTGCTCTTTGCAGCTGAGCCACCCTCAGTTTTATACAGGGAAGAGGAAGGGAAAATTCTTGAACTGCTCCTTGCAGAGGACACAAGCTGCTCAGGAAGAGCAGGGTGAAGGTGCTTCAGCCGTTCTCACTGCCCAGCTTGTGTCATGCTGTTGGGACAGGCCAGCTCCAGGAGCCATCACAGAGATGATCTGGTCATGGCCACGTTTGGCACCTTCACTTCCTCCTGCTTGCACCCCTCAAAGCTGCAATCGCACTGCTGTGAGAGCAGATGGGCAGGATGCTTAGAAGTGAAATAAGGAATTAATATATTTATGAAATAAATACGATGCTATAAATGGCTTTTAACCTGTCTTCTCCACAGGATTCCTCCCAGCCCTGTCACTGAGAATACAGAGCTCCAGCTGCTGCCTTTTCCCCTGCTCCTGTCACAGACTGGCAAAGGCTCTGGTAGAGTTTTTGCTCCATGTGTATTTATTCTCCACAGAGCCCCGTGACTCCATGCTTTTCCTTCCCACACCCCAGATCTTTAAGCAGAGGTGGCTCTTGCTTCTCTTGTGATAGGCTTTGAATGAGAACCTTAATGAGTAGGACATAAAAAGTCAGGACATGCTGCAGGAAATACATGGCTTATTGAACACCTCAGTGAAAGGCAGACCCCAGATGCTGCAGCCTCCCCTGAGCATCAAGCAGTGGGCAACTATTTTACCCAACTCAATTTTCTTTCCTTTCCTAGAAAGCTCCAGAACTCTGGAGTGAAAAGATTTTCCTCAGGCTGTCATTTCCCCTCCACTCCCAGTGCTGAATCACCGCATTCACCACAAGAACAGAGGATTTTCATCAGCACAAGAGACTGACAGTCATCTTGGGGCACATCTAGTCTGGGCCTTACACTGATGGCATTGAGGGCAGGTGGGCAGGCATGGATCCATGTTCCTGTAACTTCTGCTGAGGATTCCCAAAGCTCTGGGCCTGGGAGGTGACTGTCTCCAGTGACACAACTCACTTGCACGGGTGTGTTGGTCTTGCCTTCGTCAGCACAGGGACCTGCTGGCTGAATTTCTGATGCAGGTCGAGGAGCAACACCTTGGTGTTACCCTGCAGCTGCAGCACAGCTGGGGCCAGGAGGAAAAGTGACAGAGGTGAGACATACAACACAGCAATCACCGGGACACAGGCAGGCACGGGTGGGACAGACCCTCACCCTCCTGTCACCCCTCAGCCAGCAGCACCGGTGACAGCCCTGGCCACCAAAGGCACCCAATGAAGCAGCAACGGAAGCACATGGGTAGGACACATCCCTGCGGGGTGAAGCTGGGCTTGGCTCGCTGCATTAGCTCTGTTTACACAGAGCTGTGGTAAATCCTGCTCATCCTTCTTGGCTCCCAGTAAGCCAGCGAGTCATGACCCCCTTTGGGGCATGCTGAGGCAGGGCAGGAATTTAGTTCAAGGGATATCAAGCAAGGATTTAGATGGTATTTGACCTAGTTTATGGCTGTTGAGGCATCACAAGGAGCGTTGCTGCTCTGCCATGGGACACAGGATCTGCAAGGCAAAGACCTGAACAAGGACCAGCAGCTCCTTTCACAGAGATGCGGGCAGTTGTCGGTGGGGCTGGGGAGGGGAGGCTGGATCCATTCTGAATCAGGGTCTTAATAAGAAAAGGCTCCAAACTGTGCATCAAAGCCTGCAGTCCCTCTTCAGTCCCACTGCAGGCCAGGGTGAAGGATGACGGAAGCGGATGTAACCTGGTCCAAGCCAGCCACCGCCTCTCCTGGCAAAGCATTCCTCACACACAGGAGCTTACCAGTGGAGCCTTCTCCATACAGTTCAACCCCAAGGAACATAAAACCTTCAAGGATTGTAAGAAGCTTTACCTCCAGTATCTCACACACAAGATCAATGTATTCACACCTCGGCACTGCTGTCTGATAAAGAAGAAGAGGCCAGACTTTACCCACACACATCTGCCACCTCCCAGATGAGCTTTAAGGTCTCTTCCAACCCAAACCATTCTATGATTCTATAACTGGGGAACTTCTCAGCACAGCAGCACAGGCTGCCTAGACAGGTGTAAATGCTGACGGACTGCACACAAATCTCTCTGCCTCAAAATGTGAGTGTCCCCAAGGGCTGTGTACTCCCAACATTTATTTCAAGCAAATCTTTTATGGACTCCGTGAGAATGGAAAAGCCAAATGCAAGGAAAGGCAAATCTGGCCTGTCCAGTCCCCCCTGTTCCGGGGTTTAAGGCTGGAGCCTGCATATATCCCTAAAGACCTGAACTTGGATACCGCTTACACACAGGTTCTCTCAAACCACCACCCTCTGTCACACAGCTTTGTCTCAGAGTGGAGCAATGGCAGTTGTGAGTGAATCCTCTCCCCCTTTGGCGTTCACTTCGCAAAGCGGCTCTGCTGTAGAGCACTTTGTGCCAGTCTGGCTCTGAGATCTGTGTTGCCAGGGTTAGCGAAAAGAGGTACTTAAGAAAATCTAGCTCTACCACTACCACCACCTCTGTCACCTCTTCAGTCTTCACCATGGGACCATCCTAAATGTGGTTTAAGACAAGTCAGCCACGCAGCTTGCTCTCTCACTCCCCCCTTCTTCCTCCCCACCCCGGCTCCCGGAGGGATGGAGAGGAGAATCGAAAGAATGTAACTCCCACGGGTTGAGATAAGAACAGTCCGGTAACTAAGGTATAACACAAATCACTACTGCTACCACCAATAATAATAATGATAAAGGAAATAACAAGGGAAGAGAACACAACAGCTCACCACCCGCCAACAGATACCCAGCCCGACCAAGCAGTGATCTAACCCTTCTGGGTAACTGCCCCCAGTTCTACATCCTGGGCATGAATGAGTATAGAATACCTCTTTGGGTAGTTTGGGTCAGGTGTCCTGTCTCTGCTTCCTCCGGGCTTCCCCTCCTCCCTGGCAGAGCATGAGACTCAAAAAGTTCTTGGTCAGAGTAAACATTACTGAGCAGCAAGTAAAAACACCGGTGTTATCAGCACTGTTCCCAGACTGAAAGTTAAAACCACAGCACTGCACCAGCTACTAAGACGGAGAAAAATGACTGCTGCTGCTGAACCCACAACACTAAAGAAGATGAAATCATTTTCAGCAGCAGCTGGGTTGAAAAGCAGACAGCAAGTCTCCACCTGTGCAGAGCCTATGAGAGGCACCAGCACTCACATGGCTCTGTCAACACTGTAGTGGTGACAGACCATGGCTGAACTGAAAGGAAAGAATCCTCCCTGAGCCAGCAAGTCACTGAAGGTGCAAAAATAACCTGGTGAGGAAGCAGGGACAACATCAGGTGATGTTAAGACAAAAGGACACAAAATGCCTTTGCACTGCACACGCTTTGATGACCATGTTATCTGCACCTGCATTATCTGTAGTCTATTATATGACCACAATATCTGCAATGTTTTATCCAGCAACAGCAAACTCAGCAATTTTCAGCCGGGGGGGGGGTGGGGTGGGGGGTGGGGGGTGGGGAGCATGAGAACAGCCTCCACTGCAACGTGGGAAACAAACTTAAATGGGAACTGTAAGTGGTACCAGAAGGTACCTGCCCTTTCGGGTTCCTCATGAGGAGGTCCCAGAAGCAATCATTGGCCTTTCCAAACAAGAGGCCTGGGAGCAAATTCACCTGGCAGCTTCCGGATGTGCAGTGGTGGCTGCATGCTGTGCCACTCACAGCTTTCCGTCTGGAAACTCGGCTCAGTACCCCAGTGAAACCTCTGTATGAACACCTTGTGGTGGGCTCATTCCTGCTTACTGCCCATTCCCATGCCTGGGAATGGGCAGTAAGCAGGAATGTTTACCCAGGTACACATCTGCCAAAAGCCATGGGGTGTAGATGCTTAGAAGACACTGGTTTTGGAATAATCTGTGTGAGAATCAGACCCAGCTCCATTGCCAAAGCTAGCTGGTCAGGTTTATGAGGCTCCAGTGTCCAGCCTAGAGAACCAAGTCCAAACTTTCTTCTGCCAGCACCTCAGTTGCCAGCTCACATGCACAGAGAAGAGAAGGACTCACTGGAGTGAACTGTGCTTGGCATGTTTCTCCTCCAGGTTATGCTGCAGGGAATTGCCTGAGGCTCAGAAGAATATTTACAGTCCAATGAATTTCAAACCTTCACCCCTGAGCCAGGATCCTTGAGGAGACCTGTGGAGAAGGACAGAACAAAAGAGGTATTTCATCAGCACTAAGAAACACAAACACTAGTGTGAAACAAGGAATTCTGCAAGTGTTGGGAGTGTGGCTGCCTACAGCACACGCATGTGCTGGCTGGATTGCTGACTCTGTCTGTGACCATCTCTGCAGGCACCTGTAAAACTGTCCTTCCTTCCTTCAGCCAAGTACCTGTGACAGCAATGGCCCATTTGCCACAGTGACTGTGAAAACCTTCTCATGCATTCTAGGTTGCCAAAGGCAAACTTCCAAAGCCAGCTCTTCTGGTCACCAAGAACAAAGTTTATTACATTTGTAGAAACTCAATGTCTGTGTGTGTGCAAGAAGACTGAACTTAGCCAACAGGCTGAACAATTTGTGGCCAGGAAGCTGTTTCTGAGAACATGCTGCTTACCCACCTTAAGAACATCAGCACCTTCTTTTATGAGGGAGCTTTGCCAGCAGGACAGCCTAGTCCAAGGGGTGGACCTCGGGGCACAGGCAGGGTACAGGGCTGTGTGCCACTGTATGCCTGAGCACGCAGGAGGAGAGGAAAGAAATGCTGATGAAGTGAGGTGAGGAGTAGAGAGAAGGGTTGGGAAGGCAGGAGCAGGGTTGAGACCTGCGGGGAGGAGGAAATGAGCAACAACTGAACTGATCAACTCTGGGGCAGAAGGGAACCCAGTGAAAGCCAGGGACAAGGAGAATCTCTGAGGATGCAGTAGGTGCTGATACAGCCATAGTGGACATCACACAGCATGTTCTTGGGCTGTGTGCTAGGTTACACCAGCAGCCTGCCTTATCAGGCCACCATGCTTGAACGGGTCTCTCACCTGAAGAAAGGTTCCACTTGTGAAACCTCCACCATGTCCCAAGCACTGCCTATACCCACCACTTCACAGCAAATCCCACAGCAGAGTGGGTGACAGCATTTATCCTACAAAGACTTTTCTACTGGCAGAATAGTCAGCACAACTGTGTTGGAGCAAACAGGGACAATCTTCCTCAGGCAAAGCCATGCTATAGACCCTCAGAATATGGCCTCTAATTATTTTATTGGTGCAAGCATGGTAATAATTTACTCAAAACTATGTCAGATAAAGCAATTGGGTCCCTGTCGTACAAAGAACTAAGAGTACCTGCCCAAGATCTGCATGGAGGAGAGTAAGCAGAGCAGAAGTCTGAACATTTAAGGATACAAACCATGTATCCTTAAAAACCATGTTTAGTTAACCAAATCTTGCTGCTAGCAGCAGTGAAGCAAATGAGTTGTGTAGGAATAATGTAATTAGCAATATTGGCACATGACAGATGCTAATGAACAAAGCAATTCAAGATATAGTCAATGAGAAGCTCCCCATGACCCAGTTCAGTGAGTGTTTGAGCCCAGAAACCCCCCATGTACTGGGCTGCATCCCCAGAGTGAGAGCAACAGGAGAGAGAGGGGATTGTCCCCCTCTGCTGTGCTCTGGGGAGCCCCCTCCCGCAGTCCTGATCCAGCTCTGGGGCAGCAGCACAAGAGGGACATGGAGCTGTCGGACCGAGCCTAGTTCACTCTCCAGAGGTGCCAGCCCGGGCTCGCCAGCTCCAGAGCCGCAGGAGCTGGTACTCCGGGGTGCACTCGAGCAGTGCGGGCAGCGCAGCAGGTACCTGCCACAACCAAAACCACAGCTCGTCTACAGTCGCGACAGCAGCGATGGAAGTAACGGAGCCAGACGAGTCTAGCAAACAGGCTGGAGGCTGCGCGGACCCCAGCTCTGGGAGCCGGGAGCGTGGCCGCCCTCCCTGTCAGAGCCGGGCGCGTACCCTCCGGCCGCAGGACCCGCTGCTTCTCCAGCGCCCCCCCGAGGTTTCTCTCCGCGGGGCTCCGGCACCACCCGCAGCTCCTCGCTCCCAGTACGGTCTCTCCGCCGATCACGGGGCGGCACAAGGGGCGCTGTGAGCCCGGCGCGGCCCCCTTAAGAGCGGTGCCGCCATGATTTGCCTGGTGTTGGGCCTCTTCGCCGGCCTTTTCCACAGCGGTACGGGACGGGACGGGACCGGACGGGACCGGGACCCCACGGCTGAAGGCCGCCTTCCCGCTTTGACGCCTCGCCTTGTCTTTGCAGGCTGCAGCGGGATCAACGAGCGCACGTTCGTGGCCATCAAACCGGACGGGGTGCAGCGGCACCTGGTCGGGGAGATCATCCGGCGGTTCGAGAGGAAGGGGCTGCAGCTGGTGGGGATGAAGCTCCTGCAGGTGAGGGGCCGGGAGCCCAGGAGCTCGGGACAACCCCCGTGCAGCTCTGGCGGGGGCTCTGCCCGCTTGCCCGCCTGCTGGGGGCATTCAGGCACCGGGTAATCACGGGTCAGCAGGATTTTGGCACCCAGGGGCTTAAATCATTCCTGGAGAGGTGAGTGCTGGAGAGAGACTCTTCATCAGGGACTGTAGGAATAGGACAAGGTGTAATGGGTTCAAACTTAAACAGAAGAGATTCAGGTTAGATATAAGGAAGATAAAAGGGCCTGTAGGGATAGGACAAGGGGGAATGGCTTTAACCTGAGAGAGGGGAGACTGAGATGAGCTCTTAGGCAGAAGCTCTTCCCTGTGAGGGTGCTGAGGTGCTGGCACAGGGTGCCCAGAGAAGCTGTGGCTGCCCCATCCCTGGCAGTGTTCAAGGACAGGTTGGATGGGGCTTGGAGCAACCTGGTCTAGTGGAAGGTGTCCCTGCCCGTGGCAGGGGGGTGGGACTGGAGGAGTTTTAAAGCTCCCTTCTAATTGAAACCACTCTGATTCTATGATTCTGTGCCAGCCATGGGGTGAAAGCTTGTCCCTTGGGGTGTCTATGCCCCAGGGCTCTCATGCATGGCTGCTGTAAGCTGCTCCTCTGACCAAGAAACTTCTTCCCTCTATATGTCAGGCTTCAACAAAGTGAACCTGTTTTGCTCCTGGAAGAGCATATCTGTGCAGGAGCTTAAGTTGAACAGGCACTGTCCAGCTTTTACGTATCTTAGGTGTAACCTTGCCCAAGTATCCATCTGCTCTGGCAGACTAAGCTTTGTGCTCTTTGTGCTCAGGCCTCAGAGGAGCTGCTGAAGGAGCACTACATAGCCCACCGTGACCAACCCTTCTACAGCCGGCTGGTGAAGTACATGAGCTCTGGGCCCATTGTAGCCATGGTGAGTGCTGGCCAGGTTCTCCAGAACCAAGGAACAGAAAGTAAGTGCAATGAGTAAGCAGCACTGGTGTGTGGTATGATGGAAACAAGGTGTCCTGTCTCTTCAGGAGGCTTCTTGAAGTTGCACTGGACTGCAGGGATGTTTTCTGTAGTAAATTTGGCCTGTGCAAACCTTGTGAAGTCCAAACAGGCCACATGAAAGGCCCTGCCCCTGGGTTGGGGCAGTCCCCAGCACAAACACAGGCTGCGGGAGACTGGATGGAGCAACCCTGAGGAGAAGGACTTGGGGGTGTTGGTCAATGAGCAGGGCCCCATGACATGGCTTCAGTGAGCGCTTGAGCCCAGAACTCCCAATGTGCTGGGCTGCATCCCCAGAGCGCAAGCAGCATGAGAGGGAGAGGATTCTTGCCTCTGCTGCAGTCTTGGGAGGACCCCCCCCTGCAGTCCTGATCCAGGTCTGGGGAAACAGCACAAGAGGGACATGGAGCTGTTGGAGTGAGTCCAGAGGAGGACATGGAGATGCTGCGAGGGCTGAAGCAGCTCTGCTCTGGAGCCAGGATGAGAGCTGGGCTTGCTTAGCCTGGCTAAGAGAAGGCTCCTTAAAGGGAGACCTCAGAGCAGTTCCAGTGCCTAAAGAGGCTACAAGAAACCTGGAGAGGAGCTTTGGACAAGGGCCTATAGGGACAGGCCAAGGGAGAATGGCTTTAACCTGACAGAGGGGAGATTTAGATGAGCTCTTAGGCAGCAGTTCTTCCCTGTGAGGGTGCTGAGGCGCTGGCACAGGGTGCCCAGAGAAGCTGTGGCTGCCCCATCCCTGGCAGTGTTCAAGGGCAGGTTGGATGGGGCTTGGAGCAACCTGGTCTAGTGGAAGGTGTCCCTGCCCGTGGCAGGGGGTTGGAACTGGATGAGCTTTAAGGTCCTTTCCAACACAAACCACTTTGGAATTCTGTGATAAATTAAATCCACAGAAAATTCTGATGATTTTCCAAAATCAATGTTTGAAGACTTTACAGGGACCCTTTTCTGTCACCCAGGTGGATCTGATGTGGAATATGGAGGACTGATGGTATGACCTGCTAGGGGAGTTGTTAAAGCTGATTCTTGTTTTGGTGTCATGTAGGTCTGGCAGGGCCTGGATGTGGTCAAGACCGTTCGCACGATGATTGGGGAGACTAACCCAGCTGATTCCAGGCCTGGCACCATCCGAGGAGACTTCTGCCTTGAAGTCAGCAAGTGAGAGCTTTGCCTTTTTGGTCCCTCAGTAGTCCAGGGCATCCTCTCCAGCCCTTCCTGAGCCACGGGAGTCTGCATCTGCAGAGCAGGGCTGCTCCCTTCTGTGCTCAGAGCAGAGCTGTCTCCCTCTGACAGCGTGCAGAGCAGCCCTCGCAGGATGAACTGAGCTCCACTTCCTGGGGCTTGCTTTCCAGAGCCTCTCCTGCCTCCTCAGGCCTTCTCTTTGGAAAGCAGGTGGGATTTGCTTGTCTTTTCCTCAGCATGTAAAGCCAGGCTGGAGCTCTACATGTGCTGGGGCTGTTCACGGGTGAGGATCCACAAGTGGTGACCAGGGGTGGCTGCAGCCTGGCTTCTGGTAGACAGAGCTTGTATCAAATCCTCCTGGCTTAGGTGTCCATTCTGTGGTGTCTGATACCAAACCTGCTTCAACAAGGCGAAACCTGGAAGGGGGGAAGTCTTGAGGCAATACTTGAATTCCTGACGTAAATCCAAAGCAACCTCCAAGTCAATAGCCGTGGGCAGCTCCTCCTTTAGCAGACAAATGGCTCCTCATCATACAAAGACACATCCATGGCCTAAGCCACATTCAGCATAATTATAGCCAGCCCCTGAGCTGGAGGGAGAAGGGCTTTGCAGTGAGAAGGAATGTTGTAGGATGTAACTGGATCAGTCAGTTTAATCAAATCTCTCAAGGTGAAATTACTCCAAACTGCAGCTTCCCTCTCTCACCTTTCTCTGCTTAGTGCTGGCTGATTCCTTTTGTCTTCCCACCAGGAATGTGATCCATGGCAGCGACTCAGTTGAGAGTGCCAGGCAGGAGATCTCCTTGTGGTTCCAGCCGGAGGAGCTGACCTGCTGGCAGAACACAGCCGAGCACTGGATCTATGAGTGAGAAGTGCATGCCGAGGAATTACATCTTCCTGACTGGGCATGGAGTGTTCCCATCCATGTCACCTCAGCTGCTTGAGCTGGTTGTGGATCCTGCTGTGGGAGTTGTGCTGTGTGTGGCTGGAGGGGTCCTGGGAGCTGCTTTCTGGATGAAAACTCTGGTTCAGCTCCTTGCAAGAGTAGTTGTGTCTTTTTTTCTCTCCTCTCTCTGCTATAGTATGTAGTTGGTATTGTGACTGTTTGCTGCAGTGTCTTAAATCGCAAATAACTCAAGGTGATTCACTGAAGTGAAAAGTGCACCCATTCTGGTGGATTCTCTGATCTGCCTGGTGCAGAACACGTGCTCCTGCTGGGAGCTCTGGTCACTACAAGGCGATGTGTTTGGTGTTATCTGCAGTTCTATACGGCTTTTCACCCAAGGCTTTTAAAGAATTGGGCTGCTGTGGGATAAGGGGGCAGTGCCCCCTGGGGTAAGAACTCGTTCCAGGGCAAGGGTTAAAGGACAGGACAAAATGCTCAGTCTCCCTTGGTGGGACTTCTGTGTGCCAGGGTTAGCACCTGTCTTCAGCTGGAATTAGTGAGTCTCTGGAAGGAAAAATCACCAGATGCTGTTAAACACAGTTTCTCTCTCTGTGGGTGCTGGAGCAGCTCCTTCTGGTCCACTCTTGTTCCTGGTGGTCCCCATTGCTGGCTGCATGGACCTGGTCTCGTCCCTCCATGGCACCCACCACACACGAGTGAAGCAGCAGCACTGTGCACAGCACAGCACTCAGGGAGTGACAGGGAGGCAGGGAAGGGTTTGTACAGCTGGGGCTCAGGAAGGACCAGCACTGTTCAGTCCTCTCCTGTGTGCAGTGCAGGCTGTGCAGCACTGGGGGATCCTGAGGTCTCTGATGGAGTTTTCCTGTGGAAGGGTTTCTGGAGACCCCATTTGTAATCACTTGGAGAACACCTTGACCCTGCTGTGAGTCTCCTGGAACACCTCAGTGCTCCCATCTGTGTCCCAGGTCTGGCACAGCCCTGCATGCGATGTGGCATCCTGCTGTGGAACAGGGGCAGGCTCGCCTGCGTGAGGGGGGGCATGTTCTGCCTGTGCCCTACAAGCCCATCTCTGTCTCTATCTCCAGCTCTGTATCTGCTGAATGAGCAGAGTTCTCTGAGGGCAGAGTGAGCTCAACCCAAACCCTGCTCCGGGCTGGCCCCGAAGGTGGTGGTGCTGAGGACGGTGGTGCCGGCATTGACTCAGGAGCCCGCACTGAGGGAACTGAGGGCTTCCCACAGCTGCCCATCGGCCACAGCCAGAGCTCTGCTGCCCCCAGGCCTCCTGCAGGCGGCAGCTCCTGGCGCTCCCTAGCCCGCCCCGCCGTTGTTCTCGCACCGGCCCGGGTCCCGCCGCGGCCTCTCTGTCCCGGCACCAGCCGCAGCCGCCACCTTGCCCGGCGCTGCACGAGGCTGCCTCAGGTGTGAGGGAGGCTCCTGCCCGTGGATTGGCCCACGCTCGCCACGTTGGGCGTGGCCGGCAACGATCGGCTTCAGCGCGAGCGCAGCGCCCCCCGGCGGCGGTTGGTGGCGGTGAGGGCGTGAGCGGCAGCGGTACCCTCGGTCCCCTCGGTACCGGCTCCTCTCCTTTCCCCTCTCCTTTCCCCTCTCCCCTCTCCCCTCTCCTCTCCCCTCTCCTCTCCCCTCTCCTCTCCCCTCTCCTCTCCCCTCTCCTCTCCCCTCTCCTCTCCCCTCTCCTTTCCCCTCTCCTTTCCCCTCCCCTCTCCTTTCCTTTCCTTTTTCCCCTTCCCTTTCGGGCCGGGGGAGCAGTAGGGATGCGCCGTGCAGGGCCGGGGGTGTCCGGGAGAGTTGCGGCCAGAGCGGGGCCCGGGGCCGTGTCGCCGGCGGGGTCCGGCGGTTCCTCCCGCAGCCGTTGGTAACGGAGCAGCGCGAGGCGTAGCCGGAGCCCCGGAGCGGGCAGCACGGCGGGAGCGCCAGGGCCAGCGCTGACTCTGTCTTTACCACTTGCAGCGAGCGTAGCGCCCGGCACTTCTCGAGAGAACTTCAGCTTTACCAGACTTTTCCCACTCCGACGTGCTCCGTTATCCGCAGCCGGCCGGTGACACTGTCCCGCTGCGGCCATGCCCAAGCGCCGCAGGATCGCGTTCACCACCCTGCCCACCGCACCGAGTAGCAGCTTCAGGCCGAGCGGGACCGAGGGCGGGGACCAGCCGCAGAGCTCCCGCCCCGCCGAGGCAACCGTGCGCATCAGTGTGCCGCTCTTCCAGTCCGATGACCAGAGGTATCCCGAGTTCTACTACCCGGATCTGGTGGAGAGCTGTCAACAGGGAAGAGAAGTCGATCCTTCGGGAGACAAGGTGAGTGGGCTCTTTGCTGCTGGAGTGCATTTGGAAGCCAGGAGATGCATCACTGAGGTTTTCTTCCGCTCTTTTTGTTGTGTCCCTTTCCATTACAAATATTTAAACGTTAATATCATATTTTATATCAATTATTAGTTGTTCTTATCTCAACCTATTTCCTTATTTTCCCCAATTCTCCTCCCCATCCCATCAGGAGAGGCAGGCAGGGACCAAGTGGCTGCCTGGTACTTAGCTGCCAACTGGGCTTAAACCACGAGAGCATCCACAGGAGGGATGCTTCCCCAGGACGTGGCTCTGTCTTTTTGGGGACCCTGCTCTGCTGCATGTGGATATTTCCACCTTAGTGCTTGGCATCTCCTCCCAGCTGGCCAATGTGGTGCTGTGACGAGCCGCCTGACAAGGCTGTTTGCCTGTTGAAAGGCATTTCTCAGGATAAGACAACATGCAAACATCTGTAGCCACCTTAACTGTACTATGGATGTTCTTCCCTGGAAGGAAAAGTTGACTACTCTGCTCATTTCTGCTGTTACTCTTAAGAACTGTTTAGCAGTCGATTGATGGTTCTTGCTGCTTGCTTTTGTATTATCTGTTGAGAGTCAGGAGAAGGAGAGACAAGTATAGAATAGTCTGAGAGAGCACCCATAACCTAGAGACTCCCAGAACACTGTACTGAAGGTTGATGTGTCGGAGGTTCCACCTGGATGCTCTGGTTGTGATGGGTTTAATGCATAGGGTTGTGGTGGCAGCATGACGGGATTGATTCTCATGCTTTTGTCTCTCATTTCTACAAAAGAAAGACCTGCCTGATCCCTTTAATAGCAAAGGAAAGACAAGACATGGAGGATCTGGTGAGGAAGTTTGTGGAAAAATACATATGTTTTTGTTCTTTATCTTATGTTACTCCTGAGAATGGGCAGTGCTGTTCAGACCTCAGCCAGTTAATGCTGGTCTGGTTCTGCTATTTATGAGAGCACAAAAGATAATGTTCCTTTTCCTGTGCTGGAGCCAGTGTCAGTGTCCTGTGCCGGGGCTCTCCCATGGGAACTGGAAAACGGGCTGAACACTGTCAATCTGTTCTTGTTTAGGGTGGCAAGAGATGCAGGAAGGACTGGTTTCAGGACTTGATTGACATGGGGTACAGATATGATGAATCTGACTCCTTCATTAATAACTCTGAAGCAGTGAGGCTGGGAGCATTGGGAGAGTGGTTAAAGGTGCTGCTGGGTCTGAACTGGCATCTGGGGGGAACCTGTGTGGGGTGTGAGCCAGGAGTGTGCCAGGGCTGGGAACAGGATATCCCATGGGAACAGGAGCTGCTGGGGGAAGCTCCCAGGACGCGAACACTGGTTACGAGGTGTGTGCACAGCCTGTCTGTTCTTGGGGAGCACAAATCCCACTCTGTTCTCCAAGCAGCTCAGCCTCAGAATGAAATAACAAAGCTCAACAGCACCAACAGAGTGCTCTCTCTCATTTCCAGTACAATGAGTTTCTTCCAGCTTCTCTTGATACAAAGTATGGGAGGTTTTACATCAACATGGGAATACTGGAATTTCAGCAAGTGTCTGAATCTGAAGATGACTATGTTAAAGAGAAGTGTCCCCAGGTCAGCAAAGCAGCTTTCTCAGTTCTCTGTTAGAGCTCGCAGGGTTTGCTGCACAAATGGCATGTTGACATTCAAGTAGGGAGACTTGGACTGGTGTGGACATCATCCCTATTGGGATGATGAACACTTGAGATCCTGTTCTGTTCTCCTATTGGATAGTAAAAGGACGGATATCTAGTGTGGATGGGACTTGATTCCCAGAGTAGAGGTGACAGCAGCCCCCATCACCCTGAAAGTCACTTGGCATTATCACAGAACCATTAGGATTGGAAGGGACCTCTGGAGATCATCCAGTCCAACGCCCTGCCAAGGCAGGCCCAGCTCCCGCAATCTCTCCTCATAAGAGAGATGCTCCAGACCCCTGATCATCCTTGTGGCCCTGATGATACAGATGCCAAAATATCTTGGGAGGGTTCTTCTCTTGCATCTGCTGGAGAGAGCACTGATTGCGTGATGCTGAAGCAAGGTGGCTAAAAGGGAAAACAGCATGAGCCTTTGGCATCCCTTCCCTTTTCCCAATGTGATTATCACTTGTGGAAAAGGTAGGTGTGCTGAGCAGTGTTGAAGACCATAGTGCTGGCACACATAGTGACCATGTGGGGTTTGGGTTCATGTATCCAGTGGGGAAGGAGCTGGTCTCCTGTTCCTGGGCTCTGGGGGTGCAGGGAGCATTGTAGGAGACACTTCAGTCATGGCTTGGTTTTAATCCTTTCTAGAAGTGGATGTGGGAAGATGGAGGGGAACAAATGAAAAAGAAAGGTGAATCTTGCAACAAGGTAAAGAAATGCAAGTTTCCCAAAGCTGGGTAAGGAGGGAGGGAGTGCTCACTGCTGGACACTCTGCTTCAGGGTCACAGTGCCATTTGTCACACTGCAGTGGTATCTGTTGCAGTGCAGGTGGCCTGAGTGTGAGCAGTGGAACCACCAGCCCCTAGCGCCCCATTGTTCCACAGTGGGTGACAAGAGGCAACTGGATCAGGGAGGGAGCAGAGCTCCACAGCAATGGTGTGTGAGCACAAGCACCACCACTGGAGCAGTATTGGTGTGTTCTGGAGCTCTGCAAGGCGTTGATGGTTGGCACAGGGATTGGAGAGCCTGAGGAGCAGGAGATGGAATTTGCTCTCCTGGTTTCAGTCAGCAGAAAGCTTCCAGTTGCTGTCTTGCTCACTCTTTTGCCTCAGTTCTTCTGCATTACTTGCATTTCCCAACCTTTCTTGCTGGAATAATGCACATATCTAAATAAGAATATGGGTTGGTGGTGATGGTCCAAGCTCCATCACCTGTCTTGCAGTG
This sequence comes from Pezoporus occidentalis, assembly GCF_034315485.1. NCBI lineage: Eukaryota > Metazoa > Chordata > Aves > Psittaciformes > Psittacidae > Pezoporus > Pezoporus occidentalis. Next base: position 2,188,245 of record NW_026913404.1, read on the forward strand.
AGAAGGTGCCTGTACATCAAGGTGGGTCTTGTGCTGCGGGAGCCCTGTCCCTACTGTGAGTGATTGCGCTGGTAATGAACCTGTGGCATCACCAGTGCATGAGTCTTTCTGCTTCCCCTCACTTTCAGATTGCACAGCTGAGAAGGGCTTTCCATTTGGATCCTCAGGGTAGGGGCCATGGATAGAGTGACAATTGCTCTGTGGAGGGCAGCTACACTCTAGACCTTAAAAAGAAAGCCATGGCTCAAATCAATCATGAAGTCAAGTTGAAAGTCAGAGAAGTGTGTGACCAGCAATGTTGTGTGTCCTCAAGGCACAGTTTCCAGTACATGAGAACAATTTTCTCTGCTCCAACAGAATCTGCTTTAGTGCAATCCCATTTAACATCCCCTAACTTGTTACTGTTCCATGGGCAATGGATATGAAGTCTGAGAGGAGTGTGCATTCAGACAAATGCATCCAGAGAGCAGAGAGGATTCCAGAAAAAGAACCGAAACCTTAACTTTGAAGTTGGGAAATGAAGATCTGATGCTACTAAAGAGGGACCTAACTGAATGAAGATGCTTTGTGTCATTTAGGACATCTGGTACCAGGTGAAGTGTTGGGAATTCAGTGTGATCTTTAGCTCTCAGTATGACCTTAGAATCATAGGACAATAGAATATCTGGAGTTGGAAGGGCCCTGTAAGGAGCATCGAGTCCAACTCCCTGCTCCTTGAAAGACAACCGACAAGTAAACCCTGTGTCTAAGAGCATCATGCAGATGCTGCTTGACCTCTGCCAGGCCTGGTGCCATAAGAACTTTTCTGGGTAGCCTGTTCCAGTGAGCAACCACCCCTGGGTGAAGAACCTTTTCCTAATGCCCAGTCTGCACCCTTGGCCTCCTCAGAGGGGAACAAGCAGAGGGACCTTAAGAGCATCTTAAGAAGCAGTAGAATGTTCTTCTTGGTGTAACTGGTCAAGGGACTGAGCCTTCCCAGGAGATTGGTGACCATGGCTGAAGTGAGCTGGGATGAAGGTCTCCTCCTCTCTGCCCCTTCACCTTGTATTCAGTTCCCTTTCCTCCTCCCTACTTTATAGTTTTATGGCATTAAATGCCAGGAAGGAGAAGAAGAAGAAACAGCACGCTGAAGCTCCTGATGAACAGGGAGATGTTTGAGAAGTTTTAGAAGAAGAATGTTTGGAAGAAAAAAGATGAAGAGCAGAAAGTGGCAATTTTATCGTACATCACTTGGGTTTATTGATGCTTTCCCCCTTTTGGCTTTTATATTCTCTCCCCTTGTTATTTCCCTTATCATTATTATTTATGTATCACCATTATATCATTAGTAGTAGTATTCTATTGTACTTTGGTTACTAAACTTTTTTATCGTAACCCATGGGGTTTATACTCTTCCATTCTCCTCCCCATCCCACCAGGGGTGAGTGAGCAGCTGCTGGTGCTGAGGCTGGGTTAATTGCCTGGGTTAAACCACCACAGACCCCTTTTCGGCATCATGGTGGGGCCAAAGGATTGAGCTAATGGCAGGTCTGACCAGATGTGTCCAACCAAATCCATTACAACAGCCATTGCAGTGGGTTCACAGTCTCTGCTCAGTGCCAGTTGATTTGCTCTTGGAGTTGTTGCTCTGAGTCCCAGAGTTGTGTTAGGTCCCACCTTACTCACAGTGTATGTTCCTGCAGTGACATTTCTCCTTCAAGGGGCCTGGGCTGAGGTGGTTCTTCTACTGTTTAGTAATGGCTTGTAATGTGATAGAATTGCTGGTGTGACACTACTCTGGACACTATTCAGCATTGCGTCACCCCTGTGCTTTGGGCTCAGAGGACCAACTTCTGGAGAGGATATTCCATCCCTTCCTCTCCCCACCAGGCTATTTACAGCAGCATGCGAGAATTGTAGACTCTGAGTATCTTTTGAGTACCTTTGAAACAACCTACTCCTTTTGATGGGAACCAGCACATTGCTGCACATGGCTCAGGTCTTGAGGTTAAACATCTCTGAGAACAGCACCGGGAGATGGTCCCAAGCTGGACAGTTGTGAGTGCAGGTGTGTGGAGAGTGTGAGCAAGGACCTGGCCAGAGGCACCTCCAGAGCTTTGGAACTTCACCCCTGGACAAGTGCAGAATCCAGAATAACCAGTAAAACACTGGGAAAAGTCTGCTGGGAATTTCAGAGAGGCCAAACCACAGCAACAAGCTCGGCTAGGCCCTGCCACTGACCTGTTCAGCACCAGCCAGTGCCCTCGAGGGGGAGAGAAGGTCTGGATGTGATGGCAAAGCACAGGCACTGCAGCTACTCCAACACCAGCTACAAGCATTGCAGCTACTCCAACCAGTGTGCACCTCAATGGGATTTGATTTGGGGTGAGAGTAGGCAGTAAGTTGAGCTGTGTAATGCTGTAGAACATTGGATATTGTTGCTTTACAACAGCTACACAACCCCTCACTGCACTGGATACCTCGTGGTACCATCTGCCCTGCTCCAGATTTGGGGATCTGAACCTGACTCCCTTTGGATCCCCACATTCAGGAAAAATGGACTTTGATAGAACTGGACAAGCACAGGAGGGATAGGATCAGGATGAGCTTCAGCATTCAACAACTCAACACCACATACCATCATCCTCCCTGCCTGAGACTGCTGTGACAGATGGAGCCCCAGGGGACTGAGATCTCTCTGTGTATGTATCTGTATCTCTGTCAAAAGACAGGAAAGGTGCTGGTGACAAGTGTGAGGCCTGGCATGATGCGACTGGGATGGAATAAGGGGTGGCTGCTCTCCTAGTTGGGCTGGGATAGTTGATTTTCTTCCTGGCCGCTGGCCCACTGCTATGCTTTGCTTTAGGCTGACACTAAAGCTGATCCAGCTCCTTATCAGCTGCTGCAGCAGCACTGCAGCATTAGATGCAGCTGATTAGCTGATATATGACATGAACGGGAAAGAATTAATGGAAAACACTACCAGGTAACTGTGGATGCATTTGGAATTTTCCAATATAACATTGCTCTGGCTTTAGCTGCATCCAAACTCAACTGTGGCTACCATCATAAGAGAGGGTTATGAAGGCACCTCAGCCACTGAAGTTCCAAAGTGATCTGGGACAATGCAGTTGAAGTGGAAAGAGAATTCCAATGCTGGTAACACCAAGTGAATTTGACTTATAAAACAGGGACAGGAAAATCACAGCCTGTGTCCTGACAACCTGTGATGCTTCAGTATATACCACAGACCCAACTATTCCCCTAGGATTAAACCAAACTCTATTCATGACAGCAGAAAGTATGAGCCCAACGTGGAGATAAAAGGCAAACTGTTGATGTTGGTGTGTTCTCAGCATTAGTCTCAGACTAAAACCAAAGCACTGCACCAGCAACTAGGGAGAGAATTAACTCTGTCCTAGCTGAAACCAGGCTAGGAAACACCAGGGGTTTAGTTGTAACAGTAACATCATTAAGGCCCAAGACATTTGTCTTGACACTGACCAAAATGGTCATCATTTTGAAATGATGAGATACCTGACACTGAACTTTTACATACTGGAACTGGGATTCCATGTTTATGGATGGCACTGATGTAGAAATACCCAAGTACTCACATACCTGGAGGTGGGACTTTACTGAAATCACAGGATGAGACTTTAATTTTCCAAGTCCTGTTCCATCTTTCCAGCTGCTTCAATCTCATGCTATACCCCATCAGGATTCTGGTAACCCACTGGAATGAATCTCACGTTGGTGAAGAACCTGTTGCAATGTAATGACCTGAATCAGCTGCTGAAGCAAGTTCAAACTAAGGGACAGAAGACTGGTTACAGTGTACCACAACGCAGAAAGGTCACACCACGTCCTAGAAAGAGTGAAGAAGGACAGAGAACATCAGTGGTGGGAGACCCCTGTTCAGATGAACAGCATGGTCAGGTTTATTTTCAGGTGGTCATGTTCATGTTCAGGTCATGAACAGCAACTGGGACTTTAAACCCAATGTTACATCTTACCTTAATTTTACTACTTTCTGCTACAGTGGGGTTGTTGCTAAAGGTTCTGCTGTACATTAGAACATGGAGATGAGCTGGACAAGTGACATTACTGCAGAATCCTCCTCACGTGTTTAATGTTGCTTAATCTCCTCTAACAAAATCTTAACAATTGAATAAACCCACCAAAAACGTCCCTCAATTTGTAACTGGAATCCAGCACTGCTCTGATCATAGCACAGAGGCAAGAGGCCACCACACCACCATGCTGCGAGAAAGATGGAGTGACTTTAGTCATGAGGCAGGCTGTGGTGGTGGATACCTCCCTCCCCTCTCCTGGATGCCTCTGCTTCCCCAGGGATTCCTGCTGGGCCCCAGCCTTTGCACAGGAGTTGGGTGCTGGGTGCTCCCTGGCCCTGTCAGGAACTTTTAATTGCCTAACACAGGCAGGAAGCACCACACAGCTATCAGGAAGGTCAGATACTCCGTTAACTATCAGGAGTTCTTTTAGGATGGTCAGTCATTCCCTGACAAAGAACGGAGGCCAGGAGGAAAATTTACTGACTAAAGCCAACTCTTAAAGCATGTCAACAGTGGTGCCAAGAGACACCCTTTGAGCTCTCCTGGACCCAGTGATCTCTCTCGGAGTGGGATACCTCTAAGATCCCCCAAGCTTTCCAAGTTCAGGAAATAGGGGGATCATTTGCTTGGGGTGTTCCTGCTGCTGACACTCAACCTTTGCCTGTGAAGAGTGCTGAAAGGGCTGATGTGAGTGTATTATCAGTACTGCACTGTATACTGCATCCAAGAGAAGTACATGTATATAATCTAGTATAGCTATGTAAATATATGTCTACACATCTCTATATCCATCTATCTCCATGTGAGTATGTTGTGTTAGGTCAGATACTCCATTGTAAGTGCACGTACATGAGCTTCAACAGCAAACTGTTGTTAGAAACCGTGTGTTCATTTGAACAATCCAAACTGCTGCTCAAAGACATTTGTAGTCCCTGTTCTCCAGGCCTGAGACCAGGAGTAGATCTGGCCACACTGAGGCTGGGTTAGGATAGAAGTGGGTCTAGTCTGAACCTCGTGACTTCATGGGAGGTCTCCCTCAGTCCTTTGTATTTTCAGCTTCTATACACATTATTTTAATTCATTTCTGTATAAATCACTGCCAATTCTGACATAATCTCTTTTGTGTGCAAGAGTGGGCCATGCCACTGAGTTCTGCTGAATCCCACATTTACAGATTTCTATTAGAATTACTTTTGTTACTATCTCTGATGGTGATTCTTCTGGCGATCCTCAGCGCTCAGTTTTGTGACAGCGCTCCAGCCCTCACAGCATCTCTGTGGCCTCCTCTGGACTCGCTCCAACAGCTCCACGTTCCTCTTGTGTTGTCGCCCGAACATCACTAGCAGTATTCTATTGCGCTTTAGTTACTAACTGTTCGTATCTCCACCCTCGGGGTTCAAGCTCTTCCATTCTCCTCCCACCCCGCCGGCGGTGAGCGAGCGGCTGCAGGTGCTGAGCTACCGCCTAGGTTAAATCACAGCAGGTGGCCGCAGCTTCCCGGCGGCTGGAGCGCTCGTGTCAACGATTTCTACCGGACTCCCCTGAGCGCCGCTCTCAGACCGCCGGAGCAGCCCCCGGTGCCGGCCCGCGACCCCGCATCCCCCCCGCTGCGCCTCCACGGACGGCCCCAACCCCGGCAGCGCCGCAAGCCCCGCCGCCGCCTCGCGAGGGCTGTCGGGACGGAGCGGCACCGGCGGCGCGGATTGGCCCGCTCTCCTCACGTGGCCCGGGCCGGCCGTCAGGACGCCGTTGCTTCCGAGGCGTGACTTCGGCCCCGGCGGCGATTGGGTGCGCGCTTTAGCGCGACGGCGGCGTCCCCCGCACGTGACGTGGGAGCGGGGTCGGAGTCGGCCCCGGGAGCCCGGCGGCGGTAGTGGTGAGTGGGGCCTGGCCCGCCCCGGCCCTTGCCCCGCCCGGCCAGCGCCTCCCCTCAACGGGGGGCCCCGCAGCCCTGCGGCGCGCTCCCCCTTAGAACGCCGGCTTCTGTCTCCCCTCAGCACCAGGGCCCGGGTGCCTCTGCAGCTCCGCGGCCCGCTCCCCCTCGGCTCCGGCTCCGCGGCGCAGCCGGTGCCCGGGCTCCGCGCAACGCCCCGCGGTGCGGGGCTGGGGTCGTGCTCACGGGCTGGGGATTATCCCCGTCTGGGCCAGTCGATTCCTCCCGCAGCCGTTCGGAACGGAGCGCTGGGGCGGGCAGGAACAGCCCCGCGGGGGCTACCCCGGGGCCAGCGCTGACTCTTTCTCTCTGCCGGTTGCGGCAAGCGGGGCCTCTGTTGTTTCCCAAGAAAACTTGAGAATTAAATGGCTCGTTCCACTTCTGATGTCCTCCGTTACCTGTAACCAGCCGGTGACATCTGTACTTGTGCGGCTGGGGCAGAGCTCCTCTGGTGCAATGGGAACTATGCCCTGAGGAGTGGTAAGAGTTGGCCATAGCCATGACAGAGCCCCACAGGGTTTCGTTCACCACTCTCCATGGTCCACTGAGCAGCACCTTCCTGAAGAGGTCTCGGAAGGATGATGCGGAGCAGCCCCAGGACGTGGAGCCGGCTGCCACTGCCGTTCGGATCACACTCACCCTCTTTGAGCCAGACCACAAACGTTGCCCTGAATTTTTCTACCCGGATCTTCTGAAGAGCTGTCGAGGCAAAATAAAAGGTGGTTCTTCGGGAGACAAGGTGAGCGTCCTTGTGGCCTGTGGGGACCTGTCTTGTAACTGAAGATCATAGAATCATGGAATGGTTTGGGTTGGAAAAGACCTTACAATCATCCAGTTCCAAACCCCTGTCACGGGCAGGGACACCTTCCACTAGACTAGGTTACTCCAAGCCCCGTCCAACCTGCCCTTGAACACTGCCAGGGATGGGGCAGCCACAGCTTCTCTGGGCAACCTGTGCCAGCGCATCAACATCGTCACATGGAAGAATATTTTCCTTATATCTAATCTGAACTTCCCCTGTTTCAGTTTCAGCCCCTCGTCCTATCACTGTAAGATTTGAAAGGCTTGTTCAGCATTGTTGTTGGAGTGTGTGTTGAAGCTGGGAGGTGCCTGAGGTGGAAGGTGGAGAGTCAGGCATCCTGCAGGCAGAACTGGCATGCAGGCAGGGGCTCTGTTTTCCGGCCCCACTATCTCACTCCTTTGCCTTGGCTGGAATTTCATGTTCCAAAAGGGGATGTTTTGTTGGTGGAGCATGGGACATAATGCTCCTTTTGTTTGAAATTACAGTGATTTTTGGTACCTGGCTTGCTGGCAGCCAGGAGGAGAGATGCTTCCACAGTATTTGGTTGTGCCTTTTGGGGACCCTGCTGTACTGCATGTGTGGGTGTTTTCTGTGAAGTGAAAGTTGTTTGGGCTATACTTGGGATTGCAAGTTCTCTTCTGAACTGTTTAGCAGTAAATTCATGGTTCATGCTGCTTAGTTTTGTGTTTTCTTTTGAGAGTTGGGAAGAGCAGAGGTGGGCGCAGAATAGTCTGAGAGAGCACCCACAGCCTTGAGACACTCCCAGAGTCACAGATGGGTCTGAACTGGAAGGGACCTTAAGATCATCCAGTTCCAACCCCCTGCCATGGGCAGGGACACCTTCCACAAGACCAGGTTTCTCCAAGCCCTGTCCAACCTGGACTTGAGCACTGACAGGGATGGGGCAGCCACAGCTTCTCTGGGCACCCTGTGCCAGCGCCTCCGCACCCTCACAGGGAAGAACTTCTGCCTAAGAGCTCATCTCAGTCTCCCCTCTGTCAGGTTAAAGCCATTCCCCCTTGTCCTGTCCCTACAGGCCCTTGTCCAAAGCCCCTCTCCAGGTTTCTTGTAGCCCCTATAGGAACTGGGAGCTGCTCTAAGGTCTCCCTGGAGCCTTCTCCAGGCTGAACCAGCCCAGCTCTCTCAGCCTGGCTCCAGAGCAGAGCTGCTCCAGCCCTTGCAGCATCCCCATGGCCTCCTCTGGACTCTCCCCAACAGCTCCACGTCCCTCTTGTGTTGTTTCCCCAGAGCTGGATCAGGACTGCAGGGGGGCTCTCCCCAGAGCACAGCAGAGGGGGAAAATCCCCTCCCTCTCATACTGCTCATGCTCTGGGAGTGCAGCCCAGCACACGGGGGGGTTCTGGGCTCAAGTGCTCACTGAAGGCGGGTCATGGGGCTTCAGTGACCAACACCCCCAAGTCCTTCTCCTCAAAGGAGAAGGACTCCTCCATTCAGTGTCTGCCAGCCTGGGGAGTCTTGTTTGCGCTGGGCATCGCCTCGATCCAAATGCAGGACCTTGCACTTGGCCTTTTGATCTCCATGAGGTTTGCACGATGTCACCCCTCCAGCCTGTCCAGGTTTCTCTGAATCCCTTCCTTTTCCTCCAGTGTGTCAGCTGCAGCACACAGCTCTCGCTGATGGTGCATGCTCTTGATTCCACTCTGTAAGTGGTTAGTGAAATACTAAAAACTATGCTATACTGAAGGTTGATGTGTCTGGACTTCACCTGGTTGCTCTGGTTGTGATGGATTTACTGCATGGGGTTTTGGTGGCAGCATGATGGGTTGATTCTGATGCTTTTGTCTCTTTTCTTTCTCTAGAAGAAAGACCTGGCTGATCCCTTTAATGATGACGAAAAGGAAAGGCATAAAGTAGAGGCTCTGGCAAGGAAGTTTGAAGAAAAATATGTATGTTTTTGTTACCTTCTGTTATCCCTTAGAATGGGCACTGCTGTTCACCTTTCAGCCTGTAGTATTCATTCTGTGGCCACTGGCTCTCACCTTCTTGTTCTCTGGCAGTCCTGTTCTCACCTGGAAGCTGCTGTTTTCTTGTTCTTTTTCTGTCTCAGGCCCGTGATCCCCAAAAATAGTTCTGCTGCGTTCTTCAATCAGATGAGTCTGAAATTGAACAACCTTCTTGCTTGTAGTGGCAAATAACTTACTGTAATTTATAAAATTTAATCTTCTTGGGCAAAAAAGAATTTCTAGGCCTGGTGGCTGTGGCATGATGCAGTCTGTCAAGTCTCTAAGTTCATTGTGTGGTGGGTCTTCTGCTGTCAGGACAGCACTGGCTGCATAGCTTGAGAGAAGCAGATCTGTCTTGCCTGTTTCCTCTCTGTTCTTCCCCTCCCTTTACTTCTGTAGGTGGCAATAAAACTATGTTCTGCTTTATAAATGGCACTTTGGATAGTGAGTTGTATTGTCTTGTGATACAAATCAGACCTGTGGGTCACTCTCATGTGCTTGATGTATATAGTTTGATTCGTCTAGTACCATGTTTGTATGTACTATGGAGCAGTTCTGGAAGAACACTCCATCCCTGCACTGGCAGAAATGTGGAAGGGGTACAGACCCAGTTCAACCTAAACTCTGTTGGCACAGCATCAATCTGTTGGGCAGCCCACTGTTTTGTTTCATTTGGCTGCACTGGTTTTATTCTGTATGACAAGGCCTAAACCTGGATTTACCATATCTTGAGGTTACAGCATGGTGGGAGTTACTGGTGGTCTCATTCTCCTGCTGCTTGGAGCACAAAAGATTGTGTTCCCTTTCCTGTGCTGGAGCTGTGTCAGTGTCCTGTGCTGGGGCTCTCCCATGGGAATTGGGAAACGGGCTGAACACTGTCAATCTGTTCTTGTTTAGGGTGGCAAGAGACGCAGGAAGGACCGGATTCAGGACTTGATTGACATGGGGTACGGATATGATGAATCCGACTCCTTCATCGATAACTCTGAAGCGGTGAGGCTGGGAGCGTTGGGAGGGTGGTTAAAGGTGCTGCTGGGTCTGAGCTCGCACCTGGGGGGAACCTGTGTGGGGTGTGAGCCAGGAGTGTGCCAGGGCTGGGAACAGGATATCCCATGGGAACAGGAGATCCCAAGGGAAGGGGAGGTGCTGGGGGAAGCTCCCAGCAGCAGAATGCCAGTTACGAGGTGTGTGCACGGCCTGTCTGTTCTTGGGGAGCACAAATCCTGCAGTTCATTCTGTAGCTCAGCTGCTTACAGTGCTAATGGATTGTTCTGGTTTATCTCCAGTACGATGAGCTTGTTCCAGCTTCGCTTACTACAAAGTATGGAGGGTTTTACATCAACTCAGGAACGCTGCAGTTTCGCCAAGCATCTGAATCTGAAGATGACTATGTTAAAGAGAAGAAGAAGAAGTGTCCCAAGGTCAGCAAGGCACCTTTCTCAGTTGTTTCTTCTGTTAATGCTCAGAGGGTTTCATAGAATCCCAGACTGGTTTGGGGGTTGATGGAACCATAAAGCTCATCCAGTTCCAACCCCCTGACATGGGCAGGGCCATCTTTCACTAGACCAGGTTGCTCTAAGCCCTGTCCAGCCTGGCCTTGAATTTTTGCTGTATTTCCTGTGTGAATGGCATGTGGACTTTCAGAGTAGGGCAAGGTTTGTGAATTGGTGTGGACAGAATAGGGATGAGCCCTTGAAATCTTTTTCTGTCCCTGTATTTGACAGTAAAATGGGGGGTGTCTGGTATGGATGAGACTCTGGTGGTGTTGCCTGATTCTGAGAGTAGAGGTGACAGCAGCCCCCTCTCATACTAACCACGTGTGGGGTTTGGGTTCCAGTGAGGGAGGAGCTGGTCTCCTGTTCTTGGGCTCTGGGGGTGCAGGGAGCATTGTAGGAGACACTTTAGTCATGACTTGGTTTTAATCCTCTCTAGAAGCGGAAGTTGAAAGACGGAGGTGAAAAAATGAAGAAGAAAAAGAAAGATGATTCTTACGACAAGGAAAAGAAATCCAAGAAATCCAAGTTTCCCAAAGCTGGGTAAGGAGGGGAGAGAGAGCTCACTGCTGGACACTCTGCTTCAGGGTCACAGTGCCATTTGTCACACTGCAGTGGTATCTGTTGCAGTGCAGGTGGCCTGAGTGTGAGCAGTGGAACCACCAGCCCCTAGCGCCCCATTGTTCCACAGTGGGTGACAAGAGGCAACTGGATCAGGGAGGGAGCAGAGCTCCACAGCAATGGTGTGTGAGCACAAGCACCACCACTGGAGCAGTGGTGGTGTGTTCTGGAGCTCTGTTGAGACGGTGATGGTTGGCACAGGGATTGGAGAGCCTGAGGAGCAGGATAATAACTACAGGGACAAAGCTGGGGGAGGAAAGGCAGGCAGGAAGGGCAGGAACTCAGAGCTGTGCGCGGGTCAGGCTAGTGGGGAGGAATTGGTTAGAAGGCTTTGAGTGACCATAGCAGAAAGGCAAGTTGTGTATTGCTGCTCTCGCTGGCAGTTGTTTGTACTCCTGCCTGAAGTATTTCTTGGATGAGTGATCACCCTTCTGTATTGCTTCTCTCCTTCTGGCTATAAACCTGAGTGGCTATTTGTCTTGATGAGTTCTTTGGTTCTGTTGCTTTGCTTTGCATGGCCTCTCTCTTTCAATGTCTGTATCTGTTTTTTTGTCTATTTTCCTACATTTTCCTCCTATCTTTTTCATTCTTTCTTAATTATTCTTTGGGATTTCCTTTTTTCTGCATGGATATTCTTTCTAGCAGCACCAAACCACACATCTGACATGGTACTGTCAGTGCATGGTTCCTTCATAGTGAGCTGGGAAAAGTAATTTGCTTTCCTGGTTTTAACAGGCAAAATGTATCAAGCTGTTGTCATACTAACTCACTCCTGCCTCAGTTCGTCTCCACTAGTGTGTTTCCCAATATTGCATGCTGGAGTAATGCATGTAGGTAGTAAGAACATTGTTTGGTTGTGATGGTTCTAGCTCCATCACCTCTCTGCAGTGAGGAAGAGAACAGCCTTCTCGGAGCTTAACAAGCAGAGGGACCTTAAGAGCACCTTAAGAGGCAGTAGAATGCTCTTCCTGGTGTAACTGGTTGTTGCATTAAGAGACTAACAACTGGTTGTTGAGAATAGATAATTCTTTTGGCAGAAAATAAACCCCCCTGGCTTTCCAGCTAGTCCTCAGATATTGGAGCGGCTAGGTGCGGTGAGGCTTAGATTCTGGGTGATGCCCAGTTTACCACTTTCAGTCCAGTTGTGTTGGATATATTGCACTGTCGCGATTCTGGATGCACTAATAGCGCCCTGCACCTTCAGCCTCATTGTGCTCAGGAACTAACATGGCCACACTTAAAAGGATTTGGTCCTGTTCAGTGAGAAAACTATTACGATTAGCTACTTCAACAGTGCAGTTTGTTGAAGCAACAGATACAGGTTCTTATGGATTGCCGGTGATAAATACACCGTCTGCAGAAAGCACGTGCAAATGATAGGATTGTGAATTGTACAAACGCGCGACAAAGTTATGAATCAAACAGCCTGGCTTCAAAATGTAGAAGTAGAAAGTGACTCTATATAGAGATTCCTAATTTTCCTGGGAATCACTTGGTACAGTGCAAGTCTTACCCAAAGGCATCCCTATGTGGGGGCAAAGGAAGGTCCAGCCTGTCGACCAGTCCCAGGAGTCAAGGATAATCTGCTGATGGAATCTTCCTTGACTTGTCCACAAGGATGTCTTCCCTGATATTCCCCCTTCCTTGGGCCATTTTTATACTGTTTTTCCCCTTCAAGGTGGATCATGAGCAACTCTAGTCATACATACCTTTATTATTATTGGTGTAAAATTCTCTCGCTTCACTGATAAAGGTATATACCAAAAAGAATTCAAAGGGCATGCTTGAGGAGGGGTGATCTCACCTTGGAGGCAGGTAGCTTTGGAGATGGAGGTGTGTTTTTGTATTAAAATGAAGCAAAGTTCGTACAAAGGACAACATTTTGTCAAAAGATGACAGACTGCTGGCTCAGGGTAGCACGTATGCATCTCACCCATCCTTATCAGTTTTTTGTAGCACCTAGTTCCCATCTCTGCTTGTGTTATGACAGAGCTTGGCCGCAGAATCTGCATTTGGCCCCATCCTAGTGCAATGTTGCCACAGGAACCGCTGTGGAGCGAGTTCCTTGCATACCAGGTGCAGACGCACCTTACCCTGAAGGTGCGCTTAAATTTATACCTTTCCGTTATGTGTGAACAATGCTACATTTTCAAATATAAGTTTAATTTCTAAATCATGCTCAGTAATTATTTCACACTGGTCAAGGGGCTGAGCCTTCCCGGGGGATTGGTGCCTATGGCTGAAGTGAGCTGGGATGAAGGTTTCTTCCTCTCTGCTCCTTCATCTTGTATTTAGTTCCCTTTCCTCCTCCCTACTCTGTTTACAGCTTTACGGCATTAAATGCTAGTAAGGAGAAGAAGAAAAAGAAATACTCTGGAGCTCTTAGTGTCAAGGAGATGCTGAAGAGGTTTCAGAAGGAGAAGGATGCTCAGAAGAAAAAAGATGAAGAGCAGAAAGTGGTGACTCCTTCACCAGCAGAACCCCCAGCCCCAAGGGAGGCAGAGGCGACGGCCGACCCTTTGCTCTCACTCTTTGGCCATGCCAGTGACAATGACCTGCTTCAGGCAGCGACTGCTATGGACTCCTTAACTGACCTCGACCTGGAGCGGCTCCTCAGTGAGTCCCCAGAAGGGAGCCCCTGTCCTGACGTGGAGGATGGGAGCAATCCTGCAGGGATGGGTTTGGAGCAGGATTTCAAGCAACCACCCTCTCTCCCAGATGGCCTCCCAGCCCCTTTGGAGAAACGCATCAAAGAACTGGCTCAGGTAAGGCAGGTCGCTGCAGGGCACTGGGATTGTGGGGTTACCAGAGAGGGGACAGTCCTGCTGGGTTTGGGTAGCTGCTCCCATAGTGGAATGGGGAAGCATTCTCCAGTGGGATTGTTCTGCAGTGCTGTGTGGGATCACACCTTTGTGTCACCTGGGTTTCTCTTATGGCCAAGTTGCTTCTTGAACACCAATGTCAGGGAGTGACAGATTCCTTGGCATTGTTACCTACTGCATGTAACACTCAATATCCCACCTGGCAGCAAGGCTTCTTTACCTCTCCTGTCGAAGTATGGACCTGATGCCACAGGTAATTTCCAAAGTAAATTGAAAATAAATCAACTTAAAATGCAAACTGAGGCTGAAGGACTAATTCCAGTGTAATGGTTTTAACGTGCTGTTGACAGTCAGGATGTAGTGTATGAAGTGGTGTGGGGTGTTCTGTGTGTGAAATGAGTGGGTGCAGCTGGAAAGCATTACCTGTTCTGCAGTGTGAGAAGGCACGAGAAGCCCTGTAGATGGGGCTTGAGGGTTTGTTAGAAGCATTTTCCGTGTCATATGCAGGCAGATGCCTTCCTGAAACACAAGTTCCAGAGCTGTGTCACTGGCAGTTTGGGTTCTTTACCCATCTTTAACATATCAGTGTTGGGGTGTTGTTTAGGGAGTGGAATATATTCATTTCTAGAAGGTTGCCACGTAGCTTCTCCTGCAGCTGAACTCCTGTGGACTCTCCCATCTTCTCCATAATGTTGTGATGTTTTGGGAAGTGCAGTTCTGGAGGAGCTGGGAAGTACCTGGTACTGGTCAGGGATCCTTCTCCTGGCCCGTCAAAGAAGTGTGCTTTCAGAGCTGCTGTGGGGCTTCTCTGCTGTGAGGGCTGTTCCCATCAGCCTGACAAATGCTGAGATGTTTTGTTCCTGCTACTAGTGATGTTTTGGAACATTGATTTGCATTGATTTGTAAGTTGTAAACGGTGCTCTCAGGCCTGTGCAGTGGTTTGTGTTCTGCCTCCCAAGGCACATGGATTTAGAACACCTGCTAGCTGAGCAGCTCCTAGTAACTTCTGTTACTAAAGACAAGCTTCTGTTAGAGATCTGTGTTCTGCTGAGAAATGTGAAGTGTATATAGTGGTGAGCTATGGAAGAGGAGGAATCGAAGTAAGTATTGCCACAGCTGATAAAAATAATGGTCTGTTCATGGGTTTCTGTTTGCTGTTCAGGCTGTTAACAGAAACCCCTGAAACAGCTGTTCCTGAGCTATAGCTGAGTTAAATGAGAATGTTATGGAGGCTCTCATGATATCAAATTGATTGTTATGTTGCTGCAAAATAGGCACACTACCCACAGATTTTCCTGCTCTGTGCCTGTTGGTGAACTGTGTATGTTAAGGAAAGAAACTATGGTGGAGAAATAAAGATTTAACAAACTGAAGCCTCTGGGGCAGTTAGGAATCTGGGACATAAGATCTGTTGCATGTGGGAAAGAAGAGGTACCAGTCCTCTGTCTGAGGAAAAGGTCCCTTCATCCCAGCAGGTGGGAGCATCTCCTGAGTTAAATGGAGCCTCCAGGCATTCCCTCTTCTACTTGAATTGGTTTGACTTTAACCCTCTCCTTGTTTGAGGATTCTCTTTAGCATTGAGCCTTCTCCTTTGATATAGCTGTGTGTGACTGGCTGCTGACGGAGATGAATGTGCCCCTTCTGGGCATAAATCAATTACTTCCTAGCCAAACCTTGGAGTCTTAAATAGGGGATTTCAGAATCAGGCCCTGTCCTTCTCTCCTGGTCTCCTTTCCTATGCAAGGAATCACTAACTTGATGTGGTGCCTTGTGGTCAATCCCAGTTTTGTTTACAGCCCCACTCAGAAGAGTCTGAAAACTCTTGGCAGTTTTCTACTATCTTGTTCAGCTCTTGGAATTATTCCCCCCTGGACATGTTTTCCATGGGTGTGATGTTTGGGCAGCACTGTGTGTGCTGCAGTCATAGCTCAGGAAGCTTCCTGAACAGGATTTATTCATTATTTTCTTTTTAGTTTCCATGGTATTGATTGGGAATAACGCATCCCCTAGGGCTGCTATTCTTTCTGTTGGTTTCTTGGCTTAGTGTCCAGATTGAGCTAGAAAGCCTGGGGATAACTATCCCTGACCCTCATTCAACATGACTAAGATGATCTTTCCTGTTCAGGGAGAAGCTCTATGCTCACATTAATCAATCTAACAGCTCTAATGTGGAGTTATAACCATGCCCTCAAACTGCCCCTTCTCCCTGTGGGAAGCATGCCAAAAAAGCTAGTTGCGCCCAAGCCATCTCCTTTGCCCCATTCAATGGAGAAATCTTTACTCCAGTGTAGTAACTTGAGTGCATCTGGGCAGCAGAATCCAAAGTGCAAGGGTCTTTGGACAGGATGTGGTTTTACCAGTTCAGATGGCAGGGTTGGACTTAAATACTGGCACATGGTGATAAGGTCTCCCCTGAGCTTTCTTGACTCAGTGGTGAACAAGTCCAGCACTCTCAGCCTTTCCACACATGCTTCCCAGACCTTGGATCATCTTTGTGACCCTTCTCTGGATCCTCTCCAGCCTGTCCACATCTTTTTTGTATATAGTGGGGGCCAAGGCTGAGCACAGTATTCCAGGTGTGGCCAGACAAGCACTGAGCAGAGTGGGATATTATTTTTATCTCTGCGGGTGATGCCCTTGCTGCTTGCTTGCGTGTGTCTGTATATGGGAACTGATGGTGTCTTGTGTTATATCCTAATGTCCAGGCTGCCAGAGCTGCTGAGGGAGAAGGCAGACAGAGATTCTTCACTCAGGACATCAACAACATCATATTGGAGTAAGTGCTGCTGGGGGAGAAGAATAGAAAAGGAGGATATTGGGCAGAGCATTTTTGGGAAATTCAGGAGCAGGTTTAGCAGGAGTTGTGGGGTTCCTCGACACAGAACATGCCTAGAGTAACCTAAAAGTCTCCTGGAAGTGACTTTCAGATGAAGCATGATGTATGTCTGAGGTAGGAGAATGTTGGAGGGGCTAGATCCAGGCCTCCTGGTCTCAAGATGACGCTTGATATCCATGTACTTAAATTTGGTCATTTGACCTGTGATTATAGCTTGATAGAAAAACAGTAAATCTCTCCCTGTCAGAAATACCAGGCATGTTGTTTGCTGTTGAAAATATATGGAATATATTTACATATAAGCTAATATATATACATATATAATATATGTTCTTATAACTAGGCTACAGCTGCTCTGTTCAACTCGCTTTCTGTGCAGATTGGAGGAGCTCCATCACTGCTCTGTGGTATTGAGTCCCCCAGTTACAGAATGTCATTGTTGCTTCATGCAGTGGTTGAAAATGGTTTCATTCTTCTTCAGGTGCCCAATGAAAGCTGCTGAATGCACACAGCTTTGTGATCATCACAGAGTAATAACACTTACACAGAGGCTTTAATTTCATTAAGGTTTATCAAGCACTTGAATTGACAAAGGGAAGTTCGGGAGTCTGTTTCTCTCATGTTTCAAGTGGTGGTTGCTACCTTTCAGCATTCCAGTGCTGACTGCACAAATAGTCATCAGTTGTCAAACTGAAAACTTTATGCACATTCAGAAGAGATTTATATTTGTATGACTTTGCTGTAGAATCAGTTCCAGATTTTTACACTTAGTGACACTGAGAGGTGGCTTAAAGGGCTGCTCTCTAAGACATATAACCGTGTAGATCGATTTAGTGCACACTGGCACCTCTGCCCTTCTCACTGGGAAGTAAGTTCAAGCCCAAGAGATAAAGTTTGAATCTGTATTCTCCTGAGTTAGACTGCTGTAGATTCTGACATCAGCAGTGTGTACTGTCATTTCTCATTGCCTGTTGCTCCTGCACTTGAGTTGCCAGGAAGAGCTGCAGAATAAATGAGGGTGTTGACATCTTTTTGTTCCTTTTCAAGATCTTCTGAAACCAGATTAAAAGCCACAGCTTGGGACAAGGCTTTACGTCTGTTGTTTGAAACCCTGAAGAGCCATCGTGCATGCTGCTTGTACTTTATTCCTCTCTCCCTGCCTCCAGCTCTTTAGGTTGCATTGGGGCTGCATTTATGTTGTGCAGAGAACCGCTGCCAGGTCTCTGTTCAACGTTGTTTTTGTCTTGTTCCTCAGCATCGAGCTGCAGACCCGGGAGCTGAACAGCCAGATCCGGTCAGGGGTTTATGCCCACCTGGCTGCTTTCTTCCCCTGCAGCAAGGACACTCTGGTCAAGCGTGCCCGTAAGCTTTACCTCTATGAGCAGGTGAGTGGCTTTGGCAGCACAGCCCCATCTCGTGTGCAGGTTACTCCTGATCTCTGGAGCACAGGTGTTGTCTGTCTTCTGTGGTGGGGTCGTGCCCTCCGGCCCTCACAGTTCAGGCCATGCATGTGGTGATGTGGATCTGGGACTGGGCAGGTCTTGACCTGCCATGTTTGGCTGTCCTGGCTGGAAGATGTCATGTGATCCAGGCTGGACAGAGCCTTGGGTGACATGGTTTAGTGGGCAGTGTCTCTGCCCATGGCAGGGGGGTTGGAGCTAGATGATCTTAAGGTGCTTTCCAACTGTAACTATTCTATGATTCTATGTGGAACATCAGTCTGTTTGGTGATTGTTCTAGGGTGGTCGGTTGAAGGAACCTCTGCAGAAGCTAAAGGAAGCCATTGGAAGGGCCATGCCAGAACAGATGGCAAAGTACCAGGAGGAATGCCAAGCCCATACTCAGGCCAAGTTTGCCAAGTAAGCCCCTTGTTTGCATGTTGTACATCTGCAGCTCTGCTCAGCAGGCTCCCTGTCACCAGGAGGCTGCTCTCATGAAGTTTGAAACCTGTTTTTAGTCTGTAGTCAAAAATTGCTGATGGGCATTAGCTGGCCTCATCAAGCCGTGTGTGGTCTTTGTGCTACCCATGGTAGTGCCAACTGCAGCAGCACTGATGGGACCAGGATCTGGCTGGTGTTTCACTTCTGGAGGGTGTGCCTTTAGGATCATAGCGGTCTGAGAACAGGAAGGCTGGGCTAGTCCCATGGTCTCTATTTCACAATATTGGGAGATTTCTTAACCGTGAGCACTTGGCTCAGCTTGCAACCAAAGCAAGACATTTGAGCCCTCTTTCCATGTGTGTGTTACCATTGACTACTGAGACCTGAACAGTGTCATTCAGAGATACTTAACCCTCTCCTTGAGCCTCCAGGACAATGACTTCCACATTGTCTCCATTTTAGAATGCTGGAAGAAGAAAAGGACAAAGAGCAGCGAGACCGAGTTTGTTCTGATGATGAAGAGGATGAAGAAAAGGGAGGAAAGCGTGCTGCAGGACCACGAAAGAGGTTTCAATGGAATGATGAAATCAGGTTTGCATAATTTAGATACTAAGTGAACCTGTGACATGTCTTACTCTGTGCAGTTGGAAGTGGAGTATTTTGGTACTTGTGTCTTGTTTTCAGAGCAGTGCCGATCATCTGTAGTAAGTCAGCTTGGAGATTTGTGGCAGACTGTGCTCTTTATGGAAGCCACTGATTAACTCTCACCCTTATATAAATTGCTGATTTTAGGCACAAGCCAACTCTGAGAGAAGTGCAAAGAACCCTCTGTGCAGAGGCCAAAAGAGAGAGTGACAGATCTTTGGGAAAAGAAGGAACTCAGCTGAATTGCTGAAATCCTAGAGACTGGATTCTCACCAAGAGCAGATTCCGGTTCTGAAAGCAGTTACAGCTCCTGGGGATTGCTACCACTGGAGCCCAAGACTCTGACAAGAGGGTGCTGGAAGAAGGGAAGAGTGACAAAAGATAATGAGACTCAATCTCACTGTCCTTTTTGTCTGCTTCTGTAACAAGTTGGGGTGCTGGTCTGTAGATGGCTGATTCACTTAGAACAAAGCAAGCTTTGCTTCCTGCCTTCTGACTGCCTCTCAGTACAGAGGTCAGCAGAAAGGTTCAGTTCTGTGGTTGTTAGTGCCACAATTACAGGTGTCACTGGTTTAGTACCTCTGCTGGTTCAGGAGATTAAAGTGAGAAAGGGTAACATGTCTTTTCTGCCCTGGCACATGGATGTGTGCACACATGAAGCAGGGAATGTGCTTTTCCCTTCCTCTTTCTTGTGGAGGCAGCATAGGGTCTGTTTTACCGAAGCAGGGTGTCGTGCAGAGCCAGGTGTACCTAGGTGTGGTTATCCAGCCCTGGATAAGCAGAGTGACCTCCAACTCAGGGCACTTAATCCACATAACTGTATTTGAAATCTTCCTGTTCTTCAGGGAGCTGCTTTGCCACTTGGTGAAGATTAAGTTGGATGGTTATGACCTTGACAAGAATAAGGCTCAGTCTCTAGAGGATTATGTGAAGACCTTCCTAGATGGAGAGGTGAAGCCCCTTTGGCCAAAAGGCTGGATGCAGGCCAGGTGAGCAAGAATCAAGTTGTACCCTAGGGATTCCTTGTCCTGAGGGACCTTAGAAGGTCCTACCCCTGCTCAGAGAATGGCTAGCTTCAAAGTTAGATCAGAGTGCTCAGGGCCTTGTCCTGTGGAGTTCTGGAGATCTCCAAGAGTGGCCCCTGTTCCAGTACTAAATCACTCTTCATGAAATCTTTTCTTGCTTACACTCAGAATTCCCCTTGCCACACTGAACTGAATATTCCCTCTTTTTGCTTTTGACACTCTTGAGAAAGGTCTGGCTCCATCTTCTTCATGGCTCCCTGTGCTCCACACTCTTTAGGTAGTGGAAGACTGCCTTTAGATCCCTCCTTGGTCTTCATATTTTCCAGGCTAAGCAAACCAGTTCCCTCAACCTCTCCTTGTCTGTCATGTGTCCCTGTTCCTCAGCCACCACAGTGGCTGTTTCCAGTTTGTCAGTGTGTCTCTTGTATTGTGGGGACCCTGAAACTGGATGTTGCATCCAGATGTGACCTCACAAGTGCTAAGCAGAGGGGAATAAGTGTTTGAACTGCGAGCCGTGCTCTTGTCTAATACCTGCAAGTATACAGTTTGCTTTCAGCAGTACACCCTTGCAGCAGTAGTTCATGTTCGACTTGCCCACCAGGACCCTTGGGTCCTTCTCTGCACCCCTAGGTCCTTTTGTGCAGGGCTGTTACAGAGCCAGTTGGTCTCCAGCCCATGTTGCTGCCTGGGGTTATTTCCATCCCACCTACAGGACTTTGCCTTTGTTGAACTTCACAAGGTCTGTGTTGCCCCTTTCTCCAGCCTGTCAGTGTCCCTGTGAACAGCAACCCAGCCCTGCAACATATTCTTCTCTCTCTCTGTTTTCACATCACCCCCAAACTTACTGAGAGTGCAGCCGTGTTGTAGTCCAGGTTGTAAATGACTGTGTTGAGTTATCTTGGCCCCTGTATTGACCTCTGATGGATGCCACTGGTGGTGACAAGTTACAAGGCAGGACTGGCGCTGAGATGAGGCTGACTGGCCTCTGGTTTCTTGACTCTGTATTACAAAGGGTCACTTTGTAATCTTTCTCACAAAGGATACATTTTTCAGACTCTTTGGGAAGTCTTCCTTAGGGTATTCCCAAAAGAAAGCAAAGCAGAAAGTTTTATGGGCTTATGGAGTTGGACTGGACACATCAGAGAGTCAGTAGAGTAAGTAGGATTTTAGTGTGGTTTTCTTTACCCTATCTGGTGTCTTCACTGCTGTTTCCTGCTCTTTCATACCCTCCAGTATCCATGCCATTGAGCTGGCAGTTGCAGAGGGTCATTCTGGGACTGTCATCAGTGCCTGGCCTGCTTTGGTTTGCTCCATAGTTTTAAAGAAGGAACAACTGTACAGTCTTAGTGCTGGAACCTCCATCTTTTTGCCTTTAAAGAGCTGGGCAGCCTTGTTGTCTTCTCTTTGCTGAATTTGCTTTTTGGGTTTCATGGGGGCTAAAGGAAGAAGTAGGTACCAGTTCTTAAGACCAGTGAGTAGCATGTTACAGATGTGTTTGGAAAAGTCCATGGCCATTTATTGCAGGTGCACATGAAGTACATACTGTGCATGGTTGTAGTGTGGTGTTGTAGTGTATGGGAGCTGAATGATAGCACTAGGAGGTGGTGGGTGGAGATTCCTACTTAGTTAATTAAGATGTTACTGGCTTGAGCATCTGAGCTTGCCAAATTTGAAAGGCTCTTTTCTTTGAATAAAAGAAAATTAAAGTCTTTCACCTTTAGTTTGTAAATGAAGTATTTAGGCATAGAACTGCTCACCTCAGAGTTGGTGTAGAAAGGCCTTCCAGTGAAGTTAACTGTAGAATGACTGAATAAAACCAGTTTCCCTGGTGGTTTTCCAGTGGCCCAAGGACAATATTTTTTTCTTGCTGGGGCTTGATGGAGTTGGACTTGATGATCTTTAGGGGCCTCTTCCAGCTTGAGATATTCTGTGATTTGTGGTTTAAAGACAGGGTAGACTGACAGCCACGTGGAAGGGTAGAGGAGGGATTGACAACACTAGAAGAACCGTGAACAGTTTTATGGACATGTCAGCTTGAGTCACTGTCATCACATTGTAGAAGCTCATCTTTAAGAGGAACCTGAAGATGGGCAGAGTAGCTGAAGATGGGCAGAGTAGCAACTTTGCATAGGGGTTCAGAGAGGCTCTGCCATGCTTTTTCAGCTAGCACAAAAAGGTGATTGACAGAATAAAAGGCTAAAATAAGCTTGCTTTTTGAAAGATAAAGGATGGCAAAAGGCTTTGTCAAGCTATTAGCAGCAGATGGGAAGTGTATTCTGCAGGCCAGTACTGAAGGTTTATTTATAAGCATCTTACCCTTACAGTTGAGTGGCACCTGGTTTAGGTGAAATTTCGTGTTTGAGATCCTGGTTTACTTGGCCTCAGGAATAAAGGGGTTTGGCTGAAGCTCTCTTGATGATGGTTAGTCAGTTGTTGGAGATGGTGCTGCTTATTGAAGAAGTCACCTTGGCTGTTTGCTGGGGATGTGAAGGCAGCAGAGATGCAGCATGTGAATACTTCTCATCCATGTTATTTGAGGCAGGGGAAGGTAACCTTTCTCCCTTGAAGTTGGTGAAGAGCTCTTGTATGATCTGCCAGCTCTTGGGGATGCATGGCAATAATAATGCCCAGCTTGAATGTGCTGCTTTTCCATTTGGCTGTCAGCTTTTCAAGCTGGCAGAACTTCTTTCTTAGTTATTGACCAACAACTGCCTTAATGGCCCTTCCAGCGCCTACAAGCGTAGCTCCAGAGAGGGAGCTGTGTGCGGGAGTTCAGGAGGATCTTCCTTGAAAAGGGATGAATACCTGTTTGCTCTCTGTGACTTTTAATTTCACCAAGTCCCCTGCTGTACTGTGCAGCTCTGTCTCCAGTGATCCCAGCTGCTCTACTGGGTCTTGCTGGATATCACTTCTCACTGCTCTCTTCCCTTCTTAGGACACTGTTTAAGGAGAGCAGGCGTGTACATGGACACCTCACATCAGTCCTGTGAGTATCATGTAGCATTCCTTTGGAGTGATAACTGGTGAACTCCATTCCCTGGGGCTTGGGTGGATCACACAGGAGCACCAGAGCTTGCTTGGCTCCCATCAGATAGTTTGGCGCTGCTTCATTTGGGGAGGTCTAGGAAGGGTAGTTGTTTGTGTGTGACATCTCCCAACAACAGCCTTCCTGAAGTGCTTTAGCCTTAGAGTAAGTTCATAGAGAAGAATGTTGAAGCCAGGTTGCCTCCTGGCCTTGTTCAGCAGACTGGAGTCTGTGCTAGTCCCTGGGAGGCATATGAAGGTAAAGTGGAGTGTGGTACAAGCAGTGTGATTATTGCTGCTTGTTCAGTCGCTCTGATTCTGGATTCCCTCTTTCTTGTTGCCTGGTTGAACAAGGGGTGCAATGAGCTCAAAGTAGTGAAGATGGGTGCAACAGGCTTCTGGGTGGCAAACCAACAGTGCCCTCAGAATCCGGCTGGGCAAGTGCTTTAATGCCAAAGTGTCTCATGGATCTTGCTATAATAGATGATACAGACTGAGGCTGATGTCTGTTGGACAGGCGGTCCTTTTTGCGGCACTGGGTAAGCGAGGGGAAGTGTGAGGAACAGTAGGAAACAGTTAGTAGGAAATCTTTCCCTCAGCCATACCATTACAGCAGTTCAGGGATGCTTTGTACGAGAGGTTGCATCTGACCAGACCAAACATTCTATTTTGTGTGAATTTGGCAGATGCTTTTTCATCCTTGACTTCTTCCAGGAACCTTAAAGAAATGTGTAACTTTGCTTCAAACCAGTCTCTGTATCACTTTCTCTATGGGTATTGCTGTAGTTAGGCCAGCAGTGGGTTCCTGCAGTAGCTCTGAGCCGTGGAACTGGTGCAGGATGTGTCTCTTGAATGTTTGCACTGCTCTGCTGCTGTTTCAAGACTCTGCTCCGCTCCCTGATTCATTCCCCTGTGTGGGAGTTGGGGCTTCCTAGAGCAGCAACCAAATGTGATGTGGTTTTGAATCCTAGCAACCTGAGATGCAGCCTCTGTTCCCTTGGTTCTTTGCAAAAGCCTCAGTGGATCTTAACTAACAGGGCTGATATGTAATCCCTCCTAGGACGCTTCCCTCTGGGCATTCAGTGAAACTGTGTTTCTTTTGTCTCCCGCAAAACAGGTCGAAGAAGAAAGTTATAGCTTCTACTAAAGTGAAAGTGAAGGTGAGTTCTTTGTTTTCTGGTTCTCTTGGTTGACATATACCAAGAGTCAAGTGACTGCTATCTTAAATCCTGTATTTGAGCTTTGTATTTATACATTGTATAAAAGGAGTTTGTACTGTGAAATAATTCTAGTCAATATTGGCCTTGAAAAAACAACTAGAAGAGCAGCTAAAATTGATGGCAGCAGCAGCTGGGAGTGAGGCGAGTGACCACGGAACATGCTTATCCTGCCTTTTATCCCCAAACCAGGATCCCTTCACTTTCCAGCAGGAAACCCTGCCTCTATCCTGACTCTGCCTTCTCTTGTGACTTTTGTTCCAGGAATCTTCCTGCAAACCAGATAAAAAGATGTCACTTTCTGTTCCTTTGATGCACTCAAGCAACACCTTAGCTCTGTCTTCAGAGCCCCAGGGGGGAGCTTTGGGCATCAGTGCCCAAACCAGAGAACTTTTGTCCCTTGGGACAGCCCAGGCAGCCAGCAGCACTGGCACTCCCGCTACCTTCATGGATGACTCCTTGGATGAGGACTTAATTCATAATCCCACTTCCTCGCTCGAAGCAGTCTCTAAGGAACTGGCTGTGCTGAACAGCAGAGCAGGAGGGAGTCCTGACTTTACTCTTCCTGGGGCTCTAAAAGCTCCACCAGAAAAGATCCCATCCTCAGAGGAGAAGAGGACGTTTTCAAAGTCCAACCCTTCCCCTACATCATCCTCTGGTTCCCTTCAGTCTCCTCTAAACTTCCTGGCTGAGCAGGCCCTGGCATTGGGCCAGTCTTCTCAAGACAAAAAGACAGAGAACTCTAATTACAAAGAGCTCTCCTGCCAAGCCTCCCCCAGCAAAATCCTTCCTGATGCACACCAGGCTAAACAGAAACACCACAGTCTGGTCCGGCCAGGCCACGGCCCTCAGACTTCTGCGCCAGTGCCGGCTTCTCAGGTGAAGGTCTTTCACTCAGGCAGCCAGGTACAGAAAACATTCACCTCCCCAGCTCCATTTGTCAAACTGCAGAATCCCAAGTCCTCCTCCCCACTGCCCCAGCGCTCTCTCCTCCAACAGGTCAAGTCATCAACCAAAGCTCAGAGCTTCCATTCCTCTGCATCACCAGGCAGCACCCAAAACTCAAGCAACTCCCACAAGAGCCCAGGTTCATCATCATCACCTCTCAGCTACACAGGAAAGCATTCAAGTGGCTCTAGCTCGTCAGGACAATCTTACAAATCACCTTTCGTTTCTGGTTCTCTCTCCAAGCATGGAGCTTCTTCTAGCAGCTCCTCATCTGGAGCTTCTGCAAACCAGGGCTGCTCCTCTGGGAGCTTGCTGCACAGCGTGCAGACACCCTCCTCGGGCCAGGCATCCAGCCGCCCGTCCTCAAGCTCCTCGGTGAAGAAGACACCTGTTTCACAGAAGCTGACTCTGGTGGCACCTCCGGGAGGTTCAAATGGAGATTCTAGTGGGGGCACTCAAGGGGTGGCCAAGTTGCTGACCTCCTCCCTCAAGCCAGCTGTCGTTAGCAGCACCGCATCTTCTACCTCTGTGCCGGTAAGCAGGGCTGTGCTAGGCCAGCCTGGAGCCAGGGGAGTGTGTGGCGTTGTGTCAGGCACATCCTCCTGTGTTCAGACCTGCTGTAAAGCATTGACTTCAGAAGAATTTCCTGAAATTCCTGACTGACTGTCTGGATCTTGGATGCTTAGGCTGGGAAGTCCTGGCCTTTGCCAGGGGCTTGCATGCCACAATTCCAGCTTTCATTTTCAGCTTTAACTACTAAGCAAAATACCTTCCAGACTGCAGTTTTTGCATAGGCTGTCGAATGTTCTTGCTCTGCCTTTGAGACTTCCAGGAGCAGCAGAATTCCCATTTGGGTCAGGAGAAGTGCAGTAGGGCAAGTCACCACTAGAGCTAGAAATCATTGCATAAACTAAAATGATAGTGATCGGTTTGCTGTGAATTAGGTCTGCAAGCTTGACCTTTCTTAAATTATTGCAAGTAATCGTAGTATTATTGCCACTTTTTTCATGACAGACCTATAGAATAGCCTCTGATTCTGGGCTATAAACTCAAATCCCTGCCCAGCTTTGGTGGTTCTCTCTGTCCCTTTCCTGTTGCTCCATGTTACTTCTGTAAGCTACTGAAGTGGTGTTTGTAATTGAGCTCAGTGGCGCGCTGTGGAATGCAGGGTCTCACAGTTCATGGGGTTGTGTCTCCTGAAGGACTCCTGGGTTACCTCTACAGACTCATGTTTTTCAGCCATTGGATTTAATGGTATAAGTGCCTTAATTTTCACCTATAGCAAAAAAGGAATCTTAGAATCAAGCAGGTTGGAAAAGACCTTTAAGATCCTCAAATCCAACCATTCCCCAGCACTGCCAAGGCCACCACTAAACCATGTCACTGAGGGCCTCATCTACACGGTCTGTGAACACTTCCAGGGAAGGGGACTCCACCACTGCCCTGGGCAGCCTGTTCCAATGCCTGAGCACTGTTTGGGGAAGGAATTGTTCCTAATATCCAGTCTAAACCTCCCCTGGTGCAGCTTGAGGCCGTTCCTAATGCTGTCATAATAATTTGTTGTTGGCTGTTCATACCTGTCTTTGGTAGCACATGGAAAGAGCTGAGCAATTAAATGCATGTATTTAAATGGCCCTGAAACCCATATGCTGCTCAGCCTATGTACCTTGATTGTTACTGAGGTAGAGGGCTGAAAAACACTCCCCTATGATGTCCTCAACCTTCTGGGGTGCAGGGGTCCACCAAACCTTGGTGCCTTGAGTTATCAGCAGTGATCTGCTGCCAAAACGGAGTAGGAAGCATCCTCCCTGGAACTCACAGGCTTTTCCTCTGCCTAATGGAGACACAGGTCCAGAGTAAGGAAGCAAGAGTTTAATCCAGTACAGTCCCATTCAGAAGAGCTTAGATAGCATGTATGATGTGTCCTGGGCATCTGCAGGGTTTGTAGCTCTTGGGTTCTGGCTGGGAAGGTGGATTCTTGCAAGGAGGAATTCTTGAGCACTCCATGTTTTGCAGCTCTTTAAGTATGGATGATGCTTTCCCACTCCTGACTGACCTTTTTTGTTGCTTTTCAGAAAGGAACTAGTGGAGCTGTGCTGCTAACAAGTTCTTCCTCCTTAAGTGTACTGGCTCCATCCTACAAGTCCAGCAATCCAAAGCTGCCAGCTGCCCTGAGCTCCACGCCGTTAGGTATTATCTCTCCTATTCATTCCTTCCCTCTTCATGTCATCTCCTTCAGTTCAGACTCCTCCCCAAAAGCAGGAGTATCAAAAGATGCAATAGTTACAGGACCTGCTCCAGGAACTTTCCACCATGGCCTTGGCCACAGTGAGTATTCTCCTGGTCACATGTGTGTACTGCTTGTGCCTGTGCTGTCAAATAACACCACCACCAGTGCTCTGCTGCATTAACCCGTTGCAGACCAACTCATCTCTCTTGCTTTTGCTTCATGCATTTTTATCTGCAGCAGTTGCATTTGGAGAACCTCTGGCACGTCCTGGTAGCTAACCCAGAAATCCCAGTAGCTGGAAGCTGAGCTATAGGCAGCTCCTCTGCTCGTTTCTGTCTTCAATGCATATTTGTTCCTGTTTTCCCCTGTCCTTTCTTTGTTTTTCTCTCTAGGTCTTCTAGCTGGCTTGCACTCCAGCCCCCACCATGCCGCGCCACTCCCACACTCTGCCCTGTCCACTCATATACCGCAGAGCTTGCCAGGTAACTTGTCAGTCTGTCGCGGTGTCTCCTGCCTCCTGAGCTGTCCTCTGTCTCAGCAGATGGTTCATCTAGGGGTGAAAGCAAAGTGGTTGTCAGACCAGTGTGGTCATCACTAAAGCCAACGTCCGTCCTGAGGTTCTGTTTCGTTAGCCAGGGCAAACTTGGGCATTTCTGGAATGAGGAGCCCTGTCTGCTTACAGCAAGCATTGGTTCCTGGAGGTACTCAGCTTTGCTGCTTGTGTCATGGTGAAGAATTATCCAGCCAGGATTAAAGCTGCGATGTTTATGCATAGTCTGCCAGGGACTGCTCAGGAATGAATATTTGGGTTTTATAGAGTTTTTTACTGGTGACCTACATAAAACGTGTCAGAGCAGAATGCCCCATGTCTGTGCACTGAGCTAATTGCCTGCATCTCCTTTGCACCAGGTTTGTGGTGTAGATGGAGTTTGCTTTACTTGGTGTGGACAATGGGATGATTTTGCAGTTAAGCCTGAGTGTGATGCCTGCAGAATCAATGCATAAACCAAGAGTAACCCGAAGAACACCTTCTCTGCTTGTAAGTGGAGTCCTGCCTGGTGGGCTGTGCTCATATGTAAATAAGCAGCACCGTGGAGGAAGGAGGGAAGTAAGGGGGATCCATGGAGCACTTAGAAAATTGAAATGCAGGACCAGCAGATTGGGTTCATTTGCTTCAGGGAGTTGCTTTCCCTGTTGGTAATCACTGTTTCTGCTTTCTTAATCAAGTGCTCTTCAGCACTTCAGTGCAGTTCAGTGCTGTCTTGGTGCCTGCTCCTGTTGGATTGTCTCCCTGGGGAATATGGGGCTGCTTTAGGAGTAGATGTGCTACTGCTGCATTAGATGCGCTGGGGTTCAGGTGGCCTCCCATGGACAGCATGGGCTAAAATGCCCTTGGCTGTGGAGCTGCTCTTTGCTGAAGAAAGAAGCAAGTGCTGTGCCCTGAGGAGATCAAAGGATTTGTTGTCTTTGCTTCTTTGGTTGAAGTTGGTCTCAGGTGGGTTGTTACGCTGCTCAGGTGTGGTAGAGCAGAAGCAGCAGCTACTAGCAGCAGTCACTGGTATGACAGCCCCTTCCTGATTGTAAACTCAGTTAATGGAGAGTAAGATAGTTGATTTCAGTTTGAACATGGCTTGTGAAATGTATTCTGTGTCACTGAGGAGTTTTTTGTCCCATTACCTGAGGGAGTTTAGAGTGGTTACTTCACTGTTGCTTCTAACAAAAGAACTTCTTGATGGCCTCCTGCTCTTTAGCAGGATGTAGTGCCAGAAGCTGTGAGTAGACAAAAGGTGACTAGGATAAGTGAAGAAAACCAGATCATTGAGACAGCTGCATCAGGGACCTGCCTTCTCACTGTGTGTTCTCTCATAAAGATTAGTGATCGAGCCTCATGCTGTCATCTCCGGGAACATTACCAGTTGTGGTGTTCTGGAGAAGGACAGTCAATACTGAAGCGACCTCCATAATCTTAAAATGTATTAACTTATATTGTGGCATAAACTGTGCCTGGCTGCCTAAGCAGGTGGCCAGAACCACATTGCTCTGCCTGAAAGCTGTGAGGACTCTGGTGTGTTGGGAGGTTGCTACAAATGCAATACAAATGCTGATGTATCTCATGAAAATGCTTATATGAGCATTCATTACTCAGCACCTGACCAAGGAGCAGTCAGTGCTTGCTTGTGTGTCTCTGCTGCTGGGGGAGGTGCTTGTGTGCTGGTGCTGTGGTGATGATTCTGACTGATTGCTTCAGAAATGTGATGTGCTGGGGCTGAGGTCTTGCATGGAATGGACTGTCCTTGTCCTGGAGAAGAAGCTGTTGTCACACTGGTCGGTGCCGCTGCCGCTTAACTGTGCATCTTGGTACACCCATTTGTTTATCATTGATGATACTTTAATTGCTCCTGGAAAACTTCTGCTTCCTTAAACTTCCTTTTTCTCTCTTCAGTGCATTTTCTCTTTCCCCTCCACTTCTGTTCCTTTATGGTACTTCAGTGATTACATTCCTGTTTCCTGTTCCTGTTTCAGTGGGCACCTAAAGCCTTCACTACAGCAGCAAAGGTGTACTAACAGTGTTATTTCAATCCACTTTCAGATGCAAGGCAGCCAGTACCACATATTTCTAGTTTCCTGAATGGGGAGACATGGTAGAGTGGCTATTAGAGAAGGGCATAGGATAGCTACCAACCAACAATCTGAATCTATGCTGTGGTGCCTTTGCTGGGAGGCCACAGAAGACCCTCAGTGCTTCCCAAGTCCCTAACTCAGGTGCAGAGGCAGGGCTGCTCCCAGTTGTGAGATGTCTCCAAGCACATCCTCTCACCCCAATTCCTTGGAGCTGGTAGGCAGAGGGAGTTCTTTCTGTGCAGAGGGATCTGGCTGCCCTGGCTGTACACAGCTCTGTGGACCTGATGCTCAATCCCCTTCCCACTTGGTTTTCTTTTCTTTCAGATGCTTCTCAGCTTCATGGCAAAGGGTCCAATGCTCAGCAGCGCAAATTGTGATATCTGCAAGGAGCATAGGATACAGCATGCATAGGATAAAGCCAAGAGGAACAGATCATGGACTTTAAATACCGGCTGTGTCTTTGGGTTTTTTCCCTCCTTTCTTTTTCCCTTCATGACAACTGGAGACTGAACCACAATGAAGAGCTTGTTGGTGTGTTGGCTCAGAGGCACTCAGAGCTAAGCCCCACACAATGGCCACCTTGCACCATGCCCTAATGAGAGATGCATTTTGTAGCACTGTTTTATTGCTGCTGCCCTTCATGCATTCCCTGGCACTGGCAGGAGCTGGAACTCGCAGGGAGACGCAGGTGGCTCAGCTTCTTGCAGGGGATTCTCACCCACCTCTGTCTGTACCTGCCAAGTACCTCCAAGTCCAGTTACCTCCTTGGTCTCCCAGTGGAGGGTATGGAAGGTGCTTCTCTCTTCTGATTTGGATTTACTTGGATAATTCTAGCGCTGCCAGTGCTTTCTGAAGACGTTTGAGGAACTGTTCAATTGTACTATAAAACACCGCTACAGTTCAATGGAGAACTTACATTTCTTGTGTGGTGAATCTAACAAACCACCTGATGTTCCCCTCTGGAGGAGATGGAAGACTCTTTAGAGAGACATTTTTAGATGCAGTCATTGACTCTGAGAATTCTCCTTTTGGGTTTTGGATTTTTTTTCCTCCAAAGGAATGCTTTTTTCCTGCTCAGTTCTATCCTCATTACCATCGAACGCATTGGATTGATTCGGACATCTCTCAGCATGTCACGTGTATAGGAAGACATAATTCCAGTGCCTTTTATGGTGGAGCAAGAATGGACTAGCGACACACATTTCAGCCCTATTTTGTGTGCTCCTTAACCCTTTTTTAATCATTCTGTATTTAAAATGTATTCTGTTTATTTAATAGAGCTTTTTATGGTTGCACATCAAAAAAGAAAAAAAAAAAAACAAAAAAACACAAAAAGCTGCACTGTCTGGACTTCAGTGGTGTCCTGGTGCCTGTGAACACAGCACCAAACTCAGCAAGAGCACCAGTTTGTAGCTGAGGACGTGCAGGTGGGTTCCAGACCCTCCCTTAAAGCCATTCTTTCCTAGGGTCGCCAGTTAGGATATCTTTGGTGGGCAGAGGGAATGATCTATATTAACCAAGGTCAAGTGAATTCCAGAGAATAATACTGCTTTCCTTAATGACTTCTGCACTAGGATCATGTGCTTGTTGCAGCTGCAGGAATGGGACCTTCTAGAACTGGGGGGTCTATTGTCTTGTGAATTTGTAACTTTCAGACCTGAATACTTCTCCTGAGCACCCTTTCAGTCAGTGCACTAAGGGCAGGCTGTGGATCCAGCGGAGCAATGTGGGGTTTGATTTTCTGCTCTCCTCCCAGTTTGCCTTTGCTCAGCCTCCCCAACCCCCAGCCACATCTGAATCGTGCAGTAGTAGTGCTGATCCACATGGACTTCACTGGTATTTCAAGCAAAAGGTTGCAGCCTTCCTTTGGGAGCTTTGGGAAGGATGCTGACATGGAGTATACCAGCAGATCTTTAGTTTTCCCTGGTTTTGACTGTTTTCAGTTTGAGCTGATAGATAATTCCCCAAGATCAGTAAATAGAATAAGCAGCTCAGATTTAAAATCTGTTTACAGAAAATACCTAGGTTGTAGCAAAAGAGCCAAAGACAGAACTAGATATTAAAACTAAGCACAGCAGTTATTGATGGACTCTGAGCAGTGGATGTCGCATGGTTCTTGCTGAAGGCCTGATCCTGCTTCCCCTGGTAGCTGACAGAGTGCTCAGATACCTACAGGATAGGGACCCTCAGCAAGTGACTTGAGGTACTGGTTCTACTCCTCTTTGCTTTCACTTGACTGCTTCTGCTGGGAAGCACCATGTGCGTGGCTGGAGCAGAATGCCCTCCTTCTAGGAATTTAGCGAAGCCTCTTGCCTCAGGGAAATGTTTCTTTGGTGGAATTTCTGTGGGATATTTTTTCTTTACATGCTATAATGAATGAGTGAATGGGATGGAGCAGAGTCATGGCAAGGCAGAACTGTGCAGAGGCCCAGCAGTGGATGGGAGCCAGGATTCTGGCATCTCTGCCTTGAGAGGCAACTTGCAATGCTCCCGTGGCATGTGCTTCAGACAGCAGCTCCTTTTGGGTGTAAGAGCTGCAGGTTACTATGGTATTTTTTAGTGTGTCGGGGACTGTCTTGCTGAAGATGGTGGGGGTGGTATGCAAACTGTTCATCTTGTACAGAACAACTGAATAAATTGTTTCAAAGTTTCCAAAATGCTTTTTTTCCCATCTCCTTACCTCTAGTTTCATGATTCTGTTTTCAAGCATTTCAGCTTGGATGATCATCTGTTTCTTGATTAATTGTTTTAACTAAAGTCTCTTACGTAGTAGGTAAACTACAGCTCTGTTTCTAGCCATGGTGGTGGTAGATTTCCATATTCTCATACAATGTGCTCCTGATGGTGCTTGAAGTTGACATGTGCTGGAAAGAACATGTGTGAGGTTCAGCCCCTGCAGCAGCAGTGTGATCCTGCGAGACACTTTGATTCACAAAGGTAAAATAATGGTGTTAATCCCCAGAGCCTGGTGGATGTGCAGTGAATGCTTACAGCTGCTTTTGGTGACAGCAGAGTTTCATAGAATCACAGAGTGGTTTGGCTGAAAGGGACCTTAAAGCTCACCCAGTTCCAACCCCCTGCCACGGGCAGGGACACCTTCCACCAGACCAGGTTGCTCCAAGCCCCATCCAACCTGGCCTTGAACACTGCCAGGGATGGGGCAGCCACAGCTTCTTTGGGCACCCTGTGCCAGCGCCTCAGCACCCTCACAGGGAAGAGCTTCTGCCTAAGAGCTCATCTCAATCTCCCCTCTGTCAGGTTAAAGCCATTTCCCTTTGTCCTGTCACAGTCCAATCCTTATCTGTTTACTGAGGCTTGGGTATTAGCTGAAATTTGGGGGAAAAGAATGTGCTCTAGATGTGGAAGCTCCTGCTACCAACCCTGTGTGATTCCCTGTTTTCCTGCAGCTGCAGGTCCCATTTCTTAGCGCACTTCACTCTCATCTAATACTAATTAGTCCCAGCTTTAATGCTGCTCCAGCAATTTCTCTCTTGGAAAAAAGTCAACAGCTAAAATGAACAGTGTCGGTTTTTAACTTTGACTCTGAAGTGCCATCTTCTTGCAAAGCCAAAGATGAACAGACTGTGTAACCAAAAAAGAAAACCCAACTTCTGATTGGAATCACTGCCTTTTTATTTTGTACTATAAATAGAATTCCCCTCTATTTCCCATTGCCTTACACGAGTAAATGAAACATGTAGATGCATGTAACTCCAGCCAGTAAAATACCAGCAGAAATGGCTTTCAACCATAAGGTGAGTGAACTGTTCCGAAGGCACTCTGCATTTGGGTACAGCTGCTTGTTCTACATGACCCTCTCATGTTGGGCAGTACTGCCGCCTCTTCACATACTTTTTGTTGACCTCTCTGGTCTGTGAATGCTCCTCCTGGATCTGTAGCTGACGCCGTCAAAGTACGTCTGCTTCACTGTTCCCCAGCAGCACAGGCACGTAGGTGAACAAGATGATGGTGTTCAGGTGTTGGCATGGTGGCACTGAACTGAGATGCATAGCACACCTTTGTTTTCACACAGCTGGTGTTCTCAGAAAGTGATCCCATCATTCATAGTGAGTTGTGCACGATGAACTGTCTGGTTTACCAACATGCAGCTGATGGAACCAGCTCCTGCTGGTCACTTCAGTGTCGCCTTGACTTTCAGTCCCTAATGACTGCTATGTACAACTTTTTATGTGACTACAGAGGAAACTGCAGATTCTACCGAGTCTTTGGACTTCAGGTACTTCGCTGTCCTGAGGCTTTTGTCTTAGGTTTTGTTAGGTTGAGTGAGTAGGTATGGATGAAGAGGGGTAGAAGGTTTTGCTGTTGTCCTGACAAACGTGTTCTCTACTGCTGGTGGTGCTTTTCTGCAGTGTATGACAGCAAGCAGTGTGGCTTCGTAGCATGGCTGGGGCAGAGGCTCTAGCATTTTGGAAGACGCAAAGGAGGGCAAGGATTTGCAGTGATCTGGTAGGTAACAACTGGTGCAGCTCTGATCAGCTGCTCTTCAGGAAAGTTTCTAAAGTGGAGGGAGCGCTGTGTAGTTACTTCCCGACACCAAGACTGCCAACTCCTGGATCGACATCTCCTTGTTGAGGTAACTGTTGTACTGAGCCGTGGTTAGCCTCCCACTCTTCAGGGCATCCTCAATTGAGAACTCTCTACCAGACTTCCTGTCAAGGATCACAGACGATTCCCCATTGGGACCCTTTATTGAGATCTCCTCCCAGTCACATTCCTGGCTCTTCAGTTTGACAAACAGGCTCCACTCAATGAGGCCAAACACATGAGCTTCCTCTGGAGACATTTCTTTTCCTGTATCAGGGTCAATGACCACAATGGAGCGCCTCAGGTGGTTCTCTCTTTGTTCCCTCTTGATAGCCACTGTCTTGAGGCGATTTTGGAGTTGCTCTATCTCTGCATCTTTTTCTCTGGATAACTGCTTCAGATCATCTAACTCTCTTTCCAAAGCTTGGAATCTGGAGTCTAGGTTTATCGAACTGTCCACGTGGGTCATGTTTCTCAAATCCTGAGCTTCTGTTGCTGTGAGTTCAATCTCTGACTGCAATCTTCTGGTTTCCATCAGGAGGTTCTGTTTCTCAAGGTGTAGTTTGTGGTTCTCCTCCCTTAGTAAGTCTAGCTCCTTTGACGACTTGGAGTTGTTGAATTCCACCTCAGACAGCCTGGTTTCAAGGCGATTAATATCTGCATCTAACTCCCTCTTACGCCTGCTTTCTTCCTCCAGATTGCTCTTCAGCTTTTGAATCTCGTACTCAGTGTCTCCTTTGTCCACTTGGACACTCTCTGAAAAGACCACTTTCTCTTTGACCTCCATCTTCTCCAAAGAAAGGAGCTTCTTTCTCAGGGCTTCTAGTTCAGTTTGCAGGACTTGTCTCCGGTGCTTCTCTTCTTCTAGCTCCAGCTTGAGGAGAGAGTGTTCCTTCTCTTGCTGGGGATCTTGCTGAAGGATCACTTTTTGTTTCACAGTTACTCGTTCTGTTGTCTCCCTTTCCTGTTCTTCCAATTCATTCAGCCTAATTCTCAGCCTCTGCACCTCCAGCTCGGCCTCTCTGCGTGCCTGTCTCTCTTTCTCCAGTTCTTCGAGCTGACGCTCCAGCTCTGACCGCCTCCTCTGCAGCTTGCGGAGCTCCTCACGGAGGCCGTCAATCTGCCTCAGCTCACTCTCAATGCTCTGAGAGAAAGAGTTGACTTCTGCTTTCAAGGCAGGATCTTGCTCATATTTCACTACTTCCTGCTGGACCACTTTCTCCTTCACTTGGGAGAGCTCTTCCTCCTTCTGTCTTACTTTCTCTTCTTGAAGAAGGCGCTCCCTCTCCAGGTCAATGTGTTTCATCTGTTCATCTGCTAATTGCACTCTCAGGGACTCGACCTCCTCTCTAGTCCTGGGGTCTTCCCGAAACTGCAGAATTTCTTGAACAACTTCTTTCATATGCACTTGAGGTTTGGTGTCTTTCAAAGCCTGTATCTCTTGTTTCAGCTGGTAGATTTCAAGGTCAGCTCTTTCAATTGCTCCTGTCCTCTCGATTATTTCCTCCCGGAGTCGCTGTAGCTCCTTTTCAGTTTCTGGATCATTCTTGTACTTAATGACCTCCTTAATGACTTCTTTGACTTCTACCAGTGGCCCTCTGTTCCTCAGAGCAGCCAGCTCGTTCTGGCAGCTCTTCAGCTGTTCGTCACCACCTCGGTATTTCCTCTCCTGTTCTACCAGCTCCAGACGAAGGTTGGCAACTTCATTTTCAGCCTTGGGATCTGGGCGCACAATCTCACGCACTTTCTCCTGGACGACCACCTTGGAGTTCTCTTCCTCCAGCAGCTGGATCTTCCTGAGCAGCTCAGCCTTCTCCCTCTCATTGGAACGACCCTTGGACTTCTCATCTTCATATTGGCGCCGGAGCTCATTCACCTCTCTCTCGATGGCCAAGTCTTTCTCTACCTTCAGCACCTCCTTGACGGTAATTTTGCCCTCGGCGATGGCCCGCTCCTTCTCGAGACGTTTGAGCTTGTCTTGGAGGAAGCTGAGCTCTTCCTCGTGCTTCTGCCGAAGGGCGCTCTCCCTCTGCTTGCTCTCTTGCAACATCCGGAATTCCATCTCCAGCTGGGGATCGTTCTGCAGCTTCAGCACCTCCTTCTCTGTTACCTTCTCCTGCTCTTTGTTCTTCTCACTGGACAGCACAGCGATTTGTTGGCGTAAGAGGATGACTTCATTCTCTCTAGTTCCTTCCTGCCTCCTGAGCTCTTCCAGTTCTTCTTTGAGCTTCAGGATTTCATCAGCTTGAGCTTTGTCTTGTTCAATACGCAGTACCTCTTTCACTATATACTCCTGCCCTCCCTCCCTCTTCTCGTGCTCCAGAACATGCAGCCTGATTTTAAGAGCCTCCAGCTCATCCTGAAGGACCTGGTTCTTGCGCTGCTCTTCAGCCAGGTTTTGCTGCAGTTTGTGGAAGCTCTCCTCCAGCTGAGGGTCAGGTACTTTCTTCAGCAGTTCTTTCTTAACGACAGTTTCTTGGGGCTTCTGGTTTTGCAGGTGGACAATGTTGCTCTGAATGGCTTTGATCTCTGCTTCTAGCTGCTGCCGACGCTGCGTCTCATCTTCAAGTTCCTTTTTCAGCTTCCAGACTTCTTCCACAGGCCTTAGGGATTTTTTGCTCTGGACAAAGTCTTCTGTCACTTGAACCTCTGGTTGCTGTTGTTGAGAAAAGAATGTGTAGTCAACAACTACCAAACAATCATACTTTTGGTGCTCATTTTCAGTGCCTCCTGTGACAATATGACAGGGGGCTGTTGAGCTCGCTTTACGGCGGTTGCCTGCTGCCAATGCTGAACAGGGGGTATATGCAAACAGGCTGCCCTTGAACAGATGTGTGAACTCCCAGCATGAGAACTGCTTTTGCAATGCCCACTGCTGTCAGAACAAAGCTTTTAGCCACAAGGGACACTAATGCTGGCCTGGTTTGGCAAAAGTGTTAAAAATGATGCAGAGCTTCTTAGGGTGAGTGGGAGATGGGGCTGAGAAACACAGAGGGGTTGTCTGCCTGATGTGTCTACTGATTAATGATTGGGGGCTATGAAACACTGCATTTGTTTCCAGTTCAACTCGTAACACAAAGGCACACGTGTGTATTATTTCCATGCCTCCTTTCAGTATCACAGTGCTCCTGGTGATCACTTACCTGCCGCAGGAGGCTCTGAGCAAACTCCAGGTTCTGCAGCCTCTGTTTGTTCACAGCATTTACTTCGGTGAACTTGGCTGCCAGAACAGCTTCCTGTGGATCAAAAATGCATTGAAAAGAGGTGGTGGAACCAGGGGAGCTTGGGTAAGACTGACTTCATAGAAGCAACAGGCCCTAAAGAAGTAACCCTGGGTGCTCTGCTAAAAACCTTCTACCTGCTTTGGGGGAGCTTTAGGGTAGGAATAGTGATTCTCAGCCACACACACACTCATTGTACTGTATGTTTCCTATTCAAGATATGCAAAACTAGGCAGCTGAGGAAGAACCAGGTGGATACTTCCTTCAATAGGCAAGATGAGTTTGAGGCAGACATTGAACAGATCCTGCATAAAGAAATAGCTTGTGGCCTGCTCTGTGTTTCTGTCTAGCATGTGATCTTTGACGGTGAAATCTCACTCTGAAAGTCTGGAGGGATAAAAACTTTCAGGGTTTGGCTTTTCCTCCCCTTTTCCCCCTTTCAGAAAGTGCTCCATCCAGTGTCTTCCCTTTCTTATTCTGGCCAGCCCAGCCTAGAAAATGGATGGGTTAAGAATGATGAAAAATCCCTTCTTCCCCTGACTCTCTGCCCTCCCCTACAGTCCCTTCATGGTTAAAGTCACAGTAACTAGAACTGCCTGCAAAATCCCCACTAGTTCCATAAGCTGTCATCTGCTTTAGCTCTCTGTGGGCAACCCCTTCTTTACCTCCTCTTTCACTTTTGCAGCTGGAGACTGGAGTCTGGGCTTCTTGCTCATATACCCATTGCGGCCATTCTCCAGGTCCAGGATGGACCGTAGCTTCTCAGCCTCCAATTCATAGTCCTGTGGGAAGAAATTCCCAGGCAGAAAGTGAGATTACCAGGTCCCCATCATACACAGATCCTCCTAAACCCTGGTTTTAATGACTTCTTCCCTTGACCTGTGTTTTAGGTGAGTTGCTGAGGTTGATGGGATCCAGAGCACAGGAGGCAGAACCTACCAGCAGTTTGGGTCAGGTACTGCCAAGTGACCATAACAGTGCAGCTGCAGCATGTGCTGACTTTGGAGTTACCTCTTACTAGTGCTGGGTTTGGAGTGGAAATCCTCCTCTGCCAGACAATAAATCTGAGCTAGTTGCCATGCTATTGGCCACATGATGTCAATGTTAGAGTAGATACAACCTGCGTTGACTGAGCAAGAGCACTAGGCTTTCCTTATGGAGCTCGTTGCAGGATGCAGGTGATTCTCCCCCTCTACTCTGGTGAGACCCCACCTGCAGTTCTGTTCCAGCTCTGTGGTTCTCAGTACAAGAAAGATCTGGACCTGTTAGAGTGAGTCTAGAGGAAGCCATAAAAAAGATCAGGGGGACAAGCACCTCTTATGAGGACTGGCTGAGAGAGCTGGAGTTGTTGAGCCTGGAGCAAAGAAGGCTCCAGGGAGACCTTATTGTGGCCCTTCAGTACCTAGAGGAAGCTTAGGAGAAAGCTGAGGACAGACTTTTTGACAGGCCTTTAGCAATAGGACAAGGGATGATGGTTTTAAACTAAAATAGTGGAGATTCAGACTAGATATAAGGAATAAATTTCTTACAATGAGGGTGCTGAGGCGCTGGCACAGGGTGCCCACAGAAGCTGTGGCTGCCTCATCCCTGGCCGTGTTCAAGGCCAAGTTGGACAGGGCTTGGAACAACGTGGTCTAGTCGCAGTGGGGTTGGACTAGATGGCCTTTAAACGACCCTTTCAACACAAACTATTCTGTGCTTCTATGTTAGTTCTCCAGCAGCCGACTTGCAGTCCTTACCTTCACTGCCTGCTGGTACTGCTGAGCTGTGGCAGAGACCTTCTGCACCTCCTGTTCCTTGCTTGCAATGTCACTGAGGAGTGCCTGGCATGCACAGAGACACACATCAGAACGCATTGTTCAGCCTTTTTGAGGGTTGCCATTTTAAAATTACAACCCTGAGAATGACAAGCTTCTCAAGCTGGCCTGCTATGTGTAAGCAAGCACAGGTAGGACAGTGGGAACTTATAGCATAAAAACATGTAAATCAAGTCACTATAATTTTCTATTTTATGCTCAGGAGCTATCTCAGTCCTATTTCTTTTAGTGTTGCTCCTCCTCTCCCTGTGGAGCTCCCAGAGTGCTCTCAGACAGAATTACCGCTTGGTTCTTCAGCTTGATCTCCACTTGCTGGATGTTGTCAGTCTCCTGTGGCTCATAGTTGGGGATGTTGCACAGAAACTGGTTGACTTTGTCATAGTTGCTGCGGTAGTTGGAATAGGCACTTTCTGCTTTCTGCAGGGTCTGCATTCTGCAGGAAAATTGGCTCAGCTTCAGCACTGTCACATCTCCTTTGTCTCCTGCAAGCACCTCCTAACCTACCCCCACTTCCCCTGCTCCCTAAAGACAGATTTGAGACAGAGTTGCTCCCTTGCCAAAATCTCCATCTGTTGCAAAAGTGTTTAATCCTACAGGCTGCCCAGATTGACCCAGCACACCAGAAACCTCTTTTCCTCCTTAGGCCTCCCTGGAAGCCCTTCTGCAACTCCTCATTCCTCTGATAGTGTTATGCCTCTTCCGGATTCACAGAAACCCAGATTGGTTTAGGTTAAGGACCTTAAAGCTCATCCAGTTCCAGCCCATGCCATAGGCAGGGACACCTTCCACTAGACCAGGTTGCTCCAAGCCCTGTCCAACCTGGCCTTGAACACTGCCAGGGATGGGGCAGCCACAGCTTCTCTGGGCAACCTGTGCCAGCGCCTCAGCACCCTCACAGGGAAGAACTTCTGCCTAATGTCTAATCTCAATCCACACTCTTTCAGTTCAAAACCATCCCCCCCTTGTTCTATCACTACATGCCCAATGGCATTCCACATTCAGTGTGGTTCCAGCTCCACTGTAAATATCCCGGCTACCCAGGTTGGTCCAGTCCTGGCTAGATTCTGTCCCAGAGTCTTACCTGTGGTCAATCTGCTTGCTGAGGTTGTTGAAGCGCTGGTTGAGTTTGTAGAGCTCAGCTTCCTGACGTTCAATGTCAGGGCAGTGCTCCTGGAACTTGCTGGCCAGTGTGTTGGAGCAGGTCTTTGTCCTTAACAAGTTCTGCTCTGCTTCATTGAGCAGGAACCTTTTGGACTGGAGCTCGGTGCTCATGGCCTGTGGAAAAAGCAGGAGAGAGGGATTTTCCAGGGCTGCACATGTGCCAGACTTCTGTCACTGTTCCCCAGCAACTTCAGCAACTGCACTGCAGCTGCACAGGGTGCTCAAGAAAGCTGAGCTGCAGTAGTGCTCTGAGCTGTGGAGAAGCAAGTTAGAGGCCTGCATTGTAAGCAGAGCCAACTGATAAACCTGATGGGGTGAATAGGTAGCTCTTGCTCCCTTCTCCACCTGTTAACCTTTAAAGGCAAGCATACTATGTGAAAAATATATTTGGTCCTCTTTATGCAAGCCTTAAACCCTGTTTCTGCCAGTGCAACAGCTCCAGAAGGAGCTGTGGAAGTTTCGCATGCTGCTCTGAACCTGGGGACTTGATGGAAAAGCTGAAGAAGATCAGAAAGCTTTAGTCTAACCAGTTCTTGGCCTTTCTACAGCAGAAGGATTGCCCATTTTGCCTCACCAGCAGCTCTTCTTTCTTACGGTCCACCACCCGCAGGTCCTCTGGTACCGTGTCATCTGTGACCAGCTGGTTCTCGTAGGTAGACAACAGATCTCGGCCTTGTTGGAGGCTCCTCTCAAGGTGCGTGGCCACCTCAACTCTGTATGGACACAGGAGGAAAGGTGTTTATGCACACCTCCACCTACCCCCTGCAGGATCCTACTTTATCCCAGGCTCGACATGATTTAAGCCATGACTTACTTCTCTTGGGCAGCGCTGAGCAGCTGGACCACGCGGTCGTACTTTTTGTTGGTGTTCTCCACCTTGTTCTTTACCAAGGTGGCGCTGCCGGTGTTGGGCACAGATTCAATGAAGACCTCACACTCCTGGATCTTCCTCGTTTTCTCAGGTTCAATGCGACGGACCTCATTGGTGATGTTCTGCAGGAGGAATAAAGCAGCTATAGCAACTGAACCAGGGCCTTCTGCCTACACAGCAGCTGACCCTTGGCTGTCCAGTGTGAGAAGAGAGGTCAGGGCTGGGGGCTTGTTTGATGGCAGGTGCCTTTCAGCCCTGTAGGCTATTTTCTGTTGATCTTTTTCTCTTTTCTGTGCAGTCTAGCTAGCCCATAGCAAAGAAACTGTCTGGGGAGTGGTTCCCAGCAGCTCCAGCTCTGTTAGAAATGTGCTGGACTCCTGTGGATCACTGGGCTCTGCAGGCTGACGGATGAATTCTGGCCTAAACATCAATGCACTGCAGGTGGTTGGAGCAATTTGCTTTCTGTTGTGGTAGCACCTGGATTTTTACACAGCCCTTGGCAGGTGATGTAACCAGGACCTGAACTTCCTCCTAAACCAAGGGAGGTTTGTGGCATGGAGTCTGGCTTAATTAGGGTTCTGAAGGAGAGGAAAGGATTGGGATGCTACCAGCACTGGAGCCTAGCAGAGAAAATGTGCCCTGAACCATAGGTGTTTTTCTGTTCCTTTCTGAGCTGGTGATGGTGGTGGCAAAGTTTAACAGCTGCTTGCTGAGACAAGGGAACAGGTCATGGGACAGGGCATATGGGCAGGATCAAAACTCGAGGGCTTCCCTCTCTTCCTCACAGCCTGCTCTCTGCAGCCATCACCTTCTTCCCATTCAACCTTGCTGTGA
Organism: Pezoporus occidentalis; assembly: GCF_034315485.1. Lineage (NCBI taxonomy): Eukaryota > Metazoa > Chordata > Aves > Psittaciformes > Psittacidae > Pezoporus > Pezoporus occidentalis. The sequence continues at coordinate 2,230,811 of NW_026913404.1, forward strand.
CTGAGCTGGGCCAGGACCAGGGCAAAGGTTTATGGCTTGTGAGGCTGCACAAAGGGCTACTCCCTGTCCACTGGAAGAGGCAGCAGCTGTAAGCATCACTCCATCCCTGTGTGTTCCTGGCTCAGGGAGAGCTTACAGCACCCAGCATAGTGAGGACCACTCTGCAGACCCCCTGGGAGAAGCATGGTCCATGTACAGAACTGTCCATGTGCTGCCACAGCCCCATACCTTGAGGTCCTTGAAGCGCTCGGTGCTGTCCTGCACAGCCCGACTCTGCTCCAGCGGTGGACGGAGGTTTGCTGTTATAGCTTTCTCCTGCTTGTCCAGGTCGCTGTTCACCTTCTCCAGCCCTGCCAGAAGCTGGCGCCCCTGAACCGATGCAGCATCTGGAGAATGGGGGGGAGCAGGCTCAAGGTGGTTGGAAGCTGGGTCTAGGCTCAATCCCACTGGTGAGTGCAAAACCCACAGCCTCCTCCTCTCCCTGAGCCCTGCCTGCTGCAACTGCAGCCTGGCTGCTCTGCCCCTGCACCCAGCCCAGCACTCTTGTCCCCAGGACTGTTAGGAGATGGAAAGCTCTCAGTGACATCCCCCTGAGATGGACCACCACCAAGGCTACAGCAATCACCTAAGCTCAAGGCTACAGCGGCCACCTTGTGCCTGAGAAAGAGCAAGCCCCAGGCTGCCCTTCCAGAGCCTCACCTCCGATGCTGTCTGCCTTCAGCCCCTCGTAGCGCTGCTGGAGGATGTTCTTGCAGTTGGTTGTTTTCTCCTTCATGCTCATATAGTGATTGGCAATTCTGCATAACAGGACAGCACGGACATGAGATCAGTCAGGCCCTTGTCCCCTCCATCGCCCTGGTGCTCATCTCAGTGCTGATGCAGGAAGGAGATACAGCTCTAGAGGGGCTTGTGGGACCTGGCCCCTCTCAAGGCAGCCTTGAAGCAAGGTGGTGAGAGGCACCTTCCCCCTGTTTTGGCAAAGGGGTAGAGCAATGTGGTCACTGAAGGGTTGAGAGCAGGGGACAGGCAGCAAAGGCAGCCACCTGCTTGCTGAGAGAGACATGGGCAGCTCCCCCTGCCATAATGCCCCCCAGAGGAGGGGGGACCTGGATGTCTCTGAGCTGACCCCACTTTGCCAGGTGGAATCTTGTGTGCAAGAAGGAGGGTGCAGGAATTCCTCCAGGAGGAGGAGGAACCTGCTTAGCCTGCAGGAATCAAGGTGGGAGCCCCCCATCAGCACTGCTAGATGCATTGTGCAGCACTGGTGGCACGGCCTGGGCTGGTGAAAGCAAGGGCAAAGGCTGTGGGGCATGGCAAGGCTGGGGGGCACGTACTGGTCTGCCAGCGCTATTGCTTCTGCATCAGGCGGGGGGATCATGAAGCAGACCCCTGGGGCGCTGATCTTGTCTCCCGAGCCGTCTGCCACTTCCCAAATGTCTCCACTGTTCTTCTGCAGGGTGTAGTGGGCTCCTCGGCTTATCTGTCCCTGGGGAAAAGGAACCAGTCACAGCAGCAGGTCAGGACACACCACCCACCCTGCTCCACGCTGGCAGCCCTGGGGAGCTGCACTGCAGGGAGGCACGACTGGCATAAACCCTGATCCCTTCGCTTGGCACCCTCTCACATCTCCAAGTGTCTGCTGCTTGCCAAAACCCCATGTGCCTGCTCCTCCCTCCCCAGAGCCTCCAGGTATGAAGCCATGCCTCCTCTTGCAACAACCACAACAAGCAAATTCCCACTAGGGCAGAGATGAGAAGGCGTTCCTAAGGCTGTGCTGTGGCTTTCCTTTTTGGAGAGGCAGGCAGCTGAGTCAGCTGGAGCTGCTTGCTCCATGCCAGGCCCCTGCCAGTCCTGGGGTGGCTGCTGGTTTTGCTGGCCCATCCCTTCGGTTGGCTACCCAGGGCTGATCCCATGATGGTGGGGATGAGAGGCTGCCTGCTGGGGCTGTGCCAGTGATAGTGGGGAGTTCATTTGATCAGAAACATGCCTGGACATCTTCATCCCGGCGCAGGAAGTGTAGGAATGTGACAGCCGAGCTGTCAGAGCCCCCTGAAGGGCATGTGGTGGGCACGCAGTCCAGAGGCTGTGTTTCCCCCAGATCCCTCCTGCACTGCCCCTCCTGAGCTGCAGAACCCACTTTCCCACCGGGGCGAGAGCTACCTTCACCTTATCCCCACTGCAGAAGACATTGTTGCTTGGGCACTGGCAAAACCAATTCCACCCCCAGTGCCCCCAAGGAACCGTTCCCTCACAGTACCCCTGCACTGCTCATGGGATGAGGGGATGTTACCTGCTCGCCTTCATATTCGCAGAGAGCCTCCACGGGGACGGGCTGGAGCGGCGTCTCACGGCGGTACCGCAGGGGCAGGATGTGCTGGCTGCGCTCCTGCAGCGACTTCACCACCTCCTCGTACTTGTCCAAGGCCTTCTCTTGGTCCTAGCACAGGGCAATGACCAAAACCAGTAGGGAAATGTGGGAAGACTGAGCTTCTGTGCTTTCCCAGCTGGGAGGAAAGTGTACCAGTGTACAGCTGGGACAGAGACCGTGGCTTCTCCTTTGCTTATGCTAGTGAAAATGTCTCCTGGGTCCTGCTCTGCAGCCGTTGTTTCTACACCTGCGCTCCTGTGCTCTCCTGCCCGCTTTTGTAGCCATGCTGAGGACTGAGATTATGCCCACGAGTTCCCATGTCCTAGCACTAACCCCCAGGCAATGCCAGGCATGCCCTGGTTCGCGGTCCACATTGGTGTGGCTGCATGTTACTGGGTAGCCCTCTTCCCAGCTATTAGCTCTAATTAGAGTCCCATGGAAAGGCTCTCATCAGCTGCTCTATCTCTAGCTGTGCAAGTGGGTATCCTGTAATGTGCAGTGGGCTGGAACAGGCAGGAGGAGGGGGACATCTCTGGGGAACAGCTATCAGCTGTCCTGGGACACGTGCATCAGCTGGGCCTGCTGCAACACGCTGCAGCTGGGGCTGGGCCAGTGGCCAGGCTCAGCACAGCCCTTCCCGAGTGGGTGATCTCTCTCAGCACCAGGCTCTCGCAGCACAGCACGTTCCACACCTCCTCTGGCAGCAGATCTAAATCTGCTCCCGCCCTGAGTGAGCACTAACTGAGAGAGAACAAATAAAAACCAGCTCAGTGAGCAATTAGGTTGCTATGGGAGAGGCAATCTCTTAGCTGGAGGGGAAGGAAGAGATGTGTGAAGGCCAGGCAAAAGGAGGCAGTGGTGTGGTCCTGCTGCTTGCCGTGGTGAAAGCTGGGCTAGATGCCTGCCCTGGCAGGGATGTCCCTCCCTCGGTGCCTAAGGGACACCAGCTTCTGCTGCTGTGGACCTGCCTGCTCCAATACTCACATCCAGCTCCCGGAGGAGAGACTCTAGCTGGTATCTGTCCTTGAACTCCGGGCTGAATTTTTGGTCCAGGTCTGTATCCACCTTCTTCAAGAGCTCCTGGGCATCCTTGGTGTCTTTCTGAAACTGCAGAAAGGCCAATCCTCTTGTGAGAGAGGGTCTTGCTGGAACGCAGAGCAGACCCACCCCAGCACCCTTGTCCTCTCACTGTCTAGAGCAGGGACAGCCACAGGGAGCTATGACAGGCATGTGGACACCCGGAAGTACATGGAGAAAGGCAAGGAATTGCCATTTCACATGCTCAGGACAACAGAACTGTCAAGACAACCAAGGGCAGCTTATTCTGTGGTCTTCTCTTGCAGTGTGGTTAAATCCCACCTTTCCCTGCCCTCACTTCCGTTTCAGTTGGACAGCATCACGATGGTGTGTGATGCCTCCGCTGAGGAGGCAGAGCCAAGCCCTTCCACACACAAACCACCCCCTGGGGCAGTTATTCTGTCAGATCCCCGCAAAAGGCGCTGCCTGGGCTGGGCACCGCAGTTTAGCTTTGGCAACAGACTCATCACGTCAACACACCCAGGCTGTGGGAGAGGAATCCAGCCCAACCTGCTCCCTGCAGAACCTCCCTGGCTGGCAGATGCCATTTATCCACAGACATCTGTCTGCTGAGCTCAGCTAGGTGCCGAGCCCCAGCACAGGGCTCCCAGGGCACAGCTCTGCTTTCTGCGGGTGTCATTTCCCCATCTGGACCTGTTCCACTGCCAAGTGGAGCATACAGAGTCTCCCCTTGCCTTGTTTTGGGGGTGAGGTACCTCTGTGAGACACCTCTGCTGTACTGCAGACAAGGATGTCCTACAGACACCAGGCTGTGGCTCCTGAACCTCAGCATTGAGCAGATGCTTTCTGCAGGTCATGCTTTGGCCAAGCAAGGCTTTTGAGCAGCTATGACTTGTGTTATAGCAGCTCAGGGTGGTCCTCCTAGCCTTAAAACCCCACAGACCAACTAGAGCACTCGATCTCTTCTATTTCCAGAGCAGCACGAAATTGTTCATATTCTCAACTCGGCACCTACTCTCTGGGCTGCTCAGAGCAAACATCAGTTTTGGTGGGATCTGGTACCTTGTGGAAGTCCTCCATGAACTTCAGGTGGCTCTCCTCACAGATCAGCAGGTTGAGGTACTCCTTCCAGTCGGCATGCACTGCCTCGATGTGAGCCTGCAACACAGGGGTGGGAGCTGGATGTCAGCAGGACACCCTACAGTATCCCAAGCTGCCCACCAGAAAGCACCAGTTTCCATCTTGAGCAAACAGCCCCTTGATTGCTTCTGAAGCCACCCAGATGCTGTCAAGTCAAAGCTAGGATGAGAATAGCAAAGAGCTAGACCAAAGCTGGAATGCTGTGATGGGACCGTGGGGCTGGGTGGAAGGAGGTGGCAAATCCTGTTGCCTTATGTCCATCTTCCCATCAGTGGTGGAACTTGCCACCATAATTTCTCCTTTGTAGGCAGGCACAGAGTAATTGCCACAGGAATGAAGAAGATGAGAAGAGCTCCTTATGCTTATCTCAGCTCCTCTGATGGTGTTTACACACAGGTGAAGGAGACTATTTTCCTACTTGGCATCCCAGGAAGTCAAGACAAGAGTCACACTGGCACCAGGTCCCACACTGGAGAAGGGCTGGGTGAGTCCCCTGAGCTCCAGGGCGGGTGGGAAACTGGAACCCATTCCTGATGTTCACCTCGATGGCGTTCTTCCCAGGGTGATTCTGGGCGAGCAGCTGATCTCCATCCGCGTGCAGCTTGTTGATGGCTTCCTCCTTTTCCTCCAGCCTCCGGTGGATGAAGTTCTAGATGGAAAGAGGTGAGATAATACTGATTCCCATGCAGAGAGGCGACCCTGTCTGCATCCTGTGGTTGAGCTACTCTGAAAGGGCCTGAACAACTCCACAGGACAGACAGCATGATGTTCCCCCACGGCAGCTTTTGCTTTTCCTTCCCTTGCAGATGTTGCTAAAGATGTGACTCTTGCCAAGTGAATGCTGAGATAAGGAAGAGAATAAGGAAGCCGCTGAGCTTCCTCCTTGTGTTATCTTTGGCAAGAGGTAAGAATTAACCTTACTGTTCATGCACTATCACCTGCACATCCCAAAGTGCTTCACCGAGTCACAGAATGGCTTGGGTTTAAGGGACCTTAAAGCTCACCCAGTTCCAACCCCCTGCCATGGGCAGGGTCACCTTCCACTAGACCAGGTTGCTCCAAGCCCCGTCCAACCTCCTTCATGATGGAATGGGGGAAACTGAGGCACAGGATGTGTCCAGCTCCCAGCCTGCTCCCCAGCTCCATGCCCAGCACCCAGCCGACACGGGGTGCGGCGAGTGCACACACACCTCATACTGGCGGCGCCGGCTGGGGTAGTCCAGGTTGTGGTCGCTCCAGTCGTAATGGGTCCTGTCCTTTGCCTGCTGATCTAGCCAGTAGAGCTTGTTGGTGCAGCGCTGCATGTAGTCCTGCAGGGAGTTCAGATCCTGCTGCCGCTGCTGGGAGCTGGCCTGGGAAGGGTCAAAGTGGAGAGCTCAGCCCAAAGCTCCTCTCTGGCTGGGCCACCCAACAAGGAACCCCTGCCAAAGGGGATCCCTTGCCCCCAGGACTCCAGAGATCTCTTACCAGCAGCTTCTGGTACTTGTCTTGGAAGTCGTTCATGTATTCCTGGTAAGGGAGGAGAAGCAAGGCAAGAGTTAGGAGTGTGTCTCTGGAGACTGGTGGCCTGGCAGGGGCTTGCTGATGGAGGGAGATGTGGAGTTTACAGAATGTGTTTCCTTGTATAGCTAGAGTTGGTGTGTGATGCTGAGCTCCGAGGTGTGGATCTGGGCACCCACCCAACCTGGGTATAGCAGCTTGGGTGGTGGGATGCCCTCATCTTCAGGAGCAGCTTGGGGCAGAGGCAGCAGGGAGAGGGCAGGAGGCGGGAGAACTGACCTTGCTGCCTTCCTTGGCGATGTGCGGGCCAATGGCCATGACCTCATTGTGGAAGATGTTGTGCTCTTCTACTTGGCTGTTGACCAGCGGCAGGTCGGTCCCAAAGCCCTTGCTGCTTAATGCATCCTGCAGTGCACAGGAGCTGGGGTTAGTGATGAGGGAAAGGGATGGGGTGGCTGAGACCTAGGAAACGCCTCTTGAAGGTGGCTGTAGAGCTGAGCTTGGATGGGCTCCAGTGCTGGCAGCGTGTGGATACTCAGGAGCATGTGGGTGAAACTGGCTGTGCTGGAGGGCAGCCGTGGGAAAGCCAGTTTGGGGTTTTCTAATGCTTTTCTGGCTGGAAGAGTGTAGGGAGTGGGATAAAATAAAAAATTAGGGCCTCATCCTCTGCACCCTCCCTGCCACCCAGCACCCCAGCTCCTTCCCATGCTGATTGCTGCTCCCAGCATAAAGATACCAAGAAGGTTTCCAAGAGCCTGTTTCTCCTTAGGGAGATGCATGAGGTCCTGCCCAACTGGTACTACTGGCCAGGCAATGTCACTGATGGTCCCTTTGGTACCTGTTTCTCCTCAATCACTGTTGTCCAGTTGACCTGGGGCTCAATATGCTGCAGGGGGAAGCTGTAGATCTGGTCGTGTTTCACGCGCAAGTTTGCCACTCTTTCCTTCAGCTGCCGGATGCTGCAGGAAGGGAAAGATGAGGGTGGGATGCAGGATGTGGGTATGGACCAGCTTTAGCACTGGGAGCTGTAGGTGATCCTCTCCCAGGCCCTTATGGAGGGGGGAGATTGTTCTTAGGGGCCCCTGGATAGCCCAGCGCTGCAGGCGGGCTGCAGCAGCTGCATTGTGCAATGGGCTGGGGAGGGAGAGGGCAGAGGTTCCTGTGCACCCATCCTGTGGTTCCTGTACAGCCCAGGGCTGCTCAGCATATTGACCCACTCGGGGCAGGTTGGAGCAGGGGACAGAGTGGTCTACCCGCACCATGGGCAGATGCCACCCTCCATGCTCTGTGCAGAGCTGCTGTCAGCAGGCATGGAGCCGTTCTCACTCTACACATGCCCAAGGACGGCTGTGGGTGATGCACCTTCATGTGAACTGGGACATAAAGAAGCCTGTGGTGACCTGCCAGCTGCAGGCAGGAGCTGAGCAGTGCCCCTGGAGAAGCATCTTTCCCCCTGCGAGGCTCTGGGGTACTCACTCTTCTGTGATCATGTCACCCTGGGGGTGCTTCATGTGCCGGGCGATGGCTGCGTCCCCATCCAGCACATAGAGCAGCTTGTCAGACTCAGTGAGCTTCTGCGCGGTCAGGTCTTTGTACTGTGCTACCTGGCATGCCTTGATCTTGTGCAAGTCCTGCCCAGGAGAGAGCAGGAGGAAGGGTCACCAGGGGAAAACAAATAAGAGGTCATCCCACCACACTGTGCCTGGGCACCACAGATGGGCAGGAGCTTTGCTGTATCCCATCCTCCCAGTGATGTATTTTGCTTTCCCTCCCCTGTGCTAGCCTTGAGGCAGGGCTGTGGCTGGGGGGCTGCATTACCTTGGGCTGCATTTTACCCTCTCGAAGAGGAGGATGGCTAAAGCCCACTCTCTTCCATCCTAGCTGCATGCCTGCTGGGATGCACATCCAGGGATGCACATCCCAGCTCTGCCCAGCCCTGTGTAGGGAAGAATTCTGGGGCCCTGTTGCCTGTTGCACCCTGCCATGAGCTGGGGGAACCCATGCACCCCTCAACACAGCCTGGAGCCCCACCACAGGGCAGGGCAGCCACACACACGTGTACTGGAGGAGAGGAGATGGCAGCAAAGAGGGAGAGCTGCAGCGGGAGGGACAGGGCTGCTCGGAGGAGCCCGTGTGCTTACATTTTGCATCCGGGAGTCAGCCTCCACGATGTTTTTCTCCACCTGGTCGGCATTTTTCTGCAGGCGCTCGATGAGCTCAGTCAGCTCCTTGCTGGAGATGCTGGGGACAAAGAGGGGGACTCATCACCCCACAAACACGGCCACAGCCCCAGGCTATGGGGCTGTGCCGGGGGCTGCCCTGGGGGTGCTGTGACCGCGGGGGTGGCCAGAGGCCAATGGAGTCTGCCAGGCCCTGCAGCTGCCTGTGACTCACTGCAGCATTCCCAACACTTTCCAAAATACTCCGCTCTGCCAGGAGGGAGGTGGCGTGTGGGGACGCAGTGTATCCCACACGGGGAAATGGGAGCGATGCCATAGGCGAGCCTGAGCCTCCCCTGGCTTCGGAGCAGGGAGGAAAAGAACAGTTTGCAGGGGACAGGGAGAGAGGACCTAGACCCCATGCACACAGTTTGAGGCTGTTGCCCATGCCCAGGGCAGCCCCTGCTGTGACGCTCCATGCCATGGCCAGAGCCTCCTTGCTCTGTGAGGAGCTCTTCACAATTCAAGCCAAATAAAGGGACGGACAGCACATGCTGTATCCATCTTTCCGTGCTTTCATTCGTGCTAGGCCCCAGATTTTGCTCCCCAGGGTGATGCTGGTCCAAGCCTCCCTGTTTACAGCCTCAGCCCAAGTATCCTCAGCCCGCTGCGGAGCCAGAACAACCCGTGACGCAGCTCCTGCATTGCTGGGTTATTTTAAACATTCCTCCTCTTGCTGTCACTGGCTGCAAGGGGAAGTCACAGCCTGCCAGGGCCAGCTCCAGAGGCCGTGTGCCCTCGGTGCCAGCAGCAATCCCGCTGCAGCTCCGGAGGCAGGGAGCAGGGTGAGGTCCTCAGCAGTCCCTGCAGCGGGACAGGAGGGTTCATCCCGCCGAGGTTGGTGGTGAGCCTGGGGCTCGAGTCCCGGCTGAGCTGCTTTGCCATACAGGCTTAAGCCAAGGGCTGGCTCACTGCGATCCCAACCACTATGGAGTGGAGATAATGAGCCTTAATGGCCTTGTTATGTGGTGGTAGAATTAATCTTTAGATGGCACTTGGAAGTGTTAACAGCTGTTACAGCTGCTGGTAGGTGAGTTGTGTGTCTCCTGGGCAGGCTGGGGGAGAGCAGAGATGCCTGGCAGAGCACCAGCATCCCAACCCCACTCGTCATGGCACAGAAGGCTCCTGCATGGACATCCTCATTCAGCAGCTGGGTCAGCCAAGCTCCGAGAGGTCCTGCAGCACTGCGATCCCTCCCAGGGCAGGGGTTGAGCCTTTCCAGGACAGCACCAGGCATGTCCTCCTGTCTTGGCCAAAGCTGAGAGTGGACGTGTCTCATCGAGGCAGTCCTGATACTTTGCAGTGGCTTCCTTGGACAGGTCCAGTGCTCAGCTCCCCGCAGGTAAAAGCAGGGCATGGCCTTGTCTGTGCTGTGCACCTTGGGGACTGCATGCAGCCTCCAGCGGGGACATCTCACCTTACTGCCTTTCCAGTGCTGGCACTGGGGGACAAAGCTTGGCAAGCCTGGTCTGACCAGCCTCCCCCTGGCACTGGTCTGAGCTGCAGGACACACTCCTGCCTGCCCTGAGTGCTATCACTTTCAGTGCAGCAGAACAAAACAAAACCCAGCTCTGGGCTCCTTCCTCCCACCCTCAAACCCTGCCCCAGGCTGCAGGAGCTTCGTAGCATCCAACAGTGTCACAAAAGTTCACACTTTCCCAGGAAGTTTTGGCGTGGGAAGGATTTACACTGATTCTCCTCTTTTTAGAGAAGCTGCATCATGAGGACAGTGCTCATCAGGGTTGGTGGTTTGTGTCCATCACTGCTGCTGCTGCTGGCACCTCCTGATGAGCAGAGGGATTGCTGTGGTTCTGGGCCCTCTTGCATCAGGAAAATGATCCAAGTTGGTGTTTCCAAGCAGAGGAGCAAATGAAGGGGTGGTTGTGAGTTGTGTGCCTGGTTGCAGTAATGGCAGGACTGAATCTCATTTTCTGTTCCATAATCACAGATGAAGGGTGCAGGGGTGGCTGGATCCTGCTGCAGTGCTAGAAGCAGCTTCTCAAAATCCACTTTGGGGTTTCTTCTAATCTGCGTCATCCCATGTAAACCAGGGAAGACATCAGATGAAACCAGTGGAGAGAAAGTGGTTTGAAGCTGGGTGACTAAGATGTGCTGCACGTGTTGGTGTGTCTTCAGATGATGGCTGCTCTGAGCTGGCATCTCCTGCATCCTGAGAAAGCTTCTAACTGCTATGGAACCTTCCTCATGTCTCACCAAAAAGTGGAGGCCGCCTGAGCTTTGAGCATGGGAGAGGTTGATTATCCAGGTGGGAGCTTGGGATGCTTCACTGTGATAGCCAGGAGCTGAACTGGAACTGAGCGGGGCTGAGCGTGGGCTGGCAGGGCTTGGTGGTTCATCAACATTTTCCCTAACTTGGTCCTGGTGTTTCCTAGCAAGCCCAAGTCAATCTCCAGAGTTTCAGTGTATCTATAGCATGGAATGGAAAAACCACTCCCAAAAGCACAGGAATCCAGGGGCTTTTCTAGTTCTGGTTTTAAATGAAGTTTCTGAATTGCATTGAGAAAACAGAATTAAGCCAGGGGTCACTGGGGATCTGTGGCCATGCTGCATTTCAGCCACGGCCTCCCGAGCTGTTGCTGCTGATCTGGTCTAGCAGAGCTGAGCCTGGAGCCTCTGCCTGGCCTTTGTGCTCACTTTGCATCAGCAAAACATCTTGGGAGCCAGGAACCAGGGAGTGCCCTGACCTTCTTACTCAGGTACCAGCTTTGCCAAGCCACTGTGCGATGGGGGTGACGTGTCAGGGCGAGGATGACTCCTTGTGCCCTTCTTCCCCCACGTCTGAGCCACAGGCCCTAATCGCCCCCATTAACCACCCTGCTGCCGAGGCAGTGCTGCTTGCGCCCTGCCCAAGCTGATGGCGCTGCCCCCGGCCGTCCCTCCCACCTTCCCACCCACCCAGTGCCGGGGAACCCAGAGTTGGGGCAGAGCCACCCTCTGACCCCATCCCAGTGGTACCAGGGGGGTGAAAGCCCCTTCTTCAGCACTGAAGGGAGCAGGAGCATGTGCTGGGGCTGGGGGAGGAGGAAGGGCAAAGGATGGGGTTTTGCTGTGTCAGAGAATGGTTTGCCTCGTAATCCAGAAACTGCTGCTTCAATGTGCAGTATCGGAGTGACCAGGGAAGAGGAAAGACAGAGGTTGCTTGGAGCAAGCAAGGACATGCTCGGTTGTAATATAGGCATGGCTCTGCTGCTCAGCCCCACTCCCCTGATGCACACAAAAGAGCTGCTTGCTCTCTCCACCTCTGTGGTTTACACAAGAGGTTTACACCAGCTGAGGTTTTGGTACAGGGAAACCTAATATATACCTCCCACAGGAGCTGGATTTCAAACACTCTCTGCAGCAGCAGGGGAGCTGCTCCCCCACACCTCAATCTCTGCTGAACACAATGGAGGACCATGAGCAGGGAGGCTGTGTGTGCTCCTGCTCACCCCACTGCTGCCTGAAACACAGAAACAGTAAGTGTGCAGAAGTAAGCACAGAAATGAGAGCTAAGAAAGGAAATAATAGAGAGCTTATTCTCTTTTATAATATTTCTTATCACACATTACTTCTGTGCCACTTAGCCAAGCAACCTGGACATTACTGATATGAGAACATCAGCCCTATTAATAAACTGCCTGTCCCCTCCACAGTAGGGTCTGTGTTAACGCCCCATGATGATGAGCATGATCCTTGCATCTGTCTGGATGTCAAGCAGGGTGCCAGAGGGACTGGCAGGGAAAGCTGAAGCCTGGCTGAAATCACTATGCCAGGGGATGGAGGATGTCAACTTCCCTGTGTCCCTCTGCTGAGAGGAGGAAGGTGCAGAAGAAACACAAGGTGATGGGTGAAGTGGTGAGGAAGCTTTGGCTGGACCAAGAAAGGTGTGTGGATGGGATCCATTTGGGAAGCTGCTGGGAAAAGCTGCAGGTGGTCCTGGACTGTGGAGCAGAACTGCGGGCAGGGTAAGGGAAAGGGCAGCCAGAGCCTGAAACCACGCAGGAGGGGATGGCTGCAGCATGGAGCCGAGTGAGGAGGGTGGGATTTGGCTGTGGCCCAGCTGGGAAGAGCAGGAGCAAAGGCGCCGGGGGCACAGCCGTTGTGAGGCGGGGGGGGGGGGAATGCAGAGCTCTTCTTCTAACAGATAAGCCTTTGTTTGAAGGATGAATAAATAATAAAACCCGCCTGGAAAACCTGGCTTTGCCATTGCTGGAGAGCTCCAACCTTTTCTGATGAGGGAGGAAGAACTGATGTCACTTTGAAAAGCTGCACGGGGCAGAAGGGTTATTTCTCTCCAATGCTGCCTTGAGCAGCCACAGCATCATCTGTCTGGCACTAAGGCCCCACAATTATTCCCATGAGGACTGGGAGAGTTTCTCCCAGCTGCTGCTCCGTGACAAACATCACTTCATCCATGCACCACATCTGACCTCAGGTGATGCACTGTTTGAGTTTTCTTTGGGTTTGGGGTTTTCTGTTCAGGTTTTGTGTGTGTGGTTTTTTGGTTGCTTGGTGTTTTGTTTTTTTTTTTGGTTTTTTTTATCAAACACAATGATAATTATTGTGATATGGAAACTCTGCTGCTAAAACTTGGCCTTTTTTCTTTATTCCTACCTTCCTATCTCTTCCCGTTAGGTTGCACCCTCACTGGTAAGAGCACTTTTTGGAGCAAACTTCCCCACAGCTGACATCTCTGGGCTGTCCCTGGCTTTGCCCTTCTGGCAGGTGGTAGGAAATCCCTTTGCTTGCTGTTTCCTTTTTTTTCCCCAAACAAGGAGGCCATTTCACTAATCCCCAAGTGAGGATGTTCAAATAGATACTCCTGGAGTTCTGACAGCTTCAGGTGTCCCTGGGAAGGCTCCTGCTGAGAGCTTGTCCTGTGGGTCAGATACTTGATGGGAGGGTTAACAGGAAGGGCTCTGTGCTGGATCTACCCCTGCTCTCCTGCTGGGAAACCTTTCCATGCCCAGAGCTTCTCCACAGTGGGAATGCTCAGCCAGGGACAAATGCTGGTTGAGGATGGGGTCTGGGCATGGATCCTGGTCCTGCTTCCTGCATCCCACTCCTGGGACACAGTGACTGCTGCTCTAAATTCCATTCCCATTTCATTTCCATCCATCCAGATTTCATAAAGCCCATACCCATGTGAGCACTGCTGCTGGAGACTGGACTTAAACTGCACAAATCCTTCAGAAGGCCACAGCACAGAACCATCAACACCCCTAAAGCTCACTGAGACACAGCTCCCACTGCATGATACTCCCTTGTGCAGCTCTGATACTGGAGTGAAACTGCAGCAGGGCAGAGGACAAGGGCTAGGCTTTGGCTTCAGTAATTCAGGTTTGGGAGAGATTAAAATCTGGCTCAAAACTCTGGAGCAATGTGCCATCAAGCATCAAGTAAGGGCGTAGCTGAACAGCATGGCTGTTGTGCTTAGTCCAGCTTGTTTAAATTGTATTTATCTTTCCTCGTAGCAATGGTGATTGTAATGTGCATGGAAATTAAAGCAAAAATAGGCCAAGGCGATGATGGTGAGGTTTGCTCCAGCGTAAATACAGAGCAGGTCCCCTGACTCACAGGCTGTCTGGTCCCTAGTGCTGACTCCAGTGCTACCACACAGCCTCAAGACATAATGCCAGCCCTGCAGGAAGAGCTCCTGACCCCCTCATCCATGGGCACTGGGTCTCCTGACACTAAGGGTCTCCAGAGCCCTCAGTGATGGATGTTCTCACCGAGGATGAACATCTTTCCTGGTGGCAGGAGCGTGAGTTCCAAGGCTGGGAGCTCAAGGCTGAGCTGTTTTATACCCCCTCTCTCAGGCTGGACTGTCTCGGAGAAAACCAACCTCCTGTTTTCCAAGCATGGCAAAGAGCTTGGTGAAGGTAATGGGGAAGGAGGGAGAGGGTTTTCACCCCATACTATGTCCCTATTCAAAGCTTCTGCTTTCCCTTCTAGGGACACATATACAATCTGCTAACAGCACAGTAGTCACAGCCAGTCCCACATGAATCCCCCAGGGCCTTATACTACTGGGACGGGGTGAGCAAAAGCATAACTCCCTGAGACAAAAATATCGTCATCCACATTCCCCAAAGTAGGGAGACGTCCACACGTCTCTGATGTGCCCAGCATCAGATGGAGGTGGCTACTGAGCCTGGAAACCACAAGCCCCAGCCAGAGCTGCAGCCGATATTCCCACTAAGAGACTCAGACCCTGGTCCTGCTAAGGAGTGCATCAGAAAACCAGATCCTGGGGAGTGATTCAGGAGCATCACCTGCACTGGGGATAGAGAAACTGCTGGTGCTGTGAGTGGCGCTGGGAGGTGGATGGAAGGGGATGTGGTCCAGGGTGCTCAGCAAAGGGCTTTGCCAGGGTTTTCCTCCGATGCATAGCCAGTGTGCTCCAAGACTCAGCTGGTGTTGCTGAGGATGGCCAAGCAGTGGCAGGCCACAGGACCAGGCAACAAGTATTCAAACCCTTGCAGGATTTCATGCTGCTCCTGTTCTTTCCCCACTGTTGCTGTATTAGAGCTGCAAAACAGGCTGGCTTCCCTCCTTACCAACGCCGGGGGGGGGCTGGCTGGCCTCAAGCGGCAGAGGTGGTTGTATGGAAGCACACAGGCTTCCAACAGCTTTGGATGGGAGGCTGATTTCAGGGCTGGGGAAGGGTGGCTGGCTGCATCCAGAGGTACAAAAAGTGTTTTCATGGGAAGATTACAGTGCCTGTCTTGAGCTGCACAGACTTAACAGAATCCTGACTCTCCAGAGCTGCTCACTGAGATACAACCAGCATGGGAAGGGCTTGTTCCCTGGCTGAAAAAGCCACCAAGACACAGGGGCTCCTCATCAGGCTGTGACCTGATGTAGGACGTGCTTCCTGGGCAACCCCTCACTACATCAGCTGAGCTCGAAGCCCTGGCTCCTCACTGCTTGCAGGAAACATTCCAGCGCCCCGGCACTTGCCAAACCGGAGCTTGGTTATTGCCCTGTTACCACGGCGCTGACAGGGCTTATCACCAGCAGCACCTTGCACTGAGCCCTGGTCTGAGGTGCAGACCCTGCAGCCTCACCGCAGCGCAGGGTGAGCCCGGGCCGTACCCGGTGTCGAAATCTCCATCCCTGTTCCCAGCGGGACGGTCTGGGTTTTTAGGTTTGTTGCTGTTTTCCTGGCAGCAAAACCAGGCGGGAGCCTGGCAGTGCCTGGAGCAGGGGCTGGGAGGGGAGCTTCTCACTGCTGCTGCTTCGCAATCCTTCTCCAGCAAGTTGTGTAACCGGTCCAAGCACTGGCTTCCCCATCTTGATGGTGGGGCTGTTTCCACATGGTGGGAGTGTTCCCCGGATTCACAGGTGTTTGTAAACTTCAACACAGGAATTAACAAATTGGGGCTAATGAGCAGAGCCCTTCCCGAGGTGTGCAGGGACAGCCAGGTGCAGGGAGGGAGGGTGGCCTGAGGCCTCAGCCCTGTGCTGCCAACTCGGCCACCACCAGCCAGAAAAACGCAGATTTCAGCCTGGCCCGAAGCCTTCAAAGGTGCTTTGGCACAGGCCAGAACTGCTGGGCTCTCGGGCAGGGTGCACAGGGAAGGACACCTTCCAAAGCCCCATCTGTTCTCAGATGCTGTGAGAGTACCCAGTGCTGGCAAGGCTCAGGGTGCAGCAGCAGGTACCCCAGTCCCAGGGTGGGGATCACAGGGTGGGTCTGTCTCCTCCTGCCTACCAGCATCCTGAATTGCTCAGAGTCCTGAGCTGCCAACCCAGGTGTGGTGTTTCTCTTTTTCAAGCGTCCCACTAACACCCCCAAAGACTAGAAATGCAACTGGGCAGGGACACCTTCCACTAGACCAGGTTGCTCCAAGCCCCATCCAACCTGGCCTTGAACACTGACAGGGATGGGGCAGCCACAGCTTCTCTGGGCACCCTGTGCCAGAGCCTCAGCACCCTCACAGGGAAGAACTTCTGCCTAAGAGCTCATCTCAGTCTCCCCTCTGTCAGGTTAAAGCAATTCCCCCTTGTCCTGTCCCTACAGGCGCTTGTCCAAAGCCCCTCTCCAGGTTTCTTGGAGCCCCTTTAGGCACTGGAAGCTGCTCTGAGGTCTCCCCTTAAGGAGCCTTCTCCAGACTGAACAGCCCCAGCTCTCCAATTTACACCATCCTTCGACCATGAGAAAACTGGGGCCACCAGGGGGGTGCACTCTGAGCCTCAGAGAGCTCGGGGCCACCCTCTCTCCTCCTGCCAGCCGGCCCCAGAGCAGAAGCTGGCAGCAGAGCGTGCCCCAGGCTCTGGGAGCAGCAGCCTGGGCGTCCCTGCTGAGCCAGCCGGGCTGGGGGGAGCCGGCTCGAGGGCTGGAGCTGGAACCCCAGCCCGAGCAGGGGAGCTCAGCGAGTACCGCAGCCTGAGAGCGCCCCGCGCGGGGCAGCACCCTTCTCCCTCGGGGAACACCCCTCCAGTGCACCACCGCATGGCACCGCACCCGCGAGCACCGAGGGGCTCTCCGCCCGGGAAGACGTCAGTCAGACCCTTCTGGGTCCTCAAAGACACTCAGCCCCTACACCAGCTCCCCAGTTTCCTCCCAGAGGGAGATTTGTCTGCTCGGCGCCTGCCGGCCAGGGCAAGTACCTCTAGAGAGGAGGACGAGCAAGCCATGGGCTCGAATGTGCGCCAGCCACCCCGCTCCGCATGCTTCAGAGCCGCTGCAGCTCTTCTGGGAAACGCGGGCACGATTCTGAACTGACGCAAATAGCCACCTCTTCGGAAAAAATGTCCCCTGTGTCACCCGCTTGGTGCAGGCAGGGGCTGGGTCTGCCCAGTCTCCAGCACCCTCCCGTACAATGGGGCTGAGCCTGCTGGGGGGAGGGCGCGATTTTTTTATGTCTTTTCCCTTTTAACAGCTACTTTCCGTAGAATGAATCATAATCAAAGACTGGTTTGGGTTGAAGGGACCCTAAAGCTCACTCAGTTCCACCCCGCTGCCACGGGCAGGGACACCTCCCACTAGACCAGGTTGCTCCAAACCCCGTCCAACCTGGTCTAAACACGTTGCTCTCTTTTTTACGACCAGTACAGCTGAAACGCATACCCACCCCATCAGACAGGGCTGAGGGGAGGCCGATCGGCGAAATTATTGGTCCTGGTGGACCAAGTCGCTGAAGGCTAAGGACAGCCAGGCTTGTCTTCCCTGAGATCAGACCCAGCACACCCCTGGGAAGCGAAGGAACCTGCTCCCCGGAGCTGCCGCTACTGCGTTGCGAGGGGACTGGGGAAAAACCCTCCCTGTGCCAGCACGCGGGCTGAGAGGTGGGGACCCGGCTCGGAGAAGAGCCGACACAGCGGCGTGTGCCCGGGCTCCGTGCGGGGATGCTGCAGGATCGCGGCGCTGCTCGTGCCGGCCTGGGGGCAGCGGGTCACTCACCTCTTCTTCTGCACGGAGGGGCTGTATTTTCCTTTGTTGCGTTTCCTGAAGAGCGAGTGCATCGCGTCCCCGGCACGGCGCCCGCCGCGCTCCGCCTGCTCTGCCCGGCCGCCGCCCGCAGCCCTCTGCGCCGCCACCGGGACCGGGCGGGCCGCGCCGGGAGGCGGCCCCTGGCTGCCCCGCCCCCTGCCCGCAGAACCTCCCTCGGCGCTCCGCACCCTTAGGAGCGCCCCGGTGCAGCCCCGCGCTCCTGCTCTCAGCTCTGCCCGAGAGGGGCTCCGACAGGACTGGGACCCCGAGACGTGCAGGGTCAGCAGTGACCTCCTCCCCGAGTCAGGGTATAGGTGCACAGACACACACCGTGTGTACCTACGTATAGTCAGTGTTATATATATATGTGTGTGTGTGTGCTGCCAGCCCCGATGGGCCGGTGGTGATAGGCTCAGGGCACACACAGGCATGGAGAGGCTGGATGTCCCCACTACCAGCCTCCCCCACACGGTTTACTTTGCTCCAGCACCTCCCGGGGTTTTCTGTCTTTGGGAACAACCACGGCTCCTTCCAGGAGCATCGCCTTCCCTGCAGGTTGCAGCCAGTGCCAGCGCTGGGGCAGATCCCCTCAAAATGCGGGGCCCATCCTGCCTGGAGGCTCAAGCTTGGGCAGCAAGAAGGCAAAGAGATGATTCCCTGGCCTAGCCCAGCCCCCCCCCCCACCCCGGGCTTGCTGCAGCCTAAGAAGTTTTGCTCACACACTCAGAAGCACACAGCAGTCAGCAATTAGGACCAGCTCTGGCCTTTTTATCCCGGGATTTTGTGCCCATGTGGGATTAAAGGCCTGATTGTGGCTTCCCCACCAGCCCCAAATCCTCTGCTGATTTTCATTCTGTGGGTAAGGCAGTGCATGCTGTGACCTATTGATCCCAATCCCCTGTGTGTATCTGATTGTCTCTGCCAGAGAGCATGGAACCCTTCAACCAGGAGATATTCCTGCACGGATCCAGCTGCACCTGCCTTGGGTTGCTGGGGGGCTGTGGGTCCTGGCAGCTACAGCGAAGGCCAGTGCCTGTCTGTGGGTGAGTTTCCTCTATCCCGGTTCAGTGAGGGTTGCCTTCCCAGCTGCTTTTGGGGGGTGAGAAGTAGTTTCCTTGCAGGGGCTGAGTGCTCTGGCACGTAGTGGGGAGGCTGTGTGGTATTGGGGTGCTCTGAAGTGCTCCCTGGCTTTGCCAGCTGCTTCTCAGTGGTGAATTAGGCATCAGAAGCCAGCTCGTTGTGAAGCTGAAACCTGCAGCGAAGCCTTGGACCCGCTTGGAGCCAGGCTGTGCCCCTGCTTTGGCTTTCCATGGCCTTGTCCAGCTGAGCACCTTCAGGTCTTTGGTGAGCAGAGGCAGATTTAACATGCTCACCCCTGACCTGGGGCTGCTGGCCTGGCCCCATACAGGTTGGGGCCATTTCTGGACTTCACCAGCTACCAGCCATGATGACTCTGGTTTAACTAGAACTGAGGTTACAGCTTTGTCTTCAGGGTGCCCAGCTTCAATGTCTGCTTCCAAATAGATTTCTATGTAGAATAAGAACCGTTCATCTGGTCCCTGTGGGACCAGTTAATGTTGGGAGACTGGCACATTTCCTGCCATGGCCAAACACCTGTGCCGAGCTCCTCCCCAGGTGAGATGCAGACCTGGTTTTCCTTATCTTTTGTGGGGGTGAGGATTTTCCCAGTGCTTCAGTGTGTTGGGAGGCTGTGAGCATCGTTGCAGCAGCACCCACATCCCCAGTTCATCCTCCCACCTTGGGCAGCATACACTGGCTCCGATCCCAGAACAAGGTGAGGGAGAAACCCAACCTAACTGCTTTTAGTTTACCACATGAAGTTCTGAGCATCTTTATTTACTCAAGAAGTACCCCAATTTTCATATGGTTCTATTTCTACTGATATCTATTGACAACACATACCCAGGTGCTCAGGGGACTGGTTGTTCCTCTGCCACCTACCCCCCATGAGCTTTATGCATCCCAAAGCCCCCTCATTCTTAAACCCTTTGTGAGGTGAGCTGTGTTTGGGATGAAATGTCTTTTTCCATCGGGACTGGGGGGGTTTGCACTGCATCTTCTCTTGCACCAGCTCACTCCTAATCTCCCCACATCTCTGGCGTGGCTCACTTTTGTGTGCAAATGCCCTTGAGAGCTGCAGAATTGCAGCTGCTGGGCGAAACATGGGGTGGAGAGAAACTCTGTTGTAGTGGAAAACTATGTCTTATGTAAACTGCCCAGGTATTTTGTCTTTGTGCTGGCTTGGGATCAGAGGCGCTGTACAAAGCTGTGTTGCACAGTGTGTTTTTCGGGAGGGGGCTCAGGCCTGTGGTTTGGGGGTTCTGATGGCTCATGTCCGAGCTCCAGTGTCTGCCCAAAGTGCTGTGTGCCGCATGCTGAGCTTTCCTCCCCAGCTGGGATCTTCTGGAGCCTCAGAAGGGTTTTTTTTTTTGCACCATTTATTCAGTAAATGAACCTTTCTATGACTTTACCGATGCAGCTGGTCCCCTCTGTGCTCTGTGCCCCTCTGCTCCTCCCATGCTGGTACCTGCAACTGGTGCCACTGAAGCCTCAAGTGTTAAGAAGTAGGGGTGTCCTGCCAGGTAGGAACCCATGCTGCAGAGAGGGCTTTGGCTCCGTACTGCTCAGGTTATAGGAGCTCATAGGAGGGTGCTGAGCCCCGGGTTGCTGCTCTGTGGTCCCCTGGGAAGCCACCCGCAGGGGTGGAGCCAACCCAGCCACACTCCCTGCCTCCCTTCCAAGCTCCTAAAACACCCATCAAGCTCCTTCCACGGGGGTGAGCCCCTCTACAGGCAGCGATGTGGCAATATTGACTTAACCTGAGTAAGGAGCTCTCGAGCGGGAGGGGACTATGTTTTTATGCAACCAGATTGCATTTTCCTGGCAAGCCCTTCTCCAGCATGGATCCCGCACCCTGCCAAGTGCGCCCTGCTCCAGCCTGCACCGGCCCCATCACCACTGGCCACCCCACTGCCAGGTCCTGCTGACACCTCCACCATGGGCTTGGCCATCCCACCGTGTCCCACTGATCTGAGCCCATCCGGACTCGGGAAGGCATCAGGGCTTGCTGGGCCAAGCCAGCATCGTGTCAGCGGTGTCGCCCTCCCTGCGCACCCCAAAAGGCACTGTGGCCCCAGCATATCCTGTGGTGCTGAGCGGTTTTGGGGATCCACTGTAGCAGAGGAGCCAGTCACAGGGATACTCAGTCCCAGGGGCTTTTCAGAGGGGTTTCTCAATGAAGAATTTATGGATTTAGCTCTGGATGGGGTGGAAGGGTCATTAAAGAAGAATTAGAAATGCCTCCCAGAAGCCGATATACGTGGTGGAACACAACCAACAGTGTGGGGGGGCAAAACCTCATTTCTTTCTGGGTGGGACTTCATGGCAGCCCTTGGAAGGGCCAGCGCAAGCCGTCGCTCCCGCAGCAGGGGTTTGCTGGTGTCAGGGTGGGAAGGGAGCTCCTGCCTGCAGCCAGTGTGGTGCAGGAAAGCAGGGCACAGAACACCTCTGTGCTGCTGCTGCTTCCTCCTCAGCAGCTCCCACATGCACAGGAATGCAGCCGTGCTTGTTCCTAACTGGTCCTGTGCAGGGTGAAACCTCCCTCAGCTCCGTTTAAGGCTGGGTTTGCTCCGAAAGCAGCAGCCGGCCTGGCTGCTCCAGCCCCATTCTGCAGCCTCTGCAAACGCCCCCTCACCCCCCCCAGCTTTCAATGGGTCTTGTGGGGTACTCAAAGGATCAGACTTCATCCATCTATAAGAAATAAATGGAATAAACAAGTATGTCACTCCCAAGCAGAGCTGAAGGGCAGGAAAGCTCTTGACCCAGCAAGGAAGTGGGTTTTGCTGCTGCACTTGCAGGTTTGAGCCCAAGTGCCAATAATGGAGTTAAATATTGAACAAACACTAAGTGAAAGCCAGTGTTAGCAGCCAAGCAAAACAAACGCCGAGTTAGGCCAGCGCTCTGACTCATTTGGCATGAAAATACAGCATGGAATAGATTAAATTTGGCTCTTCCTCACCCTCCTGGTACAGAACAGAGCAGAGGGGCCATGAGAGAGGCACTGAGCATGTTTACCAGCGCTGGTGGCATCAGGGGTTTTAAAGATAGCCATGCGATTTTAAGGTTCGAGGTGGCAGCAGGTCCTTATTCTCCTGTCTCAGGAGATGGAGAGGGATGGGGTGTCCCAGGGTGGACACGGGGGTTCCCCTCTGCCTCCTGTGTGGCATGGTGAGCCGTGCCCTCATGCAGCCCCTAACCACTGTCGTGGTCCTGATGCCCACAGTGGAGGTCGTGGCCAGGATGTCCCAGGTAGGGTCCACCCTGGCAAAAGCCGTTGGGATGGAGAAAAAGGTCAGGGCTCCACGGCAGGCTTTGGATCATGATGCAAAAGCTGGGAATTTCCGGGGTGTAACGTTTGCATCAGTGTAAGTATGCAGATGGAGAGCACCCAGGGGCAGCTGCTGCCGAGGGGCAAGGGAGTTAATGCTCTGCTTCCACCAGCAAGGAAGGAAGCACTCAGAGGAAAGGGCAAGGCAGAGCCTTGCTCCCGGCACATCTCCATGATCCACCCCTCAAGCCTGACTCGAGGGATTCTCTGTTCCCCCATGGCTGTGGGCAAGGTGGGGGACACGTCCATGGGATGTCCCTGTGTGCTCCTGTCCACCGTGAGGAGGGAGGCAGAAGTGGGCACCAGGTGCCTTGGCAGAGCTGGACCACTGGCACCAGGGCAGGATCAGGGTGGCCTCAGTGTCCCCAGGGCCATTGGGCGCTGTCACCTCCCAGCACCCAGTGCCCAAAGGCTCTGACACCACCTTTGACAATCCTGACCAGTGAGACCGGGAGTGGCTGGGCCAGCGCCCAGCGCCCTGCGCCCGCTCCCAGCGGTTTCGGCAAGCCCGCTGCCGCCCGTCCTCTCCCGCCGGCACAGGCAGCCCTGGGGCTCCCACCCGGCACCGCCCACACGGGGTTGCGACATCGCTTGGGAGCGGGTGGCTGTCCCCGCACCAGCGTGAGCCCCAAGGGGTGCCCCACGGACGGGTTCCCTGCCAGGGATGCATGTCAGAGGCACGGGGCAGGGTACAAAGCAGAGGTGCTCCCCTAAAGGTGTGCAGGGATGAAGCCCCGCTGGTGGTGGCTGTGCCGGGCGGAGGGAGGGCTGTGCCTCCTCAGGGGACCTGTCACCGGGCTGCGAGGCGACACAGTCACTTTGAAAGGATGCAGAGCGGGATCAGCCTTAATTCACCCCCTTCACTGGTGAGTGGTGCCTGTGGGCTGTCACCCAGGGCGCGGGCGCATCCTCCCCACACCCCTGTCCTGGGTTTGTCCTGGCCTCCTCCCTCCTCTTCATCACATCATGGGCTGGGGCAGCTGCACTGGCCCCAAGGACCGAGGTTCCCTGACTTGTCTCCCATGGGTGCCCTGGCTGGAGATGCCACCCACCACCACTGAGTCGTCAGAGACCCACCGTGCTCACTGCTTTCTGGACAGCTCAGCTCAGATGGGCAGCAGCGACCAGACAGACTGACTGCTGCCACCTCTACCCTTTGGTGTTTTCCCCTGTTAGTCCCAGGTTACCTGGAGCTGGGGGGAGCACTGAGCACAGGACCTTGGCCCTGGTGGGTCTGGTGGCTTTCCTGAGACACACAGATCCCTGGGATTCACAGACTTCCAGGCTCCGGCTGCAGGATGGTGCCTGATGGGGAGAGGGAGACATAAAACACAGATTGTGCAGCAAGTTGATGCTTGTGTCCTTTCCATCACTCTGAACTGGGGACCTGCCTGCCCATGCTGCTGTCTGTCCATCCCCACCACAGCTGGAAACAGGGAAGCAGGAGGTCACCTCCCTGCTCCAGGATAATGTACACAGATAAGCCCCCACCTTCAAATAGTTTCCATCCACTCAGCAGAGCTCACTCCCAGGACTTTCTGAACAGTCTAAAGGATCATTCAGATGCTGGGGTACGGCTGGACAACCACAAACAGGGAGTGGGGAAAACCCATGTGAGAATTGTGCCCCAAATGATATCAGTAGCTGGAAATGCTGAAGCCTGCTGGCAGTGCCCAGGAGGAGCACAATGCTGCAGCCCGGGCTTAGTGCAGGTCAGCAACACCTGCAATTTGGTTTACTTTATGGAGGCAGGTTAAGCATTGATTATAACCACCCTGAATGGCTGTACCCACCATTAGCCACCACTGACAGTGCAGGGCCAGGGGGGACCTCGCTGGCAGGAGGGTAAAGGGGTCACCCTGCTAAAATCAACACTTGCTTTATTGAACCAGGTGGCTGCACCCTGGTGATGGGTGTCACGGGGGTCCCTCAGCCCAGGCACTTGCTGTGCCATGTCCCAGGCTGTTGGACCCCTGGGCTGGGATGATCTGCACCACAGCATTCCCAGGCACCAGCGCAGCTGCCCCAAGCCTGGCTGGTGCCTCACAACTGGAGACTTCGG
This sequence comes from Pezoporus occidentalis, assembly GCF_034315485.1. Classification (NCBI taxonomy): domain Eukaryota; kingdom Metazoa; phylum Chordata; class Aves; order Psittaciformes; family Psittacidae; genus Pezoporus; species Pezoporus occidentalis. Next base: position 2,254,985 of record NW_026913404.1, read on the forward strand.
CGGCGTTTAGCTGGGGGGAGCCGGGAGAGGGGCGATCACATGCTCGCCCGCCTGGGATTAGATGTAGTTGGCTGCAGCAGGGAGCTGTGCCGGGAGCCTTGCACGGAGCTGTGCCAGCCACTGGCACCCTGAGCCCATGGCCCTGGGCAGCAGGACCCAGCCACAGCAGCCCTAAAGGTTCAGTGGGGACGGTGGCCCCAGATGATGTCCTACCTCCAGCCTCCTGGCCACGACCTGGAGCACTTTGATGGGCTTTCTCTCATCTACTGGTAAGCAGGGCAGGATGCGGCTGTGTCGGGAATGGGGGCATCACTCAGTGTCTTGGACACCAGCTTAGGGAGCAGCATTAGGAAGGATGCGTTTTGTGACCCTGTGGCTTTTTGTGGGGGTAAATTCATTTTGAGAGGGTCTTGTGGGGGTCCTGGAGCACCCATATCCAAGCTCCCCTGGGAGGGCAGTGCACGGGTGAGACTGGTTTCAACCAGGGGTGGGGAAGAGGATTCATTTTGCAGGCAGCAGCTGGGGAAGCACCCAGTCCGGGGTGCTCTTGCTCCTGTTGCAGGACTTTCCCATCTGACAGCACCAGCTTCTCCAAAGGCACCATGTCCACCCAGTGCCTGGGGGCGGGTGTGTGTGGAATGGGGACCCCCATGTGGGCGCAGGAAAGGCAGAGGGGACGGGAGGTGAAGGTGGGTGCTGGGCAGCTGCAGCTGTCTATGTAGGGCAGAGAGAGCCAGCGGGAGTGCAGCTGCACTGGGGACAGGGTTCAGAGCGTGCGGCTTTAGCCGATTAACTGGGGGTCAGTGGGCCGGATCCAGAGCTGGCGGGGGCCTGGCGGGCTCTCAGGGCCATCCTGCGGTTTGGCAGAGGCTTTCTTAGGCTGGCTGAGCCTGGGCGTCCCCAGTGAGGATCGAGACGGAGCCCTGCAGCCACCGCAGACCATGGACGCTGCTGAGGCACAATCTGCCTCCTGCTGAAGTAGGTCATTGGAGTGTGGGCTGTGGGGCTGTGGGGTGGCAGCACCCCGTGGGGGTGCAGGTGGGCTGGTGAGGGCAGTGCCCCGGGGTGATAGCTATCTTCACCCCAGAGCTTGGTTTGGGGTCCTGTGCCCATGCTTCGCTGCTGCTTTTGGGTGCAGAATCTTGCCGCTCAGAAGGAGGTAGTGCAGGGCAGGCGTGACCTTGTGGGGTGAGTTTTGGGGAGCACTGTCAGGCTGGTGCCACTGATGGATGCTGATGTTGTGGGGCTGTGGTGTGTGTATGGGGCAGACAGACCTACACATCTGTCCGGCAGCATCAGCAGGATCCTGCCCACATCCCTGGCTCCACGGGGCTGCTGAGCCCCTCTTCCCTGCAAGGCAAAAATTCTCCGACTCCTTTTCTTTCTGTGGCAGCCTGCTCATGTGCCAGGGTTTGGAGTCAAAACCTGCCCCAGCTTTGTCCTCTGGGTTGTGCTTTGTGTGGATGAAGAGTCCTGGCCAAGGGGTGGCTGGCTTTGTGCCCAGGGACTGTCCCTGCGTCTGACGGGTGCCAGATGTGCTGCCGGTGTCCATCTGTCTGGAGGCTCCTCTGGGACGGGGTGGAGAGTGGTGAGCAGGTGGGGGGGAGATAACACCTCCTGGCACTCCCATCAGCATGACCCCGCTCTGCTGCTGAGTAAAAAATTAATTTTGGAGTTTGAAATAGGAGTTTAACAAAACACTGTGAGCTGCTGGTGGGGCCTCGGCTGGGCCATCACCAGGGCTTGGGGTGGGGTTGCTGTGTCTGGACCAGCAGCTCGTCCATCCCGTGGCGCTGGTTTCTCTCCGTGGTGATGCTGGTGTGACCCAACGGGGCTTTCCTCCTCTGGGCGCGGCTGCTGGAGGCTGTTTGTAGGTTTTGCAAAGGTGGCTTTTGTGCAAGAGCTTTACCAGACCCAGCGGGAAATAAACCAGCCCCAGAGGTGCCCGTCGATGTAGGTCCCGTGGCTGGACTGCACTGTGCATTGCCCCAGGCGGGTCAGAAGCTGGCAGCGGGGCAGCACTGGGCATGGCCAGAGGGCAGGACTCTGCATTGCTATTGCTGCTGTGTTAATGCCTTCTGCAGGGTCTGGGTCTGAGCACGGGGATGTTCCAGCTCAAGGACAGGGCAAAGCTCTTTCCAAGCCTTTGCTGCGCTCCTGACTCAGTGGCGCATTCTGGAATCTTTCCTCAAAACACACTGTTTTCCTGTCTTTCTGTACCCAGCTCTTTCCCTCCCTTCTTCTTTCCATCCTCTTTCTTGTGGATTCCCTTGGGTGAGTTTCCTGCCATTGTTCTCGTTTTCCCTGGTTAATCTGGTGACCAGAGCAGCAAAGCCAGGTCCGCAGCCCCCACCAGTGACTGTCCCATTAATAAGTTTATGACCAGTCCAATCCCACAGCCCAGGGGATTTAGACAGGCAGGGCGGTTTATAATCCCCTTAACCCTTCACAGGAGTTCACACCCAAACCAGGGCCACAGCATGAGCCCCAAGCAGAGCAGCAGATCACCTACCTCAATAGAGGGTGAGGAGGAGAGAGAATGGCTTTGCCATGTGTGAGATGCTACCATGACTTGGTCCCCTGGGATCCCTTCAGAGGAAGGGTATGAAGGAGCACCAAGGTCTGCATGTCCATGGGGACGAAGGAGATGCCTGTAGGGTGTGGGGACATCAATGTGTGACTGCTGCCAGCCCAGCAGCTCTGCTCATGGGAATGAGGATTCACCATGAGTGATGCCCCTGGGAAGAGGTAGGACCCCAGCCTGAGGGGAGTGGTGGTCTCCCCAGAATTAGTAAGGTTTGTCTGGACAGGGTCATGCTTTGCCTAGGAAGGTTGGGCCAGTTGATCCTTGGGGTCCCTTCCAACCTCATGTGCTATGATGCTATGGTTGTTTTTCCCCCTTCTGTTCAGACTTGTCTGTGACTGTTCCTGATCATATGAGCTCATCTGAAGCAACTCCATGGGTAACACTAATGAAGCTGATGCGGACTGCACCATGGCTGTGGACAGCAGGCAGCTCATTCCCAGCTCCACAGCAGCCGCTTGATTTAGTTTGAATTATTACCAATGCTTTGCAGCTGATCCCGTAAGCAGCACTGTTGCTTTTTCTGTTTTCTAATCAGATGTAAATGTCTCTTCAGACTACGCTGATTTAGGTATGTCATGAAACAAATGTTGGGTCATTCTTGAGCAAGTGCATGGTGCTGCCTGGGCAGTACTTTCCTCCCACTGCAGCTCCTGGTGGTGGGATGCAGGCAGAGACCACAATGCATTGTCCCACCGAGGGCTGCACCCTCCCGCCTCACAACTTACTGCTGCTTCCCGGAGCTGACACACTCAGATGGATCTCTCTGCAGTGCAGGATGTCTTCCCACCTCTAATTCCCACCCACACAGACCTTCTCAGCCCCTATTCCTCTGCTAAGCCATGAGCAGAGGCTTCCCGAGGGCTCTGGGTTACTGCTGTCAGCACAACATCCTCATCCTCGGCTCTGGCATACTTGTGCTGCTGCTTTGCTGAGCTCATGGTCCTGCCTGGAGCCACCAGCAATCTGGGGTGATCTATGATTCTATAAACCACCTGATTCAGCCAAGGGATGCTGGTGGGACATGGCCAGGCTGGGCATCCACATGGGGACCAGCCATACCCAGTCTCTGCTTCTCTCCTCATGCTCACCAATCTGCTTCTCCACCAGCTGAAACCCTTGCGGTTGGGTTTTCTCTCTTTCTGTAGCTACTTTTCACTATAAACCTCACAATTCCCCATCCCGCAGCCACTACCACTGCAGTGAGTGCCTGCCCGTGAGGAACCAGCCCTGTTTTGTGGGGACAACCACTTGTGGTTCCTCCATCTGCGAGTGTGATTCAGTGGCCACTGTTCACCAGCTTCGGTGCTCACGCTGGACTTTCCCAAGAAGGAAGTAAACAAGACAGATCAAGGGAGAAATGTAGAAGAGGCTTTTATCCACAAACAGGCTAAAGGCTGCTTTTCCAGAATACCCTTTGACCAACATGTAGAGGAGAGGTTGATATAACAGGTTAGATCTTAGGCAGAAGTTCTTCCCTGTGAGGGTGCTGAGGCACTGGCACAGGTTGCCCAGAGAAGCTGTGGCTGCCCCATCCCTGGCAGTGTTCAAGGCCAGGTTGGATGGGGCTTGGAGCAACCTGGTCTGGTGAAAGGTGTCCCTGCCGTGGCAGGAGGTTGGAACTGGATGAGCTTTAAGGTCCCTTCCAACACAAACCATTCTACAATTCATGATTCTATGACAATAACATAGCAGAGAATTGCATCTGGTTGTGATTTCCTGTTGGATAGAAATGAAAATCTAATCAATTCTGAACTTACTTTATATTTCTGATCCTAATGGTGCTTTCTAAAGCACAAAGGTGGGAATCTCCTGCCCTGGGTGCTGAAGGGGAGGGAGCCTCAAGGCAGCTGTCCCTCAGCTGGAGGTAGAGGAAGATTTGTCATTGTGTTTAGAAGAAAATCCAAAATTAGAATGTGCTGCCAGAGAAGCAAAAGAGCACATGCTTTCCATGGAGTCTGCAGACCTTCACAAAGAGCCTGGAAACTAGCATCATGGAAGTGCAGGAGCTGGTCACTTCAAGCCTGGAAACCAGGGATGCTGTGTGTCCCTGGGCAAGCAGCCCTGCTCTGTCACAGCACTGTATGCGGGGCCTCTCCAGCTGGGGAAGTGGTGGAGTTGTCTTCTTGGCTGTCCCACCAGGAAAGCTGCATCTCCTTTGATATGCTGGAGACATTTCTCTCGTTCTATTTTCAGACAAGGTGGCTTCTCCATGGGCTGGGGCTGGGGCTGGGGCTGCACATGCCTTCCAGATCTCTGTCATCAGTCAGTGCTGAAGGTTAAGATGCATGAAAATATTAGTTCCTGGGTTTCAGCCTCAATGTTGGGGCTGGAATAATTGAGGGGATCGGCGGCTCTATGTCTTTGCTTGTGTGGCCTTAATGTGACCTGGAGAAGACCCTGCCTGAGCAGACAGGCTGCAAGAACCCCCGGTTTTAACTGACAGTGCTTGTCACAAGAGACAAGCCTTGAGCAATGCCTTCCCATGCAGTTTTGCATTTTCTGCTGAACATCTCTCTGCCCCCACGTTGACCATTGATACTCCAAATGAGTATCCATTAAACCCATGAGGTCTACATCTTGTGGGCCAGCCGTTCCCAGAGCTCTTTGGTTGTAGTCTCTATAGGAAGGGCAGAGGGAGACTTGAATGAGGAATAAAAATAACTGTACTTGTTCATATGCTTCTTTCAGGCATTCTCTTCCCCTCTTTTCTTTCTGAACCCCAAATGTAGAACTTCCAGCCTAGTTGATTCTATGAGTCAGTGTTGCCACCATCTTCTCCACCTGCTTGCTCTTGGCAGTGGTCAGTTTGATGGTGTTGGAGATGGCATGATGCCTTGGAGGGTGTAGCGGGGTGGTATGTAGGGCACGGGCACACTCTGTAATCCACTTCCTTTCCCTGCCTCTCTTCAGTGCTCCCAGTTTCTCTCTCCCCCCACTTGCCATTCATCATCTCTTAGGAAAATACAGGTTTTATTTTGCTGGTGGCATTTTTTTACCTTATGGTCCTGCTCTGAAACTTATTTTGATTCCCCTAATAACTTCGCCCACCCTTGCTTATACATGCTAGTATAAAATAAAGCTGACTGATAGAATTTCACTCAACTGTTTAGATTAAAAACTCTTTTTCAAGGAAAGAAAAAACTTTGTGCATAGAATGTTGGGGTTTTTTTTCAATGAGGTTAATGAGTTTTCAAACTCATTTTCTAGCAGATGTCTAAAAAGTGAGCATCCAAGCTGAGCTCATGTTTGTGTGCTGTCAAGCCCCATGGTGTTAGTTTGTATTTCTCATGCTCCTTCCATTCACCCATTTGTTTCAAAATGCAAAGTCCTGTCAGTGGTGTCCCCTGGTAAGAAAAGCCTGGGTTTTCCAGCAGGATTTACTCGAAGTTGCTCAGCTAGGTCTCAGCTCAGGGAAGAGCCTGACCATATGGTGTATCCCCTTTGCCATGCTGAAGGTTTGCCTTCAACACGGGTTTTACAAAGCAGGACTGGAACCCTTGGGCAGGTTCTATGTGGCCTGTAAATCCTTCCTGAATGTGGAAGTTCTCAGTTTAAAACATTGAAAACTTAAACTATTTTGCTGAAGCTTCCTTTTAACAAGTCAGATAGATGTGGATCAGCAGGAGCAACATCAACATCTGATGCTTTTGCTAGGGTGAATCTGTGCTTTCAAGTGATGGATCTGAGAGTCTGGAGATCAGCCTGGAAGCTGAGTTCTGCTGCTCTGCACCGATGGCCTCTTTCATTCAACTTTCATTTGCTTCACAGGATAGGACTATCACAATCTTATGAACTGATCATCAAACGACAAAAGGGAATGCCTTTAACCTGATAGAGGGGAGATTGAGATGAGCTCTTAGGCAGAAGTTCTTCCCTGTGAGGGTGCTGAGGCGCTGGCACAGGGTGCCCAGAGAAGCTGTGGCTGCCCCATCCCTGGCAGTGTTCAAGGCCAGGTTGGATGGGGCTTGGAGCAACCTGGTCTGGTGGAAGGTGTCCCTGCCTGTGGGAGGGGGTTGGAACTGAGTGAGCTTTAAGGTCACTTCCAATACAAACTATTCTATGATTCTGTATGATATGATGGAGTTGAGGCCAAGAGCTTACTGTGACCTTGGCTGTCCCACAGAGCTTGTAGGGATGCTGGACCTGTGTCCTCCCTGCAGCTCCTGGGAATTTCTTTCCATTTCACACCATGCCCACCAAGACCATAGCCCTGCTGCTGCCAAACCCTGAGGGAGCTTATTCTAGATGTGTGCCTGCTCACTGGCCAGCCTTGGATAATCTGGTTTCACCCCTCTGTCCTCATGTCCCACAAAACAGGTCTCATGGGCTCATGCTGCTTCTCCTGCTGGGTGACATGCATCAAGACAGGGTGGGAGAGGCTGTTTTAATGCAAATCATATTTCTAACCTCCCAACAGACAGTGGAACAGCTGAACTTGCTTTGTATTAAGAAGGAAATTCTGTGGGCTGGAAAAGATGCTAAAAGAAAAGAAAAAAACAACAAAACCACCCTAAACCCATAAATGCTACAGTCTGTTATTACTTCCAAAGCTTTGTGACAGATTTTAAGCCTTTAGGGATGGTGAGCACACATGACCCGCACTGAACACTGCCCTTCATCCCTGGAGGGGCTGTTCCCAAAGATACACAATAGGATTCATCCGAATAATTATCCTGTTGTCTTAATGATGAGCATGACAGTGCTGCTGGGGGCTGGCAGAGCTCCCACCTCGCTGCTTTGGGAAGGCGCTTGCGATGGGCCGTGTTGGCTTTGGCTTGCGTAAGCTTTAATCTAAAGTTGGAGATGTTTTTAGCTGATCTGTGTTAATGTTGGGTGGAATTAACATGCATACGGGGAGAGCACGTGACCCCCTCCGGCCTTCCCCCCCTTCCTGTTTTTTTGTTGTTGGTTTTGGTTTTTTTTTGTCATCGCTTGAACGGATTCCTGCCAAATTGGAGTGGCTGGCGCTGGGCAGAGCGGGGCTGCCGCTACCAGCAAGATGCCTGCAGTCTCTGTCCTTTACAAGGGAGTCATCATCATCAGCAGGTAAACCCCCTGCAGCTGGGGCAAGGACTGGAGAGGGGACATGGGGCAGTGCTGGGGTTGTGGTGGCCACCTCTAGCCAAGGGTCGTCTGCTGTGGTTTCTGCAGGACCAGGCTGCAGTGGCAGAGGAGTCTTGTGAGCAGCAGAAAGAGACAAGGATGCCATCACTAGCGCCTGTTGTTGGGTTTCTTGCTCCTCTAGGTTAGCAAAGCTCGCTTCTTCTCCGCTGTTCAGGCGTCGCACAGGGATAAAAGTCGATCATATCAAGTAGGCATCTGCTTTACCAAACCCTCTGTCCTTATGTCGCGTTTCAGCCCCTTCTGAGCTATTTCTGTTCATTTGTGGTGGAGTTTCTTCGGTGATTTACTCAAAATACTCTGAAAATCCTGGTAAATTGAAGCAGTCTGGGCTCAGGGCTGCTCTGGCTTCCTGGGACACCTTCCAGTTCCAAGGCACCAGATGCGGACAGTTGTTTGCCCAGTCTCTTGAATATGTGAAGCATTGCAAGAATATCAAGGGGGGATATTTTTAATGAGGTGAAAAAGCTTCCAGTCCAGATCTTAGAGGGGGTGTTACTGGCTTTGCAGAACAGCTAGATATTTTGAGAGGTGTTTTGGAAAGAGAATTTCTGAGTTTATTTCTCTCCTGCATCTGCCAGACTTAGAGGAGCCTGTTTGTGCCCCACAGCATTGCCCCTCCTTAGCTGTGTCCAGGTTTGGCATCTGATATTGATTCAGAAACTCTTTTTTCCTTGCAAATTAGATCCTGGGAAGTGGAGTGGTTTTTGGAGCTACTCATCCCTGGTTTCCTGCCTGGCTCTGGGTTTTTCACATCAAGGTCCACCTATCCTCACGGGGTGCCCACCATGGGCCACCCAAGGAGGAGAAGTGCCTGTGGTCCGGGTTTGGAGTCTGGTGTCACCTTGCCAGAGGATGTTTAGGGGGAGGCTCAGGTGTTATGATACTCTTCCACCCACTTTGGTGCACAAGGAGAAGCTCCCACCTCAACCTGGCACGGCAGGGACCTGAAGCAGCTCAACAGATCTGGCATCCCCCTTTTCCAGCCCCCATGCCAGACGGACGGAGACTGCCCACAGATCATGCCTTGCCGTCTTCATTACAGGCTCTCTGTATCTGTGAAACTGGTTTATTCCTGGAACATTGGTCTGAGCTCTGATCTCATTTCCTGGGAGCTGGACAGCTGTCCAGCCCCGTTAATCTGGGGTAATGAATCACAGACAGGTCCATCAGATTTGCTGGGTGGGGAAGATGATGTCCAGCCCTACACATATTCTCTCATTTATCTGTAGAAACTTGGGGGGTGGGGGGGTGGGGTGGGTGGAAGGGGTTGATTTTTGCCAGTGTGGGCTTCATATGTGGCACCGTGTCCCTGAACCTGTGCGTCAACATCGTTCCGCAGGCAACGTCTGGGGCGGTGGGAAGGATGTGCTTGTGTGGGTGTTGGTTGGTCACCCAGGCGTCTGTTTGTTTTGGCCCGTGAAAGAAAGATGCTTCTCTTCTCTCTCCCAGGACACTCATGGGACCATACGGGATGGATCGAATTGTGCACTGCTTTGATTTCTACGACTGTGCAAATGGGCTGGGTGAGTTCTGAGGGGCACCAGGGTGGGCTGGGCACTTTGAGCATCCCTCCATCCCCAGCACCTCTGTCATGATGTGCCTCCCTGTGTGAAGTCTGATCTCCAACAGGAATACTGGTCCCTGTGCCTGCCTCTGTCAAGCATCTGCTGGCACCTTTTGCAGCTGGGAGGTTAAAATACGGTCAAAATCCTGACTAATTCCCTGTGGATGGTGAGCAGCTGCAGTGCTGAGAGCTGTGCAGGAGCCCAGGGCCAGATCCCCTCCCCTGAGCAGGATGGGGGGAGGCTTGTCAGAATGTTCTGAATTTATTACATTAAAATTTACAATTAAGCTACTAATAAAAGGTAAATACAAAGCCAAGCCCTTCCCAGCTGCCTGACCCTGCCCTGCTGCAGGCCCTGCTGGGAAGCCGCTATGATGGGTGACGCAGAGTGTTGCAGCTCTCCTTGGGCGCAGGGCTGTGTGAGCTGGTTTGAGAAAGCTTGGCCCACGGGTAAGAGTATGAGCACTGAACGAGTCAGATGTCCTTCCATGGAGCTCTGAACATCAAAGCATGGAGGAGAAAGGAAAAGGGAAGGTAATATCTGTAAGAATATGAGAAAGAGTCACAGGTTCATGAAACTCAGCTCAAAAGGATCCAGTATAACCTTTCATCTGACCTCTGTGTATCCAGCAGCATAAATGCTGCTGCTCTTCGATGGACTTGATAAAATCCTGTGATCCTGCATTAGGATTTCTGGGGGTCCACCTCACGGCTTCTTCCATCAGTTTTAATCGTGAGTGCAGCCTGTCACCCCAGAAAGCACTTGTGAAGCTCTTGGTGAGGTCCCTGGGTGAAAATTGAGGACCCCTCCTGGGAGGTCAAACTCACCAAAGAAACAAGTTCAGGTTTCCTGAGACCTGCAATTAATTCTAAACTCGTTACTGGCTGTTTCCAGCTCTTGGGTAACAGGGCTTTCTGCACAGAGCAGATTTGCTGAGTCTTCCCCCCGTCTTCTGTTTATAAGGTTCATGGGAGCTCAGTGAAATATGATATTTTAGTCTCCAGAGGTTGATTTGGTCGAGTTGATGGGATTTTAGCTTTTGGGTTAGATCAGTTTGTTAAAGGAGAAGACCTTTTTGGGGTGACTGGGCTGGCATTGACCTCTGGAAGAAGCACACAGATGTTTCAGCCCACTGTGAGCCACTTTGCTGGGTCCAAATACTCTTCCTTTCCCCCAGTCTGTGTGTGAGGGTCTTTGCAGGGTCTTGCAGACCCCTACAGGGTCTTGTGATGTGCTGCAGGAAGGTATCGTGTAGTGTTCTAATGCCACCATCAGCTTTCTCCATCCTCTTGAAACACCCAAGATAAATGATTGTCCTCCAGAAATCACTCCTCTCTGCTAAGCACCAAGTGGTGCTTGCAGGAGCCCCATGTCTGCCAGAGGTGTAGCTGCTCAGAAAATGGCTTCTTTGGGGGAAAAAAGTACCTCCATGAGTTTCTTATGTTCAGATGTGGGTGTTATTCCAGCAGAGTCTCTTCAGAGCAGCATCAGCCCACTCAGTGCCAGCTTGGCAGGTCAGCGTTTGGCCCCGGGTCTGTTGCTCTGTGGCTTTGGGTGGCAACCCACATGTGAACCTCAGCAGAAGTTCAAAGGGGTTACCTGGGCAGCTCCTAAAACCTGAAGTTTGAATTAAAGAATAGCCATCAAAGGGAAGTGCTGATTAAGAAGCCTTTCTCAGAAACACTGAGATCCCATTATCTTGACCTTCATCTTCTTAGGACAGGACAGTGAGTGATTTACCTCCAATCTGTCCCTTCCTCCAGACAGAAAAAGCTGGCTGGGGCTGCAAGATCAACAGGGGGATTAAAGGAAATGTAATTGAACATTGCTGGCTTAGGTCTGTGCCAGCAGCCGGGAACACGGCAAGGCAGCCGGTGGGATCGGCATGCTCCAGAGATGATTACAGTTGGGCCAAACAACTGGCTTAGCCAGGACACCCCTTGACCTGTACCACAAGGAGCCAGGAGCAGGTGAGATTACAGCCTGAGAAGTTGAGAACTGCGACAGTGGCATTAGTAGGAGTGGGATTAGATGCACCAGAGAAGCTCAAGGGTCTTGAAGGAGTTTATCAGATCACTAAGAACCTAAAGAAAATGCCATCTGAGGCAGTCTAGCCTGTATTCCCACCTGGATTTTCCCCCTAAGCATTTGTTCTGCAAAACAGAAAATACTAGGGATGTGGGCATCAGCACCAGGACCTTTGCCAGAAAGAAAAGATTAAATAGAGGGATCCAAAATAGGCTAGATTATCTGGCCCTAAGTATGACTTAATAAGCATTATACCAGGACTGTGATAATTAAAGAGCCGTTATTTACCTAAACTGGGTCCCAAACAGAAATTTAATTAAAGTATAAAATACTTCAATCAAATACTTTTTATAAAGTTTATAAAATGCAAAGACTCCCAGGGATTCTGCCACCCCAATCTTGGACAGTTCTGGTTGGTTGCAAACAGTCCAGGGCTGTCCCGTGTCTTGATCTGTGCCTAGGCAGGGGGGTAAGCCCTTCTTTCTCCTTCTTTTCCTCCTCTTCCTCCTTTCTGCCATGGTAAGGACTTCCCAGTGCATTCCTTTGGGGTAGAGCTGCCATCCACAGTGCCTCCATGGCTGGGAGGATGGTGTGGGCATGGCCTGGCAGCACCCAGATAGTTTTGGTTTGGGTTAAGAGTCAGGGTGTTTTTCCTCCCCCCTGTCAAAGTTGGAGTGTGTCTGGGAGCAATACTGTGAGTAATCACCGTTTTTAATAACAAGATCGGATTTTCTCCTGACATCGTTGGGGATAAAGGAGGATTTGTAGATACTGCAGCTATATTAAGGCATTATTACAATTGATTTGTGGACACAAAAGGGAAATGAGTCGTTATTGAGTTGATACCTCAGCAGAGGAGTCTGTCATAAGCAGGTCCTGTTGCGCTGCCAAGTCATGCTGCAGCTGCACCTCTTCTGAGATGCAGATTTTCACATCATTTGTCTAATGTGTTTTACCATTCCTAATTAATTCATGTTCCTGTGTGATGAAAGATGTAGGACAACTTCCTGGCCTTGGCTTAAGCTGGACTTCCAGTGTCTTCCCTGTCCAGGAGAACTGACAAGGCTTTGCTTCTGCAGGAGCCCCCCATGCCAGGGGTTTCCCAAAACCGTCCCAAGTGTGAGACTGCTCCCCAGGGTCTCTCTCCCAGCAAAGCCCACTAGCAGCCACCACAGCCTGGTTGGAAGCTGAGATTTCCAGCTGATCATCTTCAGTGATGAGAAGGTTTTACTTTCTTTACCATCTCTTCCCTGCATTGGTCCCATTCCTTGGTGAGGCTCGGACCACTTGGAGATACCTCTTTTGGGCAGTATTTCCAATTTTGATGAATTTCTTTTAAAATCATAGAATCATAGATTGGTTTGGGTTGGAGGAACCTTTAAAACTCATCCAGTTCCAACCCCCTGCCACTGGCAGGGACACCTTCCACTAGACCAGGTTGCTCCAAGCCCCATCCAACCTGCCCTTGAACACTGCCAGGGATGGGGCAGCCACAGCTTCTCTGGCCAAACTGCAATGGAGAACAACATTGATGCCTGTTCCTGAGGTATTCTCCTGTGTGTTCTCAGTGCTGTCAGTAAAACGTCTCCTCACAGGGACTTGGGTGTTAATACATGAAGTTAATACATGAAGACCAGGGAACAAACTCCAGCACTCAGAAGGACTGGGGTTTTGGTTTTGGGAGAAGCAGTGATTGGTGCATACAGGAATGAAATGAACAATTGTAATGATCTGTTTTTAATCACAGTTTTAATGTAAAGGTGACTTGAAAGACAGGGTATTTCCCTAGACGTAGCTGTAAACTTCATGGGTCCTCAGAGCAGAAGGAGGAGAGTTAGGGATGGAAATAGCACCATAGTTCCGAGTAATCCTGATCCACTCTGCTTCCTTCCTGCTTGTTTTGGAAAGGGGTCTCGTGTTCTAGGGAAGAAGCTGTGCTCTGCTCCCCTGGAGGATTGTGTTTCTTGCATGGGGTCACTTTGTGCGTCTCAGGACCTCACCAAGGCTTGGAGCAGCTCATCACCCCAGGCAGCAGCAGAGGATGAAGCTGCTTGGTGCTGGCAGTGCCCATCTCTGCGGTGCTGCCTGTCCTCAGCATGCCCTCCTGCCCAGAGCAGCCAAATGCCTGACCAGCAGCTCACAGGAGAGATTTATTAATTAAAGCCAGGCTTTTTAATCCTTCTGTCCATGGCCTGGATCTTCGAAGCAGGACTTAATGAGCCCTGGACAAACAAGTCTCTTGGGCCTTTTCATGCCAGCCAGCTTACGCATGCCAGCAGAGACAGGTCGCATGGCTGGAGAGGTGGCTGTGTGGAGCATGAACCCTTTGCCAAGGTGCTGTGGGGCACCTGAACCACCCTTGGGTTTCAGAGCCATGATAAAGGTGCATCTTCCACCCTGGCTCCTGCCACTGGGTTGCTCCTGATAAGAGGTGGCTGCTCCTGATGTCCAGCTCTGCCATTGATGGCAGCTTCCAAGGCTGTGGTGGAGATGCTGCTGGACCCTGTCAGGAGGGTGAACTTGCAGTGGGGATGTTCTGACAGCTGTACTGGAGCTGGGGCTTGTCCAGCCATTGCACCTCAAAGGGGATCTCCCAGGGAGAACACTCCAGTAACGTTTCTTCCTGAGCACAGGCTGAGACACACAGAGCAGAATAGGATCCCTTCCCATCAGGGATGAACTTGGAGCTGTTGTAGTGAGTACAGAGGAGGACATGGAAATGCTGTGAAGGCTGGAGCAGCTCTGCTCTGGAGCCAGGCTGAGAGAGCTGGGCTGGTTCAGCCTGGAGAAGAGAAGGCTCCTTAAGGGGAGACCTCAGAGCAGCTCCCAGTGCCTAAAGGGGCTCCAAGAAACCTGGAGAGGGGCTTTGGACAAGGGCCTGTAGGGACAGGACAAGGGGAAATGGCTTTAACCTGACAGAGGGGAGGTTGAGATGAGCTCTTAGGCAGAAGTTCTTCCCTGTGAGGGTGCTGAGGCGCTGGCACAGGGTGCCCAGAGAAGCTGTGGCTGCCCCATCCCTGGCAGTGCTCAAGGGCAGGTTGGATGGGGCTTGGAGCAACCTGGTCTAGTGGAAGGTGTCCCTGCCCGTGGCAGGGGGTTGCGACTGGAGCAGCCTTAGGGTCCCTTCCAACCCAAATTATGACTCTATGGGTTTTGTGTGAGGGAAGCTGGTCACTCCTTACCTCCTTACCTCCACCTTTCTCAGAAGCTTTGTCTCCATAGCTATTGCTCCAAGCAGGTGCTATCAGATGCCTTTACCCTCTGTGTTGTGTCAGCAGCTGCATCCTCTTGCTTCTGCTGCTGCTGCTTGCGTAGAGCAGGGGATACAGGGAGCTTTTCACAAGTGGTTTTTAAAGGGGTGTCAGGCAGTGCTGGGGTGCCTGGGAGCTGGGACAGCATGTGAGATGTCCCATGGAAATGGCAGTTCTTCTGCCTCTGTGTCATGGCACTTCTTTTCCTCCAGGTATTAAAGTGATCGGTGGCATCAAGGAACTCACTGGAGACGAATATGGAGTTTATGTCAAGAGGATCCTTCCAGGGGGTGTTGCTTATGCGGACGGTGAGTTAAATCTGGTGCTGAGTCCTGCAAAGTCTGAGAAAAGCCCAACTTCAGTGTATTTATTTTATACATTGTCTTATTAAACATCTCAGGTGCTTCCTCCAGATTTTCTAGCAGTGGAGGCATTTGTTTAGTGTGTCAGTCTGTAACATCCACCAGCAGCCTTGTTGGCTTCTCAGCATATGCATGATTGCTTCATGTCTTTAAATTAAGATCCACCTCTGCCACATACAGAACTTCGCTTTTCTGCCTGTCCCTTCCCACATGACACTCACTGCTTGTAGCTCCAAAATGACCCGAGATCCTTCTGCAAATTCAGCTCTGCTCTGGGGTGCTGATTCCATTCTGAGTAGCTTCAGATGAGCAGGTATTAGGCAGGGCTCTGCAGAGTTCACCTTTTGTAACTTAAGCCAAAAAGATGCTTTGGTTTGTTTTTTTTTTCCCCCAAATGTTACAACATCATTTTTCCACCTAATAAAGAAAATTAAATGGAGAACAGGTGGAAAAGCCACTCGTGGTTTTCTACCTGACCTCAAGCTGCACAAAGTAAAAGCTTTATTGCGTTTTTTGGGTACTGACTTTCGTAACTTCCCCCAGTTGAGGAAGTGCTGCAGCACTGGCATGAGCTGGTCAGGGAGGCTGCAGAAACCTCATCTCTGGACATCTTGAAAAACAGGTTGAATGAGCATCTCAGGCACAACCTATGCATATTTCATCCTGTCTCTGGGCAAAGGGAGGAACTGCCCAGCCTCTCCCAGTCCCTTCAAGCTGTATTTTCTGCAGTTTCTACCCATTAGTTTTCTTTTCTAGGGCGCCTGCAGCCAGGAGACCAGATCCTGGAGGTCAATGGAGAGTCCCTAATTGGGGTTACAAGTGAGAGGTACCATATCCGGATGGAAATTGTGCATTCCTGTTGCTTTTGTATAATTCTGGGAAGCGGCTCAGTCTGCAGGTTGAGGACACGAGGAGATTGTTTTGTCTGCACTCCGACGCAGCCTGCGCTGTTCCTAAGGGTCAACTTGGGAATTATCAGACACACATCTATAAAAATAGATGAATGAACTCAAACTGTGCTTGTGAGATATTCTGGCATTCCCCAAAATACAGCTTCTGGCACCCCCACTCCATCTGCTGCAGCTTCCCAGCAAGTCCCACAGCTCCCAGCACAGGAGATTAGCCAGAGCCTAAGCAAGAGCACTGCTTTGTGCAGGGATTCCCTCCGGAGCTGCAATCCAGCCCCTCAGCTCCCTGATCCAGAGGAGTACTCCACTTTTGGGGCACCTCTTTTCATTAATCATAGCGTTAGCCTGCTGGCTGCCTTCCATTCCTGCTGGGTGGATGCTTGGGAAGCTTCCAAACCCCCAGAGCAGCTGGGTTTGGTGAAGGAGGTCACTGAGGACATCTCTGCAGTGTGTGTCCTAGCACACTGCCCTGACTCCCATGGGGACACATGTATTTTGAACCAGAAAGCAGCCATCCCTGACATGGAAACTTCCTGAGGAAGGAGATGTCCTGGGAGGTATTTGCCCACCTTCTGGGTGCATCTTCTGGGTCTCCTTTGTTACTGGGGACTTCTCTTTTATTGCAGAAGTGGAAAACTCAGGCTGCGACTTGGCTGCCCCGTACAGGGCAGGGAATGGGGGTGTTCCACAGGCATCCAGACAAAAAAGGTCACTTGTTTGGTGATGGTTTGGTGCCCAGGCCACGGGTCTCTGCCCAGTTTGTCGTGAGTTTTGGTAGGTGGCTGGGTGAGTGGTGGAGCACTGCTGCAAGCTGGCACTGACATGGGGCCATCCTTGTCTTGCAGGGCTGTGGACATCCTGAGGACAGCATCAGCCACCAGCCACATGTGCCTTCTTATAGCCCGTGACGACGATGCCAGGTAAGAGGTGTTACCTGCGCTGGGACTGGGGATCACGGCACTTGTGGGCACTGGAGCTGGGCTGCCTTTGAGCTAACCAGGCTGACAGCCCATGGTGAAGACAGAGGTGCCCAAGGGTCTTTGATAACTGTACACTGGTGGGAATGCACTGGAGCTGTAATGGGGAGGAAGCAAAGCTGGTGGCTCCCAGCTGCAGACTTGGCTCCCGCCCAGACTGTGACAGGTCTGTTAGGCATCCTGGCATCCAGCAGGTTTCTGCAGGAGGACCAGGGCAGCTCCAGCCTTGGCTGAAGGGGCATATGGGCTCCTTCAGCTCCCTGTGGCTTACCACATCCTGCACAGACCTTCGGATGAGTATGTACAGGGGCAGCAGCATCTTCCCTTTCCTTTTGAGTTAGATACATTGAGTTAAGGTTTTCCTTCCTCAGAGGATTCCTCCTTCTCAGGGAGGACAAGCAGTTTCTCTCTTCAAACTCTCCCCCTGCTGCTCCCTGGAAAACCTTGCTTTCTCTAGAGAGGCTTGAAGGATTCGAAAGGAGAAGGAAAGAGTTCAGTTTTGTCTTGGCTGGATTTAAACTGTGTGGAACAATGACAGAGGGCAGGGTTGTGGAAACCAAAGTATGGGATTAGTGGGGTCTTTGCCTGCGTCCCCTGGGAGATCTGGCATGATGTGCTGGGGCATCCTCTCCCTTGCATAGAAGCACATGTCTGCACACTTGAGGTGCACCAGGAACCACCAAAATGAGAGTGGGTCTGGGCAGAGCGGTCATGGGCTGGTGGCACTGAGGCTTTCCACTGCATGTGGGTGGCTGGAGATTACAGAGGAGTTTGCTCAACATTCCCACATCCCGTTAGCATGGTGATAGTTTTATTCCTTATCCATCAGCAGCTGTGGAGTGTTACTGCCTTGGCAGGGCAGTGAGAGCTCTGTAATGACAGTGATGAGACTCATTTTGACCACAGCAATACACTGGTGGAAGAATTATTTGCTATTAATGACACTATTACCTATGCTCTTCCAGAGAAAATAGCAGCTCAGATGGTTATATTAAGGGCAAGTGGTTCAGCAGCTGTTGAGGAAGCACTGGGTGAAGTGAGCAGGTCACACAGTCAGACTTCTTTGGAGGAAGGATGCACAGGATGCACTGCTGCACCCCTGCGGTCCCTGCACTTGCCTTTGTGGGGAAGCAGCAGTGGGCATAACACACTGTCACCTCTGCATGGCTGTTTCCAGGGCTGGTCCCCAGCAGGAGGGATGGGTTGCTGCAGCTGGGCACCTCCCTGCACCCATCAACAGCAGGACTTGCTTAGAGAAACTTGATTTCTCAGCCAGAGCCCCCAGAGTAGGTTTTCTGTCTTCACCCAAGCTTTCAGGTGCCTCCTATATCTTAAATTACAGCAGATAGTTCTTAAAGCCCTTGTCTTTGTCAGCAGCTCTAGCTCCTCGCTGCATCTTCTGGTAAAGAAGCAGCTCCAAAACCCACTGAGGGACACTCAAAGGGCAACAAAACAATTTATTTGGCCTCCATTTGCTGTTGGTTATCTGTTAAATCTTCAAAAAGTTAGCCAGTGGGAGAGTGGGGAATAATCACTTTAGTTAGTTATTTATTTTGTTTAAAGATTTGCAGAGATTTCACTTATGTAATCATCTTGCAAACTGTTTAGCACACAAATACATAGTTCCAGGATTAGGGGCTGTGGAAATGGGGAAAGGATTTTTCTGCTTTCTACTTTTTTCCCCCTTAGTTTTGTCTTTATTGATGCCCTACTATCTTTTAAGTCTGTCCTTGAGAGGAGACAGCTCTTTGGGTTGGGACTGACTTCCCAGGGATTGTCATCTCTGGAGGTGATGCCCATGGAGATGCTGCACCATGAACACCCCCGAGCGGAGGGCAGCCTTGCACCTTCCCACTGCCCAGCAGTGTGGCTCATGAGGCATGAAAGCTGAAGGAAGACGCAGGGAGGAGTGTAACTCAGTGTATCTACAGATACAGGCATGCAGATTGTCTTCATAAACTCTGAGCACACAAGACACGCTGGAGGAGGAAACACAATAGCTCTGGGTTTGGAAGACAGTCCAACCCGCCTGCAGGTTTTCTCAGTGACTCAGCTGAGCAGCATTTTGTTGTGGTTGCCCTTGGGTGAATTTGACTCAGAAACACTATTATTTGTCCTGGAGTTAATTATAGGCCCAAATTACCTGTGCTTTTAATGGAACTCAGTCCTGGCGTGTATAAGATGCATGTTTTCAGCCTGTCGCATCAGCTGTGCTGCAGAGAGCACCCGTAATGCTAGGGCTTACAGCAGAAAATTCAGATTTTGAGCTGGACATGCGTTTGGAGAGTGGCTGGATATGATTTTTGTCTGTGCTCATCTTTAGCTAATGAGGATAATTCTATTGCATACACATAATTATTGTTTATTCATTCTCAGGCTGAAGGTTGCAATAGTTCCTTGTTCCAGTGCATTGCACAAATATCATCCTGGTCTTTCAGGTTTATCACTGTGAGAAAGCCAGTTTGCAATGCCCCTCATAGTACTTGCACGATAAAATGCTAAATACATTGCATCTCCACATGACATGCACTGTCATCTCAAGGGAAACGGGTTGTTGCATTAACAGGGCTTGCTCAACAAGCAGGAAGGAAAAGGAAAGCAGTCTGCTTTTCTCCAATATCCAGGAATTAGCAGAGAGGCTGTTGCTGGGGATCATAGAATCATAGAATGGTTTGGGTTGGAAGGGACCTTAAAGCTCATCCAGTTCCAACCCCCTGCCACAGGCATGGACACCTTCCACTAGACCAGGTTGCTCCAAGCCTCATCCAACTTAGTGCGACTGCCAAGTTATCCCATTTTTCCTGTGAGCCCTGCATGTGAGAGTGGCAGCTCAGCCCATGGGCTATTCAGCTGGTGCTAAACTGGACAGGAGCTGGGCCATCTCCAGCAAGCCTGGGGTGTCCCAGGGTCATCAGCTGCTCTTTGGGGAAAGCCATGTATCTTTCTACCCAGAAGCTGGTATGCACCGGTGCGTGTCACTGCTTCCACAGCGTAAATGGAAAAGTAAAGCCCAGCAGCAGTGTGATGTGCTGCTCTGTGCAGCCAGGACTTGGGCTCTGTGCCAGAGCTGCTGCTCCAGAGCATCATCCCAACTGGACAACAGTGAAATGCTGCAGCTGCTGTGCGGGAAAACTTTCTTTTGTGGTGCTTCAGGTTCACGGCTCCCACTGCCCTGCAGGCTTTGTTTTTTTTTGAGACAAGCTATTAATTTATCTGGTGTCACAGTCTCCTCTTTCTCCCCCAGCTGCGGTGCAGAGCTGAGGTTTCCAGATGCTCTGCTCTCACACAGCCTTTGATACAGGATTCACCCTTTGCTCCCCCAAGAACAAAAGGGCAGGACAAAAAGGTATTATGAGATAAACCAACAATGTTCTGTAGGAAGAATGATCCCCCATTGCTTAATCTGTAGCAAAGTCGGCCTACAGCTGGTTGCTGCTGGCAAACCCCATTATCCCACTCCACGCCACAGGTACAAGCTCTGTTACAGGGATCCTCCAGACCTCAAATGAAAAAGAGCTGGAGAAGCAATTGTTAAAATGAGCTTTCCACCTAATGCTACCTCATGGTTTGATTTTTTCTTAAATAAAGCTGGGCATTTTAGCCCTGCAGGCATCTGACAATTTAGAATGTTGTATTAAAGGTCAGATTTTAAATATTAAAGACATCTTCTGGTGTTTAGAAATACAAAGCAAGGCATTCCTTCAGTGTACTTCATTCAGCAGCAGCATTTGGGCATCATCTGCCCGCTCACGAATTCCTTCAAATACAGCACAAAATTAATTCTTGGGAGATTGACACCAGAAAGTGTGCTGCTTGCTGCTGGGAGAAGCGTGTACTTCAGGATAGTCATGTGTTTATGTCCTTGCTGGAACTGGGGCTGCCAGTATTGACCAACAAAGCAGGAGCTGGGACAGAGCTACATGATGCAGCATTTAGTCACTTCGTCCATACAGCAAATGGCTGAGCTGGACCTGGGCTTGACAGCAACCCTGGTCTGGGAGCAAGTAGTTCAGGCTCTGAGCAAATAATGATAAATAGTCTTTTGTGGATAGACTTAACTACATGAAATAAGCAACAACAAAGAGTGTCAGGTCATACCTGCCCTTGCTTATAACAGAGGCTGACAGCCTGGATCTGTGATTGGGGCTGCATTGTTTAGTAAGATTTAAAGAGCTGCCTGACTAGTTGCATTTACATTGACTAAGAGTTTTTCAGCCATTGTTTTAAGTTCATAACCTGTTCTGTGCTCTGGTGAATTATTATCTGAGGAAAACGTAACAATAGATGACCACAGAAACATTCAGCCCAGAACAAAAACCTGGCTGCTTGTGGCTTGGTAACTACTGGAAATAATACGTTACTTTCCAGCATGTCAGACCTGCCATTGCAATAGGTCAGGGAGGGAAAAGGCCATCCCTGTATGTGTTACCAGTGAAATGGGAGTGTGAATTACCCATAGGAATACAAAGGCTTTACTGGAAAGTTGGAAAAACTCTGCTGAGGTAAGACCTATCCAAGGCTTAATCCAGGGAATCACAGATCAGCAACCCAGTGTCCTGCTGCTATAGGATCTAAGTAGCCTGTCCACTTTCTCAGTGCTTTTACACATATTTCAGGGTCTGATGCCATAAAACTCCCTGTTAAAACAGGTTTGTGGAAGGTGGGGGTTCTGAACAATGCAGTTATCTGTCTTTAAGTCCATGGGTTTAGTTGACAAATACAACTGTGCTAATGCAAAGTACTGGGATTCACCAAGGCATCCCACCAAGTATTGTGTGACACTTGGATTTGAAATTAGCATTAAATGGAATAAATAAGGCATAGATTTGATGGCAATATTAGATAAGGCAGGCACTGGTCTTTGAAGTTTGTTTAATGAGCTGGTTGTTAATGGGAAGATGGAAATTACTGAGAGCACTTCCAGTAGGAACCTAAGGAGCTGATGATTCATTCATCATTTAATATTGTTGACTCTAATCTAGCCAATAATATATAACTTCTCTCCCGGTAAAGTACGCAGATGACACAACGTCTGGTTGTGTGTAAGAGCAGTCTCCTCACTGAGGAAACTTTGCTGTGGCTGGCTTACTACAGATTTATGTCTTGAGCTTGTCTGACTGTCAAGTCTGAGAGCTATTCACTCATAACCAGGTTTTTCCTGTGGCTTATAGCATCAAGAAGGCACCTTCCCATGGGGATTCCCTCATGCCTTCAAAGCGGACATCTAATGTGGCTACAGAAGCACTTTCAGGGTCCCTCCCCATTGCTTGGCTGCTTGTGTAATGACACATGTAAGAAATGAGTCATCCTTGAGGCTCTTCTCTCTGCCAAAAGGTTGGATCAGTCAGGTAGTGCTGGGTTATGAAGGGAGAGGACCACACAGTCGCAGAGGGGCAGCATGCTCCTTGCAATGAAAAGCCACCATGGCAGAGATGGGCACAGCAGGCTGATGCTTGAGCATGGCACCCCCTTTCCATGCCTCCTCATCCCAAAGGATGTGAGAGTCTCACAGGTTACAGAAATGAAGCAGGAGGTGGTAAACATGAGTTCTGGGGGTTCTTAATGGGCTTTAAAAACTCAGCATGTCACATTTGACAAAAGGAAGGTCAAGAAGCAGTTCATTGTTGTGCGCAGGTAGTTGCAGCTCATCAGGGGCTCAGCATGCTTGAGCAGTTATATGGTAGTCAAACTCAACCTGGAAGCAAAGCATTAATTAAGGCACTTGGGCACTGAGCCATCTTTCCAGGGATGGTGTGGATGAGCTTACATCGCAGGGACTTAATTTGGGAAGCAGGGGTGGCTTTCCTCAAGACAAATGGATCATGCTAACTGTGGGCTGCCATTCTTCCCTGTTCTTGAATTCCCTGACAAGCCCTTCTGATCTTGATACCTGTACATTTACTGCACACTTTATGCATGCAGGTCTTTGTTAAGGAATTACACTCCAAGAGTTTAGCCTAAGAAGCTCACGAAGGACATCGCCATGGATGGATTCAGAGTAGTGGGATGCTTCTTTTGCATGTGTTCCAGAGGCCATCTTCCACCTTTACCACAGCAAGAGCTAGAAGGATCTGCTTTCTGTCTAGGAAAGGAGAATTAAAACCAGAATTATCTACACTTAACTATTCTAGAAGGAGTCAGCAACAGGCCAAGCATTTTGGGTTTATGTTTGCATAGTTACGGCTCCTTCTGGCAGTCTGTGTGATTTGTATGCTTTGTTAACAAAACTTTGGAGCCTCACACTTGGGGGTGAAATTATTCCAGCTGATTCCTGGGAGGCTCCAGGGTGCAGGGCTGGGGTGCAAGGCAGGGTTCCTGTGTTCATCAGGACTCCCTCAGGAAGAACAGTCCCCAGCACCGGTGCTTGTCCGTATGTCCCTTCCCAGCTCCTCTTGCCCAAGTTTGCCCTGAATACTTCCCAGAGCAGGGAAGGAGCACCCCAAAGCTCCAGCCCATTATGGGAACATGCACTGCCATGGGATTGATTATTGGCCTCAAGTCTTGCACAACCTCCTGAAACCAGGGAGGTTACCCTTACACATGAGGAAGCTCTCTCTGCTCCCCACTGCTGGCAGGCACTAGACCTACAGACTTGGTAGTAAGAGCTGCTGCCATCAGACACACCGTTGTGATATAATCAGGTGGGGAACAGTTTTGAGCAGCCACTGACTATGCCCTGGTCTTGTTTGCAGGAGAGAGTTCTCTGAGCTGCTGGAGAAGTTTGGCTCTCAGAGCAACACGGGCTCAGCACGGAGCTCACCGGTCCTGCATGGTGGCAGTGAGTAGCTCAGGACGCCTTTGGGGGGAAACCAAAAGCCCCTCTTGCTGCTGAGACAGTTTTCCTTTGCCCAGTGTTATATTGCATGAGTTGTGATTGGTTTTGTGTAGGTGTTTGGCTGGAGGTTTGAGGAAGAGAAGTCCTGCAACTGCTTGTCACATCCCCACACTCTGCTTAATTGGTGTGCTGGGCAGGTTAGCCCATCAGCACCGGCCCCTGCAGGTGCAGCTTTCTGCTATGGATTTCAAAGCATCTCAGCAGTCGTTCATTCAATGATTATTATGCTTTCATTTGCAAAAGGGAAACTTTCAATGACATAAACGAGGTCAACCCAAGCAAGATGCCAGGGCACCAAATCATATGTGCATAGGGAAAGAAGCCATCCCTTTGGCTTAGCATCCTTCCCCTGTGCAGAGGTATGTAGGGCTGGCAGAGGGGTGACAGCAACAACTGGAATTGTGCTGAGGCACCTCCAAGTTTCTTCTCCATGAGCAATAACTGAGGTCTTCAAATATCATGTGTTTTATCCCAAAAGGCTGGGAAAATGGTGTTAGCTCTCAGTGTTAGAGTATGGAAGGAGGGTGATCCTGGAGTATTTGTGTTCCCTGCACTGACTCTGACTTTGCTGTTCAGGTCGGTACCTGGAAAGCACATCCTCGGGCTCCTCCTCGCGCTCCCAGAGCCCGCTGCTGCTGAGCCCTGCCAATTCCCATGGCCCCTTCATCGGGAACCCGGCGCATCCCCTGAACGTACAGTATGTATGGGTTACACAGGGCCGGCCCTGCAAACCTGTCCCTTGGTCAGTCATGAAGATCATAGAATCATAAGAATGGAAGGGACCTTAAAGCTCATGCAGTTCCAACCCCCTGCCATGGGCAGGGACACCTTTCACTAGACCAGGTTGCTCCAAGCCCCATCCAACCTGGCCTTGAACACTGCCAGGGATGGGGCAGCCACAGCTTCTCTGGGCACCCTGTGCCAGCGCCTCAGCCCCCTCACAGGGAAGAGCTTCTGCCTAAGAGCTCATCTCAATCTCCCCTCTGTCAGGTTAAAGCCATTCCCCCTTGTCCTGTCCCTATAGGCCCTTGTCCAAAGCCCCTTTCCAGGTTTCCTGTAGCCCCTTTAGGCACTGGAAGCTGCTCTAAGGTCTCCCCAGAGCTGACACCCTCTTAGAGGTAGCTCCAGTAAATAATTCCAGTGCTTGAAGAACTGCTTTGTCCATCCTTATGCCCTCTATATGGCCATATCACCACGATGGCAAGGAGACTACAGCATCTTCTAGAAGTCCTTGTTGCGGTGGCATCTTGACTGCTCCTGGGAAGCCTGGGCCCAAGAGCTGAAAGCTTCCCTGTTGAGGCAGTCAATATTCCTGCAATACGGTTAGCCATGCAACTGCTCCCCTTCCTCTCCTCTGACACTCAGGGGGAAGCTGTAGCTTACAGCCCACGGAAGAGACCCTGCACAGCACCTTTATCGACCATGTCATGAGCAGAGTATTTCTCAGCTCAGTTTCCTGTGTTTGAGTGTTTCTGTGTGCCAGTGGTGCTTTTAGGTGTTTCAGGAGCTCGTTTTCTATTGCCCTGCTTCCAGCATGTTGACTTCGTGCAACAAAAGCCCAAGCACTGCCCTCTTGATGCAAATGCTCTGACACCCTTTGTTTTGGTGTCAACAGCGGCTGCCTACAGACACTGCATCCTTTTGTCTGCAGAGCATCTCCTGGAGCATGTGTTTTCATGTGGTCATCTGTCCCTTTCATATTTCGCAGGATCAGAGGCTGGGACAGGCAGAGCTTGTTTGTCTGTGAGCCTCACCTCTGGGTGCTCAGGATTGCCCTCTTCAAGAGGGACAGCTTGAAGGTTGTTAACAGTTGTGGAATTGGGACCCTGTTGTCCCCAGCATTTGCAGCTTCCCTTCTTTTGCCAGCATAAACAAGCCAAGTTACTGGTAAAGAGAATTGGCCCTCTTGCTAAATACCAGCATATTAGGGATTTGCAGAGGACAAGTATTTGGCACCAGAGGTTTAAGCTGCTTGCGTGAAGTGAGAGACCCTTACACAGGAGAGACGAGCTCATCTACTTGGCAGCTGGTTTGGACAAATGAGACATCCTTGCTCTGCTGTTAACCCACTCCAGGCTGTGATATAGGCTGGAGGGGACCTGGTTTGGTGGCCTCCTCACTCAGCTGCTGTACTGCTTGTCTCCATGGCACTGCCAGTACCCCATGGTATTCTCCAGGGAGCAGCAAGAGCTGTTTGAAATCCCAGACCACTGATTCCCACGGAGCAAGGTCAGCCACAGAGATGTCATTTTGGCCACGGGTCTTTTCATGCATGTGGCTGCCATCCTTCTACTCACCACAGGTTGTTCCCAGTCTGTGGCCTCCCATCGTGGTGTCATCTGAAGTTCCATCACTCCATGGAGCAATGGGACTCAGATATGATTCAGTCCTGCCCAAGATAGTGTCTGATATTTTGATTTTAAAGAAGGGTTTACAGCTAAATTTTGTGGTATTGTTCTCCTAAAATATTTCTTAGAGCAATGTTTTTTCATCAGATTAAGCTGCATGCTGCATGAATACATTCTCTTTCCCCAACAAAGCCTTTGCCAGGGGCCCACTGCCAGTCTGGGGGTGCTCTGTCACTAGGGTGTCTGACTACTGGGGATGGCATTGATGCGAGCACGGGGCAGTGATGCACTGGGAGGCATGGGATGCACATCAGTAGCTATCGTTGTGTCCCAAGTTATCAGACAACACAGGGAGGAGCAGAGACTGCAGCCTGTTTGGTGAGTGCCTGCTATGGAAATAAACTGAGAGAGAGAAAAGCCAGCTGCCCCCAGCCTATGAGGAGGAAAAGGCTTGCTGATCCCACCAAATCCTTCCCCAAAACCTCTCTGTTGCAATGCAGTCCATCAGTGCATGTCTAGTCTGTGAAATCTCTGCTCCCACAAACACTCACTGCAATCCCTAAACCTCCCTCCTGGCACGGAGCTGCCTGCTGTAGCCTGCTCTTGGTGGCTGGTTGGGTCCTGTCTAGCAGGCAGCTCTTGGAGGGTAGGATTCAACATTGGTGCTCCATCTGCAGCACATCTTTGACGGGGCAAGTAATCTCTACCACTGCCAACAAAGTCAATCACAGGAGGTGGGTATTTGCTATAAAGATGCTTAAGGTCTCATTTCTTAAAGCATCTTGTGAGATTTTGAGTCCAAACCTCAGGTAAGCCATAGCTTTGTATCCTGAGCTTCAATTTAACCTTTGCTAAGGGCTGGTTAATAGCTGGCCCATCTGCAAATTGGCATCTGGTGATTTATCTGGATTCAGACAATAACCACATTGATCCTTTGTGTCCCTTTGCCTATATAAGCTCAGGCTGCCAAATATATTCCTGTTAAAACTTTAGTTTCTTCTCTCTTTATTTGCTAAATGCAAACAAGTATTTCCCAGCATTTGGGATTATGTGAGCCAGTCATCTTCATAAAGATGCACAATGTCTGCTGAGAAATGGGAGTCCTCACCTCCTCTTTCCATGGTTGGTTGGAAGAAATGATGCAGAGGTAGGAAAAGTTGGGAGAAGTTAGAAGGCTCATGCATGGAAAGAATCGCAGGCAGTTTGCTCAGTGACATGGGGAAATAAACCAGATCACCTGGAATCACCTGCTAACGTCTTTCCCTTGCAGCTACTCCACTGAATCAGGAATCCAGAGCATTTCTATAGCAAACTCCTCGGGCTTAGGGCTGACAATCAGTGGTGGATCCAACAGGCCTGATGGCCCCATGGTTTATGTTCAAGAGCTTCTGCCAGATGGTGACTGTTACAAGGTAAGGCAGCGTGGAGACCCTCGGTGACTTTGCAAACAGGGGCCTCTCCTAGAGGCTGTAGCTGTCCTGAAGCAGCTTTTCTAAGAATAGACGAATAACGTGTTGCACGGACTAATGATGATTTGTGTTGCAGGAGAAGGCTTTGGGCAGAGAGACATTCCTTCCCAATGCTGTGACTTTCTCTTTGTTTAGGATGGTCGTCTCCGACCTGGTGACCAACTGATAGCTATCAATAAAGATTCTTTGGTGGGCAGCACATATGAAGAGGCCAGAAAAACAATTGCAAAAGCCAAATTAAGGTGAGCATATTTCCTGTCATCATCATGTTGCTGTTGAGTCTTGGGCAGAAACTCTTCACTTTATACCAGTGTTTGGCTTTAAGAAGCATGAGGCTTGTTAGCCTTAATTGATGCTTCAACCTTTCACAAGGGCCTGTAGGAACAGGACAAGGGGGAATGGCTTTAACCTGCCAGAGAGGAGATTGAGATGAGCCCTTAGGCAGAAATTCTTCCCTGTGAGGGTGCTGAGGTGCTGGCACAGGGTGCCCAGAGAAGCTGTGGCTGCCCCATCCCTGGCAGTGTTCAAGGCCAGGTTGGATGGGGCTTGGAGCAACCTGGTCTAGTGGAAGGTGTCCCTGCCTGTGGCAGGGGGTTGGAACTGGATGAGCTTTAAGGTCCTCTTCAACCCAAACCTGTCTGGGATTCCGTGGTCCTGACAGGTGGTCATATGAGGAAATCTTGAGTGCATGGATCATCCTGAAGTGTAATCCAGACCTTCCCAATGTTCTCATCCTCATGAATATCCCCTATCACTGCCCAGCAGAGTTCTGCAACGGAACTGAAGTTCAAATAAGCAGCAAGGTGAGTGAAGATCCAGCTACACTGGTGCAGGCTACACAGGCTTAAATGAGATTATCTTGGAGAAAGAACCACAGGCATGGAAGTTCTACAGACTTGTGCTTTGTATTTTCCTGTTGTTAAAATGTTCTGTACTTGTTTGTTTAAGACATGAAGGAAGCACAGAAGTGGCCTTTATTCCTGGAAGGGGACGGTTACATCCTGGACTGTCAGTTCATAACAACATCCCATTGCCACCTCCAAAGGCTGTGGGAAATGGTCTGAGTTCCTGCAGGCTGAAGGTCCATGTGAGGTCCCCAGAGGTAGGTTGATGTTCATCTTTAAGACTTATCTTACAGACATCAGTCTGTGATCTTTCTTTGATCAGGAAACTCTTCTTTAGGGACTCCATGGCAGTCCTTCTGGATGGTGGGAAGTCTGTAATGCTGATGTATGTAGCCCTGGTTTACAGCCAGGTATTTTAAATCTGAAATATTGTTTCTTCTGTCTTGGATTTGAGACATCTGTGGAGGTAATGAAAGGAGTTTCATCTCCAGAGCCTGCATTCAGACCTGCTTCAGAAGTCTCAGGTTTTAAAAACACAAACCCCTTCTGTGGATAGGAACCTGCATCTCATTCAACACCAGTCATAGAGCTGGAAGGGATCTCCAGAGTCGGTTTGATCTAGTCTCCTACGCAAAGGCAGGAACAACTTCCTACCCAAAGGCAGGAAACACTCTTTATTCTCCTCTGATGAGGATGAATCCGCAGCATTCATCATAAGCAGCCCAGTTCTGTTCTTCACTAGTCTAATGATAAACTAGGCTAATTCTTCCCATGAAGCCTTGCTCTGTATTTGTGTTTGCAGAGCCAAGTACTCAAGCTGTGCAAGGTGAGACAGTTTAACCACACAACCCTCATGATAATTCAGGTCTGTGGCTGGATTCTACGCATTTATCACCCCTCTCCTGGACAGGTGCTATTCCAGGTGTCTCTTCTGCCCTCTTTCACATAAGCTTCCGTTAGCAAAAGCCATCAGGGTGTTCCTTCTATACAAGCATCATTCATAAACCATCTTTCTTTCCAGACCCCATGGAGGCACAGACTGGCAGGAATGTCATACACATACTGCCTTTGGGCAGAACAGGCTGGAGACATGCTCATGAAAGTCAGCTTTAGGCCCCATATGTGTAGCTGGGTGATGCAGTTAGATCCTTCACTGGCAGAAGGCTGCGCTTGTGTAAAGTTCTGCACCTGTATGAAATTACACTGCCAGCTGGAATTCAATTGCTCTTCTCCTCCTTTTGCTGCTGAAAGATGGAACTTTTAATGAGGTCTGGGCTTCCACACTAGGGAAAGTGTGCTCCAGCACTCGTGCTATCTGCCTGTATGTCCTCAGCACTCATCCTGTGCTCCTCTCAGCATCTAAGATCCCAGCTGTGGAAGCTCTGTCTCAGTGGTGCTCAGCGTATCCTACCCTCTGACTATTTTTCCAGCCATGACCTGGCACTTAAGAAAGGCTCTGCACTGGGCTTGGCTTCCTGCCATGTTCACTGTGATAACTCTGTGTTTTGGGGTGAATGATAAACTGGCTGCGGTCAGACTCAGGACCTCACTGGTCGGTTGGATGCAGAGCTTTAGGGAGAACCTCTATGGAAAAACTACACAAGGTTAAATGCACCCTCAGCTGTCAGTCACAGTTCCAGTTTGGCCCATCTAAACAAGAGATCTATATGTGCAGCCTTTGCTCTTTATAGGACAGATGGGTTACTCTCTCTTGAACACGTCTATCTTCTGCTTTTTATTTATCCCAGCAGATTCTGCTTAGCAACTGTTTGTGCTGTTTTCTCTTGTTTTTCTAGAACAGACATGAAAATCATTTTCCTGTGCCTTCTTTGTCACCGGACATTTGCCCACCAGAGCTTACTGTGTCAGGTAAGAGCCCTGCTAAACTGTTTCCTTTGTGTAGGTGACAAGCACAGCCTTGGCTCCTCAGCGTTGAGGAGGATGGAATTAATTCTGATCAGTGTTTATTCTGCTGTAGTGGAATCTAAAGGGGTGATAATGACCCTCAGCCTCCTGGGAGAGAGGAAAGACAGCAGCTTGGCTTTCTTAACAGGTAGTAATTGTGTTAATGTTTGTCCATAGTAGCAAAATTCTTTACTAAGGCCTAAGAGGTCTCAGGTATTCGTAGGAAACAACTTCTCCCATTCCTAGCCTGTGGTTCAGTTGCAGCAGTGTCTGTACATGAGATTAGCAGGAGAGACAGGGAGCAGACAGTGCTGGCTTGGGTGTACATCAGTGCTCTGCTCCCAGGGATGCCTTTCTCAACTTGGGCAAGCTCAGCAGGCTTCATGCTTCCATGCTGCTCACTGCAAAGACCCTGGGACTCCCCTTGCTCTGTCCTCCCTGCCCTGAGCACCCTGCAGCCTTGATTTCAAGTAGGCTCTTAGGTGGCCACCACTGACAGCCAGAGGTCCCAGTGATGGGGAGTAAACCCCGGGTCATGTAGAGAATCCAGCAAATAGCAGTGACCTAATCGCTTCCTGACTTAGCCAGGGGATTTTATTACACACAGATTTTTCATGTGAGATGCCGAGGAGGCTTTGTGTCAGTGTCGTCATTCATGAAACCAGACAACTGGCTTTGAAAGAGCAGCAGCCAGGCCTGAAGCTTGGGCCAGTAACTGCCACTCTCTCTGTGCCTGATGGCTGCCCTGGATATCTCCATACTCAGAGCTGGCAGGAGAGCCACGTGGAGCTAATCCTGATTACTCATGCATCGAAGGGTAACAGCTCTGCCCTTGAACCTGGAGACTAAAGTATTGGTGGCCGCTCTAGCAAGCCCATTTATTACCTCTTGCTGCTTCCCAGCTGCTGGCGTTAGCAGGGCAGATGAATACCTGGATTAGAAGGATTACACTTGTGCAGCACCTCCCCTGCCTCTTGCTGCCTTCTCCTTATGCCTGGTCCCTGCCCTAATGGGCAGGAGGCTTCAGGGGAAGCAGTGTTCATTGGCAATCCAGGGCTTCCTGTGATGTTAACCAAATCCCAGGGAGGGGAAAGAAATTGCTCCCTCAGCACATCCCGTGCCACTGGCACGAGAAACAATTTTGTCACCAAGCAGGGCTGACAGCTAGGGTGTGAGTAGGGCTGCACCTTTCTGGAGTCTGGGAGCTCTGGAGCAGGTAATGCCTTCTGCAGCCCTTTTCCCAGGGAATGTCGCAGTTCCTTATAGACAACAGTTAATCATAATGGGAAAGGTGGGGCTCTCTTCAGAGAGGAAGGAGCACAAGTGGCAGGCCATGGCAGCAGGGCTTGTGCTCTGGACCATTCCAGCTGTGAAGGCAGTGCTGGTAATGATCTCAGGGCAGCTTTTCACCAGCAAAGCAGGTGCTGTTTCTGCCTCTTTCTCCCTCTGTGTCTGCCCCATAAAGCATGTGGTTCCTTCTACCCAAAACCACTTTCCTGCCCAACTGAGGGTGCAAGGCTTTCTGCAGTCTTAGGGAAGAAAAAGTCTTGCACCCTTGCAAAAGTCAGCCTTGCTTTAAATCCATTGACTCCCTTTTCCATGGATGTTGTGAAAGCCAAGGCTGCATTTTCCAATCTTTTATCATCCAATACCTAAAGGGGCTCCAAGAAACCTGGAGAGGGGCTTTGGACAAGGGCCTGTAGGGACAGGACAAGGGGGAATGGCTTTAACCTGACAGAGGGGAGGCTGAGATGAGCTCTTAGGCAGAAGCTCTTCCCTGTGAGGGTGCTGAGGCGCTGGCACAGGGTGCCCAGAGAAGCTGTGGCTGCCCCATCCCTGGCAGTGTTCAAGGCCAGGTTGGACGGGGCTTGGAGCAACCTGGCTGGTGGAAGGTGTCCCTGCCTGTGGCAGGGGGTTGGAACTGGATGAGCTTTAAGGTCCCTTCCAACCCAAACCGTTCTATGATTCTGTAATTTTATACAATGTTCCGTTTCAGTTCTGTTTAATCAATCAAAGAAGGCAAAACCAGGCAGGTTGTTGGTTGTTGTTTTTTTTCTTTTCACAGATCACCAAAACTCCAGATTCCACAAAAATTTGTGATTGGACATTTCCAAAGTGCTGTTTTTGCACTCCTAGGTCCATGGATGGAATGTCCCATTTCAAACGCCGCAGAAGCCCAGTTTCAGCAAGGGTTTGCCCCAGTATCCAATCTTTTCAACAGTGCCCTAGCTCAGGCTTCCAGGACTGGATTTAGTAAATCCTGACCTTTGATTTTTGGCTTTCTGCACACACTTTATATTTCATGCGGCAAGAGTTCTCAGCTGTGCTTTGCAGGTACCTCTTTCCTCTACCCAACCACTCCTTCATGAACTTTATATTTGCTTTTTCAGCACCTGCTGCAGCATCTAATCACAAAGCAGGTTCAGCCACCAAACCAAAAGTAGCACTGGATCCTCATATCCGTCTCAAGGATGGGAAACTGGAGCTGGTAAGTGGAATGGGCCTCTCTCCCCAAAGTGAGATCTCCTCTCAACCCTCTCCCACGGTATGCTATGCAGAAGATAATCCACTGGCGTGATAAAATCCTTGCTTCCAGCTGCCAACACAACAAGCCGAAGGTGAATGGCCTCTTTGTATAGATATTGCGTGAAAGAACTGATCGAGACCTTTCAGCTTTGATTCTTGGACCAATGTCACACTCGGGCATGTGACGACCAGGCCAGGGGGTCATTATGTTGCTTATTTTTTGGAGAGACTAAAAAATGCAAACCCGAATAGATATAGTTGTAGAGCTCCAGCCCATCTGTTTGCACCGAGTAAAGCTATAGCATTGATCAGTCCTCTCACCTACACACACATCATCCTCCACCAAACTGCCTGCTCCAGCCTAATTCCCATTCACCTCTCCAGGATACCAACCAGGCTGTGCTGGGAACAGCAATAGTAATGTGGGGTGCAGAGCCAGTGTCCAGCCTCTGAGGGTAAAAAGGGAGAAGAGGGTGTATAAAAGCATCCCAGCTGTGTCTGAAGGGGAATTTAAGCACACTTTGTTTTCTCTTGGTGATTTCCCAATGCTCCAGGGAGCTCCAGAAGTCTCCTCCTGGCAGTTGCACCTCCCTTAGACGTAATGCATTTGACTCAGGGCTGTAGGTGTAGGCAGCTGCCCTCCAAGCTTGCTGCTGTCGCTACTGGGGTGACCTCGGGCAGCCCAGTGTGGGCAAGGGAAGGCTGAAATACAGAACATCTCACTGAGGATCCAACCAGAGCTGCTGCTCCTTTCATCATAGTATAGAAAATCCATCCCATGGGCACCATCAGAAGGCAGGGAGTGGAGCTGGCCATTGCTCACCGAGACCCCAGTGAAGGGCAGAGTGTCCCTGGGGGGGGGGGGAATCCATTCGCCCGCTCTGGTTTTGGGGTGCATTTTTGCCCCTCCAGGTACTGCTGGAATTTGAAGGGCCCTTGTGCAGGGCCCGGGGACTGTGAGGGGGACCCGATGTCACGAGCATCTGCTGCCACCCGACGGCAGCCGGAGCGCTCGCCCTTCCGCTGCTCTCGGGAGGGCAACTCACAACCAGGAGCTTCTCTTCTAAGCCCGCATAATTCTCCCAAAGCAGGATTTAGGACTGTGTTTTCGCAGCGACCTCTGCTCGTCACGGATATAAACGCAGCTCCTCTCTGGTGGGAGGAGTGGGCACTCTCGGCTTCCCCTTTTAAAAGCCAGTGTTACGAGTGGGCAGTGATGGCAGGGTCAAGACATGCACAGTGATGCACCGGCACAACCCGAGATGGTTGGCCAGGTGCCAACATCAGCAGCCCAAGTCCCAGCAGCCTGCAGCACCACCTCGCACAGGGGTGGTGGGCAGGGGGCAGTCCATGAACAGGGACAGGTCCCATGGGCTTGCTGATGATAGGAATATGCACAAGGATTCACCTCCAGCCCCTTCCGAACGGGACCGTGCTAGGCCATATGTGTACAGGAACTGTGTGTGCAGCCTGGGACAGGCAAGCGTTTAACTCTGGCTCTTTCCCAGAGTCTGCTGAGCTTGACTTTGTCTTTTTAAAGCTTTTGCTTGCTGCTGCCAGCAGAGTGGGGTTTGCGCAGGTTTATCTGCTTCTGTGTGGTGCCCTGGGGTTGAACAGATAATATCAGTAAAAGACAGAGCATCAGGCATAATGAGAGAGCAAAGGATGCAGTGGAGAAGCAAAATGTTTGAATGTCTCCTGTTGCCAGGGGAAATACTCCATGAATAGCTTTTATCTTCTCTGTCCCAAACAGAATTCCTGGGCAGTAAGAGAAAGAGCAGAGGCTGAGCTCTTGGCAGCTGAGCCTTGTTACAGCTCTACCAGCTTTTGATAAAGCTCCTGACAGTCTGTTATAGCTGCAAATTTGATTACAGTCTGTATAAAATGTTCTTAGAGGGATGTGAATGTATCCCTGTCTTTCAGGAACAGACATTTCTGTACACATGTAGGAAGAGAGAGGCTGGAAATCTAGCCCAAGCCTGCTCTTTGGGAGATGCTGCCTGAGAGCCACTTCCAGCAGAAACCCAGCACCAAGTGTCTTCCCAGCACTTCCTTCAAAGAGTTGCTTTTCCAATATTTTTCTTTTTAAAGGCTCCTTGTTTCTGCTCAAGGTTCTGCAGTACCTTGGTCTGCATGTAACTGAGGAGAAGAAGAGGCAGTTACGTCAAAGCTTGACCACAGACTCGCAGGGGACAGTGGCCTATGGAGGTGAGCAAACAGCTCTGTGTGTGACGGGCTTTTCATTTCTGCATAGCTTTTCTGGCTGCTAGGAAAGGACAGAAGTATCTGCTGAAGGGTGGCAGGTAAGAGCCCTGCCTACATATTGCTGTAGCCTCAAAACAGCTAAGAAAAGTCACTAATACAAAAGAAGGCATTTGGCAGAAGCATATGTAAAATCAGAATAAAAGAAAGCTGGGGTGAGAGCTCACCTTCCCTTCAACCCCAGCTTTCCTGGTGAGAGCTGGCCAGAAGACATGCAGAAGATAGAAGCCTGCTCTGGTTTCTGTGACCTGCTGGAGCTGATCTGGCCCACAGGGTCTTCTCCCTGGAAGTTTTTCCCCAGAACTTCAAAGCCATCAGCATTGTCCCCACCAGGCAGATCATCTTGGCTGGATGTTGTTGTGCTGAGTGAGCCATGGCACCTGGAATCACGCACCTCTCCCAAGAGCTAAGGGCTCTGTAGTTGGTGACGATCAAAATAAGGACAATTAGGGGTGTTTGGGAAATGTGCTGGCTGCTCATGTGGAAAGGCTACAGCCCCTGGTGCAGTCCAAGGGGTGAGGACTGGAGGGTCTGGGACCCAGTCCACCATGCAGCTCCTCATGCTGTAGTTCCCTCCCTGTCAGGAAGAAAAATGAACCTGGATTTTCAGACTTGACAATGTGACACGTTTTCTAAGTGCTGAAGACATTGAGATGGGGCTTTTTATGTTGTTTAAATAAGCAGCATGAGAAATGCCAGCAGGCAGGAGGGTGCCTTCTGTCAGACAATTGTGGTTTTGGCTTAAAATATTAGAACTCTGAGGACCACAGCCTAAAAACTCTGCTTTGAAAATATCTGGAGTTTGGGGGCTTCAAAAGATGAAGTCTTTTTCAATTGGGTAAGAAACAAGAGTCTGGTAAAGAACGTCAACAACTTAAGTTCGATGGGATGGGCCAAGAACCCACGAGTGTTAGAGAAGACTTTGGCAGTCAGTGGATATCCTCACAATCGGTGGCATTTTCTCCTACCACACTTCTAGCACTTTTCTCTTTCAGCCTGGTAAAAACTAGTTCTTTCTCGCAGATCTTCTCCAAGCACTCAGGGATCTGATGCAGGAGGAGCTGGGCATGTCTGGTCTGGATTCCAACTCCATGCTCTTCACGCAGCACGAAGTGGCCAGTTTGCTGGATACATCAGCTTTTCACTCTCCGGTCAGTCCAGCACTCTTCTATACTGAATCTGTGACTCTCCCCGGTGAAAGTCAGGAAAATCTGAGATGGGAAAAGCTAAATTACGATTTTCCCATAGTTCTAGAGCTATAAAGAGAAAGCAGAAGTATGCATTAATCCTGTTGAGTATAAGAAATGCTATAAAAGACCTCAAACTTTTCATTTTTATAAGGAAATGATGATATCTATGGGATGATATGAAGGAAGCAGCCTGGCAGGGATGCAGAAGGAAAATTAGCTATACTCAATCAATTCCAGCTAATTTCACCTGGTTCACAAAACAAAAGCTCACTGTAGCACAGCTATTCTGGCTGTGTCAGGGATCAGAGACTGAAATCCCGTGGGGTGCAAAAAAATCCCACACAGTTGAATTCTTTAATGTGCCTTTTGATCTGTTGCATAAAACTGCTGACTCCTTTTCAAAGTGATTCTGATTCATCCTTATTCCGGGTAAGGAAAGGAATATGCCTGCCATAAAGCCCCATGCCTTTAGTAAAGCATAAGCAGCATGTAATGTCTGTCCCTCTGCCTTGTAGACCTTTGACTCTCTCAGCTGTAATGGCAATGAGGAGCTGGAGCAGCTGCAGCTGGAAATGATGGATCTGCGGCAAGAAGTCCGAAGGCTAAAGGTGGAGCCTCTCCTCTGAGCAGATTTCTTGGCTGGTGCCTTCTGCTGTAGCTCACTGTAGTTTATGTGACGGTAATGGTGTAGCTCGACCCTCTTAAGAAGTCACCAGGTTGCATTTTGTGCATTCCTCATTACAAAGGAGAGTCACTCTCAGCTCTCCTTAACTGCCTCTTTCTTGCTCTTAACCTCAAACGAAAACTGATTTGTTCCTATCACTTGGAACAAAACTGATCTGCACTGAAAGTATGCTGTCACTTTTTTTAGCATTGAGTAAATGTGTTTAAAACTACACAAACATCTCACAAATAGCTCAAGTCCTTGAATAACAGAAGCACATCCTCTAATCCTGACCCAGCTGCAGGTTGCTGGCATGGATGTTAAGCACCATGGCTGTGTCCAGGTGGATCTCTGCAGGGATGTCGCAGCCCATAAAGCATTGTGCTGAGGAGAGTGCACATGACTGCTGCTGTAAAATATTAGTATAGGGGCCTCAAGGCCAGGGCATCATTTGGGAAAGTCCTATTGCTTGTTGTTTCTAATGCAGTGAAAATATTTTCTGTAGTCTCTCCTGAAAGAGATGGAGAACAGCAAGAAGTTGATGGAAGATGAGCTTCAGAGACTGAACCAGGTTAGTGAAGAGGTTGATGGGGGCCTTAGGGTGGTTTTGGTGATTGGCAGCACGTGGTGCATTCATGACGACTTCTCACTGCTTCCAGAAAGCACTGGGGTTCCTCTCTGAGAACCGGACGCTGCACAGCAAGCTGCAGATGGCAGAGGTCGTGCAGAGACAGGCTCAGAGTGCAGAGCAGGACTATGAGGAAGTGATCCACTTGCTGGAAGCTGAAATTGCAGAACTGAAGATGCAGTTGGCAGGGAAGAAAGCGAAACACATCTCTGAAATAGAGGTAATGCAACCCTGCAACCTGGGAAAAGCCCCACAACCCTCCTGGATCCTTCTTGCATACGTTCTCCTCCTATATATAAAGGAGAAAAGGAACATTTCACACACACCATTTGCTGTGTATGACCACAAGGCCAACATGGTCTCTAGCTCTGTGTTACAATCTGTATCATTTCCACTGTCCGTTCCAAAAGAATAGCACTTTTCTTGTCTGTAGCAAATGACATACATGGGTGTTTCCAAAAGCCAAGGCTGAAGTGTCATCACCACCTTTCTCTTCTCCCTCCTGGTCACAGGAGGACATCCTGGAGCTGAAAAGACAGTTGTCCCTGGCTGACGGCCAGTTACGAAAATCAGAAGTCTCACGGAAGCGCCTGGAGATCTGCAATAGGAAACTGCTCCTGTTTGTGCAGGTGAAGTGCTGAACCAGTGCTGGTGGCATCACTGTGGCCTCTTACCTTAGGGGTGACTTTGCAAGTCCAAATAGCTTCCTGCTCCATAAGCAAGAGATAGTTATTTATTTTGTCTATCCCATCCTAAAAAGGCACTGTCTGTTGGTTAGGAGAATTTAGGAAATGAACTCGTATATCTTCATATATCCAAGATCGGTGTACATGCCGTGGTGCAGGTTTTGCCTAGTGGCTCTGCTATCCCCAGCTAACCCCATCCCACCACGATGCTCCACCTGAGGCTGTCAAAATCATGTCCTTTAACCTTCCCTTTGTGTAACTGATGGCTGCTTCTCTACACAACAAATGTGAACTTGCAAAGTGGGTTTGTTCTTCCAGTGTTTTTTTCCCTCCAGATTTCCTGCAAAATCTCACACGTAATTGCTTTAGTCTTTTAATTGACTCTTCTTCCACTTCACTACCTGTATTGGGAATACAAGCTTGTATAATTAGTAAGCTGGCCAGCATGGGAAGCACTAGTATTCAGTATATTTGCTACATCTACTAGTAGGCTGTCCCAAGAGCTTTTGAAATCAATAGGAAACAGTGGAGCAAAAGGAAGTGTAGATGCTGTGTCCTGTGCTTCAGATAAGGAAGAATTAAGATGCCTCTAGACTGCAGCACTATGTGCTGGTGCCCATGCGGTTTGGGGCTTGACTTTGGAAATGGACTTGACTTGGCCCCAGGGTCAAGCAGCAACCACTGAAACAAGATGTCTTCCTTTCCTATACATCTCTCAGCAGTGTTTTAAAGCTCACCAACCATGCATGGTAATGAGAGCTCACATGTGCAGGTACAGTCCAGAACCCAGGGACTGCTGGTAATGATGCTGAAGGCTCGCTGAAACACAGCCCACAAAATTGTTCTTTGGAAGAGTATTTCTATATTGCATTTAATATATGTCAGTGTTGGTATTAAAATACATAATTCAGATGTGTCTGTATATTTGCATAGGCTGTGAATGTTGCCTGAATTGCAAAAGGCCTTGAGGTGTTTGCTCCAAGGGCAATGAATAAGCAGAAGCTGATTACTTTCATATTCAATCAGATCACCAGGAAAAGCCCATGGGGTTTGTTCTCAAGAATTATTCATTCCTACAAGTTTGAAACCTTTTTTTCTGTTTTTTTTTTTTTTGTTGTTGTTGCATGGCAGAACGTTCACAAGGTCCTGAGCGCAGCCCGTCATTTACCAGATGAGAAAAGGTAAGAGATGGCCTCTGGGAATCATGAACAGCAATGTGAAATATCCTTTTATGACCTTTCTCAGGGGAAGGTGATTCACATGTAACCTACCCAGAATTTCTAAACATACTGTCACTTTGGAAGTGAAACCCTGGCAGAAAGATGATCTGGAGGCTGCTGCTGGATTGGCACTTGGTGGGGGCTGGCCTCTGCTCAGGCATTTTTGGGAAGCGAATAGATGAAACACTCCTCTGGTTAAGTTGCCCTTGTTAGCAGAGGCCTTAAGCAGATTGCCTTAAAGAAGCTGAATTTTAACCCATCTGCTTTTCCTAATATAAGCCAGGTTTTGGCTTCAGGACCATGTTAATTTTTATTAACAGTTACAGTACCTGACAGAATGTAGACAAACGGCTAGCGTGATTCTCATCTGCAGGCATGGTTGCAGGAAAGAAGTTCAGATAGGTACAACCCAAACCTATCACTTGGAACAAAATGTATTACAACTCTTGGATGTGTGGGTATCTGGATAAACCATTGGAAGGTCACTGCCCATTGATAATGACCTGAGCCTTTGAAAAAAAAGTCAGTTTCAAGAATGATGGGAAACCATTTTTACATTTCCAAGATGGTTACTTCTAATACAGTGAAGGAAAAATGGTTTTGAGACACGCTAAAAAAACTTTGATACCCGGCTGTAACACAATGATGTTTAGGTGTAAGTATGTATAAAAGAGAGTCTCTTGTGCTATTGAGTGATCGAGGTGCAATCATCTCCCCTGAATACACAGAGTTTACATAGAATATCCTTCATGGGAGGCTGGTTAGGATGTTCAATGACCAATTTATGATAGATGTATTGATGGCACTTTCCATATTTATAAGAATCAACAGTGAAACAGAAGAGGATAAAACAGACGCAGTTTCAGATACATCTCTTCCATCTTCAGATCTTGTTGACCTTTTGCTATCAGAAGCTAAAGAACTGCTAGCGCCAATCCTCTCCAGCAAGGATGGTAAGCACTGAATTAACTGGAAAAGCTGAATCCAAACAAATATCTAGGATATCTCTTCGGGTTATTTACAGTTTCCACCACTGTCTATATCCATATTTTTTTTTGCCATACCAGTTAAGCCATCCTTGTACCTGATGCTCTCCTCCTAACTGAGATGTAATTGCCCTCCCTGTATCCATGTGACTCATCCTTGAATCCAAAATGCAGACTCGCAACCTAAGGAGGCAAAGGGTGTGATCTGTGCCCAGGGCCAGAGGAAAGGCATTTATCCAGGGGAAAAACTGAACAGGCAGGAGGATGGTTTCACCGAACCATAGAAACGCTGTTTGAAAGAAACTACTGGAGATCATGAGTCAAATCTTCTGCTCTAGGTAGGACCATCACACTAGACCAGGTCTGTGGCAGGTGTGAAAGCTGTGCTTTCAGCTCTAGTGCTGGAGATCCACAGCCTTTCTGGATAATGCATTCCCCATGCTGCGTTATGTTCTTGTGAAGATTTTCCCAGCATCTGGTCTGAAACCCCCCAGGTGCAGTAAGTGGCCACTTCCTCAGTTATATTGTCTCCCACTGCCAAGGAGAGCTTGGCTCCAACATCCTTCTAACTGCCCTTGGGTAGGTGTGAGATTATCTCTCAGCCTCCTCTCTGCCAGGCTAAACAAGCCCAGCTCTCAGCTCCCGCCAAGCCTCTCCTTTCAGGTTATGAGCCCTGGGGCTCCCTTTGCTGGACCACGTCCAGTTTCTCAAGAGCTTTGTACCAGGGATCCAAACCTTTGTTACACCATCCAGGTATGACTACAGCAATGCTGAGCAGATGAGAACAGTAATCTCCCTGCTTCCCTGGCGTACAGTCAGCCTCGACTCCCTTCCTTTTATATGTCTGTGGATGAGAAAAAATCAGAGAAAAGGCATCTAGCTCCAAGGGAGCCAGAATTAACTTTCCCAGTCCGGGTCTCTGAGCTCAGTCCATGAGCTATAAAAATTTATTGGCAGCAGTTATTTGATCCCACTTGCCTCCTTTCATGCAAAACAAGAGTTTCTGTTCTCCTCCATGTCATGACCAGGTGAGTGTGCAGCCCCAAATAGGTGCCCAGTCTTTACTCTTTGATGCTATTCACCAACTGAACATGGCCATGGGCCAGCGTTGTCTTTGTTTCAAAGCACAAACAGAAGGAAAATAATTGTAGGCTTTAAGGAGCACCTCTGATATATGAGTGTGTCAGCATTTTCTGAGTTCCTGCATCATTTAAATGTGCATTATCATCATGCAGCAGTCCTACTTAAATTGGGCATGTTTTCTAACCCTACACTTATACTTGGCTGTGTGCTTCCATCTGCAGCTTCACCATGTGACAGGGACCAGTGCCTGCCTGCTGAAGGAATCCCAAATTACCAGGAGTAGGTGTCAAAACTGCTGGTCTGTAATACGCATACTAAAAATGCCTGTTTGTTTGGTCGGGGTATTTTAATCAACTTTTTTGCTTGACAACTTTTAAGCAGATAATCAGGTAGAGGCCTCCAGATGGCTGTGTCACAGAAATACATCCCTTCCTAGACAGCAAGAGACTTCCTGCCCTCCACAGTAAAGTACAGTGTGAATTCCTGGATCTCTTTTGCTTTCTAAACTGTTATTTTTCCTTCACGCCAGACTGGAATTTACAGGTCTATGGCTTGTCTGGCTGGCATTTTTATAGACCACTGTGTGTCCTGAGTAAGGGAAAAAGCATCACTCAATGTTAATCTTTGGGGTATCAACAGAAGACCCAGCCAAGGAGAGCAGGGCAACATGGCTTTGTTTGCACCTTCAGTGTCTTAAGAATTTCCCTAAAACCTCTTAAATGGCTTATGTTAACAAAGCCATGTCCTAAAGATATCTGTTGAAAAGGCATTTTGAGATCTAAATGTCTACATCCACTGTCTTAGCTGATCACCTTAACTCAACCTGAACATCTGCCAGCACAGCTTTTAGTTAGGCACACGGTAGACATTTGCAAACCATGGTTATGAAAAGCATCTTCAGACAAAGAGATGTCCAGCACAATCCACTTAGCCATGCAAGATCCATGGACTCCTCCTCTTTCCTAAATGACCAGTGTTGTCTTCATGTTATCTTCTGTGTCCTTCTCCCCAAACTATGTAAAACATTTCACTCCTCATTTACAGCCCCCTTCATCAGAAGACCACGTGGCCCCCTCCTGCAAGCCAGCCCAAGAGTGACCAACCACAGCCACCAAGTCCAATCAGCGAACTGCCTGAGAAGCCCACCTAAACCTCCCGTGGCTTGCTCCAGACCACCACTGTCTATAGCACAACTGCTGCTGTGCTGGGAGATGGGAAGGACATATCACAGGTGCTTCAGCTTCCAGGCAAACCAGACTGAGAAATGAGCTTTCAAACACAAGACTAACTCTTCCTAACTACCCAAGCCTTTGTCAGCAACCTCCCCTGCGCGTCTACCTCTGAGTTATCATACAAGGCTATTTGATCATGGTTTTGCAGCTTTATAGGAAAAATACTCTCAAGAGGCTACAAGGGCCTGAATTTCACCTGCAGCCTTTTAGAGCTTGTATTCTGGGCAGTAAAAGAAGCATGAACATACTCAAGAGACTCAGGGGTCTCCAGCAGATACCTTTTGGTATTTCATAAGAAAAACCAAAGCATGTTTAGCAACTGTAATCAAAGCAGCTTCATCTGTGGCTTCCTAGCTGTCTTGGGACAGGTACTTCTCATTTTATTCTATTTGTATAGCTTATCCCAGCCGCAATGCTTGAAATGCAAAGCACCACCTCAGCTAGTTGGTGGGCAAAGAGTGCAGAGATAACCAGCTGTTTGCTACCAGTGAGGACATCTTGTTGAACACCAAGCACTCCCCGGAACGCAGAGCACATAGTGAACATAGCTCAGTAAAGGCCCCACAGCGTCACTTGGAAATTAGATACACATGATGCAAGATTGTATTGCAAGATAGCAGTGAATGGGGTAGAGCTCTGAGATGAACAGAAGCTCTGGAAAATAAAATGGAAACTCTACCCATAAGGCAGCTGCTTTCTGGGTTGTGATTGCAGTTGCTAGTTCAGTGTCTCTGCAACAAAGACTTTGCCCAAGTCCATTTTTTCCTCCCTCTTATTTTGGCAGCTCTTATCAAGGTGTATTGAGAAGCTGCAGGAAAATGTGGTGCATTCTGGCTTCTACACAGGATTGTTACGATACTTCAAAGCTCCTTTGTGGGGGTTCAAAGCATGTGGATCCTTTATAGCCTAAAATAAAGGCTTGAGAAAAATCATGACCCTCACCAGTATTTACTGTACTCAAAGGTATCACTGCACTGCTAAAACCATAACTGTGTGGTGGAACTTCACAGACACATAAATAACCAGTCTGAAATATTGGTTAAACTCAATTTCACAGCACAGGATAGATGAATTTTTTTGAATGCATGCCTCAGAATATAAATGAAAGGACTTCTTTTAAAATGAAACTTTTTTTTTTTTTTGACCACTCACAAGGAATGCTCCCAGGAAGATGTTTGCAACAAATATTAATCTTGGGATACCCTATGGCTAATAGCTTGTTCCCAGGTGCTTCTGTTTTGATGGAATGATAGCAAATACTGGTGTTACTTTTGGGTTTAGCCCTATGGCTTTACTCTCATCTCATGTGTTACATAGACAGGGCAGAGCTACAGGAAGACAGGTAAGAGATGCACAGAGCAAAATCCAGTTTCACCAGTTTGGTTTACCTGTCTCGGGAAAAATACCTTCAGTTCCCCTGGGGTTAGATGGCAGATCCCAATCTGCTCCTAGCAGGGTGTCTTCAAAAGCATTTGGCTGGAGGTTGCATCCTAGGGAGATGTCTCCAGCCACTGCTCGCCACGTTTGCCAGAGAACTGTGCAAACAAGATATTGGGAAGCAGCAGGTCTTCACCTGCACTGTGTCATTACATATACCCAAGGGCACTTGAGAAAC
Organism: Pezoporus occidentalis; assembly: GCF_034315485.1. Classification (NCBI taxonomy): domain Eukaryota; kingdom Metazoa; phylum Chordata; class Aves; order Psittaciformes; family Psittacidae; genus Pezoporus; species Pezoporus occidentalis. The sequence goes on from NW_026913404.1 coordinate 2,299,281, forward strand.
CTAGGAGAAAAGGGACAAACAGAATTGTTTCGGCCAAACTTTCACCTTGTGGAAGTCATAGAGTCATAGAATCCCAGGCTGGAAGGCACCTTGAGGTTCATCTGGCTCAACGTTTCTAGGCAATGCATGACATAGACTAGATGTTCCAGCAGCCTGTCCAGCCCAATCTTAACAGTGTCCAGCACTGGAGAGATTATTGCAGTGGCTGGTTGCTCTCACTGTGAAAATTTTCCTCGTGTCCAACCGGAATCTCCCCAGGAGTACCTTGTGACCATCACCCCTTATCTTCACATGACTCCTTGTAAAAAGGGAGTCTGTCTTCTTTTTAGCCACCCTTTATGTCGACAGGAGCTTTGCTACCAACTCTGAGAATCATGGAATTTTCGGAGAACACATGTATTGAATTCCATGTCCCTGCACGCTGGAAGGGCAGAGCCCAGGCCTGTCCCATCAGGGATCAGTTACATGGTGTGAAGAAAATGCTTGATGACGCTTCCACAGACAAGTGATTTGTATTTTAATGTCCTAAGAAAGAAGATTTTGTATAAAAGTATCACAGTGGGTGAGGCCATGAGCCAAGCCTGACAAAGTTCAAACATTGTGATGTTTTGTGATGCTAAGGCAAGGCAGAGGACGGAACCAGTGAGATGCTGACGCAGGGCTGCTGTACTTTGTGCATCCTGAGTTGCCTGCTAGTAAAAGAGCTGTGAAGGCATTAACTTTTGAAAACACCCAGACAGTTCTGTGCTCTCAGCTTACTCCAACCTCTTTGGAAAAGAAATCCTGCAGGTTTCTGTCAGCCACTGGAGATCCTTGCATCAAGTAAGGATCAAGCATTGTGTGCTTTTCAAAGCAGTTATATTCCTTAGCTGGTTTTCATTATTTTCTTTGCATTTATTATGTTCCTTTTGCCTTTGCTTGAAGCACAGAAAACTTTCTGTTCTCTATTAATAGCATTGTTACTAACTGCTACATTCAGAGCAACGTTGAAAGCTAAGATATGACAGGAGATGTGCTCCTGGAGGTGATGTTTATTTCAGTGACCCAGAATAATAAACCTGTGTCATGATTTATTCCCAGGCAAGTGCAAGTAGGCAGAGCTCAGCAAGTCATGGAGCAATGACTCCTCACAGAACTACTGAGAGGCAAAAAGGGAAATGCATAAAGGAACAAACAACACAGAAAGAGAAGTCAGAGTCTGTCATTCAGACAGCATTCATTTTATTTAGACAGGGTCTGCCCAGCACTCTTGCAGAGAGTTGGATTCTGTCTGCATCTGCAATATGACAGCCTGCTTCTAAGATTGTGGAAAAGTGCTGCTGTTACAATGTGCTGTATCTAAGAGGGTCCCAGTATGACTGAACAGAAATGAGGAGAAGGCTCTGATGAGACCTTAGAGCAGCCTTCTAATGCCTAAAGGGGACCTACAAAACATCTGGAGAGGGGCTTTGGACAAGGGCCTGTAGGGACAGGACAAGGGGGAATGGCTTTAACCTGACAGAGGGGAGACTGAGATGAGCTCTTAGGCAGAATCTTTTTTCAGCAACCTCCCCTGTGCGTCTGCCTCCGAGTTATCACACAAGGCTATTTGCTCATGGTTTTGCAGCTTTATAGGAAAAATACTCTCAAGAGGCTACAAGGACCTTGATTTCACTGGCAGCCTTTTAGACCTTGTATTCTTCTTAGGCAGAATTATGGTGAGCCACTGGAATGGGTTGCCCAGGGAAGTTGTGAATGCTCCATCCCTGGTAGTGTTTAAGGCCAGGTTGGACAGATCCTTGGGTGACATGGTTTAGTGTGAGGTGTCCCTGCCCCTGGCAGGGGGGTTGGAACTAGATGATCTTAAGGGCCTTTCCAACCCTAACTATTCTATGATTCTATGATTCTAAGCTCTTCCCTTTTGAGGGTGCTGAGGCACTGGCACAGGTTGCCCAGAGAAGCTGTGGCTGCCCCATCCCTGGCAGTGTTCAAGGCCAGGTTGGATGGGGCTTGGAGCAACCTGGTCTGGTGGAAGGTGTCCCTGCGCATGGCAGGGGGGTGGAATTGGATGAGATTTAATGTCCCTTCCAACCCAACCATTCTATGATTCTAGGAGGAGTATTTCTGCTAAAAATGAGTCCTGCATGGTATCAGACCTTCCTGAGTGAGTAAGATGGAAAATTGCAAGTATTTTATAAGCCACCAGAGAATATGCAAACAGTCCCCTTAAATGGACATAACAGACCATGTTCAACACATTCCATGTGTATAAACTCATAAAGATCTATTGAAAGTGTGGTCAGGTGTTGACCTGGAAGCTTTGGGGGTTAAATATAACTGACATGATGGGTTCATTTTGTATTTTTCTTATTCAAAGCAGAACTTCAGTTCTTAACAGTTGGTGGGTCAGAAGCTGGGAGACCTCTTTCTCTCACAGAATAAACCAAACCAAGACATGGACAATCTAAGTACTTAAACAGCTGCAGAGAAAGGAAAGTCGGGCAGGTAGCCACCTTGGCATTATCTTAAAAGGTGAATGTGGCAGCGAGCCATTAGCACAGTGTTTATCTGCAGTCTGGTGGGTAAAGTAACTGAATCTTCTGTAAATGTGCCGGACTAGAGCTCATTAGCTCTCCAGTTTCACCTCCACCCGTGATCTCTGCCATCTCACTGTGTGACCTTGGGCAGCATGTTTCATCTCGTTTGAATCAGAAAAAAATGGAACTGGAGTGTCAGTTTCTCTGAGTGGCACTGGGAAGAGAAAGCTCGAGGGGATACAGAGCACAGTGTTCCAGCTCAAAAGGATCTGGCAGATGCTGTGGTCTGAGGTACTGCTGATCTGCATGTTCAGTGAAGAAAGCCTTGGTATTTTAACTTCTGCTGGCTCTTGAAACAACAGATCCAACTTTTGCGTAGCTTTTGTGAAACAGAGCTAGGCTAAGTGTAAAAGGATTTTCTGTGTTCAGTTCTGGGGCCCTCACTACAAGAGAGACATTGAGGTGCTGGAGCGGCTCCAGAGAAGGGCAACGGAGCTGGTGAAGGGTCTGAAGCACAAGTGTGATGAGGAACGGCTGAGGGAACTGGGGGGTTTAGTTTGGAGAAGAGAAGGCTCAGGGGGAACCTTATCACTCTCTACAGCTACCTGAAACGAGGATGCAGTGAGGTGGGGTTGCTGTCTTCTCCCACATAACAAATGACAGAACAAGAGGTAACGGCCTCAAGCTGCCAGGGAAGATTTAGACTGGATATTAGGAACAATTCCTTCCCCAGAGGGTGCTCAGGCATTGGAACAGGCTGCCCAGCACAATGGTGGAGACACCGTCTCTGGAAGAGTTCACAAACCGTGTAGATGAGGCCCTCAGTGACATGGTTTAGTGGCAGCCTTGGCAGTGCTGGGGAATGGTTGGACTTGATGTTCTTAAAGGTCTTTTCCAACCTGGCTGATCCTATGATTCTATAAATTCTATGATTCTACGCAGTGACAGAGGTGAAAGCTAGCCCTGAGCACTGCTCTGGAGCAGATCAGCATGTCTGTTCCCAGCACTGATGGCTGCAGATCCTCCTCTTTCTCTCAGCTCCACTCAGTGACATGGGCTGGACCGAAGCCCAGTTCTAGAAAGTGGAAATACACTTCCACAAGGCTTTAGATACAGCTCTAGAAAGCAGGTGAACTTTGCTGATGAATTTTTAGAAGAGTCTCTTTAATGTTTAAACAATGCTAGTTTTCTAATGATTGTTGAACACATGTGTAAGAGGGCTGGAAAGAATCTTAGTGAGACAATGCAGAAAGAGATGGGCTGGCTCCATGATGCTGGTTTCTGCTGCACCATGATCTTCTTCCTGCATGGGGATGAGTCTATCCCAGCATCTCCAAGACAGGCCACAGAATCTTCTGGCCTCACTGACTACACAATTGACACAAACCTCCCATGCAGCTTCTTCAGAGGTCAGCTGCTTTTGTAGTAAGGTAAATAGGAATAACAATACCTGGAACAATCCAAACAAGTTTTTTTTTCTGCACCAGCTCACTTGAAATTCTATTGTGTTTTTCGAACTTATGCCCAGAGTCGAAGAATAAAAGTTGAGAGGCAGAGATAGTCTGCAGTGAAAAGCCCTTCGTAATGGGAGAAGTGGAGGATGAATGGTATCTATCTCCAGACCAGGTGTCCTTCTGGCAGATGTTCTCCGCTGTAACTACAGAGACTGGCAGGAGTTCCTGGGATGACCTGCTAGGGGGTGAGAACTTCTTTCTGAGCAGCTCCAGTGAGAAATACTGAGGGTTGAATGCCAGCCCTTGAAGCAAGCCCCACTCCTAGGTGGTGGAAGAATAGCAAGACGCTTCACGGCCTTGGGAATGCCAGGGAGTGCTGGCTCTGTGTCAGGACAAAAGGCAGCCTAAGACACTGGAAAACACCAAGGTGACCTTTTAGTGGCAGGAATCATAGAATCATAGAACAGTTTGGACCTTAAACCTCCTCCAGTCGCAACCCCCTGCCACAGGCAGGGACACCTTCCACCAGACCAAGTTGCTCCAAGCCCCATCCGACCTGGCCTTGAACACTGCCAGGGATGGGGCAGCCACAGCTTCTCTGGGCAACCTGTGCCAGCGCCTCAGCACCCTCACAGGGAAGAGCTTCTGCCTAAGAGCTCATCTCAATCTCCCCTCTGTCAGGTTAAAGCCATTCCCCCTTGTCCTGTCCCTACAGGCCCTTGTCCAAAGCCCCTCTCCAGGTTTCTTGTAGCCCTTTTAGGTACTCGATGCTGCTCTAAGCAGAAAATGTGAATTCTAGAGAGGGCTGCCCAGCAGAGAAAAGGATGGGATGTTACTCACCCAACTAGCTTTTACAACTAGAACAAACGGAAAACTACTGCAATTAGGCCATAAAGTAGTAGTGGGCTAGTGTAAGTTTTGTAGCAAGAGAATGGAAATACCTTTTTACTTTTTTCTTCTGTTTCCTCTGAGGAAACTTCACAGTGATGGAAGAACAGGAGACAAATACCATTTCTCTGAAAAAAAAAATATCCCAACCCACGTTGCATTCTGAATGCGAAAAAGCAGCATTTATTTATAAAGAACGCAGACGCTGCAGGCCTTGATAACTCTGTTGTTCACCGAGCAGTGTCAGGCTGGGCTCCTTGGTCTGAGAGAGCACAGCAGATCACTTCGGGAAACATGCTGATCAGAAACAGGACCGCAGCTTCCTGAAATGTCTGCCCAAATAAGGGGATGCTCTACAGCTGGAAGTGATAAGGAGGCAGGAAAAGAAAAAGTTGTGGTGAACGGGAGTGTGATGTTTTTCAGTAACATCACACAAAGCAGCAGCTGGTCCCTAGGAAGATCTTGAAAGGAGGCTTTGAAGGTGCAAAACTTTCTCAGGCTGGGCTTCCAAATCCTCCACCATTTCTTGCAGCCACATGTTCCTCTTGCTCCAGGACCAGGCACCTACTCAGCAGCTGTATCTTCCACCCCAAAGGGGCCGCAGGTTGAGCATCTCTACCACCAGCAGAGCCATGTCCTCAGAGACCCTCACCAGATGGTGACAACTATATCGTACAGCCTCGTGGTCTGACAAACAGGGTCCACTCACAGCACGCACTCTGAAGCACAGAGCAAGCACAATCCCCTCAAGATTCATGAAACAACATTCAGATTTTTCAAACATACAGTAGGAGAAAAAAAGGCGGAGAGGTGAGAATGCACCTCAATGCCACCGAGCTGGATGGTTACCTTTTACCTTGCAAGGAGAATCCAGTTATGGGAACATTTAATAGAATCATAGAATCCCAGACTGGTTTGGGTTGAAAGGATGTTAAAACCTCATCCAGTTCCAACCCCCTGCCATGGGCAGGGACACCTTCCACTAGACCAGGTTGCTCCAAGCCCCTGTGTCCAACCTGGCCTTGAACACTGCCAGGGATGGGGCAGCCACAGCTTCTCTGGGCAAACTGTGCCAGTGCCTCAGCACCCTCACAGGGAAGAACTTCTGCCTAAGAGCTCATCTCAGTCTCCCCTCTGTCAGGTTAAAGCCATTCCCCATTGTCCTGTCCCTACAGGCGCTTGTCCAAAGCCCCTCTCCAGGTTTCTTGTAGCCCCTTTAGGCAATGGGAGCTGCTCTAAGGTCTCCCCTTAAGGCACCTTCTCTTCTCCAGGCTGAACAAGCCCAGCAGAAAGTGCAAGTTTGCAGCTGTGTAACAAATCAAACCTCGGCGCAATGCAGCGACTGTTTAAGGACAGGGTGAGCGGACACCTCAGCTCATGAAGTCCTGAGCCCACTGTGATCTCTGGTCTGGGCCCAGTTTGGGAGCTGCAGCTCTGCTGCCTCTACCCCAGCCCCCAGGCGGGTTCCTGCTCCTCAAGGGCCGGTGCCACGCTGGCAAGCTCCTGAGGTACAATCCCCGCCAGCCCCGGCCCCAGACCAGCCCCACGCGGCTAGGCCGGCAGACGCCTGCACCCCGCTCCGCGACATGGCGGCGGGCGCGCACGTGGCGGGGGCCGGGCCAGCCCCTCTCCCCTCACGGCCCGCAGCACAATGGACAGCGCTCTGCGGCGCCGCGCGGGGAGGGGCCGGCGGCGGGGCGGGGCTGGCTCGCGCGGCGGTTGAAGCGGCGCTTGGAGCCGGCGGGAGCGGCGCTGTCCGGACGGGGATTGCGCTCGGGACGGGGGCCGCCGCGCTCGGGATGGGCCCGGCTGGGTCCCGTCGTGCCCGCGGTGAGGGGGGGGGCGCGGTGGCGGGACGGGACGGGACTCGACTCTTCCTCTGCGGGGGTCTCTCGGGGCGGCTCTGTGAGGGAGGGCGGCCGCTGTACCTCACGGCGTGCACAGTGTGGCGGAGCCGGGGGACGCGGGGCGCTGCCGGTGTTAAGGTGCCGGGAGCCGTGTCCGTGCGGCTGTGGGTAGCTGAGCGGGACATTCTAGCCCTAATGCTGTGGGGATTAGGGAGGGAGCGGGTGAGCCGCTCCCCGCGGCGGGCCGGGGCTGACTGAGGCTCGCTCCGGCTTGAACACCAGAAGCGGGTTTCGAGTTCGCTGGTTCGTGTTGGCGTGGGGAGGGAGCAGCGAGCGGGACCCTCCCTTCGGCTGTGTCGGGCTCGGGAGCGGCGCCTCCGGCCCCAGCCCACCCTCCGTGCCCCTGCAAGTCCAAAAAGCCACCCAAAAGCGGCCCTGGGGTGTTTGTGTGCTCAAAGGCTGGCTCTGGTAAAGTGCTGCCAAAGGTACTGATGGATTTGGGTCAACTCTATAAAACCCCGGGGGATGGAGGGCAGGGTTAAGCCATGTGCTGTACCTGGGTCACTTGGTTTAATTCTCCCAAGTAGTGGATTTGGCTTCCGGGTGGCAGGATGGGATTGTGGTGGTGACACCACTGAGCTGAGGGGGTTCATGTGCATAAAGAAACTTCACTGAGGAGGAGCCGAGATGTTTTGTGCTGGGGCTTTGCTGCATTAAGTGATCTGCCCACTGGAGCTGCTCTTGGTTTACGGGTTAAGCTGAAGTGCGGCTCTGTTCCTAAATTGAACGTGAGTATTGAGCAGTTGACAATAGCACTGATGGACAAAGTGGCATACATAGTGGGAGTTCTGATGGAGTAGAGGGTGCAGAACAAGGGGCTTTCCTTCAGGAATGCTTGCGTACTGCTGCAGGTTGGCAAATATCAGTAATTTTGTCTGTGGCTGTGCATAGTAGGTCAGTTGGTGGTTCTTTGGTGAGAAAATTGACTTATGGAGGTGTGGAAGCATTAGTCATGAAGCTTAGCTTGATATATACAAGGCTTAGAGAGCAGAATGCTGTATGCTGTTCCTTTTTCTTCTTCCCCTCTCAGCCAAAGAGACTGTTCCTCATGGTGCTGTGAAGAATGTGTAAATGCTGTTGTTTGAATGTTTGTGCTCTTGGCCTTGAATTATAGTCTACAGAAGAACCCCAGGTATCTCTGCAAGGTGTACAGAGTGGTGGCCAGGCTCTGTGCTGCTTCACCCTGGGGCCACAGCAGTTTCTCAGGGGTAAGATGAAGTTCTGCTTGAGAAAAATGTCTGCTTCTAAAAGATAGTAAAGACTTATGCTGGCACCATTCTGCTTTGAGGCTTCCTTATGTCAAGCTGTGAAAGACTTGGTCTCAAGTTCTTGTGTGAAAGAGTTCTAATGAATATTCTACAGCTTGGTACCTTCTAATCATGGAATGGTTTGGGTTGGAAGGGACCTTAAAGCTCACCCAGTTCCAACCCCTTGCCATGGACAGCGACACCTTCCGCAAGACCAGGTTACTCCAAACCCTGTCCAGCCTGGCCCTAAACACTGCCAGGGATGGGAAGATGTTGTTGTTACATGTGTAAAGCATCAGCTATTGTGTCAACATCTATGGAGTGAAAGGCATCTCGGCAGAGGAAGTATTAGACACCTTTCTCTCCATCTTACTCTAAAAGCCCTGCAGAGTCCCCCTTTTTCTAATTGGCAATACCAACTTAGCTGGCTGCTGCAGCTGCCTTTCACATGCTGCAATAGTAGTTGAGGAAGTCTGGAATTCTGCTATTTTCAGCAGTTCTTTGTCAACAGCAACTCAAGAAAACTGCTCAGTTCTCTTTCAGCTGAAAGGAAGCCACCACAGGTGGGAGAAGTTAATAAAGTCACTTGCTGCCCAGTTTCACCCTTCAACAGGCAGCTCTAATGTGGAAAGAGCTGAGTGAGTTTGTATTAGCCCAGGTGAGAAGCAGAGGCTTGGGGCTTTATATATATTTGATATATAAACTCAATTTCTGATTTCCAACCATCTGCATGTTCTGTATTCCATCAAATAAACCTCTCCTACAAATAGAATAAAATTTAAGCATATGGAAAACCACTTAGGTACACAGTTGATGATTCTAAGTAAAATGGAAACACGGTTGATATCCCTGCCTCTTCCCTTTGCTGTGTGTGTAGTGATATGTGTTCCTTTTGGGAGCATGTGCAGTCTCCAAGCTGAGCTGATCTGTAGTGGTAGCTTTGAGTGCTGTGTGTTTGCTGCTTCTGGTTAAGAATTTGTTTTTTCTGAAATGCTCCCCAAGTTACTGCAGAGAAATGCCTGTGCCATCAGGGCTTTGTATCCTTCCATGTCACGCCCCCTTCCCTGCTCTCCTCCCCTGGTACAGTGCCAGCTGGTGTAGCTCAAGCTTATAATTGACTCTCTGCCTTTTAGGGTTTCGTTCTTTAGCTCACGTGTGAGTTACTGTATGGGATGTGGTGAAGGGTACACACAGGCTTTGCAGGGAGTTGCAGCCTGTTGGGTCTCCGTGCTGCTGGCACTGCTGTCAGCATGTCATAGGATGCTTTGTTCAATGTGGCAGCTGCTGCTGCTCACCTCTGTGTTCAGGTGTGCAATAGGTGAGACAATATCTAATTGGGATTGTTAAAGTTATTGTGAGATGTTTTGATTCAGTGTATTGGCAGCTTCAGTTTCTGAATTGTTGCCAACTGCACTGGGCTTGGCTTGCTGAAATGATGCCCTTCCCTGGTGCTACCCTGTGTGTGGCTACAGGTCTGCCTCTGGCTGTGGGTTGGGGTTTCCAAGTGATTAGGCTGTAGTTTAGTGAGTTGCTGCTCTTCAGCAGAGCTGTGGCTCTTAATACGTGCTTTTAGCCCAGTGCAAATGCAAAGTAAGCAGGTAGCCTGGGCCATTGGAGGCTGGAGTTGTATGATGGGTGTTGATAGGAGCAGGCTTATTCTGTAGTTGTGTAGTTTCTTTCTGGTTTTCCTTAGAAGGTGGTCAAAATCATCTGTTTATAACTTGAGTGGAATACATGAGAACTTTAAAAACATGTCTGTCTTTTTGGTGCTAAAGCTCTATGAGGATATGTGTCTTCAGCTAATATGGCGCAGCTGCCTGGTGGTAACAGCTGACAATCTTGTAATTATCACAGAATCTCAGACAGATTTGGGTTGGAAGGGACCTTAAAGCTCCTCCAGTTCCAACCTCCTGCCCTGGGCAGGGACACCTTCCACTAGACCAGGTTGCTCCAATACTCATCCAACCTGGCCTTGAACACTGTCAGGGATGGGGCATCCGGTTCTATCAATGCTAATCACCATCTGTATCTGTGAACAGCTTTCACTGCTTTTCTGATTCAATTTTTCTTTTTTTCCCCAGGAATTCTAGCTGGAGTGCCCCTTGCTTTGAGAAGCAGAATGACTGTCTCGTGGCACTGTTCTGAGGAAAGGGCATAGAAAGTCTGTCACTGCTCTTTGCCTAAGGTATGCAAGGTTTCTAGGGCAGGAGTGAGTTATCAGCTGTCTGTCTTCCACAGCTTCCCATGGATATAATAATCACTGATGCTTTTTCTCAAGCTTCCCTAAGCTAGAGGAGTACAGGGCAATAAACCTGTGACAATCAGTTTTGCAGTTGCTGGGGACCAACGGAGGTATTCAAGCAGTATGGATAAAGCTGTTGAAGTATAGCTTGTGCCATCCAGTTCTGTTGGTGGTGGCTTTGTTTGTGGGCTGTAGGTGATTTCTAGACTGGTCTGTCCTGAGACCTCCTCCTACAGAAGTGCAGGAGTTCCTGGTTTAGCAGGTGAGGTCAGAACAGGGAGCAAGTTACAGCTAAAAATGTTTGAGGCTTTTCTTGCTATATTTGCACTTCCTCAGAAGGTTCCTGCACAGCCAAGGCATGGTTCTTGCATCATCATATTACAGCATTGCATTACAAGGTGCCCTGTGCCTCTTGGCTTGGGTATCTGATAAATGATAGCAGCCTGGGCTTCCTGGGTGTTTGCTCACCCCTGTCTGCTCACTTCAGCGGGAGTTGGATGCTCTGCTGATGCATTCTGCATGCATTTCGGTGTGGACTGGGTTTTAGCACCAGTAAAACTGCTGGAGATCCAGCAAGTCCTGAACATTGCTGCTTGGGTAATGTGATCCTCTGCAGAGTAACTGTCTGATTGCAAGTCCCTTCTACAAACACTCCCTGTTCACAGGTACTCCTACTTTTTGAAGTCTCTTTCCCCTCTCCCTGGCTTAGATTTTACCGTGTAATGGCATTTTGCAGCAGTCTTTCTGAGGGATGGTCTATTGCTGTTTGCCTTTTAATTCATGTTTCTCCTCCATTTTTGGGCTTAAAATACCAGGGATAAGTTGACTTAATGCTCTGACTGTTGAGTTCACTGCGTCATGTTGCCGAGGGCTGTATCTGCTTAGCAGTAGAATTTGAGTGGGGTGGAATCAGCATCATGTCTCAAACAAGCTGTCCAGCCTTTTGTGTTTCTGATGTTCATAGATCATATTAATAGAAACAATATAATGGAACCTAAAGGAATCACAGAAAGCAGCCTAATAACTGCCTTTAAATGGTCTCTGTACTTCCTTGAGATGCTGGTTATTGATGTATATTTGAGGGTTAAAGCTCCAGCAAGAGAGTCTGAGGGAGGAATCCTGATGAGCACAGTGAGAGGAGGCTTGGAGAAATGAAATGCTGAGAACGGAATTGTTTCCATTGCATGCAGTTATTGCCTCAGTTCAGCTGGAAGCAGTGGGCATCCAGTCAGTGGGATGTGATTGCTAGCTTAGCATCAGGCATGTTCTTTAGGCATGCTGCTTCCTTTTCTTTTAGTGGGTTAAAACAACTGAATGCTACTTTGTGCACCACAGCATTTAAACCACCAAGATATAGGAAGCTGTGGAAGCTTTCAACAAGGGGCATTTTGCATAGCGATTACGAATTTAATGCAGAAAAGTGAGGTAGGGAGCACAACTGCCATTTCAGCCTTGCAGGGCTCCTAAAACAGGCTCCTTCTCCAGAGTACAATTGATTCTGGCTTTACATCTGTTTTGTGCTTTAATTATTATGAGTTTTGTTGGAGCTCCAGGTTGAAGTTACTGCAGTAGTGTTGGAAAGTAGCAAAGGATGCTACCACATGCTGGATTGGGACTGCAGAGACTTACCTTTCGTTCTGTCTCTGCCACTGACTTGTTAAGCAAGATACTGTACCTAACATGCCTACTCTCTATCTGTGAGAAAGAGTTAAGGCTTCTAGCAAGTTGTGAGAGAATTGTTGGGATGTATTGTAGTGGTTGGTGTAAGGGTTCTGAAATTTTCCAACTTCTTTTTATTACAGGTGTGTAGTAAAAATGGTGCAGAAATACCAGTCCCCAGTTCGGGTCTACAAGTATCCTTTTGAGCTCGTCATGGCAGTGAGTAACACTCAGCACTTTTACTTCTCCAGCTGCTAAGGGCTGTGACCTCAGGCCAGTGGGGGGGGTGACTGCAGCTTTGGCTAACATGTCTTTGTGGCAACCTTATGAGTACGCTGCAGGAACAGAGATTCAGCTCTCATTATCTTTTTGTCCTTTCTTCTGTTTTCCATGAAAAATAAGAATCAACATCTTAGAACTGTAAGAGAGACATTACAGGGGAAGGGGGGAAGAAGCCCTCCCAAAATAACAAATCTAAGCCTGCTGTAATTACCCTTTCACAAGGAAGGAAAAAATTGTGACATTCAGGTAGGCAGAGTCAGTTTGTGTCCAGACAGTCTTTGCCTGATCACCAGATGCCATTCAGTTTAGAATGTCTCTAGATATGATCCAAATCAGTATTGTAGGATGTGTGTATCTAGAATTTGATTCTAAATCATACTGAGCTTTCTGGCTGAAAGCTAGAAATCTTTAGAAAAATCATTTTCTGTTCACTCTGTGATTGGAATGTTGGGAGAGATCTCTTCAAATTGTGATTCCTACAAGAGGCTGTACTTGAAGTTCTGCTGATGATGCAGAAAGCTAATGTGACCATGGCAGTGTCCTTAGAGTTTAAAGACATTTCTGATATTCTGGACTTTGCTGCTGCTCCTCAAGGTGTGAGTCAAATATCATTCTGAAGGGCTTGCTGCTTGCATTTCAAGGGCAGCACTAGCATTTGGGAATTTATCTAAGTATTTATCTGCTTGCAGACTCTTGCAAAGCTTTGTTTTGTAATCTGTTGGGCATTTCAGTCTGCTGGAGGCAAACTTAGTATGTGCCACTTTGCTGCTTTCTCCATCTTCTCCCCTGCTGAACAAGGACACCAGTTTTCTTTAGTTTATTAGGGATCAAGAGTGAAGGTGGAAAGCTTATAGCCATTTGAGGTAGCTGACATTTACATAAAAGGGAGAGCCTGACTTAATACGCTGCATTCCTCTTGACAGTCTTGCCTCTTCTAGATTCAAGTGCCAAAAGATGTGTTTTATCCCAAGTGGCCTCCTTCTATTTCAATAGTTAAAACTCAGGGAGAGATTCTATTGGTCTTAAATGTGACTAATGGACCCCAAAGGTTCCTCAGCTCAGAGTGGTTGCCATTCATATAATGCTCTCTGATCATCCAAATAAACACTTTTTTTTGACAGTTGGACTCCCTCCCTAATCCCCCTCTGCTTATTTTTTCCAGTCTTACCCAGATTTGCCATGTCTGTTAACAGCTGAGCCAGTAACATGCTGTAAAATCACTCCAGCGAGTCTGGGGCTGATGTTTGTGATAGTGAAACTTTCCTGGCCATGTGCTTTCTGCTCTCAGTGCATCCTGAATTAGATTTAGAGCAATGTCTTCATAACAAGCCCTGGTGTTGTCTTTGCTCTGTGCATACCTTTCCACATTCTTGTTGTCTATATTAGCAGGATAAGCCTAACACCAGATGCCTGTCAATAGACTGGCTGCTAATATAGGAAGGCTGTCTCTAGACAAATCTTCTGTAAGCTTGTTAGCAGAAAGCCTAAAGGCAGCAGTTTGATGGGTTTTGTTTTCAAGTGGTTTAGTTTTATTTGCTTTCAGTTTTTCAACATAACAGGACTTAAATTCCCTGGGTTTTCAGGATGAGGATTGTAAATGTCATCCTCTTGTTCTTCAGCAAACTCAAATTCCCATTACCTTAGCAAAGATATTAGTCCTCTTTCATATGAAGATCAAGTTACTTGTCCAGGGTCATCCAAAGGGCTGTGGTGGAGTAGGGAGCTGAATATAGACCCCTTTAGTCCCACTCTAATGTCCTGTGAAATCATGTGTTTGCAGCAGGATTTGCTTTCTTACCAAGACTGGCATTACAAAGCAGCTTTCAAATCTAGTGGCAGGGCATGCAGGCTGGGTTGGATGCAGCTTTGTTATTGTGTTTGTGTTCAGATGGCTCTTCCATGCGTGTGGAGGCATTGCAGGCATCACAGAGCTGTCAGGTGCTTGCTGTCAGCTGCTGGAAGTTCTGCAGGGAGAGTGGGTGTGCAGTGAAGGTGTTTTGCTCTTCAGCACGTGGCATTGCTGTTAATCTGCTTCGACATAAATCTGACAGCAGCTTCCTCTGCACTGGCAATCTGCTGTTCAGCTGCTTTCATCTTTTTCCCCTCAAATGCTTGGTGTGAACCTTTTGGAGTGCTGAGGGCTTATACTGTGGTTAATGGTAGGAAAGCAGGGGTCGTATGGGTGGACTCAAGACACCTTATTTTATGTGTCCTTGTGCACCCTGCAGCCTGATACACTTGGGCTTGTATATCATCTGTATATCAGGAAGGGTCATGCTTCCTGTGATCTGTTCAGGCTCTGTCATGAGGGAAGTGGTGTTTGTTAGGGGAAATATTTTTTCTCCCAGAACCTTGGATATTTGGACCCCACTACAGAAAACTGTGTGTGCTTCGTTGAGATAGGAGGCCTGAGAAATAGGGTTGTCATAGCCAAATGAGGCAATGGCTTCATTGCTTCCTTGTTCAGACGCACATAAAAACACGTCTTTTGTTGAGCCTTGCCTTCAGTTTCAATTTATCTTCCTTGGGCTTGTACAGGGTGTATGTGTGTGCTGCTCCTCCTCTAGACAGCACAGGGCTGTGCTTGACAGATGAGCTGGTGCTCTTACAGTTAATACCTTTGTTATTGCATATCTATGGGTAATTGTTTATGGGTTTACACTAACTAATGCTTGTGCAGCTTGGGTTCTGGCATTCACAGGCAGTAGGTTTGACATATCTTCCAAGTTCTTGGAAGGAGGATCATGTTCCCCCTTCTTGCTCTCTTTGCCGGTCCTATACATCTGAGGAACTAAAAAGGAATCTGCTTGCCAAGCCTCTTGTGGTCATTCAGGAGCTCTGAATTTTTTCTTGTTAGAAGAACCCTCCCTTCTAAAAAGGCTTAAACAAAGGATAATCTTTCCACATCTATTCTAATTCACAGTACTCATATTCACCTGCTTTGTTCCTAACCTGCACTCACTTTAAAGAATCAAAAATGTCATGCTCTTCAAATTATAACCAGTGCCTGACAGCTTCATCCCTTAAAAAGAACCTTGGTGTTTTGTTATCTCGTCATGTTTCTCCTTTCAATTTTATCTCTTCTATTTTGCATCTCTTTTTAAATGGGGCTGCCCCTTTAAACAGCCTGTCCATGCTTCTTTGGGCCTGATCTTGTCTTCAATTAGATCAGTGAGTTTGAAATTGCAGATGTCTCCTGATTTTATTTTACACACAAGAAAATCCCTAAGTATAAACATACTCTTTGGTTTCTTTGTGTAGTAGTTTTACTTTTAAAGCTGAAAGGTGTTTTTGTTTGCTGGTTTTTTGTTTGTTTTAGGTTTCTTTGGTTTTTTTTTGAGGGGGTTGGTTGTTTGTTTGGTTTTTTACTAAAATGTTATAATGAGGGAAAAATCCAGAAGGTAATTCTGCAGTAGCTCATGAATGGTGGCTTACTCTGTAACTTATTGTGAGCCTTCTCTGTGTGGAGATGAGAATTTGATTTGGGTGAGCAAGTCCAAAATGCATAGCTGTACAGGAAACAAAGCTGAGACCATGTATTTACCATCATTGTTTGCCAGTGAATTACTAGGTCTATTAGTGAATTTATTAGTTTTAGCTTTGAAAGCATAGGGAGTTTTGTTCCCATTAATTTTAGTAGTGTGTTCAACCCTTTGCACTTGCAAATGACACCTGCCATTTTCACATACTTTGAGTGTTCTTTGGATGGTTCCTAAAGCTACAGATCTGAAATAACACCCCCCAAGGACTCTTCCATACTTGATGTATAGTCTGAGTTGCTGCAATTGTGGTGTAAATGAGAAGCTTCATGACAGCACTTGTGTCAGTTATTTGGTCCTCTTGCCACATTGACAATGCGCTTCACATTCAGCTCTTATCACTGCTAATAGTGATTGATAGTTTCCACTGCAAGCCAAGGGTCTTCCTGCACAGCCTGATGCTGAGGGAATGGTAAAGGATGCAGAGCCAGAAAAGAGGAATGATCTGATTGCAGGTTTTGCACCTTGAACCAAATCAAACCTTTATGACATTACTATCTGAGATATATATTTTCTGTGAAATGAAAGCTCTGCAAAACACAATACTAGTAGGTTAAAGGCTGGGTTTAGTTCAAAGCTAAAAAGCTATATGTATATGTGAATATATTTATATATGTAACTTGACATTTAAGCGCACTGCATACAGGATATCAGCTTTATGTTTGCAGCCTGTGAGAGATTTACTACTGTTACCTAAAAATATGTCATGGCTTTGAAAAGACAGACCAAAGCTCTGGCATCTGGTAGTTTGCAGCAGCAGTATCAGCTCTCACTGCATGTACCGGTTGTACACCATGCTTCAGACCAAGCTGCTCTTGAGCCCTGCGCGTGCACAATGCAAGTCAGTGCTGCTTTCTGCTTGACCTCATTTCTTGGTGCTGCCCATGGCATGTGTTGACACGTATATGAGCAGTTCAGAGCCCTGTCTCTTGAAAACACACACATGGACAGCAGTGGTGTGTGCTTCTCACTGCACCAGTTGAGTGGTACACTTCAGTCTAGGGTGTTTCTACTGTGTGCAACATCCTTTTGAGAAGGGGGGTGGTTGTTCAGTGGGTGCATATGTGGTACATGAGCATTTCTTATCTTGAGCACTGCTCAGTCTCTAACAGATCTGTTGGGTGGCAGATTGTGATTCTTGCCTATGTCTGCAAGTGAAAGCTTGGCCATCTAAGGTCCTTGCAAACAGCTCTGTGATTCTCTTCTAGTTTCAGTGGCAATTCTTTGCATGTAGTTGATATGAAGTGCTCTGTTTTTCAGGTAAGATAAAGCAGGACATTGTGTATACATCTGTTTCTTCTCAGTATGGTTTGAGTAGACTGGGCACTAATAAGCTGGGTGGCAAACTTAATTCAGTCTCCAAATGTTGCAGGTTTATTTAGAGTCAGAAATGGAGGCAAGCAGCAGAAAATATTCCTCCATCGTATTTGCTCTCTGATCTTGTAACACAGGGTTGTAGCCCATCGAGAGCAAATATCTGTGGTCCCTGTGAGAGATGCCTTTCTCATGCCTGATTCCGCTGAAGCAGTCTGGATGACAGTAGCTGGATTTGGCAGGGGTCCTTGCTCTTGCCCCTGAATAATCCCCCAGCAGATCAGCCTTGGCTGCACTGACTATTTGCACACTGGCAAAGCTGCTTTGCAGCCACTGAAGCTTTGCTCCTTTCCAGCAGTTGAGGTTCTGGCTCACAGTTACATGCACAAATCAAACATCCTGTACAACTAAAATCAAAGTGCATCACTTCTTGCACAATCATCCCAACGTTCTTTTGTGCCAGTAGTGTTGGAGGCTTGTATATGCACTCTGATTGAAAGCCGCGCTGTGCTATTTTTGCTGTCAGGTTTAGCTGCAGAAGAAACTCTGAAGTTCAAGTCCTGATCGCTACAATTGCTTTCCATACATCTTTTCAAAATTATTTGTGCCATTTCAGCATCCACATGCATTGTGCTAAAGATGTCAGATCTTTGAGTAGCTTCAGTTAATGACTTCTTCCTGTCGCGTTTAGCACATCGAGTATATAGACTGCTTAAATCCTGCTGTATTGTGCATGTTCTCTAATACTGTGGTGTCTTAAAGGGTTCAGTGTTTTCACTGACTGATGTGGTAATGCTTTTGCTTGCTGCAGAACCTCTGAGCCCTCTTTTGCTGGGTAAGCACCACAGTGTGGCCCAAACAGCTTGCAGTATAAGTTGGTGACAGATAAAATGGGGAGGGGTATGTGATAAGAGAGAAAATGGTGTGTGAAAGCAGTGCAACATAAAAGCAGACTGATGTCTAGCAAGGATTTCATTAGTTCTGTGGGTTTGTTTAGAGTGACAAGTTCAATGTGTGTGTTCACAGCTCATCCAGGTCTCAGGCTGCTGCTGTCTTGCTACATAAGGTATGCAGATTTGCTGTCTAGATCAACTACAGTCTAGTATCTTACAGTGCCTACAGCACAGATGCACCACAGAATACAGTTTTGGGAATTCCTCTATATTATAATTAGATAGAATATACCTATCTGGAACTCCAAGTTGTCATTAGTCTAGTATCATCCCAGGCTAGTTTTAAATAAAGTAGAATCTTAACTAAACTACTTGATGTTTGTTCATAGCCTTTACTTTCAAGTGTGAACACTGGAAGCAGAGGAGCATGTGCTGCAGGGAGAGCAGAGTGGTCTCTGGCAGCTGGAATCTCTCTGAAACAGTAGTGATGGTGCAGCTGATCAGAGGGCTCTGCAGAGGAGCCAAAGAAATTGGAGTGGAGCTCTAAATGCAGCATCTGCAGGAGTGCCAAAGAAGTGGCCTGCTACCCACTGTGTCCTTGGATAGCTGCAGATAGCACAGGGTAGAGCTTTGCAGTGTGCAGCCTGTATGCCTAGAGCTCCAAAGCTCCATTGGAGCTGCTGGGATGTAGATAATGATGCACAGTTTTCAGATACTGTCTGAAATAGTATTTCTGGTGGGCAGTACCCTGGAGATTGAGAAGGAATGTGCAAGGGGGGAAATGTTTTAAAATAGTTGTTCTTTGGTGTTCGATCCATATCACATGTGTAATCTGAGCAGTAGTTAGGAAATGGATACTCCCTTACAAAACAGAATCTGCTGTGTCTGTCAGGATTGTTAAGTCTATAGCACTTGCCTCTTGACTGCAGACAAATCATCTCCAAATGTGGATGGCCTGTCTGCAGGCATGGTTTGTGCCAGGTATCTCATAGAAGGCAGCTTCCCTTGTGCCTCTTTTTGCCATATTTTGAAGGTAAGTTTGTTGTGATTGTCAGAAGCTATTGGGTTAACATTCTATGCACTTATAGAGGATCTAGTGTTGACTCAAGACATGATGGTTCAGTGTGACTTGATGCTTTGAAACTGTGCTGTCAAGATACACTATAAATATCCCATCATCTTAATGCTGAGAAGCATTTGGCAACAGAAGTCTAAAAGTAATGATCTCTGTCAGCTGGAATGATTCTTCACAGCTGTACTTGTGTGTTGAGGCCCTGTGCCCTGCCACCACCTCCTCCTGGTATTAAGCAGGCTAAGAGTGAGTAATAGGCTGAGAAAAGAGCTGATGTTTCCCTTGAGATTATGGTGCAGGACATTTCCCCTCAAGTGAGTGGAAAATGTTTGAGTGCTGGTTTACCACAGCTGCTGGAAATGGATGGAAGAGCTGCTGATTTGTTCCAAGTCTTGGAGAACTGCTGGCAACCTTGCACATCTGGCCTGCTTAGTGTGTCTTGTGGGGATCATCCAACTCTCTTCAGCTTTACATTTCCACTGGTAAGACTGCTGGGCATGGATGGTTTAGGAGTTGATGGTGCTGGTACCATGTGTGGATTGGAGAGAAGAGTCTGTACAGGATAGTCCCTGTTTAATCGCCTTCTCCAGTTGTAACGTGGAGGCTTATTTCTGTGCCTCAAGTTTAACCTGATCAGTACAGTCTAGTGCAGGAATGGATTTGCTCTAAAGTAAGCTACAGTTCAATGGCACTGATGCATAACACAAGGAGACAACAGAGCCAGAGGTATCACTGTTAGCTTGTATTCCTGTAGTGACCAAAAGACCCTTCTCCCTTCTATTGAATGTGTAGGTGCAGAAGACACATAATAAGCTCTTGAGAAGGGATTGAAAGAAGTGAGAAAATCCAGAATCATCACGAATTGCTGCATCTCATGTAGCATGGATTTTTAAGCTGCTGAGCAGTGACCTGTCCAGGTTTGACCCCATGTTATGGCTAACTTACATTTTCACAGCAGCTTCTGGCAATGACAGACTGTCCTTCCAGCTAGGCATTACTTCGTAAGCTGGCTTTTTTGCCTTTGGGGTGACTCACTGTGTGTGTGTGATGTGACTCTTGATTGCTATGTTTTGCTCTTTAAGGTGTTAGTCACCTGAGATGTCTGCTCCCTTGCTTTTCTATTTCTGTGTATCTCGTGCTCTCCACCACAGGCGATGGCAGATGTGTCATAGAATCCCAGATTGATTTGTGTTGGAAGGGACCTCGAAGCTCATCCAGTTCCAACCCCCTACCATGGGCAGGGACACTTTCCACTAGACCAGGTTGCTCCAAGCCCTGTCCAACCTGGCCTTGAACACTGCCAGGGATGGGGCAGCCACAGCTTCTCTGGGTTCCTGAGTAAGGCATTACTTCTGCAGTTCTTTGTAAAGGCTGGTGTGTTGTACTATTTGACTTGGCCTGCTCCAGCACTAAGTGTCTTCTCTAGGAAGCAGAGGAGAATGCTATAGCAGAATAGCTGCCGTGGGATATTGGTCCTTCTGAGGCAGGAGGTCAGGCATGTTAGTAGTTTCCTGAGCTAGCTTTGTGCAGCTGCAGTGCATGTCCTGGTTTCGCTGTGTCACTCAGATGTGCCTTTATTGTAATAGGCAGCTGCTGCTCCCTGAATTGTTTCTTTCACCAAAATCTGAAGCAATGAGGCAAATTATTGGCTGGAGTCCAGGGAGAGAGAACACTGGGACAATGTTTGTAGCCTGGGTACTGTGGTCCAGTGGACTTCACTGGCAAATCTTCCTCTTTCCAACAAGTGTTTTGTGTTTGTGTTTTGTTCTTTGTGTCCTGCTGAACCCAGGACAGTTTTTGTTTGTTTTGTTTTTTTCCCCTTGGGACCCAGAGACTTTTTCTGCTACTCTGCAGATGCTCTGCACCTCCTTAAAATTAAGTTCCCTTTTCCCTAACTTCAGTACACTTCTGTACCCCAACTATTCATTTGGACCCTCCCCTCTCCCTGTTGTTCCATGTGTTTTTTTATTTTACATTACTGTGGTTAGCAAGTAGCTGGCATCTGTTGCAGTGGTTACAAAGCCAAGGGGTTACTGTGTATGGTGAAAACATATAGTCTTGTTCTTAACAGGAGGGACTGCAAGATGAAATGATGACTAACCTTCCTAGAAGGTCATAATCTGAAAACACCTGAATCTGGAGAGGAGCATTTATGTATCATCAGACTGCTCAAAAGATAGTCCAAATGCATCTGTTTCCTACTTAAAAGTGATGAGGGATCTTGTCTTGCTTCTAATCTTCCCTTCTCAAAGGGTTGGAGATCTGGACATCTTTAGCTCAAAGCCTGTTATATATCCCCCTCATTTCCTGTTCATCTGAACATAGGTGTATACTTTCTTCCTTTATCCTGGCAAACTGTACGTGACTGTAACATGACCTTGAAGAATCTTGTTAACATGGCTTAAAACAGTGTTTGATTGTGAGAGCTTGAAGTGTTTTAGCTTTTAGCACAAGGATGAAGTTTTATCCTTGTAATACATTCATACAATATTGACTGTAATAGTTTCTGTTTACATCAGGTGCATAACAGTTTGGTTCCTTTATGTTTTCTACTCAATGTAACTTTTCCCCATAGCTGAGCTTTTACACTCTGGAAAATCCTTCTTAAATTCATCTTGGCACCATGTAGGAGTCAGTACATACTTTTTCCCTTTCTTGTGCTCTTGCTCGAATCTGAAATAGCAGATCTCCATGATGCTGTCACTAAGAAATCGCTTCAACTATGAAAAAGCCCTGAGGACACGATGGCCATGCAGCCACTTCAGAGCATCACTTGTCAAGTAGAACATGAATGTTTTCCTGCCAACTGCCATTCTAAAATAGCTTGATGCGTTTCTGCATGACTTCATGCACAGCAGCATTCAGCACACAAGCTTTACTTTGCTAAAGGATACTGACAGGGAGAGCCCAAACCAGTTTGCCTATTTGGTATGTATTGGTGAGAAGCTTGAAGACTTGCCTCTCTTGGGTGACTGGAGCATGGAGAGCCAGATCTGCTGCTCTGGGAGTTGGTATGCAGCCGCAAGACTGAGAGGATAATGTTTCCTCTGGGATACTAATGTATGAAACTAGATCATCTACCAGAAGCTGCCTCTCTTGGAGCACATCAGAACTCCCCAGGACCCAGCAGACAGTGGGCTGGTGGAAGCTGACAGAAGCCTCAAGGTGTGCAGGAGGGTTTGGGTTTTGAGGTGTTTTGTTTCATGCAGTAATTCAGTGCTTGGAAGTCCTGTTGTTTTGATCCTGAGGCCTCTGTGTAGTTGATTACACACAGTCACTTGCTAGGAAGGGATGTTGAAACCTGCAGAGGAGAAACAGGAGTAGCTGTTAGAAAAGATCCTGCCCTCTGGCTGTGTTCTCTGGCTTATACAGGGAACAGCAGTGGGTACAGCTATTGTCAGTTTGCAGGAGACTAAACTGGAAAGGGAGCAGGAAAACACTTGCATTGTCAATATGTAACACCTCAGTTCTGCTAAGGCAAAGGACTCTGCCTTGGAGAAGGAGGAGTTAGGCAGGTGAAGTAGGGGGATTCTAGAAGAGGGTAATTTCTCCTTTTCTCTGTGGTTGTGAGACTTTAGAATGTTACTTGATTTCTTCACTTGTAGAAGTTGGTAAAGTTTGGCATCTGCCTGACCTTCAGGGCAATCTCATGGATGCTTTTTTTTTTTTACCTTTTTTGTACTGATTATGGTGTATTTCACCTCCCCCCCGCCAAGTGTTAAGAACACTTAAGTGTGGCTTCCTTCTGTTTTCAAAGACTCCTCTCACAAATTGATTTTCTTCTATTTCAGTGTTGATACATCTTTTTGGCCAGCAGAGGAGAAGCCACTCAGAGGCATCTCCTAGGAGATTGCAGAGACACCTTGGTCAAAGCACTCTTTACTGATTTAATCTTCAGCCATATCACTGTTGATTAATCGTTGCTAATTGTCATGTGACTAATTGTTTGTCAGCTTTGGCTGAGAATGGGGCCTTAAAGCTCATCCACTTCCAACCCCCTGCCACAGACAGGGACACCTTCCACTAGACCAGGTTGCTCCAACCCCTGTCCAACCTGGCCTTGAACACGGCCAGGGATGGGGCAGCCACAGCTTCTCTGGGCACCCTGTGCCAGCGCCTCAGCACCCTCACAGGGAAGAAATTCTGCCTAAGAGCTCATCTCAATCTCCCCTCTGTCAGGTTAAAGCCGGTCCCTATAGGCCCTTGTCCGAAGCCCCTCTCCAGATGTTTTGTAGGCCCCCTTTAGACATTAGAAGGCTGCTGTATGGTCTCCTCAGAGCCTTCTCTAGTTCTAGTTCTGTCAGTGGTTTGGAAAAAACACCTTGAAACATTTATCTGTCTTTATGACTTCCTTCAATTTCTCTGTTGGAACAGAAATCTAGTGTTTTTGTGGAGGATGCTGGGTGCAAAGGATGGGTTGTTCTCACAGGTCAGTCCCTTCAGGGGTAGAAGCTCAGGCATGTTATTAGCACAACTTTATTGCGACAGCAGTGTGGTGCTTCAGCTGTCCTTCATATGATCTCAGGCATCTTCAGCTGCTGTATTTTTTGAGTAGTTGTGCAAAGATTAGCAAAGGACTTGGAATCCCTTTCACATATTGGTATTTTCTCAAATATGGAAATGTTCCACCTATTTAGGTGATGGGTTCAGACTGACCTTCGTTATATCACTAGGATTGTGCATAGACGTGTCTGAAATAGTGACTGCACTCTGTTAGTAGTTGAACTGTCAGTAAAACCAAGACCAGGACATTAGGAAGCTGGTCTCTAGGTCAAGTGCATACTTAGTGGAGAAAGAAACAGTTGTGTGATGAGATCCGGTGGCTTCATCTTCAAGTGCGAGCCAGAGGTACCTGGATTCAGTGGTGTGTGTGGCTTCAGATTGGCCAATGTGTCCTTTCTGTGGTGAGGAGGCTCTTGCAGCTCAGTACCCCAGTGAAGCAGTTGAAGTGAGGCCTTGGAATGGTATCTGTACTTTGATCATTAGTAGAACAGCTCTTGTTTCTCTGCAGACTCCCTCAAATGTTCCTGGCACAGCTGTACCCCTGAAAGAGCAGAGGGTGAGAAGCTGAGATCACCCTATTTGGCAGTTCCTTCTGCTCCAACTGCTTTGTAACTCTTAAATTTGTGGGAAATATGAGTACTTGAGGCAAGAAATCCTTGGCCAGCCCTGATCCAAGAGAAATAGATGGTGTTGGCTCAGCCTTGTTCCTGCTTGGTGAAGGTGGAGCCCTGGCACATGCCACGTTACCTGCTTCCTGGCACTGTGAGCTGAGGTGGAGGAGACTGTGCTTGTGTTCAGGCAGCATGGGGCATGGTGCTGTGAGCTGAGGATGAGGAGGGCCTGGTGCTCCTTGCAGGAACAGAGCTGTGGGATTTTATTAGTATTTGGGTGAATTTATGATCTGCTGTCAAAAGTATGGATTCTCAAGGTGGCCTTCTGGCTCTAGAGGTGGTGTCTAATCTCTATGCTAACTATTGTTTTCCAAAGCCATGGGGCAGCTTTCTTTTAGGGTAGGAATTTCAGTTATACTTGTCGCAAGTATGTTAAGGGCATGTGTAAGAAGTGGCATGGGACAAACAGTTGAAAAACAGTAGCTAAATATTCTGGTATTCCAGTGGCCTACAAAGGTGTTCACAGCTTTCACTGTCCACTGAGGCTCCAGTAACAAGGAATGGTGGCCTGGAGAGACTCTTGCTTGTATGAGTCTGGAGGATTGGGGGAGGATAGGTAGAGGCACAAGTAGGGAGTATTAACTTTGCCTGAGAGGATTAATCTGCTGGCAACTGCGGATACCTGAGAGCAGGTAGTGAGGGATGCAGCCCCTCTGCTCTGTGACCCTTGAGGGAAGTGCAGTGTAACTAGGAGTGGGTAGCTGGAATCCATGATTTCCCATCATAACAAATTAAGCTGCTTAAAGAAATGTGTGTGCTTTTGGTTGCATGGAGCCAGGTGGATTGCTGTTGGAAACTCACTTGCTGTGGGAAGTTCTGTATTTATCAAACCAGGTTTTGTTGTTCTTGTAACCAGGGGTGAAGGCACGTGCAGTGGTCTCTCGGATATGGGGGAAGTTCTCAAAGAAATGTGGCAAAACAAGCAGAACACTACTTCAGTGACTTGGAGAGGATGACTTCAAGACCTCTGCACTTTGTTTCTGGCTAACTCAATGCTGGTCGTCTGTTTGCTCTTTCCTCCTGATACTAGAGCACCATGATAATCTGAAATAACTTCTATTCCATCCAGAAGTCTAGTAGCAGGAGATAGGGAATGTGTCTTTAAGAGCCTGAGCTATTTTAAGAGCAGGTATTATCCCAGGGTACAGGAATGGGGCAACTAGCCTTCAAACTGCTGTAGTAACGGAGACTGCAGCCACCCTGAGCATGCCCACAGCGCTGTGCATGTGCTGGCAATTGAGCTGGTCTTTATCATTATCACATTAATGTTTTCTTTTGTGGTAGATAAAGATATAAAGACTCATGAGAGCACTATGTGCTGTATAAAACAGTTGTCTCTTACAGAAGACAGGAAGCTAGCAGCTGTTTGTAGAGGTTGGGCTCAGCTCTGGACTGATAGCAAAAACATCTTACGACCAGACAGTGTAACTCTTAGAGTGCAATGGAAAGAGAGCACAGGTTCTCCTCCTGCTGTACCTGAACCCTGGACTGCTTGTACTTTAGTTGCTTCAATTCCATATCTACAACAGCATCACAAAATGCAAGATGTTTTTCAGAAATGCAAGGAAAACATTCCATCCTGCAAAGATCCTGCAATGTAATGAGAGGTTAGAGAGGAGTCACAGTAGGTACCATTTATGCAAGGGCCATGAAAAGCTGGATTTTTGCTACAGCTGGTGATGAAGCTTTGGGTAAAAGGCTTTTCAGAGGGTTTGGTTAATTAAAACAAGGAAGACTTCAGAACCAGGACAGAATTATTTTAGAAATGGATTAAGTGAGTAGCCAGTAATTGGAGGCCTTACCCTTGATAGTCCAGGGCAGCTGGAACTGTTTCACACATCACATTTTAAGGCACAGGAGTACTAAATATTTTTCAATAGCCTTCTTCATACAGGCAATGTCTGACTTGAATGTTACTGTCTCTGGGTTGAGCCTTTAGCTAGCAGAAATCAGAAAAGCTGTGCTTGCTTTTGCTAGCCAAAGATTAGGTTCCTGATGTTTGAGTTATTTTGCTTCTATTTCTTGTGTGAAGGATAAGTTATGTTAAGACATGCTTGGCTTGATGACTGAAATGAGCAGATCCTGGCTCTGTTCATAACTATTTGGCTTTAACTTCAACCTCTGTGTTGGTTCCCTTTTCCTCAGAGGTAAAGGGCCTCTGTTCTGTGTGGCTTTTACTGTAAGGGAATTAATTAATTTGGGAAGAGTTAAAGTTGATCTATCCAGAATCTGAAACTTGCTTTGTTTTCACTCCCAGGCATATGAGAAACGCTTTCCTACATGTCCAGAGATCCCAGTCTTCCTGGGGAGTGAAATCCTTCATGAATCCAGGAGTGATGATGGAGCTATCCATGTCATTGAACGGAGCTGCAAACTGAATGTGGATGCTCCTAGGCTGCTGAAGAAGGCAAGTGGAACCCTGGGGTTTGTTGACTGGGTCAGATAGATAAAGGCTCCTAAAATTACTCTTTCTCTCTGTTTTTCCTCCTCCTCTTGGTTCTTCATCCTTCTCAGATTGCAGGGGTAGAATATGTGTTTTTCATCCAGAAAAACACAGTCAACTGGAAAGAGCGAACTCTCCGCATTGAAGCCCACAACGAGACTTTTGCCAACCGTGTTGTCGTTCTTGAGACATGTAGCTACTCAGTAAGTGCTTCCAACCCTTCCTTCACAGACAAATAAACAAAATCCTGTACTCGTATGCAGAGTGAAGTTGCTTGACTGAATTTGAGCACTGGACTGTAGTGTACTATAGATAGACACTCTTGGACTGGGAAGGCTGCTGGATCTTAGAGTTTTCCAATGCTTTTGTAGACCTTGAGAAACTTTCTTAGGTTGATTGTGCTTCTCTGATGGAGTGCTAGGCCCTACAGTGAGAGTAGTGGTTGAAATTCAAGTTAGTAGAAGCATTTGGAGCTTGAGTGTGTATTTAGATCTAGATATTTAGAAGGAAATCCTCAATATTTATTATGACGAGGGCCAGAGAGAACTCTGGCAATTAATTTTGCCCACACATAAGGTGGTAAAACTTGCACTTGTTATGATCTTCACGCTTGAAACATTTGGAGGAAGGTCCAGAGCTCTGTTTGTGGCCTGGGGTGTCTCACTTTGTGGCTGTATCTTCAGCAGTAGTGTGCTTTTTCATTGTAACTATGCTGTTAGGGCTCAGTCACCATTAAATAGCTTCATCTGTTTCTGGAAGCAATCAGATACTGCTCTTTGTTCTCTAAACAAAAGTCTAGATCCAGTTACTTACCTGCCTCATTGGCAACTGGACAACAGCTCAGCTTCTTGGAAGTAAGCAAACTGTAAGTAGCTGCTGTTTCAGGCAAGACAAAGGTTGAAAAGCTGTTAATGTTTTTGGTGCTGAGGGGGTTTCCTGAGGCAGAGATCACTTGCTGGCTAAAGGGCTTCTGGAAAAACTGCAGTAGGTCAGGCTTCCCTCATCGTGAGAGATGCTGACAGCTCCCAGGTCAGCTCTGGAGAATTGCTCAGATGTTGTTGCACTTGCTGATTTCGGCTGTGTTGCCTCCTGCTCATATCCTTTGGAAGGAAAGTCAACAGCAGGGCTCGGAGGGAAGCACTCTTCCCACTCCAGGGCGGGAGCTTGTGGGCTGCATCCTCACGGCGCTTCCCGGCTCTATTTTTACCAGTTCCTTTTTCCCTGCCAGAGTGCACCGGAAACAGGTTTATTCTCATCTTTCCTTTTCTGCAGTGCTCTCTAAAGCAACTTGGAGAAATAGGATCCTGCTCTTGCAGTTACTTAATATGTTCCCCTGGGGGAATTTGTGTCCTTTATAGAGCTCCTGTCTTTGTGTGTGGGCTGGAATTTCTTTCTGTCGTGTCAGTTTGTGAACAGCAGCACCTACAGAGAAGAGGCTGAGCCCTCTCAGAAAAAGGTTAAATTTGAAAAAGGAAAAAATTACATAGGTTTTATGTAGAGTAACTGAGAAGAACTGGCTAGAAAGGAAAGGTGTATATGGGTACTGAAGAGGGACTCTTTATCAGGGACTGTAATGATAGGCCAAGGGGCAATGGGTTCAAACTAAACCAGGGAAAGTTCAGGTTAGATGTAAGGCAGAAGTTCTTCCCTGTGAGGGTGCTGAGGAGCTGGCACAGGGTGCCCAGAGAAGCTGTGGCTGCCCCATCCCTGGCAGTGTTCAAGGCCAGGTTGGACGGGGCTTGGAGCAACCTGGTCTAGTGAAAGGTGTCCCTCCCCATGGCAGGGGGTTGGAACTTGATGATCTTCAAGGTCCCTTCCAACGCAAACCAGTCTGGGATTCTATATTGAACTGACAGTGGGAAATCCCTCTGTTCTGCCATGTCTTGTGTTCTGAGGGGAAGACCAACATAAGTGGTTGAGTTGCCTATGCAAAACTAGAAAAAAAGTTTTGTGTTTCTTCTCTTGCAGATGTAGGGGTTTTCAATTGCATGTGCAATCCCTGCCTTTCTGTAAAGAAACTTTGACATGATTTCAAGAGAGCAGTCACTATTTTAGTGCAACTTTTGCTATAAATATTACTGTTCAGGTCAGCTGGAGCAGGGAGTTTTTAATCTTGTGCATGTAAAGAATGCTGGGGTTAACCACTGTCGTGGTTTAAACCAGGCAGAGCTCCTTCACTCACTGTCCCCCCCTCTTCTTGCCCTCCCCCTACTCCCGAAGGGACGGAGAAGAGAATCGAAAAGAATGCAACTCCCATGGGTTGAGATAAGAACAGTTTAGTAACTAAGGTATAACACAAATCACTGCTGCTACCACCAGTAATAACAATGATAAAGGAAATAACAAGGGAAGTGAATACAACACCTCACCACCAGCCGACCAATAACTTGCCCCCCCCCCCCCCAGCCCGACCAAGCACCGACCAATACCTCCTCCAACCCCGCAGTCTCCCAGCCCTTCCGGCTAACTCCCAGTCACCTCCTGGGCATGACGTGCTGTGGTATGGAATACCTCTTTGGTCAGTTTGGGTCAGGTGTCCTGTCTCTGCTTCCTCCTGGCTTCCCCTCCTCCCTGGAAGAGCATGAGGCTCACAAAGTCCTTGGCCAAACAAAAACATCATTGTTATCAGCTCTGTTCCCAGGCTGAAAGTCAAAACACAGCACTGCACCAGCTACCAAGAAGGAGAAAAATGACTGCTACTGCTGAACCCAGGACATTACCCACCCCTTATTCCATACCATTCACGTCATGCTCAGATCCCACATTTTCAATATGCCATCACTCTTATGTTAGTTTTATAGGGACTGGTCCATGCACTGCTGAGTCCATCTGGTCCATGATGTCAGGCTCCATCTCTTGTAACAGTCTTTCAGAGCAGGAGAGACTGTGTGCAGTGTTCACACTTGTGAATAATCTGGGCAATAGTGTCCATTGCTAAATCCACCCCTTGACCATGAGTCCATCTCTATGTTGCATCTCTGCTCTGATGGCCTGAAGTGCCATGGGCCCACCAGGCTTAAAATAATTCACTGTCCCGTCCAGCAGTTTCTGCAGCTTGTTGCTGGGGACTCCATACAGCTGCCTTCCATCTCCGGTGCTTCCAAAGCACTGGAGGGGCCCAGTGGACTAGGTACTTGCCCATGCTGTCCCACATGCCCTGCCACTCATGACTGTCCAGCCTTGGGGAAAATCTCCTGGTCCTCCTATATGCTCGTCTAACCCCAGACAAGACCCAAACCCGACTCTGCTTAACTTTTGAGATCAGACAAAATGGTTGTGGGTAAAACACAGTCTGTGTGTGTGCCAACATGCTGATCCCCATCACAATCAGCAGGCAGGTCCCAAGGGTACCCAAAGGCCGTTCAAAACCTTCAGAACTCTCAGTTGATGCTGCTGTACTTGTCACTGGGGCTGGTGTAGCTGCTGTGCTTGCCGGCTCTCCCACCACCAGCTTCTCTTTTCCTGAGTCCAGCTCTTCCTCCTCTGCCTTGCTGGGAAATGCTGCGTGGTCTCCTGCATCCTCCTGGGGCTCGGCGGGCGGCTTCCGGGGAATGCTCTCGGCCGTCGTGGGGCTGGGCTCGGCCCCTCCGCTGCCTTCTCCCTCTGCTTGGCGGCCGCCTCCTTCCGCTCCTCGACCGCCCCGACCTCCTCCACCGGCAGCCGTCCCCTCGCGGCTTCCCGGCCCGCTCCCGCCGCCGGTTGCTCCCCGGGGCCGCTCTCCTGGGCCGCTTCAGCAGCCGCCGGCTTCCGAGTCCGCTCCCCCTCGGCTCCCCGCAGCCTCATGAAGATGGAGAGCAGCCGGACGGCCAGGTACAAGTCCACGGCCACGTCCGTCCCGCCCTGCTGCTGGAGCCCACCCGTATTACAAGTCATTGCCATAAAGCACAGTGAGACAAGAACCTTAGCCCAAGCCCCGCACTTGATAAACACTAACACAGCAGATACCGGCTCTAAGTAAGGTACTACATTCTGAAGCTGTGAGATCCACAAGAACAACTCTGAGAGCCAATAAATCAGCATTGCAACGAGTGACTATTAATTCGGTCAGATCTGTTGTTATCTCAACCCCTCATGCCCCACGTTGGGCACCAAAAAAGAACTGTTGTGGTTTAAACCAGGCAGAGCTCCTTCACTCACTGTCCCCCCCCTTCTTGCCCTCCCCCTACTCCCGAAGGGACGGAGAAGAGAATCAAAAAGAATGCAACTCCCACGGGTTGAGATAAGAACAGTTTAATAACTAAGGTATAACACAAATCACTGCTGCTACTACCAATAATAACAATAATAAAGGTAATAACAAGAGAAGAGAATACAACACCTCACCACCAGCTGACCGATAACTTGCCCCCCCCCCCCAACCAAGCACTGACCAATACCTCCTCCAACACCGCAGTCCCAGCCCTTCCGGGTAACTCTCCGTTATATCCTGGGCATGACGTGCTGTGGTATGGAATACCTCTTTGGTCAGTTGGGGTCAGGTGTCCTGTCTCTGCTTCCTCCCAGCTTCCCCTCCTCCCTGGCAGAGCATGAGGCTCACAAAGTCCTTGGTCAGACTAAAACACCATTGTTATCAGCTCTGTTCCCAGGCTGAAAGTCAAAACACAGTGCTGCACTAGCTACCAAGAAGGAGAAAAATGACTGCTACTGCTGAACCCAGGACAACCACAAACATTAATATGTCCAGTTCATGATGCATTCCATTGCTCTGGGAGAATTAACCTGACTTAAATATGGGTCTGTTGGTGCCTCATAGGAAGCCTCTTCTGTGCCCTCAGTCTCTAGCTCTGGAGATTAAATAGCCAGTTGTACCAGGGGCAAGGGCACTGATATGTTGTGAGAAGTCTGTTACCATCCAACCCTGTGTCTGTCTTTGGGCTTAGGTTCACCCTGAGAATGAAGAGTGGACTTGCTTTGAACAATCTGCATCTCTTGACATCAAGTCATTTTTCGGTTTTGAAAGCACAGTGGAAAAGATTGCCATGAAGCAGTATACCTCAAACATCAAGCGGGTAAGATGGGCTTTCCTTTGTGCCAGAAACCCCGCATTCAAACACCTGCTCTCAGTGTGCCTCTGTGAGATAGACCCAGTCTAGTTTTATACTTCTGCTCATGTCTCTGAAATCTCTCAGTAAGAAAAAGCCAGCATACACTGAGCAGAAAAACAGCGTGCTTGCTGGAATTTGTCTGTGCAGAGGAGGGAGCAGGCTGTGCCAGAGGAGGATGGCAGTGGATGTGGTGGGTGCCAGGCTTCTCGCACACTGAGGACAATGTTCTTCTGCAGGAAGAGAAAGTTCTGGGTAAAAATTAGCACCCTGTCTCTCAGCTTGGGAAGAGCGGTTTCCTTTTGGTGGCCTTTTTTTTTTACCCCCTTGGACTGCATAGGAACAGGGCAGCTAATTGATGGCTTGGAAGCAGGAGAGGGGATACAAGTGTTGCATTGGCATTGGCATTTGCTTGGCCAGTGTTGTAATTCACCATTTGTATGGTGCTTCCAAAGTTTTCCAGCAGGGCTGTGCAGATGGAAAGAGACAACTATTTTCTTCTGTTTAACAGCATTAGTCATCTGTCCTGAGGAAAGTTTTCCTGCACCTTGCTGGTTCTGGGGAGATGGGGTGGCTTTTTCCTAATGAGAGTCATCCCCTTCAGGGCAAGGAGGTGATTGAACACTATCTGAAGGAGCTGATCTCCCAAGGGATCACGTTCATCCCCCGCTGGACACCTCCCCGTGTGTGTGAGCAGAAGGATGAGCAAACCCCAGCTGCTGGAGATGCTGCTGATGCTGCTGTGGCCCTTGACTCTGGAGCTCTTGGAACTACCAAAGAGCAAACTGGCAGCTCCTGCCTTCCAGCAGAGGCTCTCAGCTCTGATGGTATGTGATGTCCAGATCTAAGTGCCTTGAACAGCGCTGACTAATAAGTTTAGGTTTACTACTTTTGGCATAAGGATTTTCTTCTGGATTGTGGGTGGGGAGGAAGGAAAGTTATTTTCTTCAAGAAAAACACAAACAATGGAATTTTTCTCCCCCAAAAAAAACTGAAAAGACAAGAAAAACTCTGCCTGCAATAGGTTTAGTTTGAGCATAGGAAGAAAACTTGGTTTTCATCTAGCTTTAAGGTACTTTATACCTTAAATTTGAGAAACTTAAAGGTGTCTTGAGTATGCTATACCTAAATTATAATGAAACGTTTTAGCTATTTTAAAATTCATATTCTTGAGGATTTATTTGGATGGTTTTTGCCCCTCTATCAGGCCAAGACAATGTTGCCTAATGCCTTACTCACACAAGATGCTTGAATTGGATTTTATCTTTCTAGATCTTTGTGTGTTAATCTGATGGTATCTTCTAGACTAAATAAAATTCTTTTCTGCAAAAAGAAATAGGAAGGACTTTTTAATTGAGAGCTGTGGTATTAGATAAAGGAGTTGTCATTCCTCAGAAGGAAAGACAGCACTTGTTTTGCTGAGTGTAACTAGGGGAAAGGCTTGGAATTTGGAACTGTCAATGGTTCTGGTGTCACCAGACCTTCTCTGGTAGGAGAATTGGAATCCATCTGGAAAAAGAATAAAAAAACCTCAAAGGAGTTGACTGCGAAATATTCATGTGGTTTGGGGTTCAAGTTAATCTGAGAGAGGGACTCTTCATCAGGGACTGTAGCAATGCAATAAGGGATATTGGGTTCAAACTTAAACAGGGAAAGTTCAGGTTAGATACAAGGAAGGAGTTCTTCCCTGTGGTGATGTGCTGGAACAGACTGCCCAGAGAAGTTGTAAATGCTCCATCCGTCAGTGTTCATGGTCAGGTTGGACAGAGCCTTCGGGCGACATGATCTGGCATGATGTGTCCCTTCCCATGGCAGGGGATTTGAACTGGATGATCTTAAGGTCCTTTCCAACCCAGATCATTCTGTGACTAAGAGTGGCAGATCCCATCTAGCAGAAGAGGAGAGTAGCTCTTACTTATTTGCTTATATTCATGTTTAGGAAGTGATCAGCTTCCCTGGGACTGCTCTCCTGTTTTCTGGCTCGGTGGATTCAGTGGGGGCATAGCACTTCTATGCTATAATTTCCGTATTATCAGTCAGTACCAGCATATCCTGTGGGTGTCCAGGCCTTATTCTGTCGTTAATGGTACTTGCTGAAAGTATTTTGTACTTGATGAAGAGCTAGCTCAGAGGTGGATCTCCCAGCCCTCCTTCTCATGTGCCTTTGTACCTCCAGCACAGCTATTGGCCTGTGCTTTGCTTCCCTTTGGGTACCACATTCTCCTTGCTGGCATCTGCACATCCAAGCTTCGGATGACACTTCTGCTTCTGTCTCTGAATGCTGGCAGTCTCGCACCCCTTGTCCTTTGTCTCTGATCTAGAGGGAACTTGAACTGCTGGTCTGCATAGGGCTTCTCTTCATGCCTTAAAGTCTCCCTTGCTGTCAGAAATGGTAGTGTTATGGTAGTGTTGTTGTCCCTTTCTGGTGCCAATTTTCAGCCAGCTGGTTTTTAGCTTCTTGTCATGGGAATTTTGCATGGGATCTGTAGGGAACTGGGGGATTTAAATGCCCAGGTGTTGGAGGCAGGTGCTAGAGCTCATATTTCTTAAGTTCCTGCTGGAGCAGTTCAGGGTTGAATGAAATATTAGCATTCCAGAAGACAGGAGGAGTGATTCTTAAATGTTGCCTGTGTTGTCATGCCTTAATCGCCATGAGAATATCCCTCACTTCCCTTAGGCATCAAAAATGAGGGCTTCTGAGCTCTTCCAGTGTAAATCCTAAGTAACCTGCTGTGTAGAAATCTCCTTTCTGGCTATGCCAGGTCTCCTCTGAACTGTTCTCTTTTACTCCCTCCAGGTGACAAGCTGGATGCTGATTACATCGAGCGCTATCTGGGCCAGCTGACTCCGATGCAGGAGAGCTGCTTGATTCGCCTGCGCCAGTGGCTGCAAGAGACGCACAAAGGCAAGGTGGGTAGATGAGGCAGGGAGCACGCTGTGCAAGCCTCAACACAAGATTCTTGTACCTCATGTGCCTTCAACCCTCCAATAAAACTCAGGCCCATGGACAATTTGTGTGCTGAGACTTGCCTGTGTTGGCAAGGTTGGGTGAAAGGCCAGTAGCAAAAAGCCTGTGTGACCTTGCGGTGGGATCTGGTGGTATCAGACCTGTGTTTTCTTGCTTCAGTGCTCTGTGTGGGAAGGTCCCCAAGCCCAGAGGTTTTGCTGTGGGTTTAGAGTAGGCATTGGCTGGGGCTTGACTGCCCAGACTGTTTGCCCAGGACTGTTTGAGTGTGTGGGAAGTAGACGGTCTTACCTTGTATGTTGTGTAAAGCCTCTAAAACAGAGGAGCTGAGGACACTAGATGTGGGCAAGTACAGCTGGAGTTGGCCAGCTAGTAGACATAGAAACACATTTCCCTAAAAAGCAGCAGAGGTACTGTGCGCTAGATGTATCCCTACTCTGCTGAAATACAGCTCTGCTTCAGCAGCTGCTTGGGCTCCTCCTGGTTGGAGTGTCTAGATCAGACCAAGAGGTAACTGGTATGTGGTTGAGAAAAGAAAAAATCTAGAGCAGTTTGAATGCCTCAAAGGTGATCTAACTTGAGGTTTCCTGATGGAGAGAGATTGAGTGGGATGGAAGGACCAAGGATAGCAAAAGACAATAAGTGGGTGAGCTGAATAGATAAATAGTGGAATGTTGCTTACAAAGAGAGGAAACCAGGAGAAATATTGTTGGAGCAAGTGACTCTCCTTGAAAACAGTACAGCTAGATAAGGTTTCAATAGTAATAGTTTCCTGCCTTAGAAGGTAACTGTTCTGTCAGCCATACAGAATGAGTTAGGAGGTATTCTGCAGTCACAGGCTTTGGATTTGTCTTTTTCTTTGAATTGGCGTTTTCAAAAGAGGCTACTGTGCTTTCTATGTGCCTTGCTGTGCCTTTGAGAGCTGAGAAGAGGGCATGTCTCATCTGAGTATAAGGGGAGGTATAAGAGCTTAAACATGATTTATAAACCCCTTGTTTCTTCTTGGAAAAACTAATTGTCTATGTAAAGTGTAACAGATTTAGTGCTATAGTTTTGTTACTGAACTTGAAGTCCCCTTCTGTGAGAGAGTGTGTGTGGGGGTTTTGTTGGTACCTGTGAATGTGGATGGAGAAACAGTTACCAGAAAACCACAGGCTGAAGAGAACAGCAGAGGTAATGGTAACAGCAGAGGTTGAGGTAATGTGTGAAAGTCTCCCAGCAGCTGACAGGCTCCAGAGAATACCAACACTGTTGAATCTGTGAGCTGATAAATTGAGAACACCAAGCATCTGCCAAATCTGTCCAAGGCCACTGGTCTAGAGTAGCATCAACAACAGGTTATATAACTGAGACCATGTCCAAAATTATGCTGGCTGCTAGATGCAGGTAGTGCCTACAGGAATATATACACCCTCAACAGAAAAAAGGACTGAAGGGCTGTCTGAACGTCTACCTGCAAGCTCCTATCATGTCAATATGATTCTCTGCCTCTGAGTAAACAGCTAGGGCTGGCCTCCCAACTAACCAGGTAACTGTGTGTGCACTGCTAATAACAGCTTCACTGACGAAATGAGCTCTACTAAGTATTGGTTGTGATCTGTCTCCCATGATCAACCTCCTGTCAAATAAAAGGGGTTTGACAACAAGCAGACATAAAGCAAAGGGTAAGGATAAATGCCCAGGCATTATTATGTTATGAAATATGTGGTACAAGGCTTTTCAAGTTAATAGTAACCTGTCCAGTGGATTTCTGTGTGGTAGGAGATGTCTCAACTATTGGCTAACCAGCTAAAAATGAGCCCTAGATGAGAATAAGACAGTGAGACTTTATCCATGCATGGGATCTCCAAGGATGCTGCTTTCAGGTGGAAGAAACACAATTTAAATGGTTGGGTGTGTTTTTGCAGGTAGGGGTAAGGAGTTAGATTTTGATTGCTTGTCAGTGTAATAGAGAATTGGGAACTTGCCCTACATGAGTTGAGTTTTCTCTGGAGAGGCTGTTACCTTGCTGTGAGAATCTGCTCTCTTAATTTGAAGCAAGGCTGTCCTTATTCCTCTATCAAAAAATATTTGTAGATCTTCTGTTTCTTGGAAAATCATAGAATCCCAGACTGGTTTGGGTTGGAAGGTACCTTAAAGCTCATCCAGTTCCACCCCCCTGCCATGGGCAGGGACACCTTCCACTAGACCAGGTTGCTCCAAGCCCCATCCAACCTGGCCTTGAACACTGCCAGGGATGGGGCAGTCACAGCTTCTCTGGGCAACCTGTGCCAACGCCTCAGCACCCTCATAGAGAAAGTGGTGATGTTCCTTTTTATTCTTATTTTTTTTCTCTTTATCCTATTTCAGTATCCAGTCCCTGTTCCCTCCAAAGAAGATATCCTTTAGGACCAGATTTATCATTGCTTTAAAAATCTGAGTAGCTGAAGAAACAATCATCAAATGGCGTTAAAATTGCAGATACTTACAGCTATTAATCAACGTCTTTGCACTATGCAAAGGAGTACATGTACTGTCACTGGTAAAGAGAAAAGGAGGCTGAGATTAAAACCTCATATGGGAGTTACTGCTTTGTTTGGATAAAGATAAGAGACTACACTATGGAGTAAGTCCCAGGAGGTCCCTGCCTTTGGTCTAAACAAAAGTGCTAAATTTGCCTCTTATCTGAGGCTATGGACTATATAGGCTTGAAACATACAAAAACCTAAGAGCCATTCCATCTCCTGGGCCTTACAGGAGATCTGGGGTCTGTTGTAGATGTTTGTGGGGTTTGTCTGTTGTCTGAGGAGTAACAGCTTCCTCTGAGCAGCAGAAACATAGATCAGCTGATGAGAGTTCTGCTGCTTTTACCCTTGCTCTGCTGCAGAAAACTTTGGTGGTGTTCTTATAAATACCTTAGAGATCTTATTGGGGATGGCTGCCCTCTTCTTTCCATGAGAGATAAATGCAGTGTTTGCAGCATTAGAGTATGCTGAGCATTGTTAATGTCCTATCTCTTCAGGTGCTTCTAGGCTTTGCTTTAGGCTGCCTGAACCCTACCCCTTTCTGTAGGTGGAATAAATTCTTAATATCTCTTGCAGTTTCATACCAGGTTGTGATACTGGGGTTGCTCCCAGCCTGACACAGGTGATGGCTCTGCTTTCTCCCCTGCTTTCTATAGTTGTGAGCATGTCAATGAACAAACAAAAGAGCTTTGACTCCCAAACATGAGCTTTTATTTGTTCTACAGCAGGGCTCAGATTGCTTAGGTCATGCTCAGTCAGTACAGACACTCCAGAGGAGGCTATCCCTGCTTGCCAGAACTTGAATTTTTAATGGAAGCTTGATGTAGCAGATGGGGCCAAACACTTCTGAGGGAGTTGGGGTGAGGAGAAAAAAGCAGAGCAGCATATGCAGCTAGAATCCATTTGGGTTTGCAGCTTGACAGGCTTTTAGACAAATTCGGCCCTGCTGTGGAATCTGTCAGGTATATGGTTAGTTCCTGATGCTTAGTATGCAAATCTTTGATTTTTATTTTCAGCTAAGAGGGAACATGTGAGATTGAGAAGAAGGTTGGAATAAACCATTCTACAGACCTGATTTGGGAAAGCTTTTGTGCTGCTAGGATTACTGATAGAAAGTGTTGGGATGAGTGATAGAGATTTGACCAGACTACAATAACTACTTGTTGTAGTTCTGGTCAATATGTATGTTTTGGCAGGAGTTAGCATGATGTGATGGGGCAGGGAAGCTTGTCAAAGAGCTCTAATGCTTTCCTGTTGAGACAACACCAAGGAGGGATTATCAGCAGCAAAGCAGAAGGGAGATCTGCATGAGAGCTGGAATTGGTGTAGGGGGTAATCACTCAAAGACTATGGTGTCATGATCTCCCTCCAAAAAGTGCTTAAGCTCAGGTAACAAGTTACCTATGGATGCTTTCCATCCTTTGATTTTCCCCTATGGGCAGTCAGCTTGCAGCTCTTGCTTTCATACAGTATTTTGTTTGTCCTTTTGGGATAGCTACCTGAGGGAAACTTCAGCAAGCTCAGTTTGCTGGGGCTTTGAGACCAGTGAAAGGCTTCTCTCACAGGCTGTGAATCAGTCCCTTCTTTGTGCTCCTAGCACCATCTGCTGCATTCAGCTGGATTAGGTGAGGAGGGAGGCAGAAGGCATGTAAGTTTATTTATCTTCATTTTAAGAGGCTAAAAAATGGTACATGCTTCTCTGTGGGCTTTACGGAATAGTGGTACAGGTAATGTAGCGGTCTTGATCTTAGACTTTCTCTTCTCTCAGATCCCTAAAGATGAACATATCCTTCGGTTCCTGCGGGCGCGGGACTTCAACATCGACAAGGCTCGAGAAATGCTCTGCCAGTCGCTGTCTTGGCGCAAGCAGTACCAGGTGGATTACATCCTCCAGTCCTGGAGGCCTCCAGCCCTCCTAGATGAATACTACACTGGAGGGTGGCATTACCAAGACAAAGGTGAGAAGCTGCCCCTT
Source organism: Pezoporus occidentalis (assembly GCF_034315485.1). Taxonomy (NCBI): domain Eukaryota; kingdom Metazoa; phylum Chordata; class Aves; order Psittaciformes; family Psittacidae; genus Pezoporus; species Pezoporus occidentalis. The sequence continues at coordinate 2,338,397 of NW_026913404.1, forward strand.
GAGTTAGAGCATGGGTTGATTATAGGACCTTGTGAGTATCGGCAATTTAAACACTAACAAAGCCACTCACATGTAAATAGCCACTTTGTTTTGATGTAACTTTATTTTCTCTACACAGATGAGGCAGACTAGAGTGAGTCCAAAGCAGCATCAATTTGATAAGGCTGCCTTTGGATGTGATTTTTATCCTTTTAAAATATTTCATATATCAAAAAGAGTGTGACCAGCAGGTCAATGGAGGTTATCTTGCCCCTCTACTCTGCTCTTGTGAGGCCCTACTTGCAGCACTGTGTGCAGTTCTTGTGTCTTCAACATAAGAAGGGCACGGAGCTGTTGGAGCAAGTCCAGAGGAGGTCACAAGGGTGATCAGGGGACTGGAGCACCTCCCGTATGAAGATAGCCTGAGAAAGTTGGGGCTGTTCAGCCTGGAGAAGGCTGCGTGGAGACCTCAAAGCAGCCTTCCAGTATCTGAAGGGGGCCTACAAGGATGCTGGAGAGGGACTCTTAATCGGGGATTGTAGCAATAGGACAAGGGGTTTAAACTGAAACAGGGATGTTCAGGTTAGGTATAAGGAGGAAGTTCTTCCTGTGAGGGTGCTGAGGCGCTGGCACAGGGTGCCCAGAGAAGCTGTGGCTGCCCCATCCCTGGCAGTGTTCAAGGCCAGGTTGGATGGGGCTTGGAGCAGCCTGCTCTAGTGGAAGGTGTCCCTGCCCACAGCAGGGGGGTGGAACTGGGTGAGCTTTAAGGTCCCTTCCAGCACAAACCATTCCATGATTTCATGTGGCCCTCTCTAATCCTCTTCTTTGGTTATTTTGGTTTTTTTGCTTTGTTTTGTTTTGTTTTGTTAAGATGGACGACCACTCTACATCCTTCGTCTTGGCCAGATGGACACAAAAGGTTTGGTGAAAGCTTTGGGAGAGGAATCATTGTTGCGACATGTGAGTTGTATTTTCCTTTCTCACCCAAAGTACTCCCATCTCCCTTGGGGTGTTTAGAGTATTATGGAGCGACAGCAATCTACCTGCCTGACACAGTTCCTGTGTTGTGTGGCTGGCAACTCAAAGTCGGCTTAGTGACGTGACATGGCACAGCTGCTCCGTTTTCCTGCAGAGACAGAAGTGAAGCTTTTGTAATGGTACAGATTGGCCAGAAAGACGCTTTCCAATAACCTGCAGTTCACCGTAAGCTTTCCATGGCCCTCTCATGTAGCTCAGCTATAACATTTGAACTTGAGATTGTTCTCCTTCATCTTAGATTTTCAGTATCTGTACCTTGTATGATCAGCTCAACTTTTCAGTGCAGAAGCCTTTTTTAATGTAAACTTTCATTCTGTTTTGTACACTGCAAGTTCTCAAGGTGGTGTGCTTCTAGGTTCTGGTTTTTGAAATAAGATCTGCTGCCTGTCCTGGTTTCTCATACTGAGGCTAACCCCACTCTGACTGGCTTTCATTTTAGGTTCTGTCAATTAATGAGGAAGGACAAAAGAGGTGTGAGGAAAACACCAACATCTTTGGCCGCCCCATCACGTTAGTACAGTTAATTTTCTTGTATCCTTACAGAGTTTGAACTGACATGTTGAGAAAAACCTCTCTGAGTGAAGGTTTTAGATGATGTCCTAGGATTAAGCTGCAGATAGATGGCAGTGGGTCCATGTTCTGGGCTGTTCCTGGGCTTTGGGTGCTGTATATAGTGGACTTAAATGCTGATAAATTCTACATCTTCATATGAAAGTAAGTATGGATCCTTCCTTATGTCTTTTTATGTCCCATTTCAGATTAATTTAATCTAATATTGGTGATTTTAGTCCAGACCCTTCAAATTCTTTTTTATACAGGAAACTGCCAGTTTCCAGCTTCATTTAAAATATACTTTTCGAATTATTTTTAGGAATAGGCCTGGATGCCTTCATCCTCTTCCACACTGACACCATATGTTCTTGCCTTTGGGCTTGGGTGTCTGTTTTACCTGAAAGCTCAGCCAGATTCAGGCTGTCTCTGCCTGTGAGTGGAGATCTGCTTTTCATTGCAATGCTGCTCTCCCTTGGTGGATTCGCTAGATCCTGTACAGGCTGCAGTGTTACTGAAAGAGTCTGTGGCTCATCAGCTGAGTAGCCACTGTGCAGTGAATTTCTGACAGGTCTCTTTCCGTGTGTTCTTTTAGATCCTGGACATGTCTGGTGGACTTGGAAGGATTGAATATGCGGCATCTCTGGCGGCCTGGAGTTAAGGCCCTGCTTCGGATAATTGAGGTTGTGGAGGACAACTACCCTGAGACTCTGGGGAGACTGTTGATAGTGCGAGCACCCAGGGTTTTTCCTGTGCTCTGGACTTTGGTGGGTGAAATCTGGACTGCAGAATCTTGTGCATGTACAAATAGCTAAATCATCCAGTCAGTGTGAGTTCTGCTTGTTTGAAAGGTTAGGGAAGGAAAAGCTTCCAAGGAACTTGTGGCTTAACTCCTGAAGAGGCCACAGCATCACTACAGAGCAAGCCATAACATGCCTGTAGCTCATTTGGTTGCAGTGGCTGTTGTCCACCAGGGCAGGACAGGATGTCAGAGATAAACTTCAACTCCTCATGCATGCCCACGGTAACCCAAAGTTGGTGAGGTTTTATACTGATGGGAGAAGTCAAATGGGGTTTGTTTTTAATCTCATGCTGGAGGACATTGAAGAGTAAGAAAAAATGTGGTTCTGCCTGGTGCCTGATGGCTGTTCTGGCAATGTGAAAACATGGTGGTTAAATTTCTTGTGAGGTTTATATGTGATGTGGTGACTGCAAGCTTATTTTATATGAGGTAAAACCCGTTGTGAGATGATACTGTACCCTTGCCATTTGTTACCCTTTCTCTGGGGAATTGGTGTGCTGGTCTGTATTCCTGCTGCAGAGGCCTTCCAGTCTAGAGCCTGAAGCATCCATGTAAGATGGTATAAACATTGTCTCTAACTTCACTCAGTGACATGTCTTCTATCCACTTTCTATTTCAGGTTAGTCCCTTTATCAATGAGAACACAAGACAGAAGTTCCTCATTTACAGTGGGAATAACTATCAGGGTCCAGGAGGGCTGGTCGATTATGTGGACAAAGATGTGATCCCAGACTTCCTGGGAGGAGACTGTATGGTGAGTTTTCCTTCCTATTGTGCAGGTGGAACCTGCAAGCATCCTCCATTCCCTCCTCCTTAATGCCCTGGCCTTCTTCCACTTCTTTCTGAAAGGCGGCTAAACCTCTGTTGTGGTGGGGGTACTTCTGCTCTGAGCACAGTGAAGTTAACTTGTGCACAGACTTCACCCTGAAGTGGTGATGTTGCCTTGGAGAAAGGGGATTTGAGGTTAGGTCTACATGGAGAATAGATAAACTATTACAGTTCATGTAATTAGTTTCACTGTGGAATCTTACACCAGCTGATGGTGTCAGCCTCTGTCTGACAGGCAGTGAGGGTTTGTGGTACAGATGACTTGATACTTTGCCATTAGATTAGTTTAAACCCTCATATTTGTCTGACTTTTCCAGTGTACTGTCCCAGAAGGTGGCCTTGTTCCCAAGTCACTTTATCAAACAGAAGATGAGTCAGAGAACTCGGATCACATCCGGTTATGGACAGAAACTATCTATCACTCTGCAAGCGTCCTCAAAGGAGCTCCACATGAGGTACAAACCAGAACTTCACAAGGCTGCGGGGGGAATATGTTGCAGGTTTGTCGCTTCTGTTAAAGGCTGACTAGAGCAATTAAGTGCTCCCAAAGATGGTTCAGCAGTATGCCTTTCCTGGGAAGGCTAATGCCAGCTAACAGCCAGGAGTGTGGAAGTGAAGAACAGCAATTTGAGGAACAGTGTCTTTTACTTCTACTGTGGCTTCATCTTCTGTAGGATACAGTCTCCTCCTCCTCCTCTGGGGAAATAAAGCTCACTCAGTTTGCCTTCTTGATAGTACAGCTTCCATTCCCAGTGGTGTAGCTGGGACAGCAGTAGTGGTGATTTAAGAAGGTAAGTACTGGGAATGTCCTGATAGGCATCATGAGAAAACAATGTCCGAAAGAGCAGCACTTGAGTGTCAAAGCAGTCCACCAGCTTCACTGATAGTGAGTAACTGACTTGGCCTGCTTGATTCCTTAAAAAGCAACAGTGCCTTTTGGAGTGCTCTTTGCTGTCTGGAATGCTTTGCTGCAGTTCTGCTGAGGTTTTCCAGAGCTAGTAAATTATTTACAAGAAACTTTGATACAGAGGAGGGATGGGGTGAAAACACCTGAGTAGATGTACTGTGGCAGAAGTCTGGTGATGGCAATGGGTTTGTATCCTCCTTAGGAATCCAGACCAATGGCATAACTGAAGGATGGTGGAGAAAAACATCTTTGCAGAGTGGCTGTCCCCTTAGAATCTTTCTACAATGGGCTTGTTTTGTTCCCTTCTTAGATAGTTGTGGAGATTCTGGAAGGGGAATCTGTCATCACATGGGATTTTGACATCCTGAAGGGAGATGTGGTGTTCAGCCTCTTCCACTCCAAACGAGCTCCTGAAACAAGTCACAAAGAAGCCACGTTACCAAGTACCTCTGCTGCTGGGGACAATATGCAGCTGATTGACAAGACGTGGGTCCTTGGGGTGGATTACAGCCATATGGAATCTCCACTGGTTTGCCGGGAAGGAGAAAGCATCCAGGTCAGATGTCTTTGGGTCCTGGCATGGATCTAAGGTGCCATGGTGGCAAGGGGAAGGAATTGATGGCAAGGCAAATCATGTTGTGCTTAGAAACAGTTGTGGTCATTGTTCTCTGTATTCCCTGTGAAAGTGGCTGCTATTGCAGTTCTAATTTAGAGTGAGCAATTGGAAAGAGACTCCATAATCCTGGATAAACTAATTGAAAATAACCTTTTGTCACTAGCCTTAGAGGTGTGCCATGATGCGTGCTCCCCAAAGCAGGCAGCTCCACTAGTTGCTTTTGATTTTGCTAAATTCAGCCATTTCTTAAGGCACATGATAGTCACTTGATGGCACTTTTTCTCTCCCAGGGATCTCATGTCACTCGCTGGCCTGGCTTTTATATTCTCCAGTGGAAGATGCATGGCCCTCCCCCCTGTGCTGCCACCACCCTCCCTCGGGTGGATGATGTTCTTGCCTCTCTGCAAGTTTCCAGTCACAAGTGCAAGCTTATATACTACTACGAGGTGCTTGCATCCAAGGACTTCAGGTAGGAGGTGTACTGGGGGGGTCCTACTGTGTGACTTGCAATAGAGAAGCCAGAGAACTGAGTGTGAGTTAAACATTGATACACACGCCCTGTGGAGATCATAGGTTTCACTGATGATAAGTTAGATGGGAACAAACTTAATAGCATTTTGCACAAAGAATCTCCTTTAGTGCTGTAGGTAATAAGAGACCTCTTGGCTGTATGTTCGCAGTAGAATCTGTGCTTCAGTTCTTGCTGACAGCTACCTGAAGAAGCGGGGAGAGTTTAGACTGAGGAGTCTTTATCTTAGGACAATTATGAAGAGTTACTTTTGGGGTAACTTATCAAATACCAGCTGGATTATTTCACACATAGTTCATTTGGCACTTGAGAAAGCTCAGTGGTGAATAGGTGAATGCAACAACACAGGCAGGATTTGCCTGGCTTCTTCTACTGCTAAAAGTACTTCTCCAGTCACCCAGTAACTTAAATTCTTTGTTAAGTACTTGGCCTTTTGCTACGAGATGGAGGAAGTAGAACAGATTTGCAGGTGGTGGTCTTGAGAATGTGACCTGGCTAGATCCTGTGTAGTTGGAGCAGCAGCAACAAACTCCTTACTCCAGTCATTCAAACCTGTTACTTGTCACTTGACCTGCATAAAGTATGATGGGAAGAGTAGGCAGTCACAGCTACAGTGAGCCCTGTCTGCTTGGCCAGAAAGAGCTGAAGCCCATGGCTGGACATGCTGAGGTGGAGTCATGTTTAGCAGGCTGGAGTTCCTTGGTTAGCAGTGACAGCTGCATCACTGAGCATTTGGAGTGCTCCTGGGCATTCCTTTCTGTGCAGGAGCAGTGAATGCAGCTCCACAGCAGCTCCAGCTGCATCCTGCTCCCAGAATAATTGCCAGAGATGAGGTGTAGTATGTGTAACATGGAAAATGGATGTCTCTGGCAAATTAATTTGTCGTTATGACATGGAGATTCTTAGTTGAAAACAATGGGACAAAATGTAAAATACTTCTGCGTGTTACAGAGTGCAAGTTGATCTGTCAGATGTGTAGAGTTCTTCATTAATAGCTGCCTTACTAACAAATCTGTATTGTTCCATCCCAGGGGATCCATGTCGAGTCTGGAATCTTGTAACAGTGGTTTTTCCCAGCTGAGTGGAGCCACCACGTTGTCCAGCCAGTCCCAGAGCAGCTCCCATCTTTCTAGATAGCAGGGCTGAGGCTGCAGCAGTAAGGAAGAGTCACCCAGGGCCTCCTGGCCCCCTAGAGCTGCTCTGTGCACCAAACCAAAGAGCCTCCAGCGGCTGAGCATGGAGGCAGTCGTTTGCCTGACCACAGGGAGCAGCCATTTGGACACAGAGAGGCTTCTGGGAGCTGCTGTGAGCATCAAACATTATTCATATGGCAGACTTAGAAATCTTTATATCAGATGTCTACTTCTCAGTAGTCTTTTTCACAAATGGGTTTTGGATGAATGTCAGTTTGCATGAATCTGTGTTATTCCACTTGAAAGGGCTCTTTCCAGTCAGTCCTTTTCCTATGTAGAGGAGACTGATGTTGCCTTATCTGTTTGCTCTGTAGGACTATTCATGTAGCAAAACAAATCTAGTTTCCTGGGTGCCCAGGGTGGCAGTTACACATCAGAGTGTGAAATGGGCACTTCAAGTGCAAGGACTTAAACTGGAAATTCCTTTATACAGAGAGGATGCTTCAAAAATCAGTTCCAGGGTCAAACCTAAAACCTCTTCTGATTTGACAGGATGCTACTAGGAAACAGGCTGGATTTTTTTTAACCCACTGAGACACAAGTCATAATGGGTTTTGAGAAGGCAATCTGACTCCAGTAAGCAGCATCTTTCTGAAGGACTACTGTTTCTCTTTCCTCAGGTTTATAAGCAATAATGAGTAGATCCAACCTATCTCATCAAAGTGGATGGGAGGTGAATCATTATCAAGGGCTAAGAAAAGCAATATTTTATTTCCTGAAGGCACAGAATTTTATGGCAGTATTATAGACCTTGCTTTATTAAAACACAAGTTAACTTGAAGAGAAAACTTTAAGAAAAGGCATGTATGTATTTAAGCTCTTACTGAAAGGTATTTATTCAAATAATAGCTTATCTAAGTTAATTTTTAACTTATTTGTAACTTCAGAAATGACTATTTATTAAATCCAGTCACCTTTTTTAATGGGAAGAACTTTGTTGTAGAAAGGCATAACTGATTGTCTTCAATCCCAATAAGTCTTTCTACTGAGATTCTACTCGTTGGGATCCCTGGATGCTCTCTGTTAAGGGCTGTATCATACCCAGCACTTGGGTAAGGGCTGTGTGTTGCTGTCTTCTGCAAGGGGGGGGGGGGCGTGGAGGAGGGTTACACTCCAGGGCCTGGGGACTCTGGAGGGATGTTTCTTAGTATTGAGAAGTGAGGATGGACTTAGGAGCTGGAAGAAGATTGTGCATTTTTGACACACCAAAAATACCACCTTTGTCCCTTATCTCCACTGATTATTCCAGAGAATAGATGTGCAACAAAGGCACCAGTGATCCAGTTATCAGGTTGGGTAGGGAAGTTGTGTTCTTGTCTAGGTGTCATCAAAATGGGAATAGGTGTCACATGCTCCATTGCCCTTGGGCAGTGTCTGCAGCTGGCAGGACTTGTGATGTGGACAGATGTTTGCTTTTGAATCCAGCTGTGCTGTGTGAAGACCTCATACCCGCCATGGAGGTTACCTCTGACAGATCCACTGCCTGCAGAAGGATCAGGAAGACTGTTGGATCCTGCAGGGGCTGGAGCTATCCCAACCAAGCAGCTCGTGTCACATGTGGCCTAACCTGAAGAAGCTTCCAGTCCCCAGCTGGGGAGCAGCACAAACTGGGAGCACGGCTGGTGGTCGAAGTGCAATTCCTCCTTGGGCACAGCCATCCATGCATCACCCATGGCATCTTCCTCAGCAAAGACTTGGTGCTGCTTTCCCTCTCACCAAGCTTTTAAGGCTGATGGAATCTGTGTGGCCAAGAACAACAGACACATTCCTACTAATCCTTTTTTTAATGACTGCTTTGGAAGTACCAGGCGTTGCAGGAGAAGAAAGGAACCCCAATATCTGAAACAATGGGAGACAACTCACTGTGTTCATATGAGCTGTTTGGGTGTTTTCAGGGTTGGAGGCAAGGCAATTGCTCTCCCACCTTGCATCTCACACTGTAAGAGTGGAACAGGTAACTAATGCAGGCCATGGGGAAATTCTGCTTTCAGAGTTCTCCAGGTATTCCCATGGACTTCATTGTTTCTCCCAGGTGAATGAAACTTCTAGCTCTGGCATTACAATATCATTGGAGTCTGACAGGGGCAAGAGCACTACATTTGCTCTGGAAAATCGAGTACTGGAACTAAAAGCGCATCTATGTATCCCTCATGTCAGATCCTTTACCTGTAACTAATTCTGATGCTAGAAAGTTTCAAATGGACTCCCAAAGCACCAGGAGCAAACCCAGCCTCGCCCTCCCTATGCTGATGGAGGATTTCAGCTTCTTGTGTCATGTCCCATGATGGTGACATTCCAGTTTCCCTTGGCTTGCTCTGGTTAAGAATCTTTTCCATTCCACTGGATTATTATTCTACTCTCAAACATGGCCTGTGCTGTTCTCCCGCCAGTAGCTGGGTTAGGTATTTAACTCCTGTCAGTGGGGCACCTGGAGTGAGGCCAGGGCTCTGAAGGAGCCAGGAAGAGCCAGTTGGTTGCAGGGAGTACTCCCTCCTCCTGCCTCCAGAGAAATCACAGCCTCCTTTTTGTCCCTGTTCCTCAGCAGTATCACCCTTCAGTCCAAGAGATTCCAGCTCATGTCTGTTTAGGAGGCAGCTTGTGGTGGCTTCTTTGTCAATTTTAAGCAAAACTGGCTACCAGTGTACTTGGCTACCACGTTCAGTAATCCAGTAGAGATTGCTTTCTTCCTGAATGGTAACAGGAGAAGGCTGGCACCAGCCTGGATGTTGTGGCAGTGTTAAATGTGACTTTGCCCGTCGGCACATACAAGAGAAGCAAAATTCTTTCACATCACCTTCCCTCCCCACCCCGCCAAAAAAAATGACATCAGAAAATAAACCAGGCTCTTTCCTTCACAGCAATCTTTTGTTAGTTGAGATGGGGACAAGTTCAGTGTCCCAGCAGCAGCTCCTTGGTGAGGTCAGTGAGCTCAGGCTGTGTTCAGGTAACGAAATGGAGCTCCAGCTTACTGAGGAGCTTTCCCCTCTTTCCAGTATTCCATATGCAAAACACAACATCTACCTCGAAGAGCTGTTGCCATGGTTCATATGCAATGATGTGGGGCTGTAGGCACAGTGTTGTGCATCAGTTAAGGTTAAGTAGGGCCATGGGTGAAACCTTTATTATTGGCAATTCCTACAGCTTTTCCGCATCCTGGCATTTGCTGGATTCCGTTCCAACAGAACAAGGAAAGGCAGACACAGAGTGTGGCACCAGAGGGCAGGTACTGGAGAAGGCCATGAGGCTGGACTGCAGTACTGGATTCTTATAGAATCCCATACTGGTTTGGGTTGAAGGGACCTTAAAGCTCATCCAGTTCCAAGCCCCTGCCACAGACAGGGACACCTTTCACTAGACCAGGTTGCTCCAAGCCCCGTCCAACCTGGCCTTGAACACTGCCAGGGATGGGGCAGCCACAGCTTCTCTGGGCAACCTGTGCCAGTGCCTCAGCACCCTCACAGGGAAGAGCTTCTACCTAAGAGCTCATCTCAGTCTACCTTCTGTCAGGTTAAAGCCATTCCCCCTTGTCCAAAGCCCCTCTCCAGGTTTCTTGTAGCCCCTTTAGGCACTGGAGCTGCTCTAAGGTCTCCCCTTAAGGAGCCTTCTCTTCTCCAGGCTGAATAAGCCCAGCTCTCTCAGCCTGACTCCAAAGCTGCTCCAGCCCTCGCAGCATCTCTGTGGCCACCTGGTGAATCCTTGTGGCTGAACATTTCCTTCCTTTTATGTTTGAAAAGGGCTTTTCAAACTGCTGTAGACAGAAGTGACAGGCACTGAGGGCACCTCCAGTCGGTTTCAGGGTCTGTTGCACTTGCTGGGTGGGGCAAGAGTGATCCTGCCTGTCCCAAGGGGAGGAAAGCCTGTGTGACTGTGGCCGCTGCAGATCTGCAGAGGCATCAGCTGCAGTCACAGGCACAACCTTGTTCCCATCACTCTTGAGGGCTGGGTGGATTTAGGTGTATCGCTTCCCTTTCAGTAAGAGGAAAGCAACTTGTACTAAGAATTTATGATCCTAATTTAATTAAAAGATTTTGAAAAGGCCATCATCGTGTCATCTTAAATCTGTAACACTTAACTGCAGCTTGGGCTTCCTGGTGGGAAGTGGTGAGCCCAGGTGGGTAAGCCTGCTCAACTCAAGGAGTTTGGTCTCAAGAACTGAAACTGATGATTACTTGCAACCTGTTTGTGATGATTCTTATACCTAATTATTTCCCTCTTGGAAGGGGAAACTGGAATCATGTGCACTGGCTTTTACTGACATCAACATCCACTCCAAGCTATAAATTACACTTAGAAGCTGGGTATTAATTATTTTAGCAGCACTTTCTCTCTTTGCAGCTGTCTTATCTATTGCAATCCTGATTTTTCTCAGCTAAAACCCTCCAAGTGCTTTTTAAGAGCCCACCAGCACCACGCAGGGAGCTTTGTACTGTGATCCTGGCCAGCACATGGACGTGGTTACAGTGTCTGGAGGCTTGGGGAGGATCTGAGCATTCCTGTATGTTGGAAATAAAAAACCTCTCTAAAGCACATGGTGAAGTGTTTGATGCAACTGTTCAAGCTGTGGGAAACTCTGAGTGCTGCTCCTTCCCTCCAGCCCTGGGGTAAGGCTGGGTTCAGCCATTTCTGCTTTTTAACTCAACTGTGCTTGAATTTATTCCTGTACAAGCAGCATTTTTTGGTCTGTTTTCCACATCACAGCGCGATCCAAGCCCTCATCCTGCACTGTAGCTGTCAGTTAAAGTAAAAAGGGCCCCAGGGCATTTGAGTGGCCAACCCCAATGACCTTGGAAAGATTGTGTCCTCCTGCAGCTGAATAGTAAGAACCTGAGCTCCAGGCAGTTACTGTTAATAGACTTTATTCAGGGTTCAAATTGCCTCTGTAAGTAATAGAAAAATAGAATCTTCCATTTACAGGTTGATTTGATGCCAACAGTGGCAGAAGAATTACATAGCCTTTTTCTGAAGAGATGAAAAGCTGCATAAAAATGTTAGTATCAGGCTCAGATGGGCTCTAACCCCCTTGCAGCACCAGAGGTGCACATCTGGGCTGGTTGTCATTCACATGGAAGCAAATTCAAAGCCTAAATGGGTTGTGCAAGGATGTATTCCAGTAAAATACCTGATTCCAGCCGAGGTGCTCAGGCTCTGAGGGCCTGAAGCACTTGTTGGCCATGGGCTTGTCCTTCTGCTGAGGGAAAGACAGTTCCAGCAGCAGTGAGCAAGGGCCATTGCCTGTGCCAGGCTGCTGCTCATCACATACCTCCTGTACTACTCCTAGGAGGAAGGATTAGGTAAAACAACATCCCAGCCCTGTGGTCAGCCCAGGCCAGGTTAAGAACATGCTGCCAGCAGCCACCATGCTGTGCTGGCCTCGGAGGCTCCCATGGAGCCAGGAGGAGACTGGAGAACACTGGTTTATCATGAGCTGCTCTAACAGCCTCCATCAGATGCATCAGTGTTCTGATAAAGTCAGAGCTTAGCAGGGAAGAGCAGACATCTACAGACTGCACCATCCTTAGGCCAGCTTCCTTAAGCCTAGCTTTATACAAAAGGCAATTTATCTTGCACCCTAAAAGCACTTCCTGCTGCTCTAGTGGAAAGGGACCTATCTGAGGTGCCCATGGCTCACATTCCTCACCTGTTTCCCTCAAGAAGGGAGGGGAACCAGCCCCTTTCCTTCTGTAGCTGTGGAGTTCCCTTACCCACCTCTGTGTGTGGGCACTGGCCCCAGGGCTCATGCCTTGTGTCCTCTCATGGCAACTAACCAGCTGGCCCTGGCTGAAGCAGGAGGGGATGGCTGATAATCTGGCCATGTTCTCCACAGGGCTGGGCCAGCAGCAAAGGGAGTTTCTTGGACTGAGGGATCTGCTGCTGCTCTGGCATTAGTCAGGAGTTTTAGATGTGAGGTCAGAACAGCCTCTGACAGTCAGTACAAGGTGCAGGTAAGATCCCTTGCCTCTTCTTGGCCAGGACTCTAGAGAAGGGCTTGATTCTGGTCCTGAGCATCTTCTGTCTCCCAGGCAGCCAAGGAGGAGGTAGGACTGGCTTCCCCATTCATCTTCCTCAGCGGCTGATAGAGGTAGTCACCACCCTCATGGTGCCTCTCTGACCTGGCCTTGAGGAAAAGGCCAACATTGCCCATGGCACTGATCATGAGCAGCAGAGCCAAGACAGAGGTCGTTGTGATCCAGGTTTTCCTGTGAGACAAGAAAAATGCAGGTCAGCAACACCCCTTGGCCTGCCTTCACACAGCCCAGTGTGCAAATGGTTCCACACAAGCTTCTGGTTCTGCTCTTGGGCAGGTGAGACCATGATCTGTGAAGGCCTCTAACAGGCAAATTGTAGAATCCCAGACTGGTTTGGGTTGAAGGGACCTTAAAGCTCACCCAGTCCCAACCCCCTGCCATGGGCAGGGACACCTTCCACTAGACCAGGTTGCTCCAAGCCCCATCCAACCTGGCCTTGAACACTGCCAGGGATGGGGCAGCCACAGCTTCTCTGGGCACCCTGTGCCAGAGCCTCAGCACCCTCACAGGGAAGAGCTTCTGCTTAAGAGCTCATCTCAGTCTCCACTCTGGCAGGTTAAAGCCATTCCCCCCACGGCTGGGTTTACCTTTCCCTCAGTCAGCAAGAGCCCAGCTCTGCCTACAGAGCCACAGCTGCCTCACCCACACGCCAGGAGCTGTGTGCTGGTGTGGGACCTGCTCTTGACTCTGTTGCAGTGCGGTGGTGGGAAAGGGAGCTCCTGCCTGACTGGAGGCACAAGCTCTCACTGATGGGGGCCTCAGCTCAGCACCTGGCTGATAATGAAGACTTTAGCACCTTCCCTTTCCCATCAAGAGAGCTGTGGGTACCACAGAATCCCAGTTCTAGTGGAACCTGAACACAGGTGGTTTGGGCAGTGAAGGGGCAGGTCTTGGAGCTGCCCTGGCACCCAGGAGGTGGTGTGGACACCTCTACCTCACAGTGAGCAGCTGCTGGCATGGACTGTGTGTACATATACATGTATGCTATGAGTATTACAGACTTACTCTGACAGAGAGAATTTTTCTTTGCTCCTTCCTTTACTCTGGGAAGCCAAACACTGTTCAGCTGTAAACAAAGAACAGAGGGAAGAAAGGCAGTGTTGGAGGAGGCTGTAAAACTCTGCCAAGAACAGGCAAGCTTAAGTCAGGGGACAGCTACACAGAGCTGATAACTGGGCAAACACAATGTTGGACACCTAACTGCTCTTCTGATTTTAAAGCCACAAGCCCTGACCAGATGTACCTTTGTTTAACTCGCTGGAGGTGATGTTGCAGCTGCCCGTCTCCGGGTCACAGGGACATAAGTGCTCACAGGGACATCGTTCCTGGCAGTTTGGCCCATACCAGCCCACTGGACACTCTGGGGAGTTGAATACAAAGAAGCTGGTCATTGTCAAACCTTCACCTGCCTCCAATCCCCCATCTATCACTGCAGCTGCCCCAGCACAGCCCCGACTGCCTCCCCGAGCTCGCTGCTCAGCTTCAGGCCACGTCTCACCAAGGTGTTTGTGTTGCTTCTGCCTCTGCAGCAGCCTCTGGGCCTGTAGAAGCACAACAAGGTGGTTTTCCCTTTTCCATATCTGCCCTCCAGCCCTGCTGCGTGGCTCAAAAGGCGCAGCAGGGGCATCAGTGGGTGGTTCCTACAGGGAATCAAGGGCTCGTGCCTGTGCACTAGCATGTGGAGGCCTCTGTGGCTGAGTCTCAGGTTTCCTGCAGGCTGCCATGGCTGTTCCACCTGTGCCAGCCCCTGAGTTCACTGCCGCTGCAGTTTGTGTCCAGGAGGAGTTTAGGTAAAAGGGATGGGGCTGGCTGAGTGTTCAGAGGCTGGGAACAAAGTGTCACTAAAGGTACTGCGCACACAAGAACTTTACACCCACACTGTAATGAAGTGGTGCTGTCACCAGAGCAGGCTGCTCAGTCAGATACATGGTGGGCTCGAGTACTGCAGCAAAGCTGGAGTGGTTACACCATGGAGAACATCACCAGCTCTGGTAGCACCAACAGGTGTAAAGCTGGAGGTGGAAGGTTATAAGCCAGAACAGCTCTTTGGAGCATTTCACAGTCATGGACTGGGGTCACTTGAAGCCCAGCTACAGGCAGGGAGCAGTGCAACACCCTCAAGGGAAGGATACCAAGTATCCATGTTCTACCCTCATGAACTTTGGGGAAACAATGCTATTCTCTGGGGCAGAGAGGAAGGAATCCACACTTCTCTAACAATGAAGAAAATTCCTCCCTCTCTGCTCCCTCCTTTCCCTTCTAGCCAGCCTGGGTAGCACAGGGAAGCCCCTAAGACCTGGGAGCTGGCAGCTCACACTCCAGCTGTGAAGCCCTCAGCCTGCCTGGCAGAGCTCACCTTTGCTTTGCCTACACGAGGTGGCTCAAAGGCAACACAAAGCCCTCTCCCAGCCCTCACCTTGCTCGCAGCTGGTGCCGTGGTAGCCAGCTGGGCAGGAACAGGCTCCATGCACAGGACTGCATGAGCCACCGTTCTGGCATAGGCATACCCAGCCACAAGCAGCCCCATAGAGTCCGGGAGCACAGGCTGCAGGAGACAAGCAGAGGGGTCATCAGGGCCCTCACTTAAAGCCAAGCAAGCCCACCCATGCTTACACCCACCACCAGTCACACACAGCTGATGGCTGCTCAGAGAGCAGAAGCTGAGTCTGTGCTGCCTTGAACAAGGAGCCAGGGCTCCAAAAGCTTTGCCCCAGGCCACCCTTCAGATACTCAGACTGTAGTTAAAATCATGCTGCCAAAAAAGAGCAGCACACTGCGTAGCCTTTCCCTTCCTGCTCCCTCTTGGGGAACCCCAGCCTGCCACTGCAGGTAGCTAGCTCTTGGGAAGTAGTGCACACGTGCTGCCAAGGAAGCAGTGGAGTAGAAGTCAGTGTTACCTTCGCTGCAGTTGCTTCCCATCCAGCCAGCGTCACACAGGCATCCAGCTGTGCAAATACAAACAGGCATTAGCAACAACAGAGAAAGGCTTGGAAATAGCAAGAAATCAAAATTAGAAGCCTCTGCTTCTGGGGTTCCCTCTTAACTCTCCCTGCCAGGGAAACCAGGGAAGAGGAATCCTCAACTCACAGATTAAGCTCAAATATGCACCCACTGCAGATGCCAAATGCAGCAGAACCTCCCACTCTTGGGTCTGAGATACTAACTTAGGGTCAGCAACACTGAGCTCTGCCCAGTCACTTCCCAGTACTGCACTGAGTGTGGAACTAGGGAGGCAGCACAGAAATGGGAGAACAAGACTGAACAGCCACGAAGAGCAGGAGCTGGGGGTGAACATCACAGCAGTCCCTAGAGTCAAAGCAAGTTCATGACAAAGTAGCAACTGCACACTTGTAAAAATCATGAAGCAGGAGAGTCAATTAAAGAAGGAACAAGGAGAGAAGGGGGCAGAGCTCAGTGTTAATACACTGCCCTCCACATCAGCAGGTTCACAAACAAACCAGGAGCAAAACCCAGGGGGCAGAAAGGGGAACAGAGACAGTGAGTTTGAAGCTCAGTCCTATTACAGGTCCAGCTTTCAGACCTGAGTCCCAGCCCTCCTACAGCCTCCAAAGGCAGCATGTTCCAACTGGCTGTACTGCTGCTTGGGATGCTAGCGGGGAATGGCAGAGCAGCTCAAAACACAGCAGGTCAGACAAGGGCTAAGGCACCCAGCACTAGCTGGTTTCCAGCACATGGGCTGGCCACACATCTGCACCTCCAGCCCCCAAAAGGCTATGCCCGACAGCCCCACCTCTCCAAAGAGGCAAAGGAAATGGCTGTGGCTGATGCCAGTTCCACACTGCCAACACTTCCACACAGCAGAGTGTGTGAAATTTTGAGCAACATTTCCGCACATCAAAGCAGGAAAGGGCTGTGGGAAGCAGCCAGGGCTGTGCATGGTGATGTGCTGAGGCTGCCCATGGTGCCACACAGGCAGCTGAGCGATATCCCTCAGGGCTGTGCTTCCCCTGGAGCTACCCACAGGCACCCACTGACACCTATCTCAGTGTCAGAAGCACCACAGGGACTCACAGTCGGTGCAGATGCCGTGCAGGCTGCAGTTGGAAGGACCACAGTCCAAGATGTCACAGGCTGGACCTCTCCAAAAGGCCCCAGTGCAGCGGCACTGCCCCTGCACACAGGTCCCGTGGCCACTGCAGTCTGTGGGCTCACAGCTGGGCTCGTGGATGCACACAATGGTCGAGATGTTCCGGGGGCAGCGCCACATGCTGTCAAAGGAGCTGGGGAGAGATGAATCCCCTGAGGCATGTAGGCATCGTGTTGCTCCCAGCCCTGCACAAAACCAGTTGATCTAATCCACGTTTTCATCCCAATTCACGCTGACAAACACTGATAATGGGAAAATACAAATGTAAAACTGGGATTGAGTCAATGTCTTAACTAAGTGTTGACTCCTATGGGATAGAAGTCATGTCAAATACAGCATTACAGACAGCAACATGCAAAGTCTCCTCTTAAGCAGCCACAACTTCCCCAACTTTGGCCTTTCCTTGAATATTTTCTGCTTTGCTATAGGTGATATCATTCCAGTTATAATGACACTTTGGCTTTCTTGTGTAAGGAAGCTCTTCCCTGTGAGGGTGCTGAGGCTCTGGCACAGGTTGCCCAGAGAAGCTGTGGCTGCCTCATCCCTGGCAGTGTTCAAGGCCAGGTTGGATGGGGCTTGGAGCAACCTGGTCTAGTGAAAGGTGTCCCTGCCATGGCAGGGGGTTGGAACTGGATGAGCTTTAAGGTCCTTTCCAACTCAAACCAGTCTGGGACTGTATGATTCCATTCTGTCAGACTGCAAACTAAATTTTAAATTCCTTTGTGTTTACAGTCAGAAATTACTAAAAAGCTAAATCAAAAGTAAAATATTCTTTAGGTTCCCTCACATGGGGCAGGGCAGGGTCTCCAAGTCAGTGTTTCTCTTCCACAATAATAAGCTATTGACAGATCTGCACATGCGGCTCTGAGTCTCCCAGTCTAAGCTGTTCCTTATGTGATTCCCACATTGGACCACTCAGTCATGGCAGCAGCTTTGCTGTATGTCTGAAAACAGCTAAACTGTAATCCTGTGTGACTAAGTGGAAAAAAGATCACTAAATGACTTTACAGTCTCTGTCCCTCAAACCCTGTCCCTTGTGCAATGCTGCAAAGCAGGGGCAAGGGCCGAGCTCTGCACCCTGACAGGAGCTGTGGGGTTCCTGTGCCACAAGCACCTACCAGTGCTCAGAGGGGTAGCTTGCCAGGGTCCCGTTCAAGACCAGAGTGGCAGAGCCTCCCCCATCCAGGTTGATAGCATTGATGAGTCCCTGCTGCTTCAGAAATTCAGCCATTTCCCAGAGGTTGACCCTGCAAAAGCAAACACTTGTTCATTGCTCAGTTTGACTGCAATGAAACTGCTCTACAAGGAGCTTGGTCCTTCTCCTCAGTGGAAGGGGGAAGCTCCCTCTCATCCCGCTTAAGATGACTTGCTGCCTGGAGGCTGCACTGGCCTCTTCTGTCTCTGCCCGAAAGACACCAAACAGCAGCGCCTTCAACTTCAGCTCTGCAAGTCGCCACCTTAAAACACATCATTGGCAGCTGCAGCATCCCTCATGTTCCACTGACGGGATATAAAGACCCATCTTGCACCTGCCCCAAGACCCTTCCCCAGCCCTGGCCTTACCCCCTGGATTCTGTCTGTCCATCCACATGAACCAAAACCAGCTGCCCCTGACTGTCGTGTCCAACTGCAGTCCTGGCTGATATCACATTGATGAACTTGTCAAAGGTTCCTGTGAAGAGAGGGAGTAATTCACACACCACCTGGGTGACAGAACTGGCTGTTGAGACAGATTTGGCTGTGAAACAGCTCCCAGCAAGGAGCTTGTCTGAACTGAAACATGAGAACAGAGCTGAGGTTCCTCTTGATCATCCAAGCTCATCAGAAGCACAACCCATGCCCAGGCTGAAGCCAGGCACTGCAGGATTTACCTGTGGTTTGAGTGTCACTGCACTCAGCCAGTTGGCTCTGACTGATGTACACTTCTCCACCTCTCAGGAGCCAAACTACCCCGCTCACGAGCTGCACGAAAGGGTTTGCTTGATCCAAGACATCTTCCTCAGACAGGTAACTAGGAAAGAGAGAGCAGGATGAGGAACGGATCGAGTGCACTCTCAGTGAGTGTGCAGACAGCATCCAGCTGGATAGAAGTGCTGGTCTGCTTGAGGGTAGGAAGCTCTACAGAGGGATCTGCCCAGGCTGGGTCCATAGGCTGAGGCCAACCGTATGAGGCTCAACAAGGCTCAGTTCCAGGTCCTGCACTTAGGTCACAACAACCCCATGCAAAGTTCTAGGCCTGGGGAACAGTGGCTGGAAAGCCACTTGACAGAAAATGACCTGGGGATGCTGGTCAGCAGCAGCTGAAAACTACCCAGCTTGTGCCCAGGCAGTCGAGAAGGCCTGGATCAGCACCAGTCTGGCAGCAGGGCCAGGGCAGTGATCATCCCCCTGTACTGGGCACTGGTGAGGCTGCACCTCAGATCCTGTGTTCAGTTCTGAACACCCCACTGCAAGAGAGACATTGAGGTGCTGGAGTGGGTCCAGAGAAGGGCAACGGAGCTGGTAAAGGGTCTGGAGCACAAGTGTGATGAGGAACAGCTGAGGGACCTGGGGGGTTTAGTCTGGAGAAGAGAAGGCTCAGGGGGGACCTTCTTGCTCTCTACAACCACCTGAAACGAGGTTGTAGTGAGGTGTGTGGGGGTCGGGCTCTTCTCCTGAGTAACAAGTGACAGGATGAGAGGAAACAGCCTCAAGTTGTGCCAGGGGAGGTTTAAACTGGTATTTGGGAAAATTTCTTTGCCAAAAGGCTTGTCAAGCTCACGCAGGAGCTGAGGGCTGTGGGTGAGGATCAGAGCTCTGACAGAGCCGTGTGGGTGCTAGCACGGTGGGTGCCTGCTACAGGCTGCCTGCTCAGGAAACAGAGGGTGAGACCTTGTTCAGAACACTGGAAAGAGCCTCATGTTCATGGGCCTGGAACTTCTGGGGGACTTTAACCATCCTGTCACCTGCTGAAAGGGCAACGCAGCAGAGCACAGGCAATCCAGGAGATGTCTGGATTTCTGCTTAACAGTGACCAACTTAATGTGAGACAGTTTTTTATTGTCAAGGTTGCTCAATCACAGGAACACATCTGCCCAGCCAGGTTATGGAGTCTCTGACCTTGGAAATGTTCAAAACATGATGGGACATGACCCTGAGCAACCTGTTCCAGCTAAGCCTGTGCTGAGCAGGGTGTTGGATGAGACATCTCCAGAGTCCCTAACAATCCCAAGGTTTCTGTACTGCATTCTGCCTCTCCTCTGTGGGGAGGAGAGAGACCTCTCCCCCTTTTACCATGATCTCTGCTGCGTGTTGGGAGGGGAGACACAGGAACCTAAACAGACAGAGATCATCCAAGTACCTGACCCAGCTTCTCTTCATCCTGGGAAAAAAGGCCAATGGCCAGAGAGAGCTCCATGGGGTGCAGGTAGGACAGCCCTCATTTCAGCACTGAAAGCATTCTTCTCTAACTGGGAGAGGCCAAAGGGGCAGTGCCAGGGCTGCCTGCCTCAGTGAAGCCTACCAGTCCTTAGGGAGGACACAGCACTCTATAGACAACCTCAGGTTCTTACCCAAACACCATGGTGCCATCCTTCCGGATACCAAACTGGGCGTTCTGCAGACCTCCTGAGTTCCTCACCAGCTTCCCATCACTCACAACGTTCCCAAAGCACTCTCCAGTTCCCATGTCAAAGTACCCGCCATTCTGGGCCACCAGACACCTCCCAAGCCTTGCGGTCTCTTCCACAGTTGCCCTGCGGTGCACCTGGCAGCCGCCTGTGCCACCCGGCTCCAACACAGAGAAGGTCCTCAGGGGGTTCCTCACAAAAGTGAAGTGGCCATAGACCGCCCTACGGTCCTCACCCTCCGGGGGGATGTAAGACACAAACGTTCTGGTGGTGGCCACCGGGCCACGAGTGCTGTTGTCGCTGGGCCAAGCTTCGTGTGTTACGTTGCCGTACTTGAGGGGCTGACAGTCTCTGACGTGCCTGTGGCTGTGCTGGGGGCCGTGCGAGGCGGGAAAGTAGGGCTGCAGCACAGGGTCCACCGGGGAAATTCTGCAAGGAGAAGATCTAGTTGTCCCAGGGCTGCCTCAGCCAAGCATGTCCGCGACCCTGCATGGTGGGGAAGGCCTCGCTGCCATCCCTTGTCCCCAGGATATGCCGGTATCTCTGTCATTCACCCCAGCGTAAGGGGGGCTGCCCCGCTTCGCACCCCCCAGCCAAGCCCACCTCAGGGCACTGGCTCGGCGATGCCGGGCCAGAGCCCCAGGACAGGAGCAGCAGAGCGGGAAGGGACCCTTCACACCGGGACTGCAAAGCTGGCACCGCCCCAGGCACCCGCGCGGACACTCACCCGGCGCCGCGCACCGCCTGCAGCCAGCCTAGCACCGCCAGCGCCGCGGCCGCCACTGCCCGCCCCACCGAGACCGAGACCCAGACCGAGACTGGCCTTCGCGGCCATCCGCGGTCCCCAACCGCACTGGAGGCCGCCATCTTGGAGGGCGCAGGCAGCGCGCCCCCTGCCGGCCGGCGGCGGTGCAACCCTAGCGCTGGTGCCGCTTCGCGCCGCTGCCGCCGCTCGGCGCGGGGAGAGCAGGAGGGAGGGAGGGTGGGGGGGGATCCTGCCCCTGGGCTCCGCTGTGGTGGGAACCCCCCTGCAGTCCTGATCCAGCTCGGGGGCAACAGCACAAGAGGGACGTGGAGCTGTTGGAGTGAGTCCAGAGGAGGTCACAGAGATGCTGCGAGGGCTGGAGCAGCTCTGCTCTGGAGCCAGGCTGAGAGAGCTGGACTGGTTCAGCCTGGAGAAGAGAAGGCTCCTTAAGGGGAGACCTCAGAGCAGCTCCAGTGCCTAAAGGGGCTGCAAGAAACCTGGAGAGGGGCTTTGGACAAGGGCCTGTAGGGACAGGACAAGGGGAAATGGCTTTAACCTGACAGAGGGGAGACTGAGATGAGCTCTTAGGCAGCAGTTCTTCCCCGTGAGGGTGCTGAGGCGCTGGCAGAGGCTGCCCAGAGAAGCTGTGGCTGCCCCATCCCTGGCAGTGTTCAAGGCCAGGTCGGATGGGGCTTGGAGCAACCTGGTCTGGCGGAAGGTGTCCCTGCCCGTGGCAGGGGTTTGGAACTGGGTGAGCTTTAAGGTTCGCTCCACCCCAAACCAGCCCATACGATTCTCTATCACCTGGCTCCTACCTCCGCTCTCTCACGAGTCTGACCCCACCTTCTTATACCGCACAGCCGCAAGGGGGCGTCCCGCCACGTCTTTCCTGCCTCTGGCGCAGCAAAATGGCGGCGGGTGGCGGGGTGTTGCTGCTGTTGCTGGCAGCGGTGGCGGCGGTACTGACGGCCTGGCTGTGGCGGCGGCGGCAGGTAGCGGCGGGCGGCGTGGGGCGGGTGTGTGTGGCGGTGCTGGGCGACCTGGGCCGCAGCCCGCGGATGCAGTACCACGCGTTGTCGCTGGCCCGGCACGGACGTGACGTCGCGCTGTTGGGCTACCTCCGTGAGTGAGGGGAGCGGGGGAGGGAGCCTGAGGGGACCCTGCCGCGGCGGCCGGGCACGGGCAGTTCGGTAGCGGGGGTCACTCCTCTGACGGGTCTCTCCCATCTGGCAGAGAGCAGGCCGCACGGAGACGTGTTGCGGAGCGGGAGGATACGGCTGGTGCCCGTGACGGACCTGTGCGGTCTGCTAGGTGAGCGCGGGGCGGCTCCGGCGCTGCGGCCGAACGACGGGGGCTGGTGTTCGGGAGGGGAAACGTGGTTTAATGGGGGAAAACCAACAACCAAGGTGGGGGTTAGGCCTCGTTGTCGGCGGCTTGTGCGAGTCTGCACGTTCTTAGTGCGTTTTTATAGAGCACGGTTAATTTAAACCTTTCTGGTTCTGTTACAACGTGCCCGGAGAGCTGTTTATATTCTTACAGGGTTTTTTGTCCTTTCCCAGTTGGTCCAAAGCTTTTCCAGTATGTTGTAAAAGTCGTTGTGCAAGCAGTGCAGTTACTATACGCGATGCTGAAGATAGATCAGCCATCCTATATTCTTCTCCAGGTATGTTTTGGGGCTAATTTTGATAAATACTGCCACATTACAGGGTATTTTTAGCAGTCTCAGACACATTCTAATTATTTGAGAGCTACAGCTGGCCTAAGGAATGGTGTAAATCTATATCAGGTGATATTTTTGGCTCTAAACTTGGATTTTCTTGTTAACATCTCATGTTTGTTCTTTGGTTAGCTGTTGATCTTTCAAACTTCCTTAGCATGGATAGTAGTAAACAATAAATCTTAATAGCAATACATATGTAATTATTAGAGGGGAATGTTGATCCTGATCCAGCAGTAAAATTCAAAGTGCCCACCAGTCCCTATAGGAGAAACTGGCAGTTCTGCAGTTGGTGAATACAGAATCTTTCATTAAGATCATTTAAAGCAATGTAACCTCAGTCATTTTTATTTTCCTGGTAACTGCTTAGTGGTTGTCACTGAACCTCACTTTTATGCTATTTTGACTTGATTTATTCCTTAAACAGAACCCTCCAGGCTTACCTGCCATAGCTGTGACCTGGCTAGCCTGTCTCTTCTGGAGAAGCAAGCTGATCATTGATTGGCACAACTATGGATACACTGTAATGAGTCTGAGCCATGGAAGAAATCACCCGCTGGTACAAATTGCAAAATGGTTTGTACAGTTATTTCTTCTTGTCTTTGTAAGTTACATACCTTGCTGAATTCATAAGGATGAAAAACAGCTGGGAGAATATGTTGATATTCTAATGGCTTTAATCTGCAAGAGGGGAGATTGAGATGAGATTTTAGGCAGAAGCCTAAGCCTCACCCTATAAGTTTTAGGGTACCTTCAGTCCAAACGAGTCTGTGAATGTATTAGCAGAGGCGTGTTTTTGTGAAGGATTTCTGGATTGTGCTGTGTTAAACTACTCTGTTTCAGAAAGCAGGTTCCATGGAATGCGTTTGTCAAGCATGTAGTAAGGTGATCTGATGAAGTAGGCAGTTGCTTTTATGTGCATGTGCAAACTTTGATCTTGTTATTATAATTTATTTATATGTACTGTGGTTTTTTTTTTATTTACTCTCTAATGCTGCTTTACAGTCCAGCTCATCTTTAAATGTCTGTTTCTTGCTGAATCTAGTTGATTTTATGTAAAGGCTTTAAAGGCTTTTGAGTGTGGTGTTCTTAGGCCTTAAAAGGATAAGAAAATGATGCTGCATCCCTTCTCATAAACTGATCCTGCCTCAGTACAAGGAGTCAGTCAATAATTGGTTATTAAATTGCAGTTACTGGAGGCAGTTGAGTTTCTTTTGGTTCTGTTTGGCTTTGCATCAGCATGTGCCATGGTGGGCAGTCGTTAGGCTGATACAGTTGCCTGCCTATGGTATTTCTAACTATGATTTCATGTCTGTCAGGTATGAGAAGCTTTTTGGACGTTTGTCTGACTATAACCTTTGTGTCACTAATGCAATGAAAGAAGATCTCTGGGTGAATTGCAACATAAAGTAAGTCACACACCTCTAATGAATGAGTATGCAAAGTAAAATGAAAGAACATATTCCTGACAATTCTGGATCCAGAGGAATCATACAAAAGCAACTTTCCTAAGCTCATACATCAGCACTGAAACACATCACCTCAGTTTTGTATGGGGTTGTGGAGTGGGGGCATTCAAGAATCTTCATTACTCTTCATAATTCCACCCAGTCAGTTGCCTGAACCTATAATGAATGCTTGGAGCACTGTAGAGTTATCCCAGCTGCTCCAGCCAATGAGCCGGCTTCAGTTGGAGCTCGGCTCAGATGCCTCTATACAAATGCCCGTAGCATGGGGAACAAACAAGAGGAATTAGAGATGTGTGCACGTCTATGGGGGTATGATATAATAGGCATCACAGAAACATGGTGGGATGGCTCCTACGACTAGAGTGTTGGAATGGAAGGTTACCGGTTCTTTAGGAAAGACAGGCCTGGCAGGCGGGGAGGGGGAGTTGCCCTTTATGTTAGGGATAGGCTGGAGAGTATGGAACTCTGTCTGGGGACAGGTGAGCAGTCAGCAGAGTTTGTGTGTCAGTGTTAAAGGGAATATAGCTATGGGAGACATTACGGTGGGGATCTGTTACAGACCGCCTGATCAAGGAGAACCTGTGGATGAAGCACTCCATAGACAGATAGGAAAAGCCTCACGCTCACAGGCCGTTGTTCTCATGGGTGACTTCAACCAGCCTGACATCTGTTGGAAGGACGGTACGGCCTGGCACAAGCAATCCAGGAGGTTCCTCGATTGTGTAGAAGACAACTTCCTTCTGCAAGTAATAGAGGAGCCGACAAGGAGAGGTGCCATGCTTGACCTCGTGCTCACCAACAGGGAGGGGCTTGTTGGAAATGTGACTCTCCAGGGTAGCCTTGGATACAGCGATCACGAGGTGCTCGAATTTGAGATCCTCAGGACAGTGAGAAGAGTGTGCAGCAAGCTCACTGCCCTGGACTTCAAAAGAGCAGGCTTTGGCCTCTTCAGGAACCTGCTTCGGAAGGTTCCATGGGATACAGCCCTAGAGGGCAGAGGGGCCCAAGACTGTTGGTTGATATTCAAGGATCACCTGCTACAAGCTCAGGAATGCTGCATCCCAACCAGAAGGAAGTGCAGCAGGAGGGCCAGGAGACCTCCTTGGATGGATAAGGAGCTCCTGAGGAAAATTAAAATGAAAAAAAGAGGCTTATAATAAGTGGAAGCAAGGACAGGTGGCATGGGAAGAGTACAGGGATGTTGTCTGGGAAGCTAGGGACCAGGTTAGGAAAGCTAAGGCCCAGTTAGAATTAAACTTAGCTAGAGGTATTAAGGATAACAGAAAAGGATTCTACAGGTACATAGCAAATAAAAAACAGACTAGGGAGAATGTAGGCCCCCTCAGGAAGCTCTCAGGAGAACTGGCTACACAGGATTTGGAGAAGGCTGAGGTTCTGAATGACTTCTTTGCCTCGGTCTTCACTGGCAAAGGCTCTGACCAAACCACCCAAGTCTTGGAAGGCAGATGCAGGGACTGTGAGAATGAAGACCTTGGGCCCACTGTAGGAGAGGAACTGGTTCGAGACCATCTTAAAAATCTGAATGTGCACAAGTCCGTGGGTCCTGATGAGATCCATCCGCGGGTCCTGAAGGAGCTGGCAAATGAAGTTACGAAGCCGCTGGCCATCTTATTTCAGAAATCCTGGCAGTTAGGTGAAGTTCCCGGTGACTGGAAAAAGGGAAATACAACCCCCATTTTCAAGAAGGGAAAAATGGATGACCCGGGGAATTACAGACCAGTCAGTCTCACCTCTGTGCCTGGCAAAATCTTGGAGCAGATTCTCCTGGAAGGCATGCTAAGGCACATGAAAATCAACAAGGTGCTTGGTGACAGCCAGCATGGCTTCACTGAGGGGAAATCCTGCCTGACCAACTTGGTGGCCTTCTATGATGGGGCTACGGAACTGATGGACAGGGGTAGAGCAGTTGATGTCATCTACCTGGACTTGTGTAAAGTGTTTGACACTGTCCCACACGACATCCTTGTCTCTAAATTGGAGGGACATCAATTTGATGGATGGACCACTCGGTGGATAAAGAACTGGCTGGATGGCCGCACACAAAGAGTTGTGGTCAATGGTTCAATGCCCGGTTGGAGACCAGTAACGAGTGGTGACCCTCAGGGATTGGTGTTGGGACCGGTCTTGTTTAACATCTTTGTCGGTGACATGGACAGTGGGAGTGAGTGCGCCCTCAGCAAGTTTGCCGATGACTCCAAGCTGTGTGGTTCAGTTGATAGGCTGGAGGGAAGGAATGCCATCCAGAGGGACCTTGACACACTTGTGAGGTGGGCTGATGAAGTTTAACCATGCCAAGTGCAAGGTCCTACACCTGGATCGGAGCAATCCCAGGCACAGCTACAGATTGGGCAGAGAAGAGATTCAGAGCAGCCCTGCGGAGAAGGACTTGGGGGTGTTGGTTGATGAGAAAATGAACATGGGCCGGCTTCAGTGTGCGCTTGCAGCCCAGAAAGCCAACTGTATCCTGGGCTGCATCAAAAGGAGCGTGACCAGCAGGTGGAAGGGGGTGATCCTGCCCCTCTACTCTGCTCGTGTGAGACCTCGCCTGGAGTATTGTGTGCAGTTCTGGTGTCCTCAACATAAAAACGACATGGAACTGTTGGAACAAGTCCAGAGAAGGACCCCGAGGATGATCAGGGACTGGAGCACCTCCCGTATGAAGACAGGCTGAGAAAGTTGGGGCTGTTCAGCCTGGAGAAGAGAAGGCTGCGTGGAGACCTCATAGCAGCCTTCTAGTATCTGAAGGGGGCCTATAGGGATGCTGGGGAGGGACTCTTCATTAGAGACTGTAATGATAGGACAAGGGGTAACGGGTTAAAACTTAAACAGGGGAAGTTTAGATTGGATATAAGGAGGAGATTCTTTCCTGTTAGGGTGGTGAGGCACTGGAATGGATTGCCCAGGGGGGTTGTGAATGCGCCATCCATGGCAGTGTTCAAGACCAGGTTGGACGAGGCCTTGGGTGATATGATTCAGCATAAGGTGTCCCTGCCCCTGGCAGGGGGGTTGGAGCTTGATGTTCTTAAGGTCCTTTCCAACCCTAACTGTTCTATGATAATTAACACTGCATTGATGAGAAGGTGGCAGGCTGGGGGTTGTGGAGGTTTGCTCCCAAGCTCCTTAGAATCAGAATGAAGCAGACATCACTGCATTTCTTAACACTTAGTCTGCCCTACAAGTTTTTGTTTTGCAGTCAGAAGGCTTTAAGATCCAAGTTGCTCAGGATCAGTTACCAAGTGAGTTGAAAAGTCAGGACTGTGATGCCTGCAGTTCTTACAGTTGCATTACACCTCTTGGATGTGCACAGGAGAAGGGGGGCCTTTGTACAATTGTATGTCCCCCTGGGTATATCCCAGCAAACTTCAGGAATACAGAAAGTTGTCAGACTCAAAAATCAATGATTTTGCTGGTTGATTTACTTAATTACCTTCTGCGTTACCCTGTTGTAGGCTGTCACTGCACCATATATATGTTGTTACATGTGTTCTTTACTGAACTTGTGAATTTATTCCATCGCAGGGCAGTAACGCTCTATGACAAGCCAGCTGCTTATTTTAAGGAAACACCATTAGAACTTCAACATCGTTTGTACATGAAACTAGCTGGAGACTATGAGCCTTTTAAACCACGATATGTGTAAGTCAAGTGTGCAGTTGCAGTCCTTAAAGGGATAACAGAGTTATTGCACTGAGTTACCAGAAACACTGTTGCATGGTGTCAGGAGTCACTGAGCACCAGTAGGCAGAGTGGACTCTGTGCCCTTAGCCAACAGCTGCTTCTGTGCAAGTTACCTTCATTGTCCTTAGGAAAGGCCAGAGTAAGTGAAATCCTTGAACTGTGGTAACACAGTACTTGGCGTGTGAAATAACAGAAGTGTTTGATTTTCAAAGCAGTTGGCAGAAGCACTGAGGCAATCTGTGGTAGGATCTCTCTAGGGTGGACTTAGCAGTTGTCTAGTTCCCATTTTGCTGGGGGACAGTGGCTGGCTTCATTTGTAGTATCCCTTCTTTTCACTGACCACAGAGAATGTTCAGGATCTTGGTCTAAGCATTAAACATTCTCCTCTGGTTCTGTGTAGAATGTCTCCTATAACAGATTTATAAGGGGAGTCACTTTACCAAACTAGTGCTTGAAAAAGATGTGAAAGCTTTAGTTTGTAGCAGTTTCTTTTTGGAAATGACTGCCACAAAATGAGTTCTGAGTTTGATTGAATAAAATGCACTCTTGGGCTCCATGCTGTACTCTGTGTTTGAAGCAGAGCTGGAAAGAGGCTGGCTGTTTTCTCAGCTTGTTGAGGAAAACACTGTCAGAAGGTGGAGTTGTGCCCATAGCATTAGTGTCAGGAGGCTCTTGGTAGCAACAGGAAAGAGTAAAATGATCTCTCTTATGATCAGGTCTCTTTCTCTCTGCAGCTCAGTATTGTAATGACTGTGTTTCTAGCGAAGTTGAGCAGCAAATCTGACAAAGTGTTTTGAAATGCAGGTCAGTTCAGCGTAGTGTTGCCTCTGTGTGTGCTGGCTGTTTGTGTAGCCCATCCTCAGAAAATTCTGTTTCCTTAGTACAGAGTCTGTCAGTTGGAGTGGTGAGAAATCAGCCTTTACAGAAGTGGATGGAAGCAGTGGACACGTGAAGAAGAGCAGAACACGGCCAGCACTTCTCATCAGCAGCACAAGTTGGACAGGTGTGGAGACAGAGAGGGTTATTTCTAATGTTTAGCCACTATTTAACAAAAGAGAAAAGAAGGGCTCTTTGTACTTCCTCACGCTTGACACACTCCAGAGGCACATGTCACCAGTGCCAAAATTGTGTTTCTCATCGAGTCCTAGAATGTTTTGGGTTGGAAAGGACCTTAAAGCTCATCCAGTTCCAACCCCCTGCCACGGGCAGGGTCACCTTCCACAAGACCAGGTTGCTCCAAGCCTTGTCCAGCCTGGCCTTGAACACTGCCAGGGATGGGGCAGCCACAAATTCTCTGGGCAACCTGTGCCAGCACCCCAGCACCCTCACAGGGAAGAACTTCTGCCTAAGAGCTCATCTCAGTCTCCCCTCTGTCAGGTTAAAGCCATTCCCCCTTGTCCTGTCCCTACAGGCCCTTGTCCAAAGTCCCTCTCCAGGTTTCTTGTTGGCCCTTTTGGGTACTAGAAGATTGTTGCGAGGTCTGCCCTGAGCCATCTCTTGGCTGTAAGAATTTGAAGACAAGTTGTAAATTACCTATCTTGGTGACTAAAAATGAATTATTTGTAGAGTTGTTTTGTAATTGTAGAGGCTGAGCTTCAGGAATGATTAGAAGAAATCTCCTACTTTTAACTTTAATTCAAGGTATATTTTCTTGCATGATGGTGTAAATGAGATTAAAAAAATAAAACATTTGATCCTTTATTTCTGATAATGTGTGTAAACAAATCCATCGCTAGTAACCATGGGCAGGGTTGTCTGTACATCTGAGTTAACAGGGCAGTTTCTACCATGAGTTATCTACCTTTAGAATCTAGAAAGTCTTAACTTGATAGCTTTGAGGGTGTATAGTATTTGGGCTCAGTTGTCTGCGGTGTGGCCAATAAGGTGAGCAAATAAGCACATGATATGGTTATAGATTTATGAGAATGGTTACAGCAGATTTTAAACAGAAGCATAGTCCATACTTCAGTCACGTAGGGGAAGGTGAGGAAAGTTTTGGTTGTGGTTATTTAATGACAGTAATTCATTATAAATGATTGAAATATGAATGTCACTAATAAAGCCTTCTCTTTCAGAGGATGAAGACTTTTCAGTCCTTTTAAAAGCTTTAGAAGGTAGGTGTGAAGGATTTAATCTTGCCTATTCCAAGGGGAATGGTTGTACTCTGGACAGTTAGGAAGGGGTTTGCTAAAGAACAGTACATCCAAAGGTGTGTTGGATTAATTAGAGGTGGTTTAAGAGTTCTAGCTGAACTAGAGAAGTGCAAGGTCTGGATTCAGTTAGAGTAGTTGTCACAGAGAATTGTATTTCTAGCTGGCTTGTGGACTGCAGTTTTCTAAGCTATTACATACACTGTCCATAGGCATCTGCTCATAGGAAAGCACCTTGTCTTACTTCATAGACTTTGCAGCTGCACTTTTGAACTTGATATATTGAAGCAGCTGATGTGGTGTGTAGTCAAACAAATGCTTCATGAATAGTGCGTGTGAAATGGACCATCATTTATTTCAGCTTTAACACCAACATTTAACATGTTTTAAGATTTCTGAGTTTGCCCGTTTTACTAGGTGTATGCTATTAAGAAATTACTTGAAGTAGGAAACTAAACAGTTAATACCCTGTGATCATTTTTAAACCACTGTATATTTGTCAGCTCTAAACAGTTTTTATTTATCTTCTCCAGGTTATGAGCAGTATGTCAATGAAGGAGTCAAGCTTCCACCTTTAGTATGCGTGATAACAGGTAATAGTTTATTTGCGTTACAGTTGTTTCAGTGCTAATGCAGAAGACTTCACTGCCACTTCTGCTCTGTGCTGACTCTTGTGTTGATGGTGAAGACACAAGAGAGTAGTGATTTACAGTTGGGCTGTTACAGCCATGCAGTCATGGCACACCTTTAAAGAGGAGAAGCTTTCAGCCTCACTCTGTAGTACAGCTATGCATTACTCCACGCTCAAAAGAATTTATACTCAGCATTGAGATGCTACTGCAAGAGAAACATAAAATGTGATGTTTGGAGTGTGTCCTGGGTTCAGGAGTAGCAGTCATTTTTCTCCTTGGTAGCTGGTGCAGTGCTGTGTTTTGACTTTCGGCCTGGGAACAGAGCTGATAACAATGAAGTTTTGGTTTGGCCAAGGACTTTCTGAGCCTCATGCTCTGCCAGGGAGGAGGGGAAGCTGGGAGGAAGCAGAGACAGGACACCTGACCCAAACTGACTAAAGAGGTATTCCATACCACAGCACGTCATGCCCAGGATGTAACTGGGAGTTACCCGGAAGGGCTGGGGGACTGCGGGGTTGGAGAAGGTATTGGTCGGTGCTTGGTCTGGTGGGGCAAGTTATCGGTCGGCTGGTGGTGAGGTGTTGTATTCTCTTCCTTTGCTATTTCCTTTATCATTATTATTATTGGTGGTAGCAGCAGTGATTTATACCTTATTTACTAAACTGTTCTTATCTCTGCCTATGGGAGTTGCATTCTTTTCTATTCTCTGTCCTTCCGGGAGCAGGGGGAGGAAAAGAAGGGGGGGAGTGAGTGAACGAGTTGCCTGACTAGGTTTAAACCACGACAGAGTGCTAAGCAGAACAGTTATTTAGTGCTGGAAAAGAGGAGCATCAAATGAAGTTTTGCCAAAGAATTATGTAGACAGAGTGAATATTCCTTGATTAACTTTCTCGTTAAGATCAAACTAAAACTTAGTGTGATTTTGAAGGGCCAATTGTACAGATTAGATTTGTCATTAGTTATTTGGTTATCACATGGCTGTAGGCAGAATGCAGGTTAAGACTGAGGAAATTGATGGGCTGATAAGGCCAGTTGTATGAACTTGAGCAAGCCCGAGTGCGGGTCCTGCACTTAGGTCACAACAACCCCATGCAATGGTCCAGGCTTGGGGAAGAATGGCTGGAAAGCTGCTCACAGAAAATGACCTGGGGATGCTGGTCAACAGCAGCTGAAAACAACCCAGCTTGTGCCCAGGCAGTTGAGAAAGCCAACAGCATCCTGGCCTGGATCTGCACCAGTCTGGCAGCTGGGCTAGGGCAGTGATCAGTCCCCTGTACTGAGCACTGGTGAGGCTGCGCCTCAAATCCTGTGTTTGGTTCTGGGCCCCTCGCAACAAGAGAGACATCGAGGTGCTGGATTGGGTCCAGAGAAGGGCAGTGGAGCTGGTGAAGGGTCTGGAGCACAAGTGTGATGAGGAACTGCTGAGGGACCTGGGGGGTTTAGTCTGGAGAAGAGAAGGTTCAGCGGGATGTTATCACACCCTACAGCTACCTGAAAGGAGGATGGAGCCAGGAGGTGGCCGGTCTCTTCTCCCGAGTAACAAGTGATGGGACAAGAGGAAACAGCCTTGAGCTGCACCAGGAGAGGTTTAGATGGGATATTTGAGAAAATTTCTTCCTCAAAATAGTGGTCCGGCATTGAAATAGGCTGCCCAGGGCAGTGGTGGAGTCACTGTTCCTGGAGATATTTAAAAGATGTGTGGATGTGGCACTTGGGACCATCATTTAATGGACTGGACAATGCTGGGATAGCAATGGAACTTCATGATCTTAAAGGTGTTTTCCAGCCTAGATGATTCTGTATTGATGCAGATTCTTTTAAATACTGAGTAAGAGAGAAGTCCGTGTTCATATGGCTTTAAAGGGGACATGTTTTTTATGTGTCTTTCTGAAGATTGTGTGTAGTATCCTTTTGGGTACCTGATATAACAGGAGTTTGTAGCTGTATAGGCACATGCACATTCCACAGTGTTTTCAGTCATCTTATTAAATATAAGACGTATTTTTTCCTGTTTTTAAACAGGTAAAGGACCGTTAAAGGACTACTACAATGGGCTGATAAACAAGCTGCACTTCAAACATATCCAAATCTGTACACCATGGCTTGAAGCTGAGGATTACCCTCTTCTGCTTGGTAAATAGTGGATTATGAAATAGGCTTGAGAATGTGTGAGAAACTACTCAGCACGTTTGCAGAGAGCTGTCAGAGACTTTGCACAGGAGCTGGTAGAATATAGTAAGTGAATGAAATTGCTGCTTAGTGATGGGGTATTTGTGGGTTTGACTTGTGCCAGCTAAATTTCTCTAACTAGAGTTCTTCACTGTTATCCCAAGACGTAGGTGTAGTACCCAAGTTGCTCTTTTAGCCTGTTTTTTGTACTCTTTCTTTTAACTGAGCTGGAATACAGTGTGCCCATGGATGTGGATGTTCCAGTTGACTTTCAGGGTCACTTCAGTACATGAAATCATAAAGTACTTGGCTGGGCAACCAAAAGTAGTTAAAATTCTGACGTATCTTTGGAATAGTATTCGCTCAGCATGTTCATTGTATTAGCATAAAGTGTGAGTAAGCTTAATAAAGTAGTAAAATACATATTCAACTTGATCTGCATTCTGCAGGGTTAGAGCCTGCCAATTTCTGTGCCTGTAAAACACTGTTACTTGGTACTTTTTAACTAACGTCTATAAAATCACACTGTAATGCCTCTCTTCTGGAACCACTTGAGCTGAAAGAGGTCGCTAGTGAGCTATGCAGTGATCCCTTCTGGATTGTGGTGTTTTCCGGGACAGTATCGGTTCTTAGCAGGTGAAGAGGCAGAAAGGCTGATTTAAGATACCTGAAATGTTAAAATTCCCTGAAATTTAACATGCACTTGTGTTTCTAAATCCTGGCTGATGTTAGTCACAAAATATAGTGTGCTTTTTTTCCTTCCCAAATGCTTGAAATGGTGTCGGTCTGTCTGGTGCTGAAGGTAGCTCATGTCCAGCTCCCGTCACCCACAGAAACAGGAAGGTTTGCAGTAAACTGGCAGAGTTGCTGTTCAGCCTCTCCTCTCTTCTCTTTGCTTTGCAGGCTCAGCAGACCTGGGTGTGTGTCTCCATAAATCATCCAGTGGTTTGGATTTACCCATGAAGGTGGTAGATATGTTTGGCTGTTGTTTACCTGTGTGTGCAATACATTTTGAATGGTAAGAGTTTGTTTATGATGCTACACCATGAGTGGATGATGCAAAGCAGCATTTATATGAAGCAAGAGTTCAGTAGCTGCTGCATGTATCAGATGCCATGACAGTATCACACCATAATCATGTTTTAGTCCATAAATTGCAAGTAAAGGTTGTTTTATTTTAAATTTAAAAATTAACTCAAGTTTCTACAGAGTTGGGAGCATTTAAAGCAACCATTTGCCTTAAATAAATAGCTACCCTGTAATCCTTTGCTTCCATTAGCTCCTTTAAAAAGAAGCTTCCTTCTGCACAGATGTGTCTGTGTTCTGTGCAGGAAGGAGTGTGTGTCTAGTCACTCTTACAGTTTATGGCCTTTGGGGAAGCAGGAGGTTTAATAAAGGAAGACAAATTCTCTGTGAGGATTTCATGAACTGGCTTGTGGACAGATTTTTCCTGCTGGGTTAATCTTAAAGTAAATAATTGCCCTAATTTTTAAAGTTTGTCCAGATAAGTGGCCCAAAGACAGAGTGAGAGGACTTCCGTACTGTAATGGTAGATTTAAATATCCTGACATAGAAGAGAGAAACACTCTTTAAATGCCTTCTTCATGCCATGTTCAAGGAATTATAAACAGGTTTGGGCTGGAAGGGACCTTAAAGCTCATCCAGTTCCAGCCCCCTGCCACAGGCAGGGACACCTTCCACTAGACCAGGCTGCTCCAAGCCCTGTCCAACCTGGCCTTGAATGCTGCCAGGGATGGGGCAGCCACAGCTTCTCTGGGCAACCTGTGCCAGAGCTTCAGCACCCTCACAGGGAAGAACTTCTGCCTAAGAGCTCATCTCAGTCTCCCCTCTATCAGGTTAAAGCCATTCCCCCTTGTCCTGTCCCTACAGGCCCTTTTCCAAAGCCCCTCTCCAGGTTTCTTGTATCCCCTTTAGGCACTGGGAGCTGCTCTAAGGTCTCCCCTTAAGGAGCCTTCTCTTCTCCAGGCTGAACAAGCCCAGCTCTCTCAGCTTCTGACTCCAGAGCAGAGCTGCTCCAGCCCTCACAGCATCTCTGTGGCCTCCTCTGGACTTGCTCCAGCAGCTCCACATTGCTCTGGGGCTGCAGACCAGCACATGGGGGGTTATGGCCTCAAGCACACACATGTTGTCAGGTGTGAAGCTCGTATCAAGACTTCCCGGATGATGGAAGTTTTGGGTGGCAATGGGCAACTTTTAGTTGTGTTTGTCCCACTCCCTGCTTTTTTTCTCACGTTTTCTTCTGTGGCTTGTGTACACAGTTTACATGAACTTGTGAAACACAATGAAAATGGTCTGATATTCAGGGACTCGGATGAACTTGCAGCACAACTAAAGGTAAAGGCGAGACTGGTTTTTCTTTCCCACTAGCTGTAAGTGCAGAGGCATCACCATGTGAGCTGCCTGTCCATATGTGTTGTTATCTCTGTGTTTTGCACTCTCTGAAGATATGGCTTTGCCTGGGGAATCTTACTGGCTTCACTTCTATTCAAATATGAATCTGAAGCTGGTTTAAATGTTGTCACTGTTATAGGACCAGACATTAGAGTGCTCTCTTCCTGCAGCATTGTAGTTCAGCGTTCGTGTTGGGGAGGCTAGAATGAGCCTAAAACGTGATATGGTATTTTAATGTGGTTTTCCTTTTAACTTACAGATGCTTTTCTTAGAATTCCCTGCCCTGGAAGGCAAACTCCACAGCTTCAGGAAAAACCTCCGTGCGTGCAAGCAGTTGCGCTGGGATGAGAGCTGGGACCAGACTGTTCTGCCTTTGCTTGGGTGACTTTTGCGTGGGGAGGAGGGTGTCAAAAAAGCTGATACCCTACTGCAGCTGCCTGGATTTGCTCAACAGTGAATAAACACTTTGTATTGGCTGTGGTTGCAGTTTTTAAGTGCTTCATCTTGGAACCAGTGTTTGCATGCACCTCTTTACCATTTGAGCTTCTTGTGTGAGTACTCATGCTGACAGTGCAGCTGAGGCTGTTTGCTGTGTGCTGACAGCATTAAGTCTTGAGGGAAGACGTGAGTCCCATGCTGAAGAACTTGAGCCTTGCCATCTGCAAGGCTCTGCCCTTCCTTATCACTTGGGATGAATCTTTAGAAAGTGGGAAGGAGGTTTAGTTGCTCTAGGAACTCGTGTGCAAAATCTGTTACCTGTGCTGCTTAAAGGTAACTTGGTGAAGATACTTAAAGAACTATTACCAGATAGACCCATTTGTACAGTAAGCAATCTAGGAGGTGATATGGGTACATTTTCTTCCAGGTGGGAAGTGCCCTTTATTAGAATTACTCAGGCTGAGGCTACATTGGGGATTTAAATTTTCCAGCCAGTTAAGATCACAGAACCATAGAACATTTGGGTTGGAAGGGACCCTAAAAATTATTAAGGATTCTTGCCTCGTCTTGCCTCATCTTGCCTAGACAAGCTCTGGCTATTCTCTTGTATGATTTATTGAGACAGAACCATTTTGTTTTAAAGTTTTCTTTTTTACAGTGTGTACAAGAAGGTGAAAGCACAGCCACTGGCATGTGGCAGCTTTATGGAGCACTTAGAGGAAAAGAGACCTTTCAGTGAATGTTGTCCTTGTACACTGAAGCAAATGTGCCCATTTACTGTGAGAAAGAACATCAAAAGCTTCCCTTTTTGAACAGGTGACTAGAAAAGGACAAAATAAACCCAAAATATTTTATTAAAGTCCATATAACTACATAAAAGGGTACTTTGCTTCATGAGTGCTACTAAGGAGAAAAATAACTGCTACAGCTGAACCCAGGACAGACACCTTCCACTAGACCAGGTTGCTCCAAGCCCTGTCCAGCCTGGCCTTGAACACTGCCAGGGATGGGGCAGCCACAGCTTCTCTGGGCACCCTGTGCCAGCGCCTCAGCACCCTCACAGGCAAGAGCTTCTTCCCAGTATTTTGTCTCAATCTCCCCTCTGTCAGGTTAAAGCCATTCCCCCTTAGCCTGTCCCTACAGGCCCTTGTCCAAAGCCCCTCTCAAAGTTTCTTGTAGTGCCTTTAGCTATTGGTTTTCAAGCAAAATCCTCTACAGTAGTTTGGCCATTCCTCTGTAGCCATCAATGTGCACATGGAGATAAATTAAGCACATCCCTAATTAAACAGTAATGTCAAAAGCTTCAGAGAGGTTTCACCTTTCCATAGTGCATTTTTTTAAATCCAAGCAAGCAATCTGTACAGAACATTGAGCAACTTGAAGAATTTGGTGTTAGGGAGATAAAGTTGCTCCTGTGGGGGCTACTAATACACATTTACTCCATAAATAGCACCTGTGAGTTCTTCCTTCTTGGGAAGGCTTAGCTAAAACCTGTGTGGGGCTCTTTCTGCACATCCTACTTACTACTAGTAGTCACTGCCTCTTTCAGCTTGAGGAGCAAGATAATTCTTGCTCAAGATGATTCAAGTTACTCATTGTCCACTTTCTCCATCCTACAGACTGAGGTGAAAGTATTTGTTCTTTTGAGTAGCTTTTAAAACAAGGCAAATGAAGTCAAAAGAGGAGAAAGAGCAGCATATTTCATGTTGTGCTTCTGGACCAGTAGCATCCAACAAGAAAATGATGAATGGATTATGGAAAGCTTCAGAGAAGGTGAGGTCAGTTCTTCCTCCTCTACACAGAGCAGGAATACAGTGTGTGATTCTGGTTTTGCTTTCTGGCTAGTCTGAGAGGATGGCTTGCCAATAGCTAGTTGTGAAAGTGACCTTATGTGACAGGAATGTGAATCAAGTTTATGTTATCACTGCAGAGTAAAGATGCATCTGATTTACAGCACCTGATTTACCTCCTCTTTCAGCTTTTGGCACTATCTGCTACATTCACTGTAGGCAGTTTTCATTATTCATTTTTAAGATGACCCAGACTGCAAGTATGCAGGTGCATACAAACAAGTATAAAAAGACACAAACCATTAAAGCTGGTTTTAATATTAAAAATGTATTTATTCCAGTGAAACACTGCTTTTTTCCCTTGTCAGTGTGAGATACTCATCCTGTGGTCCTGCAGACCTGACTCTGTTAGAAAGCAAAACATGGTCAGACAAAGAAATCCAGTTCATTTCTGTTGTCTTCTACAGAAGCAGAGCACAATATGATCAGGACTGGTTTTCCTATTGCTTAAGGTTCCCAGGTACCTTTCAGGGGCAGCAGTAATTCACTTGCGGGTAATTCACTTTGACAACAGCCTGTGCGTGGAGTTGTATCCTCAGTGCCTCTCCTGATGGTGTCTAGGACTTAAGATCACCTTGTTGCCAGGATGGAATATCTCCCGTTGCTCTGAAAACTGGAATTCTATTTGCCAAGTCTATATAAATAGCTGGAGAATAGTTACATTTGGCTGCACATCACAGAGGAAAACATGGTTGCTGTGGGCTGGAATAATCTGCCACCCAATCCCAGCTTTATCTGTAAGGATAAACACTGGGAATCAGATTTCTCCTTCATAAAATGAAGGGTAAAGTCTGCATGTCCAATGCTGTACTAAGATCTCTATCATGCTGTTTAAAGTAAGCCACAGGTGAATGCTTACCAGTAACTTTTCTTAGACATGAACGGCAATGTTTCTGCTATGCACTGGGCATGATTTTGTGAGTTAACCATGGGCTGCAGATCAGCTGCGCCACTGGGAGACTGCAAGAGATGGGCTTTTGAGGAGTCTGTGAAGGAAAATCCCAAATCGCTCCCTGTTGTACTTCCTAGAATCATAGTTAGGGTTGGAAGGGACCTTAAGGATCATCTACTTAATCTCTAGCTGGGGTTTTTTAACCCTCACATAAAGGTTTGAGGCTGTATCTCTCTTATCACTGTGACAGTGCAGCAGGTTTTCCTCCTTTAAGCTTAACCCTTTGTTAGCTCCTTCTTGCCACCAGACTTTGGATTCATCTCAGGTTGGCACTGACAAACATGAATTGTGATAGATGGGACAGACCAAAAAGTTAAGTTCCCATCTCCTGTGGGAAAGGGACTGCTTTTAGGCAGAGCACTCTTAAATCCAGTTCTAGGATAAAAATCTCACTGTTGGGCAATACCCATCATCAAAACCCACTCCTATTCATCTCTGCTTTGGGAAAGAGGCCAAGACTGTTGATGAAAAAGGCACATACCGAGTTGAGCTTGGAAGAGGTGATAGGTGTCTGGATTCCGGACTGTGGAAGCAATGTAGACCTCAGGAGGTTTTCTGTCTGCTCTGGAAGGGGAGAATTGCTGTAGCAGACCAACAAGGGCTCCAATGATCTCTGGATCATACACCACATCTGTACAAAAAGGAAAACATGACATATTTCTTGAGCATGGAGTAAAAAGCAGAATGGAAGCTACAAAACAAAAATATAAAATATTCACCTTGCCAAAGAGTATGATTTTTATATTCAGGATTAAAAATTCCCAAGAAGAGCTCTTGGAAAACGCCTTTATTTTGTGTGCTATGTCAAGTTGCCCTCATCTCTAGTATCACTAAAAATCACTAAAAATCAGTGCTCCTTATTGTAAAGGCACTGTCAGATAATGTAATTAATAAGCCCAACGAGACAAGCAAAACCCCAGAGCGTTGGTGTTCTGCTACAACTGTCCTTAGCAGAAACTGGGTTGTTACAAACTAGAGGCTGATTGCAAAGGAGTTGGTTTGAACTGCAGCTGTTTTCATCTCAAATCATTTCCTTGAGAGCAGAAATAGCGATGGAAGGTCAGGCTGATGATGAAGGGGCACAAAAGATCAGCCTTACCAACCAGCACCATGATCCTGAAATGTGTCAGCCCTGCTGGGGACTGAGGCTCAAGAGGTGGTGGTTACTACACCCAAATGTGGAGATATGTGCATCCACCACCACCAGACATCTCTGTTACTCTTAGAATCACAATCAGCCAGGTTGGAAAAGATCTTTAAGATCCTCAAGTCCAACAGTTCCCCAGCACTGCCAAGGCC
The DNA here is from genome assembly GCF_034315485.1 of Pezoporus occidentalis. Taxonomy (NCBI): domain Eukaryota; kingdom Metazoa; phylum Chordata; class Aves; order Psittaciformes; family Psittacidae; genus Pezoporus; species Pezoporus occidentalis. The sequence goes on from NW_026913404.1 coordinate 2,378,112, forward strand.
ATCACTAAACCATGTTACTGAGGGCCTTGTCTACACAGTTTGTGAACACTTCACTGTGGTTCCACCACAGTTTGTGAACATTTGTTTGTGAACACAATTTGTGAACACTTCCACAGTGGCTCCACCACTGCCCTGGGCAGCCTGTTCCAATGCCTGAACACCCTTTGGGGAAGAAACTGTTCCTAATATCCAGTCTAAACCTCCCCTGGTGCAGGTTGAGGCTGTTTCTTCCTGCCCTATCACTTGTTACTTGGGAAAAGAGACCAACCCTCACCTCACTACAACCTCCTTTCAGGTAGCTGTAGATACAAGTTTTGATACAACATAGTAAGGAAATGTCCTCAGTAACTACTAATAGCAAACAGTAGATATGTATTGATCACCTCCAGGTTTGAGCTGCCTTCAGGAATCCAGCTTGGGCTCTACAGTACAGCTGGCATGAGGTAACACTCAAACCCTGACTATTTTATAAGATTCACATATTTAATGCATTAGGTGACCGTTTAATGACAAAAGAATATTTTGTCATATTTCACCTGAATTCTTAGGTAACTCTTGCTTTGCAAAGCCCCAGATGAGGGAGTAAAATCCTCTAGCTACAGCTCAGAAATGTTCCTATTGCTACATTGTGCAGTATTAGGGGTTTTTCATATGATTCCTCCAGATTTATATATAGCGGAGATCCAAAAAGGGGTTGTGATTTGGCTTTTTGGTGGGTTGGTTGGTTGTTTAATATGTTATCCCCCAGGAGAATGCCAAGATGGCCTGTTAGTATTGATGAGGCTCTGAGCAGTGTTGGATTTATAATCTGTTTCTGGATCTTAAAATGTAGAAGGGATAAATAATTTGCTTTTTAATGTTATGTATATAGCTGCTGAACATCTGGAAAGACTAAATGGTGAAATGGACTGGGAAAAGATCTGTCACACACCTCCAGACACAGTAACTGAGACAGGGATGAGCACATCCTGCACACGGACACCTCTGTGCTTCCCCCTCTAACCTGTGCGATCATTCACCATGAGGCACAACGAGGGGGAAGGTACCTGCTGCAATGATGACATCAGGTTGAAGAGCCAACAGTTGTTTTTCTGTAACTAAGCCCCACTCAAGTTCTGCAACAACTACTTTCGGGTTTCGGTGATTTGCTCCTTCTGCCTTCTGGCCTCCAGATTCCAGCTGGATATGTTGGGCAGCTTCAGGCTCCAGGACAAAGCCATTCAAACAGATGTTTTGCTTCAGCTGCTGGAGAACGCGGTGGTGGTAGTCACTAAATATGTATGTCTTGGGATTGCAGGTTTTACAGATGGCAATTCCAGTGAAGCCAATCCCACTTCCTAATTCCAAGACTGTCCTGAAGGGTAAAGAAGTACTTAGCAAAACTCTAAGTGGAGTTAGGAAATCAAACCACCTACAATCTAAGCTTTGTCTCTGATAACACAGACAGTTGGTGAACACTGAAGAAGCCATTGTAAAGATAAAAATCAATCACTTGAAATACTGCCCTGGCATGTGGTACAAAGCATTCCCACCATGGGGATGGGACATGTTCTCACCTGGTTTTAGCCTTCTGCAGCGTGGGTGGCTCGATCTAACCAAGCTCTTTTCATACTCAGTGGAGAGAAACAGACACTTGGGTAGTGCAGTTCCTTTTCTTGTGAGCTCCATATTTTAAATTAACCTAGATGGATATTTCCTCAAAAGTGCCTGCTCCTCTCACCTGCTTATAAACAAAGCCCAGAGGAGGAGATCAGACATGTGCACCTGCACACCAAATGTATACAGTCAGATGGGATAAACCTCACCACACAGCGAGTGCAGTAGTTACTCACTAGACACTGCAGTAGCTGAAGTTGAGCAGCCAACTCCACAGAGCAGGTCAGACTACATGGTGTGACAGCTTTGATCTTAAAACCTGTTTTAAAAACACTGCGAGGTCCTCTGCTGGATTCAAGTTTTACTCTAACATCTAACTGTCAAGAATAGACCAGAGCAGCAGTTACCAGCAGCCAGAGGGTGTAGTCACTGTGGTTCTTTTGGAGGTACATTGTTAAGTTACAGTTGTGTGGCTCACTCACACTGTGAAACGTCTCTCCCCATCTCTGTCCAAGCTTATGTTGGTACCTGTTCCTGAAGCCGGAAGGGTTCTGCAGTGCCCACTCGGTGAGATGCAGAGCAGCCTCCCACGTGACGAGCCCCGTGGTTCCTTCAGAGATCACTGCCACACTCTCAGAAAGGGTGACACACTCTCCTGTAGGCTGTGGACACACAAGGCAGCCAAGGTGGATCAGCACAGACATGAGCTTTACAGTTTACAACCCATATTAGCACCTGGGAGAAGGGAAGAAGCACTCCAGGGGTTATTGTTAAAGCCAATTATTGCTTACTTCAGAGGATTAAAGTGATTTATAACACTGCAGCACTGGTTCTTACCAGTAAGTAGTGTTTGTAACAGTGAGTAGATTCTTCTTCATTTAAAATAGCTGCCAGTGCTTCGTACAGTTCATCTAGGGGCTCAGCTGTGATGGATTCATGCTGTGGGAGACAGAACAGGCTGGGTTTGGGTAGCAAATCGTAGTGAAACAGGAAACACGTGTTAACTCATGTTCTAATACACTCTGTCATTATGTTTTATTCTGAATACTGTGGTTTGTTATTACACAAGGTCAAACTGGCCTCTTTTCAAGGAAAAAGATAACTAAGTTGCAAGGAACACCAGAAGCATTACCTTTTTGATGAGTTCAGTTAGAAAGCATCTTCTGTACCGGGCTGAAAGGGGATATTTCACACACAAAGGGTGGAGAATGGTCTAAAACAAAACCAGGAATTGAAGCCAGTTACCAAGTGATGATTTTATGCCAGGCAGGAAGGGGTTAGGGAAAAAGCAGGGCTTTTTTTTTTGTGTGTGTGTGTGTCACAAAGTGCATTCTGATTTAGTCAGTAACTAGAACTGATGCTGAGCCAGGAAAGGAAATTGGGCGACTTCTGGTTGGTTTTCTAGTTCCAGCTCTGTGGCAGAATATGTGGTTTTCCTCTTTTGGGAAAGTAAATAGCAAAACCAAGTGGAAAGAGAGACTGTTTTGGTCTCTTCCTCCTCTTGCTTTTTTTTTCTCTCTTCAGAGAGGTGCAGAGGAGGTTAAGAAGATCCACTGAGGGGCTGAAGCACCTCTGCTCTGGAGCCAGGCTGAGAGAGCTGGGCTGGTTCAGCCTGGAGAAGGCTCCTTAAAGGGAGACCTTAGAGCAGCTCCAGTGCCTAAAGGGCCTGCAAGAAACCTGGAGAGGGGCTTTGGACAAAGGCCTGTAGGGACAAGACAAGGGGGAATGGCTTTAACCTGGCAGAGGGGAGATTGAGATGAGCTCTTAGGCAGAAGTTCTTCCCTGTGAGGGTGCTGAGGCGCTGGCACAGGGTGCCCAGAGAAGCTGTGGCTGCCCCATCCCTGGTGGTGTTCAAGGCCAGGCTGGACGGGGTATGGAGCAACCTGCTCTATTGGAAGGTGTCCCTGCCCGTGGCAGGGGTTTGGAACTGGATGAGCTTTAGGGTCCCTTCCAGCCCAAACCAGTCTGGGATTCTACGATTAAAGACATCTGTGCTCAGGCACATGGGGCTTAATGTTGACGCTAAAACCAGCTAAGAGCAGGAAGAGAAGGAAAACTGTTCTGCCGGGCACAATAAAAAGCTGTGACTCTGATTTTGGTAACGATGAGCAAACCCAGCTGCCGACAGCGAGAGCTCAGCTCCCCGAAGATGCGCTAGGCAGCTCGGGCACCGCTGCGACACCCAGCATCCTGCCCTACCCTGTGCAGAATATCCAGGAGCAGAGAGGAGTCCAGCGAGGTCCGGAGGCTGTGCTCAAGCTCCTAAAACACGATAAATAAAGGTAGTGATGCTCCTCCGTACCCCTGGGCGGCCCCCGCCAAGGGTTGCTGCCTGTGCCCGCTGTTCCGTACCGGCCACGGGAAGGAGCGGAGCTGCCGGGCCGACAGGAAGCAGCGCTGGAAGCGGAGCCCCAGCTCTGGCCCGGCCATAACGCTTCAGCGGGGTCTCGAACCGCGACTCTCCGGTAACCAGCCTGATGCTCCGCGCCCCGCTACCCAGACCCGCGGGGGGCACGGGCTGGCCCTACGCGCACCCTGATGACGCCATCTGCGCGCCCCGAGAACGTCATCGCTGTGCTCCTCGGCGAAGGACACGGCGCCCGCCCGCCGCCGAGAGCCGGACCAGGCCGCACCGGGAGCGTGAGCGGGGCCGGGCCTGGCGGCGCCATGACCGGCTACACCGAGGACGAGAAGCTGCGGCTGCAGCAACTGCGCGCCCTGCGGCGCCGCTGGCTACGGGACCAGGAGCTGAGCGAGCGGGAGCCTGTGCTGCCGCCGCAGCGGCTCGGGCCGGTGGCCGCCTTTTGGGAGCGGTTCCTGAGGCCCGGGGGGCTGTGGCGGCAGCAGGTGAGCGGGGAGGGACGGGGGGCGCGGGGGCGACGCGGGTACCCCCAGGCCGGGCCTGACGCGTGTCCCGCTGCCCGCAGGTGTACAAGGCCTGTCAGACCGGCGGGTTCGTGCTGGTGCGGGTCCTGATCCCCGCCTGGATCATCCTCTACTACCTGAAGTACCACGGCACGGTGCGTGTGCGGGCGCGGGGCGGGGACACGCGTTCACCCCCGTGCAGGGGGGTGATGTGACACGAAGGTTGGCACTGATATGCCGGTTCAGTGTCTGGTCCGGTGACACTCTGCTCTGTCCCGCCAGGTTTCTCCTTGCTTGGGTGGCACAAATGTGTATTTCGGGGGGGGGGGAGGAGGGGGGTGTCTTTCATGGCAGTGAGCAGCTGTGACCGTGCCATCTCCTGTGAGCTGGGAAGCTGTGTCCTACTCATTGCTTTCCTGCAGGAGCAGTGACCCTGGGGATAATGAGGCTGGTGTGGGGAAGGGGTGGCCAACATGCTGCTGGTGGGACAGACTCTTTTTGCTCATATGCTCTAACCTGCCTGGGAGGTGGAGCTTTGTTACCCTTGACTATTGCTTTAACTGGTGGCAAGAGCCCGGCTTAATCAGCCCTGAACTCAGTTGTGTTTAGAAGGGTCCTTTCCCCCATGCTGGAATTCCTGTGTACCGCCTCTGGGTAATACTCTTCTTCCTTTCCCCCTTCCCTCTTTTCTCCCGCCTTCCAGAAAAAGCCTCTCAGTATCGTTACATCAAACCCACGGATATTCCCAGTAAGTAACACTTGTTTTATCTCCCAGCTTTGTAAACCAGGCAGGAAGGTGGTGACAGGGGGTGCAGTAGCCGTGTGGGGACAACTTCTCCATGAATATGGCTGATCCTATGGGCAGGCCAGTTGCAGTATGTTGGAGTTTCCATCCTGACCTCGCAGCTGTCCCTGTTTCAGCAGGATATTCGAGTACCTGACTGACAGCACTGCCCATCCTGGGAGGAAAACACACGTCCCTTGTGGGAATGCAAGTGTTAGTTACAGCACAACAGCGACTTTGTGAAGGATTTGGGTGTTTGAAGCCCCTGTGAAGGTGCGATTAATGCATGGAGTGACACCAGAGGGGTTCTGCTTCTCTTGTGGAAGCTGAGCTCTGCTGTTTCTGATAGTTGGAAGTTTTTTCCTTGACACATCCCTAATTGTGCTTTATCTAAACTAAAACTAAACAGTTCCATCCTTAACAAGCACAGAGTAGCATGCTGAAGGTCAAGTGGTGAGCCTCAGGCTTCAGCCTAATTACTCAGCCTAATTGACTTGAGTTAGGTCAGCTTGGTAGGCCAAGGCAGAGCCTGAAGCTATAACAGACAGCACTTGAGCACCAGATTGGTTTCAGAGGGGTTACCTGGATCCTCATGGGCTGCAGGGTGTGAGTTTGGAGGCTCATAAAGCTGTGCTCTGCTGAAGGTGGTTGTGACATCCAGAGGGACCGGGACAGGCTGGAGAGGTAGGACCATGTGAACCTCATGGAGTCTAACCAGGCCAAGTGCAGGGTCCTGCACCTGGGTCATGGCAGTCCCTAGCACAAACACAGGCTGGGGGAGACTGGATTGAGAGCAGCCCTGAGGAGAAAGACTTGGGGATGTTGGTCAATGAACAGCTCCCCATGAACCAGCTTCATGGAGTGCTTGAGGCTGAACTCCCCCGTGTGCTGGGCTGCATCCCCAGAGCATGAGCAGCATGAGAGGGAGGGGATTGTCCCCCTCTGCTGTGCTCTGGGGAGATCCCTCCTGCAGTCCTGATCCAGCTCTGGGGCAGCAACACAAGACGGACTGGAGCTGTTGAAGAGAGTTCAGAGGAGGCCACAAGGATGCTGCAAGGGCTGAGCAGCTCTGCTCTGGAGCCAGGCTGAGAGAGCTGGGCTGGTTCAGCCTGGGGAAGAGAAGGCTCCTTAAGGGAAGACCTTAGAGCAGCTCTAGTGCCTAAAGGGGCTACAGGAAACCTGGAGAGGGGCTTCGGACAAGGGCCTGTAGGGACAGGCCAAGGGGGAATGGCTTTAACCTGCCAGAGGGGAGACTGAGATGAGCTCTTAGGCAGAAGCTCTTCCCCGTGAGGGTGCTGAGGCGCTGGCAGACGCTGCCCAGAGAAGCTGTGGCTGCCCCATCCCTGGCAGTGTTCAAGGCCAGGTCGGATGGGGCTTGGAGCAACCTGGTCTAGTGGAAGGTGTCCCTGCCTGTGGCAGGGGGCTGGAACTGGATGGGCTTTAAGGTCCCTTCCAGCTCAAACGCATCTGCAGTACTGTAAGTCCAATATATATTTTTAAACCAAGACAGTCTCGGAACATTTAGCTGCTGTTCTGTAGCTGAATAGCCAGGGTAAAGCCAGGACAGGTTTTGGATCATGTGGCTGTGGTGTGATATCAGCACCTGGGGAAGTGCTGAGTTGAGTGGATGGTGTGTGTGTGGAAGCTGAAGTGAAGGCCTGTGCTGGGTGCAGGGGATGTTCTCACCAGACTCTCCCCTTCCCTCAGGGTGACAGAATTTTAGAGACTGGAGAAATTATTCCACCCATGAAAGAAGAACCTGGTGATCACCACTGATGGCTAAAGGCTGATTCCATCCTTCAGCGAGCAAGGCGAGAACTGCAGCTGCTCCCTCTCTTCTATAAAGGAGCCTATGTTCTGCAACACCTCAGCTTTTCTGTCATTTACTTTCCCCTTAGTCCACCTGATTCCAGTTGCTACCAGTATGGGAGTTGCCTTTGGTGAGGATTATTGTAAAGTGCTGGTGATTCCTAACCTCCAGATCCTCAGGTTTTTATCTGACTGACAGGATTTGGCAGCAGGATAACATGGGCCTCATAGTAGCAGGAAGGGTGCTCTATTTCCTTGGGATTGCTCATGGAGAGGTTCACACACAGCAGCTGTCCTCTCCCAGTCCTTCTCCACCAACCAGTTGTGATGGAGCCTTCTGTTGAGAGGGGGGAGTAGAAATGGTGCTGCTGCCAAAAATCCTTCCTTCTTTGCCCTTTAGCACTTTCTCCTTTTTCTTCAGCCCTGAGTTGAGTCTTCCCACCCTCACTGGCCCCACGTTCCTGCAGAACCTTCCTGCAGTTCCTTCCCCTCCTTCTGGGGAAGACTGGCTTCCATGACCCTTATGGATCCCTTCTAACATGAGATCTTCTGTTATTCAAAGTATTTTTTGGCTACTTTGGGGATAGAAATGGTTCAACCAGCAATCCAAAGGGTTAACCTGAGGTCCAGAACCTCATGGAACCTTGTGTGAGCAGTGTTTGTGAGGTCAAAGTGCTAGGCAGGAGCCCCCACCCCACTGTGCCTCGATTATGAGCCAGAGCCCTCAGAACCCTTCCAGCCACACACCAGCAGAGCCATGGCCAAGGCCAGCGTGGGAACTCCGCTGCAGCCCGCTGAGATAAGGGGACCAGTGGAACCCCCAGCAGGAAACAACACTCAGCCCGCGTCCTCCCGGGCCAAGCTGAGTCTCACTCCCTCCCAGAGCCTTGCTGAGCCTGTGTCCGTCTCCTTCCTCAGGTAAAGGCAGCTCAGGAGGGATGGCAAGAGGGGAGTGACATGGAGGGGTGGGCTCAAGGAGCTGTAGTGTCCTGAGCTGGAGGGTCAGTGGAGGCTCCTGGGAGTTGGTGTGGGCTGTTGAGGGGTAGCAGTGGGAGTAGGGGAGTAGTGGGGTTAACAGAGAAGTTGTTAACAGGGGTGACTGAGACCTGCATGTCCTTCCTGTGGCCTTGGGCGTGGCTGCCCCATGGCTGTGGGGGTCTCTGTCCCTACCAGTGCCCCATGGTGTGTTGGCTCCCCCAGCATGGAGTTCTCCATGGGTGCTGCTACCCCACACTACTGCGGCCTGAGGCGCACCTTCGCCTGCACCAACTTGCTGCTGCTCAGCCTGGCTGAGGATGAAGAGGCTGACGATGCAGAGGAGGATGATGATGCAGACAGGAAGGCTCCCCCTGTCCCCTGCACACACCCACCAAGCTCCATGGATACCACCAAGCCCGCCACCCCGCCGGTGAGTGACTGCTGAGGGTTTCCCACCTCCCTGGGGTCCCCTGACACCCACTAACGAGACACTAGTTGGGGTGCCCCACATATCCAAGGTGTGTGTGTTTCCCCCTGCTCCCTCCTCCCCCCACTTCTGCAGTGCTTGAACTGTGACATCCCCTGGGGGCACCCTGCACCATGAGGATGCCTGATGCCCCCAGGGCTCCCAGATTCCCTCAAGGAAGCCCTGATACTTCCTCTAGTGGGAGCCCTCTGGGACTACAAGGAATTCATAGCACCCCCAGAGTCCCAGGGACATCCCCACAAAGTAGCACCCTTAGAGCCAGCCCCGATGTCACACATCCCTGTGATATGGTGCCAGGGTAGCTGTTGTAGGCCACAGGCTCAGTCCCAAGGACTGGTGTGGATCAGGTTGTGGGTCCCCAGGGTTGCCTGGGCATTTTGGCACAGATAACCCTCCCCTAGCAGAGGGGATGTATGCCTCTCCCTCACCCAAGGAGGGGGTCAGTGTCCCAACCCCTCCAGCAAAGACAGTTCAGGACACAGAGCATGGCCGTGTGCAGGTGCAGTGGAAGCATTCATCACCATCGCCTTGCCCATCCCACTGAAGAAGATGGCACGTGGTGCTCAGTGAGGAGGAGCAGACACCCTTTGTAAGACACCACCCCGGTGACAACATGCTGAACCCTTGCAATCCCTGTGCCTCTCCACAAATACAGCCTGGCTCTTCCCTGGGGCCTTGGCCTCAGTTGCACGCCTCAAATTCTTCAAGTTTTGTTTCTCCCTTGTGCTACACAGGGTGATGCGTTATCTCCACAAGGAAACCAAAACTCTCCTGGGGTTGTACAGTATTGTTCCCTTCCTCTGTGTGACGCACACCTGACAACATAGGAACATGCAGGAGTACAGCTTATACATAACTTCCTTCTTAGATCTCTTCTAGCTAAAAAGAACACTCTGATCAGTGATGGATACACGTGTATATATAATATCTAGTCAAGAGTCAAAAAGACTCCAAGCAGCCGAAAGAGATGGTGGATGACCTTCTCCCTCAGAGGTGGTGCACCTGGGCCATGACTTTCTGCCCAGCCCTTGGGAGAGCTGCTGGGGACCTCTTTGTTCCTCAGGCTGCAAATGAGAGGGTTGAGGGCAGGTACCAGGAAAGAGCCACTGGCCAGTCCTGAGCTGGGGTAAGGATGAGGGGAAGTGCCCATGCCAAGCTTGGTGTCGGGGGGAATGAGGACTGGGAGCCCTTCCTCCCTCCCACCTGATGCACCTTGAGCAGGAACTTGGCTGAAAAGCCTCCCCATGTGTCATCTGGTCCTTGTCACCACTGGGCAGCCCATCCTTCATGCTGGGCGAGCTGCCTCTGCTCCCGCTCGGCTCCCAGTTCCTCCCACCCCACACAGTATCCCTGGTATACTCCTTTACCAGAGGAAGAGATGCTGAGGATACAGAGCCTGTGTCTGCACTGACATACAGGGGAAGCTGTGAGGATCCATGTGGTAATTGCTTGTTGGATCTTGACTATGGGGCTTGCAGTGCTGCAGCCTGGGACACTGGGGGAACTGGCTGATGCTCTTGCAGAGCTGCTCTGTCAGCTTTGACAAGTCATGGTGACCAGGAGAGCCTTTGTGCCTGGAGGGAAGCAAGTTGCACTGTCATCAAGAGGCTTGGGGTGACACAGGCAGCAACAGGGCAGACACAGCCTCACTTCAGTCCCCTGGAAAACCATGGAGTGAGTCCTTCCAGAAGGAGGAGATGGGGAACCGTGTCTAAAAAATGTGATGGCTCTGGTGATAATGTGATAAGGTTTGGTCAGGGGATGACCCTGACTTGCCTCCCTTGAGGTTTTCAGTGCTACTCAGACATTGCTTACCCAAATGCACTTCCCTGAATTATTGATGCTCTGCTGCGCTGGTGAATGTTTCTCTTTATAATCAATGACAAACAGGAAGTTACCTGGAGTGAGTGGAACCCTCCCTCTTGCTCCACTGCTCACAGATGAAGATGTGAGGGTACAATTTACATGCCTCAGTTTATACACCTAAAATTAGGAGATGTGAACTGCAGTTCATGTGACTTCCCAACAGCTGGAATTCAGCCACTGCTTGAAATTGCTTTGTACCTGGGTGAAGTTAGGTTTATCCATTTATTCTCCAGAGAGAGACACGCTGATAAGGTAATTCCATGCGGGAACGCCCCTGTCACACCAGAAGAGCTGATGACAGCAGCAGCAGGTTGTTTCAGGCCATGTAGGTACAGTGTTGAACCTCCCACTGAGCATGCAGTGACTCCACCAATGCCTTCTTCACTCCCTGCTACCCAGTGATGCTTCTTACACCTCCATTAATAATCATGCATGACAAAAGGGGCTTGGATGACCCGGGGAATTACAGACCAGTCAGTCTCACCTCTGTGCCTGGCAAAATCTTGGAGCAGATTCTCCTGGAAGGCATGCTAAGGCACATGAAAATCAACAAGGTGCTTGGTGACAGCCAGCATGGCTTCACTAAGGGGAAATCCTGCCTGACCAATTTGGTGGCCTTCTATGATGGGGCTACAGAACTGATGGACAGGGGTAGAGCAGTTGATGTCATCTACCTGGACTTGTGTAAAGTGTTTGACACTGTCCCACACGACATCCTTGTCTCTAAATTGGAGGGACATCAATTTGATGGATGGACCACTCGGTGGATAAAGAACTGCCTGGATGGCCGCACACAAAGAGTTGTGGTCAATGGTTCAATGTCCGGCTGGAGACCAGTAACGAGTGGTGTCCCTCAGGGATCGGTGTTGGGACCGGTCTTGTTCAACATCTTTGTCGCTGACATGGACAGTGGGATTGAGTGCGCCCTCAGCAAGTTTGCCGATGACTCCAAGCTGTGTGGTTCAGTTGATACGCTGGAGGGAAGGAATGCCATCCAGAGGGACCTTGACACGCTTGTGAGGTGGGCTGATGCCAACCTCATGAAGTTTAACCATGCCAAGTGCAAGGTCCTACACCTGGGTGGGAGCAATCCCAGGCACAGCTACAGGTTGGGCAGAGAAGAGATTCAGAGCAGCCCTGCGGAGAAGGACTTGGGGGTGTTGGTCGATGAGAAAATGAACATGGGCCAGCTTCAGTGTGCGCTTGCAGCCCAGAAAGCCAACCGTATCCTGGGCTGCATCAAAAGGATGATGGAGCTAGGTTTTTTTCAGTGATGTCCAGTGACAGGACAAGGGGCAATGGGTGTAAACTGGAGCATAGGAGGTTCCATGTGAACATCAGGAAAAATTTCTTCACTGTGAGAGTGACAGAGCACTGGAACAGGTTGCCTAAGGGGGTTGTGGAGTCTCCTACATTGGAGATATTCAAGGCCTGCCTGGACAAGTTCCTGTGTGATGTACTCTAGGTTACCCTGCTCTTGCAGGAGGGTTGGACTAGATAATCTTCTGAGGTCCCTTCCAACCCTTGGGATTCTGGGATTCTGTGACCAGAAGGTCGAAGGAGGTGATCCTGCCCCTCTACTCTGCTCTTGTGAGACCTCGCCTGGAGTATTGTGTGCAGTTCTGGTGTCCTCAACATAAAAACGACATGGAACTGTTGGAACAAGTCCAGAGAAGGACCACGAGGATGATCAGGGGACTGGAGCACCTCCCGTTATGAAGAGAGGCTGAGGAAGCTGGGGCTGTTCAGCCTGGAGAAGAGAAGGCTGCGTGGAGACCTCACAGCAGCCTTCTAGTATCTGAAGGGGGCCTATAGGGATGCTGGGGAGGGACTCTTCATTAGGGACTGTAGTGACAGGACAAGGGGTAATGGGTTAAAACTCAAACAGGGGAAGTTTAGATTGGATATAAGGAGGAAATTCTTTCCTGTTAGGGTGGTGAGGTACTGGAATGGATTGCCCAGGGAGGTTGTGAATGCTCCATCCCTGGCAGTGTTCAGTACCAGGTTGGACAGAGCCTTCGGTGGCATGGTTTAGTGTGAGGTGTCCCTGCCCCTGGCAGGGGGGTTGGAACTTGATGTTCTTAAGGTCCTTCCCAACCCTAACTAGTCTATGATTCTATAATTCAGTTGCCCACACATATGAAGAGACATTTTAGGTGCTTTGAGGATCTTTGTCTCCAATTGCTGTTCCTTAAGGATGAAGATGTCTCATGTGGTGGGCTTGCATGGACATCTCGGACACCCCAGGGTACTACACGTGGCAGCGGTGCGAATGTGCAGGCACCAAATGGTGTCCAAGTGTGTCAGAAGCTTGGTAGTTGAGATGACAGGTCTTGGACATCATTGTGGAAATGCACCCATCTATCCAGCTCCAGCACACCTGCCTGGAGCTACTCACAGGCACAGGCTGGGAGAGCACCGAGCCTTAGGATCTCTTCAACCCAGGGGGCAGTGGGGAAAGGCTCTTCCTCTGGTCCACCCTTAAGAACAAGGGTCCCCATGTTATCTTTACAGAGGACTGATGGGTCTCACAATGTGTGGCTATCAGCTCCCCGCACAGAGAGCGTAACAACCATTTATTTCCCATCTCTGTGTGCCAGCCTGGCCTGGCTGCCCCACATCTGGGGTTGTGCTCCCTGTATTCACTTGTAACAGAGGGAGGGGAGTGCCCCTGCACACCGAGCTCGGCAGTACTGCACCAACTGCTCCACTTCTCAGTAGGGTGGGAGGGTTTGAAGGTGCTGCTTGAACAGGTGAGTCTGGCAGGGGGTGGGTTGGGATGCCATATAGACTCACAGATTGGTCTGGGTTGGAAGGGACCTTAAAGCTCATCCAGTTCCAGCCCCCTGCCACAGGCAGGGACACCTTCCACTAGACCAGGCTGCTCCAAGCCCTGTCCAACCTGGCCTTGAATGCTGCCAGGGATGGGGCAGCCACAGCTTCTCTGGGCAACCTGTGCCAGAGCTTCAGCACCCTCACAGGGAAGAACTTCTGCCTAAGAGCTCATCTCAGTCTCCCCTCTATCAGGTTAAAGCCATTCCCCCTTGTCCTGTCCCTACAGGCCCTTGTCCAAAGCCCCTCTCCAGGTTTCTTGTATCCCCTTTAGGCACTGGGAGCTGCTCTAAGGTCTCCCCTTAAGGAGCCTTCTCTTCTCCAGGCTGAACCAGCCCAGCTCTCTCAGCCTGGCTCCAGAGCAGAGCTGCTCCAGCCCTCGCAGCATCTCAGTGGCCTCCTCTGGACTCGCTCCAACAGCTCCACGTCCCTCATGTGCTGTTTCCCCAGAGCTGGATCAGGACTGCAGAGGGGGTCTCCCCAGGGCGCAGCAGAGGGGGGGAATCTCCGCCCTCAACCTGCTGCTCAGGCTCTGGGGATGCAGCCCAGCACATGGGGAGTTCTGGGCTCAAGCCCTCACTGAACCGGGTCACGGGAGCTGCTCACGCCCGTGAACTCGAAGCGAGCGAGGGCTGTGATCAGCCGACGGACGCGCAGCAGCAGCACCGGGGGCTGCGTTCGCGGGCAGCGCTCCGAGGGCCGCCCAGGCCCCGTTGTGCTCTCCCAGCTGCACGGCTGCTGTTCCCGAGCCCGGCTGCACAGCGCCCGAGGGCTGAGACAACTCCGGGACAGCGCCGGCGCGCTCCAAGCGCTGCCAGCTCATTACTGTAATTAGCCGGGTGCGCCGGGCAGGGCCGCGCAGCCCGGGGCTCTGCTTCCTGCGCCGGGGCCACCCCACCCCGGCTCATCCATCTCCTCACGCGGGTGCCTTCTCCGCCGGGGTTCGGGGAGCTGCCGTCGCCTTGACGGACGCGCGGTGCTGCCCACCCGTACCCGCACTCCTCCGACACGCCAGCGCCGGGCAGCTGCGGGCCCCGGCTCGGGCCTGCGCGCCAAGGAAGCACCGCCCTCGGCCCCGGCCCCGACCCCGGCCCAGTGACAACCCCGCCGCCGCAAAGCACGCTGGGAGCTGTAGTTCTCCGGCCGCGCCTTGCCGCCACCCCTCCGCTCCCGCCGGGAGGGGGTCGCTCAGCCCCGCTCCCGGCTCGCCCGCCGCCAGCCCCGCTCGGCCCCCGCCTTCCGCTTCCCCGCGCGACGCCCCTCGGGGCTTGTAGTCCCCCTGCGCTATTCACGACGGCCTCTGCGCCGCTTTCACGTCGTAGCGCCCGGAGGCCGGGATGGGGCGATACGCCACGGCGGCGGCGTAAGGGCGGGCTCTGGGACTCCGGGGCAGGCCGGGCCGGCGGCGGAGCGGGAGGAAGGCGGCGGCGGAGCAGCCGGGAGGGAGCGGGTGGAAGTTGCTCTGCCCGGGGCAAAGTGTGGGGCCGGGGGAGGGACGCGAGCAGCAGCGCGGCTCCTCCATCCCCAGGTAAGCGGCGGCGGGGGGCGGCAGGAGCGCGGGGGTGGCGGGAACGGGCCGCCCGGGGCCTCCCACTGCAGTCCCGCGGGCCACGACTCCCGCCCGCGCCGCTGGGTGGGCGCTCTCCCGACCGGACTCTCCATGTGGGCCCCGGCACCCCCTGGGGCCGCCCCGCACTACCTGTTGCCGGTGGGCCCAAGCCCGGGAAGGGGGGCGGCGGGGGCTGGGTCTGGAGGCTGGTGTCGGGGGTTTCGGTGCTGGGGCAAGCCGGAGAGCCGGCAGCGCTGCCTCGGGGCTCTGCGGCTGCTTGGGTGCCCTACCCGCGGGGAGCTCTTCGTACCTCCGCCCGGACGAGTTTAATGCATTTACAAGCCGCGCAGCAGCCGTGCGGGTCCGGGGAGGTTCGCGAGTCCCCGCGCTGCAGCCCCAAGCCTACCTGCGCCGGGCTTGACACAGCCAGAGCGAGCGTCCGGGTCTCCTCCGGGCGGCGGAGCCTCCCCTATGGCAGCGAACTGGCTCGGCGCTGCTGCGGGCCAGGTCCGGGGCCGGAGCACAGCAGTCTTTCAGGTCTGCACTCTGCCCTCCAGCTTAGAAACCTGCCTGCTGCGGGCTAAGCGGGGTTTTGTGCAGAGTTTCTAGAGCGCTGGGGAGTTTGCCCTTCAGACCCGGCCGGCTTATGCTTGGCTCCCAGAACCATCCTAAGGCTGTTTGGGCCTTGGTGCCTCATCAAGACTCCTGGATTTTACTGCATGTCAGCTCAGCTGCAGTTGTAAGGCATATCAGCCTCTAGATCCTGGATGCAGAGGTCTGTAACTGGTTGGAAGGGCTCTGTGCACTTGCCAGCCTCTCCATTTTCTGAGCAGCTCTCCTCTCCCCCTCCTGCGCCTGCTGCTGGGGTGCATCCCTTCCAAGCAGCAGGAGACAAGCATTGTGGGGTGATCATCTGGTGAACTGCTGGGGAAGATGGAATAATGTGCACGTTGTGTTTGAAATGTCATACTGTTTCCTCCAAGCGTTTTTCCGGATTGGAATCTCAACTGCTGCGCTCCACAGGCCTTCGGGCCGGGATGCGGATGGGTGGGTTTTCATGGTTGGACAGAAGGTTATCTGAGAAGTGCTTACTACACATGGCCAGGGGCATTGGGGCAGAGATGGTGGTGTGTTGCTGTGGGTCAGTCAGAGACCAGGAGATGTGTTTGAAGGGAATTGAGATGGAGATGAGCTATACAGGTCCCAGCTGGTGGAGACAGGCTGCAGATCCCAGGCTTAGCCCCTGTTGATCTGAACACCAAGACCTTGCCGTACTTTGCATGCTGTCGCAGGGACTTACGTTTCAGGGCTGTGCAAGCTGCCACCTTCCCTAACCTGGAGCAGACCTGTGGTGGGAGGGCAGCTGAGTGACAGACCAGCCTCCTGCGACACTGCTGGTGGCTTTTACAAGGCCGTTTCTTGAGCCCCAGTACCAAACAGACTGGCTGGTGCTCCTGAGTGATCCAGAGCAGGACTGAGCTCTGCCTGAGGAACGGGCTGCTGTGGCATAATGTGTCAGAGAGGCATGATTCAAATTGCTGTGATTTTATGTACGTGGGGATACTAACTCATTTAAAGTTGCATCAGCTCCTGTTTGTGTCCAGGGCTTTAGCAGTTAGAGGCAGAAGGCAAGACCCAACAGTGCTCCCTTCTCCGGGTGGGGTTGGAGGCCTGGAGAGGCCTTTGAAGGTGTGATGTGACTTGCTGTGTTTGCTGAGCCATGTTGCATTGGCAGGAAAGGAAGCAGCCTCCTTGAGCCTGATGACTTGGTGCATAAGGGAACCTGAGGAGTAGGCCAGGCTTAATGTTTTCTAAGTTGGAATAAATATTGGAAACCAACCCAAAACTGCTAAAGTTGCATGTAAAGAAGAGTGGGCATCCTGCCCAGGCTCGGGGCTGTCTGGCAGTGGCGGGAGGACTGGATGACCCTGTGGAGGGGCCTGGTGCCCTTGTGAGATGCAGTGACACCCCCACCATTCTCCTGGGCTCTCCACCCATTATTCTGTGCTTTGAATCCCAGAGCTTTGCAGAGGGAAATGAAGATGATATTGTAATTGAAATTTGTAAGAGTCATAGACTGGTTGTCTCAGAAGGGACCTTAAAGTTCATCCAGCCCAGCTCTCTCAGCCTGTCTCCAGAGCAGAGCTGCTCCAGTCCTCCCAGCATCTGTGTGGCTTTCTGTGGTGAAGCAGGGGGAGGCTGGAGTGAAGGGCTCTGGCTGCAGGGCACGAGGAGAGACGTGGGCAGTCTGTGTCCCGCTGCTCTCTCCTAGCATGCAGTGCTGGGAGGAACCTTGTGAAGTGCTGATTTGCTGGAACGTGGCGTGGGGCTCTGAGAAAGGTCATGTTTGGTGCAGGCTGGGGAAGGCTGCTTGTGCGGGTGGTACAGGTGAGTCAGTGGCTTCCTCCTCATTTTCCATCATAATCCCACCTCCGGAGTGCAGCGTGCTGCCTACCGGCTCCCCGCAGCCTCCTGCATCTTGCCTGCCTGTGCCTCAGCCTTACTGGCAGCTGTTGGACCCTGTGTGCAAACACAGCCCTTCCGAGGCCACCGGCGCAGAGCAGGGCAGGGAGGAGTAGTCTCCTAATGAATTCCTGCTATTTGGAATGCTGATGCTTGCCTTGTAGTTAGCAGTGGCAGCTGAGGCAGGCCAAGGGAGGCAGAGGGGTTGTTGCCTGCAAACGAAACACATTTAACTCTTGCCTTCACAGTTCCTTTCCCCCTACATTAGCAGCTTTCAGGTTGGCTGATATGAAATGCCAGTGCTATTCCCAACATCACCTCGTGTTCAGTGGCTTAAAAGGTGAGGGGTTTTGTGTGCCATTTCCTCTTGCTGCTGCCCTGGTGCCTGGGCAGATGGAGAAGGGGGAGCCCTGGAAAGGAAGTCAGATCCAAAGCAATGTGCCACCAGCAGAAAGAGCAATTGTTTTCCTGCATTTACATTGCAGAGTGTCATCCTGCTCAGGCAGCCCCTGTTTGACAGCCAAGATAATACATTTATATGGCTGTAATTAGTGGGATGTGGAGTTTGCTGGATGTCTCGGGGGCAGCATGCTTTTCAGTCCAACTCCAGCAAATAGATCAGGGAGGATTGGAAAGCCACCGTGGGTTGCTTGAATTGGCCCTTTGGGTTTCTGGAGGTTGAATACATAACTGCTGATATTTCCTATTGTGCAGTACCCTGCCTAGTTGAAAAGAAAATAACTTGAGGGAACGTGGGGCTATTTTTGCCAGCTTGAGATGATCAAGTTTGATTTGTAAAAACTGAAGGCAGGTCTTCAGGCTTGTACGTTAAAAGCAGTATTAGAACCATCTCTATTCCTCTGCATATGCATGCCTCTGCCCTGTGCGAGTGGTGTAAACTCTAATATGTGTTCATCAAACAAGAAATAGCTTTTCTGTTCCTGTGGTGAAGCCTCTTCTGTAGCCAGCCAGGGCATGAGCTGAATGCTGGGGGCATGAGTAGCAACAGAGGAGGGTTGTGGGTGCTCGGTGTCCGGAGGCCAGGCTAGTGTCTCAGCCCAGTCTGGGATTGGAGCCCTTACCGAAGCTCTAGGGGTATCAGTTCACCTTTGCTTTGGTGAAATGGAGACCAAGACCTTACCAAAAGCTGTCTTTCCCCTCTGGCCATATCACCCAGCTGCATTTCTGGAGTGGCACTTCCGGTGGCACCAAAGCTTCCCCTTCGGCTTCTTGTTCCCAAGCTTCCCAGCTTGTGTTGTGTTCTTCTGACAGCAGAAGGTCCTTCTGTAAAAAACAGGTTTGCAGAGAAGCCAACTCTCGGGCAGCCTGGCTGGGTAACAAGTTCCCTCTCCTGTGTTTGCACTGGTTGGTGGAAGTGGGAACATGGTGCAAGGGTCCCTGTGTGCTGGGCTGTGTCCTCCCCCTGCAGCAGCTCTGCTCTCCAGAGAGGCCTCTGCACTGATGTGCTCAAGGTCTTGCTCTCCAGCTCATCCGTGTCAGTCTCCTGCCCGCACCACTCGGATCAGCAGGCAGGGTTGGGGCAGTCCTTGGAACTGCAGCACAGCCACGGGCTTTATGTTAAGCTGCTGGGTGTTAAGCAGTTTCTCTTCCTAGCCCATGCGTATGCGAGCACATCTCCTGCAGGAGCAGTGATGTGTCACGCAGGCTCATGTAGGCATTTGTGGGTTCTCCATTCTCTGGTGTTTGTCTCACTCCCTCTGTAGCTCTCAGCAGCCTTTCCAGGAGTGCCTTGGAGATGCTGTAGGCTTGGAGGTCCTGATGGAGCCAGTGCTGTGCAGACCCTTCGGCTAGACGTATCAGGATGGCTCTTTAGAACCTTAATCAGCCCCGATTTACTTTTTTACTGGTCCCTGTGTGGTGTCTCTTGCCTGCACCGTAGCCTTCTCCATTGATCTGAAGGGGGCCTACAAGGATGCCAGAGAGGGAAGCTTTATAAGGGACTGTAGCGATAGGACAAGGGGTGATGGGTTCAAACTGAAACAGGGAAAGTTCAGGTTATAAGGAAGAAGCTCTTCCCTGTGAGGGTGCTGAGGCACTGGCACAGGGTGCCCAGAGAAGCTGTGGCTGCCCCATTCCTGGCAATGTTCAAGGCCAGGTTGGATGGGGCTTGGAGCAACCTGGTCTCATTGAAGGTGTCCCTGCCCGTGGCAGGGGGTTGGAACTGGCTGAGCTTTAAGGTCCCTTCCAGCCCAGACCAGTCTGATTCTGTGATTCTTCATTTGCTGTTTTGTTTCCATTAGCAGCACGTGTCCAGGTGCTCACTATAGGTTGTCTTTTCCTCACTACCTGGAAGCCTCAGTTTTGCAGAGCACTGAAAGAGAAAAGCTCTTTGTGAATTCACGGTAGCCTACCCCAGGGGCACCATGCTGCATCTGACCAAGTGGCTGTGGGAGAGAGGGTGAGGGGGTCAAGCAGAACCAGATCTGTTCCTCCTGCATGCTTCTGCCATGCTCCCAAAGAGGCTCAGTGATCACACTGTTCCGGCTGAATCCTTATTTGCTTTTTTTTGCCCCCTCACAAATCTAAAATAGAAAATGAGACTGTGCTGGTGAGACAGAGGGTTATGGAGAAGGGTTCTTGTTGCCTCCATCTGATAAAAGCCTGTCCCAAAGGAGACAGCACTTTCACAAAGTATGAATTTTGTTAAAACACCTTGTTCTAGGAGCAGAGAATAGGAAAGGGGAAGGCGAAATGTCTTGGGGGAGTGAGGTTTGCAGAGGCAAGTATTCAAACATCGTGCTTTTCAGGGTTGGAATGGGCATGTTTGGCATCATCAGATGAATTTGTACTTTGGAATTACCAATGGATGTAACTGCTAATGATGTCCAGGCCATGTGGAGTAATGAACATCTCTTTCTATGTTTGATCATTCAGGCAGTGTGCCCCTCCAGTCATTCCTACATTCACATCCATACCCCTTTGGAGATCCTGTCCTGCTGCTGTCCAGAATCCTCCTTGTTGAGATCCTGCAGTGCTCCAGAGGTGTTGCGTTACCTGGGATGGCGACAGCTCTACCAGGATGCTAAGCAGGGAGCAAGGCCAGTGGTGGGAACAGAACTAAAAAGTCAACACCAAAGGTTCTGAAACCACAAGCAGAGGATTGGAGTTGACCCACAAGCAGACTGGTTCCTATCTCCCGCCGGGACTGAGCTCCAGTCCGGGATGCTGCAGGAGGCACGGACACTTCGGAGCGCTGCATTCAATTGGATGCTGAGCGAATGACCAAAGATGCAAGGTTGGTTGTGTGTGCTGGTGTTATGCTGAGCAGCCCGGGGTCTGAGCAGCCATTTATTCTTACGTGACTCTCTTTCCTCTCTGTCCCCCAGCCTGGTGCAGCAGCTGCTCCTCCTAGCAGGCTCAGTGTGCTAGAGGCCATCTAGCATGTTTCTCCACCCTGGCCGCTCCGCTGGTGCCAACAGCAGCCGCTCCATTCCAGGGACACCTGGGTGACTTCACACCAGCCGGGCATTGGACCTGCAGAGCAGAAACCCTGCTGGGTGAGAGGCTTTTCTGGCTCTGTGCTGGGCTGGGAGGGGCTGAAAAGAAAAAGACGTTTTCTCCTCTGGTCTGTAAGCATTGTTACCCTGCTTCTTGTCTTGCATTCCTTGTTCTTGTCTGTCTTCCTTGTGTTGAATCCTTTGAGTGTTTGCCTCTCCTTGCCATGTGTGAAGGCCATGTGCTCATATGGGTGGGGATTCTGGTGTCCCCTGGTTTTCTTATGGTTAAAAACAAACTGTAAGAGTGGAAGAGAAAATGTGGTGTCCTCCAGGACCTCGCAGCCCTAAGATGTGGAAACTGCATGACTGCCCCAGGGAGTGTTTGAAGCAGTGCAAAGTCAGGGAAATTGATTAATCTAAGAACCTCTGCCTTGCTTTGCCTGCACCACTGTGCTGTGGCAGTTCCCAGCCCAGGACTGGGACATTGAGATGACTTTGTTGTACCTTACATGATTGGGCTGCTTCGGGCTGGTGGTGCAGAGCCTGCTCTGCAGAGACAAGACAAGGTGGTGGGAAGCCAGACTGAGCTTGTACCTTCAGGTTACGCTTGTGTGTCCACTGAAGGAGAACCTCTGATGGTGGTGTCCATGCATTCAAATGAGCCAGGCTTATGTGGCCTTTTCCAGGCCAGGGTTTTGGATTAATGGAATGAACATCACTGTACTGTGTGTTGGCTGATCTGGTCTGCTTATGGGCTAGCTAAGTCTTGATGTGACTTTGGTGTCCAGCTGCTGCAAAAGGTCTGCAGGAATCTTGGTTCAGGGTCAGAGAAGCCAGGCCATGAGCACTCTGTGGTCTTTGAGTGGTGACCGTCACCAGGCAGGGGTAGGTTGAGACATGCGCCATGGCTAGTTCTCAGCTGTGGGAGGGGTGAAGTAACATTCCTGGTTTTGGATCATTTTGGATGCAGCCTTGGAGTGTCTCGTGAATGCTACTGCAGGTGTGCAAAGCCCTTGCTCTGTTGCCTGACCTTGCTGTGCAAGGTGCTTTAGCAAGCAGAGCCTGCTGGAGGGAAGGTTGGGGTCTGTAGCATCCCACGAGGCTGAGGCAGCATGACACATCTCGCAAGGCATTTGAGAGGGACTCCTGTGATGTGATTTCTCCATCTGCTTGTTTGGGTTAACTGGGGTTCAGAGTGCCAC